>NW_027094127.1:0-1200000 GCF_029207755.1 Chamaea fasciata
CAGGCACTGCTGGGACCCAGCAGGACAGGACCGGCTGTCTCGTGTCCACGTAGCACCCCCTGACACAGCCAGGGTCATCCCGAAAGCAGACAAGGCTCACGTGTCAGCGCAGAGGGGCAAGGAGCGCTGGGCTCCTCTCAGGGTGTCTCAGCTGGGCCTGCTCCACAAGACGCCCCCATTTGAAGGCCTGCTAATGCCCAGCTGCTAGAAATGCCTGCCTTGTTCTCTCCAAGATGCAGAGGAAGAGGCAGGGAGCAGGGCGCCTTGGGAGGCAAAGCTTCCAAGCCTTTTCTGAGGCCGCTCACACACCAAGAGCAGCCAAGACTCTCCCTGCTGCCTGGCCCACACAGCCCAGCTCGGTGCTGGCCCTCTGGGCCGCAGCAGCCTCCAGCAAGCAAGAGGCAAATGCATATTGCCAAGAGTTGAAGCACAGCAGACAGGTAAGATGTGAGACGTGTGTGCGGGAAGGCCTTTGAATTCACAGCTCTCCAAGACAGCTTTGGGGCTGGCAGCTGGACAGAGATGCTCCTGCTCACACCTGTGTCCAAAGGGGGGAAACACACCCTGCTGCAGGTGCTTGCCTTGGTCTCTGCAGGTCCAGCTGGATTCCAAACCTGCTCTTCACAGCCTTCTCCCTTCCCTTGTCCGCCTGCCAAGGGCAACGGGCCTCAAGGACTGAAAGGACCACAGAGAGCCAAAGGGGGACAGTTGTTCCTACATCACTGGGAGCTCCTAGGAAAGCGCTTTCCTTCAGCAGCAAGCCCCTTTCCCCCAGAGGCCTTTCCCCAGATTGGAAGCTTTCCTGGGGAATGCCAAGACACTCTTAAGAAACCCTGGCAAGGCTGAATTTCTTTCTGGTCCTTTCTGGACAGGCGCTCCAGCTCTAGCTGCATTTCCCCCAGTGTGATTCCAGCTGGAGGTTGACACATGCAGCCCCAGGCCCTCTACAAACACAAGCTGCCCGCTGCCTCCACTCCTGCCTGCGCTCACAGCAGCAAAAGCAGGCTCTTCCCGGCCAGAGACCAGAGCCCTGACCCCGCAGGACGCTCTCGCCAGCACCTTCCAGGACTCTCCGCTGTGCACGCAGCACTTTTTCCTGCCCGCTCTCCACAGCCTTTGGAAGACAGAGCACAACCTGGCTGGCGCTGCCATCAGCACACTGCAAACACGGGCAGAGGAAGGAGAAGCAGGGGCTGCTTTGCGGCCATGCCCAGGAGAGACTGGAAGGCTGCCCTCCCTCTGCTCTCACTCGCTTGGCTTTCTGGCAGCCTCTGAGGCAGGGGCTGCGATTCCTCAGCTCTGGGCACCAGAACCGCAGCCGGGATCCCGGCACTGCCTGACGGTGCTGGGGCCATTGGCTGGGTCACGCGTCCGAGTCTCGGCCACCGTGCTGCTGCTGCTGCTGCTTCACTTGCCCTTAGGCACACCCCAAGCTCCCTGTTAAGGCCTGATGGTCTCTGCTTCTGCCATCTCCCCGACCCTGTGCAGGGATGGAGCACTGCTGTGCTTTCAGCAAGCTATTCTTGAAAGCTTCCAGCATTCCAAGCTCCTTTGCCCTCTGTAGATGCTTGCCAAGGAATCCCTTTACAGCTGGCTTCAGAGCGTCCTCAGGTTGGCTCTCTCAAAATCCGGGAGCTTCAGGCTGCTCAGTAGGACCTTAAACTGCACAGTGTTGTGGAACTGGACCTTCAGCACAGGCACCTTTCCAGCCTGACGCGGCCTCGCTCCTCTGTGTCTCTGCACAAAAGACGGCGCGCAAGAGGACGGCAGCAGGGGGCCTGTGTGTGCTAGGGCTCAGATTTTACACCGTTTCAGCTCCACAGAGACGCAGGTGAAGTGAAGAAGCCAAAGTGTTTATTAATTCAAGGCCAAGCAAAGGGATGAGCTGGGAAGGAATAAGGGGGGATGGGCAGGGTCTGAGGGCTGGGGGGAGGGGAGCTAAGTACAAAGAGCGAGAGGTGTGAAGCCAGGAGAATTGTGCTCAGCCTCAGCTGTGCGTGGAGCTCCAGCAGCACTGAGAGATGGTGTCCTCTTCAGTGTCTCCTGGTGTGTTCTTGGGACACCGGTTTGCTGGATTCAGAAGACGTCCCCAGTTGTTTAGCTTTCTGGGGGAAAGCAGGCTTCATTTTGCAGGTTCAGAGCATGACGGGCTGTTGTCTTGCCTCTGGGTTTGAAGGGCTGCAAGAGAGAAGAATAGAGACATGGTCAGAGGCTGGATCTGTGGGAATCCTAGGAGATCTTCCTGCCAGGGCCATCCCATCCAGCCCTCGTCCACACAGGGAGCAAAGGCCTCCAGAGCTGAGGATTGCAGCTGTCTGCCCGGGCAGTGCAGCTTCCCCCGCCAGAGCCGCTGACGGCCCGCTGCCCTCACTCACCCTGACTGAGAAGGTGAAGCTGTCCTGGCTGCCCCCTCAGAGAGCGTGTCACGGCCCCAGCGGCACGGCTCCCTGCCAGCGCCGCTGCCAGCCCTGTGGCCACACGGCCTCCTGCCCCGGCAGGGCTCAGCCCGGGCCCTTGCCGCCAGCTGCCGCCCCAGGGCACGGCTGCCAGAGGGCGGCAGCAGCCCCGAGGGCAGGCGGGGCTCCACGGCGCCGGGCCCGGATGCCGCTGCTGCAGCCGGGGGCAGCAGCAGCCAGGGCCGGGGCCGAGCTGCGGCGGGCCAGGGAGGGAGCCCGGGCTCGTGGCTCACCCAAGAACCCACATGGCTGCCTCTGGCAGGGACTCCTGTGGGTTCTCCAGGTAGGGCAGGGCCCGGCGCAGGTGCTCGGCCGCTAGGATCCTGTCGTCTGCCAGCTGGAGAGAGCAGCAGGAAAGAAGGGTTGGCGCGGGCTCAGCCGCTGGCGCCGGGCTCTGGCCGCGCCCAGCCCCGGCCTCCCCTGCCCGCACGGCCCTGAGGCCCGGCCAGCAGCCGCTGGCGCCGGGCTCTGGAGGGGGCAGAGGGCCGGCTGCTGCCCGGGGAGCCGCGGGTGCCGCCCCGTGCCCGCAGCCCCGCTGGGCCGGGACTCCACGGGCACCCGGCTCGGGGCCGCAGGAGCCTGGAGAAGAGCCCGCGGGGCCCCAGGGAAGGCAGCGGCGTGTGGGGCGCAGGCTGGAGCCCCCGGGTGCAGCACTGGGCAGGGGCCACGGCTGCCAGCCCCGCGGCCATGGATCTTCTCCAGGCTGAGGCTGCCACTTCTCCAAGCCATCCTTACCTTGCAGTCATCGATAGTCAAGGGATGTTCCTTTGTCAGGAGCTTCTCGAGATCCCTCCTCTTCAGGAACTTGGCCGCACAATACAGGGTTTCCCGAGAGGCCTGAAGAGCAGCAGAGATGCAGAGATGGCACCACAGCCCAGGGCACAAGGACTCGCATCCCTGTGCCAAGGCCTGGAGAAGGACGCAGCCTCCTCCTCCTCCTGCAGCAGGGCAGGAGGCAGCTGAGCCCCCGTCCCAGGGATGCACAAAACCTCACATTTGCCACACGCCGGTTCTCATCATGGCAGTAGAATAAAAGTAGGTACAGGCTCTTGTTTACAGTTGCCTTCAGGCGCTTTTTTCCCTCCTTCACTACCAACTCCATCACCTTACAGAAGAGGTCAATGGAGAGCAGTTGCATGTAGCTATTTTCCTAGAGGAAAGGAAAAAACCTAAGCATCAATTACTCCAGGCCCACCTAGGCAAAGGCCTGAAAATGCAGACAGCACAAGGTTTCTGGGCAGCACCCAATGCCTGTGGCTCGGGTTTGCAGAACCTTACATTGTTAAAGAGCGCCAGGAGTGCCTCAGCCAGCTTTGGGGCGGTGGTGCTGGATACCAGGATGTCTTCGCTCTCCAGCATATTAGTAAGCACACGGAGGGTCAGGGCAACCACCACTCCATCTTCATCAGCCAGCAGATCCACAAAGCTTTCAGACAGGCAGCACATTCTTCTGGACTGTGTGGAACACAAGGCTGCGCTGTGAAGCCGTGAACAGCTGCAGCAGCGACAGCGCCCAGGCACTGCAAGCCCAGCCTGCTGCCGCAGGGCCCAGACACCAAAGGCCTGTCCCAAAGCACTCGGGGCAGCTGAGGCAGGAGAGCTGGGAGCAGCTGCCTCAGCTCCTGAAGGCCAGCCAGCCCATGGGGCTGCTCTCCCCAGTGCAGCTTCAGCTGCTGCCCCCTTCTCACCATCAGGGGATCCTTGCTGAGCACCAGCAGGCCTTTGAGCGCCAGGCGACACCTCTTCCTGCACTCGGTCCGCAGGGTACCTCGACACGACCCTCAGGACCCAGCCACCACATTTAGTCCAGTCCAGGCACTCCAGAACCTGAAAGGCACAGGGCAGTGGTACAGGGCCCGGCTGGCAGGAGCCCAGAACTGCCCAGGGCCAGCCCCAGGCAGCAGCAGCACAGGGCGCTGGTGCCATCCCAGGAGGCTAGGGATGCGGCTGCGAGAGGGCAGAGAGCTGGGAGGCAGCTCAGCCAGGCAGCGCTGCTCTTCAGGCTCACCTCCACAAGGAATGCCAGGAAAGGCAGATCGCAGCCTGGCTTCTCAATGCTGAGCAGCCGGAGCATGCGGGTTGCGATGCAGGAAGAGAAAGGGATCAAGACATGGCGCATCTCCCTGTCAGGGGCAAAAAGGAAGAAAGAGCCTGAGTAGGGGGGGCACACTTTTCTCACGACTGACTCCCAGAGGTGCAGTCTTTCCCCAGCATCCCTGGAGGGGACGTGGGTGCTTTGGGAGGTGGCCACTCCTGTGCACCCTCCTCTCCCAGCCTTTTCCAGTCTGCTCGGCCGTCCCTAAAGAGACGAGGCCCTCTGGCCCCATGACCAGAGGGACTGTGTGGGGCAGCCCGGGCACAGGGCACCAATTCCAGGGACAGCAGGGAGCAGGGGGTCTCACCTGGCCAGCAGAGCCACAGCATAGTACTGGGTATGAGCACAGAGCATGGTGTCCCAGCCATGCTTGGACTCCACAGCCATCACCTCATTCTCACACTGCAGCCGGCAGAGCAGGGTCTTCATGACCTGCACTGCAAACCTGTGTGCAGAGCAAAGCCCGGGTCACATTGGGAGCACTGGCACTGGCCACAAGGACATGGAAAGGACGGGAGGACGGAGACCTGTTGGGGTCGCTGGGAAGGTGGTGTTCCTCTCGGCACGCTCTCCAGAAGTGATCGACTTCCTGTGGTGGCATCTGCTGTGTGGTGACGACAACATGGAAAAGCAGAGCCACAAAGAGGCGGGAGGAAAAAAGGATCATTGCCTCGTGGCACTCAGGCACCTGGACAATCACCCACACCACCAGAGTTGCCTGCAAAAGAAGTTGCCATGGAGAGCGGCTCAGTGCGAGGTGTCCATGTGGCAGGGCCCCAGGGGAGACGCAGGGGGAGCAGCGGGCCTGGTGGCCCCTGAGCCTGCCCTTAGGCCAGGTTTCAGCCCAGGGCCTGAGGCAGGGAGAGGATGGAGAGCTGCTGGAGAGGCGACCTGGGGGTGAGCAAATGCCCAGAAACTCACAGCCAGAGCAAAGACGCCCTCCTTGTCCCCATCGGAGGTGAACGTGCTGTGCAGAGGCCAATCCTCCATCACACAGAGCAGTGTTGGCAGAACCTTCTCCACTGTGGGACTCGATGAGCCTATGCTTCTCCAGATCATTGCAGCAGCTCTGTGGGATCAGAGCTCTGTGTCAGGGGCATCTCAGCCACACTACCATGCCCTGTGCGGCTCTGGGGGCCGGGTGACAGAGCCCCGGTGCCCTGAAGGGCAGGGAGGGAGCACGGCAGCAGGCTCGGGAAACAGAGGGGCCCGAGGGTCCCGGACCTGTCTGCCGCTCTGGCAGAGCCCATTGCACAGGCCGTGCAGGGCCATGGTCCTAAAGGCCGAGGAGGCCTGAGCTCTCCAGGCAGGTGGGCCCATACCTGTCACATGTTGGGGCACAGCGCAGGAGGGTCAGCACCACATCAGCTGGGTGTTCTTCGGCCAGCCTCACGATGTTCATGGGCAGCCTGGTATCCACATTTCCATGCGATGCAAAATTCTGGTGCATCTTCTTCACAATGGCTGGCACCTGGAAAAGGCATGGGGAAGACTTGGGCCGCTGTCTAGGGGAGCAACTTCACCAGCTTCCCCCAAGAATCGCTTCCCTTCCTGCCACGCTGTGCCGGCCTCAAAGGCTGAGGGGGCCCAGTGGCCGTGGCTGGAGATGACACACAATCCTGGGAGGCCTCTGGCCCCAGCCCCAGGCTGTTTACCTGCTGCTCAGAAGGAATACCACTCTTCTGGATAAAATCCACAGCGGGAGCAGGAATGGCAGTGGGAGTGGGCGTGGCGCCAGTATCTCTGATGCCCTGAGTCTCTCCAGTGTCAGCCGTTTGGAGGGCCACAGCCTCAGCCACTGCCTTGTCAGCCTTTGCCCTTTGATCATTCAATGCAGCATCAAAATTTTCTAATGGCTCAGCCAAATCCGTGTTGACATCAGGCTCTGCCTGGGGCTCGGTCAGCCCACAGTCAGGCTCAGCTGAGCCCTCAGCTGCCGTGCTGCTGGTGTTTCTACGCCGTATGCGCAGGAATTTTCGGATCATCTGCAGGAGAACAAAGGACAGGGAAGAGAGACGTGTTCCATGGAGTGCTCCAAGCGCGGTGCTCGGCTGAGCAGTGACAGCAGGCCCAGCCCAGGCGGGGATGGCTGCAGGTACCTTCAGTGTCCTGCGGAAGCTTCCACCGGCAGGCCTCTGCTCTTGTGTGCCATCCATGGCTGCATCTGGCAAAGAGCGAGAGCAGCCAGAGCTGAGGGGCTGCGGGAGAGGCCGGAGAACACAGCCCAGCCCTGCCCTCCCCAGGCTGCGATAGGGATGGGATGGGATGGGGCCACATTGGCTGCAGCCATCAGCCCTGTGGCCCAGCTCTGCCACTCACCATCCTGTAGTGTCTGGATCCGCTCGGGCTCTTCAGGCTCTTGTGCTGGGGTAGCTCCAGGGCCTTTGCTTTTTTTCCCCCTGAACACTTTGGACAGGCCGAGAATTCTGCCCGCCATGCCACAGCACCTTTCAAGAGAGATGCCTCAGGAAAGCACTGAGGCAACAAGTTGTGCACTTGCGCCTTGAAAGCACCTGTGGCAGAAGAAGCCTCAGGAAGGCTGCAGGACAGCAAGTCCTGCACTCTGGTCTCAAGGGCTCCTGCCACAATGACAGGAGGTTCCTCGTAGACGATTCAAGCCACCAAATCCCACAGTCCGGCCTGGAGGCCACAGGCCACGGGGATAAGAGATGACTTGGAAAACCTCCGAGTCACCAAGTCGTGCAGTCTGGCCGTGAGGTCAGCTGCACGAGTCACTCCTCGTAGAAGCTCTGGGTCAGGCACAAACGAGTGCGCTGTGTGGGGGCTCCTCACAGCACCGCTCTGGCGCGTCCTGTCCCGTCGCCTGCTCCAAGGAATGTGGCCTGGCTGCGTCACCGCCAGCACCTATGTCCCCACGTGTCACAAAGGGTCCTTGGACACCCTGTGCCATTCCAAGCCACGGTGACCGCGCTGCTGCACCGCGTCACAAAGGGCCAATGCACACACTGTCACCTGCCCTGGGGCCGCTCCCAGCCCAGCCAAAGTGGCCCAGGTTGGAAGGAACCCCTCACCCCAAGTGTCTAAGACAGCCCTGAGACAGCATTTTTCGCAGCGGCTCAAACCATGGGCAAACGCTGCCCTGCTCTGCGGGTTCAGGGCAGCAGAAGGAGCCCCCAGGGCCGCCGATGCAGCCGCAGCGGGAAGGGCACGGGGCCTCGCACAGAAGCTGGCACGGCCTCCCTGGGACACGTCCCAGCCGGTGGCCGTCCTAAACCCGCGGGTGTGACACAGACGAGGAACCTGTGGGCCGGGGCACGGACGCTGCTCTGACCCCTGGGGCCAGGGCAGCGCTGAAATCGGCAGGCGTGACGGAGCCCCCGCCCAAGCAGAGCTGCCGCCCCCCGAGCCCTGGCAACGCTGGTGCCATCTCCTGCCCCAGAGACCTGTGCCCCGGGGCGCTTCTCTGCCACAGGGCAGCCAAAGCCAACGGGCCCTGGCGGCTGGGCTCCTTCCTACAGGGGATGTTGGCAGGAGCACCTGGAGCAAGTGCTGGCAACACTTGGTCTCTGTCAGAAGCTCTTACTCCATGCTGAAATTGTTTTCTACTTGGAGTGATTTCCTGAAGCACAAAATCACCCTGGCAGCAGAGGCATAGAAGGAGTTGGCATTTAAGAATCCTCAATTCAGGAAAGCTTTTCTTCCCGTTACTCAACTCAAGTAGTTGCAAAAAGTTGCCAACTTCCTAAATTTATAGCAATGGCCTGAGAACCTGATAGATTTGCAAGCTTCCTTCCCATCTCAAAGCAGTGTTAGAAATGATCAGAGCCAATTTCCAAACTCAAAGATTTAGTTAACAAATTTGAAAAGCAATTTCGGGAAATGCTACGATAAATCAGGACAACATGGATCCAATGTTGGGTGGTCAATCCGGGAGCAGCAAAGGGTGCTTCTCCAGAGTACTGCCCACAACTTCGGGGTCTCGGGGGAGGTGTTTTAGACCATTGTTCTACCCTGAGGCAAAAACAAGACGGTAACAAAGAACCCGAAGAACATGACATCGTGTACATAAGAGAATCATTGAAATGTCTGGTGTCCGCAAGGGGTATCTGAAAGAGTTTCCTGAGAAATTGAAAAGACGTCTGCATGAAAAGTCTCCGAATCTTCTGTCAGATGGTTTCTGCCGCCCTCCGCCCAGATTGGTATGGGATCTCCTGATGAGCTGTGAAGATGTGGTCAGCCCATGCTTCATGGGCCCTTTCCCGCTTATCTCTCTGGCAGATGTCCAGGTAACACCTTAGGACAGTGAAAAGACTGTGGTATGCAAAGAGAGGCCCTGGAAGTGTTTCCAGCAATTCAGGGGATTTTACCTTCCACTGCAAAGTTTTAAGACACACGATTAAAATCCAGGAATTTAATACTTTGTATCTATTACAGCAGCAACACATTTGCCTTAAGGTCATCCACTGCATGTCGCTTTGCAAAGCAGAAGACCACACAGAGGCAAAACAAAGGCCTTACTTTGGTTTCAAACATTTTTCTAGGAAGGCATGGGAAGAGCCTAATTCTCTTAAGGAATCAAAGCTCTCCAGGAATGAAAGCCCACTCAGTGTTACAAAAGAAGCCCAAACAAATGAGTAGATTGCAAAAGGGCTAATCCTCCCCCTGCTCCAGCTATGGAAGTGGCCAAAAAAGTAGAGCTCTCCCCTCTTCTTCTCTGCAGGAGAAGCAGGATGACTAAGAGAAAAAGTCCCAGCTATTCCTTCAGTCCTCCATCACCAAAGCTGTGCCATAGCACAGGTGCTGCCTTCAAAGTGACCCCAGTTCCAGCCTAGACCTCTCACCTTCCAGACAACTCCTTCCCCAACACGCCCAGCAACAGCAACCCCAGCTCAACACCCTGCCAAGACCCGCAGCTGTCCCCATGCCTGCGCAGAGCTTTCCCAACCCCTGGTTCCCTGCACGTGCCGTGGCATGGCACTCAGGAGGATGTGCTCCAAGGCCTTCCCCGCTAGCAAGCTCAGGCTGCCAGGCCTACGGTTCCTGGATCATCCTTCCCACCCACCCTTCCCGTGCACGGCTGCTCCATTTGCGCTCAGCTCCGACTTGGCCGCTTCACCAGGACTGCTGCTAAAGGATGGAGAGCAGCCCGGCAAGCTCCTTCTCCAGCTCCCTCTTTACTCTCGGGGCAGGTAGAACATGCCACAGGAAAGCAAGCAGTGCCAAAAGACTTGGGCCAGCATCAGGCACATTGAGGAATGAAACAAGGCCTTTGTTCGATGGAAGGAAGCACAAGCAATTGACAGAAGTGAAGAGGACTTAGCACAGATATCCAGAAGTCCTTAGCACCAGTTAACATCAGCAAAACCTGGAAGCCTAACTTGACATGAGAGTGACTTGACAAAAAGCTTGAGACATAGCCTTTGGGAAGACCTAAGGGCGGCTACAGAATCAGCCCTGTGCAGGGAAGGCATGAGGAAGATGAGCTGCTTTGGTGAGCTGAGACTCCTCCTGGCCAGCAGGTGGACATTAACTTCAGGCCTAGGATTCTGACGCAATGTGTTTCCTTCTAAGCCGCTGCCTATGGAATCACCTCAGCAGTCTAAAGACGGAAGGGATTTTTGATAGAATTCCTACAGAAACCCACTGAAATTTGGACGTGGCGAAGAAGCCTTGTGCTGGGGTGCAGAGCCCTAACCTCCTGCCTATAAAAGAGCTCTTGGTGGACAATGCATTTGTCTGCTGATTTCATTGAATTCTAGAGACCTCTCAGGACTGCTCTATCCTGAGGGAAGGCCCTTGGCCTTGAGCTGTAGGCACCCGCGCAAGCTTCAGATCAGCTCCCTCAGCTTCCAGGACCTCTCTTGGCCGGCATCCTGACGGGGAGGCAGGACCGCTGCCAGGCACTGCTGGGACCCAGCAGGACAGGACCGGCTGTCTCGTGTCCACGTAGCACCCCCTGACACAGCCAGGGTCATCCCGAAAGCAGACAAGGCTCACGTGTCAGCGCAGAGGGGCAAGGAGCGCTGGGCTCCTCTCAGGGTGTCTCAGCTGGGCCTGCTCCACAAGACGCCCCCATTTGAAGGCCTGCTAATGCCCAGCTGCTAGAAATGCCTGCCTTGTTCTCTCCAAGATGCAGAGGAAGAGGCAGGGAGCAGGGCGCCTTGGGAGGCAAAGCTTCCAAGCCTTTTCTGAGGCCGCTCACACACCAAGAGCAGCCAAGACTCTCCCTGCTGCCTGGCCCACACAGCCCAGCTCGGTGCTGGCCCTCTGGGCCGCAGCAGCCTCCAGCAAGCAAGAGGCAAATGCATATTGCCAAGAGTTGAAGCACAGCAGACAGGTAAGATGTGAGACGTGTGTGCGGGAAGGCCTTTGAATTCACAGCTCTCCAAGACAGCTTTGGGGCTGGCAGCTGGACAGAGATGCTCCTGCTCACACCTGTGTCCAAAGGGGGGGAACACACCCTGCTGCAGGTGCTTGCCTTGGTCTCTGCAGGTCCAGCTGGATTCCAAACCTGCTCTTCACAGCCTTCTCCCTTCCCTTGTCCGCCTGCCAAGGGCAACGGGCCTCAAGGACTGAAAGGACCACAGAGAGCCAAAGGGGGACAGTTGTTCCTACATCACTGGGAGCTCCTAGGAAAGCGCTTTCCTTCAGCAGCAAGCCCCTTTCCCCCAGAGGCCTTTCCCCAGATTGGAAGCTTTCCTGGGGAATGCCAAGACACTCTTAAGAAACCCTGGCAAGGCTGAATTTCTTTCTGGTCCTTTCTGGACAGGCGCTCCAGCTCTAGCTGGCATTTCCCCCAGTGTGATTCCAGCTGGAGGTTGACACATGCAGCCCCAGGCCCTCTACAAACACAAGCTGCCCGCTGCCTCCACTCCTGCCTGCGCTCACAGCAGCAAAAGCAGGCTCTTCCCGGCCAGAGACCAGAGCCCTGACCCCGCAGGACGCTCTCGCCAGCACCTTCCAGGACTCTCCGCTGTGCACGCAGCACTTTTCCTGCCCGCTCTCCACAGCCTTTGGAAGACAGAGCACAACCTGGCTGGCGCTGCCATCAGCACACTGCAAACACGGGCAGAGGAAGGAGAAGCAGGGGCTGCTTTGCGGCCATGCCCAGGAGAGACTGGAAGGCTGCCCTCCCTCTGCTCTCACTCGCTTGGCTTTCTGGCAGCCTCTGAGGCAGGGGCTGCGATTCCTCAGCTCTGGGCACCAGAACCGCAGCCGGGATCCCGGCACTGCCTGACGGTGCTGGGGCCATTGGCTGGGTCACGCGTCCGAGTCTCGGCCACCGTGCTGCTGCTGCTGCTGCTTCACTTGCCCTTAGGCACACCCCAAGCTCCCTGTTAAGGCCTGATGGTCTCTGCTTCTGCCATCTCCCCGACCCTGTGCAGGGATGGAGCACTGCTGTGCTTTCAGCAAGCTATTCTTGAAAGCTTCCAGCATTCCAAGCTCCTTTGCCCTCTGTAGATGCTTGCCAAGGAATCCCTTTACAGCTGGCTTCAGAGCGTCCTCAGGTTGGCTCTCTCAAAATCCGGGAGCTTCAGGCTGCTCAGTAGGACCTTAAACTGCACAGTGTTGTGGAACTGGACCTTCAGCACAGGCACCTTTCCAGCCTGACGCGGCCTCGCTCCTCTGTGTCTCTGCACAAAAGACGGCGCGCAAGAGGACGGCAGCAGGGGCCTGTGTGTGCTAGGGCTCAGATTTTACACCGTTTCAGCTCCACAGAGACGCAGGTGAAGTGAAGAAGCCAAAGTGTTTATTAATTCAAGGCCAAGCAAAGGGATGAGCTGGGAAGGAATAAGGGGGGATGGGCAGGGTCTGAGGGCTGGGGGGAGGGAGCTAAGTACAAAGAGCGAGAGGTGTGAAGCCAGGAGAATTGTGCTCAGCCTCAGCTGTGCGTGGAGCTCCAGCAGCACTGAGAGATGGTGTCCTCTTCAGTGTCTCCTGGTGTGTTCTTGGGACACCGGTTTGCTGGATTCAGAAGACGTCCCCAGTTGTTTAGCTTTCTGGGGAAAGCAGGCTTCATTTTGCAGGTTCAGAGCATGACGGGCTGTTGTCTTGCCTCTGGGTTTGAAGGGCTGCAAGAGAGAAGAATAGAGACATGGTCAGAGGCTGGATCTGTGGGAATCCTAGGAGATCTTCCTGCCAGGGCCATCCCATCCAGCCCTCGTCCACACAGGGAGCAAAGGCCTCCAGAGCTGAGGATTGCAGCTGTCTGCCCGGGCAGTGCAGCTTCCCCCGCCAGAGCCGCTGACGGCCCGCTGCCCTCACTCACCCTGACTGAGAAGGTGAAGCTGTCCTGGCTGCCCCCTCAGAGAGCGTGTCACGGCCCCAGCGGCACGGCTCCCTGCCAGCGCCGCTGCCAGCCCTGTGGCCACACGGCCTCCTGCCCCGGCAGGGCTCAGCCCGGGCCCTTGCCGCCAGCTGCCGCCCCAGGGCACGGCTGCCAGAGGGCGGCAGCAGCCCCGAGGGCAGGCGGGGCTCCACGGCGCCGGGCCCGGATGCCGCTGCTGCAGCCGGGGCAGCAGCAGCCAGGGCCGGGGCCGAGCTGCGGCGGGCCAGGGAGGGAGCCCGGGCTCGTGGCTCACCCAAGAACCACATGGCTGCCTCTGGCAGGGACTCCTGTGGGTTCTCCAGGTAGGGCAGGGCCCGGCGCAGGTGCTCGGCCGCTAGGATCCTGTCATCTGCCAGCTGGAGAGAGCGGCAGGAGGGAAGGGTTGGCGCGGGCTCAGCCCCTGGGCCGGGCTCTGGCCGCGCCCAGCCCCGGCCTCCCCTGCCCGCACGGCCCTGAGGCCCGGCCAGCAGCCGCTGGCGCCGGGCTCTGGAGGGGGCAGAGGGCCGGCTGCTGCCCGGGGAGCCGCGGTGCCGCCCCGTGCCCGCAGCCCCGCTGGGCCGGGACTCCACGGGCACCCGGCTCGGGGCCGCAGGAGCCTGGAGAAGAGCCCGCGGGGCCCAGGGAAGGCAGCGGCGTGTGGGGCGCAGGCTGGAGCCCCCGGGTGCAGCACTGGGCAGGGGCCACGGCTGCCAGCCCCGCGGCCACGGATCTTCTCCAGGCTGAGGCTGCCACTTCTCCAAGCCATCCTTACCTTGCAGTCATCGATAGTCAAGGGATGTTCCTTTGTCAGGAGCTTCTCGAGATCCCTCCTCTTCAGGAACTTGGCCGCACAATACAGGGTTTCCCGAGAGGCCTGAAGAGCAGCAGAGATGCAGAGATGGCACCACAGCCCAGGGCACAAGGACCCGCATCCCTGTGCCAAGGCCTGGAGAAGGACGCAGCCTCCTCCTCCTCCTGCAGCAGGGCAGGAGGCAGCTGAGCCCCCGTCCCAGGGATGCACAAAACCTCACATTTGCCACACGCCGGTTCTCATCATGGCAGTAGAATAAAAGTAGGTACAGGCTCTTGTTTACAGTTGCCTTCAGGCGCTTTTTTCCCTCCTTCACTACCAACTCCATCACCTTACAGAAGAGGTCAATGGAGAGCAGTTGCATGTAGCTATTTTCCTAGAGGAAAGGAAAAAACCTAAGCATCAATTACTCCAGGCCCACCTAGGCAAAGGCCTGAAAATGCAGACAGCACAAGGTTTCTGGGCAGCACCCAATTCCTGTGGCTCGGGTTGCAGAACCTTACATTGTTAAAGAGCGCCAGGAGTGCCTCAGCCAGCTTTGGGGCGGTGGTGCTGGATACCAGGATGTCTTCGCTCTCCAGCATATTAGTAAGCACACGGAGGGTCAGGGCAACCACCACTCCATCTTCATCAGCCAGCAGATCCACAAAGCTTTCAGACAGGCAGCACATTCTTCTGGCCTGTGTGGAACACAAGGCTGCGCTGTGAAGCCGTGAACAGCTGCACCAGCGACAGCGCCCAGGCACTGCAAGCCCAGCCTGCTGCCGCAGGGCCCAGACACCAAAGGCCTGTCCCAAAGCACTCGGGCAGCTGAGGCAGGAGAGCTGGGAGCAGCTGCCTCAGCTCCTGAAGCCCAGCCAGCCCATGGGGCTGCTCTCCCCAGTGCAGCTTCAGCTGCTGCCCCCTTCTCACCATCAGGGGATCCTTGCTGAGCACCAGCAGGCCTTTGAGCGCCAGGCGACACCTCTTCCTGCACTCGGTCCGCAGGTACCTGGACACGACCCTCAGGACCCAGCCACCACATTTAGTCCAGTCCAGGCACTCCAGAACCTGAAAGGCACAGGGCAGTGGTACAGGGCCCGGCTGGCAGGAGCCCAGAACTGCCCAGGGCCAGCCCCAGGCAGCAGCAGCACAGGGCGCTGGTGCCATCCCAGGAGGCTAGGGATGCGGCTGCGAGAGGGCAGAGAGCTGGGAGGCAGCTCAGCCAGGCAGCGCTGCTCTTCAGGCTCACCTCCACAAGGAATGCCAGGAAAGGCAGATCGCAGCCTGGCTTCTCAATGCTGAGCAGCCGGAGCATGCGGGTTGCGATGCAGGAAGAGAAAGGGATCAAGACATGGCGCATCTCCCTGTCAGGGGCAAAAAGGAAGAAAGAGCCTGAGTAGGGGGGGGCACACTTTTCTCAGGACTGACTCCCAGAGGTGCAGTCTTTCCCCAGCATCCCTGGAGGGGACGTGGGTGCTTTGGGAGGCGGCCACTCCTGTGCACCCTCCTCTCCCAGCCTTTTCCAGTCTGCTCGGCCGTCCCTAAAGAGACGAGGCCCTCTGGCCCATGACCAGAGGGACTGTGTGGGGCAGCCCGGGCACAGGGCACCAATTCCAGGGACAGCAGGGAGCAGGGGGTCTCACCTGGCCAGCAGAGCCACAGCATAGTACTGGGTATGAGCACAGAGCATGGTGTCCCAGCCATGCTTGGACTCCACAGCCATCACCTCATTCTCACACTGCAGCCGGCAGAGCAGGGTCTTCATGACCTGCACTGCAAACCTGTGTGCAGAGCAAAGCCCGGGTCACATTGGGAGCACTGGCACTGGCCACAAGGACATGGAAAGGACGGGAGGACGGAGACCTGTTGGGGTCGCTGGGAAGGTGGTGTTCCTCTCGGCACGCTCTCCAGAAGTGATCGACTTCCTGTGGTGGCATCTGCTGTGTGGTGACGACAACATGGAAAAGCAGAGCCACAAAGAGGCGGGAGGAAAAAAGGATCATTGCCTCGTGGCACTCAGGCACCTGGACAATCACCCACACCACCAGAGTTGCCTGCAAAAGAAGTTGCCATGGAGAGCGCTCAGTGCGAGGTGTCCATGTGGCAGGGCCCCAGGGGAGACGCAGGGGGAGCAGCGGGCCTGGTGGCCCCTGAGCCTGCCCTTAGGCCAGGTTTCAGCCCAGGGCCTGAGGCAGGGAGAGGATGGAGAGCTGCTGGAGAGGCGACCTGGGGGTGAGCAAATGCCCAGAAACTCACAGCCAGAGCAAAGACGCCCTCCTTGTCCCCATCCGAGGTGAACGTGCTGTGCAGAGGCCAATCCTCCATCACACAGAGCAGTGTTGGCAGAACCTTCTCCACTGTGGGACTCGATGAGCCTATGCTTCTCCAGATCATTGCAGCAGCTCTGTGGGATCAGAGCTCTGTGTCAGGGGCATCTCAGCCACACTACCATGCCCTGTGCGGCTCTGGGGGCCGGGTGACAGAGCCCCGGTGCCCTGAAGGGCAGGGAGGGAGCACGGCAGCAGGCTCGGGAAACAGAGGGGCCCGAGGGTCCCGGACCTGTCTGCCGCTCTGGCAGAGCCCATTGCACGGGCCGTGCAGGGCCATGGTCCTAAAGGCCGAGGAGGCCTGAGCTCTCCAGGCAGGTGGGCCCATACCTGTCACATGTTGGGGCACAGCGCAGGAAGGTCAGCACCACATCAGCTGGGTGTTCTTCGGCCAGCCTCACGATGTTCATGGGCAGCCTGGTATCCACATTTCCATGCGATGCAAAATTCTGGTGCATCTTCTTTACAATGGCTGGCACCTGGAAAAGGCATGGGGAAGACTTGGGCCGCTGTCTAGGGGAGCAACTTCACCAGCTTCCCCCAAGAATCGCTTCCCTTCCTGCCACGCTGTGCCGGCCTCAAAGGCTGAGGGGGCCCAGTGGCCGTGGCTGGAGATGACACACAATCCTGGGAGGCCTCTAGCCCCAGCCCCAGGCTGTTTACCTGCTGCTCAGAAGGAATACCACTCTTCTGGATAAAATCCACGGCGGGAGCAGGAATGGCAGTGGGAGTGGGCGTGGCGCCAGTATCTCTGATGCCCTGAGTCTCTCCAGTGTCAGCCGTTTGGAGGGCCACAGCCTCAGCCACTGCCTTGTCAGCCCTTGCCCTTTGATCATTCAATGCAGCATCAAAATTTTCTAATGGCTCAGCCAAATCCGTGTTGACATCAGGCTCTGCCTGGGGCTCGGTCAGCCCACAGTCAGGCTCAGCTGAGCCCTCAGCTGCCGTGCTGCTGGTGTTTCTACGCCGTATGCGCAGGAATTTTCGGATCATCTGCAGGAGAACAAAGGACAGGGAAGAGAGACGTGTTCCATGGAGTGCTCCAAGCGCGGTGCTCGGCTGAGCAGTGACAGCAGGCCCAGCCCAGGCGGGGATGGCTGCAGGTACCTTCAGTGTCCTGCGGAAGCTTCCACCGGCAGGCCTCTGCTCTTGTGTGCCGTCCGTGGCTGCATCTGGCAAAGAGCGAGAGCAGCCAGAGCTGAGGGGCTGCGGGAGAGGCCGGAGAACACAGCCCAGCCCTGCCCTCCCCAGGCTGCGATAGGGATGGGATGGGATGGGGCCACATTGGCTGCAGCCATCAGCCCTGTGGCCCAGCTCTGCCACTCACCATCCTGTAGTGTCTGGAACCGCTCGCGCTCTTCAGGCTCTTGTGCTGGGGTAGCTCCAGGGCCTTTGCTTTTTTTCCCCCTGAACACTTTGGACAGGCCGAGAATTCTGCCCGCCATGCCACAGAACCTTTCAAGAGAGATGCCTCAGGAAATCACTGAGGCAACAAGTTGTGCACTTGCGCCTTGAAAGCACCTGTGGCAGAAGAAGCCTCAGGAAGGCTGCAGGACAGCAAGTCCTGCACTCTGGTCTCAAGGGCTCCTGCCACAATGACAGGAGGTTCCTCGTAGACGATTCAAGCCACCAAATCCCACAGTCCGGCCTGGAGGCCACAGGCCACGGGGATAAGAGATGACTTGGAAAACCTCCGAGTCACCAAGTCGTGCAGTCTGGCCGTGAGGTCAGCTGCACGAGTCACTCCTCGTAGAAGCTCTGGGTCAGGCACAAACGAGTGCGCTGTGCGGGGGCTCCTCACAGCACCGCTCTGGCGCGTCCTGTCCCGTCGCCTGCTCCAAGGAATGTGGCCTGGCTGCGTCACCGCCAGCACCTATGTCCCCACGTGTCACAAAGGGTCCTTGGACACCCTGTGCCGTTCAATGCCACGGTGACCGCGCTGCTGCACCGCGTCACAAAGGGCCAATGCACACACTGCCACCTGCCCTGGGGCCGCTCCCAGCCCAGCCAAAGTGGCCCAGGTTGGAAGGAACCCCTCTCCCCAAGTGTCTAAGACAGCCCTGAGACAGCATTTTTCGCAGCGGCTCAAACCGTGGGCAAACGCTGCCCTGCTCTGCGGGTTCAGGGCAGCAGAAGGAGCCCCCAGGGCCGCCGATGCAGCCGCAGCGGGAAGGGCACGGGGCCTCGCACAGAAGCTGGCACGGCCTCCCTGGGACACGTCCCAGCCGGTGGCCGTCCTAAACCCGCGGGTGTGACACAGACGAGGAACCTGTGGGCCGGGGCACGGACGCTGCTCTGACCCCTGGGGCCAGGGCAGCGCTGAAATCGGCAGGCGTGACGGAGCCCCCGCCCAAGCAGAGCTGCCGCCCCCCGAGCCCTGGCAACGCTGGTGCCATCTCCTGCCCCAGAGACCTGTGCCCCGGGGCGCTTCTCTGCCACAGGGCAGCCAAAGCCAACGGGCCCTGGCGGCTGGGCTCCTTCCTACAGGGGATGTTGGCAGGAGCACCTGGAGCAAGTGCTGGCAACACTTGGTCTCTGTCAGAAGCTCTTACTCCATGCTGAAATTGTTTTCTACTTGGAGTGATTTCCTGAAGCACAAAATCACCCTGGCAGCAGAGGCATAGAAGGAGTTGGCATTTAAGAATCCTCAATTCAGGAAAGCTTTTCTTCCCGTTACTCAACTCAAGTAGTTGCAAAAAGTTGCCAACTTCCTAAATTTATAGCAATGGCCTGAGAACCTGATAGATTTGCAAGATTCCTTCCCATCTCAAAGCAGTGTTAGAAATGATCAGAGCCAATTTCCAAACTCAAAGATTTAGTTAACAAATTTGAAAAGCAATTTCGGGAAATGCTACGATAAATCAGGACAACATGGATCGAATGTTGGGTGGTCAATCCGAGAGCAGCACAGGGTGCTTCTCCAGAGTACTGCCCACAACTTCGGGGTCTCGGGGGAGGTGTTTTAGACCATTGTTCTACCCTGAGGCAAAAACAAGACGGTAACAAAGAACCCGAAGAACATGACATCGTGTACATAAGAGAATCATTGAAATGTCTGGTGTCCGCAAGGGGTATCTGAAAGAGTTTCCTGAGAAATTGAAAAGACGTCTGCATGAAAAGTCTCCGAATCTTCTGTCAGATGGTTTCTGCCGCCCTCCGCCCAGATTGGTATGGGATCTCCTGATGAGCTGTGAAGATGTGGTCAGCCCATGCTTCATGGGCCCTTTCCCGCTTATCTCTCTGGCAGATGTCCAGGTAACACCTTAGGACTGTGAAAAGACTGTGGTATGCAAAGAGAGGCCCTGGAAGTGTTTCCAGCAATTCAGGGGATTTTACCTTCCACTGCAAAGTTTTAAGACACACGATTAAAATCCAGGAATTTAATACTTTGTATCTATTACAGCAGCAACACATTTGCCTTAAGGTCATCCACTGCATGTCGCTTTGCAAAGCAGAAGACCACACAGAGGCAAAACAAAGGCCTTACTTTGGTTTCAAACATTTTTCTAGGAAGGCATGGGAAGAGCCTAATTCTCTTAAGGAATCAAAGCTCTCCAGGAATGAAAGCCCACTCAGTGTTACAAAAGAAGCCCAAACAAATGAGTAGATTGCAAAAGGGCTAATCCTCCCCCTGCTCCAGATATGGAAGTGGCCAAAAAAGTAGAGCTCTCCCCTCTTCTTCTCTGCAGGAGAAGCAGGATGACTAAGAGAAAAAGTCCCAGCTATTCCTTCAGTCCTCCATCACCAAAGCTGTGCCATAGCACAGGTGCTGCCTTCAAAGTGACCCCAGTTCCAGCCTAGACCTCTCACCTTCCAGACAACTCCTTCCCCAACACGCCCAGCAACAGCAACCCCAGCTCAACACCCTGCCAAGACCCGCAGCTGTCCCCATGCCTGCGCAGAGCTTTCCCAATCCCTGGTTCCCTGCACGTGCCGTGGCATGGCACCCAGGAGGATGTGCTCCAAGGCCTTCCCCGCTAGCAAGCTCAGGCTGCCAGGCCTACGGTTCCTGGATCATCCTTCCCACCCACCCTTCC
The DNA here is from genome assembly GCF_029207755.1 of Chamaea fasciata. Taxonomy (NCBI): domain Eukaryota; kingdom Metazoa; phylum Chordata; class Aves; order Passeriformes; family Sylviidae; genus Chamaea; species Chamaea fasciata. The sequence goes on from NW_027094127.1 coordinate 19,978, forward strand.
CGTGCACGGCTGGTCCATTTGCGCTCAGCTCCGACTTGGCCGCTTCACCAGGACTGCTGCTAAAGGATGGAGAGCAGCCCGGCAAGCTCCTTCTCCAGCTCCCTCTTTACTCTCGGGGCAGGTAGAACATGCCACAGGAAAGCAAGCAGTGCCAAAAGACTTGGGCCAGCATCAGGCACATTGAGGAATGAAACAAGGCCTTTGTTCGATGGAAGGAAGCACAAGCAATTGACAGAAGTGAAGAGGACTTAGCACAGATATCCAGAAGTCCTTAGCACCAGTTAACATCAGCAAAACCTGGAAGCCTAACTTGACATGAGAGTGACTTGACAAAAAGCTTGAGACATAGCCTTTGGGAAGACCTAAGGGCGGCTACAGAATCAGCCCTGTGCAGGGAAGGCATGAGGAAGATGAGCTGCTTTGGTGAGCTGAGACTCCTCCTGGCCAGCAGGTGGACATGAACTTCAGGCCTAGGATTCTGACGCAATGTGTTTCCTTCTAAGCCGCTGCCTATGGAATCACCTCAGCAGTCTAAAGACGGAAGGGATTTTTGATAGAATTCCTACAGAAACCCACTGAAATTTGGACGTGGCGAAGAAGCCTTGTGCTGGGGTGCAGAGCCCTAACCTCCTGCCAATAAAAGAGCTCTTGGTGGACAATGCATTTGTCTGCTGATTTCATTGAATTCTAGAGACCTCTCAGGACTGCTGTATCCTGAGGGAAGGCCCTTGGCCTTGAGCTGTAGGCACCCGCGCAAGCTTCAGATCAGCTCCCTCAGCTTCCAGGACCTCTCTTGGCCGGCATCCTGACGGGGAGGCAGGACCGCTGCCAGGCACTGCTGGGACCCAGCAGGACAGGACCGGCTGTCTCGTGTCCACGTAGCACCCCCTGACACAGCCAGGGTCATCCCGAAAGCAGACAAGGCTCACGTGTCAGCGCAGAGGGGCAAGGAGCGCTGGGCTCCTCTCAGGGTGTCTCAGCTGGGCCTGCTCCACAAGACGCCCCCATTTGAAGGCCTGCTAATGCCCAGCTGCTAGAAATGCCTGCCTTGTTCTCTCCAAGATGCAGAGGAAGAGGCAGGGAGCAGGGCGCCCTGGGGAGGCAAAGCTTCCAAGCCTTTTCTGAGGCCGCTCACACACCAAGAGCAGCCAAGACTCTCCCTGCTGCCTGGCCCACACAGCCCAGCTCGGTGCTGGCCCTCTGGGCCGCAGCAGCCTCCAGCAAGCAAGAGGCAAATGCATATTGCCAAGAGTTGAAGCACAGCAGACAGGTAAGATGTGAGACGTGTGTGCGGGAAGGCCTTTGAATTCACAGCTCTCCAAGACAGCTTTGGGGCTGGCAGCTGGACAGAGATGCTCCTGCTCACACCTGTGTCCAAAGGGGGGAAACACACCCTGCTGCAGGTGCTTGCCTTGGTCTCTGCAGGTCCAGCTGGATTCCAAACCTGCTCTTCACAGCCTTCTCCCTTCCCTTGTCCGCCTGCCAAGGGCAACGGGCCTCAAGGACTGAAAGGACCACAGAGAGCCAAAGGGGGACAGTTGTTCCTACATCACTGGGAGCTCCTAGGAAAGCGCTTTCCTTCAGCAGCAAGCCCCTTTTCCCCAGAGGCCTTTCCCCAGATTGGAAGCTTTCCTGGGGAATGCCAAGACACTCTTAAGAAACCCTGGCAAGGCTGAATTTCTTTCTGGTCCTTTCTGGACAGGCGCTCCAGCTCTAGCTGGCATTTCCCCCAGTGTGATTCCAGCTGGAGGTTGACACATGCAGCCCCAGGCCCTCTACAAACACAAGCTGCCCGCTGCCTCCACTCCTGCCTGCGCTCACAGCAGCAAAAGCAGGCTCTTCCCGGCCAGAGACCAGAGCCCTGACCCCGCAGGACGCTCTCGCCAGCACCTTCCAGGACTCTCCGCTGTGCACGCAGCACTTTTCCTGCCCGCTCTCCACAGCCTTTGGAAGACAGAGCACAACCTGGCTGGCGCTGCCATCAGCACACTGCAAACATGGGCAGAGGAAGGAGAAGCAGGGGCTGCTTTGCGGCCATGCCCAGGAGAGACTGGAAGGCTGCCCTCCCTCTGCTCTCACTCGCTTGGCTTTCTGGCAGCCTCTGAGGCAGGGGCTGCGATTCCTCAGCTCTGGGCACCAGAACTGCAGCCGGGATCCCGGAACTGCCTGACGGTGCTGGGGCCATTGGCTGGGTCACGCGTCCGAGTCTCGGCCACCGTGCTGCTGCTGCTGCTGCTTCACTTGCCCTTAGGCACACCCCAAGCTCCCTGTTAAGGCCTGATGGTCTCTGCTTCTGCCATCTCCCCGACCCTGTGCAGGGATGGAGCACTGCTGTGCTTTCAGCAAGCTATTCTTGAAAGCTTCCAGCATTCCAAGCTCCTTTGCCCTCTGTAGATGCTTGCCATGGAATCCCTCACAGCTGGCTTCAGAGCGTCCTCAGGTTGGCTCTCTCAAAATCCGGGAGCTTCAGGCTGCTCAGTAGGACCTTAAACTGCACAGTGTTGTGGAACTGGACCTTCAGCACAGGCACCTTTCCAGCCTGACGCGGCCTCGCTCCTCTGTGTCTCTGCACAAAAGACGGCGCGCAAGAGGACGGCAGCAGGGGCCTGTGTGTGCTAGGGCTCAGATTTTACACCGTTTCAGCTCCACAGAGACGCAGGTGAAGTGAAGAAGCCAAAGTGTTTATTAATTCAAGGCCAAGCAAAGGGATGAGCTGGGAAGGAATAAGGGGGGATGGGCAGGGTCTGAGGGCTGGGGGGAGGGAGCTAAGTACAAAGAGCGAGAGGTGTGAAGCCAGGAGAATTGTGCTCAGCCTCAGCTGTGCGTGGAGCTCCAGCAGCACTGAGAGATGGTGTCCTCTTCAGTGTCTCCTGGTGTGTTCTTGGGACACCGGTTTGCTGGATTCAGAAGACGTCCCCAGTTGTTTAGCTTTCTGGGGAAAGCAGGCTTCATTTTGCAGGTTCAGAGCATGACGGGCTGTTGTCTTGCCTCTGGGTTTGAAGGGCTGCAAGAGAGAAGAATAGAGACATGGTCAGAGGCTGGATCTGTGGGAATCCTAGGAGATCTTCCTGCCAGGGCCATCCCATCCAGCCCTCGTCCACACAGGGAGCAAAGGCCTCCAGAGCTGAGGATTGCAGCTGTCTGCCCGGGCAGTGCAGCTTCCCCCGCCAGAGCCGCTGACGGCCCGCTGCCCTCACTCACCCTGACTGAGAAGGTGAAGCTGTCCTGGCTGCCCCCTCAGAGAGCGTGTCACGGCCCCAGCGGCACGGCTCCCTGCCAGCGCCGCTGCCAGCCCTGTGGCCACACGGCCTCCTGCCCCGGCAGGGCTCAGCCCGGGCCCTTGCCGCCTGCTGCCGCCCCAGGGCACGGCTGCCAGAGGGCGGCAGCAGCCCCGAGGGCAGGCGGGGCTCCACGGCGCCGGGCCCGGATGCCGCTGCTGCAGCCGGGGCAGCAGCAGCCAGGGCCGGGGCCGAGCTGCGGCGGGCCGGGGAGGGAGCCCGGGCTCGTGGCTCACCCAAGAACCACATGGCTGCCTCTGGCAGGGACTCCTGTGGGTTCTCCAGGTAGGGCAGGGCCCGGCGCAGGTGCTCGGCCGCTAGGATCCTGTCATCTGCCAGCTGGAGAGAGCGGCAGGAGGGAAGGGTTGGCGCGGGCTCAGCCCCTGGGCCGGGCTCTGGCCGCGCCCAGCCCCGGCCTCCCCTGCCCGCACGGCCCTGAGGCCCGGCCAGCAGCCGCTGGCGCCGGGCTCTGGAGGGGGCAGAGGGCCGGCTGCTGCCCGGGGAGCCGCGGTGCCGCCCCGTGCCCGCAGCCCCGCTGGGCCGGGACTCCACGGGCACCCGGCTCGGGGCCGCAGGAGCCTGGAGAAGAGCCCGCGGGGCCCAGGGAAGGCAGCGGCGTGTGGGGCGCAGGCTGGAGCCCCCGGGTGCAGCACTGGGCAGGGGCCACGGCTGCCAGCCCCGCGGCCATGGATCTTCTCCAGGCTGAGGCTGCCACTTCTCCAAGCCATCCTTACCTTGCAGTCATCGATAGTCAAGGGATGTTCCTTTGTCAGGAGCTTCTCGAGATCCCTCCTCTTCAGGAACTTGGCCGCACAATACAGGGTTTCCCGAGAGGCCTGAAGAGCAGCAGAGATGCAGAGATGGCACCACAGCCCAGGGCACAAGGACTCGCATCCCTGTGCCAAGGCCTGGAGAAGGACGCAGCCTCCTCCTCCTCCTGCAGCAGGGCAGGAGGCAGCTGAGCCCCCGTCCCAGGGATGCACAAAACCTCACATTTGCCACACGCCTGTTCTCATCATGGCAGTAGAATAAAAGTAGGTACAGGCTCTTGTTTACAGTTGCCTTCAGGCGCTTTTTTCCCTCCTTCACTACCAACTCCATCACCTTACAGAAGAGGTCAATGGAGAGCAGTTGCATGTAGCTATTTTCCTAGAGGAAAGGAAAAAACCTAAGCATCAATTACTCCAGGCCCACCTAGGCAAAGGCCTGAAAATGCAGACAGCACAAGGTTTCTGGACAGCACCCAATTCCTGTGGCTCGGGTTGCAGAACCTTACATTGTTAAAGAGCGCCAGGAGTGCCTCAGCCAGCTTTGGGGCGGTGGTGCTGGATACCAGGATGTCTTCGCTCTCCAGCATATTAGTAAGCACACGGAGGGTCAGGGCAACCACCACTCCATCTTCATCAGCCAGCAGATCCACAAAGCTTTCAGACAGGCAGCACATTCTTCTGGCCTGTGTGGAACACAAGGCTGCGCTGTGAAGCCGTGAACAGCTGCACCAGCGACAGCGCCCAGGCACTGCAAGCCCAGCCTGCTGCCGCAGGGCCCAGACACCAAAGGCCTGTCCCAAAGCACTCGGGCAGCTGAGGCAGGAGAGCTGGGAGCAGCTGCCTCAGCTCCTGAAGCCCAGCCAGCCCATGGGGCTGCTCTCCCCAGTGCAGCTTCAGCTGCTGCCCCCTTCTCACCATCAGGGGATCCTTGCTGAGCACCAGCAGGCCTTTGAGCGCCAGGCGACACCTCTTCCTGCACTCGGTCCGCAGGTACCTGGACACGACCCTCAGGACCCAGCCACCACATTTAGTCCAGTCCAGGCACTCCAGAACCTGAAAGGCACAGGGCAGTGGTACAGGGCCCGGCTGGCAGGAGCCCAGAACTGCCCAGGGCCAGCCCCAGGCAGCAGCAGCACAGGGCGCTGGTGCCATCCCAGGAGGCTAGGGATGCGGCTGCGAGAGGGCAGAGAGCTGGGAGGCAGCTCAGCCAGGCAGCGCTGCTCTTCAGGCTCACCTCCACAAGGAATGCCAGGAAAGGCAGATCGCAGCCTGGCTTCTCAATGCTGAGCAGCCGGAGCATGCGGGTTGCGATGCAGGAAGAGAAAGGGATCAAGACATGGCGCATCTCCCTGTCAGGGGCAAAAAGGAAGAAAGAGCCTGAGTAGGGGGGGGCACACTTTTCTCAGGACTGACTCCCAGAGGTGCAGTCTTTCCCCAGCATCCCTGGAGGGGACGTGGGTGCTTTGGGAGGTGGCCACTCCTGTGCACCCTCCTCTCCCAGCCTTTTCCAGTCTGCTCGGCCGTCCCTAAAGAGACGAGGCCCTCTGGCCCATGACCAGAGGGACTGTGTGGGGCAGCCCGGGCACAGGGCACCAATTCCAGGGACAGCAGGGAGCAGGGGGTCTCACCTGGCCAGCAGAGCCACAGCATAGTACTGGGTATGAGCACAGAGCATGGTGTCCCAGCCATGCTTGGACTCCACAGCCATCACCTCATTCTCACACTGCAGCCGGCAGAGCAGGGTCTTCATGACCTGCACTGCAAACCTGTGTGCAGAGCAAAGCCCGGGTCACATTGGGAGCACTGGCACTGGCCACAAGGACATGGAAAGGACGGGAGGACGGAGACCTGTTGGGGTCGCTGGGAAGGTGGTGTTCCTCTCGGCACGCTCTCCAGAAGTGATTGACTTCCTGTGGTGGCATCTGCTGTGTGGTGACGACAACATGGAAAAGCAGAGCCACAAAGAGGCGGGAGGAAAAAAGGATCATTGCCTCGTGGCACTCAGGCACCTGGACAATCACCCACACCACCAGAGTTGCCTGCAAAAGAAGTTGCCATGGAGAGCGCTCAGTGCGAGGTGTCCATGTGGCAGGGCCCCAGGGGAGACGCAGGGGGAGCAGCGGGCCTGGTGGCCCCTGAGCCTGCCCTTAGGCCAGGTTTCAGCCCAGGGCCTGAGGCAGGGAGAGGATGGAGAGCTGCTGGAGAGGCGACCTGGGGGTGAGCAAATGCCCAGAAACTCACAGCCAGAGCAAAGACGCCCTCCTTGTCCCCATCCGAGGTGAACGTGCTGTGCAGAGGCCAATCCTCCATCACACAGAGCAGTGTTGGCAGAACCTTCTCCACTGTGGGACTCGATGAGCCTATGCTTCTCCAGATCATTGCAGCAGCTCTGTGGGATCAGAGCTCTGTGTCAGGGGCATCTCAGCCACACTACCATGCCCTGTGCGGCTCTGGGGGCCGGGTGACAGAGCCCCGGTGCCCTGAAGGGCAGGGAGGGAGCACGGCAGCAGGCTCGGGAAACAGAGGGGCCCGAGGGTCCCGGACCTGTCTGCCGCTCTGGCAGAGCCCATTGCACGGGCCGTGCAGGGCCATGGTCCTAAAGGCCGAGGAGGCCTGAGCTCTCCAGGCAGGTGGGCCCATACCTGTCACATGTTGGGGCACAGCGCAGGAGGGTCAGCACCACATCAGCTGGGTGTTCTTCGGCCAGCCTCACGATGTTCATGGGCAGCCTGGTATCCACATTTCCATGCGATGCAAAATTCTGGTGCATCTTCTTTACAATGGCTGGCACCTGGAAAAGGCATGGGGAAGACTTGGGCCGCTGTCTAGGGGAGCAACTTCACCAGCTTCCCCCAAGAATCGCTTCCCTTCCTGCCACGCTGTGCCGGCCTCAAAGGCTGAGGGGGCCCAGTGGCCGTGGCTGGAGATGACACACAATCCTGGGAGGCCTCTAGCCCCAGCCCCAGGCTGTTTACCTGCTGCTCAGAAGGAATACCACTCTTCTGGATAAAATCCACGGCGGGAGCAGGAATGGCAGTGGGAGTGGGCGTGGCGCCAGTATCTCTGATGCCCTGAGTCTCTCCAGTGTCAGCCGTTTGGAGGGCCACAGCCTCAGCCACTGCCTTGTCAGCCCTTGCCCTTTGATCATTCAATGCAGCATCAAAATTTTCTAATGGCTCAGCCAAATCCGTGTTGACATCAGGCTCTGCCTGGGGCTCGGTCAGCCCACAGTCAGGCTCAGCTGAGCCCTCAGCTGCCGTGCTGCTGGTGTTTCTACGCCGTATGCGCAGGAATTTTCGGATCATCTGCAGGAGAACAAAGGACAGGGAAGAGAGACGTGTTCCATGGAGTGCTCCAAGCGCGGTGCTCGGCTGAGCAGTGACAGCAGGCCCAGCCCAGGCGGGGATGGCTGCAGGTACCTTCAGTGTCCTGCGGAAGCTTCCACCGGCAGGCCTCTGCTCTTGTGTGCCGTCCGTGGCTGCATCTGGCAAAGAGCGAGAGCAGCCAGAGCTGAGGGGCTGCGGGAGAGGCCGGAGAACACAGCCCAGCCCTGCCCTCCCCAGGCTGCGATAGGGATGGGATGGGATGGGGCCACATTGGCTGCAGCCATCAGCCCTGTGGCCCAGCTCTGCCACTCACCATCCTGTAGTGTCTGGAACCGCTCGCGCTCTTCAGGCTCTTGTGCTGGGGTAGCTCCAGGGCCTTTGCTTTTTTTCCCCCTGAACACTTTGGACAGGCCGAGAATTCTGCCCGCCATGCCACAGAACCTTTCAAGAGAGATGCCTCAGGAAATCACTGAGGCAACAAGTTGTGCACTTGCGCCTTGAAAGCACCTGTGGCAGAAGAAGCCTCAGGAAGGCTGCAGGACAGCAAGTCCTGCACTCTGGTCTCAAGGGCTCCTGCCACAATGACAGGAGGTTCCTCGTAGACGATTCAAGCCACCAAATCCCACAGTCCGGCCTGGAGGCCACAGGCCACGGGGATAAGAGATGACTTGGAAAACCTCCGAGTCACCAAGTCGTGCAGTCTGGCCGTGAGGTCAGCTGCACGAGTCACTCCTCGTAGAAGCTCTGGGTCAGGCACAAACGAGTGCGCTGTGCGGGGGCTCCTCACAGCACCGCTCTGGCGCGTCCTGTCCCGTCGCCTGCTCCAAGGAATGTGGCCTGGCTGCGTCACCGCCAGCACCTATGTCCCCACGTGTCACAAAGGGTCCTTGGACACCCTGTGCCGTTCAATGCCACGGTGACCGCGCTGCTGCACCGCGTCACAAAGGGCCAATGCACACACTGCCACCTGCCCTGGGGCCGCTCCCAGCCCAGCCAAAGTGGCCCAGGTTGGAAGGAACCCCTCTCCCCAAGTGTCTAAGACAGCCCTGAGACAGCATTTTTCGCAGCGGCTCAAACCGTGGGCAAACGCTGCCCTGCTCTGCGGGTTCAGGGCAGCAGAAGGAGCCCCCAGGGCCGCCGATGCAGCCGCAGCGGGAAGGGCACGGGGCCTCGCACAGAAGCTGGCACGGCCTCCCTGGGACACGTCCCAGCCGGTGGCCGTCCTAAACCCGCGGGTGTGACACAGACGAGGAACCTGTGGGCCGGGGCACGGACGCTGCTCTGACCCCAGGGGCCAGGGCAGCGCTGAAATCGGCAGGCGTGACGGAGCCCCCGCCCAAGCAGAGCTGCCGCCCCCCGAGCCCTGGCAACGCTGGTGCCATCTCCTGCCCCAGAGACCTGTGCCCCGGGGCGCTTCTCTGCCACAGGGCAGCCAAAGCCAACGGGCCCTGGCGGCTGGGCTCCTTCCTACAGGGGATGTTGGCAGGAGCACCTGGAGCAAGTGCTGGCAACACTTGGTCTCTGTCAGAAGCTCTTACTCCATGCTGAAATTGTTTTCTACTTGGAGTGATTTCCTGAAGCACAAAATCACCCTGGCAGCAGAGGCATAGAAGGAGTTGGCATTTAAGAATCCTCAATTCAGGAAAGCTTTTCTTCCCGTTACTCAACTCAAGTAGTTGCAAAAAGTTGCCAACTTCCTAAATTTATAGCAATGGCCTGAGAACCTGATAGATTTGCAAGCTTCCTTCCCATCTCAAAGCAGTGTTAGAAATGATCAGAGCCAATTTCCAAACTCAAAGATTTAGTTAACAAATTTGAAAAGCAATTTCGGGAAATGCTACGATAAATCAGGACAACATGGATCGAATGTTGGGTGGTCAATCCGGGAGCAGCAAAGGGTGCTTCTCCGGAGTACTGCCCACAACTTCGGGGTCTCGGGGGAGGTGTTTTAGACCATTGTTCTACCCTGAGGCAAAAACAAGACGGTAACAAAGAACCCGAAGAACATGACATCGTGTACATAAGAGAATCATTGAAATGTCTGGTGTCCGCAAGGGGTATCTGAAAGAGTTTCCTGAGAAATTGAAAAGACGTCTGCATGAAAAGTCTCCGAATCTTCTGTCAGATGGTTTCTGCCGCCCTCCGCCCAGATTGGTATGGGATCTCCTGATGAGCTGTGAAGATGTGGTCAGCCCATGCTTCATGGGCCCTTTCCCGCTTATCTCTCTGGCAGATGTCCAGGTAACACCTTAGGACAGTGAAAAGACTGTGGTATGCAAAGAGAGGCCCTGGAAGTGTTTCCAGCAATTCAGGGGATTTTACCTTCCACTGCAAAGTTTTAAGACACACGATTAAAATCCAGGAATTTAATACTTTGTATCTATTACAGCAGCAACACATTTGCCTTAAGGTCATCCACTGCATGTCGCTTTGCAAAGCAGAAGACCACACAGAGGCAAAACAAAGGCCTTACTTTGGTTTCAAACATTTTTCTAGGAAGGCATGGGAAGAGCCTAATTCTCTTAAGGAATCAAAGCTCTCCAGGAATGAAAGCCCACTCAGTGTTACAAAAGAAGCCCAAACAAATGAGTAGATTGCAAAAGGGCTAATCCTCCCCCTGCTCCAGCTATGGAAGTGGCCAAGAAAGTAGAGCTCTCCCCTCTTCTTCTCTGCAGGAGAAGCAGGATGACTAAGAGAAAAAGTCCCAGCTATTCCTTCAGTCCTCCATCACCAAAGCTGTGCCATAGCACAGGTGCTGCCTTCAAAGTGACCCCAGTTCCAGCCTAGACCTCTCACCTTCCAGACAACTCCTTCCCCAACACGCCCAGCAACAGCAACCCCAGCTCAACACCCTGCCAAGACCCGCAGCTGTCCCCATGCCTGCGCAGAGCTTTCCCAACCCCTGGTTCCCTGCACGTGCCGTGGCATGGCACTCAGGAGGATGTGCTCCAAGGCCTTCCCCGCTAGCAAGCTCAGGCTGCCAGGCCTACGGTTCCTGGATCATCCTTCCCACCCACCCTTCCCGTGCACGGCTGCTCCATTTGCGCTCAGCTCCGACTTGGCCGCTTCACCAGGACTGCTGCTAAAGGATGGAGAGCAGCCCGGCAAGCTCCTTCTCCAGCTCCCTCTTTACTCTCGGGGCAGGTAGAACATGCCACAGGAAAGCAAGCAGTGCCAAAAGACTTGGGCCAGCATCAGGCACATTGAGGAATGAAACAAGGCCTTTGTTCGATGGAAGGAAGCACAAGCAATTGACAGAAGTGAAGAGGACTTAGCACAGATATCCAGAAGTCCTTAGCACCAGTTAACATCAGCAAAACCTGGAAGCCTAACTTGACATGAGAGTGACTTGACAAAAAGCTTGAGACATAGCCTTTGGGAAGACCTAAGGGCGGCTACAGAATCAGCCCTGTGCAGGGAAGGCATGAGGAAGATGAGCTGCTTTGGTGAGCTGAGACTCCTCCTGGCCAGCAGGTGGACATTAACTTCAGGCCTAGGATTCTGACGCAATGTGTTTCCTTCTAAGCCGCTGCCTATGGAATCACCTCAGCAGTCTAAAGACGGAAGGGATTTTTGATAGAATTCCTACAGAAACCCACTGAAATTTGGACGTGGCGAAGAAGCCTTGTGCTGGGGTGCAGAGCCCTAACCTCCTGCCAATAAAAGAGCTCTTGGTGGACAATGCATTTGTCTGCTGATTTCATTGAATTCTAGAGACCTCTCAGGACTGCTCTATCCTGAGGGAAGGCCCTTGGCCTTGAGCTGTAGGCACCCGCGCAAGCTTCAGATCAGCTCCCTCAGCTTCCAGGACCTCTCTTGGCCGGCATCCTGACGGGGAGGCAGGACCGCTGCCAGGCACTGCTGGGACCCAGCAGGACAGGACCGGCTGTCTCGTGTCCACGTAGCACCCCCTGACACAGCCAGGGTCATCCCGAAAGCAGACAAGGCTCACGTGTCAGCGCAGAGGGGCAAGGAGCGCTGGGCTCCTCTCAGGGTGTCTCAGCTGGGCCTGCTCCACAAGACGCCCCCATTTGAAGGCCTGCTAATGCCCAGCTGCCAGAAATGCCTGCCTTGTTCTCTCCAAGATGCAGAGGAAGAGGCAGGGAGCAGGGCGCCTTGGGAGGCAAAGCTTCCAAGCCTTTTCTGAGGCCGCTCACACACCAAGAGCAGCCAAGACTCTCCCTGCTGCCTGGCCCACACAGCCCAGCTCGGTGCTGGCCCTCTGGGCCGCAGCAGCCTCCAGCAAGCAAGAGGCAAATGCATATTGCCAAGAGTTGAAGCACAGCAGACAGGTAAGATGTGAGACGTGTGTGCGGGAAGGCCTTTGAATTCACAGCTCTCCAAGACAGCTTTGGGGCTGGCAGCTGGACAGAGATGCTCCTGCTCACACCTGTGTCCAAAGGGGGGAAACACACCCTGCTGCAGGTGCTTGCCTTGGTCTCTGCAGGTCCAGCTGGATTCCAAACCTGCTCTTCACAGCCTTCTCCCTTCCCTTGTCCGCCTGCCAAGGGCAACGGGCCTCAAGGACTGAAAGGACCACAGAGAGCCAAAGGGGGACAGTTGTTCCTACATCACTGGGAGCTCCTAGGAAAGCGCTTTCCTTCAGCAGCAAGCCCCTTTTCCCCAGAGGCCTTTCCCCAGATTGGAAGCTTTCCTGGGGAATGCCAAGACACTCTTAAGAAACCCTGGCAAGGCTGAATTTCTTTCTGGTCCTTTCTGGACAGGCGCTCCAGCTCTAGCTGGCATTTCCCCCAGTGTGATTCCAGCTGGAGGTTGACACATGCAGCCCCAGGCCCTCTACAAACACAAGCTGCCCGCTGCCTCCACTCCTGCCTGCGCTCACAGCAGCAAAAGCAGGCTCTTCCCGGCCAGAGACCAGAGCCCTGACCCCGCAGGACGCTCTCGCCAGCACCTTCCAGGACTCTCCGCTGTGCACGCAGCACTTTTCCTGCCCGCTCTCCACAGCCTTTGGAAGACAGAGCACAACCTGGCTGGCGCTGCCATCAGCACACTGCAAACACGGGCAGAGGAAGGAGAAGCAGGGGCTGCTTTGCGGCCATGCCCAGGAGAGACTGGAAGGCTGCCCTCCCTCTGCTCTCACTCGCTTGGCTTTCTGGCAGCCTCTGAGGCAGGGGCTGCGATTCCTCAGCTCTGGGCACCAGAACCGCAGCCGGGATCCCGGAACTGCCTGACGGTGCTGGGGCCATTGGCTGGGTCACGCGTCCGAGTCTCGGCCACCGTGCTGCTGCTGCTGCTGCTTCACTTGCCCTTAGGCACACCCCAAGCTCCCTGTTAAGGCCTGATGGTCTCTGCTTCTGCCATCTCCCCGACCCTGTGCAGGGATGGAGCACTGCTGTGCTTTCAGCAAGCTATTCTTGAAAGCTTCCAGCATTCCAAGCTCCTTTGCCCTCTGTAGATGCTTGCCATGGAATCCCTCACAGCTGGCTTCAGAGCGTCCTCAGGTTGGCTCTCTCAAAATCCGGGAGCTTCAGGCTGCTCAGTAGGACCTTAAACTGCACAGTGTTGTGGAACTGGACCTTCAGCACAGGCACCTTTCCAGCCTGACGCGGCCTCGCTCCTCTGTGTCTCTGCACAAAAGACGGCGCGCAAGAGGACGGCAGCAGGGGCCTGTGTGTGCTAGGGCTCAGATTTTACACCGTTTCAGCTCCACAGAGACGCAGGTGAAGTGAAGAAGCCAAAGTGTTTATTAATTCAAGGCCAAGCAAAGGGATGAGCTGGGAAGGAATAAGGGGGGATGGGCAGGGTCTGAGGGCTGGGGGGAGGGAGCTAAGTACAAAGAGCGAGAGGTGTGAAGCCAGGAGAATTGTGCTCAGCCTCAGCTGTGCGTGGAGCTCCAGCAGCACTGAGAGATGGTGTCCTCTTCAGTGTCTCCTGGTGTGTTCTTGGGACACCGGTTTGCTGGATTCAGAAGACGTCCCCAGTTGTTTAGCTTTCTGGGGAAAGCAGGCTTCATTTTGCAGGTTCAGAGCATGACGGGCTGTTGTCTTGCCTCTGGGTTTGAAGGGCTGCAAGAGAGAAGAATAGAGACATGGTCAGAGGCTGGATCTGTGGGAATCCTAGGAGATCTTCCTGCCAGGGCCATCCCATCCAGCCCTCGTCCACACAGGGAGCAAAGGCCTCCAGAGCTGAGGATTGCAGCTGTCTGCCCGGGCAGTGCAGCTTCCCCCGCCAGAGCCGCTGACGGCCCGCTGCCCTCACTCACCCTGACTGAGAAGGTGAAGCTGTCCTGGCTGCCCCCTCAGAGAGCGTGTCACGGCCCCAGCGGCACGGCTCCCTGCCAGCGCCGCTGCCAGCCCTGTGGCCACACGGCCTCCTGCCCCGGCAGGGCTCAGCCCGGGCCCTTGCCGCCAGCTGCCGCCCCAGGGCACGGCTGCCAGAGGGCGGCAGCAGCCCCGAGGGCAGGCGGGGCTCCACGGCGCCGGGCCCGGATGCCGCTGCTGCAGCCGGGGCAGCAGCAGCCAGGGCCGGGGCCGAGCTGCGGCGGGCCAGGGAGGGAGCCCGGGCTCGTGGCTCACCCAAGAACCACATGGCTGCCTCTGGCAGGGACTCCTGTGGGTTCTCCAGGTAGGGCAGGGCCCGGCGCAGGTGCTCGGCCGCTAGGATCCTGTCATCTGCCAGCTGGAGAGAGCGGCAGGAGGGAAGGGTTGGCGCGGGCTCAGCCCCTGGGCCGGGCTCTGGCCGCGCCCAGCCCCGGCCTCCCCTGCCCGCACGGCCCTGAGGCCCGGCCAGCAGCCGCTGGCGCCGGGCTCTGGAGGGGGCAGAGGGCCGGCTGCTGCCCGGGGAGCCGCGGTGCCGCCCCGTGCCCGCAGCCCCGCTGGGCCGGGACTCCACGGGCACCCGGCTCGGGGCCGCAGGAGCCTGGAGAAGAGCCCGCGGGGCCCAGGGAAGGCAGCGGCGTGTGGGGCGCAGGCTGGAGCCCCCGGGTGCAGCACTGGGCAGGGGCCACGGCTGCCAGCCCCGCGGCCACGGATCTTCTCCAGGCTGAGGCTGCCACTTCTCCAAGCCATCCTTACCTTGCAGTCATCGATAGTCAAGGGATGTTCCTTTGTCAGGAGCTTCTCGAGATCCCTCCTCTTCAGGAACTTGGCCGCACAATACAGGGTTTCCCGAGAGGCCTGAAGAGCAGCAGAGATGCAGAGATGGCACCACAGCCCAGGGCACAAGGACCCGCATCCCTGTGCCAAGGCCTGGAGAAGGACGCAGCCTCCTCCTCCTCCTGCAGCAGGGCAGGAGGCAGCTGAGCCCCCGTCCCAGGGATGCACAAAACCTCACATTTGCCACACGCCGGTTCTCATCATGGCAGTAGAATAAAAGTAGGTACAGGCTCTTGTTTACAGTTGCCTTCAGGCGCTTTTTTCCCTCCTTCACTACCAACTCCATCACCTTACAGAAGAGGTCAATGGAGAGCAGTTGCATGTAGCTATTTTCCTAGAGGAAAGGAAAAAACCTAAGCATCAATTACTCCAGGCCCACCTAGGCAAAGGCCTGAAAATGCAGACAGCACAAGGTTTCTGGGCAGCACCCAATTCCTGTGGCTCGGGTTGCAGAACCTTACATTGTTAAAGAGCGCCAGGAGTGCCTCAGCCAGCTTTGGGGCGGTGGTGCTGGATACCAGGATGTCTTCGCTCTCCAGCATATTAGTAAGCACACGGAGGGTCAGGGCAACCACCACTCCATCTTCATCAGCCAGCAGATCCACAAAGCTTTCAGACAGGCAGCACATTCTTCTGGCCTGTGTGGAACACAAGGCTGCGCTGTGAAGCCGTGAACAGCTGCACCAGCGACAGCGCCCAGGCACTGCAAGCCCAGCCTGCTGCCGCAGGGCCCAGACACCAAAGGCCTGTCCCAAAGCACTCGGGCAGCTGAGGCAGGAGAGCTGGGAGCAGCTGCCTCAGCTCCTGAAGCCCAGCCAGCCCATGGGGCTGCTCTCCCCAGTGCAGCTTCAGCTGCTGCCCCCTTCTCACCATCAGGGGATCCTTGCTGAGCACCAGCAGGCCTTTGAGCGCCAGGCGACACCTCTTCCTGCACTCGGTCCGCAGGTACCTCGACACGACCCTCAGGACCCAGCCACCACATTTAGTCCAGTCCAGGCACTCCAGAACCTGAAAGGCACAGGGCAGTGGTACAGGGCCCGGCTGGCAGGAGCCCAGAACTGCCCAGGGCCAGCCCCAGGCAGCAGCAGCACAGGGCGCTGGTGCCATCCCAGGAGGCTAGGGATGCGGCTGCGAGAGGGCAGAGAGCTGGGAGGCAGCTCAGCCAGGCAGCGCTGCTCTTCAGGCTCACCTCCACAAGGAATGCCAGGAAAGGCAGATCGCAGCCTGGCTTCTCAATGCTGAGCAGCCGGAGCATGCGGGTTGCGATGCAGGAAGAGAAAGGGATCAAGACATGGCGCATCTCCCTGTCAGGGGCAAAAAGGAAGAAAGAGCCTGAGTAGGGGGGGGCACACTTTTCTCAGGACTGACTCCCAGAGGTGCAGTCTTTCCCCAGCATCCCTGGAGGGGACGTGGGTGCTTTGGGAGGTGGCCACTCCTGTGCACCCTCCTCTCCCAGCCTTTTCCAGTCTGCTCGGCCGTCCCTAAAGAGACGAGGCCCTCTGGCCCATGACCAGAGGGACTGTGTGGGGCAGCCCGGGCACAGGGCACCAATTCCAGGGACAGCAGGGAGCAGGGGGTCTCACCTGGCCAGCAGAGCCACAGCATAGTACTGGGTATGAGCACAGAGCATGGTGTCCCAGCCATGCTTGGACTCCACAGCCATCACCTCATTCTCACACTGCAGCCGGCAGAGCAGGGTCTTCATGACCTGCACTGCAAACCTGTGTGCAGAGCAAAGCCCGGGTCACATTGGGAGCACTGGCACTGGCCACAAGGACATGGAAAGGACGGGAGGACGGAGACCTGTTGGGGTCGCTGGGAAGGTGGTGTTCCTCTCGGCACGCTCTCCAGAAGTGATCGACTTCCTGTGGTGGCATCTGCTGTGTGGTGACGACAACATGGAAAAGCAGAGCCACAAAGAGGCGGGAGGAAAAAAGGATCATTGCCTCGTGGCACTCAGGCACCTGGACAATCACCCACACCACCAGAGTTGCCTGCAAAAGAAGTTGCCATGGAGAGCGCTCAGTGCGAGGTGTCCATGTGGCAGGGCCCCAGGGGAGACGCAGGGGGAGCAGCGGGCCTGGTGGCCCCTGAGCCTGCCCTTAGGCCAGGTTTCAGCCCAGGGCCTGAGGCAGGGAGAGGATGGAGAGCTGCTGGAGAGGCGACCTGGGGGTGAGCAAATGCCCAGAAACTCACAGCCAGAGCAAAGACGCCCTCCTTGTCCCCATCCGAGGTGAACGTGCTGTGCAGAGGCCAATCCTCCATCACACAGAGCAGTGTTGGCAGAACCTTCTCCACTGTGGGACTCGATGAGCCTATGCTTCTCCAGATCATTGCAGCAGCTCTGTGGGATCAGAGCTCTGTGTCAGGGGCATCTCAGCCACACTACCATGCCCTGTGCGGCTCTGGGGGCCGGGTGACAGAGCCCCGGTGCCCTGAAGGGCAGGGAGGGAGCACGGCAGCAGGCTCGGGAAACAGAGGGGCCCGAGGGTCCCGGACCTGTTTGCCGCTCTGGCAGAGCCCATTGCACGGGCCGTGCAGGGCCATGGTCCTAAAGGCCGAGGAGGCCTGAGCTCTCCAGGCAGGTGGGCCCATACCTGTCACATGTTGGGGCACAGCGCAGGAGGGTCAGCACCACATCAGCTGGGTGTTCTTCGGCCAGCCTCACGATGTTCATGGGCAGCCTGGTATCCACATTTCCATGCGATGCAAAATTCTGGTGCATCTTCTTTACAATGGCTGGCACCTGGAAAAGGCATGGGGAAGACTTGGGCCGCTGTCTAGGGGAGCAACTTCACCAGCTTCCCCCAAGAATCGCTTCCCTTCCTGCCACGCTGTGCCGGCCTCAAAGGCTGAGGGGGCCCAGTGGCCGTGGCTGGAGATGACACACAATCCTGGGAGGCCTCTAGCCCCAGCCCCAGGCTGTTTACCTGCTGCTCAGAAGGAATACCACTCTTCTGGATAAAATCCACGGCGGGAGCAGGAATGGCAGTGGGAGTGGGCGTGGCGCCAGTATCTCTGATGCCCTGAGTCTCTCCAGTGTCAGCCGTTTGGAGGGCCACAGCCTCAGCCACTGCCTTGTCAGCCCTTGCCCTTTGATCATTCAATGCAGCATCAAAATTTTCTAATGGCTCAGCCAAATCCGTGTTGACATCAGGCTCTGCCTGGGGCTCGGTCAGCCCACAGTCAGGCTCAGCTGAGCCCTCAGCTGCCGTGCTGCTGGTGTTTCTACGCCGTATGCGCAGGAATTTTCGGATCATCTGCAGGAGAACAAAGGACAGGGAAGAGAGACGTGTTCCATGGAGTGCTCCAAGCGCGGTGCTCGGCTGAGCAGTGACAGCAGGCCCAGCCCAGGCGGGGATGGCTGCAGGTACCTTCAGTGTCCTGCGGAAGCTTCCACCGGCAGGCCTCTGCTCTTGTGTGCCATCCATGGCTGCATCTGGCAAAGAGCGAGAGCAGCCAGAGCTGAGGGGCTGCGGGAGAGGCCGGAGAACACAGCCCAGCCCTGCCCTCCCCAGGCTGCGATAGGGATGGGATGGGATGGGGCCACATTGGCTGCAGCCATCAGCCCTGTGGCCCAGCTCTGCCACTCACCATCCTGTAGTGTCTGGATCCGCTCGGGCTCTTCAGGCTCTTGTGCTGGGGTAGCTCCAGGGCCTTTGCTTTTTTTCCCCCTGAACACTTTGGACAGGCCGAGAATTCTGCCCGCCATGCCACAGCACCTTTCAAGAGAGATGCCTCAGGAAAGCACTGAGGCAACAAGTTGTGCACTTGCGCCTTGAAAGCACCTGTGGCAGAAGAAGCCTCAGGAAGGCTGCAGGACAGCAAGTCCTGCACTCTGGTCTCAAGGGCTCCTGCCACAATGACAGGAGGTTCCTCGTAGACGATTCAAGCCACCAAATCCCACAGTCCGGCCTGGAGGCCACAGGCCACGGGGATAAGAGATGACTTGGAAAACCTCCGAGTCACCAAGTCGTGCAGTCTGGCCGTGAGGTCAGCTGCACGAGTCACTCCTCGTAGAAGCTCTGGGTCAGGCACAAACGAGTGCGCTGTGCGGGGGCTCCTCACAGCACCGCTCTGGCGCGTCCTGTCCCGTCGCCTGCTCCAAGGAATGTGGCCTGGCTGCGTCACCGCCAGCACCTATGTCCCCACGTGTCACAAAGGGTCCTTGGACACCCTGTGCCATTCCAAGCCACGGTGACCGCGCTGCTGCACCGCGTCACAAAGGGCCAATGCACACACTGTCACCTGCCCTGGGGCCGCTCCCAGCCCAGCCAAAGTGGCCCAGGTTGGAAGGAACCCCTCACCCCAAGTGTCTAAGACAGCCCTGAGACAGCATTTTTCGCAGCGGCTCAAACCGTGGGCAAACGCTGCCCTGCTCTGCGGGTTCAGGGCAGCAGAAGGAGCCCCCAGGGCCGCCGATGCAGCCGCAGCGGGAAGGGCACGGGGCCTCGCACAGAAGCTGGCACGGCCTCCCTGGGACACGTCCCAGCCGGTGGCCGTCCTAAACCCGCGGGTGTGACACAGACGAGGAACCTGTGGGCCGGGGCACGGGCACTGCTCTGACCCCAGGGGCCAGGGCAGCGCTGAAATCGGCAGGCGTGACGGAGCCCCCGCCCAAGCAGAGCTGCCGCCCCCCGAGCCCTGGCAACGCTGGTGCCATCTCCTGCCCCAGAGACCTGTGCCCCGGGGCGCTTCTCTGCCACAGGGCAGCCAAAGCCAACGGGCCCTGGCGGCTGGGCTCCTTCCTACAGGGGATGTTGGCAGGAGCACCTGGAGCAAGTGCTGGCAACACTTGGTCTCTGTCAGAAGCTCTTGCTCCATGCTGAAATTGTTTTCTACTTGGAGTGATTTCCTGAAGCACAAAATCACCCTGGCAGCAGAGGCATAGAAGGAGTTGGCATTTAAGAATCCTCAATTCAGGAAAGCTTTTCTTCCCGTTACTCAACTCAAGTAGTTGCAAAAAGTTGCCAACTTCCTAAATTTATAGCAATGGCCTGAGAACCTGATAGATTTGCAAGCTTCCTTCCCATCTCAAAGCAGTGTTAGAAATGATCAGAGCCAATTTCCAAACTCAAAGATTTAGTTAACAAATTTGAAAAGCAATTTCGGGAAATGCTACGATAAATCAGGACAACATGGATCGAATGTTGGGTGGTCAATCCGGGAGCAGCAAAGGGTGCTTCTCCGGAGTACTGCCCACAACTTCGGGGTCTCGGGGGAGGTGTTTTAGACCATTGTTCTACCCTGAGGCAAAAACAAGACGGTAACAAAGAACCCGAAGAACATGACATCGTGTACATAAGAGAATCATTGAAATGTCTGGTGTCCGCAAGGGGTATCTGAAAGAGTTTCCTGAGAAATTGAAAAGACGTCTGCATGAAAAGTCTCCGAATCTTCTGTCAGATGGTTTCTGCCGCCCTCCGCCCAGATTGGTATGGGATCTCCTGATGAGCTGTGAAGATATGGTCAGCCCATGCTTCATGGGCCCTTTCCCGCTTATCTCTCTGGCAGATGTCCAGGTAACACCTTAGGACAGTGAAAAGACTGTGGTATGCAAAGAGAGGCCCTGGAAGTGTTTCCAGCAATTCAGGGGATTTTACCTTCCACTGCAAAGTTTTAAGACACACGATTAAAATCCAGGAATTTAATACTTTGTATCTATTACAGCAGCAACACATTTGCCTTAAGGTCATCCACTGCATGTCGCTTTGCAAAGCAGAAGACCACACAGAGGCAAAACAAAGGCCTTACTTTGGTTTCAAACATTTTTCTAGGAAGGCATGGGAAGAGCCTAATTCTCTTAAGGAATCAAAGCTCTCCAGGAATGAAAGCCCACTCAGTGTTACAAAAGAAGCCCAAACAAATGAGTAGATTGCAAAAGGGCTAATCCTCCCCCTGCTCCAGCTATGGAAGTGGCCAAGAAAGTAGAGCTCTCCCCTCTTCTTCTCTGCAGGAGAAGCAGGATGACTAAGAGAAAAAGTCCCAGCTATTCCTTCAGTCCTCCATCACCAAAGCTGTGCCATAGCACAGGTGCTGCCTTCAAAGTGACCCCAGTTCCAGCCTAGACCTCTCACCTTCCAGACAACTCCTTCCCCAACACGCCCAGCAACAGCAACCCCAGCTCAACACCCTGCCAAGACCCGCAGCTGTCCCCATGCCTGCGCAGAGCTTTCCCAACCCCTGGTTCCCTGCACGTGCCGTGGCATGGCACTCAGGAGGATGTGCTCCAAGGCCTTCCCCGCTAGCAAGCTCAGGCTGCCAGGCCTACGGTTCCTGGATCATCCTTCCCACCCACCCTTCCCGTGCACGGCTGGTCCATTTGCGCTCAGCTCCGACTTGGCCGCTTCACCAGGACTGCTGCTAAAGGATGGAGAGCAGCCCGGCAAGCTCCTTCTCCAGCTCCCTCTTTACTCTCGGGGCAGGTAGAACATGCCACAGGAAAGCAAGCAGTGCCAAAAGACTTGGGCCAGCATCAGGCACATTGAGGAATGAAACAAGGCCTTTGTTCGATGGAAGGAAGCACAAGCAATTGACAGAAGTGAAGAGGACTTAGCACAGATATCCAGAAGTCCTTAGCACCAGTTAACATCAGCAAAACCTGGAAGCCTAACTTGACATGAGAGTGACTTGACAAAAAGCTTGAGACATAGCCTTTGGGAAGACCTAAGGGCGGCTACAGAATCAGCCCTGTGCAGGGAAGGCATGAGGAAGATGAGCTGCTTTGGTGAGCTGAGACTCCTCCTGGCCAGCAGGTGGACATGAACTTCAGGCCTAGGATTCTGACGCAATGTGTTTCCTTCTAAGCCGCTGCCTATGGAATCACCTCAGCAGTCTAAAGACGGAAGGGATTTTTGATAGAATTCCTACAGAAACCCACTGAAATTTGGACGTGGCGAAGAAGCCTTGTGCTGGGGTGCAGAGCCCTAACCTCCTGCCAATAAAAGAGCTCTTGGTGGACAATGCATTTGTCTGCTGATTTCATTGAATTCTAGAGACCTCTCAGGACTGCTGTATCCTGAGGGAAGGCCCTTGGCCTTGAGCTGTAGGCACCCGCGCAAGCTTCAGATCAGCTCCCTCAGCTTCCAGGACCTCTCTTGGCCGGCATCCTGACGGGGAGGCAGGACCGCTGCCAGGCACTGCTGGGACCCAGCAGGACAGGACCGGCTGTCTCGTGTCCACGTAGCACCCCCTGACACAGCCAGGGTCATCCCGAAAGCAGACAAGGCTCACGTGTCAGCGCAGAGGGGCAAGGAGCGCTGGGCTCCTCTCAGGGTGTCTCAGCTGGGCCTGCTCCACAAGACGCCCCCATTTGAAGGCCTGCTAATGCCCAGCTGCTAGAAATGCCTGCCTTGTTCTCTCCAAGATGCAGAGGAAGAGGCAGGGAGCAGGGCGCCCTGGGGAGGCAAAGCTTCCAAGCCTTTTCTGAGGCCGCTCACACACCAAGAGCAGCCAAGACTCTCCCTGCTGCCTGGCCCACACAGCCCAGCTCGGTGCTGGCCCTCTGGGCCGCAGCAGCCTCCAGCAAGCAAGAGGCAAATGCATATTGCCAAGAGTTGAAGCACAGCAGACAGGTAAGATGTGAGACGTGTGTGCGGGAAGGCCTTTGAATTCACAGCTCTCCAAGACAGCTTTGGGGCTGGCAGCTGGACAGAGATGCTCCTGCTCACACCTGTGTCCAAAGGGGGGAAACACACCCTGCTGCAGGTGCTTGCCTTGGTCTCTGCAGGTCCAGCTGGATTCCAAACCTGCTCTTCACAGCCTTCTCCCTTCCCTTGTCCGCCTGCCAAGGGCAACGGGCCTCAAGGACTGAAAGGACCACAGAGAGCCAAAGGGGGACAGTTGTTCCTACATCACTGGGAGCTCCTAGGAAAGCGCTTTCCTTCAGCAGCAAGCCCCTTTTCCCCAGAGGCCTTTCCCCAGATTGGAAGCTTTCCTGGGGAATGCCAAGACACTCTTAAGAAACCCTGGCAAGGCTGAATTTCTTTCTGGTCCTTTCTGGACAGGCGCTCCAGCTCTAGCTGGCATTTCCCCCAGTGTGATTCCAGCTGGAGGTTGACACATGCAGCCCCAGGCCCTCTACAAACACAAGCTGCCCGCTGCCTCCACTCCTGCCTGCGCTCACAGCAGCAAAAGCAGGCTCTTCCCGGCCAGAGACCAGAGCCCTGACCCCGCAGGACGCTCTCGCCAGCACCTTCCAGGACTCTCCGCTGTGCACGCAGCACTTTTCCTGCCCGCTCTCCACAGCCTTTGGAAGACAGAGCACAACCTGGCTGGCGCTGCCATCAGCACACTGCAAACATGGGCAGAGGAAGGAGAAGCAGGGGCTGCTTTGCGGCCATGCCCAGGAGAGACTGGAAGGCTGCCCTCCCTCTGCTCTCACTCGCTTGGCTTTCTGGCAGCCTCTGAGGCAGGGGCTGCGATTCCTCAGCTCTGGGCACCAGAACCGCAGCCGGGATCCCGGAACTGCCTGACGGTGCTGGGGCCATTGGCTGGGTCACGCGTCCGAGTCTCGGCCACCGTGCTGCTGCTGCTGCTGCTTCACTTGCCCTTAGGCACACCCCAAGCTCCCTGTTAAGGCCTGATGGTCTCTGCTTCTGCCATCTCCCCGACCCTGTGCAGGGATGGAGCACTGCTGTGCTTTCAGCAAGCTATTCTTGAAAGCTTCCAGCATTCCAAGCTCCTTTGCCCTCTGTAGATGCTTGCCATGGAATCCCTCACAGCTGGCTTCAGAGCGTCCTCAGGTTGGCTCTCTCAAAATCCGGGAGCTTCAGGCTGCTCAGTAGGACCTTAAACTGCACAGTGTTGTGGAACTGGACCTTCAGCACAGGCACCTTTCCAGCCTGACGCGGCCTCGCTCCTCTGTGTCTCTGCACAAAAGACGGCGCGCAAGAGGACGGCAGCAGGGGCCTGTGTGTGCTAGGGCTCAGATTTTACACCGTTTCAGCTCCACAGAGACGCAGGTGAAGTGAAGAAGCCAAAGTGTTTATTAATTCAAGGCCAAGCAAAGGGATGAGCTGGGAAGGAATAAGGGGGGATGGGCAGGGTCTGAGGGCTGGGGGGAGGGAGCTAAGTACAAAGAGCGAGAGGTGTGAAGCCAGGAGAATTGTGCTCAGCCTCAGCTGTGCGTGGAGCTCCAGCAGCACTGAGAGATGGTGTCCTCTTCAGTGTCTCCTGGTGTGTTCTTGGGACACCGGTTTGCTGGATTCAGAAGACGTCCCCAGTTGTTTAGCTTTCTGGGGAAAGCAGGCTTCATTTTGCAGGTTCAGAGCATGACGGGCTGTTGTCTTGCCTCTGGGTTTGAAGGGCTGCAAGAGAGAAGAATAGAGACATGGTCAGAGGCTGGATCTGTGGGAATCCTAGGAGATCTTCCTGCCAGGGCCATCCCATCCAGCCCTCGTCCACACAGGGAGCAAAGGCCTCCAGAGCTGAGGATTGCAGCTGTCTGCCCGGGCAGTGCAGCTTCCCCCGCCAGAGCCGCTGACGGCCCGCTGCCCTCACTCACCCTGACTGAGAAGGTGAAGCTGTCCTGGCTGCCCCCTCAGAGAGCGTGTCACGGCCCCAGCGGCACGGCTCCCTGCCAGCGCCGCTGTCAGCCCTGTGGCCACACGGCCTCCTGCCCGGGCAGGGCTCAGCCCGGGCCCTTGCCGCCTGCTGCCGCCCCAGGGCACGGCTGCCAGAGGGCGGCAGCAGCCCCGAGGGCAGGCGGGGCTCCACGGCGCCAGGCCCGGATGCCGCTGCTGCAGCCGGGGCAGCAGCAGCCAGGGCCGGGGCCGAGCTGCGGCGGGCCGGGGAGGGAGCCCGGGCTCGTGGCTCACCCAAGAACCACATGGCTGCCTCTGGCAGGGACTCCTGTGGGTTCTCCAGGTAGGGCAGGGCCCGGCGCAGGTGCTCGGCCGCTAGGATCCTGTCATCTGCCAGCTGGAGAGAGCGGCAGGAGGGAAGGGTTGGCGCGGGCTCAGCCCCTGGGCCGGGCTCTGGCCGCGCCCAGCCCCGGCCTCCCCTGCCCGCACGGCCCTGAGGCCCGGCCAGCAGCCGCTGGCGCCGGGCTCTGGAGGGGGCAGAGGGCCGGCTGCTGCCCGGGGAGCCGCGGTGCCGCCCCGTGCCCGCAGCCCCGCTGGGCCGGGACTCCACGGGCACCCGGCTCGGGGCCGCAGGAGCCTGGAGAAGAGCCCGCGGGGCCCAGGGAAGGCAGCGGCGTGTGGGGCGCAGGCTGGAGCCCCCGGGTGCAGCACTGGGCAGGGGCCACGGCTGCCAGCCCCGCGGCCATGGATCTTCTCCAGGCTGAGGCTGCCACTTCTCCAAGCCATCCTTACCTTGCAGTCATCGATAGTCAAGGGATGTTCCTTTGTCAGGAGCTTCTCGAGATCCCTCCTCTTCAGGAACTTGGCCGCACAATACAGGGTTTCCCGAGAGGCCTGAAGAGCAGCAGAGATGCAGAGATGGCACCACAGCCCAGGGCACAAGGACTCGCATCCCTGTGCCAAGGCCTGGAGAAGGACGCAGCCTCCTCCTCCTCCTGCAGCAGGGCAGGAGGCAGCTGAGCCCCCGTCCCAGGGATGCACAAAACCTCACATTTGCCACACGCCTGTTCTCATCATGGCAGTAGAATAAAAGTAGGTACAGGCTCTTGTTTACAGTTGCCTTCAGGCGCTTTTTTCCCTCCTTCACTACCAACTCCATCACCTTACAGAAGAGGTCAATGGAGAGCAGTTGCATGTAGCTATTTTCCTAGAGGAAAGGAAAAAACCTAAGCATCAATTACTCCAGGCCCACCTAGGCAAAGGCCTGAAAATGCAGACAGCACAAGGTTTCTGGACAGCACCCAATTCCTGTGGCTCGGGTTGCAGAACCTTACATTGTTAAAGAGCGCCAGGAGTGCCTCAGCCAGCTTTGGGGCGGTGGTGCTGGATACCAGGATGTCTTCGCTCTCCAGCATATTAGTAAGCACACGGAGGGTCAGGGCAACCACCACTCCATCTTCATCAGCCAGCAGATCCACAAAGCTTTCAGACAGGCAGCACATTCTTCTGGCCTGTGTGGAACACAAGGCTGCGCTGTGAAGCCGTGAACAGCTGCACCAGCGACAGCGCCCAGGCACTGCAAGCCCAGCCTGCTGCCGCAGGGCCCAGACACCAAAGGCCTGTCCCAAAGCACTCGGGCAGCTGAGGCAGGAGAGCTGGGAGCAGCTGCCTCAGCTCCTGAAGCCCAGCCAGCCCATGGGGCTGCTCTCCCCAGTGCAGCTTCAGCTGCTGCCCCCTTCTCACCATCAGGGGATCCTTGCTGAGCACCAGCAGGCCTTTGAGCGCCAGGCGACACCTCTTCCTGCACTCGGTCCGCAGGTACCTGGACACGACCCTCAGGACCCAGCCACCACATTTAGTCCAGTCCAGGCACTCCAGAACCTGAAAGGCACAGGGCAGTGGTACAGGGCCCGGCTGGCAGGAGCCCAGAACTGCCCAGGGCCAGCCCCAGGCAGCAGCAGCACAGGGCGCTGGTGCCATCCCAGGAGGCTAGGGATGCGGCTGCGAGAGGGCAGAGAGCTGGGAGGCAGCTCAGCCAGGCAGCGCTGCTCTTCAGGCTCACCTCCACAAGGAATGCCAGGAAAGGCAGATCGCAGCCTGGCTTCTCAATGCTGAGCAGCCGGAGCATGCGGGTTGCGATGCAGGAAGAGAAAGGGATCAAGACATGGCGCATCTCCCTGTCAGGGGCAAAAAGGAAGAAAGAGCCTGAGTAGGGGGGGGCACACTTTTCTCAGGACTGACTCCCAGAGGTGCAGTCTTTCCCCAGCATCCCTGGAGGGGACGTGGGTGCTTTGGGAGGTGGCCACTCCTGTGCACCCTCCTCTCCCAGCCTTTTCCAGTCTGCTCGGCCGTCCCTAAAGAGACGAGGCCCTCTGGCCCATGACCAGAGGGACTGTGTGGGGCAGCCCGGGCACAGGGCACCAATTCCAGGGACAGCAGGGAGCAGGGGGTCTCACCTGGCCAGCAGAGCCACAGCATAGTACTGGGTATGAGCACAGAGCATGGTGTCCCAGCCATGCTTGGACTCCACAGCCATCACCTCATTCTCACACTGCAGCCGGCAGAGCAGGGTCTTCATGACCTGCACTGCAAACCTGTGTGCAGAGCAAAGCCCGGGTCACATTGGGAGCACTGGCACTGGCCACAAGGACATGGAAAGGACGGGAGGACGGAGACCTGTTGGGGTCGCTGGGAAGGTGGTGTTCCTCTCGGCACGCTCTCCAGAAGTGATCGACTTCCTGTGGTGGCATCTGCTGTGTGGTGACGACAACATGGAAAAGCAGAGCCACAAAGAGGCGGGAGGAAAAAAGGATCATTGCCTCGTGGCACTCAGGCACCTGGACAATCACCCACACCACCAGAGTTGCCTGCAAAAGAAGTTGCCATGGAGAGCGCTCAGTGCGAGGTGTCCATGTGGCAGGGCCCCAGGGGAGACGCAGGGGGAGCAGCGGGCCTGGTGGCCCCTGAGCCTGCCCTTAGGCCAGGTTTCAGCCCAGGGCCTGAGGCAGGGAGAGGATGGAGAGCTGCTGGAGAGGCGACCTGGGGGTGAGCAAATGCCCAGAAACTCACAGCCAGAGCAAAGACGCCCTCCTTGTCCCCATCCGAGGTGAACGTGCTGTGCAGAGGCCAATCCTCCATCACACAGAGCAGTGTTGGCAGAACCTTCTCCACTGTGGGACTCGATGAGCCTATGCTTCTCCAGATCATTGCAGCAGCTCTGTGGGATCAGAGCTCTGTGTCAGGGGCATCTCAGCCACACTACCATGCCCTGTGCGGCTCTGGGGGCCGGGTGACAGAGCCCCGGTGCCCTGAAGGGCAGGGAGGGAGCACGGCAGCAGGCTCGGGAAACAGAGGGGCCCGAGGGTCCCGGACCTGTCTGCCGCTCTGGCAGAGCCCATTGCACGGGCCGTGCAGGGCCATGGTCCTAAAGGCCGAGGAGGCCTGAGCTCTCCAGGCAGGTGGGCCCATACCTGTCACATGTTGGGGCACAGCGCAGGAGGGTCAGCACCACATCAGCTGGGTGTTCTTCGGCCAGCCTCACGATGTTCATGGGCAGCCTGGTATCCACATTTCCATGCGATGCAAAATTCTGGTGCATCTTCTTTACAATGGCTGGCACCTGGAAAAGGCATGGGGAAGACTTGGGCCGCTGTCTAGGGGAGCAACTTCACCAGCTTCCCCCAAGAATCGCTTCCCTTCCTGCCACGCTGTGCCGGCCTCAAAGGCTGAGGGGGCCCAGTGGCCGTGGCTGGAGATGACACACAATCCTGGGAGGCCTCTAGCCCCAGCCCCAGGCTGTTTACCTGCTGCTCAGAAGGAATACCACTCTTCTGGATAAAATCCACGGCGGGAGCAGGAATGGCAGTGGGAGTGGGCGTGGCGCCAGTATCTCTGATGCCCTGAGTCTCTCCAGTGTCAGCCGTTTGGAGGGCCACAGCCTCAGCCACTGCCTTGTCAGCCCTTGCCCTTTGATCATTCAATGCAGCATCAAAATTTTCTAATGGCTCAGCCAAATCCGTGTTGACATCAGGCTCTGCCTGGGGCTCGGTCAGCCCACAGTCAGGCTCAGCTGAGCCCTCAGCTGCCGTGCTGCTGGTGTTTCTACGCCGTATGCGCAGGAATTTTCGGATCATCTGCAGGAGAACAAAGGACAGGGAAGAGAGACGTGTTCCATGGAGTGCTCCAAGCGCGGTGCTCGGCTGAGCAGTGACAGCAGGCCCAGCCCAGGCGGGGATGGCTGCAGGTACCTTCAGTGTCCTGCGGAAGCTTCCACCGGCAGGCCTCTGCTCTTGTGTGCCATCCATGGCTGCATCTGGCAAAGAGCGAGAGCAGCCAGAGCTGAGGGGCTGCGGGAGAGGCCGGAGAACACAGCCCAGCCCTGCCCTCCCCAGGCTGCGATAGGGATGGGATGGGATGGGGCCACATTGGCTGCAGCCATCAGCCCTGTGGCCCAGCTCTGCCACTCACCATCCTGTAGTGTCTGGATCCGCTCGGGCTCTTCAGGCTCTTGTGCTGGGGTAGCTCCAGGGCCTTTGCTTTTTTTCCCCCTGAACACTTTGGACAGGCCGAGAATTCTGCCCGCCATGCCACAGCACCTTTCAAGAGAGATGCCTCAGGAAAGCACTGAGGCAACAAGTTGTGCACTTGCGCCTTGAAAGCACCTGTGGCAGAAGAAGCCTCAGGAAGGCTGCAGGACAGCAAGTCCTGCACTCTGGTCTCAAGGGCTCCTGCCACAATGACAGGAGGTTCCTCGTAGACGATTCAAGCCACCAAATCCCACAGTCCGGCCTGGAGGCCACAGGCCACGGGGATAAGAGATGACTTGGAAAACCTCCGAGTCACCAAGTCGTGCAGTCTGGCCGTGAGGTCAGCTGCACGAGTCACTCCTCGTAGAAGCTCTGGGTCAGGCACAAACGAGTGCGCTGTGCGGGGGCTCCTCACAGCACCGCTCTGGCGCGTCCTGTCCCGTCGCCTGCTCCAAGGAATGTGGCCTGGCTGCGTCACCGCCAGCACCTATGTCCCCACGTGTCACAAAGGGTCCTTGGACACCCTGTGCCATTCCAAGCCACGGTGACCGCGCTGCTGCACCGCGTCACAAAGGGCCAATGCACACACTGTCACCTGCCCTGGGGCCGCTCCCAGCCCAGCCAAAGTGGCCCAGGTTGGAAGGAACCCCTCACCCCAAGTGTCTAAGACAGCCCTGAGACAGCATTTTTCGCAGCGGCTCAAACCGTGGGCAAACGCTGCCCTGCTCTGCGGGTTCAGGGCAGCAGAAGGAGCCCCCAGGGCCGCCGATGCAGCCGCAGCGGGAAGGGCACGGGGCCTCGCACAGAAGCTGGCACGGCCTCCCTGGGACACGTCCCAGCCGGTGGCCGTCCTAAACCCGCGGGTGTGACACAGACGAGGAACCTGTGGGCCGGGGCACGGGCACTGCTCTGACCCCAGGGGCCAGGGCAGCGCTGAAATCGGCAGGCGTGACGGAGCCCCCGCCCAAGCAGAGCTGCCGCCCCCCGAGCCCTGGCAACGCTGGTGCCATCTCCTGCCCCAGAGACCTGTGCCCCGGGGCGCTTCTCTGCCACAGGGCAGCCAAAGCCAACGGGCCCTGGCGGCTGGGCTCCTTCCTACAGGGGATGTTGGCAGGAGCACCTGGAGCAAGTGCTGGCAACACTTGGTCTCTGTCAGAAGCTCTTGCTCCATGCTGAAATTGTTTTCTACTTGGAGTGATTTCCTGAAGCACAAAATCACCCTGGCAGCAGAGGCATAGAAGGAGTTGGCATTTAAGAATCCTCAATTCAGGAAAGCTTTTCTTCCCGTTACTCAACTCAAGTAGTTGCAAAAAGTTGCCAACTTCCTAAATTTATAGCAATGGCCTGAGAACCTGATAGATTTGCAAGCTTCCTTCCCATCTCAAAGCAGTGTTAGAAATGATCAGAGCCAATTTCCAAACTCAAAGATTTAGTTAACAAATTTGAAAAGCAATTTCGGGAAATGCTACGATAAATCAGGACAACATGGATCGAATGTTGGGTGGTCAATCCGGGAGCAGCAAAGGGTGCTTCTCCGGAGTACTGCCCACAACTTCGGGGTCTCGGGGGAGGTGTTTTAGACCATTGTTCTACCCTGAGGCAAAAACAAGACGGTAACAAAGAACCCGAAGAACATGACATCGTGTACATAAGAGAATCATTGAAATGTCTGGTGTCCGCAAGGGGTATCTGAAAGAGTTTCCTGAGAAATTGAAAAGACGTCTGCATGAAAAGTCTCCGAATCTTCTGTCAGATGGTTTCTGCCGCCCTCCGCCCAGATTGGTATGGGATCTCCTGATGAGCTGTGAAGATGTGGTCAGCCCATGCTTCATGGGCCCTTTCCCGCTTATCTCTCTGGCAGATGTCCAGGTAACACCTTAGGACAGTGAAAAGACTGTGGTATGCAAAGAGAGGCCCTGGAAGTGTTTCCAGCAATTCAGGGGATTTTACCTTCCACTGCAAAGTTTTAAGACACACGATTAAAATCCAGGAATTTAATACTTTGTATCTATTACAGCAGCAACACATTTGCCTTAAGGTCATCCACTGCATGTCGCTTTGCAAAGCAGAAGACCACACAGAGGCAAAACAAAGGCCTTACTTTGGTTTCAAACATTTTTCTAGGAAGGCATGGGAAGAGCCTAATTCTCTTAAGGAATCAAAGCTCTCCAGGAATGAAAGCCCACTCAGTGTTACAAAAGAAGCCCAAACAAATGAGTAGATTGCAAAAGGGCTAATCCTCCCCCTGCTCCAGCTATGGAAGTGGCCAAGAAAGTAGAGCTCTCCCCTCTTCTTCTCTGCAGGAGAAGCAGGATGACTAAGAGAAAAAGTCCCAGCTATTCCTTCAGTCCTCCATCACCAAAGCTGTGCCATAGCACAGGTGCTGCCTTCAAAGTGACCCCAGTTCCAGCCTAGACCTCTCACCTTCCAGACAACTCCTTCCCCAACACGCCCAGCAACAGCAACCCCAGCTCAACACCCTGCCAAGACCCGCAGCTGTCCCCATGCCTGCGCAGAGCTTTCCCAACCCCTGGTTCCCTGCACGTGCCGTGGCATGGCACTCAGGAGGATGTGCTCCAAGGCCTTCCCCGCTAGCAAGCTCAGGCTGCCAGGCCTACAGTTCCTGGATCATCCTTCCCACCCACCCTTCCCGTGCACGGCTGCTCCATTTGCGCTCAGCTCCGACTTGGCCGCTTCACCAGGACTGCTGCTAAAGGATGGAGAGCAGCCCGGCAAGCTCCTTCTCCAGCTCCCTCTTTACTCTCGGGGCAGGTAGAACATGCCACAGGAAAGCAAGCAGTGCCAAAAGACTTGGGCCAGCATCAGGCACATTGAGGAATGAAACAAGGCCTTTGTTCGATGGAAGGAAGCACAAGCAATTGACAGAAGTGAAGAGGACTTAGCACAGATATCCAGAAGTCCTTAGCACCAGTTAACATCAGCAAAACCTGGAAGCCTAACTTGACATGAGAGTGACTTGACAAAAAGCTTGAGACATAGCCTTTGGGAAGACCTAAGGGCGGCTACAGAATCAGCCCTGTGCAGGGAAGGCATGAGGAAGATGAGCTGCTTTGGTGAGCTGAGACTCCTCCTGGCCAGCAGGTGGACATGAACTTCAGGCCTAGGATTCTGACGCAATGTGTTTCCTTCTAAGCCGCTGCCTATGGAATCACCTCAGCAGTCTAAAGACGGAAGGGATTTTTGATAGAATTCCTACAGAAACCCACTGAAATTTGGACGTGGCGAAGAAGCCTTGTGCTGGGGTGCAGAGCCCTAACCTCCTGCCAATAAAAGAGCTCTTGGTGGACAATGCATTTGTCTGCTGATTTCATTGAATTCTAGAGACCTCTCAGGACTGCTCTATCCTGAGGGAAGGCCCTTGGCCTTGAGCTGTAGGCACCCGCGCAAGCTTCAGATCAGCTCCCTCAGCTTCCAGGACCTCTCTTGGCCGGCATCCTGACGGGGAGGCAGGACCGCTGCCAGGCACTGCTGGGACCCAGCAGGACAGGACCGGCTGTCTCGTGTCCACGTAGCACCCCCTGACACAGCCAGGGTCATCCCGAAAGCAGACAAGGCTCACGTGTCAGCGCAGAGGGGCAAGGAGCGCTGGGCTCCTCTCAGGGTGTCTCAGCTGGGCCTGCTCCACAAGACGCCCCCATTTGAAGGCCTGCTAATGCCCAGCTGCTAGAAATGCCTGCCTTGTTCTCTCCAAGATGCAGAGGAAGAGGCAGGGAGCAGGGCGCCCTGGGGAGGCAAAGCTTCCAAGCCTTTTCTGAGGCCGCTCACACACCAAGAGCAGCCAAGACTCTCCCTGCTGCCTGGCCCACACAGCCCAGCTCGGTGCTGGCCCTCTGGGCCGCAGCAGCCTCCAGCAAGCAAGAGGCAAATGCATATTGCCAAGAGTTGAAGCACAGCAGACAGGTAAGATGTGAGACGTGTGTGCGGGAAGGCCTTTGAATTCACAGCTCTCCAAGACAGCTTTGGGGCTGGCAGCTGGACAGAGATGCTCCTGCTCACACCTGTGTCCAAAGGGGGGAAACACACCCTGCTGCAGGTGCTTGCCTTGGTCTCTGCAGGTCCAGCTGGATTCCAAACCTGCTCTTCACAGCCTTCTCCCTTCCCTTGTCCGCCTGCCAAGGGCAACGGGCCTCAAGGACTGAAAGGACCACAGAGAGCCAAAGGGGGACAGTTGTTCCTACATCACTGGGAGCTCCTAGGAAAGCGCTTTCCTTCAGCAGCAAGCCCCTTTTCCCCAGAGGCCTTTCCCCAGATTGGAAGCTTTCCTGGGGAATGCCAAGACACTCTTAAGAAACCCTGGCAAGGCTGAATTTCTTTCTGGTCCTTTCTGGACAGGCGCTCCAGCTCTAGCTGGCATTTCCCCCAGTGTGATTCCAGCTGGAGGTTGACACATGCAGCCCCAGGCCCTCTACAAACACAAGCTGCCCGCTGCCTCCACTCCTGCCTGCGCTCACAGCAGCAAAAGCAGGCTCTTCCCGGCCAGAGACCAGAGCCCTGACCCCGCAGGACGCTCTCGCCAGCACCTTCCAGGACTCTCCGCTGTGCACGCAGCACTTTTCCTGCCCGCTCTCCACAGCCTTTGGAAGACAGAGCACAACCTGGCTGGCGCTGCCATCAGCACACTGCAAACACGGGCAGAGGAAGGAGAAGCAGGGGCTGCTTTGCGGCCATGCCCAGGAGAGACTGGAAGGCTGCCCTCCCTCTGCTCTCACTCGCTTGGCTTTCTGGCAGCCTCTGAGGCAGGGGCTGCGATTCCTCAGCTCTGGGCACCAGAACCGCAGCCGGGATCCCGGAACTGCCTGACGGTGCTGGGGCCATTGGCTGGGTCACGCGTCCGAGTCTCGGCCACCGTGCTGCTGCTGCTGCTGCTTCACTTGCCCTTAGGCACACCCCAAGCTCCCTGTTAAGGCCTGATGGTCTCTGCTTCTGCCATCTCCCCGACCCTGTGCAGGGATGGAGCACTGCTGTGCTTTCAGCAAGCTATTCTTGAAAGCTTCCAGCATTCCAAGCTCCTTTGCCCTCTGTAGATGCTTGCCATGGAATCCCTCACAGCTGGCTTCAGAGCGTCCTCAGGTTGGCTCTCTCAAAATCCGGGAGCTTCAGGCTGCTCAGTAGGACCTTAAACTGCACAGTGTTGTGGAACTGGACCTTCAGCACAGGCACCTTTCCAGCCTGACGCGGCCTCGCTCCTCTGTGTCTCTGCACAAAAGACGGCGCGCAAGAGGACGGCAGCAGGGGCCTGTGTGTGCTAGGGCTCAGATTTTACACCGTTTCAGCTCCACAGAGACGCAGGTGAAGTGAAGAAGCCAAAGTGTTTATTAATTCAAGGCCAAGCAAAGGGATGAGCTGGGAAGGAATAAGGGGGGATGGGCAGGGTCTGAGGGCTGGGGGGAGGGAGCTAAGTACAAAGAGCGAGAGGTGTGAAGCCAGGAGAATTGTGCTCAGCCTCAGCTGTGCGTGGAGCTCCAGCAGCACTGAGAGATGGTGTCCTCTTCAGTGTCTCCTGGTGTGTTCTTGGGACACCGGTTTGCTGGATTCAGAAGACGTCCCCAGTTGTTTAGCTTTCTGGGGAAAGCAGGCTTCATTTTGCAGGTTCAGAGCATGACGGGCTGTTGTCTTGCCTCTGGGTTTGAAGGGCTGCAAGAGAGAAGAATAGAGACATGGTCAGAGGCTGGATCTGTGGGAATCCTAGGAGATCTTCCTGCCAGGGCCATCCCATCCAGCCCTCGTCCACACAGGGAGCAAAGGCCTCCAGAGCTGAGGATTGCAGCTGTCTGCCCGGGCAGTGCAGCTTCCCCCGCCAGAGCCGCTGACGGCCCGCTGCCCTCACTCACCCTGACTGAGAAGGTGAAGCTGTCCTGGCTGCCCCCTCAGAGAGCGTGTCACGGCCCCAGCGGCACGGCTCCCTGCCAGCGCCGCTGCCAGCCCTGTGGCCACACGGCCTCCTGCCCCGGCAGGGCTCAGCCCGGGCCCTTGCCGCCTGCTGCCGCCCCAGGGCACGGCTGCCAGAGGGCGGCAGCAGCCCCGAGGGCAGGCGGGGCTCCACGGCGCCAGGCCCGGATGCCGCTGCTGCAGCCGGGGCAGCAGCAGCCAGGGCCGGGGCCGAGCTGCGGCGGGCCGGGGAGGGAGCCCGGGCTCGTGGCTCACCCAAGAACCACATGGCTGCCTCTGGCAGGGACTCCTGTGGGTTCTCCAGGTAGGGCAGGGCCCGGCGCAGGTGCTCGGCCGCTAGGATCCTGTCATCTGCCAGCTGGAGAGAGCGGCAGGAGGGAAGGGTTGGCGCGGGCTCAGCCCCTGGGCCGGGCTCTGGCCGCGCCCAGCCCCGGCCTCCCCTGCCCGCACGGCCCTGAGGCCCGGCCAGCAGCCGCTGGCGCCGGGCTCTGGAGGGGGCAGAGGGCCGGCTGCTGCCCGGGGAGCCGCGGTGCCGCCCCGTGCCCGCAGCCCCGCTGGGCCGGGACTCCACGGGCACCCGGCTCGGGGCCGCAGGAGCCTGGAGAAGAGCCCGCGGGGCCCAGGGAAGGCAGCGGCGTGTGGGGCGCAGGCTGGAGCCCCCGGGTGCAGCACTGGGCAGGGGCCACGGCTGCCAGCCCCGCGGCCATGGATCTTCTCCAGGCTGAGGCTGCCACTTCTCCAAGCCATCCTTACCTTGCAGTCATCGATAGTCAAGGGATGTTCCTTTGTCAGGAGCTTCTCGAGATCCCTCCTCTTCAGGAACTTGGCCGCACAATACAGGGTTTCCCGAGAGGCCTGAAGAGCAGCAGAGATGCAGAGATGGCACCACAGCCCAGGGCACAAGGACTCGCATCCCTGTGCCAAGGCCTGGAGAAGGACGCAGCCTCCTCCTCCTCCTGCAGCAGGGCAGGAGGCAGCTGAGCCCCCGTCCCAGGGATGCACAAAACCTCACATTTGCCACACGCCTGTTCTCATCATGGCAGTAGAATAAAAGTAGGTACAGGCTCTTGTTTACAGTTGCCTTCAGGCGCTTTTTTCCCTCCTTCACTACCAACTCCATCACCTTACAGAAGAGGTCAATGGAGAGCAGTTGCATGTAGCTATTTTCCTAGAGGAAAGGAAAAAACCTAAGCATCAATTACTCCAGGCCCACCTAGGCAAAGGCCTGAAAATGCAGACAGCACAAGGTTTCTGGACAGCACCCAATTCCTGTGGCTCGGGTTGCAGAACCTTACATTGTTAAAGAGCGCCAGGAGTGCCTCAGCCAGCTTTGGGGCGGTGGTGCTGGATACCAGGATGTCTTCGCTCTCCAGCATATTAGTAAGCACACGGAGGGTCAGGGCAACCACCACTCCATCTTCATCAGCCAGCAGATCCACAAAGCTTTCAGACAGGCAGCACATTCTTCTGGCCTGTGTGGAACACAAGGCTGCGCTGTGAAGCCGTGAACAGCTGCACCAGCGACAGCGCCCAGGCACTGCAAGCCCAGCCTGCTGCCGCAGGGCCCAGACACCAAAGGCCTGTCCCAAAGCACTCGGGCAGCTGAGGCAGGAGAGCTGGGAGCAGCTGCCTCAGCTCCTGAAGCCCAGCCAGCCCATGGGGCTGCTCTCCCCAGTGCAGCTTCAGCTGCTGCCCCCTTCTCACCATCAGGGGATCCTTGCTGAGCAC
This sequence comes from Chamaea fasciata, assembly GCF_029207755.1. Taxonomy (NCBI): domain Eukaryota; kingdom Metazoa; phylum Chordata; class Aves; order Passeriformes; family Sylviidae; genus Chamaea; species Chamaea fasciata. The sequence goes on from NW_027094127.1 coordinate 56,155, forward strand.
CAGCAGGCCTTTGAGCGCCAGGCGACACCTCTTCCTGCACTCGGTCCGCAGGTACCTGGACACGACCCTCAGGACCCAGCCACCACATTTAGTCCAGTCCAGGCACTCCAGAACCTGAAAGGCACAGGGCAGTGGTACAGGGCCCGGCTGGCAGGAGCCCAGAACTGCCCAGGGCCAGCCCCAGGCAGCAGCAGCACAGGGCGCTGGTGCCATCCCAGGAGGCTAGGGATGCGGCTGCGAGAGGGCAGAGAGCTGGGAGGCAGCTCAGCCAGGCAGCGCTGCTCTTCAGGCTCACCTCCACAAGGAATGCCAGGAAAGGCAGATCGCAGCCTGGCTTCTCAATGCTGAGCAGCCGGAGCATGCGGGTTGCGATGCAGGAAGAGAAAGGGATCAAGACATGGCGCATCTCCCTGTCAGGGGCAAAAAGGAAGAAAGAGCCTGAGTAGGGGGGGGCACACTTTTCTCAGGACTGACTCCCAGAGGTGCAGTCTTTCCCCAGCATCCCTGGAGGGGACGTGGGTGCTTTGGGAGGTGGCCACTCCTGTGCACCCTCCTCTCCCAGCCTTTTCCAGTCTGCTCGGCCGTCCCTAAAGAGACGAGGCCCTCTGGCCCATGACCAGAGGGACTGTGTGGGGCAGCCCGGGCACAGGGCACCAATTCCAGGGACAGCAGGGAGCAGGGGGTCTCACCTGGCCAGCAGAGCCACAGCATAGTACTGGGTATGAGCACAGAGCATGGTGTCCCAGCCATGCTTGGACTCCACAGCCATCACCTCATTCTCACACTGCAGCCGGCAGAGCAGGGTCTTCATGACCTGCACTGCAAACCTGTGTGCAGAGCAAAGCCCGGGTCACATTGGGAGCACTGGCACTGGCCACAAGGACATGGAAAGGACGGGAGGACGGAGACCTGTTGGGGTCGCTGGGAAGGTGGTGTTCCTCTCGGCACGCTCTCCAGAAGTGATCGACTTCCTGTGGTGGCATCTGCTGTGTGGTGACGACAACATGGAAAAGCAGAGCCACAAAGAGGCGGGAGGAAAAAAGGATCATTGCCTCGTGGCACTCAGGCACCTGGACAATCACCCACACCACCAGAGTTGCCTGCAAAAGAAGTTGCCATGGAGAGCGCTCAGTGCGAGGTGTCCATGTGGCAGGGCCCCAGGGGAGACGCAGGGGGAGCAGCGGGCCTGGTGGCCCCTGAGCCTGCCCTTAGGCCAGGTTTCAGCCCAGGGCCTGAGGCAGGGAGAGGATGGAGAGCTGCTGGAGAGGCGACCTGGGGGTGAGCAAATGCCCAGAAACTCACAGCCAGAGCAAAGACGCCCTCCTTGTCCCCATCCGAGGTGAACGTGCTGTGCAGAGGCCAATCCTCCATCACACAGAGCAGTGTTGGCAGAACCTTCTCCACTGTGGGACTCGATGAGCCTATGCTTCTCCAGATCATTGCAGCAGCTCTGTGGGATCAGAGCTCTGTGTCAGGGGCATCTCAGCCACACTACCATGCCCTGTGCGGCTCTGGGGGCCGGGTGACAGAGCCCCGGTGCCCTGAAGGGCAGGGAGGGAGCACGGCAGCAGGCTCGGGAAACAGAGGGGCCCGAGGGTCCCGGACCTGTCTGCCGCTCTGGCAGAGCCCATTGCACGGGCCGTGCAGGGCCATGGTCCTAAAGGCCGAGGAGGCCTGAGCTCTCCAGGCAGGTGGGCCCATACCTGTCACATGTTGGGGCACAGCGCAGGAGGGTCAGCACCACATCAGCTGGGTGTTCTTCGGCCAGCCTCACGATGTTCATGGGCAGCCTGGTATCCACATTTCCATGCGATGCAAAATTCTGGTGCATCTTCTTTACAATGGCTGGCACCTGGAAAAGGCATGGGGAAGACTTGGGCCGCTGTCTAGGGGAGCAACTTCACCAGCTTCCCCCAGGAATCGCTTCCCTTCCTGCCACGCTGTGCCGGCCTCAAAGGCTGAGGGGGCCCAGTGGCCGTGGCTGGAGATGACACACAATCCTGGGAGGCCTCTAGCCCCAGCCCCAGGCTGTTTACCTGCTGCTCAGAAGGAATACCACTCTTCTGGATAAAATCCACGGCGGGAGCAGGAATGGCAGTGGGAGTGGGCGTGGCGCCAGTATCTCTGATGCCCTGAGTCTCTCCAGTGTCAGCCGTTTGGAGGGCCACAGCCTCAGCCACTGCCTTGTCAGCCCTTGCCCTTTGATCATTCAATGCAGCATCAAAATTTTCTAATGGCTCAGCCAAATCCGTGTTGACATCAGGCTCTGCCTGGGGCTCGGTCAGCCCACAGTCAGGCTCAGCTGAGCCCTCAGCTGCCGTGCTGCTGGTGTTTCTACGCCGTATGCGCAGGAATTTTCGGATCATCTGCAGGAGAACAAAGGACAGGGAAGAGAGACGTGTTCCATGGAGTGCTCCAAGCGCGGTGCTCGGCTGAGCAGTGACAGCAGGCCCAGCCCAGGCGGGGATGGCTGCAGGTACCTTCAGTGTCCTGCGGAAGCTTCCACCGGCAGGCCTCTGCTCTTGTGTGCCATCCATGGCTGCATCTGGCAAAGAGCGAGAGCAGCCAGAGCTGAGGGGCTGCGGGAGAGGCCGGAGAACACAGCCCAGCCCTGCCCTCCCCAGGCTGCGATAGGGATGGGATGGGATGGGGCCACATTGGCTGCAGCCATCAGCCCTGTGGCCCAGCTCTGCCACTCACCATCCTGTAGTGTCTGGATCCGCTCGGGCTCTTCAGGCTCTTGTGCTGGGGTAGCTCCAGGGCCTTTGCTTTTTTTCCCCCTGAACACTTTGGACAGGCCGAGAATTCTGCCCGCCATGCCACAGCACCTTTCAAGAGAGATGCCTCAGGAAAGCACTGAGGCAACAAGTTGTGCACTTGCGCCTTGAAAGCACCTGTGGCAGAAGAAGCCTCAGGAAGGCTGCAGGACAGCAAGTCCTGCACTCTGGTCTCAAGGGCTCCTGCCACAATGACAGGAGGTTCCTCGTAGACGATTCAAGCCACCAAATCCCACAGTCCGGCCTGGAGGCCACAGGCCACGGGGATAAGAGATGACTTGGAAAACCTCCGAGTCACCAAGTCGTGCAGTCTGGCCGTGAGGTCAGCTGCACGAGTCACTCCTCGTAGAAGCTCTGGGTCAGGCACAAACGAGTGCGCTGTGTGGGGGCTCCTCACAGCACCGCTCTGGCGCGTCCTGTCCCGTCGCCTGCTCCAAGGAATGTGGCCTGGCTGCGTCACCGCCAGCACCTATGTCCCCACGTGTCACAAAGGGTCCTTGGACACCCTGTGCCATTCCAAGCCACGGTGACCGCGCTGCTGCACCGCGTCACAAAGGGCCAATGCACACACTGTCACCTGCCCTGGGGCCGCTCCCAGCCCAGCCAAAGTGGCCCAGGTTGGAAGGAACCCCTCACCCCAAGTGTCTAAGACAGCCCTGAGACAGCATTTTTCGCAGCGGCTCAAACCGTGGGCAAACGCTGCCCTGCTCTGCGGGTTCAGGGCAGCAGAAGGAGCCCCCAGGGCCGCCGATGCAGCCGCAGCGGGAAGGGCACGGGGCCTCGCACAGAAGCTGGCACGGCCTCCCTGGGACACGTCCCAGCCGGTGGCCGTCCTAAACCCGCGGGTGTGACACAGACGAGGAACCTGTGGGCCGGGGCACGGACGCTGCTCTGACCCCAGGGGCCAGGGCAGCGCTGAAATCGGCAGGCGTGACGGAGCCCCCGCCCAAGCAGAGCTGCCGCCCCCCGAGCCCTGGCAACGCTGGTGCCATCTCCTGCCCCAGAGACCTGTGCCCCGGGGCGCTTCTCTGCCACAGGGCAGCCAAAGCCAACGGGCCCTGGCGGCTGGGCTCCTTCCTACAGGGGATGTTGGCAGGAGCACCTGGAGCAAGTGCTGGCAACACTTGGTCTCTGTCAGAAGCTCTTACTCCATGCTGAAATTGTTTTCTACTTGGAGTGATTTCCTGAAGCACAAAAGCACCCTGGCAGCAGAGGCATAGAAGGAGTTGGCATTTAAGAATCCTCAATTCAGGAAAGCTTTTCTTCCCGTTACTCAACTCAAGTAGTTGCAAAAAGTTGCCAACTTCCTAAATTTATAGCAATGGCCTGAGAACCTGATAGATTTGCAAGCTTCCTTCCCATCTCAAAGCAGTGTTAGAAATGATCAGAGCCAATTTCCAAACTCAAAGATTTAGTTAACAAATTTGAAAAGCAATTTCGGGAAATGCTACGATAAATCAGGACAACATGGATCGAATGTTGGGTGGTCAATCCGGGAGCAGCAAAGGGTGCTTCTCCAGAGTACTGCCCACAACTTCGGGGTCTCGGGGGAGGTGTTTTAGACCATTGTTCTACCCTGAGGCAAAAACAAGACGGTAACAAAGAACCCGAAGAACATGACATCGTGTACATAAGAGAATCATTGAAATGTCTGGTGTCCGCAAGGGATATCTGAAAGAGTTTCCTGAGAAATTGAAAAGACGTCTGCATGAAAAGTCTCCGAATCTTCTGTCAGATGGTTTCTGCCGCCCTCCGCCCAGATTGGTATGGGATCTCCTGATGAGCTGTGAAGATATGGTCAGCCCATGCTTCATGGGCCCTTTCCCGCTTATCTCTCTGGCAGATGTCCAGGTAACACCTTAGGACAGTGAAAAGACTGTGGTATGCAAAGAGAGGCCCTGGAAGTGTTTCCAGCAATTCAGGGGATTTTACCTTCCACTGCAAAGTTTTAAGACACACGATTAAAATCCAGGAATTTAATACTTTGTATCTATTACAGCAGCAACACATTTGCCTTAAGGTCATCCACTGCATGTCGCTTTGCAAAGCAGAAGACCACACAGAGGCAAAACAAAGGCCTTACTTTGGTTTCAAACATTTTTCTAGGAAGGCATGGGAAGAGCCTAATTCTCTTAAGGAATCAAAGCTCTCCAGGAATGAAAGCCCACTCAGTGTTACAAAAGAAGCCCAAACAAATGAGTAGATTGCAAAAGGGCTAATCCTCCCCCTGCTCCAGCTATGGAAGTGGCCAAGAAAGTAGAGCTCTCCCCTCTTCTTCTCTGCAGGAGAAGCAGGATGACTAAGAGAAAAAGTCCCAGCTATTCCTTCAGTCCTCCATCACCAAAGCTGTGCCATAGCACAGGTGCTGCCTTCAAAGTGACCCCAGTTCCAGCCTAGACCTCTCACCTTCCAGACAACTCCTTCCCCAACACGCCCAGCAACAGCAACCCCAGCTCAACACCCTGCCAAGACCCGCAGCTGTCCCCATGCCTGCGCAGAGCTTTCCCACCCCCTGGTTCCCTGCACGTGCCGTGGCATGGCACTCAGGAGGATGTGCTCCAAGGCCTTCCCCGCTAGCAAGCTCAGGCTGCCAGGCCTACGGTTCCTGGATCATCCTTCCCACCCACCCTTCCCGTGCACGGCTGGTCCATTTGCGCTCAGCTCCGACTTGGCCGCTTCAGCAGGACTGCTGCTAAAGGATGGAGAGCAGCCCGGCAAGCTCCTTCTCCAGCTCCCTCTTTACTCTCGGGGCAGGTAGAACATGCCACAGGAAAGCAAGCAGTGCCAAAAGACTTGGGCCAGCATCAGGCACATTGAGGAATGAAACAAGGCCTTTGTTCGATGGAAGGAAGCACAAGCAATTGACAGAAGTGAAGAGGACTTAGCACAGATATCCAGAAGTCCTTAGCACCAGTTAACATCAGCAAAACCTGGAAGCCTAACTTGACATGAGAGTGACTTGACAAAAAGCTTGAGACATAGCCTTTGGGAAGACCTAAGGGCGGCTACAGAATCAGCCCTGTGCAGGGAAGGCATGAGGAAGATGAGCTGCTTTGGTGAGCTGAGACTCCTCCTGGCCAGCAGGTGGACATGAACTTCAGGCCTAGGATTCTGACGCAATGTGTTTCCTTCTAAGCCGCTGCCTATGGAATCACCTCAGCAGTCTAAAGACGGAAGGGATTTTTGATAGAATTCCTACAGAAACCCACTGAAATTTGGACGTGGCGAAGAAGCCTTGTGCTGGGGTGCAGAGCCCTAACCTCCTGCCAATAAAAGAGCTCTTGGTGGACAATGCATTTGTCTGCTGATTTCATTGAATTCTAGAGACCTCTCAGGACTGCTGTATCCTGAGGGAAGGCCCTTGGCCTTGAGCTGTAGGCACCCGCGCAAGCTTCAGATCAGCTCCCTCAGCTTCCAGGACCTCTCTTGGCCGGCATCCTGACGGGGAGGCAGGACCGCTGCCAGGCACTGCTGGGACCCAGCAGGACAGGACCGGCTGTCTCGTGTCCACGTAGCACCCCCTGACACAGCCAGGGTCATCCCGAAAGCAGACAAGGCTCACGTGTCAGCGCAGAGGGGCAAGGAGCGCTGGGCTCCTCTCAGGGTGTCTCAGCTGGGCCTGCTCCACAAGACGCCCCCATTTGAAGGCCTGCTAATGCCCAGCTGCCAGAAATGCCTGCCTTGTTCTCTCCAAGATGCAGAGGAAGAGGCAGGGAGCAGGGCGCCTTGGGAGGCAAAGCTTCCAAGCCTTTTCTGAGGCCGCTCACACACCAAGAGCAGCCAAGACTCTCCCTGCTGCCTGGCCCACACAGCCCAGCTCGGTGCTGGCCCTCTGGGCCGCAGCAGCCTCCAGCAAGCAAGAGGCAAATGCATATTGCCAAGAGTTGAAGCACAGCAGACAGGTAAGATGTGAGACGTGTGTGCGGGAAGGCCTTTGAATTCACAGCTCTCCAAGACAGCTTTGGGGCTGGCAGCTGGACAGAGATGCTCCTGCTCACACCTGTGTCCAAAGGGGGGAAACACACCCTGCTGCAGGTGCTTGCCTTGGTCTCTGCAGGTCCAGCTGGATTCCAAACCTGCTCTTCACAGCCTTCTCCCTTCCCTTGTCCGCCTGCCAAGGGCAACGGGCCTCAAGGACTGAAAGGACCACAGAGAGCCAAAGGGGGACAGTTGTTCCTACATCACTGGGAGCTCCTAGGAAAGCGCTTTCCTTCAGCAGCAAGCCCCTTTCCCCCAGAGGCCTTTCCCCAGATTGGAAGCTTTCCTGGGGAATGCCAAGACACTCTTAAGAAACCCTGGCAAGGCTGAATTTCTTTCTGGTCCTTTCTGGACAGGCGCTCCAGCTCTAGCTGGCATTTCCCCCAGTGTGATTCCAGCTGGAGGTTGACACATGCAGCCCCAGGCCCTCTACAAACACAAGCTGCCCGCTGCCTCCACTCCTGCCTGCGCTCACAGCAGCAAAAGCAGGCTCTTCCCGGCCAGAGACCAGAGCCCTGACCCCGCAGGACGCTCTCGCCAGCACCTTCCAGGACTCTCCGCTGTGCACGCAGCACTTTTCCTGCCCGCTCTCCACAGCCTTTGGAAGACAGAGCACAACCTGGCTGGCGCTGCCATCAGCACACCCCAAACACGGGCAGAGGAAGGAGAAGCAGGGGCTGCTTTGCGGCCATGCCCAGGAGAGACTGGAAGGCTGCCCTCCCTCTGCTCTCACTCGCTTGGCTTTCTGGCAGCCTCTGAGGCAGGGGCTGCGATTCCTCAGCTCTGGGCACCAGAACCGCAGCCGGGATCCCGGAACTGCCTGACGGCGCTGGGGCCATTGGCCGGGTCACGCGTCCGAGTCTCGGCCACCGTGCTGCTGCTGCTGCTGCTTCACTTGCCCTTAGGCACACCCCAAGCTCCCTGTTAAGGCCTGGTGGTCTCTGCTTCTGCCATCTCCCCGACCCTGTGCAGGGATGGAGCACTGCTGTGCTTTCAGCAAGCTATTCTTGAAAGCTTCCAGCATTCCAAGCTCCTTTGCCCTCTGTAGATGCTTGCCATGGAATCCCTCACAGCTGGCTTCAGAGCGTCCTCAGGTTGGCTCTCCCAAAATCCGGGAGCTTCAGGCTGCTCAGTAGGACCTTAAACTGCACAGTGTTGTGGAACTGGACCTTCAGCACAGGCACCTTTCCAGCCTGACGCGGCCTCGCTCCTCTGTGTCTCTGCACAAAAGACGGCGCGCAAGAGGACGGCAGCAGGGGCCTGTGTGTGCCAGGGCTCAGATTTTACACCGTTTCAGCTCCACAGAGACGCAGGTGAAGTGAAGAAGCCAAAGTGTTTATTAATTCAAGGCCAAGCAAAGGGATGAGCTGGGAAGGAATAAGGGGGGATGGGCAGGGTCTGAGGGCTGGAGGGAGGGAGCTAAGTACAAAGAGCGAGAGGTGTGAAGCCAGGAGAATTGTGCTCAGCCTCAGCTGTGCGTGGAGCTCCAGCAGCACTGAGAGATGGTGTCCTCTTCAGTGTCTCCTGGTGTGTTCTTGGGACACCGGTTTGCTGGATTCAGAAGACGTCCCCAGTTGTTTCGCTTTCTGGGGAAAGCGGGCTTCATTTTGCAGGTTCATAGCATGACAAGCTGTTGTCTTGCCTCTGGGTTTGAAGGGCTGCAAGAGAGAAGAATAGAGACATGGTCAGAGGCTGGATCTGTGGGAATCCTAGGAGATCTTCCTGCCAGGGCCATCCCATCCAGCCCTCGTCCACACAGGGAGCAGAGGCCTCCAGAGCCGGGGATTGCAGCTGTCTGCCCGGGCAGTGCAGCTTCCCCCGCCAGAGCCGCTGACGGCCCGCTGCCCTCACTCACCCTGACTGAGAAGGTGAAGCTGTCCTGGCTGCCCCCTCAGAGAGCGTGTCACGGCCCCAGCGGCACGGCTCCCTGCCAGCGCCGCTGCCAGCCCTGTGGCCACACGGCCTCCTGCCCCGGCAGGGCTCAGCCCGGGCCCTTGCCGCCAGCTGCCGCCCCAGGGCACGGCTGCCAGAGGGCGGCAGCAGCCCCGAGGGCAGGCGGGGCTCCACGGCGCCGGGCCCGGATGCCGCTGCAGCCGGGGCAGCAGCAGCCGGGGCCGGGGCCGAGCTGCGGCGGGCCGGGGAGGGAGCCCGGGCTCGTGGCTCACCCATGAACCGCATGGCTGCCTCCGGCAGGGACTCCTGTGGGTTCTCCAGGTAGGGCAGGGCCCGGCGCAGGTGCTCGGCTGCTCGGATCCTGTCGTCTGCCAGCTGGAGAGAGCGGCAGGAGGGAAGGGTTGGCGCGGGCTCAGCCCCTGGGCCGGGCTCTGGCCGCGCCCAGCCCCGGCCTCCCCTGCCCGCACGGCCCTGAGGCCCGGCCAGCAGCCGCTGGCGCCGGGCTCTGGAGGGGGCAGAGGGCCGGCTGCTGCCCGGGGAGCCGCGGTGCCGCCCCGTGCCCGCAGCCCCGCTGGGCCGGGACTCCACGGGCACCCGGCTCGGGGCCGCAGGAGCCTGGAGAAGAGCCCGCGGGGCCCAGGGAAGGCAGCGGCGTGTGGGGCGCAGGCTGGAGCCCCCGGGTGCAGCACTGGGCAGGGGCCACGGCTGCCAGCCCCGCGGCCACGGATCTTCTCCAGGCTGAGGCTGCCACTTCTCCAAGCCATCCTTACCTTGCAGTCATTGATAGTCAAGGGATGTTCCTTTGTCAGTAGCTCCTCAAGATCCCTCCTCTTCAGGAACTTGGCCGCACAATGCAGGGTTTCCCGAGAGGCCTGAAGAGCAGCAGAGATGCAGAGATGGCACCACAGCCCAGGGCACAAGGACCCGCATCCCTGTGCCATGGCCTGGAGGAGGACGCAGCCTCCTCCTCCTCCTGCAGCAGGGCAGGAGGCAGCTGAGCCCCCGTCCCAAGGATGCACAAAACCTCACATTTGCCACACGCCGGTTCTCATCATGGCAGTAGAATAAAAGTAGGTACAGGCTCTTGTTGACAGTTGCCTTCAGGGGCTTTTTTCCCTCCTTCACTACCAACTCCATCACCTTACAGAAGAGGTCAATGGAGAGCAGTTGCATGTAGCTATTTTCCTAGAGGAAAGGAAAAAACCTAAGCTTCAATTACTCCAGGCCCACCTAGGCAAAGGCCTGAAAATGCAGACAGCACAAGGTTTCTGGGCAGCACCCAATGCCTGTGGCTCGGGTTGCAGAACCTTACATTGTTAAAGAGCGCCAGCAGTGCCTCAGCCAGCTTTGGGGCGGTGGTGCTGGATACCAGGATGTCTTCGCTCTCCAGCATATTAGTAAAGACACGGAGGGTCAGGGCAACCACCACTCCATCTTCATCAGCCAGCAGATCCACAAAGCTTTCAGACAGGCAGCACATTCTTCTGGCCTGTGTGGAACACAAGGCTGCGCTGTGAAGCCGTGAACAGCTGCACCAGCGACAGCGCCCTGGCACTGCAAGCCCAGCCTGCTGCCGCAGGGCCCAGACACCAAAGGCCTGTCCCAAAGCACTCGGGCAGCTGAGGCAGGAGAGCTGGGAGCAGCTGCCTCAGCTCCTGAAGCCCAGCCAGGCCATTGGGCTGCTCTCCCCAGTGCAGCTTCAGCTGCTGGCCCCTTCTCACCATCAGGGGATCCTTGCTGAGCACCAGCAGGCCTTTGAGCGCCAGGCGACACCTCTTCCTGCACTCGATCCGCAGGTACCTGGACACGACCCTCAGGACCCAGCCACCACATTTAGTCCAGTCCAGGCACTCCAGAACCTGAAAGGCACAGGGCAGTGGTACAGGGTCCGGCTGGCAGGAGCCCAGAACTGCACAGGGCCAGCCCCAGGCAGCAGCAGCACAGGGCGCTGGTGCCATCCCAGGAGGCTAGGGATGCGGCTGCGAGAGGGCAGAGAGCTGGGAGGCAGCTCAGCCAGGCAGCGCTGCTCTTCAGGCTCACCTCCACAAGGAATGCCAGGAAAGGCAGATCGCAGCCTGGCTTCTCAATGCTGAGCAGTCGGAGCATGCGGGTTGCGATGCAGGAAGAGAAAGGGATCAAGACATGGCGCATCTCCCTGTCAGGGGCAAAAAGGAAGAAAGAGCCTGAGTAGGGGGGGGCACACTTTTCTCAGGACTGACTCCCAGAGGTGCAGTCTTTCCCCAGCATCCCTGGAGGGGACGTGGGTGCTTTGGGAGGTGGCCACTCCTGTGCACCCTCGTCTCCCAGCCTTTTCCAGTCTGCTCGGCCGTCCCTAAAGAGACGAGGCCCTCTGGCCACTGACCACAGGGACTGTGTGGGGCAGCCCGGGCACAGGGCACCAATTCCGGGGACAGCAGGGAGCAGGGGGTCTCACCTGGCCAGCAGAGCCACAGCATAGTACTGGGTATGAGCACAGAGCATGGTGTCCCAGCCATGCTTGGACTCCACAGCCATCACCTCATTCTCACACTGCAGCCGGCAGAGCAGGGTCTTCATGACCTGCACTGCAAACCTGTGTGCAGAGCAAAGCCCGGGTCACATTGGGAGCACTGGCACTGGCCACAAGGACATGGAAAGGACGGGAGGACGGAGACCTGTTGGGGTCGCTGGGAAGGTGGTGTTCCTCTCGGCACGCTCTCCAGAAGTGATCGACTTCCTGTGGTGGCATCTGCTGTGTGGTGACGACAACATGGAAAAGCAGAGCCACAAAGAGGCGGGAGGAAAAAAGGATCATTGCCTCGTGGCACTCAGGCACCTGGACAATCACCCACACCACCAGGGTTGCCTGCAAAAGAAGTTGCCAAGGAGAGCGCTCAGTGCGAGGTGTCCATGTGGCAGGGCCCCAGGGGAGACGCAGGGGGAGCAGCGGGCCTGGTGCCCCCTGAGCCTGCCCTTAGGCCAGGTTTCAGCCCAGGGCCTGAGGCAGGGAGAGGATGGAGAGCTGCTGGAGAGGCGACCTGGGGGTGAGCAAATGCCCAGAAACTCACAGCCAGAGCAAAGACGCCATCGTTGTCCCCATCCGAGGTGAACGTGCTGTGCAGAGGCCAATCCTCCATCACACAGAGCAGTGTTGGCAGAACCTTCTCCACTGTGGGACTCGATGAGCCTATGCTTCTCCAGATCATTGCAGCAGCTCTGTGGGATCAGAGCTCTGTGTCAGGGACATCTCAGCCACACTACCATGCCCTGTGCGGCTCTGGGGGCCGGGTGACAGAGCCCCGGTGCCCTGAAGGGCAGGGAGGGAGCACGGCAGCAGGCTCGGGAAACAGAGGGGCCCGAGGGTCCCGGACCTGTCTGCCGCTCTGGCAGAGCCCATTGCACGGGCCGTGCAGGGCCATGGCCCTAAAGGCCGGGGAGGCCTGAGCTCTCCAGGCAGGTGGGCCCATACCTGTCACATGTTGGGGCACAGCGCAGGAGGGTCAGCACCACATCAGCTGGGTGTTCTTCGGCCAGCCTCACGATGTTCATGGGCAGCCTGGTATCCACATTTCCATGCGATGCAAGATTCTGGTGCATCTTCTTTACAATGGCTGGCACCTGGAAAGGGCATGGGGAAGACTTGGGCCGCTGTCTAGGAGAGCAACTTCACCAGCTTCTCCCAAGAATCACTTCCCTTCCTGCCACGCTGTGCCAGCCTCAAAGGCTGAGGGGGCCCAGTGGCCGCGTGGCTGGAGTTGACACACAATCCTGGGAGGCCTCTAGCCCCGGCCCCAGGCAGTTTACCTGCTGCTCAGAAGAAATACCACTCTTCTGGATAAAATCCACAGCGGGAGCAGGAATGGCAGTGGGAGTGGGCGTGGCGCCAGTATCTCTGATGCCCTGAGTCTCTCCAGTGTCAGCCGTTTGGAGGGCCACATCCTCAGCCACTGCCTTGTCAGCCTTTGCCCTTTGATCATTCAATGCAGCGTCAAAATTTTCTAATGGCTCAGCCAAATCCGTGTTGACATCAGGCTCTGCCCTGGGCTCCGTCAGCCCACAGTCAGGCTCAGCTGAGCCCTCAGCTGCCGTGCTGCTGGTGTTTCTACGCCGTATGCGCAGGAATTTTCGGATCATCTGCAGGAGAACAAAGGACAGGGAAGAGAGACGTGTTCCATGGAGTGCTCCAAGCGCGGTGCTCGGCTGAGCAGTGACAGCAGGCCCAGCCCAGGCGGGGATGGCTGCAGGTACCTTCAGTGTCCTGCGGAAGCTTCCACCGGCAGGCCTCTGCTCTTGTGTGCCGTCCATGGCTGCATCTGGCAAAGAGCGAGAGCAGCCAGAGCTGAGGGGCTGCGGGAGAGGCCGGAGAACACAGCCCAGCCCTGCCCTCCCCAGGCTGCGATAGGGACGGGATGGGATGGGGCCACGTTGGCTGCAGCCATCAGCCCTGTGGCCCAGCTCTGCCACTCACCATCCTGTAGTGTCTGGAACCGCTCGCGCTCTTCAGGCTCTTGTGCTGGGGTAGCTCCAGGGCCTTTGCTTTTTTTCCCCCTGAACACTTTGGACAGGCCGAGAAATCTGCCCGCCATGCCACAGCACCTTTCAAGAGAGATGCCTCAGGAAAGCACTGAGGCAACAAGTTGTGCACTTGCGCCTTGAAAGCACCTGTGGCAGAAGAAGCCTCAGGAAGGCTGCAGGACAGCAAGTCCTGCACTCTGGTCCCAAGGGCTCCTGCCACAATGACAGGAGGTTCCTCGTAGACGATTCAAGCAACCAAATCCCACAGTCCGGCCTGGAGGCCACAGTCCACGGGGATAAGAGATGACTTGGAAAACCTCCGAGTCACCAAGTCGTGCAGTCTGGCCCTGAGGTCAGCTGCACGAGACACTCCTCGTAGAAGCTCTGGGTCAGGCACAAACGAGTGCGCTGTGCGGGGGCTCCTCACAGCACCGCTCTGGCGCGTCCTGTCCCGTCGCCTGCTCCAAGGAATGTGGCCTGGCTGCGTCACCGCCACCACCTATGTCCCCACGTGTCACAAAGGGTCCTTGGACACCCTGTGCCATTCCATGCCACGGTGACCGCGCTGCTGCACCGCGTCACAAAGGGCCAATGCACACACTGCCACCTGCCCTGGGGCCGCTCCCAGCCCAGCCAAAGTGGCCCAGGTTGGAAGGAACCCCTCACCCCAAGTGTCTAAGACAGCCCTGAGACAGCATCTTTTGCAGCGGCTCAAACCGTGGGCAAACGCTGCCCTGCTCTGCGGGTTCAGGGCAGCAGAAGGAGCCCCCAGGGCCGCCGACGCAGCCGCAGCGGGAAGGGCACGGGGCCTCGCACAGAAGCTGGCACGGCCTCCCTGGGAAACGTCCCACCCGGTGGCCGTCCTAAACCCGCGGGTGTGACACAGATGAGGAACCTGTGGGCCGGGGCACGGACGCTGCTCTGACCCCTGGGGCCAGGGCAGCGCTGAAATCGGCAGGCGTGACGGAGCCCCCGCCCAAGCAGAGCTGCCGCCCCCCCGAGCCCTGGCAACGCTGGTTCCATCTCCTGCCCCAGAGACCTGTGCCCCGGGGCGCTTCTCTGCCACAGGGCAGCCAAAGCCAACGGGCCCTGGCGGCTGGGCTCCTTCCTACAGGGGATGTTGGCAGGAGCACCTGGAGCAAGTGCTGGCAACACTTGGTCTCTGTCAGAAGCTCTTACTCCATGCTGGAATTGTTTTCTACTTGGAGTGATTTCCTGAAGCACAAAATCACCCTGGCAGCAGAGGCATAGAAGGAGCTGGCATTTAAGAATCCTCAATTCAGGAAAGCTTTTCTTCCCGTTACTCAACTCAAGTAGTTGCAAAAAGTTGCCAACTTCCTAAATTTATAGCAATGGCCTGAGAACCTGATAGATTTGCAAGCTTCCTTCCCATCTCAAAGCAGTGTTAGAAATGATCAGAGCCAATTTCCAAACTCAAAGATTTAGTTTACAAATTTGAAAAGTAATTTTGGGAAACGCCACAATAAATCAGGACAACATGGATCGAATGTTGGGTGGTCAATCCGGGAGCAGCAAAGGGTGCTTCTCCGGAGTACTGCCCACAAATTCGGGGTCTCGGGGGAGGTGTTTTCGACCATTGTTCTACCCTGAGGCGAAAACAAGATGGTAACAAAGAACCCGAAGAACATGACACCGTGTACATAAGAGAATCATTGAAATGTCTGGTGTCCGCAAGGGATATCTGAAAGAGTTTCCTGAGAAATTGAAAAGACGTCTGTGTGAAAAGTCTCCGAATCTTCTGTCAGAAGGTTTCTGCCGCCCTCCGCCCAGATTGGTATGGGATCTCCTGATGAGCTGTGAAGATGTGGTCAGCCCATGCTTCATGGGCCCTTTCCCGCTTATCTCTCTGGCAGATGTCCAGGTAACACCTTTGGACTGTGAAAAGACTGTGGTATGCAAAGAGAGGCCCTGGAAGTGTTTCCAGCAATTCAGGGGATTTTACCTTCCACTGCAAAGTTTTAAGACACACAATTTAAATCCAGCAATTTAATACTTTGTATCTATTACAGCAGCAACACATCTGCCTTAAGGTCATCCACTGAATGTCGCTTTGCAAAGCAGAAGACCACACAGAGGAAAAATAAAGACCTTACTTTGGATTCAAACATTTTTCTAGGAAGGCATGGAAAGAGCCTAATTCTCTTAAGGAATCAAAGCTCTCCAGGAATGAAAGCCCACTCAGTGTTACAAAAGTAGCCCAAACGAATGAGTAGACTGCAAAAGGGCTAATCCTCCCCCTGCTCCAGATATGGAAGTGGCCAAAAAAGTAGAGCTCTCCCCTCTTCTTCTCTGCAGGAGAAGCAGGATGACTAAGAGGAAAAGTCCCAGCTATTCCTTCAGTCCTCCATCACCAAAGCTGTGCCATAGCACAGGTGCTGCCTTCAAAGTGACCCCAGTTCCAGCCTAGACCTCTCACCTTCCAGACAACTCCTTCCCCAACACGCCCAGCAACAGCAACCCCAGCTCAACACCCTGCCAAGACCCGCAGCTGTCCCCATGCCTGCGCAGAGCTTTCCCACCCCCTGGTTCCCTGCATGTGACGTGGCATGGCCCTCAGGAGGATGTGCTCCAAGGCCTTCCCCGCTAGCAAGCTCAGGCTGCCAGGCCTACGGTTCCTGGATCATCCTTCCCACCCACCCTTCCCGTGCACGGCTGGTCCATTTGCGCTCAGCTCCGACTTGGCCGCTTCAGCAGGACTGCTGCTAAAGGATGGAGAGCAGCCCGGCAAACTCCTTCTCCAGCTCCCTCTTTACTCTCGGGGCAGGTAGAACATGCCACAGGAAAGCAAGCAGTGCCAAAAGACTTGGGCCAGCATCAGGCACATTGAGGAATGAAACAAGGCCTTTGTTCGATGGAAGGAAGCACAAGCAATTGACAGAAGTGAAGAGGACTTAGCACAGATATCCAGAAGTCCTTAGCACCAGTTAACATCAGAAAAACCTGGAAGCCTAACTTGACATGAGAGTGACTTGACAAAAAGCTTGAGACACAGCCTTCGGGAAGACCTAAGGGCAGCTACAGAATCAGCCCTGTGCAGGGAAGGCATGAGGAAGATGAGCTGCTTTGGTGCGCTGAGACTCCTCCTGGCCAGCAGGTGGACATTAGCTTCAGGCCTAGGATTCTGACGCAAAGTGTTTCCTTCTAAGCCGCTGCCTATGGAATCACCTCAGCAGTCTAAAGACGGAAGGGATTTTTGATAGAATTCCTACAGAAACCCACTGAAATTTGGACGTGGCGAAGAAGCCTTGTGCTGGGGTGCAGAGCCCTAACCTCCTGCCAATAAAAGAGCTCTTGGTGGACAATGCATTTGTCTGCTGATTTCATTGAATTCTAGAGACCTCTCAGGACTGCTCTATCCTGAGGGAAGGCCCTTGGCCTTGAGCTGTAGGCACCCGCGCAAGCTTCAGATCAGCTCCCTCAGCTTCCAGGACCTCTCTTGGCCGGCATCCTGACGGGGAGGCAGGACCGCTGCCAGGCACTGCTGGGACCCAGCAGGACAGGACCGGCTGTCTCGTGTCCACGTAGCACCCCCTGACACAGCCAGGGTCATCCCGAAAGCAGACAAGGCTCACGTGTCAGCGCAGAGGGGCAAGGAGCGCTGGGCTCCTCTCAGGGTGTCTCAGCTGGGCCTGCTCCACAAGACGCCCCCATTTGAAGGCCTGCTAATGCCCAGCTGCCAGAAATGCCTGCCTTGTTCTCTCCAAGATGCAGAGGAAGAGGCAGGGAGTAGGGCGCCTTGGGAGGCAAAGCTTCCAAGCCTTTCCTGAGGCCACGCACACACCAAGAGCAGCCAAGACTCTCCCTGCTGCCTGGCCCACACAGCCCAGCTCGGTGCTGGCCCTCTGGGCCGCAGCAGCCTCCAGCAAGCAAGAGGCAAATGCATATTGCCAAGAGTTGAAGCACAGCAGACAGGTAAGATGTGAGACGTGTGTGCTGGAAGGCCTTTGAATTCACAGCTCTCCAAGACAGCTTTGGGGCTGGCAGCTGGACAGAGATGCTCCTGCTCACACCTGTGTCCAAAGGGGGGGAACACACCCTGCTGCAGGTGCTTGCCTTGGTCTCTGCAGGTCCAGCTGGATTCCAAACCTGCTCTTCACAGCCTTCTCCCTTCCCTTGTCCGTCTGACAAGGGCAACAGGCCTCAAGGACTGAAAGGACCACAGAGAGCCAAACGGGGACAGTTGTTCCTACGTCACTGGGAGCTCCTAGGAAAGCGCTTTCCTTCAGCAGCAAGCCCCTTTCCCCCAGAGGCCTTTCCCCAGATTGGAAGCTTTCCTGGGGAATGCCAAGACACTCTTAAGAAACCCTGGCAAGGCTGAATTTCTTTCTGGTCCTTTCTGGACAGGCGCTCCAGCTCTAGCTGGCATTTCCCCCAGTGTGATTCCAGCTGGAGGTTGACACATGCAGCCCCAGGCCCTCTACAAACACAAGCTGCCCGCTGCCTCCACTCCTGCCTGCGCTCACAGCAGCAAAAGCAGGCTCTTCCCGGCCAGAGACCAGAGCCCTGATCCCGCAGGACGCTCTCGCCAGCACCTTCTAGGACTCTCTGCTGTGCACGCAGCACTTTTCCTGCCCGCTCTCCACAGCCTTTGGAAGACAGAGCACAACCTGGCTGGCGCTGCCATCAGCACACTGCAAACACGGGCAGAGGAAGGAGAAGCAGGGGCTGCTTTGCGGCCATGCCCAGGAGAGACTGGAAGGCTGCCCTCCCTCTGCTCTCACTCGCTTGGCTTTCTGGCAGCCTCTGAGGCAGGGGCTGCGATTCCTCAGCTCTGGGCACCAGAACCGCAGCCGGGATCCCGGCACTGCCTGACGGCGCTGGGGCCATGGGCTGGGTCACGCGTCCGAGTCTCGGCCACCGTGCTGCTGCTGCTGCTGCTTCACTTGCCCTTAGGCACACCCCAAGCTCCCTGTTAAGGCCTGATGGTCTCTGTTTCTGCCATCTCCCCGACCCTGTGCAGGGATGGAGCACTGCTGTGCTTTCAGCAAGCTATTCTTGAAAGCTTCCAGCATTCCAAGCTCCTTTGCCCTCTGTAGATGCTTGCCATGGAATCCCTCACAGCTGGCTTCAGAGCGTCCTCAGGTTGGCTCTCCCAAAATCCGGGAGCTTCAGGCTGCTCAGTAGGACCTTAAACTGCACAGTGTTGTGGAACTGGACCTTCAGCACAGGCACCTTTCCAGCCTGACGCGGCCTCGCTCCTCTGTGTCTCTGCACAAAAGACGGCGCGCAAGAGGACGGCAGCAGGGGCCTGTGTGTGCCAGGGCTCAGATTTTACACCGTTTCAGCTGCACAGAGACGCAGGTGAAGTGAAGAAGCCAAAGTGTTTATTAATTCAAGGCCAAGCAAAGGGATGAGCTGGGAAGGAATAAGGGGGGATGGGCAGGGTCTGAGGGCTGGAGGGAGGGAGCTAAGTACAAAGAGCGAGAGGTGTGAAGCCAGGAGAATTGTGCTCAGCCTCAGCTGTGCGTGGAGCTCCAGCAGCACTGAGAGATGGTGTCCTCTTCAGTGTCTCCTGGTGTGTTCTTGGGACACCGGTTTGCTGGATTCAGAAGACGTCCCCAGTTGTTTCGCTTTCTGGGGAAAGCGGGCTTCATTTTGCAGGTTCAGAGCATGACAAGCTGTTGTCTTGCCTCTGGGTTTGAAGGGCTGCAAGAGAGAAGAATAGAGACATGGTCAGAGGCTGGATCTGTGGGAATCCTAGGAGATCTTCCTGCCAGGGCCATCCCATCCAGCCCTCGTCCACACAGGGAGCAGAGGCCTCCAGAGCCGGGGATTGCAGCTGTCTGCCCGGGCAGTGCAGCTTCCCCCGCCAGAGCCGCTGACGGCCCGCTGCCCTCACTCACCCTGACTGAGAAGGTGAAGCTGTCCTGGCTGCCCCCTCAGAGAGCGTGTCACGGCCCCAGCGGCACGGCTCCCTGCCAGCGCCGCTGCCAGCCCTGTGGCCACATGGCCTCCTGCCCCGGCAGGGCTCAGCCCAGGCCCTTGCCGCCTGCTGCCGCCCCAGGGCACGGCTGCCAGAGGGCGGCAGCAGCCCCGAGGGCAGGCGGGGCTCCACGGCGCCGGGCCCGGATGCCGCTGCTGCAGCCGGGGCAGCAGCAGCCGGGGCCGGGGCCGAGCTTCGGCGGGCCGGGGAGGGAGCCCGGGCTCGTGGCTCACCCATGAACCACATGGCTGCCTCTGGCAGGGACTCCTGTGGGTTCTCCAGGTAGGGCAGGGCCCGGCGCAGGTGCTCGGCTGCTCGGATCCTGTCGTCTGCCAGCTGGAGAGAGCGGCAGGAGGGAAGGGTTGGCGCGGGCTCAGCCCCTGGGCCGGGCTCTGGCCGCGCCCAGCCCCGGCCTCCCCTGCCCGCACGGCCCTGAGGCCCGGCCAGCAGCCGCTGGCGCCGGGCTCTGGAGGGGGCAGAGGGCCGGCTGCTGCCCGGGGAGCCGCGGTGCCGCCCCGTGCCCGCAGCCCCGCTGGGCCGGGACTCCACGGGCACCCGGCTCTGGGCCGCAGGAGCCTGGAGAAGAGCCCGCGGGGCCCAGGGAAGGCAGCGGCGTGTGGGGCGCAGGCTGGAGCCCCCGGGTGCAGCACTGGGCAGGGGCCACGGCTGCCAGCCCCGCGGCCACGGATCTTCTCCAGGCTGAGGCTGCCACTTCTCCAAGCCATCCTTACCTTGCAGTCATCGATAGTCAAGGGATGTTCCTTTGTCAGTAGCTCCTCAAGATCCCTCCTCTTCAGGAACTTGGCCGCACAATGCAGGGTTTCCCGAGAGGCCTGAAGAGCAGCAGAAATGCAGAGATGGCACCACAGCCCAGGGCACAAGGACCCGCATCCCTGTGCCAAGGCCTGGAGGAGGACGCAGCCTCCTCCTCCTCCTGCAGCAGGGCAGGAGGCAGCTGAGCCCCCGTCCCAAGGATGCACAAAACCTCACATTTGCCACACGCCGGTTCTCATCATGGCAGTAGAATAAAAGTAGGTACAGGCTCTTGTTGACAGTTGCCTTCAGGGGCTTTTTTCCCTCCTTCACTACCAACTCCATCACCTTACAGAAGAGGTCAATGGAGAGCAGTTGCATGTAGCTATTTTCCTAGAGGAAAGGAAAAAACCTAAGCATCAATTACTCCAGGCCCACCTAGGCAAAGGCCTGAAAATGCAGACAGCACAAGGTTTCTGGGCAGCACCCAATGCCTGTGGCTCGGGTTGCAGAACCTTACATTGTTAAAGAGCGCCAGCAGTGCCTCAGCCAGCTTTGGGGCGGTGGTGCTGGATACCAGGATGTCTTCGCTCTCCAGCATATTAGTAAAGACACGGAGGGTCAGGGCAACCACCACTCCATCTTCATCAGCCAGCAGATCCACAAAGCTTTCAGACAGGCAGCACATTCTTCTGGCCTGTGTGGAACACAAGGCTGCGCTGTGAAGCCGTGAACAGCTGCACCAGCGACAGCGCCCTGGCACTGCAAGCCCAGCCTGCTGCCGCAGGGCCCAGACACCAAAGGCCTGTCCCAAAGCACTCGGGCAGCTGAGGCAGGAGAGCTGGGAGCAGCTGCCTCAGCTCCTGAAGCCCAGCCAGGCCATTGGGCTGCTCTCCCCAGTGCAGCTTCAGCTGCTGGCCCCTTCTCACCATCAGGGGATCCTTGCTGAGCACCAGCAGGCCTTTGAGCGCCAGGCGACACCTCTTCCTGCACTCGATCCGCAGGTACCTGGACACGACCCTCAGGACCCAGCCACCACATTTAGTCCAGTCCAGGCACTCCAGAACCTGAAAGGCACAGGGCAGTGGTACAGGGTCCGGCTGGCAGGAGCCCAGAACTGCACAGGGCCAGCCCCAGGCAGCAGCAGCACAGGGCGCTGGTGCCATCCCAGGAGGCTAGGGATGCGGCTGCGAGAGGGCAGAGAGCTGGGAGGCAGCTCAGCCAGGCAGCGCTGCTCTTCAGGCTCACCTCCACAAGGAATGCCAGGAAAGGCAGATCGCAGCCTGGCTTCTCAATGCTGAGCAGTCGGAGCATGCGGGTTGCGATGCAGGAAGAGAAAGGGATCAAGACATGGCGCATCTCCCTGTCAGGGGCAAAAAGGAAGAAAGAGCCTGAGTAGGGGGGGGCACACTTTTCTCAGGACTGACTCCCAGAGGTGCAGTCTTTCCCCAGCATCCCTGGAGGGGACGTGGGTGCTTTGGGAGGTGGCCACTCCTGTGCACCCTCGTCTCCCAGCCTTTTCCAGTCTGCTCGGCCGTCCCTAAAGAGACGAGGCCCTCTGGCCACTGACCACAGGGACTGTGTGGGGCAGCCCGGGCACAGGGCACCAATTCCAGGGACAGCAGGGAGCAGGGGGTCTCACCTGGCCAGCAGAGCCACAGCATAGTACTGGGTATGAGCACAGAGCATGGTGTCCCAGCCATGCTTGGACTCCACAGCCATCACCTCATTCTCACACTGCAGCCGGCAGAGCAGGGTCTTCATGACCTGCACTGCAAACCTGTGTGCAGAGCAAAGCCCGGGTCACATTGGGAGCACTGGCACTGGCCACAAAGACATGGGAAGGACGGGAGGACGGAGACCTGTTGGGGTCGCTGGGAAGGTGGTGTTCCTCTCGGCACGCTCTCCAGAAGTGATCGACTTCCTGTGGTGGCATCTGCTGTGTGGTGACGACAACATGGAAAAGCAGAGCCACAAAGAGGCGGGAGGAAAAAAGGATCATTGCCTCGTGGCACTCAGGCACCTGGACAATCACCCACACCACCAGAGTTGCCTGCAAAAGAAGTTGCCAAGGAGAGCGCTCAGTGCGAGGTGTCCATGTGGCAGGGCCCCAGGGGAGACGCAGGGGGAGTAGCGGGCCTGGTGCCCCCTGAGCCTGCCCTTAGGCCAGGTTTCAGCCCAGGGCCTGAGGCAGGGAGAGGATGGAGAGCTGCTGGAGAGGCGACCTGGGGGTGAGCAAATGCCCAGAAACTCACAGCCAGAGCAAAGACGCCATCGTTGTCCCCATCCGAGGTGAATGTGCTGTGCAGAGGCCAATCCTCCATCACACAGAGCAGTGTTGGCAGAACCTTCTCCACTGTGGGACTCGATGAGCCTATGCTTCTCCAGATCATTGCAGCAGCTCTGTGGGATCAGAGCTCTGTGTCAGGGACATCTCAGCAACACTACCATGCCCTGTGCGGCTCTGGGGGCCGGGTGACAGAGCCCCGGTGCCCTGAAGGGCAGGGAGGGAGCACGGCAGCAGGCTCGGGAAACAGAGGGGCCCGAGGGTCCCGGACCTGTCTGCCGCTCTGGCAGAGCCCATTGCACAGGCCGTGCAGGGCCATGGTCCTAAAGGCCAGGGAGGCCTGAGCTCTCCAGGCAGGTGGGCCCATACCTGTCACATGTTGGGGCACAGCGCAGGAGGGTCAGCACCACGTCAGCTGGGTGTTCTTCAGCCAGCCTCACGATGTTCATGGGCAGCCTGGTATCCACATTTCCATGCGATGCAAGATTCTGGTGCATCTTCTTTACAATGGCTGGCACCTGGAAAGGGCATGGGGAAGACTTGGGCCGCTGTCTAGGAGAGCAACTTCACCAGCTTCCCCCAAGAATCGCTTCCCTTCCTGCCACGCTGTGCCGGCCTCAAAGGCTGAGGGGGCCCAGTGGCCGCGTGGCTGGAGATGACACACAATCCTGGGAAGCCTCTAGCCCCGGCCCCAGGCTGTTTACCTGCTGCTCAGAAGAAATACCACTCTTCTGGATAAAATCCACAGCGGGAGCAGGAATGGCAGTGGGAGTGGCCGTGGCGCCAGTATCTCTGATGCCCTGAGTCTCTCCAGTGTCAGCCGTTTGGAGGGCCACATCCTCAGCCACTGCCTTGTCAGCCTTTGCCCTTTGATTATTCAATGCAGTGTCAAAATTTTCTAATGGCTCAGCCAAATCCGTGTTGACATCAGGCTCTGCCCTGGCCTCCGTCGTCCCACAGTCAGGCTCAGCTGAGCCCTCAGCTGCCGTGCTGCTGGTGTTTCTACGCCGTATGCGCAGGAATTCTCGGATCATCTGCAGGAGAACAAAGGACAGGGAAGAGAGACGTGTTCCATGGAGTGCTCCAAGCGCGGTGCTCGGCTGAGCAGTGACAGCAGGCCCAGCCCAGGCGGGGATGGCTGCAGGTACCTTCAGTGTCCTGCGGAAGCTTCCACCGGCAGGCCTCTGCTCTTGTGTGCCGTCTGTGGCTGCATCTGGCAAAGAGCGAGAGCAGCCAGAGCTGAGGGGCTGCGGGAGAGGCCGGAGAACACAGCCCAGCCCTGCCCTCCCCAGGCTGCGATAGGGACGGGATGGGATGGGGCCACGTTGGCTGCAGCCATCAGCCCTGTGGCCCAGCTCTGCCACTCACCATCCTGTAGTGTCTGGAACCGCTCGCGCTCTTCAGGCTCTTGTGCTGGGGTAGCTCCAGGGCCTTTGCTTTTTTTCCCCCTGAACACTTTGGACAGGCCGAGAAATCTGCCCGCCATGCCACAGCACCTTTCAAGAGAGATGCCTCAGGAAAGCACTGAGGCAACAAGTTGTGCACTTGCGCCTTGAAAGCACCTGTGGCAGAAGAAGCCTCAGGAAGGCTGCAGGACAGCAAGTCCTGCACTCTGGTCCCAAGGGCTCCTGCCACAATGACAGGAGGTTCCTCGTAGACGATTCAAGTCACCAAATCCCACAGTCCGGCCTGGAGGCCACAGGCCACAGGGATAAGAGATGACTTGGAAAACCTCCGAGTCACCAAGTCGTGCAGTCTGGCCGTGAGGTCAGCTGCACGAGTCACTCCTTGTAGAAGCTCTGGGTCAGGCACAAACGAGTGCGCTGTGCGGGGGCTCCTCACAGCACCGCTCTGGCGCGTCCTGTCCCGTCGCCTGCTCCAAGGAATGTGGCCTGGCTGCGTCACCGCCAGCACCTATGTCACCACGTGTCACAAAGGGTCCTTGGACACCCTGTGCCATTCCAAGCCACGGTGACCGCGCTGCTGCACCGCGTCACAAAGGGCCAATGCACACACTGCCACCTGCCCTGGGGCCGCTCCCAGCCCAGCCAAAGTGGCCCAGGTTGGAAGGAACCCCTCACCCCAAGTGTCTAAGACAGCCCTGAGACAGCATCTTTTGCAGCGGCTCAATCCATGGGCAAACGCTGCCCTGCTCTGCGGGTCCAGGGCAGCAGAAGGAGCCCCCAGGGCCGCCGACGCAGCCGCAGCGGGAAGGGCACGGGGCCTCGCACAGAAGTTGGCACGGCCTCCCTGGGACACGTCCCAGCCGGTGGCCGTCCTAAACCCGCGGGTGTGACACAGATGAGGAACCTGTGGGCCGGGGCACGGACGCTGCTCTGACCCCTGGGGCCAGGGCAGCGCTGAAATCGGCAGGCGTGACGGAGCCCCCGCCCAAGCAGAGCTGCCGCCCCCCGAGCCCTGACAACGCTGGTGCCATCTCCTGCCCCAGAGACCTGTGCCCCGGGGCGCTTCTCTGCCACAGGGCAGCCAAAGCCAACGGGCCCTGGCGGCTGGGCTCCTTCCTACAGGGGATGTTGGCAGGAGCACCTGGAGCAAGTGCTGGCAACACTTGGTCTCTGTCAGAAGCTCTTACTCCATGCTGAAATTGTTTTCTACTTGGAGTGATTTCCTGAAGCACAAAATCACCCTGGCAGCAGAGGCATAGAAGGAGTTGGCATTTAAGAATCCTCAATTCAGGAAAGCTTTTCTTCCCGTTACTCAACTCAAGTAGTTGCAAAAAGTTGCCAACTTCCTAAATTTATAGCAATGGCCTGAGAACCTGATAGATTTGCAAGCTTCCTTCCCATCTCAAAGCAGTGTTAGAAATGATCAGAGCCAATTTCCAAACTCAAAGATTTAGTTAACAAATTTGAAAAGCAATTTCGGGAAATGCTACGATAAATCAGGACAACATGGATCGAATGTTGGGTGGCCAATCCGGGAGCAGAAAAGGGTGCCTCTCCGGAGTACTGCCCACAAATTCGGGGTCTCGGGGGAGGTGTTTTCGACCATTGTTCTACCCTGAGGCGAAAACAAGATGGTAACAAAGAACCCGAAGAACATGACACCGTGTACATAAGAGAATCATTGAAATGTCTGGTGTCCGCAAGGGATATCTGAAAGAGTTTCCTGAGAAATTGAAAAGACGTCTGCATGAAAAGTCTCCGAATCTTCTGTCAGAAGGTTTCTGCCGCCCTCCGCCCAGATTGGTATGGGATCTCCTGATGAACTGTGAAGATGTGGTCAGCCCATGCTTCATGGGCCCTTTCCCGCTTATCTCTCTGGCAGATGTCCAGGTAACACCTTAGGACTGTGAAAAGACTGTGGTATGCAAAGAGAGGCCCTGGAAGTGTTTCCAGCAATTCAGGGGATTTTACCTTCCACTGCAAAGTTTTAAGACACACAATTTTAATCCAGCAATTTAATACTTTGTATCTATTACAGCAGCAACACATTTGCCTTAAGGTCATCCACTGAATGTCGCTTTGCAAAGCAGAAGACCACACAGAGGAAAAATAAAGACCTTACTTTGGATTCAAACATTTTTCTAGGAAGGCATGGAAAGAGCCTAATTCTCTTAAGGAATCAAAGCTCTCCAGGAATGAAAGTCCACTCAGTGTTACAAAAGTAGCCCAAACAAATGAGTAGATTGCAAAAGGGCTAATCCTCCCCCTGCTCCAGATATGGAAGTGGCCAAGAAAGTAGAGCTCTCCCCTCTTCTTCTCTGCAGGAGAAGCAGGATGACTAAGAGAAAAAGTCCCAGCTATTCCTTCAGTCCTCCATCACCAAAGCTGTGCCATAGCACAGGTGCTGCCTTCAAAGTGACCCCAGTTCCAGCCTAGACCTCTCACCTTCCAGACAACTCCTTCCCCAACACGCCCAGCAACAGCAACCCCAGCTCAACACCCTGCCAAGACCCGCAGCTGTCCCCATGCCTGCGCAGAGCTTTCCCACCCCCTGGTTCCCTGCACGTGCCGTGGCATGGCACTCAGGAGGATGTGCTCCAAGGCCTTCCTCGCTAGCAAGCTCAGGCTGCCAGGCCTACGGTTCCTGGATCATCCTTCCCACCCACCCTTCCCGTGCACGGCTGGTCCATTTGCGCTCAGCTCCGACTTGGCCGCTTCACCAGGACTGCTGCTAAAGGATGGAGAGCAGCCCGGCAAGCTCCTTCTCCAGCTCCCTCTTTACTCTCGGGGCAGGTAGAACATGCCACAGGAAAGCAAGCAGTGCCAAAAGACTTGGGCCAGCATCAGGCACATTGAGGAATCAAACAAGGCCTTTGTTCGATGGAAGGAAGCACAAGCAATTGACAGAAGTGAAGAGGACTTAGCACAGATATCCAGAAGTCCTTAGCACCAGTTAACATCAGCAAAACCTGGAAGCCTAACTTGACATGAGAGTGACTTGACAAAAAGCTTGAGACATAGCCTTTGGGAAGACCTAAGGGCGGCTACAGAATCAGCCCTGTGCAGGGAAGGCATGAGGAAGATGAGCTGCTTTGGTGCGCTGAGACTCCTCCTGGCCAGCAGGTGGACATTAACTTCAGGCCTAGGATTCTGACGCAATGTGTTTCCTTCTAAGCCCCTGCCTATGGAATCACCTCAGCAGTCTAAAGACGGAAGGGATTTTTGATAGAATTCCTACAGAAACCCACTGAAATTTGGACGTGGCGAAGAAGCCTTGTGCTGGGGTGCAGAGCCCTAACCTCCTGCCAATAAAAGAGCTCTTGGTGGACAATGCATTTGTCTGCTGATTTCATTGAATTCTAGAGACCTCTCAGGACTGCTCTATCCTGAGGGAAGGCCCTTGGCCTTGAGCTGTAGGCACCCGCGCAAGCTTCAGATCAGCTCCCTCAGCTTCCAGGACCTCTCTTGGCCGGCATCCTGACGGGGAGGTAGGACCGCTGCCAGGCACTGCTGGGACCCAGCAGGACAGGACCGGCTGTCTCGTGTCCACGTAGCACCCCCTGACACAGCCAGGGTCATCCCGAAAGCAGACAAGGCTCACGTGTCAGTGGAGAGGGGCAAGGAGCGCTGGGCTCCTCTCAGGGTGTCTCAGCTGGGCCTGCTCCACAAGACGCCCCCATTTGAAGGCCTGCTAATGCCCAGCTGCCAGAAATGCCTGCCTTGTTCTCTCCAAGATGCAGAGGAAGAGGCAGGGAGCAGGGCCCATTGGGAGGCAAAGCTTCCAAGCCTTTTCTGAGGCCACGCACACACCAAGAGCAGGCAAGACTCTCCCTGCTGCCTGGCCCACACAGCCCAGCTCGGTGCTGGCCCTCTGGGCCGCAGCAGCCTCCAGCAAGCAAGAGGCAAATGCATATTGCCAAGAGTTGAAACACAGCAGACAGGTAAGACGTGAGACGTGTGTGCTGGAAGGCCTTTGAATTCACAGCTCTCCAAGACAGCTTTGGGGCTGGAAGCTGGACAGAGATGCTCCTGCTCACACCTTGTCACAATCCGCTTACACAAGCCGGGTTCGTTTTAGGGGTCTCAGAGCGCAAAAGACACTGTGGGGGACAAACTCAGTTTACTCAATCACAAATGCACCTTTATTTAGTGCCAACAAATGCGATAGTGGGGAGAGAAAATAGTAGGAAAGACAGAAAGGAGGGGAAGGGGATTATAGCTTCCAACATGGAGGTTCGAGTCCTCAAGGCTTTTGAAGATGCCTATAGATGTGATCTTCTCCAGTGGGGATATCTCAAAAGTGAGCGAGGGTCTCCAGGGTTTTTATAGTCCTCTCCGAAGCAACAGGCAGTTGGCCAAACAGGTGGGAGAAATCATTGCAGTGTGTTCACTTAGAGAACTCAGAACAAGTCGGTCATCAGCAGGTACAGTGTCAACCAGTACAAGTCAGCAGGCGCAGTCACTTCACCGTGACTTGCCCATTGTTTCTGCTCAGGTTCTGATGTTCTGATATGGATGCTGGGTTTTTCCATCGAACACACCTGCAGGCAGCACTTGGCCGACATCCCACCTCAGCCAGGCCAGAACTTCAATGTTGAGATTTTAAAGTCCCTTTTAGGGGTTTCAGTCTCTGTCCGTGACGATGGTCGTGACGCAGATGAGGGAACTTCAGGCCATCTCGTACACCACCCCGTGACTCACAATTGTCGTCAAGAGAGCTCCTTCAGCAGGGTTCCGTAGTCTTGCAAAGTCTTCAGGACTCATCCATGTTAGTAGCATATCCTGGAAAGAACAGAGACAGTAGAGAGCGTGTATGAAAGAGAGAGAGAGTGAGAGAGAGAGAGAGGGAGAGAGAGAGAGAGAGAGAGAGTAAGAGAGAGAGAGAGAGAGGAGAAATAGGAAAAGGAAATAGAAACAAAACAAATCAATCAATATTGATTAAAACAATTTCATCAAAATAATCAAAACAAATCATCAAATTCCTTAAAGTTATAACAATTTTCAAACAAAAGCTTAATTTTGATTACAATATAACATAATTAAAACAAACAACAATAATCAAAACAAGCAACCAACTAGTTCAAATTAAGCTGCTGTTGGAGGTCTAATTTTCACTCTTAGGGTAGTACGTCTTGTGTCAATAACTTTGGGAGTGTCTCTTGCAAAAGGGGTATTGATTAAACTGTGCGCTTCCATTATAGATGCCAAGTGGGTTAACTTCTTCATCATTTTCCAATTTAGGATGTATAAAATGATTGCTAAGACAAAACCAATCAAAACCAAAACCGAAAGAACAACAGGGGGGTGACACACTCTGTTCAGGATACCTGTGGCAGCAGGTGACCACCCAAAAAGGATATCCCACCACCTGTATTCAGCATCTTTTTTGACCCTTTCTAAAACACAATGTATTTCTTTCACATCATGATGGACTGTCACCAAAGTGTTCTGTCCATTTTTCTTGACCTTTTCCAAAATTCCTACTAAGTCTTCGTGAAGCAACAATTGCTTAATTAAAGTCAGATTCATTCCAATGGGGGCAGATGTTATCCGGTGAAACAGGGTAAAATGTGATTGTAAAATGTGATAGCATGTAACTGGGGCTGAGCAAGAAAAGTCACATCCTGTAATTGGGGTAAAATTGCAGACACAAAAATTTGAGTGATTTTTAAGATTCACTCCTATTTCTTCTACAAACACTACATCACAAGCAGTCCTTACACAAGCACGTCCATTGCCTATATACACAAGCACTCTTTCAGGACTTTCGTTAGGGTGTACTTCAAAATGACAAATAGTTTGCTCTGTGTCCAAACAAATGTCTTGAGCTATGATTGCATTACTCTCACAGATGAACCCTTGTTTTTCACAGACAATACATGACTCTAAATTAACAGTTTGCCATTTCTCACCATTTTGATAGGCCTATTCCCTATGCTCGGAAAGATAGAGGACAGCTCTATCATGATTCAGTCCTAATGCAATGATGGGGAATATCGAGTGCAAAAAGGCATTACATATGGTTAACACAAAAGCTGTGACTGTTGGTATTGGGGTTACAAGTAAAGTTCACCAACTTCCACCAGGATTGGAATTCCTTTTCAAAATCATTTGCATTGTCCCAAATTATTTTCTGAATTTCAGTAGGAAAAGTGCCTTCTTTTCCTTCCCTTATGATTGAGGCAACAACTGTCTGCATCCAAAGGTGTGTCTGGGTGCAGCTAAGAGCCAAAGAAACATTGTTTTGTGTAGCACCAAGTGCATCGATTAACATTTTGTGATCATTCACATTCACCTTTTCCCAATTTGATAATGTGTTTGATAGCAACCACTGATGTGTCCCCAAAACCAATAAGGACAACTGCAATGGTTGTTGTAATTCGGTCAAATCCCTAGTTGTAGAAGCCAATTTGTTCATTAATACCTCTAAATCAATACTGTTCAAAATTCCCAATTTAAGATATTTATCATGGTTTATATGGCCTTCATGTCCCTCGGAGTTCTCCTGTAAAAAGTAAGCACAAGAGAATCTGCCACCAGAAGGCAGAAAGTTAGAATAATGGAAATTCTCCAATGTGCATTTATTCAATACTCTTTCCCTAGAGCATCAAAGGTTACCCATGTGTATTTATTCAGAGGGGTTTTTAGCACTAGTGGTACCTCTCCCTCCGTGGGGAGGTCCACCAAAACAGGTTGTCCAGGGTAACGTGCTGGATTCTTGGAATCACTTGGTCCCCGTAGTGAGGGAACTATGCTTGGAGCTGTTGGGCCAAAAGGAAAAGCATCAGTAAACCAAGGATTTGCTGACTGTTCGGGGGAAAAGGGAGGGGCTATAACTGAGGCAGGTTTGTCTTGGATGCTATCCAAGTTTTCTGCTTCTTGTACTGCCAGTTTTTCCACAGCTCCTTCAGTTATTGAGAAGATGTTACAATAATGTTCAATCTGAGCATACCACTTTCTTACTGAGGCTGTCTGGGCCACCCCATCAGGTGGGGGAGTCCCAGTAGTGACTGACTTAAAAACTTGGAAAGGTCTTCTCCAAACAATTGGTTGTTGTGGTACAATCTTCTCTACTTCTGTCAGAGCTAGGCTAACCACAAGCAAGCCTTTTTCCCAGGTAGTATACCTCTTTTCAGCATCTCTGAAACCACGGGAATAAAAACCAACAGGCCATGTCGGACCCTCAGGACCCCACTGCCATATGTGTACTGACAACCCTGAGGAAGCAAATCCCCATTCTACCTGAAAAGGATCTGTTGGGTGGATAGGGCCTAGGGCCTGATGAGCTGTGGCTCCAAAAATCAACAACTGTGATGCCTTTTCCTGAGAAGGGCTCCAGTCCCATTTTACTCCCTTTCTCAACAAATCATAAAGAGGTCTGGCAATTATGGAAAAATCTGGAATGTGTTTTCCCCAAAACACTAATAATCCCAAGGCATGCTGTAGATCTTTCCTGGACTCAGGCACTTTAATTTGATCTGAGGAGGTTAGGGTGTCAGGTGGGATACATGTCAGACCTCCTTTCCACCGGATACCCTGAAATTTTACTTCTTGAAAAGGCTTTTGTAGTCTCTCTAAGGGGACCTGCAAACCAAGGCTTTCTAAGTGGGAAGTTATTTTCTGTTGAACACCCCCACTTGCTGTGTTTTATTGTTAAAACTTGTGCTAGGGAGTGCTGTGGCTTGTTGCCCAAGGCTTGTGGAAGAGGAGGTGCGCTGGGTTGTCGGTTGGATGATTCCGACACAATAGGTTTGGGACAGGGCCAATTAGAAATTATTTTCGCCAATTTATCATACGGCTATTTATCCATTACTCTCGTGGAACTCCCCTTTTCAGTCCTAGCAACCACAGCTGCTGCCGGTTGCAAATTTGTTTTCCCTTTTCTGGGTTTTCATTCGGAGAAGCAATGTGCCTGACTCCTCTGGGTTTTTCTTGTTTGTCCTCTGAGTACTTCACTGGTCCATATTTTCTACTGTAACTTATTAACTCTTCTGCTACCTCACTCCATGTCCCAACTTTATGACTGCTGTTACATTGTGATCTAGGAGTTGTGAAAGGTGAGAAGTCAGTGGAACCAGTTTGATCTCTTGTATGTCCAAGAAATCTTTCAAGTCTATCTACCGGAGAGATAGATGCTATTGTTTTCTGAAGAATTGCTGTTGGTTTAAGAGACTCTGGCAAACCTCCAATTAGGGGGGGTCATAATCTCAGGTTTTACAGGCTGTTGCAATGGTGACTCATAGCCAGGGATTAATTTCCATTCATGTATCATTTGCAAGCACGCCGCTTGGTGTATGTTTTCTAGGAGTTGGTCTGAGGTGCCAACTATTGCCAGAGGGTCGCCCCTCTCAAGGGGGTTTAACCCCCCTGCCCAGTAAGCTGCGCGCTGTGTCAGGGACCATGGAGCAGGCGTATTTCCTGTTGTTAAGAAAACTCCATGTCCCCAATAGCCACTTGCTTCTTGTTCACTTAATTTAATTTGGTCACCCACAGTGAGTGAGACTCTAAAAACATACTCCGTCTCTGATTCACTAGGGAGGCGGGAGTATTCTTTCTTTAATTGAGCTAATTCAGTGGCTGTGTATGGTATTTCTTTGGTGGTTAATTGAGCTAATTCAGTGGCTGTGTATGGTATTTCTTTGGTGGTTATGTGGGGATCATGATCCTCTTCATTTATATAATTATATTCTGTTTTAATGAGAGGTCTCAAGTTGGAGCAACAGTGTTCCCCACAATTTTGCATGTGTACTAATTCTTTCTGAGGATATATTCGTTTAAGGCTGTATGTCTCCTTTCCTTCTATTTCTGTGGGTGAATCTGCAGATTTTAAGTTTTTACTTCGCCCTTCTGCAAGGGAAATCTGCAGCAAATAATTCTGATTTCTTTCCTGTTCTAATTGCTCTTTCAAAGCTTCTACCATATTTAGCAGGGATTCTATTACTGTTTTTTCTTCACTTACCTGTTCAAAACGGGTTTCTATGGCTGCCGAAAGGCAGGCCCCCAAAACTGAGCAAAGAATGCTTTTATTTCTGCCCAGTTTGTATCTAGCATCATGTTGCAAAGAATATATTCTATCTACAATGTTTTCAAAGTTAAACCAATTATTCTGTGCCCACCTTTCTCCGTCTAGAGAAAGTCTAGCACCATGTTTTGCTAACAAGGCATAAAATGCATACTTATCTTTTTCATTCATTTTGTGAAGGGACCAAAACCACTCTCAGGGAGGTACTCTTCAAGTTACACCAAAGGCACAGCTAAAACGGTGTTTCCCTTCACTTCCCTGGAATGGGCGAGGAGACCAAAACTGCCTGGGAGGTTCACCTTAGTTACAAATAGTTGTCTCCTCAACTACACCAAGCAGCCCAAAACACAAAAACTAACTGCAGTCCCATCTTTTGCACAATGAGATCTTTCTGAGAAATCCTGATGACAGGGAGTGCTATTCGCCTGGGTGTATACAGTTTGCGGGAATTTTCCCTCGCCCCCCTTGCTTTCTAACAGCGCTCACCGAAGTGGCGTGCTAGGTGCTGCTGAGACGAGGGTCCTTCCCCTTTTACAAACGATATAAAACCCGCAACCCCTCTGTCCATCAAGACCCTGTCCGTGACACCAATTTAATGTCACGATCCGCTCACAGAAGCGGCGTTTGTGATGGTCCGTTTTAGGGATCTCAGAGCGCAAAAGACACAGCGGGGGACAAACTCAGTTTACTCAACCACAAATGCACCTTTATTTAGTGCCAACAAAGGCAATAATGGGGAGAGAAAAGAGAACAGTAAGAAAGACAGAAAAAGAGGGGAAAGGGATTATAGCTAGGATTAACGTGGAGGGTCAAGTCTTCGAGGCTTTTGAAGATGCCTATAGACGCGAGTGTCTCCAGTGGGGTGATCACAAAGTCTGTGGTTAACTCAGGGCTCCTTAGAGTCCTCTCCGAAGCGACAGGCAGTTGGCCAAACAGGTGGGGGAAATCATTGCAGTGTGTTCATTAAGAGAACTCAGAACAAGTCGGCCGTCAGCAGGTACAGTGACAACCAGTACAAGTCAGCAGGCGCAGTCACTTCACTTTGACTTGCCCAGTGTTTCTGCTCAGGTTCTGATGTTCCCATATGGATGCTGGGTTTTTCCATCGAACACACCTGCAGGCAGCACTTGGTCAACATCCCACCTCAGCCAGGCCAGAACTCCTGTGTTGAGATTTTAAAGTCCCTTTTAGGGGTTTCAATCTCTGTCCTTGAGGATAGTCGTTAGGCAGATGAGGGATCTTCAGACCGTCTCTAACACAGAGATGTCGCAGCACAGCTGGTCTGTAGCTGGACAAAATAAATCTGGTCATAAATCCAATTGGGCTAACCTGGCTTGTTCTAGAAACAAATCCCTAGGTCAACAATTGAACTCAAGCAGAGACCTCAGACAACCCCATCCGAGCCCTGGATGCAAACATATCACTGGCCAGAGAGCTGGGCAGTGCAGAGATCCCAACTAATCAGCTATCCAAGCCTGGGAAATTCAAAGCCCCTCTAAAAAGAAGCTGTGAACAATAAAAGGAGCTGTTTGCTGACAACCTTTGGTGCGTGCTGTGTCATGTGCCTGTCTCCAACCCACGACCCTCACGTAACAGGAGAATTCTGTAAAACGCTAATTGCAGTGGGTTTAGGATGAGGTCAGGCTCAGTGGGAATGCCCAGGTTTGGGAATACAGCTAGAGAGCCAAGCTGGGAGCACTGCTTGGAATTGGCTGGTGTGAGCAGCAGGAATGTTGCTGGCTGGAACATTTTGAAGAGCTGGAGAAAAGAAGCGTTTTGTGGAAGGCCACCAGCTGCCCTTTGCCAGCAGCAGAAGGTGTGAAGGTCCTCTTTGAGGGCCGTCTCTGCACAAGGACAGCCTGGCCTTCTCCAGTACCCAACCATCTTTCAGGCTTTTGGGCTGGTCTTGTCCCTCACTCTGGAGAAGCAGCTTGCTCTTGGAACTCACACATGCACAGTTTCTGGCTGGATTACTTTGTCTTACCACAGACAGCCCTGGAGACAACACTGCATTGAGGCTCAATCCGCAATAAAAGGGGATTTTGTTCCAGCTTTTCCCTCGCACCAGTGAGCAGCAAGCACACCTGGGCCTCCTTCAGGTCTCTGTGTGGGCTGGTAGTCAGCTTCTGTTGGCAATTTAAAGCTTTTCCTCTACTTTTGGCAGCAAAGAATGAAGCATACCCAGGTGCACCCAACCCCAAGTTTCACTCTAAAAAATGACAAATTTCATTCTCCTCTATTCAAGCCGTCAAGAAAACAAACTTTCTTGAGTGAGCTGGGCACAGTGTCCTCCAAGACCATTCACGAGTAGGACATGTTCCAGGGGAAGACTGGCAAACCCAGAGTTTACCCATGCTTAGGAAACCTTTGCAAAACCTTCCCACCTCTAGTGGTGTTGCAGCCTCCTGAGCTCCTGGAGGCCCCAGTCCCCTCAGGCACAGTTTGGACAGGAGGGGGACGGTTCAGTTTCTGAGACGTGGAGACAGGAGAAGGAACAGGCTGCAAACACTGGTACAAGGGCAGGGCTGCTTCCATTTATGGTGCCATGTGGCAGCACAGAACCTTTGATTGAATGTGTGGGAGGTGCTGAAGGGCAAAAATTCTCAGTGATAAGGACATCTTCACTTATCATAGCAAGGGAAGTGAAAGAGAAAGTGCAATCTATCTTTCATGGAAGCTGTTCAGTTTTTAACAAATTATTTTTGCTGAAGACATGCCTAGGCAATGGTGATTTTAGAGCATTTTGTGACTCTCATAGTTATCCTCACACCGGTTTTGCCACATTTTCTCTCTTTTCTTTCCTGGTGAAGGATTTCTCCTGCCCAGCTGGCTTCTGGTTGGAGTTCTACACTCTGGAGTCCCCGAGTTTTCTCAGCAGCCTTTGCAGCGAGTTCTCAGCCAACGTGTGGCTCTGCTGCCATCCCAAATCTGTGCCTGCCTTGCCCAGCCAGGGCGCAAGTGGGGCATGTGCTGGGCATGGCTGGAGAATTGCAGGGACAAAGTCCTCCAGTGTTGTCATGTTCCGCCTGGTTGGCTCAAACCTTGTCACTCCACATTGAACCCTGCCCCTATTGCTTTGGTATTGGCTCCTGCCCCCAAAACTCCTCCCTTGGCCCTTCCCCTTCCAAGCTACTGCAAAGGCACTGTGAGGGGTTCTGCTTCCTGCTCGGGGTTAGAGTTGGAGTTTGCCTCAGGAAACGATCCTCAGAGGGGCACAGCTCCCGGGCCCTGCGGGCAGAGCTGCCTTGCCCAAGGACAGCCGCTGTGGCGGCCGGGGCAGCTGCACGGCCCAGGGCCAAAGCCCCGCGGCACCCTCAGTCCAGCCCGCCTGACCGGCCCTGCGGCCTCACCCGGGCTCGGGGCTAGCAGCAGCAGCTCCCTGCTCACTGCTGGAGCTGGTGGCCTTCAGCTTCTCCCCGCTGCCTCCTGTCAGTCCCTGCCTGTCCTCAAGGTCGGCAGGGCAGCCGTGGCCAAAGTGGAGCCTCTGGAATTGGTTCCACGGCCTGGCAGAGCTGCCCCCTCAGCCCCCTGTGTCTCCCCGTCCTTCAGCAGCTCCTCAGGGGACAGCGCCGGGGGCCACCGGCAGCTCCCAACGCTCCAGGGACACCCGGGGCTGGAACTGCTGCTCCGCCCGGCCCGGCCGCCAGCTGGGGCTGGGCACAGCAACAGGGGGCACAGGGGGCACAGGGGGAAAAACAAGAGCTGAAACAGGCAGCCGAGGAGGGAAAGAGGTAAAAATGCAGCCTAGGCCTACACAGACATCAGTCTCTCGGTCTGTATCAATTCACAGACCATCACAGAGCGTTTGCTTTGTGATGTCAGGGCACGGTTGCCACGTGGTCGTGGTGACATCCGAGGTTGTCTTGGTGCACGGAAGGCCTCAGGGGTGTCAGAGCAGCTCTTGAGCTTGCTCAGCACAGGAGCTTTTGTCCTGCGCTTGAGTCTTTTGTCAGTGGGCAGCTGAACACGGAGAGTAGCCTTGCTGTTCTTTAGTGTTAGAGTTTGCAAACTTGCACAGCAGCTGCCACAATGATTGGGCAGCTTGCAGCTGTAGTTTTCTCTGTTTATGGAGTCGGATATTCCTGCTATTTCCTGACACAGCTGGCACGTAAGTAGAGGTTTTCCCTGGGTGTCACCTAACCGGGCTTTTGTATGTCTTCCTGCTCTTTCTTAGTGACTGAGTTGATTTGGAAACAGAAAGGCCATTTGGATGCCGCTTGGGTGAAGCGCTGTCAACACGTTCAGCTCAAAAGGGGGTGTCTGTAGCCAGGGCTGTGCGGGCAGCATTTGCAAGGCAGCCTGCAGTGGTTGTGTTCCCTCCATGAGAGAGTGTGTGGCAGCAGAGTCTGTCATTTCCTCCCTTTGCTGGGTCAAGCGGGACAACTTTGAAAATGTGGACTGGGAGGCCTTCTTGGAAGGTGCTGTAAAAATGCTCTGGTTGTCTCCAGCGTTCTCAAAAAATCTGGTTTATTTTCCCTTGCCCACTGCAGGTCACCTGAGCCGAGTGTTCAGAGGTTCTGATCCTGAGGTGAGTAAGAAAGGAACATTTGATGTTCCTGGCGTTTAAGAATTGTGCAGCAAGCTGTCAGCTTGGCCTGTGGCAGTAGAGTGCAGAGGACCAGATGAGCAGGC
Source organism: Chamaea fasciata (assembly GCF_029207755.1). Classification (NCBI taxonomy): domain Eukaryota; kingdom Metazoa; phylum Chordata; class Aves; order Passeriformes; family Sylviidae; genus Chamaea; species Chamaea fasciata. The sequence continues at coordinate 93,341 of NW_027094127.1, forward strand.
TGCAAGAAAATCCATTTCCATGTCTGCAGCAGCAAGAGCAAAGGCGTCACTGGCTATTTCCTAATTTTCCATTTCCTCATTTTCCATTGCAGAGCTTTAAAAGAGCTAAAAGCCCAGTTTTGCAGGGAGAAAGTTGCCCCCACATAGTAGCCAAGGGGGGAAAATCTAATTCAGAGCAATTGGCAGCACAGTTGAATCAGCCTATTTGAATTTAGTCTGAGTGACTTAGAATCCCATTGCTCTTAAGGTCGATGATTTGTGCTTAGTACAGGCGGTTTGAGGGCTGAAGAGAAGGAAGCTTATAAATGAGCCTGTATCTCACCGTCCTCTCTGTCCACAGATCACAGAAGCAAGAGCAGACTCTCCTCTGGCTCCCTCTGCTCCTGCAGAAGAGGCCAACGAGGAGCCAAATGACCACAGGCCTCCAGCAGCGGTCACACCACAGCTGGAACTTTCCCAGACGGTAAGTGCCACTTCTGGAGGGTGCTGTCTTTAGTGCAAGGCAGAGGTGCAAGTTTCTGCCCAGCCAGCTCTCGCTGCTGCTGGCTGAGGGTGCTGAGTGCTGCAGTGCTGCCAGGACCTAGGGTCTCCCCCCAGCCAGTGACAACTGGGCAATGGGCTTTGATCTGCCACGTTGAGTCACCAAAGGGCTGGTGCTCCGCGTGAGCATCTGGCTCAGCGAAGCTCTATGCCTTGGCTTCTGCAGAGCTATAGCCCAAGGGCGCACGGGCTCCTTCTGGAAGTCAAGAGATTTTGTTTGTTTGTTTTCCTACTTGGGACACCTGTGTTTGGCTTCTGGAAAGTTTCTGTAGTTTTCTCGAGTCGTTCATCACTTCTACAGAGTCTTTTGGGCACTCCAGTTGTGCCCAGCCTTGTCACGTGCAGAGATTGGCACTGGGAAAGGAGGTTGGCAGTGGAAGCAGAGGTGGGCAGGGACACAGAAAGAAGTGGCTGAGCGAATGTGATTTTGAGGCTGAAAGAGGAAAAAGCTGAGCCTGATGGCAGCTCCCTGTCACTTGCTCTGCGTTTGTGTGTGCAGAATCTCAAGGCAGAGCCACAAGCAGAGCTGTCTGAAGCTCAGAGTGACATCAAGGCAGTGAAGAGGAGGAACACAGAAGACATAATGGAGATTCATCCTCAAGAGGAGATGCATCTCCATCAGCAGAGGGGACATCAACAACCTCCGGTGAGTGAGAGAGGTGAAGCTACTCCAATGAGGAAACATCCTCTCTCACTTTATCTTCAGAATGACAAGGAACAGCTGCAAGCAGGGCTGCAGGAAATGGAGGCTAGGGTCAAGGCAAAAGAGAAGAGGATGGAGCAAGAAATGAAAACAATGAGAGACATACTCAATGCCCTCCGTCAAAATCTTCAAAAGCAAGTGAGTGAAACAGCAATAACTGCCACAGTCACCAAGCTGGTGCTTTCTGCCCTTCTTGCCTTTCCACTGCAGAGCAGCAGGCAAATGGGGTGATGCCTCTGAGGGCCATCCTGCTGTAGTGTCTGTGGCAGCCATTCTAAAGGACATTTCCTGGTATCTTGAATCTCGACTGCTGCCCTGGACAATGGAAGTAGTCCTTTGGCCTTTTGGCCAGCAGTCATCCAAACTGACTCCTGCTGGCCTCTTCTCGCTCTCCTCGTTTCTTGTGGTGTTTTAACAGTGGAACGTGGTGCCCAAGATGGAGGATGGAAACGAGCTGTCTGTAGCCCTTGTAAATCTCTTCTTTCCCTTTGCTCACAGCTGATGACTCTTGGCTAAGAGGGACAAGCTGTAGCCTCTGACTGCTTTGTTCTCTTTGACTCGAGGTGGAAGTGTTGACATCTGGCCAGGCAGCCTGCAAAGGCCTCCTGCAAATGGCTGAGAAGGAGGAGCCCCAGGATTGGTGTGAGCCACAGGAACTGCCTCCACCAGAAGTGCTGCCGGTTGAGAATGACCTGAACGTGTTGGAGGACAAGAGCACTCCGTGGCGGGAGGTAGAACTTTTGAACCGGGAGCTGCAAGTGTGTCTGCAGCCCTTGGAGGGGGAAAAGAGGGATGAAGTGCAATATGGTCCTTGGGAAGAAGTGGAATATGGTCCATGTGGCAGTCGTCCTTCAGAAAATCCCTGGAAATGGAAGATGAATCTGGCCATGAACTCCAGTAAAACCAGCCTTTGGCTTTGGCCCATCCAGTCAAAGAGAAGTGGACGTGCAAAAAATCCATTTTAAGAGCCCTGCGTGTGGCAGGCTGACAGCATCCTCCTAAGGGCTTGCATTTGGGACGGCATCTCAGGGTCATCTCCGCCAGCCACGTTTCTGAACCAAACTCATTTCTTCTCCCAGATCTACACAGGCTCTTGCACTAAACCTGCTGCAGCAGGAGCATTGTGTCAAAGAGCCTTTGCTCCCCAAGCCGAGAAGGTGAGCCCGGGCAGTCGGTTCATCTGCAGCGCTGACACAGCTGCTGCTCAGCAACAGCAGATCGAGGAGGACTCCCTGGAGCTACTGAGTACGTCTTGTGTATTTCTTGTCTGAGGGACGGTGTCTTGTGTGCATGTGGTGGCGTAGCTGGACCAAGTGGTCCTCCTCAGTCTGATATCACAGGGACAGTTAGGATTCTCCATAGGAACTTGTGTAGAAAATCAGTCTCTGCTGGCCATCTGTGCTTCAGAGCTGTCTGTCTGTCTGTCTGTCTGTCTGCTTGTTGTTGTTGCTGTTAGCCAGCGGACCACAAAGGGTTCAGAGCCCCACGCAACGGGGCTGCATTTTTAGGTGTCTCCTGGAAGCTGGGATCTCTGCTTGAAAGTCAGCATCTTGAATTTTGTTTTCCTCAGGGACAGTTGTCAGCACGGAAAATCCCATGACAAAATACATCAAAGTCGAAAATATCGGCAGCGGGTGAGTCCAACCACAAAACCATGGGCCAGGTGTTTTCCTGGTGGAGTATCTATCAGGTCTGAAGTCAGGCCAGCTGCAAACGTGTTCAGACACTGAGGCTAGACTGTCCCATCTCTCAGTACCAGTCAGAATTTGTGAACCTGGCCAGAAGGCGTTATCAAAGACATCTCCACACTGCCAAGGTCTTGCCTGCAGTAGGCAACAGGACCTGGTAGATCTCCTGGTCTCTCAAGTGTGGGACAGCTGTGTGCTAATTTCCTTTGCATTTTTGTGTATCTCTAATCAGCTGGCCACACTAACAGAGGGAGAAGAATCTTGCTTGCCTGAAAGAGGAAGCCTAGCCCCTATCATAGCTCTCTTTGCAAGAGTTTGCTGTAGGAAATATTCCATGGTCAGGATTAGAACTGCACAGTTTAGAAACTGAAACCCGAGAAGAAAGAAGAAACTCTCTTTCTGAGCTGAGACAGTAAACCCCAATGCTTCAGGCCCAGTGGCCATGCACTTGAGAGCAAAATGCATCATCTGCCTTCTGACAGTGCCCTTCTGCATCCTGCAGGTTCTAGGCATTTCCAGCAGAGATCTCCAGTCTGGGCTGGCTTTCACTCCAAGGTCTAAACGGTTTCTCCTTTCTTTGCTGCTCTTTTGTTTCTAGGACTTTTGGAGAGGTTTGTAGAGCGCTCGACACTGCCACAGGAGGAGAGGTAAATGTCAACAGCCCCCACAGACTCTGCTGCTCTCGGGGGCTTTTCTCTCTGGTGTCAGCTGTGGCTGCAGCTTTGGCTAGAGCTGTGTTGAAAAGACACAAGAAGCACAGACTTGTGACAGCCTGCCAGTTGCATTTGGGGCAGTCTTTGTCCTTCTCAGCTGCCAGAAGGAAGGCAAGGGGGGTAGTGGCTCCTTTCACTGAAGGACTCGCTCACTTGCTGAATTGCTGAAACAACAGTTGTGCCTCCTCGAGCATCTCCCTGCTCTTTGGGGCTACAGCTTGAGTCCTGAGTTCTCATTTCTGACTGTCAGCAAATACATCTGAATGTCACTGGTAGTTCCCTTAGCCACCTGCAGTGCTGCACTTAGGAAGTGCCCTTAGGGAGAGAGCTGCAAGGCATCCCTAAAAGCCCTAAGCCCTGCCCATAGCCCAGGAGGTAGCCACAGAGTAGTAAGGGGCGGATTACTTCTGAATCCCAGAAAGAGCAGCAAAGAGTGTGCTCAGAGGTCTGTGGGTGATAGCTGAGACACCCTTGTTACCAAGTGGACAAGACAAAATATCAGTGACCACGTGTCCTGTGACTGGCCCCCAAAGGAGCAGAGAAATGGGCTGTTGGAATGTCAGTTGCTAATTACTCCTTGGTCTAATCCCAAGGCACTTTGGCACAGCTTAGCTGTGCCATTCCAAAACCATGTGCTGCATGAGCGTTGTGGTCTCCTGCCACCAGCTTGGAAAGTGACTGATTTTCAATGTCATTTTAGGTGGCCATAAAGAAAATCAATCTCCAAGGACTGCGGAAGAAGGAATTAACCTTCTCTGAATTACTGGTCATGAAGATGAATGGGAATCCCAACCTGGTCAACATTTTAGACAGGTGAGTTGTTGTGCTTCTGTCCCATGAATGTTTGGTTACCTCTTGCAGAGACGCAAAGTAAAAACCCACTTTGGTCACTGGCAGAAAATAGAGCTGTTAATTATTGGTTGATTCTTATTGCTCTGTTCATCTGCCATGGATGGGAAGAGAGTGCATCTTGCCTGCATGAGTCGTGCCTGGCATGTGTAGTTTGAAAAGTGTTCAAAGACCTGGATCAATCGTATCTAAGTAAATCAACAGCCTGCAAGTTCAGTGCTGCCATGTTGTTTTGGGGCTTGATTTTTTTTCAAGTATCTTCTTAGGTGCGGATAAACGAAACAAGGATTTGCCTTGGATTGTGTCTCCTCTTTTCCATGGCTTTGCATGGCAGGAAGACTAGGGGCTTTTTTCCCAGAAACATGCAGCTTGACTGGTCTTTTATTTGGCCTGTTCCTAAACTGCATTTTTCACTTGCTGGCATCTCCTTTTTCACAGCTCTGCCTTTCTCCTTGAGACAGACTGCAAACACTGCACAACCTAGAGGCAATGTCATTCCTTTTATTCTCTCCTTGTCACAGAGGGACCTGGAAACAAGAATCAAGCACGAGACCAAGGTAGCCATGCATGTTTATGTCTATGCCCTTGTTTCCTTCTTTCAGCTACCTTGTCAATGAGCAATTCTGGCTGGTTATGGAGTACGTGGATGGAGGCACGCTGAGTGAAATCATCAGCAAGGTCTGCCTTTCTGAAGACGAATCAGTCGTGAGGTCAGGGATCCCATCTGTACTTCTCAGGCCTTGGGCAGGGTGGTCTGGGAAACTGGGCTCAGAACTGGAGTGATTCCATGTGCCAGCCTTTGTTTCTGTATTGCTGGTGTGCTATGGGCAGGCAAGAGCATCTCAAGACAACTGCCTGCCAGGGCCTCTGCACTCACTGGACTCTGATCCTGTACTCTTATCTCCTGCTGTTGTATTCTCGCTCTGTTTCTTGTATTTGTATCTGCCCTTCTCCGCCTTGCCTCTTTAAATGTTTACCTCAAGCCTGTCTGCACTGCATTCCTTGCCTGTAAAAGCCAAGGTGGTGGCAGCAGGATTTGAAACAAAGTGCAAACAAAAGAGAGAGATTCATTTCTCACAGTCCTAAGCTGAAAAGGACAGCAGTGCAGCCAAAATGCTCTCTGCTCATGGAAGGGAACTGCTGTGATACTTCCAAGTCTGTGCTGAGGCCGGCAATAAAACCTTTGTCATGCAGCCTCCCAGCCAAAAGTGATCCAACTTGACAGCAAAGGGAGGGACATTTTCTTTCTTGGCAACCCTCGTTTGACCTCTGCATGAAGAGAGCACATGCACTGCAGCAGCAGTCATTCTGGCTGCTTTGCAGAAGGCAGTCTACAAAGGCAGTTGCTGCTGCTCTTCCAAAGGCTGGCATGCCTCTCCTTAGAAAGGTGCTGCTCTGCTAGTCTTGGAGCAGCAAGCTCTTCCTCTCGCTGGCACTGTGTTCTGCCATGCCGCCCCATTCCCCTGGAGAGGGAATTTTTAGGCTGTTTCCTTTCTTGTGTGATGAAATCACTTCCCTAAGTTTCGCCCTCCTGTTTCTGTTTTCTCTCTCAGTGCCTGCAAGGATTGTATTTTCTTCACTCGAAGCACGTGATCCACCGAGATGTGAAGAGCCACAACATCCTTCTGGGAAGCGACGGCTCTGTCAAGCTGGGTCAGTGTATTCTTAGTCAGGTGCAGCGTTCCAAGCACGCAGAGCGTGGGGCTGCTTTGAGTGACTGCCAGCTCCCCAAAAATGGTGCTGGTGGGAGTGCAGGGGCTCCTGTTGCAAGCTGAAGGCAAAATTGCAACATGCACAGAGGTGTGACAAGGAACCACAAGCAGTCAAGAGTGGCGTGGGTCTGTGTCCCTTCCAGAGGGAGAGAGCTACAATCTAAAGCTTCAGGGGAATAAAGGACACTGCTGTGAGCAATGTTTAGAAAGCTGGCATTTTTTTGCAGGTGGCCAATACCACACTTCCTGGGCTTAAGCCCCGAGGAAAGGAAGTGTGGACAGTGCTCCAGGAGATTCAAGAGCACATTCTTAGACTGAGAGCGGGGAATTCTTTTCTTTGGGTTCCTAATTTGAGGTGGTTTTCATTGTGTGTTGTTTTCTCCACAGCTGATTTTGGCCTCTTTGCTCAGCTCCTCCCTGAGCAAAGTAGGCAGAGCTCAGTGGCCAGGACACCTGGGTGGATGGCTCCTGAAGTTATGAAAGACCAACCGTATGGCCCCAAAGCAGACATTTGGTCGCTTGGAATCGTGGGCATTCACATGGTGGAAGGAGAAGTTCCTTCCTGGAATGAAACTCCTGTCTCGGTAAGGTGCAAATGCTCACCGATCCCGCTGTCTTTCTCAGCTGTCCCATGTTGTGTGTGCCATTGGACAAAATCCCACTGCCATCTGCTGGCACCACTTGCAGCTCTTTTTAGAAGGTGGCCTCCTAAAAGTGTCCCCTGCAGCACATCAGCATCTGCTGTAGCTTTGGTTGCATCAGAAGGGAAGTGGAAGGTCAAGCAGTTCAGAAACCTGCCATTTTGCCCTCCAGCCATGCCTGACATTTGCTTTTTGAACCATGTTGGAGCTCTGTCTCTGAAGGAAAGGAATTTTACTGTGGAATGGTTAGATATGTTCTTAGTACCCTTGGAAAGGGAGGTTTAATCTTCGCAGTTTCAATTTTATAGACAAAGTAAGAAAAGAGGAAAAAGCCAAGGAAAACCCCAGAGAAAAAGAAAAAGGAAAAATAGCAAAAGCAAGTGAAAAAGGGAAAGAAAAAAAAAAAGAAAAGCCAAAAGAATAGAGAAAAAGAAAAGCCAAAAGAAAGATCAAAAGAGAAAAGAAACAATCACCAAGTAAATCCCAAAGCAGTCGTGCTTCCTTTTTCCTTTTTTGACCACAGCACAACAATTTTTCTCCATGCTGTAGCATCTTTCCCAAATCCTGTGAGTTATCCAGATTTTCAGCTTTTCAAGACATCTGTCTGGGTGGCCTCTCTAAATTCAGGATGTGTTGCTCCCCAACTGCAGTTAGAATTGTATGCCGGACCCTGAGCTGTTTCTGGGTACTTTAAAAAGTTGATGGGCTTGCAGTCAGGTGCCCGTGGCTGGGATCCAAGGGGTGCGGTTGACGCCGCTGCTGTTCCTTTACCGTGGGAGCAGGGACAGCCCTGGGTTGCACAGTTGTAATGACAGGGAGCACTGCAGCTCCCCACCATGCCCAGTGGCTGAGCTCAGCTGCAGAGGGACACGATCAAAGCCCCTTTGATCTCACCTCTGGCGGTGTGAGAAAAGGAAAGCAAGCTGCCATAAGTATTTGCACTCAAGGGGAGTTTGTTTGCTGGTTTAGGTTTGGAAATTTTTCTCTGGATTGAAGAAGATAATAACAAAGTCTCTTTGGTCACCATCTATTTCAGTGCCAGCAGCACAGAGCTGTTGGTATTGTGATGGGCATTTTTACAGAGACCAGCTCAGAAGCCTCCTGGTGTCATGCGCAGAGCCTGCCGAAACTTGCCGTTCTCTGCCCGGCACTTTCTGCGCTGGGCACACCATGAGTGCATTGACTCGAGTATCCAAATGAGCATTGGCTTATCATAGGGATGGCACTTCTCCTTCCTCTGATTTGACCATGAGAAGGTTTCCTTTTGCCACATAAAGAAGCTGAAACTTGCAGACTGCGGACAGACAGAGCTGTAGGTGTCTCCTCTGTGCCCAAAGAGGCATTTTCATGGCAAAAGATTGGTGCAGGCATCTTTTTGTGTCTGTGTTGAATAGGAGATTCCAAATGTTTGTTTCCTTCCCCGAGGAACGCCTGGTGGATTTCCTTTCATTTCTTCCAATTCCCATTGTTTTCTGGAACAGGACAAAAGGCCTGATGAGTTTTGTTTTATGGCAGATGTGCGGAAGGGACCAACGAGCAGTGCAGAGGTGCCTTTCATGTAATAATCCTTGGAAATAGTAGGGTTAGTTAGACTAGCAAAGTGCCTCTTCTAAAAAGCCTGTCAGGCTGCTGTGAATCCTCAGAGAAGGAAACATGCTTTTGCTGATGGAGTTCCCACTAACTACGTCAGTCAATGAAATAGCTGCCAAAGCAAGATCTGCTGGATGTTGGAAATCTGTGGCTGCATGGGCATTGGGGTTTTTGTTGGTACAGGAAAGTCAGCTCTGCCTCTCGGCCAGGGCACAAACTGTCGCTGCAGAGTGGAGCTTAAACAATGGGATCTGGGAGGGCAGTTGCAGTTCCAGGGAAAGAAGCAGGTGGAGCCGGGTGTTTCCATTTTCTCCAGCCTCAACTGCTGATAGCCACTGGAGGGAGACCAAGGCTGTGGCAGCCCAACCTGTTCTTGCCGCGCACACGTCACTTCCTGAGCTGCTGCCTGCAGACAGACGAGGCACGGCGCTGGTCTGCCAAGGAGCTGCTGCAGGTAAAATGCCAAGGGGCCGCAGGGGAAACAGTGTCCCAGGGACGGGCTCCTCCTGCACTGAAGTGCAAGGCATCAGATGAGCTCCCCTCCTCCTCACTTCCACACTTGGTGCTTTCAAATGAGAACGCTGAGGAATCCTAGAGTGGCCTGGGCTGGCAGGGACCTGTAAAGTTCATCTGGTCCAAGTGGCCTGCAATGAGCAGGGACATCTTTGAAGAGATCGGGTTGCTCAGAGGCCTGTCCCATCTGACCTTGAATGGTTCCAGGGACAATGCACCTACCAGCTCTCAGGGCAACCTGTGCCAGTGCTGCACCATGCTTTGAGTAAACAGGTTTGTTGTTAGACCTGCTCTGACTCCATCCCCATTTTGTTTAAAAGTATTAGCCCACTTGCTATTGGAAGTGGACCTATGTAAAAAAGTCTTCTATTTTCCCTCAGAAGCCACTTTGAAGTTTTAGAAGGTGGCAATAATGTCTCCCTGGGGTCCATTCTTCTTTCTTCAGGCTGTATAAGTCCAGGTCTCTCAGCCTGTCTTCAGAGGACAGGTGCTCTGTCCTCTGACTGTTTCTGTTGCCCTGTTTTGTAATTTGGTGGGGTGCTCAGTTCTATCAAATGGCAAAAGAGTTGAAGCAGAGCAATGTGGAGAACAGAGGCATGAAATAGTGGTGGAGGAAGCATAGGAAACCAGTCCCAGCCAAGCAGTCAGGCATTTGGCCGTGGGCAGAAGGGGCTGTGGAGGGCTCACTGGGGGCCTCTGAGGGGTTCTGGTTTGTACCCCCCCTCCACTCTTGGATGTTTCTGCCACGCAGACAGGGACAGCTGAGGGTGACTGGTCCCAGCCCCATCTGCTGCCTGGCACGGTCAAGCCGATGGCAACTGCCCCAGGGTTTACTGCCAGCTTGTGTGGCAGAGAGGGAAGTGCAGGATCCAGTGCCGCTCGGCTGTCCCTGCTGGGAAGGAAGGTGCCAGCCAGCACAGGAGGGGCAGGGCGTGGAAAGGTAGGCACTGTTCCGTGTCCCTGTGGAAATCAGCACAGTGCCTGTCTTTCAAAGAGAGGGACCTATGTGAGTCATAGAGGTATCCTGGAAAGAGGAAACCCCAGGGAAATTTCTAGAGCAGCGGCAGGGCAAAAGTCCCATCAAGATGAAGACACCAGAATAAACAGATGAGTGGGATTCTGGGCCAGGTTTGCCTATGATGCCAAGGTCCTCATACGAAGCTGTAGGTGCAGATTGTCCCACTGGTCGTGTTTCTGGCTCTTTCTAGAAACCAGAGGGACCCTGATTGAGCCTGTGAAGCACTAAGCTTGGAAAGTCATGGTTCATTGATTTTTGGTTTGTGTTTTTTATTTTCTTTCCTGTGGACAGCATCCGTTTGTAAGATCAGGAAATTCAGCATTCACCCTGACACCGCTGATCATGGCAGTGAAGAAGATAAAGAAGAAGGAGTAGACATGAATGTGACATTCATGTAATGACTGGTTATCTCAATAACCACCTTAGAGAAGGCTTGTAGAGTAGGATTATAGGTTTGATATTCTATATTATCTATATAGAATAGGGTTATGAGGAAATAAAATTGCTGAAACGTAAGCTCATCTGGAAGATTCCGTTCTTTCTCACCCTGTCAATAAGTGCAGCTTTTCTGTCTGAGTGTTCCGTTGTCTGTTGAAGGTGCAGAGTGACATTGACAGCTTCTTAGGTGTGCCTTGAAAGTGGGGAAGGCTCCGCTTCAGTCATCCTCTCCAGACCACAGTGCCTTTGGAATACGGCCCACTGACCGTATTTTGCACACCTGTGGTACTTCAATTTGAGGCAGAAAGGACAGTGGCATTGGCAGGCAAAACCAAAGGAGGAGTGGGGCAGCCAAAAGATCCTGTGCACATGCAGGTCTTCAGCTGTGACTCAAGAGCGTTTGGGTTCGTGCCATTTGGATTTGTATCCCGAAGTGCAATCTCTTTGGCTGCAGGAGAGTCTTGCTCAAGTGAGAAATCAGCAAGATCAGTGAGAATGCTCTGAGAGGTTTCCTCTGGTGCAGAGCTGTCAGCGTCTGTGAGGTGAGAGCGGACGCAGTCTCGCCCAGGGCGGAGGCCCCTGGCAGAGCCCGGAGCAGCCTGAGCCTGGGCAGAGGCAGGCTGCAAGGAGGCCCTTGTAGCCTGGGAGCAGGCGAATGCTCCGCTCTCAGAGCCCGGCTGGCAGCCGGCCGCTCCCGAGGGGAAGCGTAGCCCAGCTGGGCACAGCACAGACGGGTGGCATCGGCCGTCTGCAGTCTGCACAGGAGCAGAGAAAGGCAAACGGCAGCCGAGGGCTGCAGGCCTGGCTGAGGATTCCCACTCTTGTGCCGGCTGCCCTGGAACTCCTGGCAAAGGGGAGCAGTGTGTGCAGCACTCCGGGCACAGGGGAGGGAGCCGGGCTGCTCTGCAGGCTCCAGCACAGAGTAGTGTCCTCCAGGCACGGCGCTTCTGCCGAGGGAACCGAGGTTGGCGGGCGGCAGGGACAGCTTGCCCCAAGGGCCAAACACACACACCCACTGCAATGGAATGCTGCTTTTTATTGCCTTTCCCAGCCCAGGGTGAACCATGTGCCCTTTCCCTTTGGCTGGGTACTGGGGAACTTTTATTCTCTCCTGACTGCCTACCTTTCTGTCCCCTCCCCTCTTCTACTACTTCCCTTTTGGTCTGGGCTTCAAGCTGGCCCCTCTCCCAGCTCCCAGCAAAAGCCAACAAATTAACTAGAACAAATCCAAGCCATAAATAACAGTACCTAGAACCAACAATTTTCATTCATTTTTGTAATCATCTTCCGGCTGCAGCAAAATATTACCCTGTATCTCACAGAGGGAATCGGGGATGAGCCTGTGGCTTGCGCTTGAGCAGGGAACTGATTTGGATGGGAGCAGAAGGCTTTCAGTAGGTGACTGGTGTTTTCTTGATTAATTTCTGAAGGAAAGACACAACGTGGCTTCAGTCAGCAAACAGCTTTTCAAGGTGCAGTGACAAAATGCTTGGGAGCAATTCCCAGAGAAGGAAGGTGCTGAGAAAATCTTGAACTGAAAGAAATCATGAATTCCCTTAGCATTAACAGAGAGAGTTGAGCTGTCTATTTCCTCCAGTGCACTGATTAATGTGTGCAAGTGGCTACCTTAGCCTTGAGAATGGAGTAGTCCTCCTAAGAAGGTAGCGGGAATGCATTCAAGGGGAAGCAAGTGGTTCTAGGAGGCTCTTGAGCATCAGAGGAGAATTTGAGGAATGGGATGTTCCCCGAATGACCACCAGAGATCCTTAAGAGAGCCCTACTCTCTCGTTCTTCACTTCTGAGACGTGATTTAAATTTGTCCAATAATTTGAGGGAATATTTAGCCTGTGAGTTTCTGCAAAGTAATGAGTAGGTCTTATTTCCATGGTTACAAATCAGTAGGTGAGATTTCTGAGTGAGCACATGTTAGAGAAGTGATTCCCCACACAGGCAGCACTGAAATAAAGTCATGCCTCCTTTCTCACACTGAGCTGGCACCGGGGACCGGGCCCTGCTTGGGAACTTCCATTTTAGTCCCTTCTATTGAAAGGTGAGAATGAAACTTCTTCCAGCCGTTTCCCTCTGGTTTCCATTCTTGGGGGCCAAAGCTCTGTGCTGCAGGTGGCCCGGGTGTGTGCAGAGCAATGCAGCCTCCACAAAGCCCTTGGTTTCCCCACAAGCCATCATGATTTCTTGCCAGGTGTGCCCAGCTGTGGCAGGAGAAAGAGCCCGCAGCGCAGTGGGCGCCGTGCCCTGCCCGGCCGGGGCACTCTGGCACAGAGCAGCAGCAGTGCCAGCACCTTTCAAACCACTCCTGCCTTGGCTTCGCCTGGGACACAGAAGCCTCTGGAAAGCAGCACCACATGTCGCGTTCCCGGCTTGGAGCAGCTGCTGCTGGTGGGGGGCAGACCTGGCCCCTTGTATCGCTTCCAAGTGGGAATCCAGGTGGAGACAGAGACATACATACAGAGAAAGCCCGGGCTTGTCCAAGAAGTGGGCAAATGTATGGGGGAATGTGTTAGGAATCATTTCAACTGTTGTGCCAACACTGCCTGCTCTCCTTTTCTCTCTTCACATTTCCTCTTCTTTTCCATCTCACATTTCCCCCCCTTCCCACTCACAATTCTCACAGTTTTCCTGTCGTGTTTCCCTCCCAGTTTTCTCATTTCCCCCACCCTGTTCAGCTCACTTTCCTCCTGCTTTATCTCTCATCTTTTCCCACCTTCCCACTCTTGCCTGGTTTTTTCTTCCCTCATGCTTCTCACCGTTTTTCCCTCACTTACCCTGCCCTTTTCTCCCCTCACGTTTCCCTTCTTTTCTCCGTCATATTTCTCAGTATTTTCTCTTCTCGTTTCTCACTTTCACCCTCCGGTTTCTCGCCCTTTTCCTCTCACATTTCTCACACTTTTCCCCTCACGTTTAGCATTCTTTCCCCATCACGTTCCTTTTACTTCTCCTCTTGCATTTTGTGCCCTTTATTCACTCCTGTTTTCTGCCACTTTTCCCATCAAACTTCCCACCTTTCTTTCCCCTCATGTTTTCTGCCTTTTTCTGCCCTCTGGTTTCTCACTCTTTTCCCCGCAGGATTCTCACCATGTTCCCCTCACGTTTTCTGCCCCTTTCTCTCTCTTTGCCAGTCAAGTTTCTCCCTCTTTTCCCCCCACATTTCCTTCCATGTTTTCCCCCGAGAGTTCTCACGCTTTTCCCCTCATGTTTTTAGAATTTTCCCATTGTATTTCCTGCCTTTTCCTCCTCTCACCTTCCTCTCCTGTTTTCGCTCACATTTTTCACCATTTCCCACTCAGGTTTCCTTCCCTTTTCTTCCCTCACACTTTCCTCCTTTTTTCATTCACATTTCTCACACTTGTCACCTCACGTTTGCTGCCTTTTTTTCCCCTCACATTTCTTAAGCCACTGCTTCCTGTCAGTGACTGTTCCTCTTCAGAAGCTGAGGGGCTTCTCTTCTTTCCTCCTGTCATCCCCTACTCCAAATAATGGGCGCCAGAGCAGCGCTCCAAGAAGCCCCTGCCTGTGCGTCTGCTGAACAGAATGTCGCTGCTCAGCTTGAAGAATCCCATTAAGAACAACCTCAGCTGCACTGCACTTCCTGCTGCAGTTTTGATTAGTGTTTCAATTCTATAGGGTCTTCACAGTGTTCTAAATAAAGAGGTACCCCGAGGGATACACATGGCAGGTGAGCAGCCACTGCACCATCCGCCCCAAGCGGATCCCATCTCCGTTTTCATCACCTCACAGTCACTGTGACTCCTGCCTGGACGAAACCACTTGTGATGCTTCTTGATGCTAAACCAAGTCCATCTGCACAGGAAATGCTTTTGGCCCTCTCCTGGAAAAAAAAGAAAAGTTTTTATTTGAAAACATTCAAACCCCGGAGTTTCTTCCTCTGTTCACCTATTTGAATTGCCTTGACATCCAAATACTGCCAGCCGCCGTTCCAAACTGGCTGGTCTGTGTTGGTGTGCGCAGAGCAGAGGTGCCACGCCGTCTCCGTTTCCCGGGTGTCTGTTAATGTCCGTTTCAGCAGACGGCTGAGGGCTCGGCCTGCCCCAGCCGCCATCTTGTGCGTGGCTGCCTCTGCTCTCTGGCCTCCATCTTGGGCGTGGCTGCTCCAGCCCCGGCCGCCATGTTGTTCTTGGCTGCCTCAGCCCTGGCTGCCATCTTGTGCATCCACCTAGTCCAACTCTGAAACAAACGTGTCGCTGTTTTGCCAGCAGTCAGCACCAGAGACGCCAACACCAGCGTAAGGAGTAAGCGGCTTTTACTGGAGTGCAAAGCAGCAAAGGAGTACCAGAGGATAAGCTAAGCAATGCACCTGATTATTACAGCAGAAGACTGCCCGTAGGGATTAAGAAAGGTACATCGACAGTTACCCATATGCTTTGCCATCCTCCTGACACACTCGTCAGCTGGCGAGCCCCTGTCACACCAAAGGATTGGAAATGCACTCCCCGTAGCCAGGGATTCCTATGCAGCTGGCCCACCCACAGGCCAGGCCGCAGACTTTGCTGTTAGAGACCCCAGATTTTATTCTGTTGAATAAACAAGCTACCAAAACTTTTAGTGCAGGAACATCTGATTTCATCCTTCTCTTGGCCCGGGCTCAGAGAGGAACCAAGGCAGTTTGCTTTGACCATATATCTTCAAACAAGACCACACAGATCTGATTCTGTGGCCTTGTCTGGCTTCTAAGTGCGGAAAGGTAAATACCTGTTGCACTACCAACCGGATTCATCTATCATCCCGGTAACGGTCCTGCCTGTTTTGTTTATGAGCCCATATAAATACAATGTTTGGTTGGAAGGGTCGTCCGGAGGTTAGCTTTGGCTTAGGGCCTGTTGTTGAGTTTTTAGTACTTCACCAGAATTGTCTTTTTACAGGCAGTGGTGCTGTCCCCTCGGCTGCAATGGCATCTTCAGCTGGTCCCACAGGGATTGCCAACACTCTGGTTGTGCTGCACTCCTTGTGAGCGGAGTCGTCAGTCTCTTGGGTGAGCAGATTCTCTGTCACGGAGTCCAAAATTCTGCTCTGGGATGCACCAAGGTAACAAGAGGAAAGCGCTTCTGCAGTTCTGACATGGAAATTGTCCTGCTGCGTGGGCTTTGCTGTGAGTCTGAAACACAGCAGCTCTCTGGCCTTTCGGTGCTGCTGGCTGAGCTAGCTGCTGCCTACTCAAGGCTCAGGTAGGCACCTGAGCTGCCTCGCCGCACTGCAAAATCCATCTCAGTGCTCATGGCACGCCCAGATGCCTCATCTCAGTGGAAGTCCCACCGGCAGTGTCAGAGCAGCGGCTCCTCGGCATTGGTGCTGCCTGTGCTCTCTGCCCTGGCCCTGGCCCTGGCCGTGGCAGTGCTGGCCCTACTGCCATGCATGCACAGGGAATGGGAACTGCTGCCTGACGTTTTTCAGCTGCGCCACTGCTGCTGCTCAAGACACCTCAATGAATGGATTAGTGGGGTTGTGGGCCATATGAGCCTGTGATAGCAAGGTCCTGGACATGAAGGCAGAGGTGCAGAGTGTCCTGCCAGTCCTATTTCAGCGTATTTCTGGGAACCAGGGAATCCCTCTTGATCCTATGAGGCACTGAGTTTGCAAAGTAATGGTTCCATTGTTGCTGTTGTTGTTGCTGCTGCTGTTGTTGTTCTTGTTGTTTTCCCTTTGTGCTGCATCCCTATTTGATGCCAGCCGAGCCTCTCTCCAGATGGGCATCTCTGATCATTGCAGTGAAGCAATGCAGGCAGTTCAGGAGGTGGTGACGACCATTTCAGGATGACTCTCTCCAGTTCAAGCCCTGAGTGGGAGTCAGAATAAAAACTCTATCAAACCTCAACTCCATTGGAAGATTCCCTTCCTTGTCACCCTGTGAATAAGGTCTACATGACCTTTCTGAATTGTCCATTGTCTTTTCAAGATGGAAAATCCTGTTGATGGTGATTTTGGTTCAGTTAGGAATTGCGGAATGGTCTCCTTCTAATGCCAACACGATTTCTGCTTTTCTATTTCCTTCATATATATTCCTACCTCTGTCGACTACTGTTGTATAGTTATATAGTTCCTAGGTAACTTCAGTACTTTTCCTCCTCTGATAGGCAGAAAGACAAAACACGTTCCAAAGTCTCCTATCTGATCTTGCCTCCTCTAGGAGCAAAGGTTGAAACAGCAGTACTGATAGGCAGTACAGCTAGGAGCAAGAAAGAGGGGCTCCAGAGGAGGTGGGAACAAAGCAGGGATATTTCCTCATTTCTTGTGCTGCTAATTGAGAATTCTTGTCAATTATGCTAATGTTCCACACTTGTAAAACCACATTTGCCCTATGTGGGGCGGGTGTTTTTCCATACCTGCCCCTGGAGGCCTCCAGTTAAAGGCCAGATTTGATATTACCTGCTATAGTAATGTGGCAAAAGTGGGTTGTTTTATTTTTCAGTCATTAGGGCACCACTTCCTCCACACTGCGGTGCCTTTGGAATATGGCCCATCCGCCCTTGTTTGCACAGCTCTGGTCCTTCTACATGAGGCAGAAAACACATTTCCAGCCAAAAGCCCACAAGGAGTGGGGCAGCCAGAGCATTCTGTGCAGTTACAGGCCTGCAGCTGTGACTCGAGAGGGTTTTGGTTGCTGCCTGCTGTGGCAGGTGCGTCTCCTCTGTGACTGCCTCTGCTCCTGGCTGCCCATGGATAGCAGGTACAGGGTTCTGCAAGGAGAATGGAACAGGTTGGTGATGTCTGCTGGCAAGAGAGTGCAGTGGAAAAGATTGGGGAAATGTTTGACTGTAACAAACTGTGAATTCCTTAAGCTTTACCAGACAGTTCTTAGTCCTGTATTCCCTCTTAGCAGTGCAAGTGGTTATCTGAGGTGGGAGAATAAAGAGAGTGGGCCTGCTGAAAAGATAGCTTCAATGTCTTAAAGGGGAAGAAATTTGTTTTCAGAGGCTCTTGACCATCAAAGGAGAATTTGAGGCGTGAGATCTTTCCCAAATGACCACCAGAGACTTTTAAAGCGACCTCTATTCTGATGCAATTAATTTTGTGGAAGTGATTCAAATATATGAAACTGTGTGCAGGGGGTTGGGGTGATGCCTCTGAGGGCCATCCTGCTGTAGTGTCTGTGGCAGCCATTCTGAAGGACATTTCCTGGTGTCTTGGATCTCAACTGCTGCCCTGGACAATGGAAGTAGTCCTTTGGCCTTTTGGCCAGCAGTCATCCAAACTGACTCCTGCTGGCCTCTTCTCGCTCTCCTCGTTTCTTGTGGTGTTTTAACAGTGGAACATGGTGCCCAAGATGGAGGATGGAAACGAGCTCTCTGTAGCCCTTGTAAATCTCTTCTTTCCCTTTGCTCACAGCTGATGACTCTTGGCTAAGAGAGACAAGCTGTAATCTCTGACTGCTTTGTTCTTTTTGACTCGAGGTGGAAGTGTTGTCATCTGGCCAGGCAGCCTGCAAAGGCCTCCTGCAAATGAGTGACAAGGAGGAGCCCCAGGATCGGCGTGAGCCACAGGAACTGCCTCCACCAGAAATGCTGCCGGTTGAGAATGACCTGAACGTGTTGGAGGACAAGAGCACTCCGTGGGGGGAGGTAGAACATTTGAACCAGGAGCTGCAAGTGTGTCTGCAGCCCTTGGAGGGGGGAAAGAGCCCTTGGGATGAAGTGGAATGGTCCTTGTGGCAGTCGTCCTTCAGAAAATCTCTGAAAATGGAACATAAATCTGACCATGAACTCCAGTAAAACCAGTCTTTGACTTTGAGCCATCCAGTCAAAGGGAAGTGGACGTGCAAAAAAACCATTTAAAGAGCCCTGTGTGTGGCAGGCTGACAGCATCTTCCTAAGGGCTTGCATTTGGAATGGCATCTCAGGGCCATCTCTGCCAGCCACCTTTCTGAACCAAACTCATTTCTTCTCCCAGATCTACACAGGCTCTTGCACCAAACCTGCTGCAGCAGGAGCATTGTGTCAAGGAGCCTTTGCTCCCCAAGCCAAGAAGGTGAGCCCGGGCAGTCGGTTCATCTGCAGCGCTGACACAGCTGCTGCTCAGCAACAGCAGATCGAGGAGGACTCCCTGGAGCTACTGAGTACGTCTTGTGTATTTCTTGTCTGAGGGACGGTGTCTTGTGTGCACGTGGCAGCGTAGCTGGACCAAATGTTCCTCCTCAGTCTGATATCACAGGGACATTTAGGATTCTCTATAGGAACCTGTGTAGAAAATCAGTCTCTGTTGGCCATTTTTGCTTCAGATCTGTCTGTCTGGTTCTTTGGTTGTTGTTACCCAGCTCACGACAAAGGGTTCAGAGCCCCAGCAATGGGGCTGCATTTTTTAGGTGTCTCCTGGAAGCTGGGATCTCTGCTTGAAAGTCAGCATCTTGAATTTTGTTTTCCTCAGGGACAATTGTGAGCATGGAAAATCCCATGACAGAATACATCAAAGTCAAAAATATCAGCAGTGGGTGAGTCCAACCACAAAACCATGGGCCAGGTGTTTTCCTGGTAGAATATCTATCAAGTCTGAAGTCAGGCAAGCTGCAAAAATATTCAGACACTGAGGATAGATTGTCCCATCTCTCAGTATCAGTCAGAGTTTGTAAGCATGACCAGAAGACATTGTCAAATTGTCAAATTGTCACACTGCCAAGGCCTTGCCTGGAGCAAGGAATATGACCTGGTTGATCTCCTGGTCTCTCAAGCATGGGACAGCTCTGTGTTAATTTCCTTTGCATTTTTGTATATCTATAATCAGCTGGCCACAATACCAGAGGGAGAAGGATCTTGCTTGCCTGAAAGAGAAACCTACCCTCTGCCATAGCTTTCTTTCCAAGAGTTTGCTGAAGGAAATCCTCCATGGTCAGGATTAGAACTGCATAAGTTAGAGACTGAAACCTGAGAAGAAAGAAGAAACCCTCTTTCTGAGCTGAGGCAGTAATCCCCAATGCTTCAGGCCCAGTGGCCATGCACTTGAGAGCAAAATGCATCATCTGCCTTCTGACAGAGCCCTTCTGCATCCTGCAGGTTCTAGGCATTTCCAGCAGAGATCTCCAGTCTGGGCTGGCTTTCACTCCAAGGTCTAAACGCTTTCTCCTTTCTTTGCTGCTCTTTTGTTTCTAGGACTTTTGGAGAGGTTTGTAGAGCGCTCGACACTGCCACAGGAGGAGAGGTAAATGTCAACAGCCCCCACAGACTCTGCTGCTCTTGGGGGCTTTCCTCTCTGCTGTCAGCTGTGGCTGCAGCTTTGGCTAGAGCTGTGTTGAAAAGACACAAGAAGCACAGACTTGTGGCAGCCTGCCAGTTGCATTTGGGACAGTCTTTGTCCTTCTCAGCTGCCAGAAGGAAGGCAAGGAGGGTAGTGGCTCCTTTCACTGAAGGACTCGCTCACTTGCTGAATTGCTGAAACAACAGTTGTGCCTCCTCGAGCATCTCCCTGCTCTTTGGGGCTACAGCTTGAGTCCTGAGTTCTCATTTCTGACTGCCAGCAAATACATCTGAATGATACTTGTGGGAGCTCGGTACCTCTGAACAACAGAACCAATTAGATTTCTGCAGAAGCCATTTCATATTTACATTACACTATGTTTATAGATTGTAAGACCACTGTTCACACCTTCATGCCTTTCTTGATCGGTTCGTCTGCTTTGTTTGCTCAGCACACGTCCCTTAGGCAATTTGATTGGCTATAATTCCGAGCCTTCATGGCCTCTATCTCATTCTTCTTGTCCTGGTATTCAATTTCCCAGGCTCCTCTTCTTTTTAGAACAGTTTGTGTCTCTGTGACCTTGATATATTCCCAAAGAGCTGATACTTGTAACTAATATCTCTAGGTGGTAGTTCGGCTTGAGCACTTTGTATTCCAAGTTGTGCGGATCCATTGCTGCAGATCCATTGCTACAGTTACTGGTAGCTCCTCAGCCACCTGCTGTGCTGATGGCTCTCCCTTCTGCTGGAGAAGAGGCCAAAGAGGAGCAAAATGAGCAAAGTTACCACAACCCTACAGCTGTGGTGACAGCAGAGTCAGATTTTCCTGAGATAGTAAATGCCAGTTCTGGAGGGTGCTGTCTTTAGTGCAAGGCAGAGGTGCAAGTTTCTGCCCAGCCAGCACTTGCTGCTGCTGGCTAAGGATGCTGAGTGCTGCAGTCCTGCCAGGACCTAGCATTTGCCCCAGCCAGTGACAGCTGGGCAATGGGCTTTGATCTGCCATGTTGAGGCACCAAAGGGCTGGTGCTCCATGTGAGCATCTGGCTCAGTGAAGCTCTGTGTCATGTCTTCTGCAGCGCAATAGCCCAAGGGTGCAGGGGCTCCTTCTGGAGGTCACGAGGTTTTGTTTGCTTGTTTTCCCATTTGGGACTTGTGTTTGACTTGTGGAAGTGTTCTGCAGTTTTCTCGAGTTGTTCTTCACTTCTACAGAGTCTTCTGGCTTTTGATAAGCTGCAAGGAGGTGATTGTGTTGTCCATGAAGCTGTGGGGCCACTGTTGTCCCGTGTGGCAAAAGAAAGCAACCATATGGCTCTGAATCCTTCTCGTAAGGCAAAAGGCAGAAGCAGCAAGTCTCTGTTGCTCCATTTTGTGGTGAAGTCTTACAGCATTGAAAAGTGCATTGGAGCCTGGAGCGGGGATGAAGCTGCAGGTCCTTGCCTGTTGTCTTGTGTTGCTAAGAACAGGAAGGACACGTTGAAATCCTGTAGGCTGTATTTTATAGCAAACGTGCACCTGTGTGCCAGGAGAGGTGGGTGGGACAAAAGGAGGCAGGGGTGCGGGTCAAGAGCAGCAGAATGTGAGCCCAGGGTGCCAGGAAGGCCAAGGGCATCCTGGCCTGTGTCAGCAATAGGGGAAGAGCAGGAGCAGGGCAGTGACCGTCCCCCTGTGCTGGGCAGCGCTGCGGGCACAGCTGGAGTGCTGTGCCAGTTCTGGGCCCCCACTCTGTTCCAGGTAGCCACTCCAAAGCATCAGTACCTTAACTGGAAACACAGAACTGTCACAGAATCATTACGTATCAGGAAAAGTTCCATTTTGGCAGCACGGTCTCTGAGACGATATTCCTGTCTGGAATTGGGAGGAAATTTTGTCTTACATGACAGAATGAAGTATTTCATTAGTTCATCACCCACTATTTTGCAAATACTATTAATAGCTTATGTCTAACATGGTTAAGTGGAATTATTTGTCGAGAGGCTACTCCCCTTTTAATTGTTAATTGCATTTCTTGACGAGTTGGGAACAATGTGTGGGCAATTCTGAAATGAATTAGACAGGAGTGAATTGAAACAATGGTGAATTCAGAAGACAGATATTGACTTTGCTGACATCAGTCTGAAATATGCAATTACCCCATGACCTTGCTAAATAAATAAGTTAGAGCTCTTATCCGGTGGCATCAATAGAAAAACTCAGTACTTTCAGTGTACTGAGTCAGAACTGGGGTTTTTTCTGCTTTTCAGCTAGAGAATCCTAGTTGACTTTTTTCTGCAATGGATTACTTAATTATTTTTCTGCCACTTGTGTATGCTAATGCTTAGCTGACCACTTTAGACTTCCACGGACTACTGACTTTTTAATCCACCTCAGAAAGTTAAATTTCCTATGAGGAAGAGGAGCAACACTGGGGATATTTTGCTTAGATGATTAGAAACTATATAGGGAAATCACAGAGGTCGTTCAGCACAGAAAAGAAAATCAAAGATTTGCCAATATTGCTTTGCAAAAACAACGTCCACGGAACAATTAAGAATTTTGTGATGAGTATTTCTCTACCCGGTGCATCACCAAGGAGGCCACTGGAAAATTCTGTCTTTCGTATTATTTAGCACATTCTGAAAGTGGACAGGTTTGTGGACAAAAAGAGGTGCTAGAAGACTTCAGGAGTAGTAATAAATATTAATTATTATTAATTATTACTTCAGGAGTAGTATTAATGGGCCTGTTTAGCTTCAGCAGAGCAATACATCTTGGCCTTGACATTGCTTCTTCACAGGTTCTCACAGTTTTGGCATCTAGGCAGAAGCATTTCTCTGAAGCAGTGCTTGTGCCCATTGTCCTCTTACAGAATGAAATTGTTTCGGCCTTCAGTTTCAGCTGTGAGCCCGACATTGTGTCAGAGGTCATCACAGGTCTTTGGGGGAAGAAAGCAGGTCTTACCTGCTGGTCTTGTGATTGCATCATTTTTAGTGATGCACCAGGTAGCTGGACTCTGAGGGCTGACGGAGAGTTTTGAAGCAAACTGGAAGTAAGATAGATATGGTCTTTCAGTTATTAAAGAGAGTTTCTAAAAAAGGTGAAAAGCAACTTTTTACATGGGAAAATAGTGATAGAATAAGGAGGGAATGGTTTTGAAATAATAGAGGGGAGTTTTAGGCAGAAATTTGTTTCTGTGAGGAGGGTGGGACATTGGCACAGGGAATTTATACATCTGGAAATGTTTAAATTCAGGTTGGAAGAGGCTTAGAGCATCCTGGTCTAGTGGAAGGTGACCCTGCCCATGACAGAGGGGTTGGATAGAGATGATGATTATAGTTCCTTTCAGTCCACACTATTCTGTGTTTCAGTGATTGCATGATGATTCCATGATTCTATGAGGTGTGACAATGAAGATGGCTCACAAACCTTCCTGTACCCAAAAACAAACTTCAAATAAATGATCTAAACCAAAACAGGGGCATTTGGTCTCCCTGGCCAATCATTTTGCTATCCTTCACATTTCCAGAAGGAAGGTATTTTTTACAATGATTGAAAACAAATAAAAAATGGAGTGACACTACTACCTGATTTGTTGGGAAATATGCACATATACTCCTGAAAGCGTATTTCTCAGTCTTGGTTTCTATGATTAAAAAAATAAATAAATAAATAAATAAATAAATAAAATTAAAAAAAGGGAAGAGAATCTGTTAAATGTAGAGCTTGGGGAAGGAAAACCTCAAGACAATTATCCTTTTGCTGTTAAGGTTTCTCTTAAATGAACACAAGTTGCCATTTCTTTCTTTCTGCTCTTCCACATGTAACTCATATAGGATTTTTCAACTTCCCTTCACACTTTGTAACTTTCCAAACCAGCTGGAGCTGCATATCTTTTAGCTGTTACAGATAGAACTGTTTCCTTGGTAGGTAGAAAAGTTGAAAGTATTCTTATCCATTTTCTCACAAAGTGAGAAAAATCCATGTATGCATATACCTACTGAAGTGTCATCCTAAACACAGAATAAGAGTCCTTTGTGAAGGCAGCTCAGTTGGATCCTACAAGGAGATTTGAAATGTAAGAAAATAATTTTGGGTACCTAAACACCTTTTGTTTCTACTCAGATCTGTAAAGCTCAATAATATATACATTTTAAACCCTAAAATTTAATTCTGTTCTCTTGCCCAACTCTTTTCTGTTTGTTGAGTGAGCCATAGTGCATTGCTTTGCCTAAATGTTAGTGCATACACTCAGAGCTCATCCATTCCTCCCAACAAAATACCAAATTTCCAAGTAAGCGTGTGGAATGGGCTTAACTGTATTTAAGTGAGGCTCCAGTTAGCCTACTGAGAGAGTCAGAGGAAATACCAATGATCTGAGAACTCCTCTCCTTTAAGGATGGGAAAAATAGAAACAGTAAGAGAAACTGGTGTCTGACCACTTTTTTCGAAAGCCATCTTCCTGGTTACTCGTTGTAATAGAGCCCCCTAGCCCCTTCCTTTTCTATCCTAGTAGAACGGCAGAAAAGGAAGATCCTTAGGATTAGTAAGAAAGAGGACAGGAGGATAGGCAACTTTTGGGTGACACGTAGCAGAGATTTGGCCCTAGGCCAGTGAACTGGCTTGCATAGAACTCACAAAAATGAGGGGCAGGATCTCAGGCCACTGCTATTCCAAAAACGTACCCACCACAACTGGTCCATAAAGCCATCAAACTGTCTATCCTCCACTCACATATTCAGTTTTAGAAATTTAGTATCATGATTTGGAAGAGGAGGAGTTTCACCCAGCTTACCTAGGAATGAGAAATCTCTCTTTGAATGTAGGCTGTCATCCTTCCTAAAAGTGGACCTGCGCTATCTCAGTGAAGGACCCATCAGCTACTCAAGTGGAGTACCACAAAGTCCTGTTAAACAGTATTCTCTTTAGTCCTGTATTCTAATGAATAACAAAAAGTAAGAGCCTGTTTCTTACAGATCAAGCTCCTCTGAGCACATTGCTGTATTGTAAGCTTAGACAGGTTTGGAAAAGTAAGTAGACTGCTGAGACAGCTACTAGACACCTACAGATAGGCTTAATTTTGGTCTCTAGTTATATTAACAGTTATATTTACTCCAGACTAAATGTTGCTCTCCATCTCTTCTTCACCAGCAGGAGGCAGTCTCTTCTGTGTTTTGGGAATATCATGTGACTTCACATGAACTGTTGTAGCTGCCTCCTCTTGCCAGATTTCCTCAACTTTTAACTACTTTTCACAAACGTCAACAGCTGACACAGTTGGTGGTTTTAGACAAACATTCGCTGAAAACAACTCTTCTCTGTCACCTAAAGTAATATCTTTTTAAAATGATTATTTACAAGGCCATAAATCGATGTCTTCACTGAAGTTTCTGGTTGAACTTCCAATACTATTCTTTTCCTTTAGTTTACCACATAGAATTTGATTAGAGGGAGAATTGAGTTTGATAGGGAATGGCATAGAAAGAGCATAGAGTGTTAGAGGAAACAGCAACAAGTGGAGATTTGATGAAAAACCTTGAGATGATAGTGGTGAAAGTGAGGAAAATAGAAGTGGTGAAAAAAGTTTGAACTTCCTTCTCAGGAGCTGTCCTTTCCATCTCTACTCTTGTTCAAATATTCTACAGACAACTATTTTGGGTTTGAAGGACTCTTAAGAGGTGCTTCTCAGCATGCATTCTTCTCTGAGCTTCTCCACCACCATCATGCTCCTTCCCTTGTTTTCTCCTCTATGCACGACAGCCAAATCCCTGAAGCAGCAAGTGATAGAACAAGAGGAAATGGCCTCAAGTTGGGCCATGACAGGTTGGGATAGGAAATCAAGTAAAATTTCTTTACTGGAAAGGTTGTCAAGCCCTGGCACAGACTGCTCAGGGCAATGTTGAAGTCACCATCCCCAGAGTGATCTAAATGTGTAGATGTGTTGTTCGGGGGCACAGTTTAGTGATGGGCTTGTGAGCTCTGCGTAAATGCACAGACTGTATGATGTTAGAGGTCTTGTCCGACATAAATGAGTCAGTAATTCTACAATTCTGAGATGCTTGCTGGTTTTCTCTATTTTGGATGCAGGTGTGTATGAACAGCACAGTGGGTGTTTGAAACCTCCCATGGTAAAATTTGACATCCTCTGTTGGGCACAATCCACTTTAACTTGTGCCTCAAATAATTTCAGGTGCCAGCACTGAAACTAGCAAGGCAAACGTAGACATTATTTCCTATGTTCCTGTGTATAAATTTCCAGAAGAAAATCAGAGATTTTATTATCATTCATAATTACAATAAAAGCAAACTCTAAATGTCAGTCAGAGCAACTGAAAAGCAGGACTTATGTGCTGAATCACTTCTGTGCTGTGAAGCTGGGAACACATAATGCTCAGAGCTGAGAAACATAGTAAATTAAAAGAAGAAAGAAGAGATTTCAATAAAACACGATTTACTCATAATTTAAGGGACAATAGGACATCTTAGAAGGACATTTACTGCTGTTTCCATAAAGTGGGAAAGCGGGGACCGGGGTGGGGAGGGGTGGGGGGGGTGGGGGGGGGCGGCTGGTGTGCATGGAGAGGAAGCAGCTTAGGACTCTCAGTGATCGCAAAAGCCCACACTGTAAAAAGACCCTATTTTGGTTAACATGTTGTCCATCTTTAATGGTAGTAGCTTTAATGTAACAGCTGGTTTTGATGTAATTTCTTTTCCCAGACTTCTCCCCAGACTGCTCCCTGGGTACAGGCAGGGAGGCCAGAGATCTAAAGCCAGGAGCTAAAGGATTTTTCATCATTTAACAGGCCACTTGTTGCTATGTACTCTGCAAGCTGGACAGTGCAGCCTAGCAGGACAGTGGGATCTGTTTTAATATTACATGCTTCCAAAAGTGCAACTGGGTCTGCAGAAGCAACCTGGGCATCATCATTTTGTACCTGGGGGTTGTGGGATGCAGCAAAATATCCTCAAGTAGCATGGTGATAATGGTTGTCTATGCGTGCACTCAGTGTTCTGACATAAACCTTCAAAACACAGTGAGGGATGGAAATGACCTAAGCAGGTAAGAAAGCAAACCTGCTGCTCTGGGTCATAATAGCTGTGCCTCAAATTACACTCTTAATTACATGAGTGTAATTGGAAGAGAATTGTTCACAATTCCTGCAAATTCCAGTCCTTTTCCACTGCTCCTGTTACACAGTCACACAAAGGTTTCTTTCCAGAATCTATGAAAAAATTAGTATAAATTGTCTGCAATCAGGACACAATGAGATACTGTCTGTAAGAACCACATGAACACGGGAAGGCTGATTTACTAGGAGTCTGAGAAAACATAGCTGACTGAAAAAATATGGGGGCTGGGTGACTTTTCCCCCTCAAAAATGGAAAAATGTCTCCTGCAACTGAAGCCAAAAATTTCAAGCTCTAGAAGTGTGATTATTTATTAAGGGAATTCTTGCCAAGAAGATCTCTTCTTTGAGGAGGATTGTATTCAGCAAATAAAACCCAGAAATATTCATATTGGTCAATTCTTTGTACCAATAATGTTTTTACGTATCAGAACAGCTATTTGGCGTTGGTTCTAGTCCTATTAACTTTGATTCTTGACATGCACAAGGCAAAAGAGGTTAATGTTTTGCCTTTATATTATGCTCAATGATCATGTATGTCAAGCAAAACAGAAAAGGAGCATTCAGGTACCTTGAAAGATAGCTAGTAAATCAATCAAAATTTTCTGTTTTCCTTGCTCCTTTGTTGTCAGTATTGTGGACACTGTAAGATGGTGAGACACAAAGGTAAGCGCTTTCTAGAATCTCATTTTTGTCTAAGGACCTTAATAAATCAAAAAACTACTGAAACTATCGGGAAGGGCAATTTGAATATTCTCTCTGCCTTGAGAAAATGATGAAACCGCTTTTTTGAAACTGAAACCTCTGATTGTTTAGCCTTGTCCCAAATTCAGCTGTGCAATTGCACATTCTGGATTGGAACTCCTTCCCTAGGTCCTGCTGTGTGTGCCAGAAACTCAGGGGATGTGGAGTAGATACTCCTTGATGAAGGGTTGCTGTATTTTCATGTACTGTATTTTCTTTTTCTGAAAGAGAGGGAAGAGCTAATGGAGGTAAAACTGAACCAGTTGCGTTCACTAGGTGGTGTTCTGTCACAGTATCCCATGCATAGGATGTTTCTCTTTGTTTTTTCAAGGATGAAAAATGTAGAGAAGTCCTTTACACTCCTTTGGAGAGGACATCCATGGTACTTCACATCTGCTCAGCCTAGCTCTTACAGAGGCTCACAGGTAAGATTGGATTACAGCCAAGGAGGTTTTAGGAGTCTCTGGGATGTGTCTTCAAAGCACTGACCTCATCTGCATGAGTGGCACCTGCCTGTGACATGCTTCCCCAGCTTGAAACCCAGTAATGTTATAAGTTGTACTATATTCTATCTGTTTGTAGGGAACTAGTGCCATAAACATAAATTCTGTGCTCTACTAACCATATATTCTCTGAATAAAATGAAGTTTTAATTGTAACTACAATTTAGTGCTGCCATTGCCAAGGATTCC
Organism: Chamaea fasciata; assembly: GCF_029207755.1. Classification (NCBI taxonomy): domain Eukaryota; kingdom Metazoa; phylum Chordata; class Aves; order Passeriformes; family Sylviidae; genus Chamaea; species Chamaea fasciata. The sequence continues at coordinate 121,479 of NW_027094127.1, forward strand.
TTAGAGTGTCCATTTGTCCCCTTTCTGTTGGACAGCACTTGTGACCTCAGGAATCTTCTCTGTGCATTTTTTAGGGAGAGGATAAGCCTAGTGGGAGTTCACAAATAGCAATGAGGCTGTCTCTAAATATTCTGCCAATTCTCTATGCTTTGCATATATAAAGGTAGTAAAGAAAGGAAAATAAAATTAGTCAAAACAGACAACCCAGAATATGAAACCTGTTTCCACATTCTTTACATAGGAAAACATGCCTTTATTGCTTTCCACATGAAGATATAGATGTACTTCCATTTGGAAGACAGCTTTTGAAAGCTTTGCAGAACTCAGCTGCAAAATATAGACTTTGAAATGAAAGTTGGTATAAATAACTGATTCTTTTATATATTGCATACTTCATGTATATAGTGCTGTACATATTATAAGCATGCTAGTGGGGCATTCTATTTTCAGCACACTCAACTGTGACTTTGTTGCTCAAACAGCTAGTGGTTAATAATACAGGTTTTTGAGGGTTTGTATGTCACCAGATTGTTTCTGAAATTTGAAATGATCTAATGAAAAGATCTTCATTAACATATACTTTTGCCTATCATTTTGAAAACAGATCCATGCCCAAATCTAATATCTACAAGGCTTCCCTTTTATCTCCCTCCTCAAAAGTTCCATCATTCATTTAAAATAAAGTCATACCCTCCAATAGGAATTTTCTATTGTAGTTAATATTGCACTCTGTATGAACTAATATACTATGGGATTAAAAAACACAAGGACTAATATGCAGGAAAATTTTTTTCTTCTACTTCTATGCAAGAAATAAATTTAGTTGAATTTTTGTTCTTCTGAAGTTCTTTTCTTTCAAGAGGAAAATAAGGAACATACATTCCACTATTTACACTCTCTTACATGTACTTTCCACATACAACTACCTTCTGAAAAAGTACATGTGAAGAGCTGCCCTTTCACTGAGTGAACTAAGGTCATCCGCTCTGCCTTTGTCTGCTCTTGAATAAATCACATCTTTCTTTTATGGAATGATGTGGAAGCTGCATCCCTTGATTTTGAAGGTATTTGCCACTGATCCTTTCTAATTTATCCTAAAAGATTGCTGAGCGGTAGTTTTCTAAACTCTAGTTTTCACTGCTGAAAAGGGACAAGACAAGCTTTCCTAGAAGTTGGGGAGAATTCTGGCAAAATTCTCCTGACAGTCAAAGCTTCCTTCCAGCACATCTTTGTTGAAATGAATGAACAAGTTTGGAGGACATGGAAGAGGAAAGAGGGGAGGAAAAGGGACATTTCACAGTTTTTTGTCTGTCACAATGATCAGTTCTGCCTACTGAGATGAATATCCAAAAACAGTGGACCATAAAATAAACATAATAGCTCAAAACCATTTACAGTCACCAACCAATTGTCTATTACGCATCTCTTTCAGTTCATGAGATCTACCTCAGAGTGGGGGGCTATTTCTAAATTCTAGGTCATATTTATCCATCAATTTCAGTCCACCAATTTCAAAGGGATGGAAGTAATACAAGGTAAAAGTTAGGAAACTGAAAGGAACAGCAAGCTAAAAGTTAAGAAAAGTCCCTGCACCATGTATTAAAAAGATGCTGTGAAGACAAGGTGGGGAAACTCCCTAAAAATGTGTGATTGTATTTCTCAGTGCTATAATCCCAATTTTGGGAAACTGTTTCATGCTGCATTACAAATTCCAAACATGTATTTTGATATTTGGAAATTTGTTTATTGTGCTGGTTTTTAAAAAAAAAAGATTACTTTATTTTATTTTATTTTATTTTATTTTATTTTATTTTATTTTATTTTATTTTATTTTATTTTATTTTATTTTATTTTATTTTATTTTATTTTATTTTATTTTATTTTATTTTATTTTATTTTTTTTATTTTATTTTATTCTGTTTTTAAAGTGAAAGAATAATCTACCACCTCTGTTGAAGACTAATCAGAAAGGTGCTGGCTATAGAAAAGAAGCTTGATTCAAAAGAAAATATTCAAATGAATACTTTGAATATTTACAGACTGCTTTGAGTTTTATTACTCCAGTTGAAATGTAACCAAAGTATTTAGAATTAGTGGCTTCAAACATAAGTGTAAAATTGAGGAATTTAATAGTTAAAACTAGAAAGTTACATATTCTGCAGTGCCTAGCACAGTCTGGGTGTGTCCTTATATGATTCAGAAAAAATGTCATGTTCATGACTTGTACTAAATTGTCCTGCTCATGTGGTTTTAAACATGTTGAAGGGAGGGGTTACTATTTTTTGCTTACCAGCCTATCATTCCTCATTTGGTTTGTAAAGAAGTGCAGTCACTCTTGGAGCTAGTAATCCTGACTTTTGTTTGTGTTCCTCTCCCAGTCAGGACAACTGGCAGAGGGACTATTAAGGACAGCAGCCAGTCTGGGACATATAAATTAGCTTCCTCCTGTTATCTCTGACACCCATTGGGTACAGGCTACACATCTGCCTACCATCAGCTTTAATTCAAGTTCATCATGCCCAGAGACAGCATCCTCCAGAATGGAGAAAAAACTGGCCTGCTGCCAGCACCCTTTGTTCCTTCCATCTGGGTAGAACAGGATTACCTAGGATTAGCCAACACTTAGGTTCTCTGAACTGATCAGTTCAGCCAAATTACTGTGCAAAGTAAATTGATCCTCCCAAACAAAAGGGTCTGCCAGTGGGGAGGTACCTGAGAAAGCAGCATGCCTGTGTAAACAGTTCTGTCCTTTGCCACAGTGTGGAGTGTGTCAGCACCATACGCTGCCACTATGTATTTATTAAGTGACAGATTAACTCATCTCAGCATTTGGGACCCTGTTTCCAGCTGTGAGGATGATTGATGGGCTGACTACTGCTTCCGTCTTGGAAGTTATTTCCTTCATTGAACAGAGCCAAGAAGACAGGAAATTGCCCCCGTTGTAAATGCTAATCTCACCACTCCTTCAAAGACCAACCATAGAAGTTTCTTCCAGGCAAAGTCTTAAAAGTGGTACATTACACATCAAATGCATACGAATTAGAAATTTCTTTTCAAGGCTCTATCAGTTATTAAGGGTCTTCCTTTCCATATATTCATCATGCCCCACTTCACCCCTTAATTACAGTACAGCACTTTCTACTAATTGTGAGAAAGTCCATGGTAGGCAGGATCTGCATTAACTTCTGCACCCTCTGAGATGTATTTCAGGGTCAGGTAGAAAGGAGGCAGATGGGCCCCAATTCTTAGGGACATGGCCTTCAAGGAACAAAGACATGTTCCTTTTGTTCCCACCGGCAATGTTTCTTAAGAGAATGCCCCATGAAAAGTACATTTCATTAGTGTATTGCTTTGGCAAATCTCATGTCCACAAGACCTTGCACCCACACTGGTAAGGGAGTCACGGTTTCCCTACTGCTGTTGAATAGGGTCTCACTACCAGCCATTTATCTCCTGGTAACTTCTAGTGGGAAGATATCAATAAATCTTAAAATGGACTCTCTGCCATGGATCAGAGAATTTGGCCTGTCCAAACTGCTCTATCTTGACTCAGACCACGATCATTTTTTTTTTACCTTGTCTGATTCTTTACTTGTTGGGAAGTGAAATTCAGGTTTACCAAATTTCTGTAAAATGGTTTGTTCTACCTACCTTGATTTTTTTTTGCAACAGCTTCTAAAGCTCCTAACAAGTGACTACATTTTTATGAAACGAGGAACATTTTGGGATGCAGATAAAACCAATTTAAAGCTTCAGATACTTCCTTAATCACCCTTTTAATGCTTAAAAGATGAACGTGCCTATTTTGTTTTAACTTGAAGTAATAATTTCAGTGTATAGGAAATGATTTTGGTTTTTTTTTGGAGGGAAAAAGAACCTCTGGTTCTCTTTGTCTGTCCTGTGCAAAGAAGGTAGACCTTGTTTAAGTTAGGATAAAATATTCATTCAAAGATTTAATATTTTCCTTGGTTTTGTTGGAACTTAATTTCAATCAAGATTTTTCTGCCAGTACTAAGTGAAAAAGAATGAAACATCCTTATCTTTTAAAAGGAACATTAAAGGAAGCACCATCTCATTTCCCTTCATATTTCACTTTTTAAAATAATTACACCAGACATTAAAACCAAAGTTAAAACAGATGCTAGCGCATATGTGTGTTGTCTGCAAGCAAGTTCCAGGTTTGGATTTGCTAAAAATAAAACTTTAATGAGCAGATATACTTGCCAAATTTGTGGTCACTCTAAGAGATTACACTCATTTGTACTTTAGAAATTCTCTGGTGTAAGACCAAGAACCCATTTCAGGACATCCTAGGAAAAACTTTCCACTTGGCATAACCTTCACCTTAAGATGCACCAGCAACACCATCAGATGAGACTCGCATGAACTCCAGAGACCACTCCAGTGATTTGGGCTGGCAGCCAATTTATTCTAACTTGTGCACCTGTCTACTAGAAAAAAAAGAATCCACACATCTTTCGTTTACACGCCCCTTCTAAAATGCCACATTGACAGGAATATTATCTACATTTTTATAGGTAAGATTAAATATTTGCATGTGACCTGTGGACATGGTGAGACCACAGCTAAACAGAGACCTGCCTCATCCCAGCAGCAGTCTTGGTCCAAGCCTTTGCTCTCGGTGTTTGTAGCAAAAACTATACCTGTCTTGTAACAGCTCACCTTGATTGTGTCTGGGCAGTGAATGTTTTTACAGGACATCTACCTGCTGAAACATCCCTTGCTGGGATTTCTAGAATAAAAGAGTTTGATTTCTTCTAATTTATTGCACAGTCATGGAAATAATTGGGAAAGGTAATGGAATTATTTCCCATTCCTCTGAACAGTCTGCAGGGATTTTTTATCCAAACCAGATAATTGACTAAGTCAACATAGCATTAAACTTCTATTTTTAGCCCTCAAGTCCTTGTAAACATGATGTGGTGACAGGAGCAGTTTTTCCAGCTGTGTTAATAATAAAAAATAACAGCAAAAAACCCTCCCAACAAATCAACACAATCTAAGAACCCCCAAATTAAAAAAAGGCATTTTGCTTGGCCTAGAGACTGAACAAAAATAGTCCCGCACTTGAGAAGCAGGTACATAAAGATAGATTACAAATGAGGTGGAGAAATGAGGAGTTCCTTTAATGTATTTATATATATCTGCTGTCTTGGTTTGGGGAGACAGGTATCTGCCAGGTAATAAAAAGAAAACAACTGGAGTTTCCTTTGGAATGGAGAGTGTAAACTACACCCTCCACCCCTTTTTTCTTCTTTTTCAATTATAAATTTACAATCAGAGACTCTTAGGCAAAGATTTGGGAAATAGGAATAGCAGTTCTTTACTAGAATGTATTACAAAGCAAACAAACACAAAAAACCCCTACCAAACAACTACAGCATTAGTAACAAACAAAAACAGTACTAAGAACCTTGAGGGCATTGTTTCACAAAACCCAGGGCAGTTTGGTTTCGGTGTTCCTGCAGGATCCTCAGAGCACCAAGCTGAAAGAGTGGAAAAGTCCCGGGCTGGTAGCTGGGATGGCAGGGTGTCCCGGCAGGCAGGGGCAGGATGTCCCAGCAGGGCAGGGGGTGCAGGGTCACACTGCAGCAAGACGAGCAGCGCCGAAGGAGCTGAAGGCGAGGCAAAGCCGGCCCAGCTCCCGTGGGTGGCAGAGAAAACTCCGGATTCAGGCCGAACCGGTGATAGTCGATTTCCAGGACTGGATCCCTTTGGCCACAGTGAAACTCTTCCAGCCAGCAATAGCCCTTCTCTCCCTCCCCGAACGCCGAACGCCGGAAAAAGAACAGCCCGCAGCTGCCTCAAGCTCTGTCTTTTACCTGCCTTATCTCCCTCTTCCAACTTTGTCCACCTCTTTGTTTCAGTTAAGGACTCTCCAACTCCAACACTTGGTCTCCTTGGTAACTTCTGGAGAAAAAATTCTTTAGAGAAAGAAGGAACAAACCTAACCCCCAACATCTGCACATGTATGTACAAATACATGTTTACACATGTGTATCTCTAAATTTGAATATGTGTGCATTTATTCCATCTATATCCACAAATATATCTATATAGAAATAATGTGGTGACTTAACATCTTGCCTGTGAGAGGGGAATAAATGGCAGAGCACTTTTTTTGAGCACTGATGCTTGACAATGCTGCATTACTTTGAATTGGGAACTGACAGACCCACACATCCCTGCAAGTGTCAATGTTATAATGAAGAAACGTGATTATGTTATCTGTGTCAGGTAGAGGTTTGGCCAATCACTCAACGCTCATCTTCTTTCATCACATATTAGCTTTGTTGTGTTTTAGGTGCTTTATTTTCAGCGGCAACACCATGTTGATCAAACTACAACTCTCATTCCATTTAGCGAGGAATAGAACATCCTTCTGTTCTCAATTTAGGCATCTTAAAAGCATTCTTGAAATACAAAATCCTCTGTCAGCTGGGCTGAACAGCATGATAATAATGTTATTTTTCTTTCTAACACAAGATCAAAGCTTCAGACAAGGTGGCATATATCTTGGATATTCAGCCTCTAAAATTCAGGTCCGTTGAACCCAGAGATCGCTTGTTGCTGATTTTAGAGTGTAAAATTGCTTGTGAAGGAAGCATCCAGTTCCATGGCAGTATTTAACCACTGTCCTAAGTTCATGTACCACTGAGTACTTTGCTAAAATGTGAGGGATTTTCCTCTGATGTACTGTCATTTGTTTTAGTACAGAAAATGAGCATGAAGCCAAGGCTCTGCAAGATCTGCAGAGAAAGCAGAAATACCGAAGAATTGTCAATCCAGCTCTCTTCAGCCTAGCTTTTAAATTTACAGGGAGGAATTAATATTTGCCTTCTTTCCACTCCTTACATTGTAACTGTTCTGCATAAATCTAGGAGAGGCTCTAACCTCAAGTTATTAGCAGTCACTGGGCAATTTACTCCTGCTTTCCTTCTCCCCTTCCCCAGCTCCATAAAAACATTGTATTTCCCTCTTACAGTGCCAAAGTGCCTAACCAATGCATAAGAAGGCTCTAAGCGTGGATTTGGCCTCCAAAATACTGTGTTGGTCTGGCCTGGGAGGACATGAAATGCCTCAACATTCACTGCAAGAACTTCTGCTCATGACCAATTGTCCGATTAGATATTAATGTCTCCTCACAAACTGCAAGAACTGCGGTCATTGAGTTGCTGTCTTCCAGAAGGGCTGCAGGCAGACCCGAATCTGGATTCCTTCTCTCATCTAAGAATTTCTCATCACCAGAGATGACAGAAGAATCACCTGAACCCTCTGTCTGAAGACTCGATGAGTACAGGAGAAAATCTTTGAGCAGCCATTGAAAGTGAGAGCTGTTTTAAATCCCAAAATCAGCCAAGCAGAAATAAAAGGAATCATGACAGAAGAGCTGGCCATGTTTCCCATGGCAAGATTCTGAACTGATGGAATGTAAAACTTTTCACTTGAATTAGTGCAAGAGCACTTAAGGGCAATAGTCTGGAGAAAGAAAGCATTTTTCATTGGAGTAACAGAAGGGAGAAGGGGCACTTCTCACCATGCTAACTGGAAAAGCAAACTCACTGATTTTCCTCACTGAACTGGTCAAGAGCTTTCTTTCCTGCTTTAGTTAATTTAAACATGACACTTTTGTGGCTCCACTGCATTGCACACAGATGGAATGCTTTTGTTAAAGTGAAAAGAGAATTGTTTACTTGTCAGCCTGATTAACCTCAGCTATCATGAAGAGACTGCTTACATTATGCTTAATGGAAGTTTCATTCCTTTTGTCCCTTCATCTTTTCCCTTTATCTGAGTTTTGTTAGAGTCTTAATACTCCTGTCATTTACAGGAATGTCCTGGGCACAGAAAAGCTGCCTCAGAAAAATAGCACATCACCTTTTCTTCCCTGCTGTGCAGCCCCCTATGAAAGCTCCTGGGACTCTTCAGGGGGTGCCTGAAAAATAGGAGAAAAAAGCAGGACGTGGACAGGAGGGAATGACAGAAGCCTGCATACATGTTAAGTGCTATTTATGAAAGTGAATCCCCAGTGAACACAGCCCCTATATACATGAAAGCACAGAGGATTAATGACAATCGCCTCAGCAATGATAGAAGCAACAAGTGGCCTTCCTCTACTGGCCTTGATATTACCTGTCAGACTCAGTGCAGCACACATACACACATACACTCACCGTATACGAAGCAGCCTTGCCCTGGACCTTGTGACTGAGGTGTGTGGGTGCAAATTATGTTGAACCTTGGATTTCATTTTCCACAGGGCAAAGTGATAAGTCACAGAATCGCAGAATCCCTAGGTCAGAAGAGATCTTCGAGATCATTGAGTCCAACCCAGCCTTAACACCTCAACTAAAGCAAGGCACCAAGTGCCTCACCCAGTCTTTCTTTAAACACATCCAGGGATGGTGACTCCACCATCCTGAGCAGACCATACCAATACTTTATCACCCTTTGTGTAAAAAGCTTTATTATAATATCCAGCCTATATTTCCCTTGGCACAGCTTGAGACTGTGTCCTTTTATGCTGCCTGTCAGTTGCTGCCTGTGTGTCAAGCCCCTGCATGTGCTTTCTTACTCTCAAGATGAGAGAAACTGAATTGGGGTAGGAAAAGGAGGCTGAGCTCCAGAAACGCTGCCCTGTGAGCTTGTCCATCTTTCTGCTGGTCATCACTTCAATGGATGGGCTGATGCACTGATCAAGAGCATTTCATGTGACCTGGCTGCAGGAGCAGGCTAAAAGTTGCTTTTACCACACTGTTGAAATAGACAATTTTGCACGTGGAGATTAACAGCCCTTGGATGTTTTGGCCATGTTTATCCAAATGCCTGCTCATTAATTAATTCAGTGGGAAGATCTACAGTGAGCTATTGCCAGGTCTTCCATGGCCTCAGAAAAACGCTTCATGAAAAGCACCTCAGTAAAGGGCACCCTCTCTTTCTGTTGGAAGGTGTGCAGTTGTCTAGGAAATTGCTGTGATATATTGGGATTCATGCCCCCAAAAACGTGAGAGTCCTATTTTCATGCCTGTTCCTCTGTTGCATTTTTCCCTTTTCCCACTGAGTTTGTTTCAGCACTGTCTTGGGCACCAGCAGGTGCAAGAGCAGTTCACACCCTGAACATGAAACCTCCCGTCTCCTGCTACCCTTCCTTTGACAGCTGAGCAGGAAAGAATGGTTACCCACAGATGGGAAATGAAGGTGTGTTGCCATCTCCCCCATCCTCTGAGATGGCAAGACATGGAAAGATGACCCATCCTAAGCTTTTGTGAGAACTTTGAGTTCCCCTTATGAGACACATGTTTCAGAACTAATGTAGAAACAATTTAAGCTAAAAGACCTTTCAGGATTGTCCCATAGACAACTTCTGGATGTTGTGCTTTCTTTTGTGCCTTCTTTTGTTTTCAGCCCAAAGTTAAAGACATTACGAACAATTTCCCCTTACAGAATAGCTGTACATTTCCAGTTTCCTGTGACCCATCCCTTCTCTCATCACTATACCAATAAATGCCCCCACCGTTTGATTAGGTGTTTCCAGCCCTATGCTACCAGAAGTAGTGAGATTGAGAATAACTGGAGACTTTGAATTAAAAGATTAGTGGAAACAAATTGTAATGAAAGACATCAACAGAATTTTGAACCTTGATTTCATTTTACACATAGGAACTGGAGCTGCTTTAGTGGATGAAAGTATAATTTTTTTGGAGAGTTAAGACTTAGCAGTCCCCAGAGCAGGACAATAGGGGGCCACTGTGCCAAAGTGTCAGTCCAGCTCTTTAGGCCTGAAGACAGGAAAAAAAGTTTTAAAAATTCACAGTGGAAACACAGACAAGCTTTTTTCATCTGTCTGTATAGAAGAAAGAATTACTACTTCAATTTCTATCTGAAACTTCAGGAACAGGCTTAATGGGACTCTGCACCAGAACTTGTCTCTCTGAAGAGGAATTTGTTGCCTCCAGGGTCAGGAATGCGGGAGAGGGTGGAGGAGTGTTCTGTAGTTGTCCTTGTGGACTTTCAAGGGTGAATCCAGGCTAGGAAGAGCATTAATTCGAAAGAAAAGTAATGGAAAAGTAGATACAAAAATGAAGATAGATTTGCCTCTGAATCCTAATGTCTTTATCCTTGGGGATTTTGATTCCATTACAAATATTAGCAAAGATCAAGGGCATATTATTTCAGGGCAAGTCTGATTAGAAAGAAGTTAATTCAGCAAAAGTGGAAATCAGCTAAAGAATTAAAAATTGATGTGAGAAATGCAATGGAATTTTCAGATCCTTTAGGAATCTTCTCACACTTGACTTGTTCCTTCAAGGAACCTCTTGTACCTTTTAAACCCAAACCAACTCTCTCCTCTTATCCTCCTGGATCCTCCTAGGCCTTTCCTCTGCACATTTTGCCTTTGATACTCTTTCAGAATATCTTTTCCCCTTCCTACCATGCTTTTTTGGAGGCACAAAATGCTGCCTATTATCTATCCAGACCACCAAGAAAAGATGGAGAGCATTCTTCCCATTGCTTATTTTAGCGTCCCCTTCTGCCTTTCACGTTGTCTATTTTTACTGCCTCTGCCAGTAGGGAAGACTCAGACAGATGGCAAGTACTGGATTTTTAATGAGGAATGGATGTGTATGGCAAACCAAACCTCACCTCAGAGTCAGAGTGGCATCCAAGGAGATGTTCTTAAGAAAATCCTCATCAATGAAAATTAAAGGAGGATGGTTTACCCATTTTCTAAAATTAAGGTGGTTTTTTACATCTATTCTTCTTCATTGGCTGTTGAACTGATGCATCTCAAGTGAGAAAAGAAACAAAAAAGACAATTTGGCCATGCAGATGGAGTCGACAGTGGGAAAGAGAGACATGAGATGAGACTAGTTTCAAATTTCTTTCTTACCTACTTGTCCAAAGAGACAAAGCTCATGTTTTCACAGGTTAAGAGGCATGCCTGCACCTGTGCATCTGTGTATCTTCCTTCCTAATATTCTTTCAGTGACATTGCAGACTGCATTGTCTGAAGGTATTATATTTCTAGAAGGTTTATGAAAAAACCTTCTGAAGTTCTACTAAGCCAAGTACAAAGTCAGGCACTTGAGCCAAGGCAATCCCAAGCACAAATTACAGGCTGTGAGGAGACTAGATTAAGAGCAGCCCAAGAAGAAGGACTTAGGAGTGTTGGTGGATGAGAAGCCCAACATGTGAGCTCCCAGATTAGAAAGCCTCTGTCCTTGGCGGCAGCCAAAGAAATGGGACCAAAGCAGGTTGAGGGAAGGCATTCTGTCCTTCTACTACCCTCGCATGAAACCCCACTGGGTCCATTTCTGGGCCCTTCAGAATAAGAAGGACATCACCTTGCTGAATCACGTCCAGAGCAGGTCATAGGGCCTGGTGCAGCTCTCCTGTGAGAAACGGTTGACAGGCGTTGTTCCGAATGGAGAAGAGAAGGCTCTGGAGAGATCTCAGAGTACCTTCCAGCAACTAAGAGTGCTATAAGAGAACTGGAGAGGGCCTTTTGATGAGGGCATGGAGTGATAGGATAAGGAAGAATGTTTTCAAACTGAAAGAGGCCAGGGCATTATTAGATGTTTGAAAGAAATTCCTCTCTGTGAAGGTGGTGAAGCACCGGCACAGGTTGCTCAGAAAAGCTGTGGATGCCCCATCCTGGAAGTGTTCAAGGCCAACTTGCATGAGGCTTTAGGGAATCCGGTCTAGTGGAAAGGGTCCCTGCCCATGGCATGCGGGTCACACGGGGAGATCTTTAGGGTGTCTTCCAACTCAGACTGTCCAATGATTCTGTGAAGCAAAATCTTACTATCTGCTTGCCTTGCTTTGACTCCGTTCCTAACTGGCCTCTGCTGAACCCCACTGGCCCCTTTGTCTAACTATGCACAGCAGCTTTTGCTGTCATGGTAAACAGATGGTTTGATGAGCAAGGTCCTGCAATCATATCTAGCAGAGCAGACTGCACACACTCTTCCTCCCCTTCCTCTGTAGTTAAAATCAAGAATATAAAGGCCATTTGTTGTTGCTCCGAATAAAAAGCTCCATAATACTGAAACCATTTAGAGGTTATTTTGGGTACACAAAGATTTTACCATTACGTTAAGAGTTTCTCTAATTGTGTTAGAAACAATATGAAGTTCCAATTGAAATATGAAATGATATCTGCTGTATAAAAACTGAAAGGAGTTACATCACAAGTCATGAGTTAGAAATCGAGCTGGTTGCAGAAATTTACAGACTCTAAAGGTACAACATGTGTAGAATGGAGGGCCCAAACCACCTTTCTGTCTACTGCCTGGAATTGGTTAATCAAAAAAGTTAATGTGAAACAAAGACATTTTCAAGAAAAGCTTGTAAGCTACAAGCAAAAAACAATTGCAAATCATATATTTAATTTAATCTTGACATTTGCAGTTAAGAGTGAATGACTTATTATGTGGTGATGGTTATGTGGTAATGCTCCTCACTCACTGAAAGCTGTATCTCCATCTCCTCCTTGCTGTTTTTGTAATGTCTTTTGAAACCTCTCTGGAAATCCTCCACCATCTTCCACACGAAGGTGAGGAGGGCATCGTTGTAGGGGTTCTTGGCAATCTGCAGGTTCCAGAACACCAGGCTGCTCAAGTTGTTGGTGTATAGCTTCCTCAGGACCCCTGTGGTGAGGAACTTCCGCAGATTCAAGCCGTTCTCCAGGAAGAGCCAGACAAATTTGGGCCTGTCTTTCACCAGGGCTGTGAACATCACATCCTGAAGGTCAGCAGCCTAGGAAGAACTGGAAAAGCAAATGTGAGGGATCACATGTGAGACATGTAAATTTCATCTATGGCCTGATACACAATCACTGTCACACTTTCATCAGAATCAGGCCGGGGGCTTTTTCTGTGCACAATTGCCTTGGCTAGATGGCCCAGAGCATTTCTGGCATGGGCAGATCACCTTTCTAACCAGTGATGATAGAATGGATGGATCATCAGGGAATGATGGAGCTGGCTCTATGGACTATCCTGACTGAATGAGTTGGAAAGGACCACAAGGATCATGGAGTCCAGCCCCCGGCCCTTCACAGACACCCCAACAATGCCACCCTGTGCATCCCTGAGAGTGTTGCTCAAATGCTCCTTGGGCTGTGGCAGCCTTGGGGCTGTGCCCATTCCCTGGGGAGCCTGGGCAGCGCCCTGTACCCTCTGGGAGAAGAACCTTTCCCTGGTCTCCAGCCTGAGCCTCCCCTGGCACAGCTCCAGCCATTCCCTGGGGTCCTGTCCCTGTAACAGTAGAGATGGGAGCTGCCCCTTGTGAGGAAGCAGCAGCTGCCAAGGAGGTCTGACCTCCTCTTCTCCAGGCTGAACAGAATGTGACGGTCAGTGCGGGAGCAATAGACACTCTCTTGACACAGAGGCCCAGGTGCTGAGACAGTGGCTCCTGCTGGGATGTGTCCCTCCCCACAGCTCCCAGCACTCCCTCAGAAGGGGGCTGCACCTGCCAGTTTCGGTCATTGTTGAAGATCTCGTCGCTGACAAGGTCCAGCTGGTTCCACTCCAGCAGCAGCTTCAGCTGCCCGTTCCAGTTCTCCCTGTCGTGCTCCTTGGTGCTGAAAGCTGCAGGCGAGGAACAATCTCTGAGTAACAACCAGGCACATTTATCATCTCTGCTTCTCACACTGCCAGGACAAGACTTCTTCCAAGTGGCTTTTTCCCCAGACTCATGCACATCTTCCTGACTGGGGGCTGGAGGCTGCTGGAGGCTCAGGGATGTATTTATGGTCCAGGACCACTTCCTAACCAAGATCAGCACAAGGCTTTCTTCAGGCTGCTCAGAGTCCTGCACCCTCTACACCAGGGAGATTCTGCAGGATTCCCAAGTGGGGCCCTACCGGCATCCCCAAGACTCTCCAAAATGCCTTCCCAGTTACCTGGTTTGGATCTTTCCCATGCTCAGAGATCCCATACTGCTGTTGTAGCCTGCCCACACCCCTTCAGCAGAAGAAGACAGGCTCCAAATTGAGGCAGGAGCTTAGCTCTAGGGAGATGGCACTGCTCTAAGGAAACCTCCTCTAGGGAATAAATAGCCATCCCATTTCCATTTATTATTAAATTCCCAAACAAACCCAGAAAAACAATTATTTGCCTTTGTACAGAGCAAAGGAAATGGCATTGCCCACAATTCCATCTCCAACTTCTATTCTGATCACTGTCAGTAAATGAAGGCTTTCAAGGACGTCTTTGATCTACAAAAAAAGAGAAAAATTCCCTTTCAAAGCTTTCAAGGCTGTTTAGTAGCAGATCTTCTAGATCCTTTAACAAAGAAATTTATCACCGCATCGTAGTAAAGCTGCTTCTCATCAGTCCTGGGTTTTAACAAATTTAAACAAGCCTAAATGGAAGTAGATAATGAGTTGGATTTTAAAGTCACCAAAGGACAACATTAATTATCCTCTGAACATACAGCAAAGAAATGTGATTCCCCGATGCAGATCATCTTTAACACCAAGATATCATCTCAGTAATTAGAAGCAGCAAGAAATTTCCATTAATGTCATCCTCTGAGTGTCACTTTGCAAAGCAGAAGACCACACAGAGGCAAAACAAAGGCCTTGCTTTGGTTTCAAACATTTTCCTAGGAAGGCATGAGAAGAACCTAATTCTTTTAAGGAATCAAAGCTCTCCAGGAATGAAAGTCCACTCAGTGCAACAAAAGTAGCCCAAACAAATGAGTAGATTGCAAAAGGGCTAATCCTCCCCCTGCTCCAGATATGGAAGTGGCCAAGAAAGTAGAGCTCTCCCCTCTTCTTCTCTGCAGGAGAAGCAGGATGACTAAGAGAAAAAGTCCCAGCTATTCCTTCAGTCCTCCATCACCAAAGCTGTGCCATAGCACAGGTGCTGCCTTCAAAGTGACCCCAGTTCCAGCCTAGACTTCTCACCTTTCAGAGAACTCCTTCCCCAACACGCCCAGCAACAGCAACCCCAGCTCAACACCCTGCCAAGACCCGCAGCTGTCCCCATGCCTGCGCAGAGCTTTCCCACCCCCTGGTTCCCTGCAAGTGCCGTGGCATGGCACTCAGGAGGATGTGCTCCAAGGCCTTCCCCGCTAGCAAGCTCAGGCTGCCAGGCCTACGGTTCCTGGATCATCCTTCCCACCCACCCTTCCCGTGCACGGCTGGTCCATTTGCGCTCAGCTCCGACTTGGCCGCTTCACCAGGACTGCTGCTAAAGGATGGAGAGCAGCCCGGCAAGCTCCTTCTCCAGCTCCCTCTTTACTCTCGGGGCAGGTAGAACATGCCACAGGAAAGCAAGCAGTGCCAAAAGACTTGGGCCAGCATCAGGCACATTGAGGAATGAAACAAGGCCTTTGTTCGATGGAAGGAAGCACAAGCAATTGACAGAAGTGAAGAGGACTTAGCACAGATATCCAGAAGTCCTTAGCACCAGTTAACATCAGCAAAACCTGGAAGCCTAACTTGACATGAGAGTGACTTGATAAAAAGCTTGAGACATAGCCTTTGGGAAGACCTAAGGGCGGCTACAGAATCAGCCCTGTGCAGGGAAGGCATGAGGAAGATGAGCTGCTTTGGTGCGCTGAGACTCCTCCTGGCCAGCAGGTGGACATTAACTTCAGGTCTAGGATTCTGACGCAATGTGTTTCCTTCTAAGCCCCTGCCTATGGAATCACCTCAGCACTCTAAAGACGGAAGGGATTTTTGATAGAATTCCTACAGCAACCCACTGAAATTTGGACGTGGCGAAGAAGCCTTGTGCTGGGGTGCAGAGCCCTAACATCCTGCCAATAAAAGAGCTCTTGGTGGACAATGCATTTGTCTGCTGATTTCATTGAATTCTAGAGACCTCTCAGGACTGCTCTGTCCTGAGGGAAGGCCCTTGACCTTGAGCTGCAGGCACTCGCGCAAGCTTCAGATCACTTCCCTCAGCTTCCAGGACCTCTCTTGGCCGGCATCCTGACGGGGCGGTAGGACCGCTGCCAGGCACTGCTGGGACCCAGCAGGACAGGACCGGCTGTCTCGTGTCCACGTAGCACCCCCTGACACAGCCAGGGTCATCCCGAAAGCAGACAAGGCTCACGTGTCAGCGCAGAGGGGCAAGGAGCGCTGGGCTCCTCTCAGGGTGTCTCAGCTGGGCCTGCTCCACAAGACGCCCCCATTTGAAGGCCTGCTAATGCCCAGCTGCCAGAAATGCCTGCCTTGTTCTCTCCAAGATGCAGAGGAAGAGGCAGGGAGCAGGGCCCATTGGGAGGCAAAGCTTCCAAGCCTTTTCTGAGGCCACGCACACAGCAAGAGCAGCCAAGACTCTCCCTGCTGCCTGGCCCACACAGCCCAGCTCGGTGCTGGCCCTCTGGGCCACAGCAGCCTCCAGCAAGCAAGAGGCAAATGCATATTGCCAAGACTTGAAACACAGCAGACAGCTAAGACGTGAGACGTGTGTGCGGGAAGGCCTTTGAATTTACAGCTCTCCAAGACAGCTTTGGGGCTGGCAGCTGGACAGAGATGCTCCTGCTCACACCTGTGTCCAAAGGGGGGAAACACACTCTGCTGCAGGTGCTTGCCTTGGTCTCTGCAGGTCCAGCTGGATTCCAAACCTGCTCTTCACAGCCTTCTCCCTTCCCTTGTCCGTCTGCCAAGGGCAACGGGCCTCAAGGACTGAAAGGACCACAGAGAGCCAAAGGAGGACAGTTGTTCCTACATCACTGGGAGCTCCTAGGAAAGCACTTTCCTTCAGCAGCTAGCCCCTTTCCCCCAGAGGCCTTTCCCCGGATTGGAAGCTTTCCTGGGGAATGCCAAGACACTCTTAAGAAACCCTGGCAAGGCTGAATTTCTTTCTGGTCCTATCTGGACAGGCGCTCCAGCTCTAGCTGGCATTTCCCCCAGTGTGATTCCAGCTGGAGGTTGACACATGCAGCCCCAGGCCCTCTACAAACACAAGCTGCCCGCTGCCTCCACTCCTGCCTGCGCTCACAGCAGCAAAAGCAGGCTCTTCCCGGCCAGAGACCAGAGCCCTGATCCCGCAGGACGCTCTCGCCAGCACCTTCCAGGACTCTCCGCTGTGCACGCAGCACTTTTCCTGCCCGCTCTCCACAGCCTTTGGAAGACAGAGCACAACCTGGCTGGCGCTGCCATCAGCACACTGCAAACACGGGCAGAGGAAGGAGAAGCAGGGGCTGCTTTGCGGCCATGCCCAGGAGAGACTGGAAGGCTGCCCTCCCTCTGCTCTCACTCGCTTGGCTTTCTGGCAGCCTCTGAGGCAGGGGCTGCGATTCCTCAGCTCTGGGCACCAGAACCGCAGCCGGGATCCCGGAACTGCCTGACGGCGCTGGGGCCATTGGCTGGGTCACGCGTCCGAGTCTCGGCCACCGTGCTGCTGCTGCTGCTGCTTCACTTGCCCTTAGGCACACCCCAAGCTCCCTGTTAAGGCCTGATGGTCTCTGCTTCTGCCATCTCCCCGACCCTGTGCAGGGATGGAGCACTGCTGTGCTTTCAGCAAGCTATTCTTGAAAGCTTCCAGCATTCCAAGCTCCTTTGCCCTCTGTAGATGCTTGCCATGGAATCCCTCACAGCTGGCTTCAGAGCGTCCTCAGGTTGGCTCTCTCAAAATCCGGGAGCTTCAGGCTGCTCAGTAGGACCTTAAACTGCACAGTGTTGTGGAACTGGACCTTCAGCACAGGCACCTTTCCAACCTGACGCGGCCTCGCTCCTCTGTGTCTCTGCACAAAAGACGGCGCGCAAGAGGACGGCAGCAGGGGCCTGTGTGTGCTAGGGCTCAGATTTTACACCGTTTCAGCTCCACAGAGACGCAGGTGAAGTGAAGAAGCCAAAGTGTTTATTAATTCAAGGCCAAGCAAAGGGATGAGCTGGGAAGGAATAAGGGGGGATGGGCAGGGTCTGAGGGCTGGGGGGAGGGAGCTAAGTACAAAGAGCGAGAGGTGTGAAGCCAGGAGAATTGTGCTCAGCCTCAGCTGTGCGTGGAGCTCCAGCAGCACTGAGAGATGGTGTCCTCTTCAGTGTCTCCTGGTGTGTTCTTGGGACACCGGTTTGCTGGATTCAGAAGACGTCCCCAGTTGTTTAGCTTTCTGGGGAAAGCCGGCTTCATTTTGCAGGTTCAGAGCATGACAAGCTGTTGTCTTGCCTCTGGGTTTGAAGGGCTGCAAGAGAGAAGAATAGAGACATGGTCAGAGGCT
The DNA here is from genome assembly GCF_029207755.1 of Chamaea fasciata. Lineage (NCBI taxonomy): Eukaryota > Metazoa > Chordata > Aves > Passeriformes > Sylviidae > Chamaea > Chamaea fasciata. The sequence goes on from NW_027094127.1 coordinate 139,680, forward strand.
GGATCTGTGGGAATCCTAGGAGATCTTCCTGCCAGGGCCATCCCATCCAGCCCTCGTCCACACAGGGAGCAAAGGCCTCCAGAGCTGAGGATTGCAGCTGTCTGCCCGGGCAGTGCAGCTTCCCCCGCCAGAGCCGCTGACGGCCCGCTGCCCTCACTCACCCTGACTGAGAAGGTGAAGCTGTCCTGGCTGCCCCCTCAGAGAGCGTGTCACGGCCCCAGCGGCACGGCTCCCTGCCAGCGCCGCTGCCAGCCCTGTGGCCACACGGCCTCCTGCCCCGGCAGGGCTCAGCCCGGGCCCTTGCCGCCAGCTGCCGCCCCAGGGCACGGCTGCCAGAGGGCGGCAGCAGCCCCGAGGGCAGGCGGGGCTCCACGGCGCCGGGCCCAGATGCCGCTGCTGCAGCCGGGGCAGCAGCAGCCGGGGCCGGGGCCGAGCTGCGGCGGGCCAGGGAGGGAGCCCGGGCTCGTGGCTCACCCAAGAACCACATGGCTGCCTCTGGCAGGGACTCCTGTGGGTTCTCCAGGTAGGGCAGGGCCCGGCGCAGGTGCTCGGCCGCTAGGATCCTGTCATCTGCCAGCTGGAGAGAGCGGCAGGAGGGAAGGGTTGGCGCGGGCTCAGCCCCTGGGCCGGGCTCTGGCCGCGCCCAGCCCCGGCCTCCCCTGCCCGCACGGCCCTGAGGCCCGGCCAGCAGCCGCTGGCGCCGGGCTCTGGAGGGGGCAGAGGGCCGGCTGCTGCCCGGGGAGCCGCGGTGCCGCCCCGTGCCCGCAGCCCCGCTGGGCCGGGACTCCACGGGCACCCGGCTCGGGGCCGCAGGAGCCTGGAGAAGAGCCCGCGGGGCCCAGGGAAGGCAGCGGCGTGTGGGGCGCAGGCTGGAGCCCCCGGGTGCAGCACTGGGCAGGGGCCACGGCTGCCAGCCCCGCGGCCACGGATCTTCTCCAGGCTGAGGCTGCCACTTCTCCAAGCCATCCTTACCTTGCAGTCATCGATAGTCAAGGGATGTTCCTTTGTCAGGAGCTTCTCGAGATCCCTCCTCTTCAGGAACTTGGCCGCACAATACAGGGTTTCCCGAGAGGCCTGAAGAGCAGCAGAGATGCAGAGATGGCACCACAGCCCAGGGCACAAGGACTCGCATCCCTGTGCCAAGGCCTGGAGAAGGACGCAGCCTCCTCCTCCTCCTGCAGCAGGGCAGGAGGCAGCTGAGCCCCCGTCCCAGGGATGCACAAAACCTCACATTTGCCACACGCCGGTTCTCATCATGGCAGTAGAATAAAAGTAGGTACAGGCTCTTGTTTACAGTTGCCTTCAGGCGCTTTTTTCCCTCCTTCACTACCAACTCCATCACCTTACAGAAGAGGTCAATGGAGAGCAGTTGCATGTAGCTATTTTCCTAGAGGAAAGGAAAAAACCTAAGCATCAATTACTCCAGGCCCACCTAGGCAAAGGCCTGAAAATGCAGACAGCACAAGGTTTCTGGGCAGCACCCAATTCCTGTGGCTCGGGTTGCAGAACCTTACATTGTTAAAGAGCGCCAGGAGTGCCTCAGCCAGCTTTGGGGCGGTGGTGCTGGATACCAGGATGTCTTCGCTCTCCAGCATATTAGTAAGCACACGGAGGGTCAGGGCAACCACCACTCCATCTTCATCAGCCAGCAGATCCACAAAGCTTTCAGACAGGCAGCACATTCTTCTGGCCTGTGTGGAACACAAGGCTGCGCTGTGAAGCTGTGAACAGCTGCACCAGCGACAGCGCCCAGGCACTGCAAGCCCAGCCTGCTGCCGCAGGGCCCAGACACCAAAGGCCTGTCCCAAAGCACTCGGGCAGCTGAGGCAGGAGAGCTGGGAGCAGCTGCCTCAGCTCCTGAAGCCCAGCCAGCCCATGGGGCTGCTCTCCCCAGTGCAGCTTCAGCTGCTGCCCCCTTCTCACCATCAGGGGATCCTTGCTGAGCACCAGCAGGCCTTTGAGCGCCAGGCGACACCTCTTCCTGCACTCGGTCCGCAGGTACCTCGACACGACCCTCAGGACCCAGCCACCACATTTAGTCCAGTCCAGGCATTCCAGAACCTGAAAGGCACAGGGCAGTGGTACAGGGCCCAGCTGGCAGGAGCCCAGAACTGCCCAGGGCCAGCCCCAGGCAGCAGCAGCACAGGGCGCTGGTGCCATCCCAGGAGGCTAGGGATGCGGCTGCGAGAGGGCAGAGAGCTGGGAGGCAGCTCAGCCAGGCAGCGCTGCTCTTCAGGCTCACCTCCACAAGGAATGCCAGGAAAGGCAGATCGCAGCCTGGCTTCTCAATGCTGAGCAGCCGGAGCATGCGGGTTGCGATGCAGGAAGAGAAAGGGATCAAGACATGGCGCATCTCCCTGTCAGGGGCAAAAAGGAAGAAAGAGCCTGAGTAGGGGGGGGCACACTTTTCTCAGGACTGACTCCCAGAGGTGCAGTCTTTCCCCAGCATCCCTGGAGGGGACGTGGGTGCTTTGGGAGGTGGCCACTCCTGTGCACCCTCCTCTCCCAGCCTTTTCCAGTCTGCTCGGCCGTCCCTAAAGAGACGAGGCCCTCTGGCCCATGACCAGAGGGACTGTGTGGGGCAGCCCGGGCACAGGGCACCAATTCCAGGGACAGCAGGGAGCAGGGGGTCTCACCTGGCCAGCAGAGCCACAGCATAGTACTGGGTATGAGCACAGAGCATGGTGTCCCAGCCATGCTTGGACTCCACAGCCATCACCTCATTCTCACACTGCAGCCGGCAGAGCAGGGTCTTCATGACCTGCACTGCAAACCTGTGTGCAGAGCAAAGCCCGGGTCACATTGGGAGCACTGGCACTGGCCACAAGGACATGGAAAGGACGGGAGGACGGAGACCTGTTGGGGTCGCTGGGAAGGTGGTGTTCCTCTCGGCACGCTCTCCAGAAGTGATCGACTTCCTGTGGTGGCATCTGCTGTGTGGTGACGACAACATGGAAAAGCAGAGCCACAAAGAGGCGGGAGGAAAAAAGGATCATTGCCTCGTGGCACTCAGGCACCTGGACAATCACCCACACCACCAGAGTTGCCTGCAAAAGAAGTTGCCATGGAGAGCGCTCAGTGCGAGGTGTCCATGTGGCAGGGCCCCAGGGGAGACGCAGGGGGAGCAGCGGGCCTGGTGGCCCCTGAGCCTGCCCTTAGGCCAGGTTTCAGCCCAGGGCCTGAGGCAGGGAGAGGATGGAGAGCTGCTGGAGAGGCGACCTGGGGGTGAGCAAATGCCCAGAAACTCACAGCCAGAGCAAAGACGCCCTCCTTGTCCCCATCCGAGGTGAACGTGCTGTGCAGAGGCCAATCCTCCATCACACAGAGCAGTGTTGGCAGAACCTTCTCCACTGTGAGACTCGATGAGCCTATGCTTCTCCAGATCATTGCAGCAGCTCTGTGGGATCAGAGCTCTGTGTCAGGGGCATCTCAGCCACACTACCATGCCCTGTGCGGCTCTGGGGGCCGGGTGACAGAGCCCCGGTGCCCTGAAGGGCAGGGAGGGAGCACGGCAGCAGGCTCGGGAAACAGAGGGGCCCGAGGGTCCCGGACCTGTCTGCCGCTCTGGCAGAGCCCATTGCACGGGCCGTGCAGGGCCATGGTCCTAAAGGCCGAGGAGGCCTGAGCTCTCCAGGCAGGTGGGCCCATACCTGTCACATGTTGGGGCACAGCGCAGGAGGGTCAGCACCACATCAGCTGGGTGTTCTTCGGCCAGCCTCACGATGTTCATGGGCAGCCTGGTATCCACATTTCCATGCGATGCAAAATTCTGGTGCATCTTCTTCACAATGGCTGGCACCTGGAAAAGGCATGGGGAAGACTTGGGCCGCTGTCTAGGAGAGCAACTTCACCAGCTTCCCCCAAGAATCGCTTCCCTTCCTGCCACGCTGTGCCGGCCTCAAAGGCTGAGGGGGCCCAGTGGCCGTGGCTGGAGATGACACGCAATCCTGGGAGGCCTCTGGCCCCAGCCCCAGGCTGTTTACCTGCTGCTCAGAAGGAATACCACTCTTCTGGATAAAATCCACGGCGGGAGCAGGAATGGCAGTGGGAGTGGGCGTGGCGCCAGTATCTCTGATGCCCTGAGTCTCTCCAGTGTCAGCCGTTTGGAGGGCCACAGCCTCAGCCACTGCCTTGTCAGCCCTTGCCCTTTGATCATTCAATGCAGCATCAAAATTTTCTAATGGCTCAGCCAAATCCGTGTTGACATCAGGCTCTGCCTGGGGCTCGGTCAGCCCACAGTCAGGCTCAGCTGAGCCCTCAGCTGCCGTGCTGCTGGTGTTTCTACGCCGTATGCGCAGGAATTTTCGGATCATCTGCAGGAGAACAAAGGACAGGGAAGAGAGACGTGTTCCATGGAGTGCTCCAAGCGCGGTGCTCGGCTGAGCAGTGACAGCAGGCCCAGCCCAGGCGGGGATGGCTGCAGGTACCTTCAGTGTCCTGCGGAAGCTTCCACCGGCAGGCCTCTGCTCTTGTGTGCCATCCATGGCTGCATCTGGCAAAGAGCGAGAGCAGCCAGAGCTGAGGGGCTGCGGGAGAGGCCGGAGAACACAGCCCAGCCCTGCCCTGCCCAGGCTGCGATAGGGATGGGATGGGATGGGGCCACATTGGCTGCAGCCATCAGCCCTGTGGCCCAGCTCTGCCACTCACCATCCTGTAGTGTCTGGATCTGCTCGGGCTCTTCAGGCTCTTGTGCTGGGGTAGCTCCAGGGCCTTTGCTTTTTTTTTCCCCTGAACACTTTGGACAGGCCGAGAAATCTGCCCGCCATGCCACAGCACCTTTCAAGAGAGATGCCTCAGGAAAGCACTGAGGCAACAAGTTGTGCACTTGCGCCTTGAAAGCACCTGTGGCAGAAGAAGCCTCAGGAAGGCTGCAGGACAGCAAGTCCTGCACTCTGGTCTCAAGGGCTCCTGCCACAATGACAGGAGGTTCCTCGTAGACGATTCAAGCCACCAAATCCCACAGTCCGGCCTGGAGGCCACAGGCCACGGGGATAAGAGATGACTTGGAAAACCTCCGAGTCACCAAGTCGTGCAGTCTGGCCGTGAGGTCAGCTGCACGAGTCACTCCTCGTAGAAGCTCTGGGTCAGGCACAAACGAGTGCGCTGTGCGGGGGCTCCTCACAGCACCGCTCTGGCGCGTCCTGTCCCGTCGCCTGCTCCAAGGAATGTGGCCTGGCTGCGTCACCGCCAGCACCTATGTCCCCACGTGTCACAAAGGGTCCTTGGACACCCTGTGCCATTCCAAGCCACGGTGACCGCGCTGCTGCACCGCGTCACAAAGGGCCAATGCACACACTGTCACCTGCCCTGGGGCCGCTCCCAGCCCAGCCAAAGTGGCCCAGGTTGGAAGGAACCCCTCACCCCAAGTGTCTAAGACAGCCCTGAGACAGCATTTTTCGCAGCGGCTCAAACCGTTGGCAAACGCTGCCCTGCTCTGCGGGTTCAGGGCAGCAGAAGGAGCCCCCAGGGCCGCCGATGCAGCCGCAGCGGGAAGGGCACGGGGCCTCGCACAGAAGCTGGCACGGCCTCCCTGGGACACGTCCCAGCCGGTGGCCGTCCTAAACCCGCGGGTGTGACACAGACGAGGAACCTGTGGGCCGGGGCACGGACGCTGCTCTGACCCCTGGGGCCAGGGCAGCGCTGAAATCGGCAGGCGTGACGGAGCCCCCGCCCAAGCAGAGCTGCCGCCCCCCGAGCCCTGGCAACGCTGGTGCCATCTCCTGCCCCAGAGACCTGTGCCCCGGGGCGCTTCTCTGCCACAGGGCAGCCAAAGCCAACGGGCCCTGGCGGCTGGGCTCCTTCCTACAGGGGATGTTGGCAGGAGCACCTGGAGCAAGTGCTGGCAACACTTGGTCTCTGTCAGAAGCTCTTACTCCATGCTGAAATTGTTTTCTACTTGGAGTGATTTCCTGAAGCACAAAATCACCCTGGCAGCAGAGGCATAGAAGGAGTTGGCATTTAAGAATCCTCAATTCAGGAAAGCTTTTCTTCCCGTTACTCAACTCAAGTAGTTGCAAAAAGTTGCCAACTTCCTAAATTTATAGCAATGGCCTGAGAACCTGATAGATTTGCAAGCTTCCTTCCCATCTCAAAGCAGTGTTAGAAATGATCAGAGCCAATTTCCAAACTCAAAGATTTAGTTAACAAATTTGAAAAGCAATTTCGGGAAATGCTACGATAAATCAGGACAACATGGATCCAATGTTGGGTGGTCAATCCGGGAGCAGCAAAGGGTGCTTCTCCAGAGTACTGCCCACAACTTCGGGGTCTCGGAGGAGGTGTTTTAGACCATTGTTCTACCCTGAGGCAAAAACAAGACGGTAACAAAGAACCCGAAGAACATGACATCGTGTACATAAGAGAATCATTGAAATGTCTGGTGTCCGCAAGGGGTATCTGAAAGAGTTTCCTGAGAAATTGAAAAGACGTCTGCATGAAAAGTCTCCGAATCTTCTGTCAGATGGTTTCTGCCGCCCTCCGCCCAGATTGGTATGGGATCTCCTGATGAGCTGTGAAGATGTGGTCAGCCCATGCTTCATGGGCCCTTTCCCGCTTATCTCTCTGGCAGATGTCCAGGTAACACCTTAGGACAGTGAAAAGACTGTGGTATGCAAAGAGAGGCCCTGGAAGTGTTTCCAGCAATTCAGGGGATTTTACCTTCCACTGCAAAGTTTTAAGACACACGATTAAAATCCAGGAATTTAATACTTTGTATCTATTACAGCAGCAACACATTTGCCTTAAGGTCATCCACTGCATGTCGCTTTGCAAAGCAGAAGACCACACAGAGGCAAAACAAAGGCCTTACTTTGGTTTCAAACATTTTTCTAGGAAGGCATGGGAAGAGCCTAATTCTCTTAAGGAATCAAAGCTCTCCAGGAATGAAAGCCCACTCAGTGTTACAAAAGAAGCCCAAACAAATGAGTAGATTGCAAAAGGGCTAATCCACCCGCTGCTCCAGCTATGGAAGTGGCCAAGAAAGTAGAGCTCTCCCCTCTTCTTCTCTGCAGGAGAAGCAGGATGACTAAGAGAAAAAGTCCCAGCTATTCCTTCAGTCCTCCATCACCAAAGCTGTGCCATAGCACAGGTGCTGCCTTCAAAGTGACCCCAGTTCCAGCCTAGACCTCTCACCTTCCAGACAACTCCTTCCCCAACACGCCCAGCAACAGCAACCCCAGCTCAACACCCTGCCAAGACCCGCAGCTGTCCCCATGCCTGCGCAGAGCTTTCCCAACCCCTGGTTCCCTGCACGTGCCGTGGCATGGCACTCAGGAGGATGTGCTCCAAGGCCTTCCCCGCTAGCAAGCTCAGGCTGCCAGGCCTACGGTTCCTGGATCATCCTTCCCACCCACCCTTCCCGTGCACGGCTGGTCCATTTGCGCTCAGCTCCGACTTGGCCGCTTCAGCAGGACTGCTGCTAAAGGATGGAGAGCAGCCCGGCAAGCTCCTTCTCCAGCTCCCTCTTTACTCTCGGGGCAGGTAGAACATGCCACAGGAAAGCAAGCAGTGCCAAAAGACTTGGGCCAGCATCAGGCACATTGAGGAATGAAACAAGGCCTTTGTTCGATGGAAGGAAGCACAAGCAATTGACAGAAGTGAAGAGGACTTAGCACAGATATCCAGAAGTCCTTAGCACCAGTTAACATCAGCAAAACCTGGAAGCCTAACTTGACATGAGAGTGACTTGACAAAAAGCTTGAGACATAGCCTTTGGGAAGACCTAAGGGCGGCTACAGAATCAGCCCTGTGCAGGGAAGGCATGAGGAAGATGAGCTGCTTTGGTGAGCTGAGACTCCTCCTGGCCAGCAGGTGGACATTAACTTCAGGCCTAGGATTCTGACGCAATGTGTTTCCTTCTAAGCCGCTGCCTATGGAATCACCTCAGCAGTCTAAAGACGGAAGGGATTTTTGATAGAATTCCTACAGAAACCCACTGAAATTTGGACGTGGCGAAGAAGCCTTGTGCTGGGGTGCAGAGCCCTAACCTCCTGCCAATAAAAGAGCTCTTGGTGGACAATGCATTTGTCTGCTGATTTCATTGAATTCTAGAGACCTCTCAGGACTGCTCTATCCTGAGGGAAGGCCCTTGGCCTTGAGCTGTAGGCCCCCGCGCAAGCTTCAGATCAGCTCCCTCAGCTTCCAGGACCTCTCTTGGCCGGCATCCTGACGGGGCGGTAGGACCGCTGCCAGGCACGGCTGGGACCCAGCAGGACAGGACCGGCTGTCTCGTGTCCACGTAGCACCCCCTGACACAGCCAGGGTCATCCCGAAAGCAGACAAGGCTCACGTGTCAGCGCAGAGGGGCAAGGAGCGCTGGGCTCCTCTCAGGGTGTCTCAGCTGGGCCTGCTCCACAAGACGCCCCCGTTTGAAGGCCTGCTAATGCCCAGCTGCTAGAAATGCCTGCCTTGTTCTCTCCAAGATGCAGAGGAAGAGGCAGGGAGCAGGGCGCCTTGGGAGGCAAAGCTTCCAAGCCTTTTCTGAGGCCGCTCACACACCAAGAGCAGCCAAGACTCTCCCTGCTGCCTGGCCCACACAGCCCAGCTCGGTGCTGGCCCTCTGGGCCGCAGCAGCCTCCAGCAAGCAAGAGGCAAATGCATATTGCCAAGAGTTGAAGCACAGCAGACAGGTAAGATGTGAGACGTGTGTGCGGGAAGGCCTTTGAATTCACAGCTCTCCAAGACAGCTTTGGGGCTGGCAGCTGGACAGAGATGCTCCTGCTCACACCTGTGTCCAAAGGGGGGAAACACACCCTGCTGCAGGTGCTTGCCTTGGTCTCTGCAGGTCCAGCTGGATTCCAAACCTGCTCTTCACAGCCTTCTCCCTTCCCTTGTCCGCCTGCCAAGGGCAACGGGCCTCAAGGACTGAAAGGACCACAGAGAGCCAAAGGGGGACAGTTGTTCCTACATCACTGGGAGCTCCTAGGAAAGCGCTTTCCTTCAGCAGCAAGCCCCTTTCCCCCAGAGGCCTTTCCCCAGATTGGAAGCTTTCCTGGGGAATGCCAAGACACTCTTAAGAAACCCTGGCAAGGCTGAATTTCTTTCTGGTCCTTTCTGGACAGGCGCTCCAGCTCTAGCTGGCATTTCCCCCAGTGTGATTCCAGCTGGAGGTTGACACATGCAGCCCCAGGCCCTCTACAAACACAAGCTGCCCGCTGCCTCCACTCCTGCCTGCGCTCACAGCAGCAAAAGCAGGCTCTTCCCGGCCAGAGACCAGAGCCCTGACCCCGCAGGACGCTCTCGCCAGCACCTTCCAGGACTCTCCGCTGTGCACGCAGCACTTTTCCTGCCCGCTCTCCACAGCCTTTGGAAGACAGAGCACAACCTGGCTGGCGCTGCCATCAGCACACTGCAAACACGGGCAGAGGAAGGAGAAGCAGGGGCTGCTTTGCGGCCATGCCCAGGAGAGACTGGAAGGCTGCCCTCCCTCTGCTCTCACTCGCTTGGCTTTCTGGCAGCCTCTGAGGCAGGGGCTGCGATTCCTCAGCTCTGGGCACCAGAACCGCAGCCGGGATCCCGGAACTGCCTGACGGCGCTGGGGCCATTGGCTGGGTCACGCGTCCGAGTCTCGGCCACCGTGCTGCTGCTGCTGCTGCTTCACTTGCCCTTAGGCACACCCCAAGCTCCCTGTTAAGGCCTGATGGTCTCTGCTTCTGCCATCTCCCCGACCCTGTGCAGGGATGGAGCACTGCTGTGCTTTCAGCAAGCTATTCTTGAAAGCTTCCAGCATTCCAAGCTCCTTTGCCCTCTGTAGATGCTTGCCATGGAATCCCTCACAGCTGGCTTCAGAGCGTCCTCAGGTTGGCTCTCTCAAAATCCGGGAGCTTCAGGCTGCTCAGTAGGACCTTAAACTGCACAGTGTTGTGGAACTGGACCTTCAGCACAGGCACCTTTCCAACCTGACGCGGCCTCGCTCCTCTGTGTCTCTGCACAAAAGACGGCGCGCAAGAGGACGGCAGCAGGGGCCTGTGTGTGCTAGGGCTCAGATTTTACACCGTTTCAGCTCCACAGAGACGCAGGTGAAGTGAAGAAGCCAAAGTGTTTATTAATTCAAGGCCAAGCAAAGGGATGAGCTGGGAAGGAATAAGGGGGGATGGGCAGGGTCTGAGGGCTGGGGGGAGGGAGCTAAGTACAAAGAGCGAGAGGTGTGAAGCCAGGAGAATTGTGCTCAGCCTCAGCTGTGCGTGGAGCTCCAGCAGCACTGAGAGATGGTGTCCTCTTCAGTGTCTCCTGGTGTGTTCTTGGGACACCGGTTTGCTGGATTCAGAAGACGTCCCCAGTTGTTTAGCTTTCTGGGGAAAGCCGGCTTCATTTTGCAGGTTCAGAGCATGACAAGCTGTTGTCTTGCCTCTGGGTTTGAAGGGCTGCAAGAGAGAAGAATAGAGACATGGTCAGAGGCTGGATCTGTGGGAATCCTAGGAGATCTTCCTGCCAGGGCCATCCCATCCAGCCCTCGTCCACACAGGGAGCAAAGGCCTCCAGAGCTGAGGATTGCAGCTGTCTGCCCGGGCAGTGCAGCTTCCCCCGCCAGAGCCGCTGACGGCCCGCTGCCCTCACTCACCCTGACTGAGAAGGTGAAGCTGTCCTGGCTGCCCCCTCAGAGAGCGTGTCACGGCCCCAGCGGCACGGCTCCCTGCCAGCGCCGCTGCCAGCCCTGTGGCCACACGGCCTCCTGCCCCGGCAGGGCTCAGCCCGGGCCCTTGCCGCCAGCTGCCGCCCCAGGGCACGGCTGCCAGAGGGCGGCAGCAGCCCCGAGGGCAGGCGGGGCTCCACGGCGCCGGGCCCAGATGCCGCTGCTGCAGCCGGGGCAGCAGCAGCCAGGGCCGGGGCCGAGCTGCGGCGGGCCAGGGAGGGAGCCCGGGCTCGTGGCTCACCCAAGAACCACATGGCTGCCTCTGGCAGGGACTCCTGTGGGTTCTCCAGGTAGGGCAGGGCCCGGCGCAGGTGCTCGGCCGCTAGGATCCTGTCATCTGCCAGCTGGAGAGAGCGGCAGGAGGGAAGGGTTGGCGCGGGCTCAGCCCCTGGGCCGGGCTCTGGCCGCGCCCAGCCCCGGCCTCCCCTGCCCGCACGGCCCTGAGGCCCGGCCAGCAGCCGCTGGCGCCGGGCTCTGGAGGGGGCAGAGGGCCGGCTGCTGCCCGGGGAGCCGCGGTGCCGCCCCGTGCCCGCAGCCCCGCTGGGCCGGGACTCCACGGGCACCCGGCTCGGGGCCGCAGGAGCCTGGAGAAGAGCCCGCGGGGCCCAGGGAAGGCAGCGGCGTGTGGGGCGCAGGCTGGAGCCCCCGGGTGCAGCACTGGGCAGGGGCCACGGCTGCCAGCCCCGCGGCCACGGATCTTCTCCAGGCTGAGGCTGCCACTTCTCCAAGCCATCCTTACCTTGCAGTCATCGATAGTCAAGGGATGTTCCTTTGTCAGGAGCTTCTCGAGATCCCTCCTCTTCAGGAACTTGGCCGCACAATACAGGGTTTCCCGAGAGGCCTGAAGAGCAGCAGAGATGCAGAGATGGCACCACAGCCCAGGGCACAAGGACTCGCATCCCTGTGCCAAGGCCTGGAGAAGGACGCAGCCTCCTCCTCCTCCTGCAGCAGGGCAGGAGGCAGCTGAGCCCCCGTCCCAGGGATGCACAAAACCTCACATTTGCCACACGCCGGTTCTCATCATGGCAGTAGAATAAAAGTAGGTACAGGCTCTTGTTTACAGTTGCCTTCAGGCGCTTTTTTCCCTCCTTCACTACCAACTCCATCACCTTACAGAAGAGGTCAATGGAGAGCAGTTGCATGTAGCTATTTTCCTAGAGGAAAGGAAAAAACCTAAGCATCAATTACTCCAGGCCCACCTAGGCAAAGGCCTGAAAATGCAGACAGCACAAGGTTTCTGGGCAGCACCCAATTCCTGTGGCTCGGGTTGCAGAACCTTACATTGTTAAAGAGCGCCAGGAGTGCCTCAGCCAGCTTTGGGGCGGTGGTGCTGGATACCAGGATGTCTTCGCTCTCCAGCATATTAGTAAGCACACGGAGGGTCAGGGCAACCACCACTCCATCTTCATCAGCCAGCAGATCCACAAAGCTTTCAGACAGGCAGCACATTCTTCTGGCCTGTGTGGAACACAAGGCTGCGCTGTGAAGCCGTGAACAGCTGCACCAGCGACAGCGCCCAGGCACTGCAAGCCCAGCCTGCTGCTGCAGGGCCCAGACACCAAAGGCCTGTCCCAAAGCACTCGGGCAGCTGAGGCAGGAGAGCTGGGAGCAGCTGCCTCAGCTCCTGAAGCCCAGCCAGCCCATGGGGCTGCTCTCCCCAGTGCAGCTTCAGCTGCTGCCCCCTTCTCACCATCAGGGGATCCTTGCTGAGCACCAGCAGGCCTTTGAGCGCCAGGCGACACCTCTTCCTGCACTCGGTCCGCAGGTACCTCGACACGACCCTCAGGACCCAGCCACCACATTTAGTCCAGTCCAGGCACTCCAGAACCTGAAAGGCACAGGGCAGTGGTACAGGGCCCGGCTGGCAGGAGCCCAGAACTGCCCAGGGCCAGCCCCAGGCAGCAGCAGCACAGGGCGCTGGTGCCATCCCAGGAGGCTAGGGATGCGGCTGCGAGAGGGCAGAGAGCTGGGAGGCAGCTCAGCCAGGCAGCGCTGCTCTTCAGGCTCACCTCCACAAGGAATGCCAGGAAAGGCAGATCGCAGCCTGGCTTCTCAATGCTGAGCAGCCGGAGCATGCGGGTTGCGATGCAGGAAGAGAAAGGGATCAAGACATGGCGCATCTCCCTGTCAGGGGCAAAAAGGAAGAAAGAGCCTGAGTAGGGGGGGGCACACTTTTCTCAGGACTGACTCCCAGAGGTGCAGTCTTTCCCCAGCATCCCTGGAGGGGACGTGGGTGCTTTGGGAGGTGGCCACTCCTGTGCACCCTCCTCTCCCAGCCTTTTCCAGTCTGCTCGGCCGTCCCTAAAGAGACGAGGCCCTCTGGCCCATGACCAGAGGGACTGTGTGGGGCAGCCCGGGCACAGGGCACCAATTCCAGGGACAGCAGGGAGCAGGGGGTCTCACCTGGCCAGCAGAGCCACAGCATAGTACTGGGTATTAGCACAGAGCATGGTGTCCCAGCCATGCTTGGACTCCACAGCCATCACCTCATTCTCACACTGCAGCCGGCAGAGCAGGGTCTTCATGACCTGCACTGCAAACCTGTGTGCAGAGCAAAGCCCGGGTCACATTGGGAGCACTGGCACTGGCCACAAGGACATGGAAAGGACGGGAGGACGGAGACCTGTTGGGGTCGCTGGGAAGGTGGTGTTCCTCTCGGCACGCTCTCCAGAAGTGATCGACTTCCTGTGGTGGCATCTGCTGTGTGGTGACGACAACATGGAAAAGCAGAGCCACAAAGAGGCGGGAGGAAAAAAGGATCATTGCCTCGTGGCACTCAGGCACCTGGACAATCACCCACACCACCAGAGTTGCCTGCAAAAGAAGTTGCCATGGAGAGCGCTCAGTGCGAGGTGTCCATGTGGCAGGGCCCCAGGGGAGACGCAGGGGGAGCAGCGGGCCTGGTGGCCCCTGAGCCTGCCCTTAGGCCAGGTTTCAGCCCAGGGCCTGAGGCAGGGAGAGGATGGAGAGCTGCTGGAGAGGCGACCTGGGGGTGAGCAAATGCCCAGAAACTCACAGCCAGAGCAAAGACGCCCTCCTTGTCCCCATCCGAGGTGAACGTGCTGTGCAGAGGCCAATCCTCCATCACACAGAGCAGTGTTGGCAGAACCTTCTCCACTGTGGGACTCGATGAGCCTATGCTTCTCCAGATCATTGCAGCAGCTCTGTGGGATCAGAGCTCTGTGTCAGGGGCATCTCAGCCACACTACCATGCCCTGTGCGGCTCTGGGGGCCGGGTGACAGAGCCCCGGTGCCCTGAAGGGCAGGGAGGGAGCACGGCAGCAGGCTCGGGAAACAGAGGGGCCCGAGGGTCCCGGACCTGTCTGCCGCTCTGGCAGAGCCCATTGCACGGGCCGTGCAGGGCCATGGTCCTAAAGGCCGAGGAGGCCTGAGCTCTCCAGGCAGGTGGGCCCATACCTGTCACATGTTGGGGCACAGCGCAGGAGGGTCAGCACCACATCAGCTGGGTGTTCTTCGGCCAGCCTCACGATGTTCATGGGCAGCCTGGTATCCACATTTCCATGCGATGCAAAATTCTGGTGCATCTTCTTCACAATGGCTGGCACCTGGAAAAGGCATGGGGAAGACTTGGGCCGCTGTCTAGGGGAGCAACTTCACCAGCTTCCCCCAAGAATCGCTTCCCTTCCTGCCACGCTGTGCCGGCCTCAAAGGCTGAGGGGGCCCAGTGGCCGTGGCTGGAGATGACACACAATCCTGGGAGGCCTCTGGCCCCAGCCCCAGGCTGTTTACCTGCTGCTCAGAAGGAATACCACTCTTCTGGATAAAATCCACGGTGGGAGCAGGAATGGCAGTGGGAGTGGGCGTGGCGCCAGTATCTCTGATGCCCTGAGTCTCTCCAGTGTCAGCCGTTTGGAGGGCCACAGCCTCAGCCACTGCCTTGTCAGCCCTTGCCCTTTGATCATTCAATGCAGCATCAAAATTTTCTAATGGCTCAGCCAAATCCGTGTTGACATCAGGCTCTGCCTGGGGCTCGGTCAGCCCACAGTCAGGCTCAGCTGAGCCCTCAGCTGCCGTGCTGCTGGTGTTTCTACGCCGTATGCGCAGGAATTTTCGGATCATCTGCAGGAGAACAAAGGACAGGGAAGAGAGACGTGTTCCATGGAGTGCTCCAAGCGCGGTGCTCGGCTGAGCAGTGACAGCAGGCCCAGCCCAGGCGGGGATGGCTGCAGGTACCTTCAGTGTCCTGCGGAAGCTTCCACCGGCAGGCCTCTGCTCTTGTGTGCCATCCATGGCTGCATCTGGCAAAGAGCGAGAGCAGCCAGAGCTGAGGGGCTGCGGGAGAGGCCGGAGAACACAGCCCAGCCCTGCCCTCCCCAGGCTGCGATAGGGATGGGATGGGATGGGGCCACATTGGCTGCAGCCATCAGCCCTGTGGCCCAGCTCTGCCACTCACCATCCTGTAGTGTCTGGATCCGCTCGGGCTCTTCAGGCTCTTGTGCTGGGGTAGCTCCAGGGCCTTTGCTTTTTTTCCCCCTGAACACTTTGGACAGGCCGAGAATTCTGCCCGCCATGCCACAGCACCTTTCAAGAGAGATGCCTCAGGAAAGCACTGAGGCAACAAGTTGTGCACTTGCGCCTTGAAAGCACCTGTGGCAGAAGAAGCCTCAGGAAGGCTGCAGGACAGCAAGTCCTGCACTCTGGTCTCAAGGGCTCCTGCCACAATGACAGGAGGTTCCTCGTAGACGATTCAAGCCACCAAATCCCACAGTCCGGCCTGGAGGCCACAGGCCACGGGGATAAGAGATGACTTGGAAAACCTCCGAGTCACCAAGTCGTGCAGTCTGGCCGTGAGGTCAGCTGCACGAGTCACTCCTCGTAGAAGCTCTGGGTCAGGCACAAACGAGTGCGCTGTGTGGGGGCTCCTCACAGCACCGCTCTGGCGCGTCCTGTCCCGTCGCCTGCTCCAAGGAATGTGGCCTGGCTGCGTCACCGCCAGCACCTATGTCCCCACGTGTCACAAAGGGTCCTTGGACACCCTGTGCCATTCCAAGCCACGGTGACCGCGCTGCTGCACCGCGTCACAAAGGGCCAATGCACACACTGTCACCTGCCCTGGGGCCGCTCCCAGCCCAGCCAAAGTGGCCCAGGTTGGAAGGAACCCCTCACCCCAAGTGTCTAAGACAGCCCTGAGACAGCATTTTTCGCAGCGGCTCAAACCGTGGGCAAACGCTGCCCTGCTCTGCGGGTTCAGGGCAGCAGAAGGAGCCCCCAGGGCCGCCGATGCAGCCGCAGCGGGAAGGGCACGGGGCCTCGCACAGAAGCTGGCACGGCCTCCCTGGGACACGTCCCAGCCGGTGGCCGTCCTAAACCCGCGGGTGTGACACAGACGAGGAACCTGTGGGCCGGGGCACGGACGCTGCTCTGACCCCTGGGGCCAGGGCAGCGCTGAAATCGGCAGGCGTGACGGAGCCCCCGCCCAAGCAGAGCTGCCGCCCCCCGAGCCCTGGCAACGCTGGTGCCATCTCCTGCCCCAGAGACCTGTGCCCCGGGGCGCTTCTCTGCCACAGGGCAGCCAAAGCCAACGGGCCCTGGCGGCTGGGCTCCTTCCTACAGGGGATGTTGGCAGGAGCACCTGGAGCAAGTGCTGGCAACACTTGGTCTCTGTCAGAAGCTCTTACTCCATGCTGAAATTGTTTTCTACTTGGAGTGATTTCCTGAAGCACAAAATCACCCTGGCAGCAGAGGCATAGAAGGAGTTGGCATTTAAGAATCCTCAATTCAGGAAAGCTTTTCTTCCCGTTACTCAACTCAAGTAGTTGCAAAAAGTTGCCAACTTCCTAAATTTATAGCAATGGCCTGAGAACCTGATAGATTTGCAAGCTTCCTTCCCATCTCAAAGCAGTGTTAGAAATGATCAGAGCCAATTTCCAAACTCAAAGATTTAGTTAACAAATTTGAAAAGCAATTTCGGGAAATGCTACGATAAATCAGGACAACATGGATCGAATGTTGGGTGGTCAATCCGGGAGCAGCAAAGGGTGCTTCTCCAGAGTACTGCCCACAACTTCGGGGTCTCGGGGGAGGTGTTTTAGACCATTGTTCTACCCTGAGGCAAAAACAAGACGGTAACAAAGAACCCGAAGAACATGACATCGTGTACATAAGAGAATCATTGAAATGTCTGGTGTCCGCAAGGGGTATCTGAAAGAGTTTCCTGAGAAATTGAAAAGACGTCTGCATGAAAAGTCTCCGAATCTTCTGTCAGATGGTTTCTGCCGCCCTCCGCCCAGATTGGTATGGGATCTCCTGATGAGCTGTGAAGATGTGGTCAGCCCATGCTTCATGGGCCCTTTCCCGCTTATCTCTCTGGCAGATGTCCAGGTAACACCTTAGGACAGTGAAAAGACTGTGGTATGCAAAGAGAGGCCCTGGAAGTGTTTCCAGCAATTCAGGGGATTTTACCTTCCACTGCAAAGTTTTAAGACACACGATTAAAATCCAGGAATTTAATACTTTGTATCTATTACAGCAGCAACACATTTGCCTTAAGGTCATCCACTGCATGTCGCTTTGCAAAGCAGAAGACCACACAGAGGCAAAACAAAGGCCTTACTTTGGTTTCAAACATTTTTCTAGGAAGGCATGGGAAGAGCCTAATTCTCTTAAGGAATCAAAGCTCTCCAGGAATGAAAGCCCACTCAGTGTTACAAAAGAAGCCCAAACAAATGAGTAGATTGCAAAAGGGCTAATCCTCCCCCTGCTCCAGATATGGAAGTGGCCAAAAAAGTAGAGCTCTCCCCTCTTCTTCTCTGCAGGAGAAGCAGGATGACTAAGAGAAAAAGTCCCAGCTATTCCTTCAGTCCTCCATCACCAAAGCTGTGCCATAGCACAGGTGCTGCCTTCAAAGTGACCCCAGTTCCAGCCTAGACCTCTCACCTTCCAGACAACTCCTTCCCCAACACGCCCAGCAACAGCAACCCCAGCTCAACACCCTGCCAAGACCCGCAGCTGTCCCCATGCCTGCGCAGAGCTTTCCCAACCCCTGGTTCCCTGCACGTGCCGTGGCATGGCACTCAGGAGGATGTGCTCCAAGGCCTTCCCCGCTAGCAAGCTCAGGCTGCCAGGCCTACGGTTCCTGGATCATCCTTCCCACCCACCCTTCCCGTGCACGGCTGGTCCATTTGCGCTCAGCTCCGACTTGGCCGCTTCACCAGGACTGCTGCTAAAGGATGGAGAGCAGCCCGGCAAGCTCCTTCTCCAGCTCCCTCTTTACTCTCGGGGCAGGTAGAACATGCCACAGGAAAGCAAGCAGTGCCAAAAGACTTGGGCCAGCATCAGGCACATTGAGGAATGAAACAAGGCCTTTGTTCGATGGAAGGAAGCACAAGCAATTGACAGAAGTGAAGAGGACTTAGCACAGATATCCAGAAGTCCTTAGCACCAGTTAACATCAGCAAAACCTGGAAGCCTAACTTGACATGAGAGTGACTTGACAAAAAGCTTGAGACATAGCCTTTGGGAAGACCTAAGGGCGGCTACAGAATCAGCCCTGTGCAGGGAAGGCATGAGGAAGATGAGCTGCTTTGGTGAGCTGAGACTCCTCCTGGCCAGCAGGTGGACATTAACTTCAGGCCTAGGATTCTGACGCAATGTGTTTCCTTCTAAGCCGCTGCCTATGGAATCACCTCAGCAGTCTAAAGACGGAAGGGATTTTTGATAGAATTCCTACAGAAACCCACTGAAATTTGGACGTGGCGAAGAAGCCTTGTGCTGGGGTGCAGAGCCCTAACCTCCTGCCAATAAAAGAGCTCTTGGTGGACAATGCATTTGTCTGCTGATTTCATTGAATTCTAGAGACCTCTCAGGACTGCTCTATCCTGAGGGAAGGCCCTTGGCCTTGAGCTGTAGGCACCCGCGCAAGCTTCAGATCAGCTCCCTCAGCTTCCAGGACCTCTCTTGGCCGGCATCCTGACGGGGAGGCAGGACCGCTGCCAGGCACTGCTGGGACCCAGCAGGACAGGACCGGCTGTCTCGTGTCCACGTAGCACCCCCTGACACAGCCAGGGTCATCCCGAAAGCAGACAAGGCTCACGTGTCAGCACAGAGGGGCAAGGAGCGCTGGGCTTCTAGGGTGTCTCAGCTGGGCCTGCTCCACAAGACGCCCCCATTTGAAGGCCTGCTAATGCCCAGCTGCTAGAAATGCCTGCCTTGTTCTCTCCAAGATGCAGAGGAAGAGGCAGGGAGCAGGGCGCCTTGGGAGGCAAAGCTTCCAAGCCTTTTCTGAGGCCGCTCACACACCAAGAGCAGCCAAGACTCTCCCTGCTGCCTGGCCCACACAGCCCAGCTCGGTGCTGGCCCTCTGGGCCGCAGCAGCCTCCAGCAAGCAAGAGGCAAATGCATATTGCCAAGAGTTGAAGCACAGCAGACAGGTAAGATGTGAGACGTGTGTGCGGGAAGGCCTTTGAATTCACAGCTCTCCAAGACAGCTTTGGGGCTGGCAGCTGGACAGAGATGCTCCTGCTCACACCTGTGTCCAAAGGGGGGGAACACACCCTGCTGCAGGTGCTTGCCTTGGTCTCTGCAGGTCCAGCTGGATTCCAAACCTGCTCTTCACAGCCTTCTCCCTTCCCTTGTCCGCCTGCCAAGGGCAACGGGCCTCAAGGACTGAAAGGACCACAGAGAGCCAAAGGGGGACAGTTGTTCCTACATCACTGGGAGCTCCTAGGAAAGCGCTTTCCTTCAGCAGCAAGCCCCTTTCCCCCAGAGGCCTTTCCCCAGATTGGAAGCTTTCCTGGGGAATGCCAAGACACTCTTAAGAAACCCTGGCAAGGCTGAATTTCTTTCTGGTCCTTTCTGGACAGGCGCTCCAGCTCTAGCTGGCATTTCCCCCAGTGTGATTCCAGCTGGAGGTTGACACATGCAGCCCCAGGCCCTCTACAAACACAAGCTGCCCGCTGCCTCCACTCCTGCCTGCGCTCACAGCAGCAAAAGCAGGCTCTTCCCGGCCAGAGACCAGAGCCCTGACCCCGCAGGACGCTCTCGCCAGCACCTTCCAGGACTCTCCGCTGTGCACGCAGCACTTTTCCTGCCCGCTCTCCACAGCCTTTGGAAGACAGAGCACAACCTGGCTGGCGCTGCCATCAGCACACTGCAAACACGGGCAGAGGAAGGAGAAGCAGGGGCTGCTTTGCGGCCATGCCCAGGAGAGACTGGAAGGCTGCCCTCCCTCTGCTCTCACTCGCTTGGCTTTCTGGCAGCCTCTGAGGCAGGGGCTGCGATTCCTCAGCTCTGGGCACCAGAACCGCAGCCGGGATCCCGGCACTGCCTGACGGTGCTGGGGCCATTGGCCGGGTCACGCGTCCGAGTCTCGGCCACCGTGCTGCTGCTGCTGCTGCTTCACTTGCCCTTAGGCACACCCCAAGCTCCCTGTTAAGGCCTGATGGTCTCTGCTTCTACCATCTCCCCGACCCTGTGCAGGGATGGAGCACTGCTGTGCTTTCAGCAAGCTATTCTTGAAAGCTTCCAGCATTCCAAGCTCCTTTGCCCTCTGTAGATGCTTGCCAAGGAATCCCTTTACAGCTGGCTTCAGAGCGTCCTCAGGTTGGCTCTCTCAAAATCCGGGAGCTTCAGGCTGCTCAGTAGGACCTTAAACTGCACAGTGTTGTGGAACTGGACCTTCAGCACAGGCACCTTTCCAGCCTGACGCGGCCTCGCTCCTCTGTGTCTCTGCACAAAAGACGGCGCGCAAGAGGACGGCAGCAGGGGCCTGTGTGTGCTAGGGCTCAGATTTTACACCGTTTCAGCTCCACAGAGACGCAGGTGAAGTGAAGAAGCCAAAGTGTTTATTAATTCAAGGCCAAGCAAAGGGATGAGCTGGGAAGGAATAAGGGGGGATGGGCAGGGTCTGAGGGCTGGGGGGAGGGAGCTAAGTACAAAGAGCGAGAGGTGTGAAGCCAGGAGAATTGTGCTCAGCCTCAGCTGTGCGTGGAGCTCCAGCAGCACTGAGAGATGGTGTCCTCTTCAGTGTCTCCTGGTGTGTTCTTGGGACACCGGTTTGCTGGATTCAGAAGACGTCCCCAGTTGTTTAGCTTTCTGGGGAAAGCAGGCTTCATTTTGCAGGTTCAGAGCATGACGGGCTGTTGTCTTGCCTCTGGGTTTGAAGGGCTGCAAGAGAGAAGAATAGAGACATGGTCAGAGGCTGGATCTGTGGGAATCCTAGGAGATCTTCCTGCCAGGGCCATCCCATCCAGCCCTCGTCCACACAGGGAGCAAAGGCCTCCAGAGCTGAGGATTGCAGCTGTCTGCCCGGGCAGTGCAGCTTCCCCCGCCAGAGCCGCTGACGGCCCGCTGCCCTCACTCACCCTGACTGAGAAGGTGAAGCTGTCCTGGCTGCCCCCTCAGAGAGCGTGTCACGGCCCCAGCGGCACGGCTCCCTGCCAGCGCCGCTGCCAGCCCTGTGGCCACACGGCCTCCTGCCCCGGCAGGGCTCAGCCCGGGCCCTTGCCGCCAGCTGCCGCCCCAGGGCACGGCTGCCAGAGGGCGGCAGCAGCCCCGAGGGCAGGCGGGGCTCCACGGCGCCGGGCCCGGATGCCGCTGCTGCAGCCGGGGCAGCAGCAGCCAGGGCCGGGGCCGAGCTGCGGCGGGCCAGGGAGGGAGCCCGGGCTCGTGGCTCACCCAAGAACCACATGGCTGCCTCTGGCAGGGACTCCTGTGGGTTCTCCAGGTAGGGCAGGGCCCGGCGCAGGTGCTCGGCCGCTCGCATCCTGTCGTCTGCCAGCTGGAGAGAGCGGCAGGAGGGAAGGGTTGGCGCGGGCTCAGCCCCTGGGCCGGGCTCTGGCCGTGCCCAGCCCCGGCCTCCCCTGCCCGCACGGCCCTGAGGCCCGGCCAGCAGCCGCTGGCGCCGGGCTCTGGAGGGGGCAGAGGGCCGGCTGCTGCCCGGGGAGCCGCGGTGCCGCCCCGTGCCCGCAGCCCCGCTGGGCCGGGACTCCACGGGCACCCGGCTCGGGGCCGCAGGAGCCTGGAGAAGAGCCCGCGGGGCCCAGGGAAGGCAGCGGCGTGTGGGGCGCAGGCTGGAGCCCCCGGGTGCAGCACTGGGCAGGGGCCACGGCTGCCAGCCCCGCGGCCATGGATCTTCTCCAGGCTGAGGCTGCCACTTCTCCAAGCCATCCTTACCTTGCAGTCATCGATAGTCAAGGGATGTTCCTTTGTCAGGAGCTTCTCGAGATCCCTCCTCTTCAGGAACTTGGCCGCACAATACAGGGTTTCCCGAGAGGCCTGAAGAGCAGCAGAGATGCAGAGATGGCACCACAGCCCAGGGCACAAGGACTCGCATCCCTGTGCCAAGGCCTGGAGAAGGACGCAGCCTCCTCCTCCTCCTGCAGCAGGGCAGGAGGCAGCTGAGCCCCCGTCCCAGGGATGCACAAAACCTCACATTTGCCACACGCCGGTTCTCATCATGGCAGTAGAATAAAAGTAGGTACAGGCTCTTGTTTACAGTTGCCTTCAGGCGCTTTTTTCCCTCCTTCACTACCAACTCCATCACCTTACAGAAGAGGTCAATGGAGAGCAGTTGCATGTAGCTATTTTCCTAGAGGAAAGGAAAAAACCTAAGCATCAATTACTCCAGGCCCACCTAGGCAAAGGCCTGAAAATGCAGACAGCACAAGGTTTCTGGGCAGCACCCAATTCCTGTGGCTCGGGTTGCAGAACCTTACATTGTTAAAGAGCGCCAGGAGTGCCTCAGCCAGCTTTGGGGCGGTGGTGCTGGATACCAGGATGTCTTCGCTCTCCAGCATATTAGTAAGCACACGGAGGGTCAGGGCAACCACCACTCCATCTTCATCAGCCAGCAGATCCACAAAGCTTTCAGACAGGCAGCACATTCTTCTGGCCTGTGTGGAACACAAGGCTGCGCTGTGAAGCCGTGAACAGCTGCACCAGCGACAGCGCCCAGGCACTGCAAGCCCAGCCTGCTGCCGCAGGGCCCAGACACCAAAGGCCTGTCCCAAAGCACTCGGGCAGCTGAGGCAGGAGAGCTGGGAGCAGCTGCCTCAGCTCCTGAAGGCCAGCCAGCCCATGGGGCTGCTCTCCCCAGTGCAGCTTCAGCTGCTGCCCCCTTCTCACCATCAGGGGATCCTTGCTGAGCACCAGCAGGCCTTTGAGCGCCAGGCGACACCTCTTCCTGCACTCGGTCCGCAGGTACCTCGACACGACCCTCAGGACCCAGCCACCACATTTAGTCCAGTCCAGGCACTCCAGAACCTGAAAGGCACAGGGCAGTGGTACAGGGCCCGGCTGGCAGGAGCCCAGAACTGCCCAGGGCCAGCCCCAGGCAGCAGCAGCACAGGGCGCTGGTGCCATCCCAGGAGGCTAGGGATGCGGCTGCGAGAGGGCAGAGAGCTGGGAGGCAGCTCAGCCAGGCAGCGCTGCTCTTCAGGCTCACCTCCACAAGGAATGCCAGGAAAGGCAGATCGCAGCCTGGCTTCTCAATGCTGAGCAGCCGGAGCATGCGGGTTGCGATGCAGGAAGAGAAAGGGATCAAGACATGGCGCATCTCCCTGTCAGGGGCAAAAAGGAAGAAAGAGCCTGAGTAGGGGGGGCACACTTTTCTCACGACTGACTCCCAGAGGTGCAGTCTTTCCCCAGCATCCCTGGAGGGGACGTGGGTGCTTTGGGAGGTGGCCACTCCTGTGCACCCTCCTCTCCCAGCCTTTTCCAGTCTGCTCGGCCGTCCCTAAAGAGACGAGGCCCTCTGGCCCATGACCAGAGGGACTGTGTGGGGCAGCCCGGGCACAGGGCACCAATTCCAGGGACAGCAGGGAGCAGGGGGTCTCACCTGGCCAGCAGAGCCACAGCATAGTACTGGGTATGAGCACAGAGCATGGTGTCCCAGCCATGCTTGGACTCCACAGCCATCACCTCATTCTCACACTGCAGCCGGCAGAGCAGGGTCTTCATGACCTGCACTGCAAACCTGTGTGCAGAGCAAAGCCCGGGTCACATTGGGAGCACTGGCACTGGCCACAAGGACATGGAAAGGACGGGAGGACGGAGACCTGTTGGGGTCGCTGGGAAGGTGGTGTTCCTCTCGGCACGCTCTCCAGAAGTGATCGACTTCCTGTGGTGGCATCTGCTGTGTGGTGACGACAACATGGAAAAGCAGAGCCACAAAGAGGCGGGAGGAAAAAAGGATCATTGCCTCGTGGCACTCAGGCACCTGGACAATCACCCACACCACCAGAGTTGCCTGCAAAAGAAGTTGCCAATGGAGAGCGCTCAGTGCGAGGTGTCCATGTGGCAGGGCCCCAGGGGAGACGCAGGGGGAGCAGCGGGCCTGGTGGCCCCTGAGCCTGCCCTTAGGCCAGGTTTCAGCCCAGGGCCTGAGGCAGGGAGAGGATGGAGAGCTGCTGGAGAGGCGACCTGGGGGTGAGCAAATGCCCAGAAACTCACAGCCAGAGCAAAGACGCCCTCCTTGTCCCCATCCGAGGTGAACGTGCTGTGCAGAGGCCAATCCTCCATCACACAGAGCAGTGTTGGCAGAACCTTCTCCACTGTGGGACTCGATGAGCCTATGCTTCTCCAGATCATTGCAGCAGCTCTGTGGGATCAGAGCTCTGTGTCAGGGGCATCTCAGCCACACTACCATGCCCTGTGCGGCTCTGGGGGCCGGGTGACAGAGCCCCGGTGCCCTGAAGGGCAGGGAGGGAGCACGGCAGCAGGCTCGGGAAACAGAGGGGCCCGAGGGTCCCGGACCTGTCTGCCGCTCTGGCAGAGCCCATTGCACAGGCCGTGCAGGGCCATGGTCCTAAAGGCCGAGGAGGCCTGAGCTCTCCAGGCAGGTGGGCCCATACCTGTCACATGTTGGGGCACAGCGCAGGAGGGTCAGCACCACATCAGCTGGGTGTTCTTCGGCCAGCCTCACGATGTTCATGGGCAGCCTGGTATCCACATTTCCATGCGATGCAAAATTCTGGTGCATCTTCTTCACAATGGCTGGCACCTGGAAAAGGCATGGGGAAGACTTGGGCCGCTGTCTAGGGGAGCAACTTCACCAGCTTCCCCCAAGAATCGCTTCCCTTCCTGCCACGCTGTGCCGGCCTCAAAGGCTGAGGGGGCCCAGTGGCCGTGGCTGGAGATGACACACAATCCTGGGAGGCCTCTGGCCCCAGCCCCAGGCTGTTTACCTGCTGCTCAGAAGGAATACCACTCTTCTGGATAAAATCCACAGCGGGAGCAGGAATGGCAGTGGGAGTGGGCGTGGCGCCAGTATCTCTGATGCCCTGAGTCTCTCCAGTGTCAGCCGTTTGGAGGGCCACAGCCTCAGCCACTGCCTTGTCAGCCTTTGCCCTTTGATCATTCAATGCAGCATCAAAATTTTCTAATGGCTCAGCCAAATCCGTGTTGACATCAGGCTCTGCCTGGGGCTCGGTCAGCCCACAGTCAGGCTCAGCTGAGCCCTCAGCTGCCGTGCTGCTGGTGTTTCTACGCCGTATGCGCAGGAATTTTCGGATCATCTGCAGGAGAACAAAGGACAGGGAAGAGAGACGTGTTCCATGGAGTGCTCCAAGCGCGGTGCTCGGCTGAGCAGTGACAGCAGGCCCAGCCCAGGCGGGGATGGCTGCAGGTACCTTCAGTGTCCTGCGGAAGCTTCCACCGGCAGGCCTCTGCTCTTGTGTGCCATCCATGGCTGCATCTGGCAAAGAGCGAGAGCAGCCAGAGCTGAGGGGCTGCGGGAGAGGCCGGAGAACACAGCCCAGCCCTGCCCTCCCCAGGCTGCGATAGGGATGGGATGGGATGGGGCCACATTGGCTGCAGCCATCAGCCCTGTGGCCCAGCTCTGCCACTCACCATCCTGTAGTGTCTGGATCCGCTCGGGCTCTTCAGGCTCTTGTGCTGGGGTAGCTCCAGGGCCTTTGCTTTTTTTCCCCCTGAACACTTTGGACAGGCCGAGAATTCTGCCCGCCATGCCACAGCACCTTTCAAGAGAGATGCCTCAGGAAAGCACTGAGGCAACAAGTTGTGCACTTGCGCCTTGAAAGCACCTGTGGCAGAAGAAGCCTCAGGAAGGCTGCAGGACAGCAAGTCCTGCACTCTGGTCTCAAGGGCTCCTGCCACAATGACAGGAGGTTCCTCGTAGACGATTCAAGCCACCAAATCCCACAGTCCGGCCTGGAGGCCACAGGCCACGGGGATAAGAGATGACTTGGAAAACCTCCGAGTCACCAAGTCGTGCAGTCTGGCCGTGAGGTCAGCTGCACGAGTCACTCCTCGTAGAAGCTCTGGGTCAGGCACAAACGAGTGCGCTGTGTGGGGGCTCCTCACAGCACCGCTCTGGCGCGTCCTGTCCCGTCGCCTGCTCCAAGGAATGTGGCCTGGCTGCGTCACCGCCAGCACCTATGTCCCCACGTGTCACAAAGGGTCCTTGGACACCCTGTGCCATTCCAAGCCACGGTGACCGCGCTGCTGCACCGCGTCACAAAGGGCCAATGCACACACTGTCACCTGCCCTGGGGCCGCTCCCAGCCCAGCCAAAGTGGCCCAGGTTGGAAGGAACCCCTCACCCCAAGTGTCTAAGACAGCCCTGAGACAGCATTTTTCGCAGCGGCTCAAACCATGGGCAAACGCTGCCCTGCTCTGCGGGTTCAGGGCAGCAGAAGGAGCCCCCAGGGCCGCCGATGCAGCCGCAGCGGGAAGGGCACGGGGCCTCGCACAGAAGCTGGCACGGCCTCCCTGGGACACGTCCCAGCCGGTGGCCGTCCTAAACCCGCGGGTGTGACACAGACGAGGAACCTGTGGGCCGGGGCACGGACGCTGCTCTGACCCCTGGGGCCAGGGCAGCGCTGAAATCGGCAGGCGTGACGGAGCCCCCGCCCAAGCAGAGCTGCCGCCCCCCGAGCCCTGGCAACGCTGGTGCCATCTCCTGCCCCAGAGACCTGTGCCCCGGGGCGCTTCTCTGCCACAGGGCAGCCAAAGCCAACGGGCCCTGGCGGCTGGGCTCCTTCCTACAGGGGATGTTGGCAGGAGCACCTGGAGCAAGTGCTGGCAACACTTGGTCTCTGTCAGAAGCTCTTACTCCATGCTGAAATTGTTTTCTACTTGGAGTGATTTCCTGAAGCACAAAATCACCCTGGCAGCAGAGGCATAGAAGGAGTTGGCATTTAAGAATCCTCAATTCAGGAAAGCTTTTCTTCCCGTTACTCAACTCAAGTAGTTGCAAAAAGTTGCCAACTTCCTAAATTTATAGCAATGGCCTGAGAACCTGATAGATTTGCAAGCTTCCTTCCCATCTCAAAGCAGTGTTAGAAATGATCAGAGCCAATTTCCAAACTCAAAGATTTAGTTAACAAATTTGAAAAGCAATTTCGGGAAATGCTACGATAAATCAGGACAACATGGATCCAATGTTGGGTGGTCAATCCGGGAGCAGCAAAGGGTGCTTCTCCAGAGTACTGCCCACAACTTCGGGGTCTCGGGGGAGGTGTTTTAGACCATTGTTCTACCCTGAGGCAAAAACAAGACGGTAACAAAGAACCCGAAGAACATGACATCGTGTACATAAGAGAATCATTGAAATGTCTGGTGTCCGCAAGGGGTATCTGAAAGAGTTTCCTGAGAAATTGAAAAGACGTCTGCATGAAAAGTCTCCGAATCTTCTGTCAGATGGTTTCTGCCGCCCTCCGCCCAGATTGGTATGGGATCTCCTGATGAGCTGTGAAGATGTGGTCAGCCCATGCTTCATGGGCCCTTTCCCGCTTATCTCTCTGGCAGATGTCCAGGTAACACCTTAGGACTGTGAAAAGACTGTGGTATGCAAAGAGAGGCCCTGGAAGTGTTTCCAGCAATTCAGGGGATTTTACCTTCCACTGCAAAGTTTTAAGACACACGATTAAAATCCAGGAATTTAATACTTTGTATCTATTACAGCAGCAACACATTTGCCTTAAGGTCATCCACTGCATGTCGCTTTGCAAAGCAGAAGACCACACAGAGGCAAAACAAAGGCCTTACTTTGGTTTCAAACATTTTTCTAGGAAGGCATGGGAAGAGCCTAATTCTCTTAAGGAATCAAAGCTCTCCAGGAATGAAAGCCCACTCAGTGTTACAAAAGAAGCCCAAACAAATGAGTAGATTGCAAAAGGGCTAATCCTCCCCCTGCTCCAGATATGGAAGTGGCCAAAAAAGTAGAGCTCTCCCCTCTTCTTCTCTGCAGGAGAAGCAGGATGACTAAGAGAAAAAGTCCCAGCTATTCCTTCAGTCCTCCATCACCAAAGCTGTGCCATAGCACAGGTGCTGCCTTCAAAGTGACCCCAGTTCCAGCCTAGACCTCTCACCTTCCAGACAACTCCTTCCCCAACACGCCCAGCAACAGCAACCCCAGCTCAACACCCTGCCAAGACCCGCAGCTGTCCCCATGCCTGCGCAGAGCTTTCCCAACCCCTGGTTCCCTGCACGTGCCGTGGCATGGCACTCAGGAGGATGTGCTCCAAGGCCTTCCCCGCTAGCAAGCTCAGGCTGCCAGGCCTACGGTTCCTGGATCATCCTTCCCACCCACCCTTCCCGTGCACGGCTGGTCCATTTGCGCTCAGCTCCGACTTGGCCGCTTCACCAGGACTGCTGCTAAAGGATGGAGAGCAGCCCGGCAAGCTCCTTCTCCAGCTCCCTCTTTACTCTCGGGGCAGGTAGAACATGCCACAGGAAAGCAAGCAGTGCCAAAAGACTTGGGCCAGCATCAGGCACATTGAGGAATGAAACAAGGCCTTTGTTCGATGGAAGGAAGCACAAGCAATTGACAGAAGTGAAGAGGACTTAGCACAGATATCCAGAAGTCCTTAGCACCAGTTAACATCAGCAAAACCTGGAAGCCTAACTTGACATGAGAGTGACTTGACAAAAAGCTTGAGACATAGCCTTTGGGAAGACCTAAGGGCGGCTACAGAATCAGCCCTGTGCAGGGAAGGCATGAGGAAGATGAGCTGCTTTGGTGAGCTGAGACTCCTCCTGGCCAGCAGGTGGACATTAACTTCAGGCCTAGGATTCTGACGCAATGTGTTTCCTTCTAAGCCGCTGCCTATGGAATCACCTCAGCAGTCTAAAGACGGAAGGGATTTTTGATAGAATTCCTACAGAAACCCACTGAAATTTGGACGTGGCAAAGAAGCCTTGTGCTGGGGTGCAGAGCCCTAACCTCCTGCCAATAAAAGAGCTCTTGGTGGACAATGCATTTGTCTGCTGATTTCATTGAATTCTAGAGACCTCTCAGGACTGCTCTATCCTGAGGGAAGGCCCTTGGCCTTGAGCTGTAGGCACCCGCGCAAGCTTCAGATCAGCTCCCTCAGCTTCCAGGACCTCTCTTGGCCGGCATCCTGACGGGGAGGCAGGACCGCTGCCAGGCACTGCTGGGACCCAGCAGGACAGGACCGGCTGTCTCGTGTCCACGTAGCACCCCCTGACACAGCCAGGGTCATCCCGAAAGCAGACAAGGCTCACGTGTCAGCGCAGAGGGGCAAGGAGCGCTGGGCTCCTCTCAGGGTGTCTCA
Organism: Chamaea fasciata; assembly: GCF_029207755.1. Lineage (NCBI taxonomy): Eukaryota > Metazoa > Chordata > Aves > Passeriformes > Sylviidae > Chamaea > Chamaea fasciata. Next base: position 168,807 of record NW_027094127.1, read on the forward strand.
GCTGGGCCTGCTCCACAAGACGCCCCCATTTGAAGGCCTGCTAATGCCCAGCTGCTAGAAATGCCTGCCTTGTTCTCTCCAAGATGCAGAGGAAGAGGCAGGGAGCAGGGCGCCTTGGGAGGCAAAGCTTCCAAGCCTTTTCTGAGGCCGCTCACACACCAAGAGCAGCCAAGACTCTCCCTGCTGCTTGGCCCACACAGCCCAGCTCGGTGCTGGCCCTCTGGGCCGCAGCAGCCTCCAGCAAGCAAGAGGCAAATGCATATTGCCAAGAGTTGAAGCACAGCAGACAGGTAAGATGTGAGACGTGTGTGCGGGAAGGCCTTTGAATTCACAGCTCTCCAAGACAGCTTTGGGGCTGGCAGCTGGACAGAGATGCTCCTGCTCACACCTGTGTCCAAAGGGGGGGAACACACCCTGCTGCAGGTGCTTGCCTTGGTCTCTGCAGGTCCAGCTGGATTCCAAACCTGCTCTTCACAGCCTTCTCCCTTCCCTTGTCCGCCTGCCAAGGGCAACGGGCCTCAAGGACTGAAAGGACCACAGAGAGCCAAAGGGGGACAGTTGTTCCTACATCACTGGGAGCTCCTAGGAAAGCGCTTTCCTTCAGCAGCAAGCCCCTTTCCCCCAGAGGCCTTTCCCCAGATTGGAAGCTTTCCTGGGGAATGCCAAGACACTCTTAAGAAACCCTGGCAAGGCTGAATTTCTTTCTGGTCCTTTCTGGACAGGCGCTCCAGCTCTAGCTGGCATTTCCCCCAGTGTGATTCCAGCTGGAGGTTGACACATGCAGCCCCAGGCCCTCTACAAACACAAGCTGCCCGCTGCCTCCACTCCTGCCTGCGCTCACAGCAGCAAAAGCAGGCTCTTCCCGGCCAGAGACCAGAGCCCTGACCCCGCAGGACGCTCTCGCCAGCACCTTCCAGGACTCTCCGCTGTGCACGCAGCACTTTTCCTGCCCGCTCTCCACAGCCTTTGGAAGACAGAGCACAACCTGGCTGGCGCTGCCATCAGCACACTGCAAACACGGGCAGAGGAAGGAGAAGCAGGGGCTGCTTTGCGGCCATGCCCAGGAGAGACTGGAAGGCTGCCCTCCCTCTGCTCTCACTCGCTTGGCTTTCTGGCAGCCTCTGAGGCAGGGGCTGCGATTCCTCAGCTCTGGGCACCAGAACCGCAGCCGGGATCCCGGCACTGCCTGACGGTGCTGGGGCCATTGGCTGGGTCACGCGTCCGAGTCTCGGCCACCGTGCTGCTGCTGCTGCTGCTTCACTTGCCCTTAGGCACACCCCAAGCTCCCTGTTAAGGCCTGATGGTCTCTGCTTCTGCCATCTCCCCGACCCTGTGCAGGGATGGAGCACTGCTGTGCTTTCAGCAAGCTATTCTTGAAAGCTTCCAGCATTCCAAGCTCCTTTGCACTCTGTAGATGCTTGCCAAGGAATCCCTTTACAGCTGGCTTCAGAGCGTCCTCAGGTTGGCTCTCTCAAAATCCGGGAGCTTCAGGCTGCTCAGTAGGACCTTAAACTGCACAGTGTTGTGGAACTGGACCTTCAGCACAGGCACCTTTCCAGCCTGACGCGGCCTCGCTCCTCTGTGTCTCTGCACAAAAGACGGCGCGCAAGAGGACGGCAGCAGGGGCCTGTGTGTGCTAGGGCTCAGATTTTACACCGTTTCAGCTCCACAGAGACGCAGGTGAAGTGAAGAAGCCAAAGTGTTTATTAATTCAAGGCCAAGCAAAGGGATGAGCTGGGAAGGAATAAGGGGGGATGGGCAGGGTCTGAGGGCTGGGGGGAGGGAGCTAAGTACAAAGAGCGAGAGGTGTGAAGCCAGGAGAATTGTGCTCAGCCTCAGCTGTGCGTGGAGCTCCAGCAGCACTGAGAGATGGTGTCCTCTTCAGTGTCTCCTGGTGTGTTCTTGGGACACCGGTTTGCTGGATTCAGAAGACGTCCCCAGTTGTTTAGCTTTCTGGGGAAAGCAGGCTTCATTTTGCAGGTTCAGAGCATGACGGGCTGTTGTCTTGCCTCTGGGTTTGAAGGGCTGCAAGAGAGAAGAATAGAGACATGGTCAGAGGCTGGATCTGTGGGAATCCTAGGAGATCTTCCTGCCAGGGCCATCCCACCCAGCCCTCGTCCACACAGGGAGCAAAGGCCTCCAGAGCTGAGGATTGCAGCTGTCTGCCCGGGCAGTGCAGCTTCCCCCGCCAGAGCCGCTGACGGCCCGCTGCCCTCACTCACCCTGACTGAGAAGGTGAAGCTGTCCTGGCTGCCCCCTCAGAGAGCGTGTCACGGCCCCAGCGGCACGGCTCCCTGCCAGCGCCGCTGCCAGCCCTGTGGCCACACGGCCTCCTGCCCCGGCAGGGCTCAGCCCGGGCCCTTGCCGCCTGCTGCCGCCCCAGGGCACGGCTGCCAGAGGGCGGCAGCAGCCCCGAGGGCAGGCGGGGCTCCACGGCGCCGGGCCCAGATGCTGCTGCTGCAGCCGGGGCAGCAGCAGCCAGGGCCGGGGCCGAGCTGCGGCGGGCCAGGGAGGGAGCCCGGGCTCGTGGCTCACCCAAGAACCACATGGCTGCCTCTGGCAGGGACTCCTGTGGGTTCTCCAGGTAGGGCAGGGCCCGGCGCAGGTGCTCGGCCGCTAGGATCCTGTCATCTGCCAGCTGGAGAGAGCGGCAGGAGGGAAGGGTTGGCGCGGGCTCAGCCCCTGGGCCGGGCTCTGGCCGCGCCCAGCCCCGGCCTCCCCTGCCCGCACGGCCCTGAGGCCCGGCCAGCAGCCGCTGGCGCCGGGCTCTGGAGGGGGCAGAGGGCCGGCTGCTGCCCGGGGAGCCGCGGTGCCGCCCCGTGCCCGCAGCCCCGCTGGGCCGGGACTCCACGGGCACCCGGCTCGGGGCCGCAGGAGCCTGGAGAAGAGCCCGCGGGGCCCAGGGAAGGCAGCGGCGTGTGGGGCGCAGGCTGGAGCCCCCAGGTGCAGCACTGGGCAGGGGCCACGGCTGCCAGCCCCGCGGCCACGGATCTTCTCCAGGCTGAGGCTGCCACTTCTCCAAGCCATCCTTACCTTGCAGTCATCGATAGTCAAGGGATGTTCCTTTGTCAGGAGCTTCTCGAGATCCCTCCTCTTCAGGAACTTGGCCGCACAATACAGGGTTTCCCGAGAGGCCTGAAGAGCAGCAGAGATGCAGAGATGGCACCACAGCCCAGGGCACAAGGACTCGCATCCCTGTGCCAAGGCCTGGAGAAGGACGCAGCCTCCTCCTCCTCCTGCAGCAGGGCAGGAGGCAGCTGAGCCCCCGTCCCAGGGATGCACAAAACCTCACATTTGCCACACGCCGGTTCTCATCATGGCAGTAGAATAAAAGTAGGTACAGGCTCTTGTTTACAGTTGCCTTCAGGCGCTTTTTTCCCTCCTTCACTACCAACTCCATCACCTTACAGAAGAGGTCAATGGAGAGCAGTTGCATGTAGCTATTTTCCTAGAGGAAAGGAAAAAACCTAAGCATCAATTACTCCAGGCCCACCTAGGCAAAGGCCTGAAAATGCAGACAGCACAAGGTTTCTGGGCAGCACCCAATTCCTGTGGCTCGGGTTGCAGAACCTTACATTGTTAAAGAGCGCCAGGAGTGCCTCAGCCAGCTTTGGGGCGGTGGTGCTGGATACCAGGATGTCTTCGCTCTCCAGCATATTAGTAAGCACACGGAGGGTCAGGGCAACCACCACTCCATCTTCATCAGCCAGCAGATCCACAAAGCTTTCAGACAGGCAGCACATTCTTCTGGCCTGTGTGGAACACAAGGCTGCGCTGTGAAGCCATGAACAGCTGCACCAGCGACAGCGCCCAGGCACTGCAAGCCCAGCCTGCTGCCGCAGGGCCCAGACACCAAAGGCCTGTCCCAAAGCACTCGGGCAGCTGAGGCAGGAGAGCTGGGAGCAGCTGCCTCAGCTCCTGAAGGCCAGCCAGCCCATGGGGCTGCTCTCCCCAGTGCAGCTTCAGCTGCTGCCCCCTTCTCACCATCAGGGGATCCTTGCTGAGCACCAGCAGGCCTTTGAGCGCCAGGCGACACCTCTTCCTGCACTCGGTCCGCAGGTACCTCGACACGACCCTCAGGACCCAGCCACCACATTTAGTCCAGTCCAGGCACTCTAGAACCTGAAAGGCACAGGGCAGTGGTACAGGGCCCGGCTGGCAGGAGCCCAGAACTGCCCAGGGCCAGCCCCAGGCAGCAGCAGCACAGGGCGCTGGTGCCATCCCAGGAGGCTAGGGATGCGGCTGCGAGAGGGCAGAGAGCTGGGAGGCAGCTCAGCCAGGCAGCGCTGCTCTTCAGGCTCACCTCCACAAGGAATGCCAGGAAAGGCAGATCGCAGCCTGGCTTCTCAATGCTGAGCAGCCGGAGCATGCGGGTTGCGATGCAGGAAGAGAAAGGGATCAAGACATGGCGCATCTCCCTGTCAGGGGCAAAAAGGAAGAAAGAGCCTGAGTAGGGGGGGCACACTTTTCTCAGGACTGACTCCCAGAGGTGCAGTCTTTCCCCAGCATCCCTGGAGGGGACGTGGGTGCTTTGGGAGGTGGCCACTCCTGTGCACCCTCCTCTCCCAGCCTTTTCCAGTCTGCTCGGCCGTCCCTAAAGAGACGAGGCCCTCTGGCCCATGACCAGAGGGACTGTGTGGGGCAGCCCGGGCACAGGGCACCAATTCCAGGGACAGCAGGGAGCAGGGGGTCTCACCTGGCCAGCAGAGCCACAGCATAGTACTGGGTATGAGCACAGAGCATGGTGTCCCAGCCATGCTTGGACTCCACAGCCATCACCTCATTCTCACACTGCAGCCGGCAGAGCAGGGTCTTCATGACCTGCACTGCAAACCTGTGTGCAGAGCAAAGCCCGGGTCACATTGGGAGCACTGGCACTGGCCACAAGGACATGGAAAGGACGGGAGGACGGAGACCTGTTGGGGTCGCTGGGAAGGTGGTGTTCCTCTCGGCACGCTCTCCAGAAGTGATCGACTTCCTGTGGTGGCATCTGCTGTGTGGTGACGACAACATGGAAAAGCAGAGCCACAAAGAGGCGGGAGGAAAAAAGGATCATTGCCTCGTGGCACTCAGGCACCTGGACAATCACCCACACCACCAGAGTTGCCTGCAAAAGAAGTTGCCATGGAGAGCGCTCAGTGCGAGGTGTCCATGTGGCAGGGCCCCAGGGGAGACGCAGGGGGAGCAGCGGGCCTGGTGGCCCCTGAGCCTGCCCTTAGGCCAGGTTTCAGCCCAGGGCCTGAGGCAGGGAGAGGATGGAGAGCTGCTGGAGAGGCGACCTGGGGGTGAGCAAATGCCCAGAAACTCACAGCCAGAGCAAAGACGCCCTCCTTGTCCCCATCCGAGGTGAACGTGCTGTGCAGAGGCCAATCCTCCATCACACAGAGCAGTGTTGGCAGAACCTTCTCCACTGTGGGACTCGATGAGCCTATGCTTCTCCAGATCATTGCAGCAGCTCTGTGGGATCAGAGCTCTGTGTCAGGGGCATCTCAGCCACACTACCATGCCCTGTGCGGCTCTGGGGGCCGGGTGACAGAGCCCCGGTGCCCTGAAGGGCAGGGAGGGAGCACGGCAGCAGGCTCGGGAAACAGAGGGGCCCGAGGGTCCCGGACCTGTCTGCCGCTCTGGCAGAGCCCATTGCACAGGCCGTGCAGGGCCATGGTCCTAAAGGCCGAGGAGGCCTGAGCTCTCCAGGCAGGTGGGCCCATACCTGTCACATGTTGGGGCACAGCGCAGGAGGGTCAGCACCACATCAGCTGGGTGTTCTTCGGCCAGCCTCACGATGTTCATGGGCAGCCTGGTATCCACATTTCCATGCGATGCAAAATTCTGGTGCATCTTCTTTACAATGGCTGGCACCTGGAAAAGGCATGGGGAAGACTTGGGCCGCTGTCTAGGGGAGCAACTTCACCAGCTTCCCCCAAGAATCGCTTCCCTTCCTGCCACGCTGGGCCGGCCTCAAAGGCTGAGGGGGCCCAGTGGCCGTGGCTGGAGATGACACACAATCCTGAGAGGCCTCTAGCCCCAGCCCCAGGCTGTTTACCTGCTGCTCAGAAGGAATACCACTCTTCTGGATAAAATCCACGGCGGGAGCAGGAATGGCAGTGGGAGTGGGCGTGGCGCCAGTATCTCTGATGCCCTGAGTCTCTCCAGTGTCAGCCGTTTGGAGGGCCACAGCCTCAGCCACTGCCTTGTCAGCCCTTGCCCTTTGATCATTCAATGCAGCATCAAAATTTTCTAATGGCTCAGCCAAATCCGTGTTGACATCAGGCTCTGCCTGGGGCTCGGTCAGCCCACAGTCAGGCTCAGCTGAGCCCTCAGCTGCCGTGCTGCTGGTGTTTCTACGCCGTATGCGCAGGAATTTTCGGATCATCTGCAGGAGAACAAAGGACAGGGAAGAGAGACGTGTTCCATGGAGTGCTCCAAGCGCGGTGCTCGGCTGAGCAGTGACAGCAGGCCCAGCCCAGGCGGGGATGGCTGCAGGTACCTTCAGTGTCCTGCGGAAGCTTCCACCGGCAGGCCTCTGCTCTTGTGTGCCATCCATGGCTGCATCTGGCAAAGAGCGAGAGCAGCCAGAGCTGAGGGGCTGCGGGAGAGGCCGGAGAACACAGCCCAGCCCTGCCCTCCCCAGGCTGCGATAGGGATGGGATGGGATGGGGCCACATTGGCTGCAGCCATCAGCCCTGTGGCCCAGCTCTGCCACTCACCATCCTGTAGTGTCTGGAACCGCTCGCGCTCTTCAGGCTCTTGTGCTGGGGTAGCTCCAGGGCCTTTGCTTTTTTTCCCCCTGAACACTTTGGACAGGCCGAGAATTCTGCCCGCCATGCCACAGCACCTTTCAAGAGAGATGCCTCAGGAAAGCACTGAGGCAACAAGTTGTGCACTTGCGCCTTGAAAGCACCTGTGGCAGAAGAAGCCTCAGGAAGGCTGCAGGACAGCAAGTCCTGCACTCTGGTCTCAAGGGCTCCTGCCACAATGACAGGAGGTTCCTCGTAGACGATTCAAGCCACCAAATCCCACAGTCCGGCCTGGAGGCCACAGGCCACGGGGATAAGAGATGACTTGGAAAACCTCCGAGTCACCAAGTCGTGCAGTCTGGCCGTGAGGTCAGCTGCACGAGTCACTCCTCGTAGAAGCTCTGGGTCAGGCACAAACGAGTGCGCTGTGCGGGGGCTCCTCACAGCACCGCTCTGGCGCGTCCTGTCCCGTCGCCTGCTCCAAGGAATGTGGCCTGGCTGCGTCACCGCCAGCACCTATGTCCCCACGTGTCACAAAGGGTCCTTGGACACCCTGTGCCATTCCAAGCCACGGTGACCGCGCTGCTGCACCGCGTCACAAAGGGCCAATGCACACACTGTCACCTGCCCTGGGGCCGCTCCCAGCCCAGCCAAAGTGGCCCAGGTTGGAAGGAACCCCTCACCCCAAGTGTCTAAGACAGCCCTGAGACAGCATTTTTCGCAGCGGCTCAAACCGTGGGCAAACGCTGCCCTGCTCTGCGGGTTCAGGGCAGCAGAAGGAGCCCCCAGGGCCGCCGATGCAGCCGCAGCGGGAAGGGCACGGGGCCTCGCACAGAAGCTGGCACGGCCTCCCTGGGACACGTCCCAGCCGGTGGCCGTCCTAAACCCACGGGTGTGACACAGACGAGGAACCTGTGGGCCGGGGCACGGACGCTGCTCTGACCCCTGGGGCCAGGGCAGCGCTGAAATCGGCAGGCGTGACGGAGCCCCCGCCCAAGCAGAGCTGCCGCCCCCGAGCCCTGGCAACGCTGGTGCCATCTCCTGCCCCAGAGACCTGTGCCCCGGGGCGCTTCTCTGCCACAGGGCAGCCAAAGCCAACGGGCCCTGGCGGCTGGGCTCCTTCCTACAGGGGATGTTGGCAGGAGCACCTGGAGCAAGTGCTGGCAACACTTGGTCTCTGTCAGAAGCTCTTACTCCATGCTGAAATTGTTTTCTACTTGGAGTGATTTCCTGAAGCACAAAATCACCCTGGCAGCAGAGGCATAGAAGGAGTTGGCATTTAAGAATCCTCAATTCAGGAAAGCTTTTCTTCCCGTTACTCAACTCAAGTAGTTGCAAAAAGTTGCCAACTTCCTAAATTTATAGCAATGGCCTGAGAACCTGATAGATTTGCAAGCTTCCTTCCCATCTCAAAGCAGTGTTAGAAATGATCAGAGCCAATTTCCAAACTCAAAGATTTAGTTAACAAATTTGAAAAGCAATTTCGGGAAATGCTACGATAAATCAGGACAACATGGATCGAATGTTGGGTGGTCAATCCGGGAGCAGCAAAGGGTGCTTCTCCAGAGTACTGCCCACAACTTCGGGGTCTCGGGGGAGGTGTTTTAGACCATTGTTCTACCCTGAGGCAAAAACAAGACGGTAACAAAGAACCCGAAGAACATGACATCGTGTACATAAGAGAATCATTGAAATGTCTGGTGTCCGCAAGGGGTATCTGAAAGAGTTTCCTGAGAAATTGAAAAGACGTCTGCATGAAAAGTCTCCGAATCTTCTGTCAGATGGTTTCTGCCGCCCTCCGCCCAGATTGGTATGGGATCTCCTGATGAGCTGTGAAGATGTGGTCAGCCCATGCTTCATGGGCCCTTTCCCGCTTATCTCTCTGGCAGATGTCCAGGTAACACCTTAGGACTGTGAAAAGACTGTGGTATGCAAAGAGAGGCCCTGGAAGTGTTTCCAGCAATTCAGGGGATTTTACCTTCCACTGCAAAGTTTTAAGACACACGATTAAAATCCAGGAATTTAATACTTTGTATCTATTACAGCAGCAACACATTTGCCTTAAGGTCATCCACTGCATGTCGCTTTGCAAAGCAGAAGACCACACAGAGGCAAAACAAAGGCCTTACTTTGGTTTCAAACATTTTTCTAGGAAGGCATGGGAAGAGCCTAATTCTCTTAAGGAATCAAAGCTCTCCAGGAATGAAAGCCCACTCAGTGTTACAAAAGAAGCCCAAACAAATGAGTAGATTGCAAAAGGGCTAATCCTCCCCCTGCTCCAGATATGGAAGTGGCCAAAAAAGTAGAGCTCTCCCCTCTTCTTCTCTGCAGGAGAAGCAGGATGACTAAGAGAAAAAGTCCCAGCTATTCCTTCAGTCCTCCATCACCAAAGCTGTGCCATAGCACAGGTGCTGCCTTCAAAGTGACCCCAGTTCCAGCCTAGACCTCTCACCTTCCAGACAACTCCTTCCCCAACATGCCCAGCAACAGCAACCCCAGCTCAACACCCTGCCAAGACCCGCAGCTGTCCCCATGCCTGCGCAGAGCTTTCCCAACCCCTGGTTCCCTGCACGTGCCGTGGCATGGCACTCAGGAGGATGTGCTCCAAGGCCTTCCCCGCTAGCAAGCTCAGGCTGCCAGGCCTACGGTTCCTGGATCATCCTTCCCACCCACCCTTCCCGTGCACGGCTGGTCCATTTGCGCTCAGCTCCGACTTGGCCGCTTCACCAGGACTGCTGCTAAAGGATGGAGAGCAGCCCGGCAAGCTCCTTCTCCAGCTCCCTCTTTACTCTCGGGGCAGGTAGAACATGCCACAGGAAAGCAAGCAGTGCCAAAAGACTTGGGCCAGCATCAGGCACATTGAGGAATGAAACAAGGCCTTTGTTCGATGGAAGGAAGCACAAGCAATTGACAGAAGTGAAGAGGACTTAGCACAGATATCCAGAAGTCCTTAGCACCAGTTAACATCAGCAAAACCTGGAAGCCTAACTTGACATGAGAGTGACTTGACAAAAAGCTTGAGACATAGCCTTTGGGAAGACCTAAGGGCGGCTACAGAATCAGCCCTGTGCAGGGAAGGCATGAGGAAGATGAGCTGCTTTGGTGAGCTGAGACTCCTCCTGGCCAGCAGGTGGACATTAACTTCAGGCCTAGGATTCTGACGCAATGTGTTTCCTTCTAAGCCGCTGCCTATGGAATCACCTCAGCAGTCTAAAGACGGAAGGGATTTTTGATAGAATTCCTACAGAAACCCACTGAAATTTGGACGTGGCGAAGAAGCCTTGTGCTGGGGTGCAGAGCCCTAACCTCCTGCCAATAAAAGAGCTCTTGGTGGACAATGCATTTGTCTGCTGATTTCATTGAATTCTAGAGACCTCTCAGGACTGCTCTATCCTGAGGGAAGGCCCTTGGCCTTGAGCTGTAGGCACCCGCGCAAGCTTCAGATCAGCTCCCTCAGCTTCCAGGACCTCTCTTGGCCGGCATCCTGACGGGGAGGCAGGACCGCTGCCAGGCACTGCTGGGACCCAGCAGGACAGGACCGGCTGTCTCGTGTCCACGTAGCACCCCCTGACACAGCCAGGGTCATCCCGAAAGCAGACAAGGCTCACGTGTCAGCGCAGAGGGGCAAGGAGCGCTGGGCTTCTAGGGTGTCTCAGCTGGGCCTACTCCACAAGACGCCCCCATTTGAAGGCCTGCTAATGCCCAGCTGCTAGAAATGCCTGCCTTGTTCTCTCCAAGATGCAGAGGAAGAGGCAGGGAGCAGGGCGCCTTGGGAGGCAAAGCTTCCAAGCCTTTTCTGAGGCCGCTCACACACCAAGAGCAGCCAAGACTCTCCCTGCTGCCTGGCCCACACAGCCCAGCTCGGTGCTGGCCCTCTGGGCCGCAGCAGCCTCCAGCAAGCAAGAGGCAAATGCATATTGCCAAGAGTTGAAGCACAGCAGACAGGTAAGATGTGAGACGTGTGTGCGGGAAGGCCTTTGAATTCACAGCTCTCCAAGACAGCTTTGGGGCTGGCAGCTGGACAGAGATGCTCCTGCTCACACCTGTGTCCAAAGGGGGGGAACACACCCTGCTGCAGGTGCTTGCCTTGGTCTCTGCAGGTCCAGCTGGATTCCAAACCTGCTCTTCACAGCCTTCTCCCTTCCCTTGTCCGCCTGCCAAGGGCAACGGGCCTCAAGGACTGAAAGGACCACAGAGAGCCAAAGGGGGACAGTTGTTCCTACATCACTGGGAGCTCCTAGGAAAGCGCTTTCCTTCAGCAGCAAGCCCCTTTCCCCCAGAGGCCTTTCCCCAGATTGGAAGCTTTCCTGGGGAATGCCAAGACACTCTTAAGAAACCCTGGCAAGGCTGAATTTCTTTCTGGTCCTTTCTGGACAGGCGCTCCAGCTCTAGCTGGCATTTCCCCCAGTGTGATTCCAGCTGGAGGTTGACACATGCAGCCCCAGGCCCTCTACAAACACAAGCTGCCCGCTGCCTCCACTCCTGCCTGCGCTCACAGCAGCAAAAGCAGGCTCTTCCCGGCCAGAGACCAGAGCTCTGACCCCGCAGGACGCTCTCGCCAGCACCTTCCAGGACTCTCCGCTGTGCACGCAGCACTTTTCCTGCCCGCTCTCCACAGCCTTTGGAAGACAGAGCACAACCTGGCTGGCGCTGCCATCAGCACACTGCAAACACGGGCAGAGGAAGGAGAAGCAGGGGCTGCTTTGCGGCCATGCCCAGGAGAGACTGGAAGGCTGCCCTCCCTCTGCTCTCACTCGCTTGGCTTTCTGGCAGCCTCTGAGGCAGGGGCTGCGATTCCTCAGCTCTGGGCACCAGAACCGCAGCCGGGATCCCGGAACTGCCTGACGGTGCTGGGGCCATTGGCCGGGTCACGCGTCCGAGTCTCGGCCACCGTGCTGCTGCTGCTGCTGCTTCACTTGCCCTTAGGCACACCCCAAGCTCCCTGTTAAGGCCTGATGGTCTCTGCTTCTGCCATCTCCCCGACCCTGTGCAGGGATGGAGCACTGCTGTGCTTTCAGCAAGCTATTCTTGAAAGCTTCCAGCATTCCAAGCTCCTTTGCCCTCTGTAGATGCTTGCCATGGAATCCCTCACAGCTGGCTTCAGAGCGTCCTCAGGTTGGCTCTCTCAAAATCCGGGAGCTTCAGGCTGCTCAGTAGGACCTTAAACTGCACAGTGTTGTGGAACTGGACCTTCAGCACAGGCACCTTTCCAACCTGACGCGGCCTCGCTCCTCTGTGTCTCTGCACAAAAGACGGCGCGCAAGAGGACGGCAGCAGGGGCCTGTGTGTGCTAGGGCTCAGATTTTACACCGTTTCAGCTCCACAGAGACGCAGGTGAAGTGAAGAAGCCAAAGTGTTTATTAATTCAAGGCCAAGCAAAGGGATGAGCTGGGAAGGAATAAGGGGGGATGGGCAGGGTCTGAGGGCTGGGGGGAGGGAGCTAACTACAAAGAGCGAGAGGTGTGAAGCCAGGAGAATTGTGCTCAGCCTCAGCTGTGCGTGGAGCTCCAGCAGCACTGAGAGATGGTGTCCTCTTCAGTGTCTCCTGGTGTGTTCTTGGGACACCGGTTTGCTGGATTCAGAAGACGTCCCCAGTTGTTTAGCTTTCTGGGGAAAGCCGGCTTCATTTTGCAGGTTCAGAGCATGACAAGCTGTTGTCTTGCCTCTGGGTTTGAAGGGCTGCAAGAGAGAAGAATAGAGACATGGTCAGAGGCTGGATCTGTGGGAATCCTAGGAGATCTTCCTGCCAGGGCCATCCCATCCAGCCCTCGTCCACACAGGGAGCAAAGGCCTCCAGAGCTGAGGATTGCAGCTGTCTGCCCGGGCAGTGCAGCTTCCCCCGCCAGAGCCGCTGACGGCCCGCTGCCCTCACTCACCCTGACTGAGAAGGTGAAGCTGTCCTGGCTGCCCCCTCAGAGAGCGTGTCACGGCCCCAGCGGCACGGCTCCCTGCCAGCGCCGCTGCCAGCCCTGTGGCCACACGGCCTCCTGCCCCGGCAGGGCTCAGCCCGGGCCCTTGCCGCCAGCTGCCGCCCCAGGGCACGGCTGCCAGAGGGCGGCAGCAGCCCCGAGGGCAGGCGGGGCTCCACGGCGCCGGGCCCAGATGCCGCTGCTGCAGCCGGGGCAGCAGCAGCCAGGGCCGGGGCCGAGCTGCGGCGGGCCAGGGAGGGAGCCCGGGCTCGTGGCTCACCCAAGAACCACATGGCTGCCTCTGGCAGGGACTCCTGTGGGTTCTCCAGGTAGGGCAGGGCCCGGCGCAGGTGCTCGGCCGCTAGGATCCTGTCATCTGCCAGCTGGAGAGAGCGGCAGGAGGGAAGGGTTGGCGCGGGCTCAGCCCCTGGGCCGGGCTCTGGCCGCGCCCAGCCCCGGCCTCCCCTGCCCGCACGGCCCTGAGGCCCGGCCAGCAGCCGCTGGCGCCGGGCTCTGGAGGGGGCAGAGGGCCGGCTGCTGCCCGGGGAGCCGCGGTGCCGCCCCGTGCCCGCAGCCCCGCTGGGCCGGGACTCCACGGGCACCCGGCTCGGGGCCGCAGGAGCCTGGAGAAGAGCCCGCGGGGCCCAGGGAAGGCAGCGGCGTGTGGGGCGCAGGCTGGAGCCCCCGGGTGCAGCACTGGGCAGGGGCCACGGCTGCCAGCCCCGCGGCCACGGATCTTCTCCAGGCTGAGGCTGCCACTTCTCCAAGCCATCCTTACCTTGCAGTCATCGATAGTCAAGGGATGTTCCTTTGTCAGGAGCTTCTCGAGATCCCTCCTCTTCAGGAACTTGGCCGCACAATACAGGGTTTCCCGAGAGGCCTGAAGAGCAGCAGAGATGCAGAGATGGCACCACAGCCCAGGGCACAAGGACTCGCATCCCTGTGCCAAGGCCTGGAGAAGGACGCAGCCTCCTCCTCCTCCTGCAGCAGGGCAGGAGGCAGCTGAGCCCCCGTCCCAGGGATGCACAAAACCTCACATTTGCCACACGCCGGTTCTCATCATGGCAGCAGAATAAAAGTAGGTACAGGCTCTTGTTTACAGTTGCCTTCAGGCGCTTTTTTCCCTCCTTCACTACCAACTCCATCACCTTACAGAAGAGGTCAATGGAGAGCAGTTGCATGTAGCTATTTTCCTAGAGGAAAGGAAAAAACCTAAGCATCAATTACTCCAGGCCCACCTAGGCAAAGGCCTGAAAATGCAGACAGCACAAGGTTTCTGGGCAGCACCCAATTCCTGTGGCTCGGGTTGCAGAACCTTACATTGTTAAAGAGCGCCAGGAGTGCCTCAGCCAGCTTTGGGGCGGTGGTGCTGGATACCAGGATGTCTTCGCTCTCCAGCATATTAGTAAGCACACGGAGGGTCAGGGCAACCACCACTCCATCTTCATCAGCCAGCAGATCCACAAAGCTTTCAGACAGGCAGCACATTCTTCTGGCCTGTGTGGAACACAAGGCTGCGCTGTGAAGCCGTGAACAGCTGCACCAGCGACAGCGCCCAGGCACTGCAAGCCCAGCCTGCTGCCGCAGGGCCCAGACACCAAAGGCCTGTCCCAAAGCACTCGGGCAGCTGAGGCAGGAGAGCTGGGAGCAGCTGCCTCAGCTCCTGAAGCCCAGCCAGCCCATGGGGCTGCTCTCCCCAGTGCAGCTTCAGCTGCTGCCCCCTTCTCACCATCAGGGGATCCTTGCTGAGCACCAGCAGGCCTTTGAGCGCCAGGCGACACCTCTTCCTGCACTCGGTCCGCAGGTACCTCGACACGACCCTCAGGACCCAGCCACCACATTTAGTCCAGTCCAGGCATTCCAGAACCTGAAAGGCACAGGGCAGTGGTACAGGGCCCAGCTGGCAGGAGCCCAGAACTGCCCAGGGCCAGCCCCAGGCAGCAGCAGCACAGGGCGCTGGTGCCATCCCAGGAGGCTAGGGATGCGGCTGCGAGAGGGCAGAGAGCTGGGAGGCAGCTCAGCCAGGCAGCGCTGCTCTTCAGGCTCACCTCCACAAGGAATGCCAGGAAAGGCAGATCGCAGCCTGGCTTCTCAATGCTGAGCAGCCGGAGCATGCGGGTTGCGATGCAGGAAGAGAAAGGGATCAAGACATGGCGCATCTCCCTGTCAGGGGCAAAAAGGAAGAAAGAGCCTGAGTAGGGGGGGGCACACTTTTCTCAGGACTGACTCCCAGAGGTGCAGTCTTTCCCCAGCATCCCTGGAGGGGACGTGGGTGCTTTGGGAGGTGGCCACTCCTGTGCACCCTCCTCTCCCAGCCTTTTCCAGTCTGCTCGGCCGTCCCTAAAGAGACGAGGCCCTCTGGCCCATGACCAGAGGGACTGTGTGGGGCAGCCCGGGCACAGGGCACCAATTCCAGGGACAGCAGGGAGCAGGGGGTCTCACCTGGCCAGCAGAGCCACAGCATAGTACTGGGTATGAGCACAGAGCATGGTGTCCCAGCCATGCTTGGACTCCACAGCCATCACCTCATTCTCACACTGCAGCCGGCAGAGCAGGGTCTTCATGACCTGCACTGCAAACCTGTGTGCAGAGCAAAGCCCGGGTCACATTGGGAGCACTGGCACTGGCCACAAGGACATGGAAAGGACGGGAGGACGGAGACCTGTTGGGGTCGCTGGGAAGGTGGTGTTCCTCTCGGCACGCTCTCCAGAAGTGATCGACTTCCTGTGGTGGCATCTGCTGTGTGGTGACGACAACATGGAAAAGCAGAGCCACAAAGAGGCGGGAGGAAAAAAGGATCATTGCCTCGTGGCACTCAGGCACCTGGACAATCACCCACACCACCAGAGTTGCCTGCAAAAGAAGTTGCCATGGAGAGCGCTCAGTGCGAGGTGTCCATGTGGCAGGGCCCCAGGGGAGACGCAGGGGGAGCAGCGGGCCTGGTGGCCCCTGAGCCTGCCCTTAGGCCAGGTTTCAGCCCAGGGCCTGAGGCAGGGAGAGGATGGAGAGCTGCTGGAGAGGCGACCTGGGGGTGAGCAAATGCCCAGAAACTCACAGCCAGAGCAAAGACGCCCTCCTTGTCCCCATCCGAGGTGAACGTGCTGTGCAGAGGCCAATCCTCCATCACACAGAGCAGTGTTGGCAGAACCTTCTCCACTGTGGGACTCGATGAGCCTATGCTTCTCCAGATCATTGCAGCAGCTCTGTGGGATCAGAGCTCTGTGTCAGGGGCATCTCAGCCACACTACCATGCCCTGTGCGGCTCTGGGGGCCGGGTGACAGAGCCCCGGTGCCCTGAAGGGCAGGGAGGGAGCACGGCAGCAGGCTCGGGAAACAGAGGGGCCCGAGGGTCCCGGACCTGTCTGCCGCTCTGGCAGAGCCCATTGCACAGGCCGTGCAGGGCCATGGTCCTAAAGGCCGAGGAGGCCTGAGCTCTCCAGGCAGGTGGGCCCATACCTGTCACATGTTGGGGCACAGCGCAGGAGGGTCAGCACCACATCAGCTGGGTGTTCTTCGGCCAGCCTCACGATGTTCATGGGCAGCCTGGTATCCACATTTCCATGCGATGCAAAATTCTGGTGCATCTTCTTTACAATGGCTGGCACCTGGAAAAGGCATGGGGAAGACTTGGGCCGCTGTCTAGGGGAGCAACTTCACCAGCTTCCCCCAAGAATCGCTTCCCTTCCTGCCATGCTGTGCTGGCCTCAAAGGCTGAGGGGGCCCAGTGGCCGTGGCTGGAGATGACACACAATCCTGGGAGGCCTCTAGCCCCAGCCCCAGGCTGTTTACCTGCTGCTCAGAAGGAATACCACTCTTCTGGATAAAATCCACGGCGGGAGCAGGAATGGCAGTGGGAGTGGGCGTGGCGCCAGTATCTCTGATGCCCTGAGTCTCTCCAGTGTCAGCCGTTTGGAGGGCCACAGCCTCAGCCACTGCCTTGTCAGCCCTTGCCCTTTGATCATTCAATGCAGCATCAAAATTTTCTAATGGCTCAGCCAAATCCGTGTTGACATCAGGCTCTGCCTGGGGCTCGGTCAGCCCACAGTCAGGCTCAGCTGAGCCCTCAGCTGCCGTGCTGCTGGTGTTTCTACGCCGTATGCGCAGGAATTTTCGGATCATCTGCAGGAGAACAAAGGACAGGGAAGAGAGACGTGTTCCATGGAGTGCTCCAAGCGCGGTGCTCGGCTGAGCAGTGACAGCAGGCCCAGCCCAGGCGGGGATGGCTGCAGGTACCTTCAGTGTCCTGCGGAAGCTTCCACCGGCAGGCCTCTGCTCTTGTGTGCCATCCATGGCTGCATCTGGCAAAGAGCGAGAGCAGCCAGAGCTGAGGGGCTGCGGGAGAGGCCGGAGAACACAGCCCAGCCCTGCCCTCCCCAGGCTGCGATAGGGATGGGATGGGATGGGGCCACATTGGCTGCAGCCATCAGCCCTGTGGCCCAGCTCTGCCACTCACCATCCTGTAGTGTCTGGATCCGCTCGGGCTCTTCAGGCTCTTGTGCTGGGGTAGCTCCAGGGCCTTTGCTTTTTTTCCCCCTGAACACTTTGGACAGGCCGAGAATTCTGCCCGCCATGCCACAGCACCTTTCAAGAGAGATGCCTCAGGAAAGCACTGAGGCAACAAGTTGTGCACTTGCGCCTTGAAAGCGCCTGTGGCAGAAGAAGCCTCAGGAAGGCTGCAGGACAGCAAGTCCTGCACTCTGGTCTCAAGGGCTCCTGCCACAATGACAGGAGGTTCCTCGTAGACGATTCAAGCCACCAAATCCCACAGTCCGGCCTGGAGGCCACAGGCCACGGGGATAAGAGATGACTTGGAAAACCTCCGAGTCACCAAGTCGTGCAGTCTGGCCGTGAGGTCAGCTGCACGAGTCACTCCTCGTAGAAGCTCTGGGTCAGGCACAAACGAGTGCGCTGTGCGGGGGCTCCTCACAGCACCGCTCTGGCGCGTCCTGTCCCGTCGCCTGCTCCAAGGAATGTGGCCTGGCTGCGTCACCGCCAGCACCTATGTCCCCACGTGTCACAAAGGGTCCTTGGACACCCTGTGCCATTCCAAGCCACGGTGACCGCGCTGCTGCACCGCGTCACAAAGGGCCAATGCACACACTGTCACCTGCCCTGGGGCCGCTCCCAGCCCAGCCAAAGTGGCCCAGGTTGGAAGGAACCCCTCTCCCCAAGTGTCTAAGACAGCCCTGAGACAGCATCTTTAGCAGCGGCTCAAACCGTGGGCAAACGCTGCCCTGCTCTGCGGGTTCAGGGCAGCAGAAGGAGCCCCCAGGGCCGCCGATGCAGCCGCAGCGGGAAGGGCACGGGGCCTCGCACAGAAGCTGGCACGGCCTCCCTGGGACACGTCCCAGCCGGTGGCCGTCCTAAACCTGCGGGTGTGACACAGAAGAGGAACCTGTGGGCCGGGGCACGGACGCTGCTCTGACCCCTGGGGCCAGGGCAGCGCTGAAATCGGCAGGCGTGACGGAGCCCCCGCCCAAGCAGAGCTGCCGCCCCCCGAGCCCTGGCAACGCTGGTGCCATCTCCTGCCCCAGAGACCTGTGCCCCGGGGCGCTTCTCTGCCACAGGGCAGCCAAAGCCAACGGGCCCTGGCGGCTGGGCTCCTTCCTACAGGGGATGTTGGCAGGAGCACCTGGAGCAAGTGCTGGCAACACTTGGTCTCTGTCAGAAGCTCTTACTCCATGCTGAAATTGTTTTCTACTTGGAGTGATTTCCTGAAGCACAAAATCACCCTGGCAGCAGAGGCATAGAAGGAGTTGGCATTTAAGAATCCTCAATTCAGGAAAGCTTTTCTTCCCGTTACTCAACTCAAGTAGTTGCAAAAAGTTGCCAACTTCCTAAATTTATAGCAATGGCCTGAGAACCTGATAGATTTGCAAGCTTCCTTCCCATCTCAAAGCAGTGTTAGAAATGATCAGAGCCAATTTCCAAACTCAAAGATTTAGTTAACAAATTTGAAAAGCAATTTCGGGAAATGCTACGATAAATCAGGACAACATGGATCGAATGTTGGGTGGTCAATCCGGGAGCAGCAAAGGGTGCTTCTCCGGAGTACTGCCCACAAATTCGGGGTCTCGGGGGAGGTGTTTTAGACCATTGTTCTACCCTGAGGCAAAAACAAGACGGTAACAAAGAACCCGAAGAACATGACATCATGTACATAAGAGAATCATTGAAATGTCTGGTGTCCGCAAGGGGTATCTGAAAGAGTTTCCTGAGAAATTGAAAAGACGTCTGCATGAAAAGTCTCCGAATCTTCTGTCAGATGGTTTCTGCCGCCCTCCGCCCAGATTGGTGTGGGATCTCCCGATGAACTGTGAAGATGTGGTCAGCCCATGCTTCATGGGCCCTTTCCCGCTTATCTCTCTGGCAGATGTCCAGGTAACACCTTAGGACTGTGAAAAGACTGTGGTATGCAAAGAGAGGCCCTGGAAGTGTTTCCAGCAATTCAGGGGATTTTACCTTCCACTGCAAAGTTTTAAGACACACAGTTTTAATCCAGGAATTTAATACTATGTATCTATTACAGCAGCAACATATCTGCCTTAAGGTCATCCACTGCATGTCACTTTGCAAAGCAGAAGACCACACAGAGGCAAAACAAAGGCCTTGCTTTGGTTTCAAACATTTTCCTAGGAAGGCATGAGAAGAACCTAATTCTCTTAAGGAATCAAAGCTCTCCAGGAATGAAAGTCCACTCAGTGTTACAAAAGTAGCCCAAACAAATGAGTAGATTGCAAAAGGGCTAATCCTCCCCCTGCTCCAGCTATGGAAGTGGCCAAGAAAGTAGAGCTCTCCCCTCTTCTTCTCTGCAGGAGAAGCAGGATGACTAAGAGAAAAAGTCCCAGCTATTCCTTCAGTCCTCCATCACCAAAGCTGTGCCATAGCACAGGTGCTGCCTTCAAAGTGACCCCAGTTCCAGCCTAGACCTCTCACCTTCCAGACAACTCCTTCCCCAACACGCCCAGCAACAGCAACCCCAGCTCAACACCCTGCCAAGACCCGCAGCTGTCCCCATGCCTGCGCAGAGCTTTCCCACCCCCGGGTTCCCTGCACGTGCCGTGGCATGGCACTCAGGAGGATGTGCTCCAAGGCCTTCCCCGCTAGCAAGCTCAGGCTGCCAGGCCTACGGTTCCTGGATCATCCTTCCCACCCACCCTTCCCGTGCACGGCTGGTCCATTTGCGCTCAGCTCCGACTTGGCCGCTTCACCAGGACTGCTGCTAAAGGATGGAGAGCAGCCCGGCAAGCTCCTTCTCCAGCTCCCTCTTTACTCTCGGGGCAGGTAGAACATGCCACAGGAAAGCAAGCAGTGCCAAAAGACTTGGGCCAGCATCAGGCACATTGAGGAATCAAACAAGGCCTTTGTTCGATGGACGGAAGCACAAGCAATTGACAGAAGTGAAGAGGACTTAGCACAGATATCCAGAAGTCCTTAGCACCAGTTAACATCAGCAAAACCTGGAAGCCTAACTTGACATGAGAGTGACTTGACAAAAAGCTTGAGACATAGCCTTTGGGAAGACCTAAGGGCGGCTACAGAATCAGCCCTGTGCAGGGAAGGCATGAGGAAGATGAGCTGCTTTGGTGCGCTGAGACTCCTCCTGGCCAGCAGGTGGACATTAACTTCAGGTCTAGGATTCTGACGCAATGTGTTTCCTTCTAAGCCCCTGCCTATGGAATCACCTCAGCAGTCTAAAGACGGAAGGGATTTTTGATAGAATTCCTACAGAAACCCACTGAAATTTGGACGTGGCGAAGAAGCCTTGTGCTGGGGTGCAGAGCCCTAACCTCCTGCCAATAAAAGAGCTCTTGGTGGACAATGCATTTGTCTGCTGATTTCATTGAATTCTAGAGACCTCTCAGGACTGCTCTATCCTGAGGGAAGGCCCTTGGCCTTGAGCTGTAGGCACCCGCGCAAGCTTCAGATCAGCTCCCTCAGCTTCCAGGACCTCTCTTGGCCGGCATCCTGACGGGGAGGCAGGACCGCTGCCAGGCACTGCTGGGACCCAGCAGGACAGGACCGGCTGTCTCGTGTCCACGTAGCACCCCCTGACACAGCCAGGGTCATCCCGAAAGCAGACAAGGCTCACGTGTCAGTGGAGAGGGGCAAGGAGCGCTGGGCTCCTCTCAGGGTGTCTCAGCTGGGCCTGCTCCACAAGACGCCCCCATTTGAAGGCCTGCTAATGCCCAGCTGCCAGAAATGCCTGCCTTGTTCTCTCCAAGATGCAGAGGAAGAGGCAGGGAGCAGGGCCCATTGGGAGGCAAAGCTTCCAAGCCTTTTCTGAGGCCACGCACACACCAAGAGCAGGCAAGACTCTCCCTGCTGCCTGGCCCACACAGCCCAGCTTGGTGCTGGCCCTCTGGGCCGCAGCAGCCTCCAGCAAGCAAGAGGCAAATGCATATTGCCAAGAGTTGAAACACAGCAGACAGGTAAGACGTGAGACGTGTGTGCTGGAAGGCCTTTGAATTCACAGCTCTCCAAGACAGCTTTGGGGCTGGAAGCTGGACAGAGATGCTCCTGCTCACACCTTGTCACAATCCGCTTACACAAGCCGGGTTCGTTTTAGGGGTCTCAGAGCGCAAAAGACACTGTGGGGGACAAACTCAGTTTACTCAATCACAAATGCACCTTTATTTAGTGCCAACAAATGCGATAGTGGGGAGAGAAAATAGTAGGAAAGACAGAAAGGAGGGGAAGGGGATTATAGCTTCCAACATGGAGGTTCGAGTCCTCAAGGCTTTTGAAGATGCCTATAGATGTGATCTTCTCCAGTGGGGATATCTCAAAATGAGCGAGGGTCTCCAGGGTTTTTATAGTCCTCTCCGAAGCAACAGGCAGTTGGCCAAACAGGTGGGGGAAATCATTGCAGTGTGTTCACTTAGAGAACTCAGAACAAGTCGGTCGTCAGCAGGTACAGTGTCAACCAGTACAAGTCAGCAGGCGCAGTCACTTCACCGTGACTTGCCCATTGTTTCTGCTCAGGTTCTGATGTTCTGATATGGATGCTGGGTTTTTCCATCGAACACACCTGCAGGCAGCACTTGGCCGACATCCCACCTCAGCCAGGCCAGAACTTCAATGTTGAGATTTTAAAGTCCCTTTTAGGGGTTTCAGTCTCTGTCCGTGACGATGGTCGTGACGCAGATGAGGGAACTTCAGGCCATCTCGTACACCACCCCGTGACTCACAATTGTCGTCAAGAGAGCTCCTTCAGCAGGGTTCCGTAGTCTTGCAAAGTCTTCAGGACTCATCCATGTTAGTAGCATATCCTGGAAAAAACAGAGACAGTAGAGAGCGTGTATGAAAGAGAGAGAGAGTGAGAGAGAGAGAGAGAGAGAGAGATAGAGAGAGAGAGAGTAAGAGAGAGAGAGAGAGAGGAGAAATAGGAAAAGGAAATAGAAACAAAACAAATCAATCAATATTGATTAAAACAATTTCATCAAAATAATCAAAACAAATCATCAAATTCCTTAAAGTTATAACAATTTTCAAACAAAAGCTTAATTTTGATTACAATATAACATAATTAAAACAAACAACAATAATCAAAACAAGCAACCAACTAGTTCAAATTAAGCTGCTGTTGGAGGTCTAATTTTCACTCTTAGGGTAGTACGTCTTGTGTCAATAACTTTGGGAGTGTCTCTTGCAAAAGGGGTATTGATTAAACTGTGCGCTTCCATTATAGATGCCAAGTGGGTTAACTTCTTCATCATTTTCCAATTTAGGATGTATAAAATGATTGCTAAGACAAAACCAATCAAAACCAAAACCGAAAGAACAACAGGGGGGTGACACACTCTGTTCAGGATACCTGTGGCAGCAGGTGACCACCCAAAAAGGATATCCCACCACCTGTATTCAGCATCTTTTTTGACCCTTTCTAAAACACAATGTATTTCTTTCACATCATGATGGACTGTCACCAAAGTGTTCTGTCCATTTTTCTTGACCTTTTCCAAAATTCCTACTAAGTCTTCGTGAAGCAACAATTGCTTAATTAAAGTCAGATTCATTCCAATGGGGGCAGATGTTATCCGGTGAAACAGGGTAAAATGTGATTGTAAAATGTGATAGCATGTAACTGGGGCTGAGCAAGAAAAGTCACATCCTGTAATTGGGGTAAAATTGCAGACACAAAAATTTGAGTGATTTTTAAGATTCACTCCTATTTCTTCTACAAACACTACATCACAAGCAGTCCTTACACAAGCACGTCCATTGCCTATATACACAAGCACTCTTTCAGGACTTTCGTTAGGGTGTACTTCAAAATGACAAATAGTTTGCTCTGTGTCCAAACAAATGTCTTGAGCTATGATTGCATTACTCTCACAGATGAACCCTTGTTTTTCACAGACAATACATGACTCTAAATTAACAGTTTGCCATTTCTCACCATTTTGATAGGCCTATTCCCTATGCTCGGAAAGATAGAGGACAGCTCTATCATGATTCAGTCCTAATGCAATGATGGGGAATATCGAGTGCAAAAAGGCATTACATATGGTTAACACAAAAGCTGTGACTGTTGGTATTGGGGTTACAAGTAAAGTTCACCAACTTCCACCAGGATTGGAATTCCTTTTCAAAATCATTTGCATTGTCCCAAATTATTTTCTGAATTTCAGTAGGAAAAGTGCCTTCTTTTCCTTCCCTTATGATTGAGGCAACAACTGTCTGCATCCAAAGCTGTGTCTGGGTGCAGCTAAGAGCCAAAGAAACATTGTTTTGTGTAGCACCAAGTGCATCGATTAACATTTTGTGATCATTCACATTCACCTTTTCCCAATTTGATAATGTGTTTGATAGCAACCACTGATGTGTCCCCAAAACCAATAAGGACAACTGCAATGGTTGTTGTAATTCGGTCAAATCCCTAGTTGTAGAAGCCAATTTGTTCATTAATACCTCTAAATCAATACTGTTCAAAATTCCCAATTTAAGATATTTATCATGGTTTATATGGCCTTCATGTCCCTCGGAGTTCTCCTGTAAAAAGTAAGCACAAGAGAATCTGCCATCAGAAGGCAGAAAGTTAGAATAATGGAAATTCTCCAATGTGCATTTATTCAATACTCTTTCCCTAGAGCACCAAAGGTTACCCATGTGTATTTATTCAGAGGGGTTTTTAGCACTAGTGGTACCTCTCCCTCCGTGGGGAGGTCCACCAAAACAGGTTGTCCAGGGTAACGTGCTGGATTCTTGGAATCACTTGGTCCCCGTAGTGAGGGAACTATGCTTGGAGCTGTTGGGCCAAAAGGAAAAGCATCAGTAAACCAAGGATTTGCTGACTGTTCGGGGGAAAAGGGAGGGGCTATAACTGAGGCAGGTTTGTCTTGGATGCTATCCAAGTTTTCTGCTTCTTGTACTGCCAGTTTTTCCACAGCTCCTTCAGTTATTGAGAAGATGTTACAATAATGTTCAATCTGAGCATACCACTTTCTTACTGAGGCTGTCTGGGCCACCCCATCAGGTGGGGGAGTCCCAGTAGTGACTGACTTAAAAACTTGGAAAGGTCTTCTCCAAACAATTGGTTGTTGTGGTACAATCTTCTCTACTTCTGTCAGAGCTAGGCTAACCACAAACAAGCCTTTTTCCCAGGTAGTATACCTCTTTTCAGCATCTCTGAAACCACGGGAATAAAAACCAACAGGCCATGTCGGACCCTCAGGACCCCACTGCCATATGTGTACTGACAACCCTGAGGAAGCAAATCCCCATTCTACCTGAAAAGGATCTGTTGGGTGGATAGGGCCTAGGGCCTGATGAGCTGTGGCTCCAAAAATCAACAACTGTGATGCCTTTTCCTGAGAAGGGCTCCAGTCCCATTTTACTCCCTTTCTCAACAAATCATAAAGAGGTCTGGCAATTATGGAAAAATCTGGAATGTGTTTTCCCCAAAACACTAATAATCCCAAGGCATGCTGTAGATCTTTCCTGGACTCAGGCACTTTAATTTGATCTGAGGAGGTTAGGGTGTCAGGTGGGATACATGTCAGACCTCCTTTCCACCGGATACCCTGAAATTTTACTTCTTGAAAAGGCTTTTGTAGTCTCTCTAAGGGGACCTGCAAACCAAGGCTTTCTAAGTGGGAAGTTATTTTCTGTTGAACACCCCCACTTGCTGTGTTTTATTGTTAAAACTTGTGCTAGGGAGTACTGTGGCTTGTTGCCCAAGGCTTGTGGAAGAGGAGGTGCGCTGGGTTGTCGGTTGGATGATTCCGACACAATAGGTTTGGGACAGGGCCAATTAGAAATTATTTTCGCCAATTTATCATACAGCTATTTATCCATTACTCTCGTGGAACTCCCCTTTTCAGCCCTAGCAACCACAGCTGCTGCCGGTTGCAAATTTGTTTTCCCTTTTCTGGGTTTTCATTAGGAGAAGCAATGTGCCTGACTCCTCTGTGTTTTTCTGGTTTGTCCTCTGAGTACTTCACTGGTCCATATTTTCTACTGTAACTTATTAACTCTTCTGCTACCTCACTCCATGTCCCAACTTTATGACTGCTGTTACATTGTGATCTAGGAGTTGTGAAAGGTGAGAAGTCAGTGGAACCAGTTTGATCTCTTGTATGTCCAAGAAATCTTTCAAGTCTATCTACCGGAGAGATAGATGCTATTGTTTTCTGAAGAATTGCTGTTGGTTTAAGAGACTCTGGCAAACCTCCAATTAGGGGGGGTCATAATCTCAGGTTTTACAGGCTGTTGCAATGGTGACTCATAGCCAGGGATTAATTTCCATTCATGTATCATTTGCAAGCACGCCGCTTGGTGTATGTTTTCTAGGAGTTGGTCTGAGGTGCCAACTATTGCCAGAGGGTCGCCCCTCTCAAGGGGGTTTAACCCCCCTGCCCAGTAAGCTGCACGCTGTGTCAGGGACCATGGAGCAGGCGTATTTCCTGTTGTTAAGAAAACTCCATGTCCCCAATAGCCACTTGCTTCTTGTTCACTTAATTTAATTTGGTCACCCACAGTGAGTGAGACTCTAAAAACATACTCCGTCTCTGATTCACTAGGGAGGCGGGAGTATTCTTTCTTTAATTGAGCTAATTCGGTGGCTGTGTATGGTACTTCTTTGGTGGTTATGTGGGGATCATGATCCTCTTCATTTATATAATTATATTCTGTTTTAATGAGAGGTCTCAAGTTGGAGCAACAGTGTTCCCCACAATTTTGCATGTGTACTAATTCTTTCTGAGGATATATTTGTTTAAGGCTGTATGTCTCCTTTCCTTCTATTTCTGTGGGTGAATCTGCAGATTTTAAGTTTTTACTTCGCCCTTCTGCAAGGGAAATCTGCAGCAAATAATTCTCATTTCTTTCCTGTTCTAATTGTTCTTTCAAAGCTTCTACCATATTTAGCAGGGATTCTATTACTGCTTTTTCTTCACTTACCCGTTCAAAACGGGTTTCTATGGCTGCCGAAAGGCAGGCCCCCAAAACTGAGCAAAGAATGCTTTTATTTCTGCCCAGTTTGTATCTAGCATCATGTTGCAAAGAATATATTCTATCTACAATGTTTTCAAAGTTAAACCAATTATTCTGTGCCCACCTTTCTCCGTCTAGAGAAAGTCTAGCACCATGTTTTGCTAACAAGGCATAAAATGCATACTTATCTTTTTCATTCATTTTGTGAAGGGACCAAAACCACTCTCAGGGAGGTACTCTTCAAGTTACACCAAAGGCACAGCTAAAACGGTGTTTCCCTTCACTTCCCTGGAATGGGCGAGGAGACCAAAACTGCCTGGGAGGTTCACCTTAGTTACAAATAGTTGTCTCCTCAACTACACTAAGCAGCCCAAAACACAAAAATTAACTGCAGTCCCATCTTTTGCACAATGAGATCTTTCTGAGAAATCCTGATGACAGGGAGTGCTATTCGCCGGGGTGTATACAGTTTGCGGGAATTTTCCCTCGCCCCCCTTGCTTTCTAACAGCGCTCACCGAAGTGGCGTGCTAGGTGCTGCTGAGACGAGGGTCCTTCCCCTTTTACAAACGATATAAAACCCGCCACCCCTCTGTCCATCAAGATCCTGTCCGTGACGCCACTTTAATGTCACGATCTGCTCACAGAAGCGGGGTTTGTGATGGTCCGTTTTAGGGATCTCAGAGCGCAAAAGACACAGCGGGGGACAAACTCAGTTTACTCAACCACAAATGCACCTTTATTTAGTGCCAACAAAGGCAATAATGGGGAGAGAAAAGAGAACAGTAAGAAAGACAGAAAAAGAGGGGAAAGGGATTATAGCTAGGATTAACGTGGAGGGTCAAGTCTTCGAGGCTTTTGAAGATGCCTATAGACGCGAGTGTCTCCAGTGGGGTGATCACAAAGTCTGTGGTTAACTCAGGGCTCCTTAGAGTCCTCACCGAAGCGACAGGCAGTTGGCCAAACAGGTGGGGGAAATCATTGCAGTGTGTTCATTAAGAGAACTCAGAACAAGTCGGCCGTCAGCAGGTACAGTGACAACCAGTACAAGTCAGCAGGCGCAGTCACTTCACCTTGACTTGCCCAGTGTTTCTGCTCAGGTTCTGATGTTCCCATATGGATGCTGGGTTTTTCCATCGAACACACCTGCAGGCAGCACTTGGCCAACATCCCACCTCAGCCAGGCCAGAACTCCTGTGTTGAGATTTTAAAGTTCCTTTTAGGGGTTTCAATCTCTGTCCTTGAGGATAGTCGTTAGGCAGATGAGGGATCTTCAGACCGTCTCTAACACAGAGATGTCGCAGCACAGCTGGTCTGTAGCTGGACAAAATAAATCTGGTCATAAATCCAATTGGGCTAACCTGGCTTGTTCTAGAAACAAATCCCTAGGTCAACAATTGAACTCAAGCAGAGACCTCAGACAACCCCATCCGAGCCCTGGATGCAAACACATCACTGGCCAGAGAGCTGGGCAGTGCAGAGATCCCAACTAATCAGCTATCCAAGCCTGGGAAATTCAAAGCCCCTCTAAAAAGAAGCTGTGAACAATAAAAGGAGCTGTTTGCTGACAACCTTTGGTGCGTGCTGTGTCATGTGCCTGTCTCCAACCCACGACCCTCACGTAACAGGAGAATTCTGTAAAACGCTAATTGCAGTGGGTTTAGGATGAGGTCAGGCTCAGTGGGAATGCCCAGGTTTGGGAATACAGCTAGAGAGCCAAGCTGGGAGCACTGCTTGGAATTGGCTGGTGTGAGCAGCAGGAATGTTGCTGGCTGGAACATTTTGAAGAGCTGGAGAAAAGAAGCGTTTTGTGGAAGGCCACCAGCTGCCCTTTGCCAGCAGCAGAAGGTGTGAAGGTCCTCTTTGAGGGCCGTCTCTGCACAAGGACAGCCTGGCCTTCTCCAGTACCCAACCATCTTTCAGGCTTTAGGGCTCGCCTTGTCCCTCACTCTGGAGAAGCAGCTTGCTCTTGGAACTCACATATGCACAGTTTCTGGCTGGATTACTTTGTCTTACCACAGACAGCCCTGGAGACAACACTGCATTGAGGCTCAATCCGCAATAAAAGGGGATTTTGTTCCAGCTTTTCCCTCGCACCAGTGAGCAGCAAGCACACCTGGGCCTCCTTCAGGTCTCTGTGTGGGCTGGTAGTCAGCTTCTGTTGGCAATTTAAAGCTTTTCCTCTACTTTTGGCAGCAAAGAATGAAGCATACCCAGGTGCACCCAACCCCAAGTTTCCCTCTAAAAAATGACAAATTTCATTCTCCTCTATTCAAGCCGTCAAGAAAACAAACTTTCTTGAGTGAGCTGGGCACAGTGTCCTCCAAGACCATTCACGAGTAGGACATGTTCCAGGGGAAGACTGGCAAACCCAGAGTTTACCCATGCTTAGGAAACCTTTGCAAAACCTTCCCACCTCTAGTGGTGTTGCAGCCTCCTGAGCTCCTGGAGGCCCCAGTCTCCTCAGGCACAGTTTGGACAGGAAGGGGACGGTTCAGTTTCTGAGACGTGGAGACAGGAGAAGGAACAGGCTGCAAACACTGGTACAAGGGCAGGGCTGCTTCCATTTATGGTGCCATGTGGCAGCACAGAACCTTTGATTGAATGTGTGGGAGGTGCTGAAGGGCAAAAATTCTCAGTGATAAGGACATCTTCACTTATCATAGCAAGGGAAGTGAAAGAGAAAGTGCAATCTATCTTTCATGGAAGCTGTTCAGTTTTTAACAGATTATTTTTGCTGAAGACATGCCTAGGCAATGGTGATTTTAGAGCATTTTGTGACTCTCATAGTTATCCTCACACCGGTTTTGCCACATTTTCTCTCTTTTCTTTCCTGGTGAAGGATTTCTCCTGCCCAGCTGGCTTCTGGTTGGAGTTCTACACTCTGGATTCCCCGAGTTTTCTCAGCAGCCTTTGCAGCGAGTCCTCAGCCAACGTGTGGCTCTGCTGCCATCCCAAATCTGTGCCTGCCTTGCCCAGCCAGGGCACAAGTGGGGCATGTGCTGGGCATGGCTGGAGAATTGCAGGGACAAAGTCCTCCAGTGTTGTCATGTTCCGCCTGGTTGGCTCAAACCTTGTCACTCCACATTGAACCCTGCCCCTATTGCTTTGGTATTGGCTCCTGCCCCCAAAACTCCTCCCTTGGCCCTTCCCCTTCCAAGCTACTGCAAAGGCACTGTGAGGGGTTCTGCTTCCTGCTCGGGGTTAGAGTTGGAGTTTGCCTCAGGAAACGATCCTCAGAGGGGCACAGCTCCCGGGCCCTGCGGGCAGAGCTGCCTTGCCCAAGGACAGCCGCTGTGGCGGCCGGGGCAGCTGCACGGCCCAGGGCCAAAGCCCCGCGGCACCCTCAGTCCAGCCCGCCTGACCGGCCCTGCGGCCTCACCCGGGCTCGGGGCTAGCAGCAGCAGCTCCCTGCTCACTGCTGGAGCTGGTGGCCTTCAGCTTCTCCCCGCTGCCTCCTGTCAGTCCCTGCCTGTCCTCAAGGTCGGCAGGGCAGCCGTGGCCAAAGTGGAGCCTCTGGAATTGGTTCCACGGCCTGGCAGAGCTGCCCCCTCAGCCCCCTGTGTCTCCCCGTCCTTCAGCAGCTCCTCAGGGGACAGCGCCGGGGGCCACCGGCAGCTCCCAACGCTCCAGGGACACCCGGGGCTGGAACTGCTGCTCCGCCCGGCCCGGCCGCCAGCTGGGGCTGGGCACAGCAACAGGGGGCACAGGGGGCACAGGGGGGAAAACAAGAGCTGAAACAGGCAGCCGAGGAGGGAAAGAGGTAAAAATGCAGCCTAGGCCTACACAGACATCAGTCTCTCCGTCGGTATCAATTCACAGACCATCACAGAGCATTTGCTTTGTGATGTCAGGGCACGGTTGCCACGTGGTCGTGGTGACATCCGAGGTTGTCTTGGTGCACGGAAGGCCTCAGGGGTGTCAGAGCAGCTCTTGAGCTTGCTCAGCACAGGAGCTTTTGTCCTGCACTTGAGTCTTTTGTCAGTGGGCAGCTGAACACGGAGAGTAGCCTTGCTGTTCTTTAGTGTTAGAGTTTACAAACTTGCACAGCAGCTGCCACAATGATTGGGCAGCTTGCAGCTGTAGTTTTCTCTGTTTATGGAGTCGGATATACCTGCTATTTCCTGACACAGCTGGCACGTAAGTAGAGGTTTCCCCTGGGTGTCACCTAACCTGGCTTTTGTATGTCTTCCTGTTCTTTCTTAGTGACTGAGTTGATTTGGAAACAGAAAGGCCATTTGGATGCCGCTTGGGTGAAGCGCTGTCAACACGTTCAGCTCAAAAGGGGGTGTCTGTAGCCAGGGCTGTGCGGGCAGCATTTGCAAGGGAGCCTGCAGGGGTTGTGTTCCCTCCATGAGAGAGTGTGTGGCAGCAGAGTCTGTCATTTCCTCCCTTTGCTGGGTCAAGCGGGACAACTTTGAAAATGTGGACTGGGAGGCCTTCTTGGAAGGTGCTGTAAAAATGCTCTGGTTGTCTCCAGCGTTCTCAAAAAATCTGGTTTATTTTCCCTTGCCCACTGCAGGTCACCTGAGCCGAGTGTTCAGAGGTTCTGATCCTGAGGTGAGTAAGAAAGGAACATTTGATGTTCCTGGCGTTTAAGAATTGTGCAGCAAGCTGTCAGCTTGGCCTGTGGCAGTAGAGTGCAGAGGACCAGATGAGCAGGCTGCAAGAAAATCCATTTCCATGTCTGCAGCAGCAAGAGCAAAGGCGTCACTGGCTATTTCCTAATTTTCCATTTCCTCATTTTCCATTGCAGAGCTTCAAAAGAACTAAAAGCCCAGTTTTGCAGGGAGAAAGTTGCCCCCACATAGTAGCCAAGGGGGGAAAATCTAATTCAGAGCAATTGGCAGCACAGTTGAATCAACCTATTTGAATTTAGTCCGAGCGACTTAGAATCCCATTGCTCTTAAGGTCGATGATTTGTGCTTAGTACAGCCGGTTTGAGGGCTGAAGAGAAGGAAGCTTATAAATGAGCCTGTATCTCACCGTCCTCTCTGTCCACAGATCACAGAAGCAAGAGCAGACTCTCCTCTGGCTCCCTCTGCTCCTGCAGAAGAGGCCAACGAGGAGCCAAATGACCACAGGCCTCCAGCAGCGGTCACACCACAGCTGGAACTTTCCCAGACAGTAAGTGCCACTTCTGGAGGGTGCTGTCTTTAGTGCAAGGCAGAGGTGCAAGTTTCTGCCCAGCCAGCTCTCGCTGCTGCTGGCTGAGGATGCTGAGTGCTGCAGTGCTGCCAGGACCTAGCATTTGCCCCAGCCAGTGACAGCTGGGCAATGGGCTTTGATCTGCCACGTTGAGGCACCAAAGGGCTGGTGCTCCGCGTGAGCATCTGGCTCAGCGAAGCTCTATGTCTTGGCTTCTGCAGAGCTATAGCCCAAGGGCGCACGGGCTCCTTCTGGAAGTCAAGAGATTTTGTTTGTTTGTTTTCCTACTTGGGACACCTGTGTTTGGCTTCTGGAAAGTTTCTGTAGTTTTCTCGAGTCGTTCATCACTTCTACAGAGTCTTTTGGGCGCT
Organism: Chamaea fasciata; assembly: GCF_029207755.1. Taxonomy (NCBI): domain Eukaryota; kingdom Metazoa; phylum Chordata; class Aves; order Passeriformes; family Sylviidae; genus Chamaea; species Chamaea fasciata. Next base: position 200,407 of record NW_027094127.1, read on the forward strand.
CCAGTTGTGCCCAGCCTTGTCACGTGCAGAGATTGGCACTGGGAAAGGAGGTTGGCAGTGGAAGCAGAGGTGGGCAGGGACACAGAAAGAAGTGGCTGAGCGAATGTGATTTTGAGGCTGAAAGAGGAAAAAGCTGAGCCTGATGGCAGCTCCCTGTCACTTGCTCTGCGTTTGTGTGTGCAGAATCTCAAGGCAGAGCCACAAGCAGAGCTGCCTGAAGCTCAGAGTGACATCAAGGCAGTGAAGAGGAGGAACACAGAAGACATGATGGAGATTCATCCTCAAGAGGAGATGCATCTCCATCAGCAGAGGGGACATCAACAACCTCAGGTGAGTGAGAGAGGTGAAGCTACTCCAATGAGGAAACATCCTCTCTCACTTTATCTTCAGAATGACAAGGAACAGCTGCAAGCAGGGCTGCAGGAAATGGAGGCTAGGATCAAGGCAAAAGAGAAGAGGATGGAGCAAGAAATGGAAACAATGAGAGCCATACTCAATGCCCTCCGTCAAAGTCTTCAAAAGCAAGTGAGTGAAACAGCAATAACTGCCACAGTCACCAAGCTGGTGCTTTCTGCCCTTCTTGCCTTTCCACTGCAGAGCAGCAGGCAAATGGGGTGATGCCTCTGAGGGCCATCCTGCTGTAGTGTCTGTGGCAGCCATTCTAAAGGACATTTCCTGGTGTCTCGGATCTCAACTGCTGCCCTGGACAATGGAAGTAGTCCTTTGGCCTTTTGGCCAGCAGTCATCCAAACTGACTCCTGCTGGCCTCTTCTCGCTCTCCTCGTTTCTTGTGGTGTTCTAACAGTGGAACATGGTGCCCAAGATGGAGGATGGAAACAAGCTGTCTGTAGCCCTTGTAAATCTCTTCTTTCCCTTTGCTCACAGCTGATGACTCTTGGCTAAGAGGGACAAGCTGTAGTCTCTGACTGCTTTGTTCTCTTTGACTCGAGGTGGAAGTGTTGACATCTGGCCAGGCAGCCTGCAAAGACCTCCTGCAAATGACTGAGAAGGAGGAGCCCCAGGATCGGCGTGAGCCACAGGAACTGCCTCCACCAGAAATGCTGCCGGTTGAGAATGACCTGAACGTGGTGGAGGACAAGAGCACTCCGTGGGGGGAGGTAGAACATTTGAACAGGGAGCTGCAAGTGTGTCTGCAGCCCTTGGAGGGGGAAAAGAGGGAGGAAGTGCAATATGGTCCTTGGGAGGAAGTGGAATATGGTCCATGTGGCAGTTGTCCTTCAGAAAATCCCTGAAAATGGAAGATGAATCTGGCCATGAACTCCAGTAAAACCAGCCTTTGGCTTTGGCCCATCCAGTCAAACGGGAAGTGGATGTGCAAAAACTCCATTTTAAGAGCCCTGCGTGTGGCAGGCTGACAGCATCTTCCTAAGGGCTTGCATTTGGGACGGCATCTCAGGGTCATCTCTGCCAGCCACCTTTCTGAACCAAACTCATTTCTTCTCCCAGATCTACACAGGCTCTTGCACCAAACCTGCTGCAGCAGGAGCATTGTGTCAAAGAGCCTTTGCTCCCCAAGCCGAGAAGGTGAGCCCGGGCAGTCGGTTCATCTGCAGCGCTGACACAGCTGCTGCTCAGCAACAGCAGATCGAGGAGGACTCCCTGGAGCTACTGAGTACGTCTTGTGTATATCTTGTCTGGGGGACGGTGTCTTGTGTGCACGTGGCAGCGTAGCTGGACCAAGTGGTCCTCCTCAGTCTGATATCACAGGGACAGTTAGGATTCCCCATAGGAACCTGTGTAGAAAATCAGTCTCTGCTGGCCATCTGTGCTTCAGAGCTGTCTGTCTGTCTGTCTGCTTGTTGTTGTTGCTGTTAGCCAGCTCACCACAAAGGGTTCAGAGCCCCACGCAACGGGGCTGCCGTTTTAGGTGTCTCCTGGAAGCTGGGATCTCTGCTTGAAAGTCAGCATCTTGAATTTTGTTTTCCTCAGGGACAGTTGTCAGCACGGAAAATCCCATGACAAAATACATCAAAGTCGAAAGTATCGGCAGCGGGTGAGTCCAACCACAAAACCATAGGCCAGGTGTTTTCCTGGTGGAGCATCTATTAGGTCTGAAGTCAGGCCAGCTGCAAACGTGTTCAGACACTGAGGCTAGACTGTCCCATCTCTCAGTACCAGTCAGAATTTGTGAACCTGGCCAGAAGGCGTTATCAAAGACATCTCCACACTGCCAAGGTCTTGCCTGCAGTAGGCAACAGGACCTGGTAGATCTCCTGGTCTCTCAAGTGTGGGACAGCTGTGTGCTAATTTCCTTTGCATTTTTGTATATCTATATTCAGCTGGCCACACTAACAGAGGGAGAATGATCTTGCTTGCCTGAAAGAGGAAGCCTAGCCCCTATCATAGCTCTCTTTGCAAGAGTTTGCTGAAGGAAATATTCCATGGTCAGGATTAGAACTTCACAGTTTAGAAACTGAAACCTGAGAAGAAAGAAGAAACTCTCTTTCTGAGCTGAGACAGTAAACCCCAATGCTTCAGGCCCAGTGGCCATGCACTTGAGAGCAAAATGCATCATCTGCCTTCTGACAGAGCCCTTCTGCATCCTGCAGGTTCTAGGCATTTCCAGCAGAGATCTCCAGTCTGGGCTGGCTTTCACTCCAAGGTCTAAACGGTTTCTCCTTTCTTTGCTGCTCTTTTGTTTCTAGGACTTTTGGAGAGGTTTGTAGAGCGCTCGACACTGCCACAGGAGGAGAGGTAAATGTCAACAGCCCCCACAGACTCTGCTGCTCTTGGGGGCTTTCCTCTCTGCTGTCAGCTGTGGCTGCAGCTTTGGCTAGAGCTGTGTTGAAAAGACACAAGAAGCACAGACTTGTGGCAGCCTGCCAGTTGCATTTGGGACAGTCTTTGTCCTTCTCAGCTGCCAGAAGGAAGGCAAGGAGGGTAGTGGCTCCTTTCACTGAAGGACTCGCTCACTTGCTGAATTGCTGAAACAACAGTTGTGCCTCCTCGAGCATCTCCCTGCTCTTTGGGGCTACAGCTTGAGTCCTGAGTTCTCATTTCTGACTGTCAGCAAATACATCTGAATGTCACTGGTAGTTCCCTTAGCCACCTGCAGTGCTGCACTTAGGAAGTGCCCTTAGGGAGAGAGCTGCAAGGCATCCCTAAAAGCCCTAAGCCCTGCCCATAGCCCAAGAGGTAGCCACAGAGTAGTAAGGGGCAGATTACTTCTGAATCCCAGAAAGAGCAGCAAAGAGTGTGCTCAGAGGTCTGTGGGTGATAGCTGAGACACCCTTGTTACCAAGTGGACAAGACAAAGTATCAGTGACCACGTGTCCTGTGACTGGTCCCCAAAGGAGCAGAGAAATGGGCTGTTGGAATGTCAGTTCCTAATTACTCCTTGGTCTAATCGCAAGGCACTTTGGCACAGCTTAGCTGTGTCATTCCAAAACCATGCGCTGCATGAGCGTTGTGGTCTCCTGCCACCAGCTTGGAAAGTGACTGATTTTCAATGTCATTTTAGGTGGCCATAAAGAAAATCAATCTCCAGGGACTGCGGAAGAAGGAATTAACCTTCTCTGAATTACTGGTCATGAAGATGAATGGGAATCCCAACCTGGTCAACATTTTAGACAGGTGAGTTGTTGTGCTTCTGTCCCATGAATGTTTGGTTACCTCTTGCAGAGACGCAAAGTAAAAACCCACTTTGGTCACTGGCAGAAAATAGAGCTGTTAATTATTGGTTGATTCTTATTGCTCTGTTCATCTGCCATGGATGGGAAGAGAGTGCATCTTGCCTGCATGAGTCGTGCCTGGCATGTGTAGTTTGAAAAGTGTTCAAAGACCTGGATCAATCGTATCTAAGTAAATCAACAGCCTGCAAGTTCAGTGCTGCCATGTTGTTTTGGGGCTTGATTTTTTTTCAAGTATCTTCTTAGGTGCGGATAAACGAAACAAGGATTTGCCTTGGATTGTGTCTCCTCTTTTCCATGGCTTTGCATGGCAGGAAGACTAGGGGCTTTTTTCCCAGAAACATGCAGCTTGACTGGTCTTTTATTTGGCCTGTTCCTAAACTGCATTTTTCACTTGCTGGCATCTCCTTTTTCACAGCTCTGCCTTTCTCCTTGAGACAGACTGCAAACACTGCACAACCCAGAGGCAATGTCATTCCTTTTATTCTCTCCTTGTCACAGAGGGACCTGGAAACAAGAATCAAGCACGAGACCAAGGTAGCCATGCATGTTTATGTCTATGCCCTTGTTTCCTTCTTTCAGCTACCTTGTCAATGAGCAATTCTGGCTGGTTATGGAGTACGTGGATGGAGGCACGCTGAGTGAAATCATCAGCAAGGTCTGCCTTTCTGAAGACGAGATGGCAGCAATCAGTCGTGAGGTCAGGGATCCCATCTGTACTTCTCAGGCCTTGGGCAGGGTGGTCTGGGAAACTGGGCTCAGAACTGGAGTGATTCCATGTGCCAGCCTTTGTTTCAGTATTGCTGGTGTGCTATGGGCAGGCAAGAGCATCTCAAGACAACTGCCTGCCAGGGCTTCTGCACTCACTGGACTCTGATCCTGTACTCTTATCTCCTGCTGTTGTATTCTCGCTCTGTTTCTTGTATTTGTATCTGCCCTTCTCCGCCTTGCCTCTTTAAATGTTTACCTCAAGCCTGTCTGCACTGCATTCCTTGCCTGTAAAAGCCAAGGTGGTGGCAGCAGGATTTGAAACAAAGTGCAAACAAAAGAGAGAGATTCATTTCTCACAGTCCTAAGCTGAAAAGGACAGCAGTGCAGCCAAAATGCTCTCTGCTCATGGAAGGGAACTGCTGTGATACTTCCAAGTCTGTGCTGAGGCCAGCAATAAAACCTTTGTCATGCAGCCTCCCAGCCAAAAGTGATCCAACTTGACAGCAAAGGGAGGGACATTTTCTTTCTTGGCAACCCTCGTTTGACCTCTGCATGAAGAGAGCACATGCACTGCAGCAGCAGTCATTCTGGCTGCTTTGCAGAAGGCAGTCTACAAAGGCAGTTGCTGCTGCTCTTCCAAAGGCTGGCATGCCTCTCCTTAGAAAGGTGCTGCTCTGCTAGTCTTGGAGCAGCAAGCTCTTCCTCTCGCTGGCACTGTGTTCTGCCATGCCGCCCCATTCCCCTGGAGAGGGAATTTTTAGGCTGTTTCCTTTCTTGTGTGATGAAATCACTTCCCTAAGTTTCGCCCTCCTGTTTCTGTTTTCTCTCTCAGTGCCTGCAAGGATTGTATTTTCTTCACTCGAAGCACGTGATCCACCGAGATGTGAAGAGCCACAACATCCTTCTGGGAAGCGACGGCTCTGTCAAGCTGGGTCAGTGTATTCTTAGTCAGGTGCGGCGTTCCAAGCACGCAGAGCGTGGGGCTGCTTTGAGTGACTGCCAGCTCCCCAAAAATGGTGCTGGTGGGAGTGCAGGGGCTCCTGTTGCAAGCTGAAGGCAAAATTGCAACATGCACAGAGGTGTGACAAGGAACCACAAGCAGTCAAGAGTGGCGTGGGTCTGTGTCCCTTCCAGAGGGAGAGAGCTACAATCTAAAGCTTCAGGGGAATAAAGGACACTGCTGTGAGCAGTGTTTAGAAAGCTGGCATTTTTTTGCAGGTGGCCAATACCACACTTCCTGGGCTTAAGCCCCGAGGAAAGGAAGTGTGGACAGTGCTCCAGGAGATTCAAGAGCACATTCTTAGACTGAGAGCGGGGAATTCTTTTCTTTGGGTTCCTAATTTGAGGTGGTTTTCATTGTGTGTTGTTTTCTCCACAGCTGATTTTGGCCTCTTTGCTCAGCTCCTCCCTGAGCAAAGTAGGCAGAGCTCAGTGGCCAGGACACCTGGGTGGATGGCTCCTGAAGTTATGAAAGACCAACCGTATGGCCCCAAAGCAGACATTTGGTCGCTTGGAATCGTGGGCATTCACATGGTGGAAGGAGAAGTTCCTTCCTGGAATGAAACTCCTGTCTCGGTAAGGTGCAAATGCTCACCGATCCCGCTGTCTTTCTCAGCTGTCCCATGCTGTGTGTGCCATTGGACAAAATCCCATTGCCATCTGCTGGCACCACTTGCAGCTCTTTTTAGAAGGTGGCCTCCTAAAAGTGTCCCCTGCAGCACATCAGCATCTGCTGTAGCTTTGGTTGCATCAGAAGGGAAGTGGAAGGTCAAGCAGTTCAGAAACCTGCCATTTTGCCCTCCAGCCATGCCTGACATTTGCTTTTTGAACCATGTTGGAGCTCTGTCTCTGAAGGAAAGGAATTTTACTGTGGAATGGTTAGATATGTTCTTAGTACCCTTGGAAAGGGAGGTTTAATCTTCGCAGTTTCAATTTTATAGACAAAGTAAGAAAAGAGGAAAAAGCCAAGGAAAACCCCAGAGAAAAAGAAAAAGGAAAAATAGCAAAAGCAAGTGAAAAAGGGAAAGAAAAAAAAAAAGAAAAGCCAAAAGAATAGAGAAAAAGAAAAGCCAAAAGAAAGATCAAAAGAGAAAAGAAACAATCACCAAGTAAATCCCAAAGCAGTCGTGCTTCCTTTTTCCTTTTTTGACCACAGCACAACAATTTTTCTCCATGCTGTAGCATCTTTCCCAAATCCTGTGAGTTATCCAGATTTTCAGCTTTTCAAGACATCTGTCTGGGTGGCCTCTCTAAATTCAGGATGTGTTGCTCCCCAGCTGCAGTTAGAATTGTATGCCGGACCCTGAGCTGTTTCTGGGTACTTTAAAAAGTTGATGGGCTTGCAGTCAGGTGCCCGTGGCTGGGATCCAAGGGGTGCGGTTGACGCCGCTGCTGTTCCTTTACCGTGGGAGCAGGGACAGCCCTGGGTTGCACAGTTGTAATGACAGGGAGCACTGCAGCTCCCCACCATGCCCAGTGGCTGAGCTCAGCTGCAGAGGGACACGATCAAAGCCCCTTTGATCTCACCTCTGGCGGTGTGAGAAAAGGAAAGCAAGCTGCCATAAGTATTTGCACTCAAGGGGAGTTTGTTTGCTGGTTTAGGTTTGGAAATTTTTCTCTGGATTGAAGAAGATAATAACAAAGTCTCTTTGGTCACCATCTATTTCAGTGCCAGCAGCACAGAGCTGTTGGTATTGTGATGGGCATTTTTACAGAGACCAGCTCAGAAGCCTCCTGGTGTCATGCGCAGAGCCTGCCGAAACTTGCCGTTCTCTGCCCGGCACTTTCTGCGCTGGGCACACCATGAGTGCATTGACTCGAGTATCCAAATGAGCATTGGCTTATCATAGGGATGGCACTTCTCCTTCCTCTGATTTGACCATGAGAAGGTTTCCTTTTGCCACATAAAGAAGCTGAAACTTGCAGACTGCGGACAGACAGAGCTGTAGGTGTCTCCTCTGTGCCCAAAGAGGCATTTTCATGGCAAAAGATTGGTGCAGGCATCTTTTTGTGTCTGTGTTGAATAGGAGATTCCAAATGTTTGTTTCCTTCCCCGAGGAACGCCTGGTGGATTTCCTTTCATTTCTTCCAATTCCCATTGTTTTCTGGAACAGGACAAAAGGCCTGATGAGTTTTGTTTTATGGCAGATGTGCGGAAGGGACCAACGAGCAGTGCAGAGGTGCCTTTCATGTAATAATCCTTGGAAATAGTAGGGTTAGTTAGACTAGCAAAGTGCCTCTTCTAAAAAGCCTGTCAGGCTGCTGTGAATCCTCAGAGAAGGAAACATGCTTTTGCTGATGGAGTTCCCACTAACTACGTCAGTCAATGAAATAGCTGCCAAAGCAAGATCTGCTGGATGTTGGAAATCTGTGGCTGCATGGGCATTGGGGTTTTTGTTGGTACAGGAAAGTCAGCTCTGCCTCTCGGCCAGGGCACAAACTGTCGCTGCAGAGTGGAGCTTAAACAATGGGATCTGGGAGGGCAGTTGCAGTTCCAGGGAAAGAAGCAGGTGGAGCCGGGTGTTTCCATTTTCTCCAGCCTCAACTGCTGATAGCCACTGGAGGGAGACCAAGGCTGTGGCAGCCCAACCTGTTCTTGCCGCGCACACGTCACTTCCTGAGCTGCTGCCTGCAGACAGACGAGGCACGGCGCTGGTCTGCCAAGGAGCTGCTGCAGGTAAAATGCCAAGGGGCCGCAGGGGAAACAGTGTCCCAGGGACGGGCTCCTCCTGCACTGAAGTGCAAGGCATCAGATGAGCTCCCCTCCTCCTCACTTCCACACTTGGTGCTTTCAAATGAGAACGCTGAGGAATCCTAGAGTGGCCTGGGCTGGCAGGGACCTGTAAAGTTCATCTGGTCCAAGTGGCCTGCAATGAGCAGGGACATCTTTGAAGAGATCGGGTTGCTCAGAGGCCTGTCCCATCTGACCTTGAATGGTTCCAGGGACAATGCACCTACCAGCTCTCAGGGCAACCTGTGCCAGTGCTGCACCATGCTTTGAGTAAACAGGTTTGTTGTTAGACCTGCTCTGACTCCATCCCCATTTTGTTTAAAAGTATTAGCCCACTTGCTATTGGAAGTGGACCTATGTAAAAAAGTCTTCTATTTTCCCTCAGAAGCCACTTTGAAGTTTTAGAAGGTGGCAATAATGTCTCCCTGGGGTCCATTCTTCTTTCTTCAGGCTGTATAAGTCCAGGTCTCTCAGCCTGTCTTCAGAGGACAGGTGCTCTGTCCTCTGACTGTTTCTGTTGCCCTGTTTTGTAATTTGGTGGGGTGCTCAGTTCTATCAAATGGCAAAAGAGTTGAAGCAGAGCAATGTGGAGAACAGAGGCATGAAATAGTGGTGGAGGAAGCATAGGAAACCAGTCCCAGCCAAGCAGTCAGGCATTTGGCCGTGGGCAGAAGGGGCTGTGGAGGGCTCACTGGGAGCCTCTGAGGGGTTCTGGTTTGTACCCCCCCTCCACTCTTGGATGTTTCTGCCACGCAGACAGGGACAGCTGAGGGTGACTGGTCCCAGCCCCATCTGCTGCCTGGCACGGTCAAGCCGATGGCAACTGCCCCAGGGTTTACTGCCAGCTTGTGTGGCAGAGAGGGAAGTGCAGGATCCAGTGCCGCTCGGCTGTCCCTGCTGGGAAGGAAGGTGCCAGCCAGCACAGGAGGGGCAGGGCGTGGAAAGGTAGGCACTGTTCCGTGTCCCTGTGGAAATCAGCACAGTGCCTGTCTTTCAAAGAGAGGGACCTATGTGAGTCATAGAGGTATCCTGGAAAGAGGAAACCCCAGGGAAATTTCTAGAGCAGCGGCAGGGCAAAAGTCCCATCAAGATGAAGACACCAGAATAAACAGATGAGTGGGATTCTGGGCCAGGTTTGCCTATGATGCCAAGGTCCTCATACGAAGCTGTAGGTGCAGATTGTCCCACTGGTCGTGTTTCTGGCTCTTTCTAGAAACCAGAGGGACCCTGATTGAGCCTGTGAAGCACTAAGCTTGGAAAGTCATGGTTCATTGATTTTTGGTTTGTGTTTTTTATTTTCTTTCCTGTGGACAGCATCCGTTTGTAAGATCAGGAAATTCAGCATTCACCCTGACACCGCTGATCATGGCAGTGAAGAAGATAAAGAAGAAGGAGTAGACATGAATGTGACATTCATGTAATGACTGGTTATCTCAATAACCACCTTAGAGAAGGCTTGTAGAGTAGGATTATAGGTTTGATATTCTATATTATCTATATAGAATAGGGTTATGAGGAAATAAAATTGCTGAAACGTAAGCTCATCTGGAAGATTCCGTTCTTTCTCACCCTGTCAATAAGTGCAGCTTTTCTGTCTGAGTGTTCCGTTGTCTGTTGAAGGTGCAGAGTGACATTGACAGCTTCTTAGGTGTGCCTTGAAAGTGGGGAAGGCTCCGCTTCAGTCATCCTCTCCAGACCACAGTGCCTTTGGAATACGGCCCACTGACCGTATTTTGCACACCTGTGGTACTTCAATTTGAGGCAGAAAGGACAGTGGCATTGGCAGGCAAAACCAAAGGAGGAGTGGGGCAGCCAAAAGATCCTGTGCACATGCAGGTCTTCAGCTGTGACTCAAGAGCGTTTGGGTTCGTGCCATTTGGATTTGTATCCCGAAGTGCAATCTCTTTGGCTGCAGGAGAGTCTTGCTCAAGTGAGAAATCAGCAAGATCAGTGAGAATGCTCTGAGAGGTTTCCTCTGGTGCAGAGCTGTCAGCGTCTGTGAGGTGAGAGCGGACGCAGTCTCGCCCAGGGCGGAGGCCCCTGGCAGAGCCCGGAGCAGCCTGAGCCTGGGCAGAGGCAGGCTGCAAGGAGGCCCTTGTAGCCTGGGAGCAGGCGAATGCTCCGCTCTCAGAGCCCGGCTGGCAGCCGGCTGCTCCCGAGGGGAAGCGTAGCCCAGCTGGGCACAGCACAGACGGGTGGCATCGGCCGTCTGCAGTCTGCACAGGAGCAGAGAAAGGCAAACGGCAGCCGAGGGCTGCAGGCCTGGCTGAGGATTCCCACTCTTGTGCCGGCTGCCCTGGAACTCCTGGCAAAGGGGAGCAGTGTGTGCAGCACTCCGGGCACAGGGGAGGGAGCCGGGCTGCTCTGCAGGCTCCAGCACAGAGTAGTGTCCTCCAGGCACGGCGCTTCTGCCGAGGGAACCGAGGTTGGCGGGCGGCAGGGACAGCTTGCCCCAAGGGCCAAACACACACGCCCACTGCAATGGAATGCTGCTTTTTATTGCCTTTCCCAGCCCAGGGTGAACCATGTGCCCTTTCCCTTTGGCTGGGTACTGGGGAACTTTTATTCTCTCCTGACTGCCTACCTTTCTGTCCCCTCCCCTCTTCTACTACTTCCCTTTTGGTCTGGGCTTCAAGCTGGCCCCTCTCCCAGCTCCCAGCAAAAGCCAACAAATTAACTAGAACAAATCCAAGCCATAAATAACAGTACCTAGAACCAACAATTTTCATTCATTTTTGTAATCATCTTCCGGCTGCAGCAAAATATTACCCTGTATCTCACAGAGGGAATCGGGGATGAGCCTGTGGCTTGCGCTTGAGCAGGGAACTGATTTGGATGGGAGCAGAAGGCTTTCAGTAGGTGACTGGTGTTTTCTTGATTAATTTCTGAAGGAAAGACACAACGTGGCTTCAGTCAGCAAACAGCTTTTCAAGGTGCAGTGACAAAATGCTTGGGAGCAATTCCCAGAGAAGGAAGGTGCTGAGAAAATCTTGAACTGAAAGAAATCATGAATTCCCTTAGCATTAACAGAGAGAGTTGAGCTGTCTATTTCCTCCAGTGCACTGATTAATGTGTGCAAGTGGCTACCTTAGCCTTGAGAATGGAGTAGTCCTCCTAAGAAGGTAGCGGGAATGCATTCAAGGGGAAGCAAGTGGTTCTAGGAGGCTCTTGAGCATCAGAGGAGAATTTGAGGAATGGGATGTTCCCCGAATGACCACCAGAGATCCTTAAGAGAGCCCTACTCTCTCGTTCTTCACTTCTGAGACGTGATTTAAATTTGTCCAATAATTTGAGGGAATATTTAGCCTGTGAGTTTCTGCAAAGTAATGAGTAGGTCTTATTTCCATGGTTACAAATCAGTAGGTGAGATTTCTGAGTGAGCACATGTTAGAGAAGTGATTCCCCACACAGGCAGCACTGAAATAAAGTCATGCCTCCTTTCTCACACTGAGCTGGCACCGGGGACCGGGCCCTGCTTGGGAACTTCCATTTTAGTCCCTTCTATTGAAAGGTGAGAATGAAACTTCTTCCAGCCGTTTCCCTCTGGTTTCCATTCTTGGGGGCCAAAGCTCTGTGCTGCAGGTGGCCCGGGTGTGTGCAGAGCAATGCAGCCTCCACAAAGCCCTTGGTTTCCCCACAAGCCATCATGATTTCTTGCCAGGTGTGCCCAGCTGTGGCAGGAGAAAGAGCCCGCAGCGCAGTGGGCGCCGTGCCCTGCCCAGCCGGGGCACTCTGGCACAGAGCAGCAGCAGTGCCAGCACCTTTCAAACCACTCCTGCCTTGGCTTTGCCTGGGACACAGAAGCCTCTGGAAAGCAGCACCACATGTCGCGTTCCCGGCTTGGAGCAGCTGCTGCTGGTGGGGGGCAGACCTGGCCCCTTGTATCGCTTCCAAGTGGGAATCCAGGTGGAGACAGAGACATACATACAGAGAAAGCCCGGGCTTGTCCAAGAAGTGGGCAAATGTATGGGGGAATGTGTTAGGAATCATTTCAACTGTTGTGCCAACACTGCCTGCTCTCCTTTTCTCTCTTCACATTTCCTCTTCTTTTCCATCTCACATTTCCCCCCCTTCCCACTCACAATTCTCACAGTTTTCCTGTCGTGTTTCCCTCCCAGTTTTCTCATTTCCCCCACCCTGTTCAGCTCACTTTCCTCCTGCTTTATCTCTCATCTTTTCCCACCTTCCCACTCTTGCCTGGTTTTTTCTTCCCTCATGCTTCTCACCATTTTTCCCTCACTTACCCTGCCCTTTTCTCCCCTCACGTTTCTCTTCTTTTCTCCATCATATTTCTCAGTATTTTCTCTTCTCGTTTCTCACTTTCACCCTCCGGTTTCTCGCCCTTTTCCTCTCACATTTCTCACACTTTTCCCCTCACGTTTAGCATTCTTTCCCCGTCACGTTCCTTTTACTTCTCCTCTTGCATTTTGTGCCCTTTATTCACTCCTGTTTTCTGCCACTTTTCCCATCAAACTTCCCACCTTTCTTTCCCCTCATGTTTTCTGCCTTTTTCTGCCCTCTGGTTTCTCACTCTTTTCCCCGCAGGATTCTCACCATGTTCCCCTCACGTTTTCTGCCCCTTTCTCTCTCTTTGCCAGTCAAGTTTCTCCCTCTTTTCCCCCCACATTTCCTTCCATGTTTTCCCCCGAGAGTTCTCACGCTTTTCCCCTCATGTTTTTAGAATTTTCCCATTGTATTTCCTGCCTTTTCCTCCTCTCACCTTCCTCTCCTGTTTTCGCTCACATTTTTCACCATTTCCCACTCAGGTTTCCTTCCCTTTTCTTCCCTCACACTTCCCTCCTTTTTTCATTCACATTTCTCACACTTGTCACCTCACGTTTGCTGCCTTTTTTTCCCCTCACATTTCTTAAGCCACTGCTTCCTGTCAGTGACTGTTCCTCTTCAGAAGCTGAGGGGCTTCTCTTCTTTCCTCCTGTCATCCCCTACTCCAAATAATGGGCGCCAGAGCAGCGCTCCAAGAAGCCCCTGCCTGTGCGTCTGCTGAACAGAATGTCGCTGCTCAGCTTGAAGAATCCCATTAAGAACAACCTCAGCTGCACTGCACTTCCTGCTGCAGTTTTGATTAGTGTTTCAATTCTATAGGGTCTTCACAGTGTTCTAAATAAAGAGGTACCCCGAGGGATACACATGGCAGGTGAGCAGCCACTGCACCATCCGCCCCAAGCGGATCCCATCTCCGTTTTCATCACCTCACAGTCACTGTGACTCCTGCCTGGACGAAACCACTTGTGATGCTTCTTGATGCTAAACCAAGTCCATCTGCACAGGAAATGCTTTTGGCCCTCTCCTGGAAAAAAAAGAAAAGTTTTTATTTGAAAACATTCAAACCCCGGAGTTTCTTCCTCTGTTCACCTATTTGAATTGCCTTGACATCCAAATACTGCCAGCCGCCGTTCCAAACTGGCTGGTCTGTGTTGGTGTGCGCAGAGCAGAGGTGCCACGCCGTCTCCGTTTCCCGGGTGTCTGTTAATGTCCGTTTCAGCAGACGGCTGAGGGCTCGGCCTGCCCCAGCCGCCATCTTGTGCGTGGCTGCCTCTGCTCTCTGGCCTCCATCTTGGGCGTGGCTGCTCCAGCCCCGGCCGCCATGTTGTTCTTGGCTGCCTCAGCCCTGGCTGCCATCTTGTGCATCCACCTAGTCCAACTCTGAAACAAACGTGTCGCTGTTTTGCCAGCAGTCAGCACCAGAGACGCCAACACCAGCGTAAGGAGTAAGCGGCTTTTACTGGAGTGCAAAGCAGCAAAGGAGTACCAGAGGATAAGCTAAGCAATGCACCTGATTATTACAGCAGAAGACTGCCCGTAGGGATTAAGAAAGGTACATCGACAGTTACCCATATGCTTTGCCATCCTCCTGACACACTCGTCAGCTGGCGAGCCCCTGTCACACCAAAGGATTGGAAATGCACTCCCCGTAGCCAGGGATTCCTATGCAGCTGGCCCACCCACAGGCCAGGCCGCAGACTTTGCTGTTAGAGACCCCAGATTTTATTCTGTTGAATAAACAAGCTACCAAAACTTTTAGTGCAGGAACATCTGATTTCATCCTTCTCTTGGCCCGGGCTCAGAGAGGAACCAAGGCAGTTTGCTTTGACCATATATCTTCAAACAAGACCACACAGATCTGATTCTGTGGCCTTGTCTGGCTTCTAAGTGCGGAAAGGTAAATACCTGTTGCACTACCAACCGGATTCATCTATCATCCCGGTAACGGTCCTGCCTGTTTTGTTTATGAGCCCATATAAATACAATGTTTGGTTGGAAGGGTCGTCCGGAGGTTAGCTTTGGCTTAGGGCCTGTTGTTGAGTTTTTAGTACTTCACCAGAATTGTCTTTTTACAGGCAGTGGTGCTGTCCCCTCGGCTGCAATGGCATCTTCAGCTGGTCCCACAGGGATTGCCAACACTCTGGTTGTGCTGCACTCCTTGTGAGCGGAGTCGTCAGTCTCTTGGGTGAGCAGATTCTCTGTCACGGAGTCCAAAATTCTGCTCTGGGATTCACCAAGGTAACAAGAGGAAAGCGCTTCTGCAGTTCTGACATGGAAATTGTCCTGCTGCGTGGGCTTTGCTGTGAGTCTGAAACACAGCAGCTCTCTGGCCTTTCGGTGCTGCTGGCTGAGCTAGCTGCTGCCTACTCAAGGCTCAGGTAGGCACCTGAGCTGCCTCGCCGCACTGCAAAATCCATCTCAGTGCTCATGGCACGCCCAGATGCCTCATCTCAGTGGAAGTCCCACCGGCAGTGTCAGAGCAGCGGCTCCTCGGCATTGGTGCTGCCTGTGCTCTCTGCCCTGGCCCTGGCCCTGGCCGTGGCAGTGCTGGCCCTACTGCCATGCATGCACAGGGAATGGGAACTGCTGCCTGACGTTTTTCAGCTGCGCCACTGCTGCTGCTCAAGACACCTCAATGAATGGATTAGTGGGGTTGTGGGCCATATGAGCCTGTGATAGCAAGGTCCTGGACATGAAGGCAGAGGTGCAGAGTGTCCTGCCAGTCCTATTTCAGCGTATTTCTGGGAACCAGGGAATCCCTCTTGATCCTATGAGGCACTGAGTTTGCAAAGTAATGGTTCCATTGTTGCTGTTGTTGTTGCTGCTGCTGTTGTTGTTCTTGTTGTTTTCCCTTTGTGCTGCATCCCTATTTGATGCCAGCCGAGCCTCTCTCCAGATGGGCATCTCTGATCATTGCAGTGAAGCAATGCAGGCAGTTCAGGAGGTGGTGACGACCATTTCAGGATGACTCTCTCCAGTTCAAGCCCTGAGTGGGAGTCAGAATAAAAACTCTATCAAACCTCAACTCCATTGGAAGATTCCCTTCCTTGTCACCCTGTGAATAAGGTCTACATGACCTTTCTGAATTGTCCATTGTCTTTTCAAGATGGAAAATCCTGTTGATGGTGATTTTGGTTCAGTTAGGAATTGCGGAATGGTCTCCTTCTAATGCCAACACGATTTCTGCTTTTCTATTTCCTTCATATATATTCCTACCTCTGTCGACTACTGTTGTATAGTTATATAGTTCCTAGGTAACTTCAGTACTTTTCCTCCTCTGATTGGCAGAAAGACAAAACACGTTCCAAAGTCTCCTATCTGATCTTGCCTCCTCTAGGAGCAAAGGTTTAAACAGCAGTACTGAT
The DNA here is from genome assembly GCF_029207755.1 of Chamaea fasciata. Taxonomy (NCBI): domain Eukaryota; kingdom Metazoa; phylum Chordata; class Aves; order Passeriformes; family Sylviidae; genus Chamaea; species Chamaea fasciata. The sequence goes on from NW_027094127.1 coordinate 216,147, forward strand.
AGGCAGTACAGCTAGGAGCAAGAAAGAGGGGCTCCAGAGGAGGTGGGAACAAAGCAGGGATATTTCCTCATTTCTTGTGCTGCTAATTGAGAATTCTTGTCAATTATGCTAATGTTCCACACTTGTAAAACCACATTTGCCCTATGTGGGGCGGGTGTTTTTCCATACCTGCCCCTGGAGGCCTCCAGTTAAAGGCCAGATTTGATATTACCTGCTATAGTAATGTGGCAAAAGTGGGTTGTTTTATTTTTCAGTCATTAGGGCACCACTTTCTCCACACTGCGGTGCCTTTGGAATATGGCCCATCCGCCCTTGTTTGCACAGCTCTGGTCCTTCTACATGAGGCAGAAAACACATTTCCAGCCAAAAGCCCACAAGGAGTGGGGCAGCCAGAGCATTCTGTGCAGTTACAGGCCTGCAGCTGTGACTCGAGAGGGTTTTGGTTGCTGCCTGCTGTGGCAGGTGCGTCTCCTCTGTGACTGCCTCTGCTCCTGGCTGCCCATGGATAGCAGGTACAGGGTTCTGCAAGGAGAATGGAACAGGTTGGTGATGTCTGCTGGCAAGAGAGTGCAGTGGAAAAGATTGGGGAAATGTTTGACCGTAACAAACTGTGAATTCCTTAAGCTTTACCAGACAGTTCTTAGTCCTGTATTCCCTCTTAGCAGTGCAAGTGGTTATCTGAGGTGGGAGAATAAAGAGAGTGGGCCTGCTGAAAAGATAGCTTCGATGTATTTAAGGGGAAGAAATTTGTTTTCAGAGGCTCTTGACCATCAAAGGAGAATTTGAGGCATGAGATCTTTACCAAATGACCACCAGAGACTTTTAAAGCGACCTCTATTCTGATGCAATTAATTTTGTGGAAGTGATTTAAATATATGAAACTGTGTGCAGGGGGTTGGGGTGATGCCTCTGAGGGCCATCCTGCTGTAGTGTCTGTGGCAGCCATTCTGAAGGACATTTCCTGGTATCTTGAATCTCAACTGCTGCCTTGGACAATGGAAGTAGTCCTTTGGCCTTTTGGCCAGCAGTCATCCAAACTGACTCCTGCTGGCCTCTTCTCGCTCTCCTCGTTTCTTGTGGTGTTCTAACAGTGGAACGTGGTGCCCAAGATGGAGGATGGAAACGAGCTGTCTGCAGCCCTTGTAAGTCTCTTCTTTCCCTTTGCTCACAGCTGATGACTCTTGGCTAAGAGGGACAAGCTGTAGTCTCTGACTGCTTTGTTCTCTTTGACTCGAGGTGGAAGTGTTGACATCTGGCCAGGCAGCCTGCAAAGGCCTCCTGCAAATGAGTGACAAGGAGGAGCCCCAGGATCAGCGTGAGCCGCAGGAACTGCCTCCACCAGAAGTGCTGCCGGTTGAGAATGACCTGAACGTGTTGGAGGACAAGAGCACTCCGTGGGGGGAGGTAGAACATTTGAACAGGGAGCTGCAAGTGTGTCTGCAGCCCTTGGAGGGGGGAAAGAGCCCTTGGGATGAAGTGGAATGGTCCTTGTGGCAGTCGTCCTTCAGAAAATCTCTGAAAATGGAACATAAATCTGACCATGAACTCCAGTAAAACCAGTCTTTGACTTTGAGCCATCCAGTCAAAGGGAAGTGGACGAGCAAAAAATCCATTTTAAGAGCCCTGCGTGTGGCAGGTTGACAGCATCTTCCTAAGGGCTTGCATTTGGAACGGCATCTCAGGGCCATCTCTGCCAGCCACCTTTCTGAACCAAACTCATTTCTTCTCCCAGATCTACACAGGCTCTTGCAGCAAACCTGCTGCAGCAGGAGCATTGTGTCAAGGAGCCTTTGCTCCCCAAGCCGAGAAGGTGAGCCCGGGCAGTCGGTTCATCTGCAGCGCTGACACAGCTGCTGCTCAGCAACAGCAGATCGAGGAGGACTCCCTGGAGCTACTGAGTACGTCTTGTGTATTTCTTGTCTGGGGGACGGTGTCTTGTGTGCACGTGGCAGCGTAGCTGGACCAAATGTTCCTCCTCAGCTTGATATCACAGGGACATTTAGGATTCCCCATAGGAACCTGTGTAGAAAATCAGTCTCTGCTGGCCATTTTTGCTTCAGATCTGTCTGTCTGGTTCTTTGGTTGTTGTTGCCCAGCTCACCACAAAGGGTTCAGAGCACCATGCAATGGGGCTGCCTTTTTAGGTGTCTCCTGGAAGCTGGGATCTCTGCTTGAAAGTCAGCATCTTGAATTTTGTTTTCCTCAGTGACAATTGTGAGCATGGAAAATCCTATGACAAAGTACATCAAAGTCAAAAATATCGGCAGCGGGTGAGTCCAACCACAAAGCCATGGGCCAAGTGTTTTCCTGGTAGAATATCTATCAAGTCTGAAGTCAGGCAAGCTGCAAAAATGTTCAGACACTGAGGACAGACTGTCCTATCTCTCAGTACCAGTCAGAGTTTGTAAGCGTGGCCAGAAGGCATTGTCAAATTGTCACACTGCCAAGGCCTTGCCTGGAGCAAGGAATATGACCTGGTAGATCTCCTGGTCTCTCAAGCATGGGACAGGTCTGTGTTAATTTCCTTTGCATTTTTGTATATCTATAATCAGCTGGCCACACTAACAGACGGAGAAGAATCTTGCTTGCCTGAAAGAGAAACCTACCCTCTGCCATAGCTTTCTTTCCAAGAGTTTGCTGAAGGAAATCCTCCATGGTCAGGATTAGAACTGCATAAGTTAGAGACTGAAACCTGAGAAGAAAGAAGAAACTCTCTTTCTGAGCTGAGGCAGTAATCCTCAATGCTTCAGGCCCAGTGGCCATGCACTTGAGAGCAAAATGCATCATCTGCCTTCTGACAGAGCCCTTCTGCATCCTGCAGGTTCTAGGCATTCCCAGCAGAGATCTCCAGTCTGGGCTGGCTTTCACTCCAAGGTCTAAACGGTTTCTCCTTTCTTTGCTGCTCTTTTGTTTCTAGGACTTTTGGAGAGGTTTGTAGAGCACTCGACACTGCCACAGGAGGAGAGGTAAATGTCAACAGCCCCCACAGACTCTGCTGCTCTCGGGGGCTTTCCTCTCTGTGTCAGCTGTAGCTGCAGCTTTGGCTAGAGCTGTGTTGAAAAGACACAAGAAGCACAGACTTGTGGCAGCCTGCCAGTTGCATTTGGGACAGTCTTTGTCCTTCTCAGCTGCCAGAAGGAAGGCAAGGAGGGGAGTGGCTCCTTTCACTGAAGGACTTGCTCACTTGCTGAATTGCTGAAACAAACGTGGTGCCTCCTCAAGCATCTCCCTGCTCTTTGGGGCTACAGCTTGAGTCCTGAATTTTCATTTCTGGCTGCCAGCAAATACATCTGAATGATACTTGTGGGAGCTCGGTACCTCTGAACAACAGAACCAATTAGATTTCTGCAGAAGCCATTTCATATTTACATTACACTATGTTTATAGATTGTAAGACCACTGTTCACACCTTCATGCCTTTCTTGATCGGTTCGTCTGCTTTGTTTGCTCAGCACACGTCCCTTAGGCAATTTGATTGGCTATAATTCCGAGCCTTCATGGCCTCTATCTCATTCTTCTTGTCCTGGTATTCAATTTCCCAGGCTCCTCTTCTTTTTAGAACAGTTTGTGTCTCTGTGGCCTTGATATATTCCCAAAGAGCTGATACTTGTAACTAATATCTCTAGGTGGTAGTTCGGCTGGAGCACTTTGTATTCCAAGTTGTGCGGATCCATTGCTGCAGATCCATTGCTACAGTTACTGGTAGCTCCTCAGCCACCTGCTGTGCTGATGGCTCTCCCTTCTGCTGGAGAAGAGGCCAAAGAGGAGCAAAATGAGCAAAGTTACCACAACCCTACAGCTGTGGTGACAGCAGAGTCAGATTTTCCTGAGATAGTAAATGCCAGTTCTGGAGGGTGCTGTCTTTAGTGCAAGGCAGAGGTGCAAGTTTCTGCCCAGCCAGCACTTGCTGCTGCTGGCTAAGGATGCTGAGTGCTGCAGTCCTGCCAGGACCTAGCATTTGCCCCAGCCAGTGACAGCTGGGCAATGGGCTTTGATCTGCCATGTTGAGGCACCAAAGGGCTGGTGCTCCATGTGAGCATCTGGCTCAGTGAAGCTCTGTGTCATGTCTTCTGCAGCGCAACAGCCCAAGGGTGCAGGGGCTCCTTCTGGAGGTCACAAGGTTTTGTTTGCTTGTTTTCCCATTTGGGTCCTGTGTTTGACTTGTGGAAGTGTTCTGCAGTTTTCTCGAGTCGTTCTTCACTTCTACAGAGTCTTCTGGCTTTTGATAAGCTGCAAGGAGGTGATTGTGTTGTCCATGAAGCTGTGGGGTGTCTTGGTTTAGGAAGACAGGTATCTGCTAGGTAAAATTACAATCAGAGGCTCTTTGGCAAAGATTTGGGAAATAGGAATAGCAGTTCTTTACTAGTATGTAATACAAAGCAAACAAACACAAAAAAACTCCCCCCCCACCAAACAACTACAGCATTAATGACAAACGACAACAGTACCAAGAACCTTGAGGGCTTTGTTTCACAAAACCCAGGGCAGTTTGGTTTCGGTGTCCCTGCAGGATCCTCAGAGCACCAAGCTGGAACAGTGGAAAAGTCCCGGGCTGGTAGCTGGGATGGCAGGGTGTCCCGGCAGGCAGGGGCAGGATGTCCCGGCAGCGCAGGGGGTGCAGGGTCACGCTGCAGCAAGACGAGCAGCGCCGAAGAAGCTCGAAGGCGAGGCAGAAAAGCGGCCCAGCTTCTGCTCGGCGTGTTTTGCGGCGGCTGAGATCCTCGAGGAGCGGCAGACACGCGCCTCCCCGAACGCCGGAAGCAGAAAAGCCCGCAGCTGCCTCAAGCTGTGTCTTTTACCTGCGTTATCTCCCCCTTCCACCTTTTGTCCACCTCTTTGTTTCAGCCAAGCACTCTCAAGAATCCAACACCCGGTCCCCTTGGCAACCCGTGGGGAAAAAATTCCCCAGAGAAAGAAGGAACAAACCCAACCCCCAACATTATCCACCCCGAATTTTTTTCCCATACCAACATATTACATTGAGTTTTAACTATTAAAAATACATATATATATATGCAAATATGGATGCAGCCACATTGTCATGGGTAGTTCACCCCAAAACAAGGTCCCCTTGAGGTATGCATCGGGTCTCTCCATCCTTTTGCATCACCCACCAGGTGCAACCTGGTCCCTGAGCGAAGACAACCCCACGGATGGGATTGTCTTTGCTGGAGGCAGGATTAATCCAAACAGTTTTTCCCAGCATACCTCTCATGTGTACCACTGGAACCTTATCTCCGTCTGTCTTTTGCAAGGGCTCAGATTGGGCAGGACCTGCTCGGTTGGTGGAACCTCGAGTGTTCACCAACCAGGTGGCCTTTGCTAAATTAGTATCCCAATTCTTAAAGGTTCCCCCACCCAGTGCTTTCAAGGTAGTTTTAAGCAGGCCATTGCACCGTTCAACTTTCCCGGCCGCTGGTGCATGATAAGGAATATGGTACACCCACTCAATGCCAAGTTCTCTAGCCCAGGTGCTTATAAGACTATTCTTGAAATGAGTCCCATTGTCCGACTCGATTCTCTCAGGGGTGCCATGTCTCCACAGGACTTGTTTTTCCAGGCCCAGGATGGTGTTCCGGGCAGTAGCATGAGGCACAGGGTAGGTCTCCAACCATCCAGTGGTGGCTTCCACTATGGTTAGCACATAACGCTTGCCCTGGCGGGTTTGGGGAAGGGTGATGTAGTCAATCTGCCAGGCTTCCCCATATTTATATTTGGACCACCGCCCACCATACCATAAGGGCTTCACCCGCTTGGCTTGCTTGATTGCAGCACATGTCTCACAGTCATGGATAACCTGAGAAATACTGTCCATGGTTAAATCCACCCCTCGGTCTCGGGCCCACTTATAGGTGGCATCTCTGCCCTGATGACCCGAGGCATCATGGGCCCATTGGGCTAGGAACAGCTCTCCCTTGTGTTGCCAATCTAAATCTATCTTTGACACTTCTATCTTGGCAGCCTGATCTACCTGCTTGTTGTTTTGGTGTTCCTCATTAGCCCGACTCTTGGGAACATGGGCATCTACATGGCGGACTTTCACAGGCAGCTTCTCTACACGAGTGGCAACGTCCTTCCATTCATCAGCAGCCCAGATTGGTTTTCCTCTACGCTGCCAGTTGGCCTTTTTCCACCTTTCCAGCCAGCCCCACAGAGCATTGGCTACCATCCACGAATCAGTGTAGAGGTAGAGCTTTGGCCACTTCTCTCTTTCAGCAATGTCAAGGGCTAATTGAACAGCTTTGAGTTCAGCAAGCTGACTTGATCCCCCGTCTCCTTCAGTGGCTTCTGCAACCTGTCGTGTGGGGCTCCATACGGCTGCTTTCCACTTACGGTTCATTCCCACGATGCGACAGGAACCATCAGTGAAAAGAGCGTAGTGTGTTTCTTCTGCTGGCAGTTGGTTGTATGGAGGAGCTTCTTCAGCTCGTGTCACTTGTTCCTGCTCCTCTTCGTCCGTGAGACCGAAGTTTTCTCCTTCCGGCCAGTTTGTAATTATCTCCAAAATCCCAGGGCGATTTGGGTTTCTAATACGGGCACGCTGTGTGATGAGGGCAGTTCATTTGCTCCATGTGGCATCGGTGGCATGGTGCGTGGAGGGAGCCTTTCCTTTAAACATCCACCCCAGCACTGGTAGTCGGGGTGCCAAGAGGAGTTGTGCTTCTGTGCCAATCACTTCTGAGGCGGCTTGAACTCCTTCATAGGCGGCCAAGATCTCCTTCTCTGTGGGAGTGTAGTTGGCTTCAGATCCTCTGTAACTTCGACTCCAGAATCCCAGTGGTCGGCCTCGGCTCTCCCCTGGCACCTTCTGCCAAAGGCTCCAGGACAAACCGTTGTTCCCGGCTGCAGAATAAAGCACATTCTTCACATCTGGTCCCGTCCTGACTGGGCCAAGGGCTACTGCATGAGCAATCTCCTGCTTGATCTGGGCAAAGGCTTGTTGCTGTTCAGGGCCCCAGTGGAAATTGTTTTTCTTGCGGGTAACCAGGTAGAGAGGGCTCACGATCTGACTGTACTCAGGAATGTGCATCCTCCAAAAGCCTATGGCTCCTAGGAAAGCTTGTGTTTCCTTTTTGCTGGTCGGTGGAGACATTGCTGTGATCTTATCAATGACCTCAGTGGGGATCTGTCGCCGTCCATCTTGCCACTTTACTCCCAGGAACTGGATCTCTCTGGCAGGTCCCTTGACTTTGCTCTTCTTGATGGCAAACCCGGCTTTCAGCAAAATCTGGATGATCCTCTCTCCTTTCTCGAACACTTCAGCTGCAGTCTTTCCCCACACAATGATGTCATCAATGTACTGTAGATGTTCCGGAGCCTCACCCTTCTCCAGTGCAGCCTGGATCAGCCCATGGCAGATGGTGGGGCTGTGTTTCCACCCCTGGGGCAGCCAGTTCCAGGTGTACTGCACGCCCCTCCAGGTGAAAGCAAACTGAGGCCTGCATTCTGCAGCCAGAGGAATGGAGAAAAATGCATTGGCAATGTCAATAGTGGCATACCACCTCGCTGCCTTGGACTCCAGCTCGTACTGAAGTTCCAGCATGTCCGGCACAGCAGCGCTCAGCGGTGGAGTCACTTCATTCAATGCACGATAGTTCACAGTCAGTCTCCATTCTCCATCAGACTTGCGCACAGGCCAGATGGGGCTGTTGAAAGGTGAGTGGGTTTTGCTGACCACCCCTTGGCTCTCCAGCTCACGGATCATTTTGTGGATGGGGATCACGGCGTCTTGATTTGTCCGATACTGCTGACAGTGCACTGTCGAGGTGGCAACAGGTACTTGTTGTTCTTCTACCTTCAGGAGTCCCACTGCAGATGGGTTCTCTGATAGTCCCGGCAAGGTGTTCAACTGCTTAATGTTCTCTGTCTCTACAGCAGCTATTCCAAAAGCCCATCTGAGTCCTTTAGGGTCTTTATAATATCCATTCCTGAGGAAGTCTATGCCCAGAATACATGGAGCCTCTGGGCCGGTCACAATCGGAAGTTTCTGCCACTCCTTCCCGGTCAGGCTCACCTCGGCTTCAACCAGAGTCAATTCCTGTGATCCCCCCGTCACCCCGGCAATGGAAATCGGTTCTGCCCCCACATGTCCTGATGGCATTAGAGTACACTGCGACCCAGTATCTACCAAAGCTTCATGTTTTTGTGGCTCTGATGTGCCAGGCCATCGAATCCACACAGTCCAAAAAACCCGATTTTCCCGTGCCTCTTCCTGGCTAGAGGCAGGGCCCCTCTAGCACTGGTTATTATTCCCTTCTTGGACATACATGGTAGAGGTTCCTTCGAGGGAATCTGACACAGCATTCCCACCTCCGTAATACCTGGCAGCTTGCTCATGGGAGGCTGAGGCTACCTTCATTCTAGTGGAACTCCCTCTGTTAGTGTTTCTCTCCTTGAGCTCACGTACCCGTGCTGCCAGGACAGAAGTAGGTTTCCCATGCCACGCTCCCATGTCCTCCCCATGGTCCCGCAGATAAAACCACAGGTCAGCTCGAGGGGTGTACCCTCTCTCTCTCGCTGGGGGATGTTGGGCTCTGATTCTGGGGCCTGTGACTCGCACCGGTGCTACATGGGAACTGTTCCTTCTCATCTCCTCTCTCATTTCCCTCATCTCCTCTTTGAGTTCCTTCACCACCGCAGAGACATGAGCCTGCATTGGGCCACTGATCATACTTTCATAATTTCTGAGCTTGTTGGCAACAGAACCCACTGTCTCTCGGTTATCCTCGGCATTAATTGTTGCGATGAATGTGGCGTATTGGGATGGTCCATGAGTTGCCAGATTCCACAACATGTGCCCTGTGCATTTAACATTGTCAGGGTCATTATCATGCTGTCCGGTCCTCCCAAAAAGTACTTCCAATACTGCCACTTCTCTCAACTGTTGGATTCCTTCCTCCAGGGTCTTCCATCGCATTCTATTGTTGTGCTCTTGCATTCTGTCTCTGTGGACAAATCTCTCTCTCACACTCATTAGAAGTCGTTCCCAAAGGGGAAGGGGCCTTTGCTCTCTTACAAATACCTGATTTATACCTGAGTCCTGGGTCAAGGGTCCCAAATTCCTTGCTTCAGCACTGTTCAGTTGCACACCTGTACTCATAAGGTCCCAGACTCGAAGTAGCCAGGCTGTATAAGCCTCACGTCCTCGTCGTGCAATATCTTTTTGCAGATTACGTAGACTTTCATATGTCAGGGACTCAGTGATGATCTCAACCTGTGGCTCTTCTGTGGACTGTGAGGACCCTCCTTTTTTATCTTTAATACCAGGATTTGACGATTTCACTTTACACTTCCTTGTTTCCACAGGGGCGACTGCTGCTGGCTGTGGCTGCCCTTGTGGTTCAGCTGGAACCTGGACAGTTGTAACGTCTGTGGGTTCCACTGCTGCACCATCAGTCTCTGCCTTCTCGGGGCAGGGGGAGGGTTTGTCATGAGCTGGGGAAATGTACTCCTTCAGCATTTGGCCTATCTCTTTTACCAGAACCTCAACCCAATCCGGGTGGGTCCTTTCTGAGGCAGGCTGTGGGGCAGAGTCAGGCTCTGGGGTATCATCCCTGTTCTGTGGGGTAGGTATCAGGGTGATTATCCAGGTCAATCTTCCCTTATCTCTGAATGCTAAATAGAATATGCCTATTAGCAGCACCAGCCATTGTATGATATCATTAGCATTCAGAGAGGATTTAAACCCTTCAAAAACTGGTGGGGCAGACCCAAAGAGATGGGTAAAGGATTGGGAAAAAGAAACTTCCCCCGGTGTCATTTCCTCACAGTAGGTACCATTGTTAAAGTAACTCCAAAAACACACAGTTAGTGTACGATAGCCCTGAATCCATGTGCCTGCCTTCCAGAGGAAATTAAAAATCCATGAGTTCTTCACCTTATTAAGCCATAAAATAAACTGGATGACAGTCACAGTAGCCTTAGTTATAGGGCCCATGTTTAGATAAGGGCCTGCAAATGGAAGGAATACAGCCACAACCACATGCCACTCAAACCAGGCTAAGTTAGACCACATGATGCAGCCTAATGAGGTTTTTATATCCAACGCACACAAAAGAAAGTACTAGGTTAGTTAAGAACTGCTATTTCTCTTCCCTTTTCTTTTCTCAGTGCCCTCAAGCCCCACACTTGGGCGCCAAAATCTGTCTTGGTTTAGGAAGACAGGTATCTGCTAGGTAAAATTACAATCAGAGGCTCTTTGGCAAAGATTTGGGAAATAGGAATAGCAGTTCTTTACTAGTATGTAATACAAAGCAAACAAACACAAAAAAAACTCCCCCCCCACCAAACAACTACAGCATTAATGACAAACGACAACAGTACCAAGAACCTTGAGGGCTTTGTTTCACAAAAACCAGGGCAGTTTGGTTTCGGTGTCCCTGCAGGATCCTCAGAGTACCAAGCTGGAACAGTGGAAAAGTCCCGGGCTGGTAGCTGGGATGGCAGGGTGTCCCGGCAGGCAGGGGCAGGATGTCCCGGCAGCGCAGGGAGTGCAGGGTCACGCTGCAGCAAGACGAGCAGCGCCGAAGAAGCTCGAAGGCGAGGCAGAAAAGCGGCCCAGCTTCTGCTCGGCGTGTTTTGCGGCGGCTGAGATCCTCGAGGAGCGGCAGACACGCGCCTCCCCGAACGCCGGAAGCAGAAAAGCCCGCAGCTGCCTCAAGCTGTGTCTTTTACCTGCGTTATCTCCCCCTTCCACCTTTTGTCCACCTCTTTGTTTCAGCCAAGCACTCTCAAGAATCCAACACCCGGTCCCCTTGGCAACCCGTGGGGAAAAAATTCCCCAGAGAAAGAAGGAACAAACCCAACCCCCAACATGGGGCCACTGTTGTCCTGTGTGGCAAAAGAAAGCAACCATATGGCTCTGAATCCTTCTCGTAAGGCAAAAGGCAGAAGCAGCAAGTCTCTGTTGCTCCATTTTGTGGTGAAGTCTTACAGCATTGAAAAGTGCATTGGAGCCTGGAGCGGGGATGAAGCTGCAGGTCCTTGCCTGTTGTCTTGTGTTGCTAAGAACAGGAAGGACACGTTGAAATTCTGTAGGCTGTATTTTATAGCAAACGTGCACCTGTGTGCCAGGAGAGGTGGGTGGGACAAAAGGAGGCAGGGGTGCGGGTCAAGAGCAGCAGAATGTGAGCCCAGCGTGCCAGGAAGGCCAAGGGCATCCTGGCCTGTGTCAGCAATAGGGGAAGAGCAGGAGCAGGGCAGTGACCGTCCCCCTGTGCTGGGCAGCGCTGCGGGCACAGCTGGAGTGCTGTGCCAGTTCTGGGCCCCTACTCTGTTCCAGGTAGCCACTCCAAAGCATCAGTACCTTAACTGGAAACACAGAACTGTCACAGAATCATTACGTATCAGGAAAAGTTCCATTTTGGCAGCACGGTCTCTGAGACGATATTCCTGTCTTGAACTGGGATGAAATTTTGTCTTACATGACAGAATGAAGTATTTCATTAGTTCATCACCCACTATTTTGCAAATACGATTAATAGCTTATGTCTAACATGGTTAAGTGGAATTATTTGTCGAGAGGCTACTCCCCTTTTAATTGTTAATTGCATTTCTTGACGAGTTGGGAACAATGTGTGGGCAATTCTGAGATGAATTAGACAGGAGTGAATTGAAACAATGGTGAATTCAGAAGACAGATATTGACTTTGCTGACATCAGTCTGAAATATGCAATTACCCCATGACCTTGCTAAATAAATAAGTTAGAGCTCTTATCCGGTGGCATCAATAGAAAAACTCAGTACTTTCAGTGTACTGAGTCAGAACTGGGGTTTTTTCTGCTTTTCAACTAGAGAATCCTAGTTGACTTTTTTCTGCAATGGATTACTTAATTATTTTTCTGCCACTTGTGTATGCTAATGCTTAGCTGACCACTTTAGACTTCCATGGACTACTGACTTTTTAATCCACCTCAGAAAGTTAAATTTCCTATGAGGAAGAGGAGCAACACTGGGAATATTTTGCTTAGATGATTAGAAACTATATAGGGAAATCACAGAGGTCGTTCAGCACAGAAAAGAAAATCAAAGATTTGCCAATATTGCTTTGCAAAAACAACGTCCACGGAACAATTAAGAATTTTGTGATGAGTATTTCTCTAGCCGGTGCATCACCAAGGAGGCCACTGGAAAATTCTGTCTTTCGTATTATTTAGCACATTCTGAAAGTGGACAGGTTTGTGGACGAAAAGAGGTGCTAGAAGACTTCAGGAGTAGTAATAAATATTAATTATTATTAATTATTACTTCAGGAGTAGTATTAATGGGCCTGTTTAGCTTCAGCAGAGCAATACATCTTGGCCTTGACATTGCTTCTTCACAGGTTCTCACAGTTTTGGCATCTAGGCAGAAGCATTTCTCTGAAGCAGTGCTTGTGCCCATTGTCCTCTTACAGAATGAAATTGTTTCGGCCTTCAGTTTCAGCTGTGAGCCCGACATTGTGTCAGAGGTCATCACAGGTCTTTGGGGGAAGAAAGCAGGTCTTACCTGCTGGTCTTGTGATTGCATCATTTTTAGTGATGCACCAGGTAGCTGGACTCTGAGGGCTGACGGAGAGTTTTGAAGCAAACTGGAAGTAAGATAGATATGGTCTTTCAGTTATTAAAGAGAGTTTCTAAAAAAGGTGAAAAGCAACTTTTTACATGGGAAAATAGTGATAGAATAAGGAGGGAATGGTTTTGAAATAATAGAGGGGAGTTTTAGGAAGAAATTTGTTTCTGTGAGGAGGGTGGGACATTGGCACAGGGAATTTATACATCTGGAAATGTTTAAATTCAGGTTGGAAGGGGCTTAGAGCATCCTGGTCTAGTGGAAGGTGACCCTGCCCATGACAGAGGGGTTGGATAGAGGTGATGATTATAGTTCCTTTCAGTCCACACTATTCTGTGTTTCAGTGATTGCATGATGATTCCATAATTCTATGAGGTGTGACAATGAAGATGGCTCACAAACCTTCCTGTCCCCAAAAACGAACCTCAAATAAATGATTGTTGGGGGTTGGGTTTGTTCCTTCTTTCTCTGGGGAATTTTTTGCCCACGGGTTGCCAAGGGGACCGGGTGTTGGATACTTGAGAGTGCTTGGCTGAAACAAAGAGGTAGACAAAAGGTAGAGGGGGGAGATAACGCAGGTAGAGGACAGGGCTTGAGGCAGCGGCGTGCTCTTCTTCTTCCGGCGTTCGGGAGATGCGTGTCGGCCGCTCCTCGAAGATCTCAGCCGCCGCAAAGCACGCGGAGCAGAAGCTGGGCCGCTTTTCTGCCTCGCCTTCGAGCTTCTTCGGCGCTGCTCGTCTTGCTGCAGCGTGACCCTGCACCCCCTGCGCTGCCGGGACATCCTGCCCCTGCCTGCCGGGACACCCTGCCATCCCAGCTACCAGCCCGGGACTTTTCCACTGTTCCAGCTTGGTGCTCTGAGGATCCTGCAGGGACACCGAAACCAAACTGCCCTGGGTTTTGTGAAACAAAGCCCTCAAGGTTCTTGGTACTGTTGTCGTTTGTCATTAATGCTGTAGTTGTTTGGTGGGGGGGGAGAGTTTTTTTTGTGTTTGTTTGCTTTGTATTACATACTAGTAAAGAACTGCTATTCCTATTTCCCAAATCTTTGCCAAAGAGCCTCTGATTGTAATTTTACCTAGCAGATACCTGTCTTCCTAAACCAAGACAATGATCTAAACCAAAACAGGGGCATTTGGTCTCCCTGGCCAATCATTTTGCTATCCTTCACATTTCCAGAAGGAAGGTATTTTTTACAACGATTGAAAACAAATAAATAAATGGAGTGACACTACTACCTGATTTGTTGGGAAATATGCACATATACTCCTGAAAGCATATTTCTCAGTCTTGGTTTCTATGATAAAAATAAGAAAAAAAAAAAAAAAAACCAAAACAAAAGAAAAAAATAAAATTAAAAAAAGGGAAGAGAATCAGTTAAATGTCGAGCTTGGGGAAGGAAAACCTCAAGACAATTATCCTTTTGCTGTTAAGGTTTCTCTTAAATGAACACAAGTTGTCATTTCTTTCTTTCTGCTCTTCCACATGTAACTCATATAGGGTTTTTCAACTTCCCTTCACACTTTGTAACTTTGCAAACCAGCTGGAGCTGCATATCTTTTAGCTGTTACAGATAGAACTGTTTCCTTGGTAGGTAGAAAAGTTGAAAGTATTCTTATCCATTTTCTCACAAAGTGAGAAAAATCCATGTATGCATATACCTACTGAAGTGTCATCCTAAACACAGAATAAGAGTCCTTTGTGAAGGCAGCTCAGTTGGATCCTACAAGGAGATTTGAAATGTAAGAAAATAATTTTGGGTACCTAAACACCTTTTGTTTCTACTCAGATCTGTAAAGCTCAATAATATATACATTTTAAACCCTAAAATTTAATTCTGTTCTCTTGCCCAACTCTTTTCTGTTTGTTGAGTGAGCCATAGTGCATTGCTTTGCCTAAATGTTAGTGCATACACTCAGAGCTCATCCATTCCTCCCAACAAAATACCAAATTTCCAAGTAAGCGTGTGGAATGGGCTTAACTGTATTTAAGTGAGGCTCCAGTTAGCCTACTGAGAGAGTCAGAGGAAATACCAATGATCTGAGAACTCATCTCCTTTAAGGATGGGAAAAATAGAAACAGTAACAGAAAGTGGTGTCTGACCACTTTTTTTGAAAGCCATCTTCCTGGTTACTCGCTGTAATAGAGCCCCCTAGCCCCTTCCTTTTCTATCCTAGTAGAACGGCAGAAAAGGAAGATCCTTAGGATTAGTAAGAAAGAGGACAGGAGGATAGGCAACTTTTGGGTGACACGTAGCAGAGATTTGGCCCTAGGCCAGTGAACTGGCTTGCATAGAACTCACAAAAATGAGGGGCAGGATCTCAGGCCACTGCTATTCCAAAAACGTACCCACCACAACTGGTCCATAAAGCCATCAAACTGTCTATCCTCCACTCACATATTCAGTTTTAGAAATTTAGTATCATGATTTGGAAGAGGAGGAATTTCGCCCAGCTTACCTAGGAATGAGAAATCTCTCCTTGAATGTAGGCTGTCGTCCTTCCTAAAAGTGGACCTGCGCTATCTCAGTGAAGGACCCATCAGCTCCTCAAGTGGAGTACCACAAAGTCCTGTTAAACAGTATTCTCTTTAGTCCTGTATTCTAATGAATAACAAAAAGTAAGAGCCTGTTTCTTACAGATCAAGCTCCTCTGAGCACATTGCTGTATTGTAAGCTTAGACAGGTTTGGAAAAGTAAGTAGACTGCTGAGACAGCTACTAGACACCTACAGATAGGCTTAATTTTGGTCTCTAGTTATATTAACAGTTATATTTACTCCAGACTAAATGTTGCTCTCCATCTCTTCTTCACCAACAGGAGGCAGTCTCTTCTGTGTTTTGGGAATATCATGTGACTTCACATGAACTGTTGTAGCTGCCTCCTCTTGCCAGATTTCCTCAACTTTTAACTACTTTTCACAAACGTCAACAGCTGACACAGTTGGTGGTTTTAGACAAACATTCGCTGAAAACAACTCTTCTCTGTCACCTAAAGTAATACCTTTTTAAAATGATTATTTACAAGGCCATAAATCGATGTCTTCACTGAAATTTCTGGTTGAACTTCCAATACTATTCTTTTCCTTTAGTTTACCACATAGAATTTGATTAGAGGGAGAATTGAGTTTGATAGGGAATGGCATAGAAAGAGCATAGAGTGTTAGAGGAAACAGCAACAAGTGGAGATTTGATGAAAAACCTTGAGATGATAGTGGTGAAAGTGAGGAAAATAGAAGTGGTGAAAAAAGTTTGAACTTCCTTCTCAGGAGCTGTCCTTTCCATCTCTACTCTTGTTCAAATATTCTACAGACAACTATTTTGGGTTTGAAGGACTCTTAAGAGGTGCTTCTCAGCATGCATTCTTCTCTGAGCTTCTCCACCACCATCATGCTCCTTCCCTTGTTTTCTCCTCTATGCACGACAGCCAAATCCCTGAAGCAGCAAGTGATAGAACAAGAGGAAATGGCCTCAAGTTGGGCCACAATAGGTTTAGATAGGAAATCAAGTAAAATTTCTTTACTGGAAAGGTTGTCAAGCCCTGGCACAGACTGCTCAGGGCAATGTTGAAGTCACCATCCCCAGAGTGATCTAAATGTGTAGATGTGTTGTTTGGGGACACAGTTTAGTGATGGGCTTGTGAGCTCTGCGTAAATGCACAGACTCTATGATGTTAGAGGTCTTGTCCGACATAAATGAGTCAGTAATTCTACAATTCTGAGATGCTTGCTGGTTTTCTCTATTTTGGATGCAGGTGTGTATGAACAGCACAGTGGGTGTTTGAAACCTCCCATGGTAAAATTTGACATCCTCTGTTGGGCACAATCCACTTTAACTTGTGCCTAAGATAATTTCAGGTGCCAGCACTGAAACTAGCAAGGCAAATGTAGACATTATTTCCTATGTTCCTGTGTATAAATTTCCAGAAGAAAATCAGAGATTTTATTATCATTCATAATTACAATACAAGCAAACTCTAAATGTCAGTCAGAGCAACTGAAAAGCAGGACTTATGTGCTGAATCACTTCTGTGCTGTGAAGCTGGGAAGACATAATGCTCAGAGCTGAGAAACATAGTAAATTAAAAGAAGAAAGAAGAGATTTCAATAAAACACGATGTACTCATAATTTGAGGGACAATAGGACATCTTAGAATGACATTTACTGCTGTTTCCATAAAGTGGGAAAGCGGGGACCGGGGGGGGGGGGGGGGGGGGGGGGACGGCTGGTGTGCATGGAGAGGAAGCAGCTCTGGACTCTCAGTGATTGCAAAAGCCCACACTGTAAAAAGACCCTATTTTGGTTAACATGTTGTTAACATCTTTAATGGTAATAGCTTTAATGTAACAGCTGGTTTTGATGTAATTTCTTTTCCCAGACTTCCCCCCAGACTGCTCCCTGGGTACAGGCAGGGAGGCCAGAGATCTAAAGCCAGGAGCTAAAGGATTTTTCATCATTTAACAGGCCACTTGTTGCTATGTACTCTGCAAGCTGGACAGTGCAGCCTAGCAGGACAGTGGGATCTGTTTTAATATTACATGCTTCCAAAAGTGCAACTGGGTCTGCAGAAGCAACCTGGGCATCATCATTTTGTACCTGGGGGTTGTGGGATGCAGCAAAATATCCTCAAGTAGCATGGTGATAATGGTTGTCTATGCGTGCACTCGATGTTCTGACATAAACCTTCAAAACACAGTGAGGGATGGAAATGACCTAAGCAGGTAAGAAAGCAAACCTGCTGCTCTGGGTCATAATAGCTGTGCCTCAAATTCAACTCTTAATTACATGAGTGTAATTGGAAGAGAATTGTTCACAATTCCTGCAAATTCCAGTCCTTTTCCACTGCTCCTGTTACACAGTCACACAAGGGTTTCTTTCCAGAATCTATGAAAAAATTAGTATAAATTGTCTGCAATCAGGACACAATGAGATACTGTCTGTAAGAACCACATGAACACGGGAAGGCTGATTTACTAGGAGTCTGAGAAAACATTGCTGACTGAGAAAATATGGGGGCTGGGTGACTTTTCCCCCTCAAAAATGGAAAAATGTCTCCTGCAACTGAAGCCAAAAATGTCAAGCTCTAGAAGTGTGATTATTTATTAAGGGAATTCTTGCCAAGAAGATCTCTTCTTTGAGGAGGATTGTATTCAGCAAATAAAACCCAGAAATATTCATATTGGTCAATTCTTTGTGCCAATAATGTTTTTACGTATCAGAACAGCTATTTGGCGTTGGTTCTAGTCCTATTAACTTTGATTCTTGACATGCACAAGGCAAAAGAGGTTAATGTTTTGCCTTTATATTATGCTCAATGATCATGTATGTCAAGCCAAACAGAAAAGGAGCACTCAGGTAACTTGAAAGATAGCTAGTAAATCAATCAAAATTTTCTGTTTTCCTTGCTCCTTTGTTGTCAGTATTGTGGACACTGTAAGATGGTGAGACACAAAGGTAAGCGCTTTCTAGAATCTCATTTTTGTCTAAGGACCTTAATAAATCAAAAAACTACTGAAACTATCGGGAAGGGCAATTTGAGTATTCTCTCTGCCTTGAGAAAATGATGAAACCGCTTTTTTGAAACTGAAACCTCTGATTGTTTAGCCTTGTCCCAAATTCAGTTGTGCAATCGCACATTCTGGATTGGAACTCCTTCCCTAGGTCCTGCTGTGTGTGCCAGAAACTCAGGGGATGTGGAGTAGATACTCCTTGATGAAGGGTTGCTGTATTTTCAGGTACTGTATTTTCTTTTTCTGAAAGAGAGGGAAGAGCTAATGGAGGTAAAACTGAACCGGTTGAGTTCACTAGGTGGTGTTCTGTCACTGTATCCCATGCATAGGATGTTTCTCCTTTTTTTTTTTAAGGATGAAAAATGTAGAGAAGTCCTTTACACTCCTTTGGAGAGGACATCCATGGTACTTCACATCTGCTCAGCCTAGCTCTTACAGAGGCTCACAGGTAAGATTGGATCACAGCCAAGGAGGTTTCAGGAGTCTCTGGGATGTGTCTTCAAAGCACTGACCTCATCTGCATGAGTGGCACCTGCCTGTGACATGCTTCCCCAGCTTGAAACCCAGTAATGTTATAAGTTGTACTATATTCTATCTGTTTGTAGGGAACTAGTGCCATAAACATAAATTCTGTGCTCTACTAACCATGTATTCTCTTAATAAAATGAAGTTTTAATTGTAACTACAATTTACTGCTGCCATTGCCAAGGATTCCTTAGAGTGTCCATTTGTCCCCTTTCTGTTGGATAGCACTTGTGACCTCAGGAATCTTCTCTGTGTATTTTTTAGGGAGAGGGTAAGCCTAGTGGGAGTTCACCATTAGAAATGAGGCTGTCTCTAAATATTCTGCCAATTCTCTATGCTTTGCATATATAAAGGTAGTAAAGAAAGGAAAATAAAATTAGTCAAAACAGACAACCCAGAATATGAAACCTGTTTCCACATTCTTTACATAAGAAAATGTGCCTTTATTGCTTTCCATATGAAGATATAGATGTACTTCCATTTGGAAGACAGCTTTTGAAAGCTTTGAAGAACTCAGCTGCAAAATATAGACTTTGAAATGAAAGTTGGTATAAAGCAACTGATTCTTTTATATATTGCATACTTCATGTATATAATGCTGTACATATTATAAGCATGCTAGTGGGGCATTCTATTTTCAGCACACTCAACTCTGACTTTGTTGCTCAAACAGCTAGTGGTTAATAATACAGATTTTTGAGGGTTTGTATGTCACCAGATTGTTTCTGAAATTTGAAATGATCTAATGAAAAGATCTTCATTAACATATACTTTTGCCTATCATTTTGAAAACAGATCCATGCCCAAATCTAATATCTATAAGGCTTCCCTTTTATCTCCCTCCTCAAAAGTTCCATCATTCATTTAAAATAAAGTCATACCCTCCAATAGGAATTTTTTATTGTAGTTGATATTACACTCTGTATGAACTAATATACTATGGGATTAAAAAACACAAGGACTAATATGCAGGAAAATTTTTTTCTTCTACTTCTATGCAAGAAATAAATTTAGTTGAATTTTTGTTCTTCTGAAGTTCTTTTCTTTCAAGAGGAAAATAAGGAACATACATTCCACTATTTACACTCTCTTACATGTACTTTCCACATACAACTACCTTCTGAAAAAGTACATGTGAAGAGCTGCCCTTTTACTGAGTGAACTGAGGTCATCCACTCTGCCTTTGTCTGCTATTGAATAAATCACATCTTTCTTTTATGCAATGATGTGGAAGCTGCATCCCTTGATTTTGAAGGTATTTGCCACTGATCCTTTCTAATTTATCCTGGAAGATTGCTGAGCAGTAGTTTTCTAAACTCTAGTTTTCACTGCTGAAAAGGGACAAGACAAGCTTTCCTAGAAGTTGGGGAGAATTCTGGCAAAATTCTCCTGGCAGTCCAAGCTTCCTTCCAGCACATCTTTGTTGAAATGAATGAACAGGTTTGGAGGACATGGAAGAGGAAAGAGGGGAGGAAAAGGGACATTTCACAGTTTTTTGTCTGTCACAATGATCAGTTCTGCCTACTGAGATGAATATCCAAAAACAGTGGACCATAAAATAAATATAATAGCTCAAAACCATTTACAATCACCAACCAATTGTCTATTACGCATCTCTTTCAGTTCATGAGATCTACCTCAGAGTGGGGGGCTATTTCTAAATTCTAAGTCATATTTAACCATCAATTTCAGTCCACCAATTTCAAAGGGATGGAAGTAATACAAGGTAAAAGTTAGGAAACTGAAAGGAACAGCAAGCTAAAAGTTAAGAAAAGTCCCTGCACCATGTATTAAAAAGATGCTGTGAAGACAAGGTGGGGAAACTCCCTAAAAATGTGTGATTGTATTTCTCAGCGCTATAATCCCAGTTTTGGGAAACTGTTTCATGCTGCATTACAAATTCCAAACATGTATTTTGATATTTGGAAATTTGTTTATTGTGCTGTTTTTTTAAAAAGAGATTATTTTATTTTATTTTATTTTATTTTATTTTATTTTATTTTATTTTATTTTATTTTATTTTATTTTATTTTATTTTATTCTGTTTTTAAAGTGAAAGAATAATCTACCACCTCTGTTGAAAACTAATCAGAAAGGTGCTGGCTATAGACAACAAGCTTGATTCAAAAGAAAATATTCAAATGAATACTTTGAATATTTACAGACTGCTTTGAGTTTTATTACTCCAGTTGAAATGTAATCAAAGTATTTAGAATTAGTGGCTTCAAACATAAGTGTAAAATTGAGGAATTTTAAAGTTAAAACTAGAAAGTTACATATTCTGCAGTGCCTAGCACAGTCTGGGTGTGTCCTTATATGATTCAGAAAGATGTCATGTTCATGACTTGTACTAAATTGTCCTGCTCATGTGGTTTTAAACATGTTGAAGGGAGGGGTTACTATTTTTTGCTTACCAGCCTATCATTCCTCATGTGGTTTGTAAAGAAGTGCAGTCACTCTTGGAGCTAGTAATCCTGACTTTTGTTTGTGTTCCTCTCCCAGTCAGGACAACTGGCAGAGGGACTAGTAAGGACAGCAGCCAGGCTGGGACATGTAAATTAGCTTCCTCCTGTTATCTCTGACACCCATTGGGTACAGGCTACACATCTGCCTACCATCAGCTTTAATTCAAGTTCATCATGCCCAGAGACAGCATCCTCCAGAATGGAGAAAAAACTGGCCTGCTGCCAGCACCCTTTGTTCCTTCCATCTGGGTAGAACAGGACTACCTAGGATTAGCCAACACTTAGGTTCTCTGAACTGATCAGTTCAGTCAAATTACTGTGCAAAGTAAATTGATCCTCCCAAACAAAAGGGTCTGCCAGTGGGGAGGTACCTGAGAAAGCAGCATGCCTGTGTAAACAGTTCTGTCCTTTGCCACAGTGTGGAGTGTGTCAGCACCATACGCTGCCACTATGTATTTATTAAGTGACAGATTAACTCATCTCAGCATTTGGGACCCTGTTTCCAGCTGTGAGGATGATTGATGGGCTGACTACTGCTTCAGTCTTGGAAGTTATTTCCTTCATTGAACAGAGCCAAGAAGACAGGAAATTGCCCCCTTTGGAAATGCTAATCTCACCACTCCTTCAAAGACCAACCATAGCAGTTTCTTCCAGGCAAAGTCTTAAAAGTGGTACATTACACATCAAATGCATACGAATTAGAAATTTCTTTTCAAGGCTCTATCATTTATTAAGGGTCTTCCTTTCCATATATTCATCATGCCCCACTTCACCCCTTAATTACAGTACAGTACTTTCTACTAATTGTGAGAAAGTCCATGGTAGGCAGGATCTGCATTAACTTCTGCACCCTCTGAGATGTATTTCAGGGTCAGGTAGAAAGGAGGCAGATGGGCCCCAATTCTTAGGGACATGGCCTTCAAGGAACAAAGACATGTTCCTTTTGTTCCCACCGGCAATGTTTCTTAAGGGAATGCCCCATGAAAAGTACATTTCATTAGTGTATTGCTTTGGCAAATCTCATGTCCACAAGACCTTGCACCCACACTGGTAAGGGAGTCACGGTTTCCCTACTGCTGCTGAATAGGGTCTCACTACCAGCCATTTATCTCCTGGTAACTTCTAGTGGGAAGATATCAATAAATCTTAAAACGGACTCTCGGCCATGGATCAGAGAATTTGGCCTGTCCAAACTACTCTATCTTGACTCAGACCACGATCATTTTTTTTTTTACCTTGTCTGATTCTTTACTTGTTGGGAAGTGAAATTCAGGTTTACCAAATTTCTGTAAAATGGTTTGTTCTACCTACCTTGATTTTTTTTTGCAACAGCTTCTAAAGCTCCTAACAAGTGACTACATTTTTATGAAACGAGGAACATTTTGGGATGCAGATAAAACCAATTTAAAGCTCCAGATACTTCCTTAGTCACCCTTTTAATGCTTAAAAGATGAACGTGCCTATTTTGTTTTAACTTGAAGTAATAATTTCAGTGTATAGGAAATGATTTTGGTTTTTTTTTGGAGGGAAAAAGAACCTCTGGTTCTCTTTGTCTGTCCTGTGCAAAGAAGGTAGACCTTGTTTAAGTTAGGATAAAATATTCATTCAAAGATTTAATATTTTCCTTGGTTTTGTTGGAACTTAATTTCAATCAAGATTTTTCTGCCAGTACTAAGTGAAAAAGAATGAAACATCCTTATCTTTTAAAAGGAACATTAAAGGAAGCACCATCTCATTTCCCTTCATATTTCACTTTTTAAAATAATTACACCAGACATTAAAACCAAAGTTAAAACAGATGCTAGCGCATATGTGTGTTGTCTGCAAGCAAGTTCCAGGTTTGGATTTGCTAAAAATAAAACTTTAATGAGCAGATATACTTGCCAAATTTGTGGTCACTCTAAGAGATTACACTCATTTGTACTTTAGAAATTCTCTGGTGTAAGACCAAGAACCCATTTCAGGACATCCTAGGAAAAACTTTCCACTTGGCATAACCTTCACCTTAAGATGCACCAGCAACACCATCAGATGAGACTCGCATGAACTCCAGAGACCACTCCAGTGATTTGGGCTGGCAGCCAATTTATTCTAACTTGTGCACCTGTCTACTAGAAAAAAAAGAATCCACACATCTTTCGTTTACACGCCCCTTCTAAAATGCCACATTGACAGGAATATTATCTACATTTTTATAGGTAAGATTAAATATTTGCATGTGACCTGTGGACATGGTGAGACCACAGCTAAACAGAGACCTGCCTCATCCCAGCAGCAGTCTTGGTCCAAGCCTTTGCTCTCGGTGTTTGTAGCAAAAACTATACCTGTCTTGTAACAGCTCACCTTGATTGTGTCTGGGCAGTGAATGTTTTTACAGGACATCTACCTGCTGAAACATCCCTTGCTGGGATTTCTAGAATAAAAGAGTTTGATTTCTTCTAATTTATTGCACAGTCATGGAAATAATTGGGAAAGGTAATGGAATTATTTCCCATTCCTCTGAACAGTCTGCAGGGATTTTTTATCCAAACCAGATAATTGACTAAGTCAACATAGCATTAAACTTCTATTTTTAGCCCTCAAGTCCTTGTAAACATGATGTGGTGACAGGAGCAGTTTTTCCAGCTGTGTTAATAATAAAAAATAACAGCAAAAAACCCTCCCAACAAATCAACACAATCTAAGAACCCCCAAATTAAAAAAAGGCATTTTGCTTGGCCTAGAGACTGAACAAAAATAGTCCCGCACTTGAGAAGCAGGTACATAAAGATAGATTACAAATGAGGTGGAGAAATGAGGAGTTCCTTTAATGTATTTATATATATCTGCTGTCTTGGTTTGGGGAGACAGGTATCTGCCAGGTAATAAAAAGAAAACAACTGGAGTTTCCTTTGGAATGGAGAGTGTAAACTACACCCTCCACCCCTTTTTTCTTCTTTTTCAATTATAAATTTACAATCAGAGACTCTTAGGCAAAGATTTGGGAAATAGGAATAGCAGTTCTTTACTAGAATGTATTACAAAGCAAACAAACACAAAAAACCCCTACCAAACAACTACAGCATTAGTAACAAACAAAAACAGTACTAAGAACCTTGAGGGCATTGTTTCACAAAACCCAGGGCAGTTTGGTTTCGGTGTTCCTGCAGGATCCTCAGAGCACCAAGCTGAAAGAGTGGAAAAGTCCCGGGCTGGTAGCTGGGATGGCAGGGTGTCCCGGCAGGCAGGGGCAGGATGTCCCAGCAGGGCAGGGGGTGCAGGGTCACACTGCAGCAAGACGAGCAGCGCCGAAGGAGCTGAAGGCGAGGCAAAGCCGGCCCAGCTCCCGTGGGTGGCAGAGAAAACTCCGGATTCAGGCCGAACCGGTGATAGTCGATTTCCAGGACTGGATCCCTTTGGCCACAGTGAAACTCTTCCAGCCAGCAATAGCCCTTCTCTCCCTCCCCGAACGCCGAACGCCGGAAAAAGAACAGCCCGCAGCTGCCTCAAGCTCTGTCTTTTACCTGCCTTATCTCCCTCTTCCAACTTTGTCCACCTCTTTGTTTCAGTTAAGGACTCTCCAACTCCAACACTTGGTCTCCTTGGTAACTTCTGGAGAAAAAATTCTTTAGAGAAAGAAGGAACAAACCTAACCCCCAACATCTGCACATGTATGTACAAATACATGTTTACACATGTGTATCTCTAAATTTGAATATGTGTGCATTTATTCCATCTATATCCACAAATATATCTATATAGAAATAATGTGGTGACTTAACATCTTGCCTGTGAGAGGGGAATAAATGGCAGAGCACTTTTTTTGAGCACTGATGCTTGACAATGCTGCATTACTTTGAATTGGGAACTGACAGACCCACACATCCCTGCAAGTGTCAATGTTATAATGAAGAAACGTGATTATGTTATCTGTGTCAGGTAGAGGTTTGGCCAATCACTCAACGCTCATCTTCTTTCATCACATATTAGCTTTGTTGTGTTTTAGGTGCTTTATTTTCAGCGGCAACACCATGTTGATCAAACTACAACTCTCATTCCATTTAGCGAGGAATAGAACATCCTTCTGTTCTCAATTTAGGCATCTTAAAAGCATTCTTGAAATACAAAATCCTCTGTCAGCTGGGCTGAACAGCATGATAATAATGTTATTTTTCTTTCTAACACAAGATCAAAGCTTCAGACAAGGTGGCATATATCTTGGATATTCAGCCTCTAAAATTCAGGTCCGTTGAACCCAGAGATCGCTTGTTGCTGATTTTAGAGTGTAAAATTGCTTGTGAAGGAAGCATCCAGTTCCATGGCAGTATTTAACCACTGTCCTAAGTTCATGTACCACTGAGTACTTTGCTAAAATGTGAGGGATTTTCCTCTGATGTACTGTCATTTGTTTTAGTACAGAAAATGAGCATGAAGCCAAGGCTCTGCAAGATCTGCAGAGAAAGCAGAAATACCGAAGAATTGTCAATCCAGCTCTCTTCAGCCTAGCTTTTAAATTTACAGGGAGGAATTAATATTTGCCTTCTTTCCACTCCTTACATTGTAACTGTTCTGCATAAATCTAGGAGAGGCTCTAACCTCAAGTTATTAGCAGTCACTGGGCAATTTACTCCTGCTTTCCTTCTCCCCTTCCCCAGCTCCATAAAAACATTGTATTTCCCTCTTACAGTGCCAAAGTGCCTAACCAATGCATAAGAAGGCTCTAAGCGTGGATTTGGCCTCCAAAATACTGTGTTGGTCTGGCCTGGGAGGACATGAAATGCCTCAACATTCACTGCAAGAACTTCTGCTCATGACCAATTGTCCGATTAGATATTAATGTCTCCTCACAAACTGCAAGAACTGCGGTCATTGAGTTGCTGTCTTCCAGAAGGGCTGCAGGCAGACCCGAATCTGGATTCCTTCTCTCATCTAAGAATTTCTCATCACCAGAGATGACAGAAGAATCACCTGAACCCTCTGTCTGAAGACTCGATGAGTACAGGAGAAAATCTTTGAGCAGCCATTGAAAGTGAGAGCTGTTTTAAATCCCAAAATCAGCCAAGCAGAAATAAAAGGAATCATGACAGAAGAGCTGGCCATGTTTCCCATGGCAAGATTCTGAACTGATGGAATGTAAAACTTTTCACTTGAATTAGTGCAAGAGCACTTAAGGGCAATAGTCTGGAGAAAGAAAGCATTTTTCATTGGAGTAACAGAAGGGAGAAGGGGCACTTCTCACCATGCTAACTGGAAAAGCAAACTCACTGATTTTCCTCACTGAACTGGTCAAGAGCTTTCTTTCCTGCTTTAGTTAATTTAAACATGACACTTTTGTGGCTCCACTGCATTGCACACAGATGGAATGCTTTTGTTAAAGTGAAAAGAGAATTGTTTACTTGTCAGCCTGATTAACCTCAGCTATCATGAAGAGACTGCTTACATTATGCTTAATGGAAGTTTCATTCCTTTTGTCCCTTCATCTTTTCCCTTTATCTGAGTTTTGTTAGAGTCTTAATACTCCTGTCATTTACAGGAATGTCCTGGGCACAGAAAAGCTGCCTCAGAAAAATAGCACATCACCTTTTCTTCCCTGCTGTGCAGCCCCCTATGAAAGCTCCTGGGACTCTTCAGGGGGTGCCTTAAAAATAGGAGAAAAAAGCAGGATGTGGACAGGAGGGAATGACAGAAGCCTGCATACATGTTAAGTGCTATTTATGAAAGTGAATCCCCAGTGAACACAGCCCCTATATACATGAAAGCACAGAGGATTAATGACAATCGCCTCAGCAATGACAGAAGCAACAAGTGGCCTTCCTCTACTGGCCTTGATATTACCTGTCAGACTCAGTGCAGCACACATACACGCATACACTCACCGTATACGAAGCAGCCTTGCCCTGGACCTTGTGACTGAGGTGTGTGGGTGCAAATTATGTTGAACCTTGGATTTCATTTTCCACAGGGCAAAGTGATAAGTCACAGAATCGCAGAATCCCTAGGTCAGAAGAGATCTTCGAGATCATTGAGTCCAACCAAGCCTTAACACCTCGACTAAAGTAAGGCACCAAGTGCCACACCCAGTCTTTCTTTAAACACATCCAGGCATGGTGACTCCACCATCCTGAGCAGACCATACCAATACTTTATCACCCTTTGTGTAAAAAGCTTTATTATAATATCCAGCCTATATTTCCCTTGGCACAGCTTGAGACTGTGTCCTTTTATGCTGCCTGTCAGTTGCTGCCTGTGTGTCAAGCCCCTGCATGTGCTTTCTTACTCTCAAGATGAGAGAAACTGAATTGGGGTAGGAAAAGGAGGCTGAGCTCCAGAAACGCTGCCCTGTGAGCTTGTCCATCTTTCTGCTGGTCATCACTTCAATGGATGGGCTGATGCACTCATCAAGAGCATTTCATGTGACCTGGCTGCAGGAGCAGGCTAAAAGTTGCTTTTACCACACTGTTGAAATAGACAATTTTGCACGTGGAGATTAACAGCCCTTGGATGTTTTGGCCATGTTTATCCAAATGCCTGCTCATTAATTAATTCAGTGGGAAGATCTACAGTGAGCTATTGCCAGGTCTTCCATGGCCTCAGAAAAACGCTTCATGAAAAGCACCTCAGTAAAGGGCACCCTCTCTTTCTGTTGGAAGGTGTGCAGTTGTCTAGGAAATTGCTGTGATATATTGGGATTCATGCCCCCAAAAACGTGAGAGTCCTATTTTCATGCCTGTTCCTCTGTTGCATTTTTCCCTTTTCCCACTGAGTTTGTTTCAGCACTGTCTTGGGCACCAGCAGGTGCAAGAGCAGTTCACACCCTGAACATGAAACCTCCCGTCTCCTGCTACCCTTCCTTTGACAGCTGAGCAGGAAAGAATGGTTACCCACAGATGGGAAATGAAGGTGTGTTGCCATCTCCCCCATCCTCTGAGATGGCAAGACATGGAAAGATGACCCATCCTAAGCTTTTGTGAGAACTTTGAGTTCCCCTTATGAGACACATGTTTCAGAACTAATGTAGAAACAATTTAAGCTAAAAGACCTTTCAGGATTGTCCCATAGACAACTTCTGGATGTTGTGCTTTCTTTTGTGCCTTCTTTTGTTTTCAGCCCAAAGTTAAAGACATTACGAACAATTTCCCCTCACAGAATAGCTGTACATTTCCATTTTCCTGTGACCCATCCCTTCTCTCATCACTATACCAATAAATGCCCCCACCGTTTGATTAGGTGTTTCCAGCCCTATGCTACCAGAAGTAGTGAGATTGAGAATAACTGGAGACTTTGAATTAAAAGATTAGTGGAAACAAATTGTAATGAAAGACATCAACAGAATTTTGAACCTTGATTTCATTTTACACATAGGAACTGGAGCTGCTTTAGTGGATGAAAGTATAATTTTTTTGGAGAGTTAAGACTTAGCAGTCCCCAGAGCAGGACAATAGGGGGCCACTGTGCCAAAGTGTCAGTCCAGCTCTTTAGGCCCGAAGACAGGAAAAAAAGTTTTAAAAATTCACAGTGGAAACACAGACAAGCTTTTTTCATCTGTCTGTATAGAAGAAAGAATTACTACTTCAATTTCTATCTGAAACTTCAGGAACAGGCTTAATGGGACTCTGCACCAGAACTTGTCTCTCTGAAGAGGAATTTGTTGCCTCCAGGGTCAGGAATGCGGGAGAGGGTGGAGGAGTGTTCTGTAGTTGTCCTTGTGGACTTTCAAGGGTGAATCCAGGCTAGGAAGAGCATTAATTCGAAAGAAAAGTAATGGAAAAGTAGATACAAAAATGAAGATAGATTTGCCTCTGAATCCTAATGTCTTTATCCTTGGGGATTTTGATTCCATTACAAATATTAGCAAAGATCAAGGGCATATTATTTCAGGGCAAGTCTGATTAGAAAGAAGTTAATTCAGCAAAAGTGGAAATCAGCTAAAGAATTAAAAATTGATGTGAGAAATGCAATGGAATTTTCAGATCCTTTAGGAATCTTCTCACACTTGACTTGTTCCTTCAAGGAACCTCTTGTACCTTTTAAACCCAAACCAACTCTCTCCTCTTATCCTCCTGGATCCTCCTAGGCCTTTCCTCTGCACATTTTGCCTTTGATACTCTTTCAGAATATCTTTTCCCCTTCCTACCATGCTTTTTTGGAGGCACAAAATGCTGCCTATTATCTATCCAGACCACCAAGAAAAGATGGAGAGCATTCTTCCCATTGCTTATTTTAGCGTCCCCTTCTGCCTTTCACGTTGTCTATTTTTACTGCCTCTGCCAGTAGGGAAGACTCAGACAGATGGCAAGTACTGGATTTTTAATGAGGAATGGATGTGTATGGCAAACCAAACCTCACCTCAGAGTCAGAGTGGCATCCAAGGAGATGTTCTTAAGAAAATCCTCATCAATGAAAATTAAAGGAGGATGGTTTACCCATTTTCTAAAATTAAGGTGGTTTTTTACATCTATTCTTCTTCATTGGCTGTTGAACTGATGCATCTCAAGTGAGAAAAGAAACAAAAAAGACAATTTGGCCATGCAGATGGAGTCGACAATGGGAAAGAGAGACATGAGATGAGACTAGTTTCAAATTTCTTTCTTACCTACTTGTCCAAAGAGACAAAGCTCATGTTTTCACAGGTTAAGAGGCATGCCTGCACCTGTGCATCTGTGTATCTTCCTTCCTAATATTCTTTCAGTGACATTGCAGACTGCATTGTCTGAAGGTATTATATTTCTAGAAGGTTTATGAAAAAACCTTCTGAAGTTCTACTAAGCCAAGTACAAAGTCAGGCACTTGAGCCAAGGCAATCCCAAGCACAAATTACAGGCTGTGAGGAGACTAGATTAAGAGCAGCCCAAGAAGAAGGACTTAGGAGTGTTGGTGGATGAGAAGCCCAACATGTGAGCTCCCAGATTAGAAAGCCTCTGTCCTTGGCGGCAGCCAAAGAAATGGGACCAAAGCAGGTTGAGGGAAGGCATTCTGTCCTTCTACTACCCTCGCATGAAACCCCACTGGGTCCATTTCTGGGCCCTTCAGAAAAAGAAGGACATCACCTTGTTGGATCACGTCCAGAGCAGGTCATAGGGCCTGGTGCAGCTCTCCTGTGAGAAACGGTTGACAGGCGTTGTTCCGAATGGAGAAGAGAAGGCTCTGGAGAGATCTCAGAGTACCTTCCAGCAACTAAGAGTGCTATAAGAGAACTGGAGAGGGACTTTTGATGAGGGCATGGAGTGATAGGATAAGGAAGAATGTTTTCAAACTGAAAGAGGCCAGGGCATTATTAGATGTTTGAAAGAAATTCCTCTCTGTGAAGGTGGTGAAGCACCGGCACAGGTTGCTCAGAAAAGCTGTGGATGCCCCATCCTGGAAGTGTTCAAGGCCAACTTGCATGAGGCTTTAGGGAATCCGGTCTAGTGGAAAGGGTCCCTGCCCATGGCATGCGGGTCACACGGGGAGATCTTTAGGGTGTCTTCCAACTCAGACTGTCCAATGATTCTGTGAAGCAAAATCTTACTATCTGCTTGCCTTGCTTTGACTCCGTTCCTAACTGGCCTCTGCTGAACCCCACTGGCCCCTTTGTCTAACTATGCACAGCAGCTTTTGCTGTCATGGTAAACAGATGGTTTGATGAGCAAGGTCCTGCAATCATATCTAGCAGAGCAGACTGCACACACTCTTCCTCCCCTTCCTCTGTAGTTAAAATCAAGAATATAAAGGCCATTTGTTGTTGCTCTGAATAAAAAGCTCCATAATACTGAAACCATTTAGAGGTTATTTTGGGTACACAAAGATTTTACCATTACGTTAAGAGTTTCTCTAATTGTGTTAGAAACAATATGAAGTTCCAATTGAAATATGAAATGATATCTGCTGTATAAAAACTGAAAGGAGTTACATCACAAGTCATGAGTTAGAAATCGAGCTGGTTGCAGAAATTTACAGACTCTAAAGGTACAACATGTGTAGAATGGAGGGCCCAAACCACCTTTCTGTCTACTGCCTGGAATTGGTTAATCAAAAAAGTTAATGTGAAACAAAGACATTTTCAAGAAAAGCTTGTAAGCTACAAGCAAAAAACAATTGCAAATCATATATTTAATTTAATCTTGACATTTGCAGTTAAGAGTGAATGACTTATTATGTGGTGATGGTTATGTGGTAATGCTCCTCACTCACTGAAAGCTGTATCTCCATCTCCTCCTTGCTGTTTTTGTAATGTCTTTTGAAACCTCTCTGGAAATCCTCCACCATCTTCCACACGAAGGTGAGGAGGGCATCGTTGTAGGGGTTCTTGGCAATCTGCAGGTTCCAGAACACCAGGCTGCTCAAGTTGTTGGTGTATAGCTTCCTCAGGACCCCTGTGGTGAGGAACTTCCGCAGATTCAAGCCGTTCTCCAGGAAGAGCCAGACAAATTTGGGCCTGTCTTTCACCAGGGCTGTGAACATCACATCCTGAAGGTCAGCAGCCTAGGAAGAACTGGAAAAGCAAATGTGAGGGATCACATGTGAGACATGTAAATTTCATCTATGGCCTGATACACAATCACTGTCACACTTTCATCAGAATCAGGCCGGGGGCTTTTTCTGTGCACAATTGCCTTGGCTAGATGGCCCAGAGCATTTCTGGCATGGGCAGATCACCTTTCTAACCAGTGAT
Source organism: Chamaea fasciata (assembly GCF_029207755.1). Lineage (NCBI taxonomy): Eukaryota > Metazoa > Chordata > Aves > Passeriformes > Sylviidae > Chamaea > Chamaea fasciata. The sequence goes on from NW_027094127.1 coordinate 247,824, forward strand.
GATAGAATGGATGGATCATCAGGGAATGATGGAGCTGGCTCTATGGACTATCCTGACTGAATGAGTTGGAAAGGACCACAAGGATCATGGAGTCCAGCCCCCGGCCCTTCACAGACACCCCAACAATGCCACCCTGTGCATCCCTGAGAGTGTTGCTCAAATGCTCCTTGGGCTGTGGCAGCCTTGGGGCTGTGCCCATTCCCTGGGGAGCCTGGGCAGCGCCCTGTACCCTCTGGGAGAAGAACCTTTCCCTGGTCTCCAGCCTGAGCCTCCCCTGGCACAGCTCCAGCCATTCCCTGGGGTCCTGTCCCTGTAACAGTAGAGATGGGAGCTGCCTCTTGTGAGGAAGCAGCAGCTGCCAAGGAGGTCTGACCTCCTCTTCTCCAGGCTGAACAGAATGTGACGGTCAGTGCGGGAGCAATAGACACTCTCTTGACACAGAGGCCCAGGTGCTGAGACAGTGGCTCCTGCTGGGATGTGTCCCTCCCCACAGCTCCCAGCACTCCCTCAGAAGGGGGCTGCACCTGCCAGTTTCGGTCATTGTTGAAGATCTCGTCGCTGACAAGGTCCAGCTGGTTCCACTCCAGCAGCAGCTTCAGCTGCCCGTTCCAGTTCTCCCTGTCGTGCTCCTTGGTGCTGAAAGCTGCAGGCGAGGAACAATCTCTGAGTAACAACCAGGCACATTTATCATCTCTGCTTCTCACACTGCCAGGACAAGACTTCTTCCAAGTGGCTTTTTCCCCAGACTCATGCACATCTTCCTGACTGGGGGCTGGAGGCTGCTGGAGGCTCAGGGATGTATTTATGGTCCAGGACCACTTCCTAACCAAGATCAGCACAAGGCTTTCTTCAGGCTGCTCAGAGTCCTGCACCCTCTACACCAGGGAGATTCTGCAGGATTCCCAAGTGGGGCCCTACCGGCATCCCCAAGACTCTCCAAAATGCCTTCCCAGTTACCTGGTTTGGATCTTTCCCATGCTCAGAGATCCCATACTGCTGTTGTAGCCTGCCCACACCCCTTCAGCAGAAGAAGACAGGCTCCAAATTGAGGCAGGAGCTTAGCTCTAGGGAGATGGCACTGCTCTAAGGAAACCTCCTCTAGGGAATAAATAGCCATCCCATTTCCATTTATTATTAAATTCCCAAACAAACCCAGAAAAACAATTATTTGCCTTTGTACAGAGCAAAGGAAATGGCATTGCCCACAATTCCATCTCCAACTTCTATTCTGATCACTGTCAGTAAATGAAGGCTTTCAAGGACGTCTTTGATCTACAAAAAAAGAGAAAAATTCCCTTTCAAAGCTTTCAAGGCTGTTTAGTAGCAGATCTTCTAGATCCTTTAACAAAGAAATTTATCACCGCATCGTAGTAAAGCTGCTTCTCATCAGTCCTGGGTTTTAACAAATTTAAACAAGCCTAAGTGGAAGTAGATAATGAGTTGGATTTTAAAGTCACCAAAGGACAACATTAATTATCCTCTGAACATACAGCAAAGAAATGTGATTCCCCGATGCAGATCATCTTTAACACCAAGATATCATCTCAGTAATTAGAAGCAGCAAGAAATTTCCATTAATGTCATCCTCTGAGTGTCACTTTGCAAAGCAGAAGACCACACAGAGGCAAAACAAAGGCCTTGCTTTGGTTTCAAACATTTTCCTAGGAAGGCATGAGAAGAACCTAATTCTTTTAAGGAATCAAAGCTCTCCAGGAATGAAAGTCCACTCAGTGCAACAAAAGTAGCCCAAACAAATGAGTAGATTGCAAAAGGGCTAATCCTCCCCCTGCTCCAGATATGGAAGTGGCCAAAAAAGTAGAGCTCTCCCCTCTTCTTCTCTGCAGGAGAAGCAGGATGACTAAGAGAAAAAGTCCCAGCTATTCCTTCAGTCCTCCATCACCAAAGCTGTGCCATAGCACAGGTGCTGCCTTCAAAGTGACCCCAGTTCCAGCCTAGACTTCTCACCTTTCAGACAACTCCTTCCCCAACACGCCCAGCAACAGCAACCCCAGCTCAACACCCTGCCAAGACCCGCAGCTGTCCCCATGCCTGCGCAGAGCTTTCCCACCCCCTGGTTCCCTGCAAGTGCCGTGGCATGGCACTCAGGAGGATGTGCTCCAAGGCCTTCCCCGCTAGCAAGCTCAGGCTGCCAGGCCTACGGTTCCTGGATCATCCTTCCCACCCACCCTTCCCGTGCACGGCTGGTCCATTTGCGCTCAGCTCCGACTTGGCCGCTTCACCAGGACTGCTGCTAAAGGATGGAGAGCAGCCCGGCAAGCTCCTTCTCCAGCTCCCTCTTTACTCTCGGGGCAGGTAGAACATGCCACAGGAAAGCAAGCAGTGCCAAAAGACTTGGGCCAGCATCAGGCACATTGAGGAATGAAACAAGGCCTTTGTTCGATGGAAGGAAGCACAAGCAATTGACAGAAGTGAAGAGGACTTAGCACAGATATCCAGAAGTCCTTAGCACCAGTTAACATCAGCAAAACCTGGAAGCCTAACTTGACATGAGAGTGACTTGATAAAAAGCTTGAGACATAGCCTTTGGGAAGACCTAAGGGCGGCTACAGAATCAGCCCTGTGCAGGGAAGGCATGAGGAAGATGAGCTGCTTTGGTGCGCTGAGACTCCTCCTGGCCAGCAGGTGGACATTAACTTCAGGTCTAGGATTCTGACGCAATGTGTTTCCTTCTAAGCCCCTGCCTATGGAATCACCTCAGCAGTCTAAAGACGGAAGGGATTTTTGATAGAATTCCTACAGCAACCCACTGAAATTTGGACGTGGCGAAGAAGCCTTGTGCTGGGGTGCAGAGCCCTAACCTCCTGCCAATAAAAGAGCTCTTGGTGGACAATGCATTTGTCTGCTGATTTCATTGAATTCTAGAGACCTCTCAGGACTGCTCTGTCCTGAGGGAAGGCCCTTGACCTTGAGCTGCAGGCACTCGCGCAAGCTTCAGATCACTTCCCTCAGCTTCCAGGACCTCTCTTGGCCGGCATCCTGACGGGGCGGTAGGACCGCTGCCAGGCACTGCTGGGACCCAGCAGGACAGGACCGGCTGTCTCGTGTCCACGTAGCACCCCCTGACACAGCCAGGGTCATCCCGAAAGCAGACAAGGCTCACGTGTCAGCGCAGAGGGGCAAGGAGCGCTGGGCTCCTCTCAGGGTGTCTCAGCTGGGCCTGCTCCACAAGACGCCCCCATTTGAAGGCCTGCTAATGCCCAGCTGCCAGAAATGCCTGCCTTGTTCTCTCCAAGATGCAGAGGAAGAGGCAGGGAGCAGGGCCCATTGGGAGGCAAAGCTTCCAAGCCTTTTCTGAGGCCACGCACACAGCAAGAGCAGCCAAGACTCTCCCTGCTGCCTGGCCCACACAGCCCAGCTCGGTGCTGGCCCTCTGGGCCACAGCAGCCTCCAGCAAGCAAGAGGCAAATGCATATTGCCAAGACTTGAAACACAGCAGACAGCTAAGACGTGAGACGTGTGTGCGGGAAGGCCTTTGAATTTACAGCTCTCCAAGACAGCTTTGGGGCTGGCAGCTGGACAGAGATGCTCCTGCTCACACCTGTGTCCAAAGGGGGGAAACACACTCTGCTGCAGGTGCTTGCCTTGGTCTCTGCAGGTCCAGCTGGATTCCAAACCTGCTCTTCACAGCCTTCTCCCTTCCCTTGTCCGTCTGCCAAGGGCAACGGGCCTCAAGGACTGAAAGGACCACAGAGAGCCAAAGGAGGACAGTTGTTCCTACATCACTGGGAGCTCCTAGGAAAGCACTTTCCTTCAGCAGCTAGCCCCTTTCCCCCAGAGGCCTTTCCCCGGATTGGAAGCTTTCCTGGGGAATGCCAAGACACTCTTAAGAAACCCTGGCAAGGCTGAATTTCTTTCTGGTCCTATCTGGACAGGCGCTCCAGCTCTAGCTGGCATTTCCCCCAGTGTGATTCCAGCTGGAGGTTGACACATGCAGCCCCAGGCCCTCTACAAACACAAGCTGCCCGCTGCCTCCACTCCTGCCTGCGCTCACAGCAGCAAAAGCAGGCTCTTCCCGGCCAGAGACCAGAGCCCTGATCCCGCAGGACGCTCTCGCCAGCACCTTCCAGGACTCTCCGCTGTGCACGCAGCACTTTTCCTGCCCGCTCTCCACAGCCTTTGGAAGACAGAGCACAACCTGGCTGGCGCTGCCATCAGCACACTGCAAACACGGGCAGAGGAAGGAGAAGCAGGGGCTGCTTTGCGGCCATGCCCAGGAGAGACTGGAAGGCTGCCCTCCCTCTGCTCTCACTCGCTTGGCTTTCTGGCAGCCTCTGAGGCAGGGGCTGCGATTCCTCAGCTCTGGGCACCAGAACCGCAGCCGGGATCCCGGAACTGCCTGACGGCGCTGGGGCCATTGGCTGGGTCACGCGTCCGAGTCTCGGCCACCGTGCTGCTGCTGCTGCTGCTTCACTTGCCCTTAGGCACACCCCAAGCTCCCTGTTAAGGCCTGATGGTCTCTGCTTCTGCCATCTCCCCGACCCTGTGCAGGGATGGAGCACTGCTGTGCTTTCAGCAAGCTATTCTTGAAAGCTTCCAGCATTCCAAGCTCCTTTGCCCTCTGTAGATGCTTGCCATGGAATCCCTCACAGCTGGCTTCAGAGCGTCCTCAGGTTGGCTCTCTCAAAATCCGGGAGCTTCAGGCTGCTCAGTAGGACCTTAAACTGCACAGTGTTGTGGAACTGGACCTTCAGCACAGGCACCTTTCCAACCTGACGCGGCCTCGCTCCTCTGTGTCTCTGCACAAAAGACGGCGCGCAAGAGGACGGCAGCAGGGGCCTGTGTGTGCTAGGGCTCAGATTTTACACCGTTTCAGCTCCACAGAGACGCAGGTGAAGTGAAGAAGCCAAAGTGTTTATTAATTCAAGGCCAAGCAAAGGGATGAGCTGGGAAGGAATAAGGGGGGATGGGCAGGGTCTGAGGGCTGGGGGGAGGGAGCTAAGTACAAAGAGCGAGAGGTGTGAAGCCAGGAGAATTGTGCTCAGCCTCAGCTGTGCGTGGAGCTCCAGCAGCACTGAGAGATGGTGTCCTCTTCAGTGTCTCCTGGTGTGTTCTTGGGACACCGGTTTGCTGGATTCAGAAGACGTCCCCAGTTGTTTAGCTTTCTGGGGAAAGCAGGCTTCATTTTGCAGGTTCAGAGCATGACGGCCTGTTGTCTTGCCTCTGGGTTTGAAGGGCTGCAAGAGAGAAGAATAGAGACATGGTCAGAGGCTGGATCTGTGGGAATCCTAGGAGATCTTCCTGCCAGGGCCATCCCATCCAGCCCTCGTCCACACAGGGAGCAAAGGCCTCCAGAGCTGAGGATTGCAGCTGTCTGCCCGGGCAGTGCAGCTTCCCCCGCCAGAGCCGCTGACGGCCCGCTGCCCTCACTCACCCTGACTGAGAAGGTGAAGCTGTCCTGGCTGCCCCCTCAGAGAGCGTGTCACGGCCCCAGCGGCACGGCTCCCTGCCAGCGCCGCTGCCAGCCCTGTGGCCACACGGCCTCCTGCCCCGGCAGGGCTCAGCCCGGGCCCTTGCCGCCTGCTGCCGCCCCAGGGCACGGCTGCCAGAGGGCGGCAGCAGCCCCGAGGGCAGGCGGGGCTCCACGGCGCCGGGCCCGGATGCCGCTGCTGCAGCCGGGGCAGCAGCAGCCAGGGCCGGGGCCGAGCTGCGGCGGGCCAGGGAGGGAGCCCGGGCTCGTGGCTCACCCAAGAACCACATGGCTGCCTCTGGCAGGGACTCCTGTGGGTTCTCCAGGTAGGGCAGGGCCCGGCGCAGGTGCTCGGCCGCTAGGATCCTGTCATCTGCCAGCTGGAGAGAGCGGCAGGAGGGAAGGGTTGGCGCGGGCTCAGCCCCTGGGCCGGGCTCTGGCCGCGCCCAGCCCCGGCCTCCCCTGCCCGCACGGCCCTGAGGCCCGGCCAGCAGCCGCTGGCGCCGGGCTCTGGAGGGGGCAGAGGGCCGGCTGCTGCCCGGGGAGCCGCGGTGCCGCCCCGTGCCCGCAGCCCCGCTGGGCCGGGACTCCACGGGCACCCGGCTCGGGGCCGCAGGAGCCTGGAGAAGAGCCCGCGGGGCCCAGGGAAGGCAGCGGCGTGTGGGGCGCAGGCTGGAGCCCCCGGGTGCAGCACTGGGCAGGGGCCACGGCTGCCAGCCCCGCGGCCACGGATCTTCTCCAGGCTGAGGCTGCCACTTCTCCAAGCCATCCTTACCTTGCAGTCATCGATAGTCAAGGGATGTTCCTTTGTCAGGAGCTTCTCGAGATCCCTCCTCTTCAGGAACTTGGCCGCACAATACAGGGTTTCCCGAGAGGCCTGAAGAGCAGCAGAGATGCAGAGATGGCACCACAGCCCAGGGCACAAGGACTCGCATCCCTGTGCCAAGGCCTGGAGAAGGACGCAGCCTCCTCCTCCTCCTGCAGCAGGGCAGGAGGCAGCTGAGCCCCCGTCCCAGGGATGCACAAAACCTCACATTTGCCACACGCCGGTTCTCATCATGGCAGTAGAATAAAAGTAGGTACAGGCTCTTGTTTACAGTTGCCTTCAGGCGCTTTTTTCCCTCCTTCACTACCAACTCCATCACCTTACAGAAGAGGTCAATGGAGAGCAGTTGCATGTAGCTATTTTCCTAGAGGAAAGGAAAAAACCTAAGCATCAATTACTCCAGGCCCACCTAGGCAAAGGCCTGAAAATGCAGACAGCACAAGGTTTCTGGGCAGCACCCAATTCCTGTGGCTCGGGTTGCAGAACCTTACATTGTTAAAGAGCGCCAGGAGTGCCTCAGCCAGCTTTGGGGCGGTGGTGCTGGATACCAGGATGTCTTCGCTCTCCAGCATATTAGTAAGCACACGGAGGGTCAGGGCAACCACCACTCCATCTTCATCAGCCAGCAGATCCACAAAGCTTTCAGACAGGCAGCACATTCTTCTGGCCTGTGTGGAACACAAGGCTGCGCTGTGAAGCCGTGAACAGCTGCACCAGCGACAGCGCCCAGGCACTGCAAGCCCAGCCTGCTGCCGCAGGGCCCAGACACCAAAGGCCTGTCCCAAAGCACTCGGGCAGCTGAGGCAGGAGAGCTGGGAGCAGCTGCCTCAGCTCCTGAAGCCCAGCCAGCCCATGGGGCTGCTCTCCCCAGTGCAGCTTCAGCTGCTGCCCCCTTCTCACCATCAGGGGATCCTTGCTGAGCACCAGCAGGCCTTTGAGCGCCAGGCGACACCTCTTCCTGCACTCGGTCCGCAGGTACCTCGACACGACCCTCAGGACCCAGCCACCACATTTAGTCCAGTCCAGGCATTCCAGAACCTGAAAGGCACAGGGCAGTGGTACAGGGCCCAGCTGGCAGGAGCCCAGAACTGCCCAGGGCCAGCCCCAGGCAGCAGCAGCACAGGGCGCTGGTGCCATCCCAGGAGGCTAGGGATGCGGCTGCGAGAGGGCAGAGAGCTGGGAGGCAGCTCAGCCAGGCAGCGCTGCTCTTCAGGCTCACCTCCACAAGGAATGCCAGGAAAGGCAGATCGCAGCCTGGCTTCTCAATGCTGAGCAGCCGGAGCATGCGGGTTGCGATGCAGGAAGAGAAAGGGATCAAGACATGGCGCATCTCCCTGTCAGGGGCAAAAAGGAAGAAAGAGCCTGAGTAGGGGGGGGCACACTTTTCTCAGGACTGACTCCCAGAGGTGCAGTCTTTCCCCAGCATCCCTGGAGGGGACGTGGGTGCTTTGGGAGGTGGCCACTCCTGTGCACCCTCCTCTCCCAGCCTTTTCCAGTCTGCTCGGCCGTCCCTAAAGAGACGAGGCCCTCTGGCCCATGACCAGAGGGACTGTGTGGGGCAGCCCGGGCACAGGGCACCAATTCCAGGGACAGCAGGGAGCAGGGGGTCTCACCTGGCCAGCAGAGCCACAGCATAGTACTGGGTATGAGCACAGAGCATGGTGTCCCAGCCATGCTTGGACTCCACAGCCATCACCTCATTCTCACACTGCAGCCGGCAGAGCAGGGTCTTCATGACCTGCACTGCAAACCTGTGTGCAGAGCAAAGCCCGGGTCACATTGGGAGCACTGGCACTGGCCACAAGGACATGGAAAGGACGGGAGGACGGAGACCTGTTGGGGTCGCTGGGAAGGTGGTGTTCCTCTCGGCACGCTCTCCAGAAGTGATCGACTTCCTGTGGTGGCATCTGCTGTGTGGTGACGACAACATGGAAAAGCAGAGCCACAAAGAGGCGGGAGGAAAAAAGGATCATTGCCTCGTGGCACTCAGGCACCTGGACAATCACCCACACCACCAGAGTTGCCTGCAAAAGAAGTTGCCATGGAGAGCGCTCAGTGCGAGGTGTCCATGTGGCAGGGCCCCAGGGGAGACGCAGGGGGAGCAGCGGGCCTGGTGGCCCCTGAGCCTGCCCTTAGGCCAGGTTTCAGCCCAGGGCCTGAGGCAGGGAGAGGATGGAGAGCTGCTGGAGAGGCGACCTGGGGGTGAGCAAATGCCCAGAAACTCACAGCCAGAGCAAAGACGCCCTCCTTGTCCCCATCCGAGGTGAACGTGCTGTGCAGAGGCCAATCCTCCATCACACAGAGCAGTGTTGGCAGAACCTTCTCCACTGTGAGACTCGATGAGCCTATGCTTCTCCAGATCATTGCAGCAGCTCTGTGGGATCAGAGCTCTGTGTCAGGGGCATCTCAGCCACACTACCATGCCCTGTGCGGCTCTGGGGGCCGGGTGACAGAGCCCCGGTGCCCTGAAGGGCAGGGAGGGAGCACGGCAGCAGGCTCGGGAAACAGAGGGGCCCGAGGGTCCCGGACCTGTCTGCCGCTCTGGCAGAGCCCATTGCACGGGCCGTGCAGGGCCATGGCCCTAAAGGCCGGGGAGGCCTGAGCTCTCCAGGGAGGTGGGCCCATACCTGTCACATGTTGGGGCACAGCGCAGGAGGGTCAGCACCACATCAGCTGGGTGTTCTTCGGCCAGCCTCACGATGTTCATGGGCAGCCTGGTATCCACATTTCCATGCGATGCAAAATTCTGGTGCATCTTCTTTACAATGGCTGGCACCTGGAAAAGGCATGGGGAAGACTTGGGCCGCTGTCTAGGGGAGCAACTTCACCAGCTTCCCCCAAGAATCGCTTCCCTTCCTGCCACGCTGTGCCGGCCTCAAAGGCTGAGGGGGCCCAGTGGCCGTGGCTGGAGATGACACACAATCCTGGGAGGCCTCTAGCCCCAGCCCCAGGCTGTTTACCTGCTGCTCAGAAGGAATACCACTCTTCTGGATAAAATCCACGGCGGGAGCAGGAATGGCAGTGGGAGTGGCCGTGGCGCCAGTATCTCTGATGCCCTGAGTCTCTCCAGTGTCAGCCGTTTGGAGGGCCACAGCCTCAGCCACTGCCTTGTCAGCCCTTGCCCTTTGATCATTCAATGCAGCATCAAAATTTTCTAATGGCTCAGCCAAATCCGTGTTGACATCAGGCTCTGCCTGGGGCTCGGTCAGCCCACAGTCAGGCTCAGCTGAGCCCTCAGCTGCCGTGCTGCTGGTGTTTCTACGCCGTATGCGCAGGAATTTTCGGATCATCTGCAGGAGAACAAAGGACAGGGAAGAGAGACGTGTTCCATGGAGTGCTCCAAGCGCGGTGCTCGGCTGAGCAGTAACAGCAGGCCCAGCCCAGGCGGGGATGGCTGCAGGTACCTTCAGTGTCCTGCGGAAGCTTCCACCGGCAGGCCTCTGCTCTTGTGTGCCATCCATGGCTGCATCTGGCAAAGAGCGAGAGCAGCCAGAGCTGAGGGGCTGCGGGAGAGGCCGGAGAACACAGCCCAGCCCTGCCCTGCCCAGGCTGCGATAGGGATGGGATGGGATGGGGCCACATTGGCTGCAGCCATCAGCCCTGTGGCCCAGCTCTGCCACTCACCATCCTGTAGTGTCTGGATCCGCTCGGGCTCTTCAGGCTCTTGTGCTGGGGTAGCTCCAGGGCCTTTGCTTTTTTTCCCCCTGAACACTTTGGACAGGCCGAGAAATCTGCCCGCCATGCCACAGCACCTTTCAAGAGAGATGCCTCAGGAAAGCACTGAGGCAACAAGTTGTGCACTTGCGCCTTGAAAGCACCTGTGGCAGAAGAAGCCTCAGGAAGGCTGCAGGACAGCAAGTCCTGCACTCTGGTCTCAAGGGCTCCTGCCACAATGACAGGAGGTTCCTCGTAGACGATTCAAGCCACCAAATCCCACAGTCCGGCCTGGAGGCCACAGGCCACGGGGATAAGAGATGACTTGGAAAACCTCCGAGTCACCAAGTCGTGCAGTCTGGCCGTGAGGTCAGCTGCACGAGTCACTCCTCGTAGAAGCTCTGGGTCAGGCACAAACGAGTGCGCTGTGCGGGGGCTCCTCACAGCACCGCTCTGGCGCGTCCTGTCCCGTCGCCTGCTCCAAGGAATGTGGCCTGGCTGCGTCACCGCCAGCACCTATGTCCCCACGTGTCACAAAGGGTCCTTGGACACCCTGTGCCATTCCAAGCCACGGTGACCGCGCTGCTGCACCGCGTCACAAAGGGCCAATGCACACACTGTCACCTGCCCTGGGGCCGCTCCCAGCCCAGCCAAAGTGGCCCAGGTTGGAAGGAACCCCTCACCCCAAGTGTCTAAGACAGCCCTGAGACAGCATTTTTCGCAGCGGCTCAAACCGTTGGCAAACGCTGCCCTGCTCTGCGGGTTCAGGGCAGCAGAAGGAGCCCCCAGGGCCGCCGATGCAGCCGCAGCGGGAAGGGCACGGGGCCTCGCACAGAAGCTGGCACGGCCTCCCTGGGACACGTCCCAGCCGGTGGCCGTCCTAAACCCGCGGGTGTGACACAGACGAGGAACCTGTGGGCCGGGGCACGGACGCTGCTCTGACCCCTGGGGCCAGGGCAGCGCTGAAATCGGCAGGCGTGACGGAGCCCCCGCCCAAGCAGAGCTGCCGCCCCCCGAGCCCTGGCAACGCTGGTGCCATCTCCTGCCCCAGAGACCTGTGCCCCGGGGCGCTTCTCTGCCACAGGGCAGCCAAAGCCAACGGGCCCTGGCGGCTGGGCTCCTTCCTACAGGGGATGTTGGCAGGAGCACCTGGAGCAAGTGCTGGCAACACTTGGTCTCTGTCAGAAGCTCTTACTCCATGCTGAAATTGTTTTCTACTTGGAGTGATTTCCTGAAGCACAAAATCACCCTGGCAGCAGAGGCATAGAAGGAGTTGGCATTTAAGAATCCTCAATTCAGGAAAGCTTTTCTTCCCGTTACTCAACTCAAGTAGTTGCAAAAAGTTGCCAACTTCCTAAATTTATAGCAATGGCCTGAGAACCTGATAGATTTGCAAGCTTCCTTCCCATCTCAAAGCAGTGTTAGAAATGATCAGAGCCAATTTCCAAACTCAAAGATTTAGTTAACAAATTTGAAAAGCAATTTCGGGAAATGCTACGATAAATCAGGACAACATGGATCCAATGTTGGGTGGTCAATCCGGGAGCAGCAAAGGGTGCTTCTCCAGAGTACTGCCCACAACTTCGGGGTCTCGGAGGAGGTGTTTTAGACCATTGTTCTACCCTGAGGCAAAAACAAGACGGTAACAAAGAACCCGAAGAACATGACATCGTGTACATAAGAGAATCATTGAAATGTCTGGTGTCCGCAAGGGGTATCTGAAAGAGTTTCCTGAGAAATTGAAAAGACGTCTGCATGAAAAGTCTCCGAATCTTCTGTCAGATGGTTTCTGCCGCCCTCCGCCCAGATTGGTATGGGATCTCCTGATGAGCTGTGAAGATGTGGTCAGCCCATGCTTCATGGGCCCTTTCCCGCTTATCTCTCTGGCAGATGTCCAGGTAACACCTTAGGACAGTGAAAAGACTGTGGTATGCAAAGAGAGGCCCTGGAAGTGTTTCCAGCAATTCTGGGGATTTTACCTTCCACTGCAAAGTTTTAAGACACACGATTAAAATCCAGGAATTTAATACTTTGTATCTATTACAGCAGCAACACATTTGCCTTAAGGTCATCCACTGCATGTCGCTTTGCAAAGCAGAAGACCACACAGAGGCAAAACAAAGGCCTTGCTTTGGTTTCAAACATTTTCCTAGGAAGGCATGAGAAGAACCTAATTCTTTTAAGGAATCAAAGCTCTCCAGGAATGAAAGTCCACTCAGTGCAACAAAAGTAGCCCAAACAAATGAGTAGATTGCAAAAGGGCTAATCCTCCCCCTGCTCCAGATATGGAAGTGGCCAAAAAAGTAGAGCTCTCCCCTCTTCTTCTCTGCAGGAGAAGCAGGATGACTAAGAGAAAAAGTCCCAGCTATTCCTTCAGTCCTCCATCACCAAAGCTGTGCCATAGCACAGGTGCTGCCTTCAAAGTGACCCCAGTTCCAGCCTAGACTTCTCACCTTTCAGACAACTCCTTCCCCAACACGCCCAGCAACAGCAACCCCAGCTCAACACCCTGCCAAGACCCGCAGCTGTCCCCATGCCTGCGCAGAGCTTTCCCACCCCCTGGTTCCCTGCAAGTGCCGTGGCATGGCACTCAGGAGGATGTGCTCCAAGGCCTTCCCCGCTAGCAAGCTCAGGCTGCCAGGCCTACGGTTCCTGGATCATCCTTCCCACCCACCCTTCCCGTGCACGGCTGGTCCATTTGCGCTCAGCTCCGACTTGGCCGCTTCACCAGGACTGCTGCTAAAGGATGGAGAGCAGCCCGGCAAGCTCCTTCTCCAGCTCCCTCTTTACTCTCGGGGCAGGTAGAACATGCCACAGGAAAGCAAGCAGTGCCAAAAGACTTGGGCCAGCATCAGGCACATTGAGGAATGAAACAAGGCCTTTGTTCGATGGAAGGAAGCACAAGCAATTGACAGAAGTGAAGAGGACTTAGCACAGATATCCAGAAGTCCTTAGCACCAGTTAACATCAGCAAAACCTGGAAGCCTAACTTGACATGAGAGTGACTTGATAAAAAGCTTGAGACATAGCCTTTGGGAAGACCTAAGGGCGGCTACAGAATCAGCCCTGTGCAGGGAAGGCATGAGGAAGATGAGCTGCTTTGGTGCGCTGAGACTCCTCCTGGCCAGCAGGTGGACATTAACTTCAGGTCTAGGATTCTGACGCAATGTGTTTCCTTCTAAGCCCCTGCCTATGGAATCACCTCAGCAGTCTAAAGACGGAAGGGATTTTTGATAGAATTCCTACAGCAACCCACTGAAATTTGGACGTGGCGAAGAAGCCTTGTGCTGGGGTGCAGAGCCCTAACCTCCTGCCAATAAAAGAGCTCTTGGTGGACAATGCATTTGTCTGCTGATTTCATTGAATTCTAGAGACCTCTCAGGACTGCTCTGTCCTGAGGGAAGGCCCTTGACCTTGAGCTGCAGGCACTCGCGCAAGCTTCAGATCACTTCCCTCAGCTTCCAGGACCTCTCTTGGCCGGCATCCTGACGGGGCGGTAGGACCGCTGCCAGGCACTGCTGGGACCCAGCAGGACAGGACCGGCTGTCTCGTGTCCACGTAGCACCCCCTGACACAGCCAGGGTCATCCCGAAAGCAGACAAGGCTCACGTGTCAGCGGAGAGGGGCAAGGAGCGCTGGGCTCCTCTCAGGGTGTCTCAGCTGGGCCTGCTCCACAAGACGCCCCCATTTGAAGGCCTGCTAATGCCCAGCTGCCAGAAATGCCTGCCTTGTTCTCTCCAAGATGCAGAGGAAGAGGCAGGGAGCAGGGCCCATTGGGAGGCAAAGCTTCCAAGCCTTTTCTGAGGCCACGCACACAGCAAGAGCAGCCAAGACTCTCCCTGCTGCCTGGCCCACACAGCCCAGCTCGGTGCTGGCCCTCTGGGCCACAGCAGCCTCCAGCAAGCAAGAGGCAAATGCATATTGCCAAGACTTGAAACACAGCAGACAGCTAAGACGTGAGACGTGTGTGCGGGAAGGCCTTTGAATTTACAGCTCTCCAAGACAGCTTTGGGGCTGGCAGCTGGACAGAGATGCTCCTGCTCACACCTGTGTCCAAAGGGGGGAAACACACTCTGCTGCAGGTGCTTGCCTTGGTCTCTGCAGGTCCAGCTGGATTCCAAACCTGCTCTTCACAGCCTTCTCCCTTCCCTTGTCCGTCTGCCAAGGGCAACGGGCCTCAAGGACTGAAAGGACCACAGAGAGCCAAAGGAGGACAGTTGTTCCTACATCACTGGGAGCTCCTAGGAAAGCACTTTCCTTCAGCAGCTAGCCCCTTTCCCCCAGAGGCCTTTCCCCGGATTGGAAGCTTTCCTGGGGAATGCCAAGACACTCTTAAGAAACCCTGGCAAGGCTGAATTTCTTTCTGGTCCTATCTGGACAGGCGCTCCAGCTCTAGCTGGCATTTCCCCCAGTGTGATTCCAGCTGGAGGTTGACACATGCAGCCCCAGGCCCTCTACAAACACAAGCTGCCCGCTGCCTCCACTCCTGCCTGCGCTCACAGCAGCAAAAGCAGGCTCTTCCCGGCCAGAGACCAGAGCCCTGATCCCGCAGGACGCTCTCGCCAGCACCTTCCAGGACTCTCCGCTGTGCACGCAGCACTTTTCCTGCCCGCTCTCCACAGCCTTTGGAAGACAGAGCACAACCTGGCTGGCGCTGCCATCAGCACACTGCAAACACGGGCAGAGGAAGGAGAAGCAGGGGCTGCTTTGCGGCCATGCCCAGGAGAGACTGGAAGGCTGCCCTCCCTCTGCTCTCACTCGCTTGGCTTTCTGGCAGCCTCTGAGGCAGGGGCTGCGATTCCTCAGCTCTGGGCACCAGAACCGCAGCCGGGATCCCGGAACTGCCTGACGGCGCTGGGGCCATTGGCTGGGTCACGCGTCCGAGTCTCGGCCACCGTGCTGCTGCTGCTGCTGCTTCACTTGCCCTTAGGCACACCCCAAGCTCCCTGTTAAGGCCTGATGGTCTCTGCTTCTGCCATCTCCCCGACCCTGTGCAGGGATGGAGCACTGCTGTGCTTTCAGCAAGCTATTCTTGAAAGCTTCCAGCATTCCAAGCTCCTTTGCCCTCTGTAGATGCTTGCCATGGAATCCCTCACAGCTGGCTTCAGAGCGTCCTCAGGTTGGCTCTCTCAAAATCCGGGAGCTTCAGGCTGCTCAGTAGGACCTTAAACTGCACAGTGTTGTGGAACTGGACCTTCAGCACAGGCACCTTTCCAACCTGACGCGGCCTCGCTCCTCTGTGTCTCTGCACAAAAGACGGCGCGCAAGAGGACGGCAGCAGGGGCCTGTGTGTGCTAGGGCTCAGATTTTACACCGTTTCAGCTCCACAGAGACGCAGGTGAAGTGAAGAAGCCAAAGTGTTTATTAATTCAAGGCCAAGCAAAGGGATGAGCTGGGAAGGAATAAGGGGGGATGGGCAGGGTCTGAGGGCTGGGGGGAGGGAGCTAAGTACAAAGAGCGAGAGGTGTGAAGCCAGGAGAATTGTGCTCAGCCTCAGCTGTGCGTGGAGCTCCAGCAGCACTGAGAGATGGTGTCCTCTTCAGTGTCTCCTGGTGTGTTCTTGGGACACCGGTTTGCTGGATTCAGAAGACGTCCCCAGTTGTTTAGCTTTCTGGGGAAAGCAGGCTTCATTTTGCAGGTTCAGAGCATGACGGGCTGTTGTCTTGCCTCTGGGTTTGAAGGGCTGCAAGAGAGAAGAATAGAGACATGGTCAGAGGCTGGATCTGTGGGAATCCTAGGAGATCTTCCTGCCAGGGCCATCCCATCCAGCCCTCGTCCACACAGGGAGCAAAGGCCTCCAGAGCTGAGGATTGCAGCTGTCTGCCCGGGCAGTGCAGCTTCCCCCGCCAGAGCCGCTGACGGCCCGCTGCCCTCACTCACCCTGACTGAGAAGGTGAAGCTGTCCTGGCTGCCCCCTCAGAGAGCGTGTCACGGCCCCAGCGGCACGGCTCCCTGCCAGCGCCGCTGCCAGCCCTGTGGCCACACGGCCTCCTGCCCCGGCAGGGCTCAGCCCGGGCCCTTGCCGCCAGCTGCCGCCCCAGGGCACGGCTGCCAGAGGGCGGCAGCAGCCCCGAGGGCAGGCGGGGCTCCACGGCGCCGGGCCCGGATGCCGCTGCTGCAGCCGGGGCAGCAGCAGCCAGGGCCGGGGCCGAGCTGCGGCGGGCCAGGGAGGGAGCCCGGGCTCGTGGCTCACCCAAGAACCACATGGCTGCCTCTGGCAGGGACTCCTGTGGGTTCTCCAGGTAGGGCAGGGCCCGGCGCAGGTGCTCGGCCGCTAGGATCCTGTCATCTGCCAGCTGGAGAGAGCGGCAGGAGGGAAGGGTTGGCGCGGGCTCAGCCCCTGGGCCGGGCTCTGGCCGCGCCCAGCCCCGGCCTCCCCTGCCCGCACGGCCCTGAGGCCCGGCCAGCAGCCGCTGGCGCCGGGCTCTGGAGGGGGCAGAGGGCCGGCTGCTGCCCGGGGAGCCGCGGTGCCGCCCCGTGCCCGCAGCCCCGCTGGGCCGGGACTCCACGGGCACCCGGCTCGGGGCCGCAGGAGCCTGGAGAAGAGCCCGCGGGGCCCAGGGAAGGCAGCGGCGTGTGGGGCGCAGGCTGGAGCCCCCGGGTGCAGCACTGGGCAGGGGCCACGGCTGCCAGCCCCGCGGCCACGGATCTTCTCCAGGCTGAGGCTGCCACTTCTCCAAGCCATCCTTACCTTGCAGTCATCGATAGTCAAGGGATGTTCCTTTGTCAGGAGCTTCTCGAGATCCCTCCTCTTCAGGAACTTGGCCGCACAATACAGGGTTTCCCGAGAGGCCTGAAGAGCAGCAGAGATGCAGAGATGGCACCACAGCCCAGGGCACAAGGACTCGCATCCCTGTGCCAAGGCCTGGAGAAGGACGCAGCCTCCTCCTCCTCCTGCAGCAGGGCAGGAGGCAGCTGAGCCCCCGTCCCAGGGATGCACAAAACCTCACATTTGCCACACGCCGGTTCTCATCATGGCAGTAGAATAAAAGTAGGTACAGGCTCTTGTTTACAGTTGCCTTCAGGCGCTTTTTTCCCTCCTTCACTACCAACTCCATCACCTTACAGAAGAGGTCAATGGAGAGCAGTTGCATGTAGCTATTTTCCTAGAGGAAAGGAAAAAACCTAAGCATCAATTACTCCAGGCCCACCTAGGCAAAGGCCTGAAAATGCAGACAGCACAAGGTTTCTGGGCAGCACCCAATTCCTGTGGCTCGGGTTGCAGAACCTTACATTGTTAAAGAGCGCCAGGAGTGCCTCAGCCAGCTTTGGGGCGGTGGTGCTGGATACCAGGATGTCTTCGCTCTCCAGCATATTAGTAAGCACACGGAGGGTCAGGGCAACCACCACTCCATCTTCATCAGCCAGCAGATCCACAAAGCTTTCAGACAGGCAGCACATTCTTCTGGCCTGTGTGGAACACAAGGCTGCGCTGTGAAGCCGTGAACAGCTGCACCAGCGACAGCGCCCAGGCACTGCAAGCCCAGCCTGCTGCCGCAGGGCCCAGACACCAAAGGCCTGTCCCAAAGCACTCGGGCAGCTGAGGCAGGAGAGCTGGGAGCAGCTGCCTCAGCTCCTGAAGCCCAGCCAGCCCATGGGGCTGCTCTCCCCAGTGCAGCTTCAGCTGCTGCCCCCTTCTCACCATCAGGGGATCCTTGCTGAGCACCAGCAGGCCTTTGAGCGCCAGGCGACACCTCTTCCTGCACTCGGTCCGCAGGTACCTCGACACGACCCTCAGGACCCAGCCACCACATTTAGTCCAGTCCAGGCATTCCAGAACCTGAAAGGCACAGGGCAGTGGTACAGGGCCCAGCTGGCAGGAGCCCAGAACTGCCCAGGGCCAGCCCCAGGCAGCAGCAGCACAGGGCGCTGGTGCCATCCCAGGAGGCTAGGGATGCGGCTGCGAGAGGGCAGAGAGCTGGGAGGCAGCTCAGCCAGGCAGCGCTGCTCTTCAGGCTCACCTCCACAAGGAATGCCAGGAAAGGCAGATCGCAGCCTGGCTTCTCAATGCTGAGCAGCCGGAGCATGCGGGTTGCGATGCAGGAAGAGAAAGGGATCAAGACATGGCGCATCTCCCTGTCAGGGGCAAAAAGGAAGAAAGAGCCTGAGTAGGGGGGGGCACACTTTTCTCAGGACTGACTCCCAGAGGTGCAGTCTTTCCCCAGCATCCCTGGAGGGGACGTGGGTGCTTTGGGAGGTGGCCACTCCTGTGCACCCTCCTCTCCCAGCCTTTTCCAGTCTGCTCGGCCGTCCCTAAAGAGACGAGGCCCTCTGGCCCATGACCAGAGGGACTGTGTGGGGCAGCCCGGGCACAGGGCACCAATTCCAGGGACAGCAGGGAGCAGGGGGTCTCACCTGGCCAGCAGAGCCACAGCATAGTACTGGGTATGAGCACAGAGCATGGTGTCCCAGCCATGCTTGGACTCCACAGCCATCACCTCATTCTCACACTGCAGCCGGCAGAGCAGGGTCTTCATGACCTGCACTGCAAACCTGTGTGCAGAGCAAAGCCCGGGTCACATTGGGAGCACTGGCACTGGCCACAAGGACATGGAAAGGACGGGAGGACGGAGACCTGTTGGGGTCGCTGGGAAGGTGGTGTTCCTCTCGGCACGCTCTCCAGAAGTGATCGACTTCCTGTGGTGGCATCTGCTGTGTGGTGACGACAACATGGAAAAGCAGAGCCACAAAGAGGCGGGAGGAAAAAAGGATCATTGCCTCGTGGCACTCAGGCACCTGGACAATCACCCACACCACCAGAGTTGCCTGCAAAAGAAGTTGCCATGGAGAGCGCTCAGTGCGAGGTGTCCATGTGGCAGGGCCCCAGGGGAGACGCAGGGGGAGCAGCGGGCCTGGTGGCCCCTGAGCCTGCCCTTAGGCCAGGTTTCAGCCCAGGGCCTGAGGCAGAGAGAGGATGGAGAGCTGCTGGAGAGGCGACCTGGGGGTGAGCAAATGCCCAGAAACTCACAGCCAGAGCAAAGACGCCCTCCTTGTCCCCATCCGAGGTGAACGTGCTGTGCAGAGGCCAATCCTCCATCACACAGAGCAGTGTTGGCAGAACCTTCTCCACTGTGGGACTCGATGAGCCTATGCTTCTCCAGATCATTGCAGCAGCTCTGTGGGATCAGAGCTCTGTGTCAGGGGCATCTCAGCCACACTACCATGCCCTGTGCGGCTCTGGGGGCCGGGTGACAGAGCCCCGGTGCCCTGAAGGGCAGGGAGGGAGCACGGCAGCAGGCTCGGGAAACAGAGGGGCCCGAGGGTCCCGGACCTGTCTGCCGCTCTGGCAGAGCCCATTGCACAGGCCGTGCAGGGCCATGGTCCTAAAGGCCGAGGAGGCCTGAGCTCTCCAGGCAGGTGGGCCCATACCTGTCACATGTTGGGGCACAGCGCAGGAGGGTCAGCACCACATCAGCTGGGTGTTCTTCGGCCAGCCTCACGATGTTCATGGGCAGCCTGGTATCCACATTTCCATGCGATGCAAAATTCTGGTGCATCTTCTTTACAATGGCTGGCACCTGGAAAAGGCATGGGGAAGACTTGGGCCGCTGTCTAGGGGAGCAACTTCACCAGCTTCCCCCAAGAATCGCTTCCCTTCCTGCCACGCTGTGCCGGCCTCAAAGGCTGAGGGGGCCCAGTGGCCGTGGCTGGAGATGACACACAATCCTGGGAGGCCTCTAGCCCCAGCCCCAGGCTGTTTACCTGCTGCTCAGAAGGAATACCACTCTTCTGGATAAAATCCACGGCGGGAGCAGGAATGGCAGTGGGAGTGGGCGTGGCGCCAGTATCTCTGATGCCCTGAGTCTCTCCAGTGTCAGCCGTTTGGAGGGCCACAGCCTCAGCCACTGCCTTGTCAGCCCTTGCCCTTTGATCATTCAATGCAGCATCAAAATTTTCTAATGGCTCAGCCAAATCCGTGTTGACATCAGGCTCTGCCTGGGGCTCGGTCAGCCCACAGTCAGGCTCAGCTGAGCCCTCAGCTGCCGTGCTGCTGGTGTTTCTACGCCGTATGCGCAGGAATTTTCGGATCATCTGCAGGAGAACAAAGGACAGGGAAGAGAGACGTGTTCCATGGAGTGCTCCAAGCGCGGTGCTCGGCTGAGCAGTGACAGCAGGCCCAGCCCAGGCGGGGATGGCTGCAGGTACCTTCAGTGTCCTGCGGAAGCTTCCACCGGCAGGCCTCTGCTCTTGTGTGCCATCCATGGCTGCATCTGGCAAAGAGCGAGAGCAGCCAGAGCTGAGGGGCTGCGGGAGAGGCCGGAGAACACAGCCCAGCCCTGCCCTCCCCAGGCTGCGATAGGGATGGGATGGGATGGGGCCACATTGGCTGCAGCCATCAGCCCTGTGGCCCAGCTCTGCCACTCACCATCCTGTAGTGTCTGGATCCGCTCGGGCTCTTCAGGCTCTTGTGCTGGGGTAGCTCCAGGGCCTTTGCTTTTTTTCCCCCTGAACACTTTGGACAGGCCGAGAATTCTGCCCGCCATGCCACAGCACCTTTCAAGAGAGATGCCTCAGGAAAGCACTGAGGCAACAAGTTGTGCACTTGCGCCTTGAAAGCACCTGTGGCAGAAGAAGCCTCAGGAAGGCTGCAGGACAGCAAGTCCTGCAATCTGGTCTCAAGGGCTCCTGCCACAATGACAGGAGGTTCCTCGTAGACGATTCAAGCCACCAAATCCCACAGTCCGGCCTGGAGGCCACAGGCCACGGGGATAAGAGATGACTTGGAAAACCTCCGAGTCACCAAGTCGTGCAGTCTGGCCGTGAGGTCAGCTGCACGAGTCACTCCTCGTAGAAGCTCTGGGTCAGGCACAAACGAGTGCGCTGTGCGGGGGCTCCTCACAGCACCGCTCTGGCGCGTCCTGTCCCGTCGCCTGCTCCAAGGAATGTGGCCTGGCTGCGTCACCACCAGCACCTATGTCCCCACGTGTCACAAAGGGTCCTTGGACACCCTGTGCCATTCCAAGCCACGGTGACCGCGCTGCTGCACCGCGTCACAAAGGGCCAATGCACACACTGTCACCTGCCCTGGGGCCGCTCCCAGCCCAGCCAAAGTGGCCCAGGTTGGAAGGAACCCCTCACCCCAAGTGTCTAAGACAGCCCTGAGACAGCATTTTTCGCAGCGGCTCAAACCGTGGGCAAACGCTGCCCTGCTCTGCAGGTTCAGGGCAGCAGAAGGAGCCCCCAGGGCCGCCGATGCAGCCGCAGCGGGAAGGGCACGGGGCCTCGCACAGAAGCTGGCACGGCCTCCCTGGGACACGTCCCAGCCGGTGGCCGTCCTAAACCCGCGGGTGTGACACAGACAAGGAACCTGTGGGCCGGGGCACGGACGCTGCTCTGACCCCTGGGGCCAGGGCAGCGCTGAAATCGGCAGGCGTGACGGAGCCCCCGCCCAAGCAGAGCTGCCGCCCCCCGAGCCCTGGCAACGCTGGTGCCATCTCCTGCCCCAGAGACCTGTGCCCCGGGGCGCTTCTCTGCCACAGGGCAGCCAAAGCCAACGGGCCCTGGCGGCTGGGCTCCTTCCTACAGGGGATGTTGGCAGGAGCACCTGGAGCAAGTGCTGGCAACACTTGGTCTCTGTCAGAAGCTCTTACTCCATGCTGAAATTGTTTTCTACTTGGAGTGATTTCCTGAAGCACAAAATCACTCTGGCAGCAGAGGCATAGAAGGAGTTGGCATTTAAGAATCCTCAATTCAGGAAAGCTTTTCTTCCCGTTACTCAACTCAAGTAGTTGCAAAAAGTTGCCAACTTCCTAAATTTATAGCAATGGCCTGAGAACCTGATAGATTTGCAAGCTTCCTTCCCATCTCAAAGCAGTGTTAGAAATGATCAGAGCCAATTTCCAAACTCAAAGATTTAGTTAACAAATTTGAAAAGCAATTTCGGGAAATGCTACGATAAATCAGGACAACATGGATCGAATGTTGGGTGGTCAATCCGAGAGCAGCAAAGGGTGCTTCTCCAGAGTACTGCCCACAACTTCGGGGTCTCGGGGGAAGTGTTTTAGACCATTTATCTACCCTGAGGCAAAAACAAGACGGTAACAAAGAACCCGAAGAACATGACATCGTGTACATAAGAGAATCATTGAAATGTCTGGTGTCCGCAAGGGGTATCTGAAAGAGTTTCCTGAGAAATTGAAAAGACGTCTGCATGAAAAGTCTCCGAATCTTCTGTCA
Organism: Chamaea fasciata; assembly: GCF_029207755.1. NCBI lineage: Eukaryota > Metazoa > Chordata > Aves > Passeriformes > Sylviidae > Chamaea > Chamaea fasciata. Next base: position 269,909 of record NW_027094127.1, read on the forward strand.
GATGGTTTCTGCCGCCCTCCGCCCAGATTGGTATGGGATCTCCTGATGAGCTGTGAAGATGTGGTCAGCCCATGCTTCATGGGCCCTTTCCCGCTTATCTCTCTGGCAGATGTCCAGGTAACACCTTAGGACAGTGAAAAGACTGTGGTATGCAAAGAGAGGCCCTGGAAGTGTTTCCAGCAATTCAGGGGATTTTACCTTCCACTGCAAAGTTTTAAGACACACGATTAAAATCCAGGAATTTAATACTTTGTATCTATTACAGCAGCAACACATTTGCCTTAAGGTCATCCACTGCATGTCGCTTTGCAAAGCAGAAGACCACACAGAGGCAAAACAAAGGCCTTACTTTGGTTTCAAACATTTTTCTAGGAAGGCATGGGAAGAGCCTAATTCTCTTAAGGAATCAAAGCTCTCCAGGAATGAAAGCCCACTCAGTGTTACAAAAGAAGCCCAAACAAATGAGTAGATTGCAAAAGGGCTAATCCTCCCCCTGCTCCAGATATGGAAGTGGCCAAAAAAGTAGAGCTCTCCCCTCTTCTTCTCTGCAGGAGAAGCAGGATGACTAAGAGAAAAAGTCCCAGCTATTCCTTCAGTCCTCCATCACCAAAGCTGTGCCATAGCACAGGTGCTGCCTTCAAAGTGACCCCAGTTCCAGCCTAGACCTCTCACCTTCCAGACAACTCCTTCCCCAACACGCCCAGCAACAGCAACCCCAGCTCAACACCCTGCCAAGACCCGCAGCTGTCCCCATGCCTGCGCAGAGCTTTCCCAACCCCTGGTTCCCTGCACGTGCCGTGGCATGGCACTCAGGAGGATGTGCTCCAAGGCCTTCCCCGCTAGCAAGCTCAGGCTGCCAGGCCTACGGTTCCTGGATCATCCTTCCCACCCACCCTTCCCGTGCACGGCTGGTCCATTTGCGCTCAGCTCCGACTTGGCCGCTTCACCAGGACTGCTGCTAAAGGATGGAGAGCAGCCCGGCAAGCTCCTTCTCCAGCTCCCTCTTTACTCTCGGGGCAGGTAGAACATGCCACAGGAAAGCAAGCAGTGCCAAAAGACTTGGGCCAGCATCAGGCACATTGAGGAATCAAACAAGGCCTTTGTTCGATGGAAGGAAGCACAAGCAATTGACAGAAGTGAAGAGGACTTAGCACAGATATCCAGAAGTCCTTAGCACCAGTTAACATCAGCAAAACCTGGAAGCCTAACTTGACATGAGAGTGACTTGACAAAAAGCTTGAGACATAGCCTTTGGGAAGACCTAAGGGCGGCTACAGAATCAGCCCTGTGCAGGGAAGGCATGAGGAAGATGAGCTGCTTTGGTGAGCTGAGACTCCTCCTGGCCAGCAGGTGGACATTAACTTCAGGCCTAGGATTCTGACGCAATGTGTTTCCTTCTAAGCCCCTGCCTATGGAATCACCTCAGCAGTCTAAAGACGGAAGGGATTTTTGATAGAATTCCTACAGAAACCCACTGAAACTTGGACGTGGCGAAGAAGCCTTGTGCTGGGGTGCAGAGCCCTAACCTCCTGCCAATAAAAGAGCTCTTGGTGGACAATGCATTTGTCTGCTGATTTCATTGAATTCTAGAGACCTCTCAGGACTGCTCTATCCTGAGGGAAGGCCCTTGGCCTTGAGCTGTAGGCACCCGCGCAAGCTTCAGATCAGCTCCCTCAGCTTCCAGGACCTCTCTTGGCCGGCATCCTGACGGGGAGGCAGGACCGCTGCCAGGCACTGCTGGGACCCAGCAGGACAGGACCGGCTGTCTCGTGTCCACGTAGCACCCCCTGACACAGCCAGGGTCATCCCGAAAGCAGACAAGGCTCACGTGTCAGCGCAGAGGGGCAAGGAGCGCTGGGCTCCTCTCAGGGTGTCTCAGCTGGGCCTGCTCCACAAGACGCCCCCATTTGAAGGCCTGCTAATGCCCAGCTGCTAGAAATGCCTGCCTTGTTCTCTCCAAGATGCAGAGGAAGAGGCAGGGAGCAGGGCGCCTTGGGAGGCAAAGCTTCCAAGCCTTTTCTGAGGCCGCTCACACACCAAGAGCAGCCAAGACTCTCCCTGCTGCCTGGCCCACACAGCCCAGCTCGGTGCTGGCCCTCTGGGCCGCAGCAGCCTCCAGCAAGCAAGAGGCAAATGCATATTGCCAAGAGTTGAAGCACAGCAGACAGGTAAGATGTGAGACGTGTGTGCGGGAAGGCCTTTGAATTCACAGCTCTCCAAGACAGCTTTGGGGCTGGCAGCTGGACAGAGATGCTCCTGCTCACACCTGTGTCCAAAGGGGGGGAACACACCCTGCTGCAGGTGCTTGCCTTGGTCTCTGCAGGTCCAGCTGGATTCCAAACCTGCTCTTCACAGCCTTCTCCCTTCCCTTGTCCGCCTGCCAAGGGCAACGGGCCTCAAGGACTGAAAGGACCACAGAGAGCCAAAGGGGGACAGTTGTTCCTACATCACTGGGAGCTCCTAGGAAAGCGCTTTCCTTCAGCAGCAAGCCCCTTTCCCCCAGAGGCCTTTCCCCAGATTGGAAGCTTTCCTGGGGAATGCCAAGACACTCTTAAGAAACCCTGGCAAGGCTGAATTTCTTTCTGGTCCTTTCTGGACAGGCGCTCCAGCTCTAGCTGGCATTTCCCCCAGTGTGATTCCAGCTGGAGGTTGACACATGCAGCCCCAGGCCCTCTACAAACACAAGCTGCCCGCTGCCTCCACTCCTGCCTGCGCTCACAGCAGCAAAAGCAGGCTCTTCCCGGCCAGAGACCAGAGCCCTGACCCCGCAGGACGCTCTCGCCAGCACCTTCCAGGACTCTCCGCTGTGCACGCAGCACTTTTCCTGCCCGCTCTCCACAGCCTTTGGAAGACAGAGCACAACCTGGCTGGCGCTGCCATCAGCACACTGCAAACACGGGCAGAGGAAGGAGAAGCAGGGGCTGCTTTGCGGCCATGCCCAGGAGAGACTGGAAGGCTGCCCTCCCTCTGCTCTCACTCGCTTGGCTTTCTGGCAGCCTCTGAGGCAGGGGCTGCGATTCCTCAGCTCTGGGCACCAGAACCGCAGCCGGGATCCCGGCACTGCCTGACGGCGCTGGGGCCATTGGCTGAGTCACGCGTCCGAGTCTCGGCCACCGTGCTGCTGCTGCTGCTGCTTCACTTGCCCTTAGGCACACCCCAAGCTCCCTGTTAAGGCCTGATGGTCTCTGCTTCTGCCATCTCCCCGACCCTGTGCAGGGATGGAGCACTGCTGTGCTTTCAGCAAGCTATTCTTGAAAGCTTCCAGCATTCCAAGCTCCTTTGCCCTCTGTAGATGCTTGCCATGGAATCCCTCACAGCTGGCTTCAGAGCGTCCTCAGGTTGGCTCTCTCAAAATCCGGGAGCTTCAGGCTGCTCAGTAGGACCTTAAACTGCACAGTGTTGTGGAACTGGACCTTCAGCACAGGCACCTTTCCAACCTGACGCGGCCTCGCTCCTCTGTGTCTCTGCACAAAAGACGGCGCGCAAGAGGACGGCAGCAGGGGCCTGTGTGTGCTAGGGCTCAGATTTTACACCGTTTCAGCTCCACAGAGACGCAGGTGAAGTGAAGAAGCCAAAGTGTTTATTAATTCAAGGCCAAGCAAAGGGATGAGCTGGGAAGGAATAAGGGGGGATGGGCAGGGTCTGAGGGCTGGGGGGAGGGAGCTAAGTACAAAGAGCGAGAGGTGTGAAGCCAGGAGAATTGTGCTCAGCCTCAGCTGTGCGTGGAGCTCCAGCAGCACTGAGAGATGGTGTCCTCTTCAGTGTCTCCTGGTGTGTTCTTGGGACACCGGTTTGCTGGATTCAGAAGACGTCCCCAGTTGTTTAGCTTTCTGGGGAAAGCAGGCTTCATTTTGCAGGTTCAGAGCATGACGGCCTGTTGTCTTGCCTCTGGGTTTGAAGGGCTGCAAGAGAGAATAATAGAGACATGGTCAGAGGCTGGATCTGTGGGAATCCTAGGAGATCTTCCTGCCAGGGCCATCCCATCCAGCCCTCGTCCACACAGGGAGCAAAGGCCTGCAGAGCTGAGGATTGCAGCTGTCTGCCCGGGCAGTGCAGCTTCCCCCGCCAGAGCCGCTGACGGCCCGCTGCCCTCACTCACCCTGACTGAGAAGGTGAAGCTGTCCTGGCTGCCCCCTCAGAGAGCGTGTCACGGCCCCAGCGGCACGGCTCCCTGCCAGCGCCGCTGCCAGCCCTGTGGCCACACGGCCTCCTGCCCCGGCAGGGCTCAGCCCGGGCCCTTGCCGCCAGCTGCCGCCCCAGGGCACGGCTGCCAGAGGGCGGCAGCAGCCCCGAGGGCAGGCGGGGCTCCACGGCGCCGGGCCCGGATGCCGCTGCTGCAGCCGGGGCAGCAGCAGCCAGGGCCGGGGCCGAGCTGCGGCGGGCCAGGGAGGGAGCCCGGGCTCGTGGCTCACCCAAGAACCACATGGCTGCCTCTGGCAGGGACTCCTGTGGGTTCTCCAGGTAGGGCAGGGCCCGGCACAGGTGCTCGGCCGCTAGGATCCTGTCATCTGCCAGCTGGAGAGAGCGGCAGGAGGGAAGGGTTGGCGCGGGCTCAGCCCCTGGGCCGGGCTCTGGCCGCGCCCAGCCCCGGCCTCCCCTGCCCGCACGGCCCTGAGGCCCGGCCAGCAGCCGCTGGCGCCGGGCTCTGGAGGGGGCAGAGGGCCGGCTGCTGCCCGGGGAGCCGCGGTGCCGCCCCGTGCCCGCAGCCCCGCTGGGCCGGGACTCCACGGGCACCCGGCTCGGGGCTGCAGGAGCCTGGAGAAGAGCCCGCGGGGCCCAGGGAAGGCAGCGGCGTGTGGGGCGCAGGCTGGAGCCCCCGGGTGCAGCACTGGGCAGGGGCCACGGCTTCCAGCCCCGCGGCCATGGATCTTTTCCAGGCTGAGGCTGCCACTTCTCCAAGCCATCCTTACCTTGCAGTCATCGATAGTCAAGGGATGTTCCTTTGTCAGGAGCTTCTCGAGATCCCTCCTCTTCAGGAACTTGGCCGCACAATACAGGGTTTCCCGAGAGGCCTGAAGAGCAGCAGAGATGCAGAGATGGCACCACAGCCCAGGGCACAAGGACTCGCATCCCTGTGCCAAGGCCTGGAGAAGGACGCAGCCTCCTCCTCCTCCTGCAGCAGGGCAGGAGGCAGCTGAGCCCCCGTCCCAGGGATGCACAAAACCTCACATTTGCCACACGCCGGTTCTCATCATGGCAGTAGAATAAAAGTAGGTACAGGCTCTTGTTTACAGTTGCCTTCAGGCGCTTTTTTCCCTCCTTCACTACCAACTCCATCACCTTACAGAAGAGGTCAATGGAGAGCAGTTGCATGTAGCTATTTTCCTAGAGGAAAGGAAAAAACCTAAGCATCAATTACTCCAGGCCCACCTAGGCAAAGGCCTGAAAATGCAGACAGCACAAGGTTTCTGGGCAGCACCCAATTCCTGTGGCTCGGGTTGCAGAACCTTACATTGTTAAAGAGCGCCAGGAGTGCCTCAGCCAGCTTTGGGGCGGTGGTGCTGGATACCAGGATGTCTTCGCTCTCCAGCATATTAGTAAGCACACGGAGGGTCAGGGCAACCACCACTCCATCTTCATCAGCCAGCAGATCCACAAAGCTTTCAGACAGGCAGCACATTCTTCTGGCCTGTGTGGAACACAAGGCTGCGCTGTGAAGCCGTGAACAGCTGCACCAGCGACAGCGCCCAGGCACTGCAAGCCCAGCCTGCTGCCGCAGGGCCCAGACACCAAAGGCCTGTCCCAAAGCACTCGGGCAGCTGAGGCAGGAGAGCTGGGAGCAGCTGCCTCAGCTCCTGAAGCCCAGCCAGCCCATGGGGCTGCTCTCCCCAGTGCAGCTTCAGCTGCTGCCCCCTTCTCACCATCAGGGGATCCTTGCTGAGCACCAGCAGGCCTTTGAGCGCCAGGCGACACCTCTTCCTGCACTCGGTCCGCAGGTACCTCGACACGACCCTCAGGACCCAGCCACCACATTTAGTCCAGTCCAGGCATTCCAGAACCTGAAAGGCACAGGGCAGTGGTACAGGGCCCGGCTGGCAGGAGCCCAGAACTGCCCAGGGCCAGCCCCAGGCAGCAGCAGCACAGGGCGCTGGTGCCATCCCAGGAGGCTAGGGATGCGGCTGCGAGAGGGCAGAGAGCTGGGAGGCAGCTCAGCCAGGCAGCGCTGCTCTTCAGGCTCACCTCCACAAGGAATGCCAGGAAAGGCAGATCGCAGCCTGGCTTCTCAATGCTGAGCAGCCGGAGCATGCGGGTTGCGATGCAGGAAGAGAAAGGGATCAAGACATGGCGCATCTCCCTGTCAGGGGCAAAAAGGAAGAAAGAGCCTGAGCTGGGGGGGGCACACTTTTCTCAGGACTGACTCCCAGAGGTGCAGTCTTTCCCCAGCATCCCTGGAGGGGACGTGGGTGCTTTGGGAGGTGGCCACTCCTGTGCACCCTCCTCTCCCAGCCTTTTCCAGTCTGCTCGGCCGTCCCTAAAGAGACGAGGCCCTCTGGCCCATGACCAGAGGGACTGTGTGGGGCAGCCCGGGCACAGGGCACCAATTCCAGGGACAGCAGGGAGCAGGGGGTCTCACCTGGCCAGCAGAGCCACAGCATAGTACTGGGTATGAGCACAGAGCATGGTGTCCCAGCCATGCTTGGACTCCACAGCCATCACCTCATTCTCACACTGCAGCCGGCAGAGCAGGGTCTTCATGACCTGCACTGCAAACCTGTGTGCAGAGCAAAGCCCGGGTCACATTGGGAGCACTGGCACTGGCCACAAGGACATGGAAAGGACGGGAGGACGGAGACCTGTTGGGGTCGCTGGGAAGGTGGTGTTCCTCTCGGCACGCTCTCCAGAAGTGATCGACTTCCTGTGGTGGCATCTGCTGTGTGGTGACGACAACATGGAAAAGCAGAGCCACAAAGAGGCGGGAGGAAAAAAGGATCATTGCCTCGTGGCACTCAGGCACCTGGACAATCACCCACACCACCAGAGTTGCCTGCAAAAGAAGTTGCCATGGAGAGCGCTCAGTGCGAGGTGTCCATGTGGCAGGGCCCCAGGGGAGACGCAGGGGGAGCAGCGGGCCTGGTGGCCCCTGAGCCTGCCCTTAGGCCAGGTTTCAGCCCAGGGCCTGAGGCAGGGAGAGGATGGAGAGCTGCTGGAGAGGCGACCTGGGGGTGAGCAAATGCCCAGAAACTCACAGCCAGAGCAAAGACGCCCTCCTTGTCCCCATCCGAGGTGAACGTGCTGTGCAGAGGCCAATCCTCCATCACACAGAGCAGTGTTGGCAGAACCTTCTCCACTGTGAGACTCGATGAGCCTATGCTTCTCCAGATCATTGCAGCAGCTCTGTGGGATCAGAGCTCTGTGTCAGGGGCATCTCAGCCACACTACCATGCCCTGTGCGGCTCTGGGGGCCGGGTGACAGAGCCCCGGTGCCCTGAAGGGCAGGGAGGGAGCACGGCAGCAGGCTCGGGAAACAGAGGGGCCCGAGGGTCCCGGACCTGTCTGCCGCTCTGGCAGAGCCCATTGCACGGGCCGTGCAGGGCCATGGTCCTAAAGGCCGAGGAGGCCTGAGCTCTCCAGGCAGGTGGGCCCATACCTGTCACATGTTGGGGCACAGCGCAGGAGGGTCAGCACCACATCAGCTGGGTGTTCTTCGGCCAGCCTCACGATGTTCATGGGCAGCCTGGTATCCACATTTCCATGCGATGCAAAATTCTGGTGCATCTTCTTCACAATGGCTGGCACCTGGAAAAGGCATGGGGAAGACTTGGGCCGCTGTCTAGGAGAGCAACTTCACCAGCTTCCCCCAAGAATCGCTTCCCTTCCTGCCACGCTGTGCCGGCCTCAAAGGCTGAGGGGGCCCAGTGGCCGTGGCTGGAGATGACACACAATCCTGGGAGGCCTCTGGCCCCAGCCCCAGGCTGTTTACCTGCTGCTCAGAAGGAATACCACTCTTCTGGATAAAATCCACGGCGGGAGCAGGAATGGCAGTGGGAGTGGGCGTGGCGCCAGTATCTCTGATGCCCTGAGTCTCTCCAGTGTCAGCCGTTTGGAGGGCCACAGCCTCAGCCACTGCCTTGTCAGCCCTTGCCCTTTGATCATTCAATGCAGCATCAAAATTTTCTAATGGCTCAGCCAAATCCGTGTTGACATCAGGCTCTGCCTGGGGCTCGGTCAGCCCACAGTCAGGCTCAGCTGAGCCCTCAGCTGCCGTGCTGCTGGTGTTTCTACGCCGTATGCGCAGGAATTTTTGGATCATCTGCAGGAGAACAAAGGACAGGGAAGAGAGACGTGTTCCATGGAGTGCTCCAAGCGCGGTGCTCGGCTGAGCAGTGACAGCAGGCCCAGCCCAGGCGGGGATGGCTGCAGGTACCTTCAGTGTCCTGCGGAAGCTTCCACCGGCAGGCCTCTGCTCTTGTGTGCCATCCATGGCTGCATCTGGCAAAGAGCGAGAGCAGCCAGAGCTGAGGGGCTGCGGGAGAGGCCGGAGAACACAGCCCAGCCCTGCCCTCCCCAGGCTGCGATAGGGATGGGATGGGATGGGGCCACATTGGCTGCAGCCATCAGCCCTGTGGCCCAGCTCTGCCACTCACCATCCTGTAGTGTCTGGATCCGCTCGGGCTCTTCAGGCTCTTGTGCTGGGGTAGCTCCAGGGCCTTTGCTTTTTTTCCCCCTGAACACTTTGGACAGGCCGAGAAATCTGCCCGCCATGCCACAGCACCTTTCAAGAGAGATGCCTCAGGAAAGCACTGAGGCAACAAGTTGTGCACTTGCGCCTTGAAAGCACCTGTGGCAGAAGAAGCCTCAGGAAGGCTGCAGGACAGCAAGTCCTGCACTCTGGTCTCAAGGGCTCCTGCCACAATGACAGGAGGTTCCTCGTAGACGATTCAAGCCACCAAATCCCACAGTCCGGCCTGGAGGCCACAGGCCACGGGGATAAGAGATGACTTGGAAAACCTCCGAGTCACCAAGTCGTGCAGTCTGGCCGTGAGGTCAGCTGCACGAGTCACTCCTCGTAGAAGCTCTGGGTCAGGCACAAACGAGTGCGCTGTGCGGGGGCTCCTCACAGCACCGCTCTGGCGCGTCCTGTCCCGTCGCCTGCTCCAAGGAATGTGGCCTGGCTGCGTCACCGCCAGCACCTATGTCCCCACGTGTCACAAAGGGTCCTTGGACACCCTGTGCCATTCCAAGCCACGGTGACCGCGCTGCTGCACCGCGTCACAAAGGGCCAATGCACACACTGTCACCTGCCCTGGGGCCGCTCCCAGCCCAGCCAAAGTGGCCCAGGTTGGAAGGAACCCCTCACCCCAAGTGTCTAAGACAGCCCTGAGACAGCATTTTTCGCAGCGGCTCAAACCGTTGGCAAACGCTGCCCTGCTCTGCGGGTTCAGGGCAGCAGAAGGAGCCCCCAGGGCCGCCGATGCAGCCGCAGCGGGAAGGGCACGGGGCCTCGCACAGAAGCTGGCACGGCCTCCCTGGGACACGTCCCAGCCGGTGGCCGTCCTAAACCCGCGGGTGTGACACAGACGAGGAACCTGTGGGCCGGGGCACGGACGCTGCTCTGACCCCTGGGGCCAGGGCAGCGCTGAAATCGGCAGGCGTGACGGAGCCCCCGCCCAAGCAGAGCTGCCGCCCCCCGAGCCCTGGCAACGCTGGTGCCATCTCCTGCCCCAGAGACCTGTGCCCCGGGGCGCTTCTCTGCCACAGGGCAGCCAAAGCCAACGGGCCCTGGCGGCTGGGCTCCTTCCTACAGGGGATGTTGGCAGGAGCACCTGGAGCAAGTGCTGGCAACACTTGGTCTCTGTCAGAAGCTCTTACTCCATGCTGAAATTGTTTTCTACTTGGAGTGATTTCCTGAAGCACAAAATCACCCTGGCAGCAGAGGCATAGAAGGAGTTGGCATTTAAGAATCCTCAATTCAGGAAAGCTTTTCTTCCCGTTACTCAACTCAAGTAGTTGCAAAAAGTTGCCAACTTCCTAAATTTATAGCAATGGCCTGAGAACCTGATAGATTTGCAAGCTTCCTTCCCATCTCAAAGCAGTGTTAGAAATGATCAGAGCCAATTTCCAAACTCAAAGATTTAGTTAACAAATTTGAAAAGCAATTTCGGGAAATGCTACGATAAATCAGGACAACATGGATCCAATGTTGGGTGGTCAATCCGGGAGCAGCAAAGGGTGCTTCTCCAGAGTACTGCCCACAACTTCGGGGTCTCGGAGGAGGTGTTTTAGACCATTGTTCTACCCTGAGGCAAAAACAAGACGGTAACAAAGAACCCGAAGAACATGACATCGTGTACATAAGAGAATCATTGAAATGTCTGGTGTCCGCAAGGGGTATCTGAAAGAGTTTCCTGAGAAATTGAAAAGACGTCTGCATGAAAAGTCTCCGAATCTTCTGTCAGATGGTTTCTGCCGCCCTCCGCCCAGATTGGTATGGGATCTCCTGATGAGCTGTGAAGATGTGGTCAGCCCATGCTTCATGGGCCCTTTCCCGCTTATCTCTCTGGCAGATGTCCAGGTAACACCTTAGGACAGTGAAAAGACTGTGGTATGCAAAGAGAGGCCCTGGAAGTGTTTCCAGCAATTCTGGGGATTTTACCTTCCACTGCAAAGTTTTAAGACACACGATTAAAATCCAGGAATTTAATACTTTGTATCTATTACAGCAGCAACACATTTGCCTTAAGGTCATCCACTGCATGTCGCTTTGCAAAGCAGAAGACCACACAGAGGCAAAACAAAGGCCTTACTTTGGTTTCAAACATTTTTCTAGGAAGGCATGGGAAGAGCCTAATTCTCTTAAGGAATCAAAGCTCTCCAGGAATGAAAGCCCACTCAGTGTTACAAAAGAAGCCCAAACAAATGAGTAGATTGCAAAAGGGCTAATCCTCCCCCTGCTCCAGCTATGGAAGTGGCCAAGAAAGTAGAGCTCTCCCCTCTTCTTCTCTGCAGGAGAAGCAGGATGACTAAGAGAAAAAGTCCCAGCTATTCCTTCAGTCCTCCATCACCAAAGCTGTGCCATAGCACAGGTGCTGCCTTCAAAGTGACCCCAGTTCCAGCCTAGACCTCTCACCTTCCAGACAACTCCTTCCCCAACACGCCCAGCAACAGCAACCCCAGCTCAACACCCTGCCAAGACCCGCAGCTGTCCCCATGCCTGCGCAGAGCTTTCCCAACCCCTGGTTCCCTGCACGTGCCGTGGCATGGCACTCAGGAGGATGTGCTCCAAGGCCTTCCCCGCTAGCAAGCTCAGGCTGCCAGGCCTACGGTTCCTGGATCATCCTTCCCACCCACCCTTCCCGTGCACGGCTGGTCCATTTGCGCTCAGCTCCGACTTGGCCGCTTCACCAGGACTGCTGCTAAAGGATGGAGAGCAGCCCGGCAAGCTCCTTCTCCAGCTCCCTCTTTACTCTCGGGGCAGGTAGAACATGCCACAGGAAAGCAAGCAGTGCCAAAAGACTTGGGCCAGCATCAGGCACATTGAGGAATGAAACAAGGCCTTTGTTCGATGGAAGGAAGCACAAGCAATTGACAGAAGTGAAGAGGACTTAGCACAGATATCCAGAAGTCCTTAGCACCAGTTAACATCAGCAAAACCTGGAAGCCTAACTTGACATGAGAGTGACTTGACAAAAAGCTTGAGACATAGCCTTTGGGAAGACCTAAGGGCGGCTACAGAATCAGCCCTGTGCAGGGAAGGCATGAGGAAGATGAGCTGCTTTGGTGAGCTGAGACTCCTCCTGGCCAGCAGGTGGACATTAACTTCAGGCCTAGGATTCTGACGCAATGTGTTTCCTTCTAAGCCCCTGCCTATGGAATCACCTCAGCAGTCTAAAGACGGAAGGGATTTTTGATAGAATTCCTACAGAAACCCACTGAAATTTGGACGTGGCGAAGAAGCCTTGTGCTGGGGTGCAGAGCCCTAACCTCCTGCCAATAAAAGAGCTCTTGGTGGACAATGCATTTGTCTGCTGATTTCATTGAATTCTAGAGACCTCTCAGGACTGCTCCATCCTGAGGGAAGGCCCTTGGCCTTGAGCTGTAGGCCCCCGCGCAAGCTTCAGATCAGCTCCCTCAGCTTCCAGGACCTCTCTTGGCCGGCATCCTGACGGGGCGGTAGGACCGCTGCCAGGCACGGCTGGGACCCAGCAGGACAGGACCGGCTGTCTCGTGTCCACGTAGCACCCCCTGACACAGCCAGGGTCATCCCGAAAGCAGACAAGGCTCATGTGTCAGCGCAGAGGGGCAAGGAGCGCTGGGCTCCTCTCAGGGTGTCTCAGCTGGGCCTGCTCCACAAGACGCCCCCGTTTGAAGGCCTGCTAATGCCCAGCTGCTAGAAATGCCTGCCTTGTTCTCTCCAAGATGCAGAGGAAGAGGCAGGGAGCAGGGCGCCTTGGGAGGCAAAGCTTCCAAGCCTTTTCTGAGGCCGCTCACACACCAAGAGCAGCCAAGACTCTCCCTGCTGCCTGGCCCACACAGCCCAGCTCGGTGCTGGCCCTCTGGGCCGCAGCAGCCTCCAGCAAGCAAGAGGCAAATGCATATTGCCAAGAGTTGAAGCACAGCAGACAGGTAAGATGTGAGACGTGTGTGCGGGAAGGCCTTTGAATTCACAGCTCTCCAAGACAGCTTTGGGGCTGGCAGCTGGACAGAGATGCTCCTGCTCACACCTGTGTCCAAAGGGGGGGAACACACCCTGCTGCAGGTGCTTGCCTTGGTCTCTGCAGGTCCAGCTGGATTCCAAACCTGCTCTTCACAGCCTTCTCCCTTCCCTTGTCCGCCTGCCAAGGGCAACAGGCCTCAAGGACTGAAAGGACCACAGAGAGCCAAAGGGGGACAGTTGTTCCTACATCACTGGGAGCTCCTAGGAAAGCGCTTTCCTTCAGCAGCAAGCCCCTTTCCCCCAGAGGCCTTTCCCCAGATTGGAAGCTTTCCTGGGGAATGCCAAGACACTCTTAAGAAACCCTGGCAAGGCTGAATTTCTTTCTGGTCCTTTCTGGACAGGCGCTCCAGCTCTAGCTGGCATTTCCCCCAGTGTGATTCCAGCTGGAGGTTGACACATGCAGCCCCAGGCCCTCTACAAACACAAGCTGCCCGCTGCCTCCACTCCTGCCTGCGCTCACAGCAGCAAAAGCAGGCTCTTCCCGGCCAGAGACCAGAGCCCTGACCCCGCAGGACGCTCTCGCCAGCACCTTCCAGGACTCTCCGCTGTGCACGCAGCACTTTTCATGCCCGCTCTCCACAGCCTTTGGAAGACAGAGCACAACCTGGCTGGCGCTGCCATCAGCACACTGCAAACACGGGCAGAGGAAGGAGAAGCAGGGGCTGCTTTGCGGCCATGCCCAGGAGAGACTGGAAGGCTGCCCTCCCTCTGCTCTCACTCGCTTGGCTTTCTGGCAGCCTCTGAGGCAGGGGCTGCGATTCCTCAGCTCTGGGCACCAGAACCGCAGCCGGGATCCCGGAACTGCCTGACGGCGCTGGGGCCATTGGCTGGGTCACGCGTCCGAGTCTCGGCCACCGTGCTGCTGCTGCTGCTGCTTCACTTGCCCTTAGGCACACCCCAAGCTCCCTGTTAAGGCCTGATGGTCTCTGCTTCTGCCATCTCCCCGACCCTGTGCAGGGATGGAGCACTGCTGTGCTTTCAGCAAGCTATTCTTGAAAGCTTCCAGCATTCCAAGCTCCTTTGCCCTCTGTAGATGCTTGCCATGGAATCCCTCACAGCTGGCTTCAGAGCGTCCTCAGGTTGGCTCTCTCAAAATCCGGGAGCTTCAGGCTGCTCAGTAGGACCTTAAACTGCACAGTGTTGTGGAACTGGACCTTCAGCACAGGCACCTTTCCAACCTGACGCGGCCTCGCTCCTCTGTGTCTCTGCACAAAAGACGACGCGCAAGAGGACGGCAGCAGGGGCCTGTGTGTGCTAGGGCTCAGATTTTACACCGTTTCAGCTCCACAGAGACGCAGGTGAAGTGAAGAAGCCAAAGTGTTTATTAATTCAAGGCCAAGCAAAGGGATGAGCTGGGAAGGAATAAGGGGGGATGGGCAGGGTCTGAGGGCTGGGGGGAGGGAGCTAAGTACAAAGAGCGAGAGGTGTGAAGCCAGGAGAATTGTGCTCAGCCTCAGCTGTGCGTGGAGCTCCAGCAGCACTGAGAGATGGTGTCCTCTTCAGTGTCTCCTGGTGTGTTCTTGGGACACCGGTTTGCTGGATTCAGAAGACGTCCCCAGTTGTTTAGCTTTCTGGGGAAAGCAGGCTTCATTTTGCAGGTTCAGAGCATGACGGCCTGTTGTCTTGCCTCTGGGTTTGAAGGGCTGCAAGAGAGAAGAATAGAGACATGGTCAGAGGCTGGATCTGTGGGAATCCTAGGAGATCTTCCTGCCAGGGCCATCCCATCCAGCCCTCGTCCACACAGGGAGCAAAGGCCTGCAGAGCTGAGGATTGCAGCTGTCTGCCCGGGCAGTGCAGCTTCCCCCGCCAGAGCCGCTGACGGCCCGCTGCCCTCACTCACCCTGACTGAGAAGGTGAAGCTGTCCTGGCTGCCCCCTCAGAGAGCGTGTCACGGCCCCAGCGGCACGGCTCCCTGCCAGCGCCGCTGCCAGCCCTGTGGCCACACGGCCTCCTGCCCCGGCAGGGCTCAGCCCGGGCCCTTGCCGCCAGCTGCCGCCCCAGGGCACGGCTGCCAGAGGGCGGCAGCAGCCCCGAGGGCAGGCGGGGCTCCACGGCGCCGGGCCCGGATGCCGCTGCTGCAGCCGGGGCAGCAGCAGCCAGGGCCGGGGCCGAGCTGCGGCGGGCCAGGGAGGGAGCCCGGGCTCGTGGCTCACCCAAGAACCACATGGCTGCCTCTGGCAGGGACTCCTGTGGGTTCTCCAGGTAGGGCAGGGCCCGGCGCAGGTGCTCGGCCGCTAGGATCCTGTCATCTGCCAGCTGGAGAGAGCGGCAGGAGGGAAGGGTTGGCGCGGGCTCAGCCCCTGGGCCGGGCTCTGGCCGCGCCCAGCCCCGGCCTCCCCTGCCCGCACGGCCCTGAGGCCCGGCCAGCAGCCGCTGGCGCCGGGCTCTGGAGGGGGCAGAGGGCCGGCTGCTGCCCGGGGAGCCGCGGTGCCGCCCCGTGCCCGCAGCCCCGCTGGGCCGGGACTCCACGGGCACCCGGCTCGGGGCCGCAGGAGCCTGGAGAAGAGCCCGCGGGGCCCAGGGAAGGCAGCGGCGTGTGGGGCGCAGGCTGGAGCCCCCGGGTGCAGCACTGGGCAGGGGCCACGGCTGCCAGCCCCGCGGCCACGGATCTTCTCCAGGCTGAGGCTGCCACTTCTCCAAGCCATCCTTACCTTGCAGTCATCGATAGTCAAGGGATGTTCCTTTGTCAGGAGCTTCTCGAGATCCCTCCTCTTCAGGAACTTGGCCGCACAATACAGGGTTTCCCGAGAGGCCTGAAGAGCAGCAGAGATGCAGAGATGGCACCACAGCCCAGGGCACAAGGACTCGCATCCCTGTGCCAAGGCCTGGAGAAGGACGCAGCCTCCTCCTCCTCCTGCAGCAGGGCAGGAGGCAGCTGAGCCCCCGTCCCAGGGATGCACAAAACCTCACATTTGCCACACGCCGGTTCTCATCATGGCAGTAGAATAAAAGTAGGTACAGGCTCTTGTTTACAGTTGCCTTCAGGCGCTTTTTTCCCTCCTTCACTACCAACTCCATCACCTTACAGAAGAGGTCAATGGAGAGCAGTTGCATGTAGCTATTTTCCTAGAGGAAAGGAAAAACCCTAAGCATCAATTACTCCAGGCCCACCTAGGCAAAGGCCTGAAAATGCAGACAGCACAAGGTTTCTGGGCAGCACCCAATTCCTGTGGCTCGGGTTGCAGAACCTTACATTGTTAAAGAGCGCCAGGAGTGCCTCAGCCAGCTTTGGGGCGGTGGTGCTGGATACCAGGATGTCTTCGCTCTCCAGCATATTAGTAAGCACACGGAGGGTCAGGGCAACCACCACTCCATCTTCATCAGCCAGCAGATCCACAAAGCTTTCAGACAGGCAGCACATTCTTCTGGCCTGTGTGGAACACAAGGCTGCGCTGTGAAGCCGTGAACAGCTGCACCAGCGACAGCGCCCAGGCACTGCAAGCCCAGCCTGCTGCCGCAGGGCCCAGACACCAAAGGCCTGTCCCAAAGCACTCGGGCAGCTGAGGCAGGAGAGCTGGGAGCAGCTGCCTCAGCTCCTGAAGCCCAGCCAGCCCATGGGGCTGCTCTCCCCAGTGCAGCTTCAGCTGCTGCCCCCTTCTCACCATCAGGGGATCCTTGCTGAGCACCAGCAGGCCTTTGAGCGCCAGGCGACACCTCTTCCTGCACTCGGTCCGCAGGTACCTCGACACGACCCTCAGGACCCAGCCACCACATTTAGTCCAGTCCAGGCATTCCAGAACCTGAAAGGCACAGGGCAGTGGTACAGGGCCCGGCTGGCAGGAGCCCAGAACTGCCCAGGGCCAGCCCCAGGCAGCAGCAGCACAGGGCGCTGGTGCCATCCCAGGAGGCTAGGGATGCGGCTGCGAGAGGGCAGAGAGCTGGGAGGCAGCTCAGCCAGGCAGCGCTGCTCTTCAGGCTCACCTCCACAAGGAATGCCAGGAAAGGCAGATCGCAGCCTGGCTTCTCAATGCTGAGCAGCCGGAGCATGCGGGTTGCGATGCAGGAAGAGAAAGGGATCAAGACATGGCGCATCTCCCTGTCAGGGGCAAAAAGGAAGAAAGAGCCTGAGTAGGGGGGGGCACACTTTTCTCAGGACTGACTCCCAGAGGTGCAGTCTTTCCCCAGCATCCCTGGAGGGGACGTGGGTGCTTTGGGAGGTGGCCACTCCTGTGCACCCTCCTCTCCCAGCCTTTTCCAGTCTGCTCGGCCGTCCCTAAAGAGACGAGGCCCTCTGGCCCATGACCAGAGGGACTGTGTGGGGCAGCCCGGGCACAGGGCACCAATTCCAGGGACAGCAGGGAGCAGGGGGTCTCACCTGGCCAGCAGAGCCACAGCATAGTACTGGGTATGAGCACAGAGCATGGTGTCCCAGCCATGCTTGGACTCCACAGCCATCACCTCATTCTCACACTGCAGCCGGCAGAGCAGGGTCTTCATGACCTGCACTGCAAACCTGTGTGCAGAGCAAAGCCCGGGTCACATTGGGAGCACTGGCACTGGCCACAAGGACATGGAAAGGACGGGAGGACGGAGACCTGTTGGGGTCGCTGGGAAGGTGGTGTTCCTCTCGGCACGCTCTCCAGAAGTGATCGACTTCCTGTGGTGGCATCTGCTGTGTGGTGACGACAACATGGAAAAGCAGAGCCACAAAGAGGCGGGAGGAAAAAAGGATCATTGCCTCGTGGCACTCAGGCACCTGGACAATCACCCACACCACCAGAGTTGCCTGCAAAAGAAGTTGCCATGGAGAGCGCTCAGTGCGAGGTGTCCATGTGGCAGGGCCCCAGGGGAGACGCAGGGGGAGCAGCGGGCCTGGTGGCCCCTGAGCCTGCCCTTAGGCCAGGTTTCAGCCCAGGGCCTGAGGCAGGGAGAGGATGGAGAGCTGCTGGAGAGGCGACCTGGGGGTGAGCAAATGCCCAGAAACTCACAGCCAGAGCAAAGACGCCCTCCTTGTCCCCATCCGAGGTGAACGTGCTGTGCAGAGGCCAATCCTCCATCACACAGAGCAGTGTTGGCAGAACCTTCTCCACTGTGAGACTCGATGAGCCTATGCTTCTCCAGATCATTGCAGCAGCTCTGTGGGATCAGAGCTCTGTGTCAGGGGCATCTCAGCCACACTACCATGCCCTGTGCGGCTCTGGGGGCCGGGTGACAGAGCCCCGGTGCCCTGAAGGGCAGGGAGGGAGCACGGCAGCAGGCTCGGGAAACAGAGGGGCCCGAGGGTCCCGGACCTGTCTGCCGCTCTGGCAGAGCCCATTGCACGGGCCGTGCAGGGCCATGGTCCTAAAGGCCGAGGAGGCCTGAGCTCTCCAGGCAGGTGGGCCCATACCTGTCACATGTTGGGGCACAGCGCAGGAGGGTCAGCACCACATCAGCTGGGTGTTCTTCGGCCAGCCTCACGATGTTCATGGGCAGCCTGGTATCCACATTTCCATGCGATGCAAAATTCTGGTGCATCTTCTTCACAATGGCTGGCACCTGGAAAAGGCATGGGGAAGACTTGGGCCGCTGTCTAGGGGAGCAACTTCACCAGCTTCCCCCAAGAATCGCTTCCCTTCCTGCCACGCTGTGCCGGCCTCAAAGGCTGAGGGGGCCCAGTGGCCGTGGCTGGAGATGACACACAATCCTGGGAGGCCTCTGGCCCCAGCCCCAGGCTGTTTACCTGCTGCTCAGAAGGAATACCACTCTTCTGGATAAAATCCACGGCGGGAGCAGGAATGGCAGTGGGAGTGGGCGTGGCGCCAGTATCTCTGATGCCCTGAGTCTCTCCAGTGTCAGCCGTTTGGAGGGCCACATCCTCAGCCACTGCCTTGTCAGCCTTTGTCCTTTGATCATTCAACGCAGCGTCAAAATTTTCTGAGGGCTCAGCCAAATCCGTGTTGACATCAGGCTCTGCCTGGGGCTCGGTCAGCCCACAGTCAGGCTCAGCTGAGCCCTCAGCTGCCGTGCTGCTGGTGTTTCTACGCCGTATGCGCAGGAATTTTCGGATCATCTGCAGGAGAACAAAGGACAGGGAAGAGAGACGTGTTCCATGGAGTGCTCCAAGCGCGGTGCTCGGCTGAGCAGTGACAGCAGGCCCAGCCCAGGCGGGGATGGCTGCAGGTACCTTCAGTGTCCTGCGGAAGCTTCCACCGGCAGGCCTCTGCTCTTGTGTGCCATCCATGGCTGCATCTGGCAAAGAGCGAGAGCAGCCAGAGCTGAGGGGCTGCGGGAGAGGCCGGAGAACACAGCCCAGCCCTGCCCTCCCCAGGCTGCGATAGGGATGGGATGGGATGGGGCCACATTGGCTGCAGCCATCAGCCCTGTGGCCCAGCTCTGCCACTCACCATCCTGTAGTGTCTGGATCCGCTCGGGCTCTTCAGGCTCTTGTGCTGGGGTAGCTCCAGGGCCTTTGCTTTTTTTCCCCCTGAACACTTTGGACAGGCCGAGAATTCTGCCCGCCATGCCACAGCACCTTTCAAGAGAGATGCCTCAGGAAAGCACTGAGGCAACAAGTTGTGCACTTGCGCCTTGAAAGCACCTGTGGCAGAAGAAGCCTCAGGAAGGCTGCAGGACAGCAAGTCCTGCACTCTGGTCTCAAGGGCTCCTGCCACAATGACAGGAGGTTCCTCGTAGACGATTCAAGCCACCAAATCCCACAGTCCGGCCTGGAGGCCACAGGCCACGGGGATAAGAGATGACTTGGAAAACCTCCGAGTCACCAAGTCGTGCAGTCTGGCCGTGAGGTCAGCTGCACGAGTCACTCCTCGTAGAAGCTCTGGGTCAGGCACAAACGAGTGCGCTGTGCGGGGGCTCCTCACAGCACCGCTCTGGCGCGTCCTGTCCCGTCGCCTGCTCCAAGGAATGTGGCCTGGCTGCGTCACCGCCAGCACCTATGTCCCCACGTGTCACAAAGGGTCCTTGGACACCCTGTGCCATTCCAAGCCACGGTGACCGCGCTGCTGCACCGCGTCACAAAGGGCCAATGCACACACTGTCACCTGCCCTGGGGCCGCTCCCAGCCCAGCCAAAGTGGCCCAGGTTGGAAGGAACCCCTCACCCCAAGTGTCTAAGACAGCCCTGAGACAGCATTTTTCGCAGCGGCTCAAACCGTGGGCAAACGCTGCCCTGCTCTGCGGGTTCAGGGCAGCAGAAGGAGCCCCCAGGGCCGCCGATGCAGCCGCAGCGGGAAGGGCACGGGGCCTCGCACAGAAGCTGGCACGGCCTCCCTGGGACACGTCCCAGCCGGTGGCCGTCCTAAACCCGCGGGTGTGACACAGACGAGGAACCTGTGGGCCGGGGCACGGATGCTGCTCTGACCCCTGGGGCCAGGGCAGCGCTGAAATCGGCAGGCGTGACGGAGCCCCCGCCCAAGCAGAGCTGCCGCCCCCCGAGCCCTGGCAACGCTGGTGCCATCTCCTGCCCCAGAGACCTGTGCCCCGGGGCGCTTCTCTGCCACAGGGCAGCCAAAGCCAACGGGCCCTGGCGGCTGGGCTCCTTCCTACAGGGGATGTTGGCAGGAGCACCTGGAGCAAGTGCTGGCAACACTTGGTCTCTGTCAGAAGCTCTTACTCCATGCTGAAATTGTTTTCTACTTGGAGTGATTTCCTGAAGCACAAAATCACCCTGGCAGCAGAGGCATAGAAGGAGTTGGCATTTAAGAATCCTCAATTCAGGAAAGCTTTTCTTCCCGTTACTCAACTCAAGTAGTTGCAAAAAGTTGCCAACTTCCTAAATTTATAGCAATGGCCTGAGAACCTGATAGATTTGCAAGCTTCCTTCCCATCTCAAAGCAGTGTTAGAAATGATCAGAGCCAATTTCCAAACTCAAAGATTTAGTTAACAAATTTGAAAAGCAATTTCGGGAAATGCTACGATAAATCAGGACAACATGGATCGAATGTTGGGTGGTCAATCCGGGAGCAGCAAAGGGTGCTTCTCCAGAGTACTGCCCACAACTTCGGGGTCTCGGGGGAGGTGTTTTAGACCATTGTTCTACCCTGAGGCAAAAACAAGACGGTAACAAAGAACCCGAAGAACATGACATCGTGTACATAAGAGAATCATTGAAATGTCTGGTGTCCGCAAGGGGTATCTGAAAGAGTTTCCTGAGAAATTGAAAAGACGTCTGCATGAAAAGTCTCCGAATCTTCTGTCAGATGGTTTCTGCCGCCCTCCGCCCAGATTGGTATGGGATCTCCTGATGAGCTGTGAAGATGTGGTCAGCCCATGCTTCATGGGCCCTTTCCCGCTTATCTCTCTGGCAGATGTCCAGGTAACACCTTAGGACAGTGAAAAGACTGTGGTATGCAAAGAGAGGCCCTGGAAGTGTTTCCAGCAATTCTGGGGATTTTACCTTCCACTGCAAAGTTTTAAGACACACGATTAAAATCCAGGAATTTAATACTTTGTATCTATTACAGCAGCAACACATTTGCCTTAAGGTCATCCACTGCATGTCGCTTTGCAAAGCAGAAGACCACACAGAGGCAAAACAAAGGCCTTACTTTGGTTTCAAACATTTTTCTAGGAAGGCATGGGAAGAGCCTAATTCTCTTAAGGAATCAAAGCTCTCCAGGAATGAAAGCCCACTCAGTGTTACAAAAGAAGCCCAAACAAATGAGTAGATTGCAAAAGGGCTAATCCTCCCCCTGCTCCAGATATGGAAGTGGCCAAAAAAGTAGAGCTCTCCCCTCTTCTTCTCTGCAGGAGAAGCAGGATGACTAAGAGAAAAAGTCCCAGCTATTCCTTCAGTCCTCCATCACCAAAGCTGTGCCATAGCACAGGTGCTGCCTTCAAAGTGACCCCAGTTCCAGCCTAGACCTCTCACCTTCCAGACAACTCCTTCCCCAACACGCCCAGCAACAGCAACCCCAGCTCAACACCCTGCCAAGACCCGCAGCCGTCCCCATGCCTGCGCAGAGCTTTCCCAACCCCTGGTTCCCTGCACGTGCCGTGGCATGGCACTCAGGAGGATGTGCTCCAAGGCCTTCCCCGCTAGCAAGCTCAGGCTGCCAGGCCTACGGTTCCTGGATCATCCTTCCCACCCACCCTTCCCGTGCACGGCTGGTCCATTTGCGCTCAGCTCCGACTTGGCCGCTTCAGCAGGACTGCTGCTAAAGGATGGAGAGCAGCCCGGCAAGCTCCTTCTCCAGCTCCCTCTTTACTCTCGGGGCAGGTAGAACATGCCACAGGAAAGCAAGCAGTGCCAAAAGACTTGGGCCAGCATCAGGCACATTGAGGAATGAAACAAGGCCTTTGTTCGATGGAAGGAAGCACAAGCAATTGACAGAAGTGAAGAGGACTTAGCACAGATATCCAGAAGTCCTTAGCACCAGTTAACATCAGCAAAACCTGGAAGCCTAACTTGACATGAGAGTGACTTGACAAAAAGCTTGAGACATAGCCTTTGGGAAGACCTAAGGGCGGCTACAGAATCAGCCCTGTGCAGGGAAGGCATGAGGAAGATGAGCTGCTTTGGTGAGCTGAGACTCCTCCTGGCCAGCAGGTGGACATTAACTTCAGGCCTAGGATTCTGACGCAATGTGTTTCCTTCTAAGCCCCTGCCTATGGAATCACCTCAGCAGTCTAAAGACGGAAGGGATTTTTGATAGAATTCCTACAGAAACCCACTGAAATTTGGACGTGGCGAAGAAGCCTTGTGCTGGGGTGCAGAGCCCTAACCTCCTGCCAATAAAAGAGCTCTTGGTGGACAATGCATTTGTCTGCTGATTTCATTGAATTCTAGAGACCTCTCAGGACTGCTCTATCCTGAGGGAAGGCCCTTGGCCTTGAGCTGTAGGCACCCGCGCAAGCTTCAGATCAGCTCCCTCAGCTTCCAGGACCTCTCTTGGCCGGCATCCTGACGGGGAGGCAGGACCGCTGCCAGGCACTGCTGGGACCCAGCAGGACAGGACCGGCTGTCTCGTGTCCACGTAGCACCCCCTGACACAGCCAGGGTCATCCCGAAAGCAGACAAGGCTCACGTGTCAGCGCAGAGGGGCAAGGAGCGCTGGGCTCCTCTCAGGGTGTCTCAGCTGGGCCTGCTCCACAAGACGCCCCCATTTGAAGGCCTGCTAATGCCCAGCTGCTAGAAATGCCTGCCTTGTTCTCTCCAAGATGCAGAGGAAGAGGCAGGGAGCAGGGCGCCTTGGGAGGCAAAGCTTCCAAGCCTTTTCTGAGGCCGCTCACACAGCAAGAGCAGCCAAGACTCTCCCTGCTGCCTGGCCCACACAGCCCAGCTCGGTGCTGGCCCTCTGGGCCGCAGCAGCCTCCAGCAAGCAAGAGGCAAATGCATATTGCCAAGAGTTGAAGCACAGCAGACAGGTAAGATGTGAGACGTGTGTGCGGGAAGGCCTTTGAATTCACAGCTCTCCAAGACAGCTTTGGGGCTGGCAGCTGGACAGAGATGCTCCTGCTCACACCTGTGTCCAAAGGGGGGGAACACACCCTGCTGCAGGTGCTTGCCTTGGTCTCTGCAGGTCCAGCTGGATTCCAAACCTGCTCTTCACAGCCTTCTCCCTTCCCTTGTCCGCCTGCCAAGGGCAACGGGCCTCAAGGACTGAAAGGACCACAGAGAGCCAAAGGGGGACAGTTGTTCCTACATCACTGGGAGCTCCTAGGAAAGCGCTTTCCTTCAGCAGCAAGCCCCTTTCCCCCAGAGGCCTTTCCCCAGATTGGAAGCTTTCCTGGGGAATGCCAAGACACTCTTAAGAAACCCTGGCAAGGCTGAATTTCTTTCTGGTCCTATCTGGACAGGCGCTCCAGCTCTAGCTGGCATTTCCCCCAGTGTGATTCCAGCTGGAGGTTGACACATGCAGCCCCAGGCCCTCTACAAACACAAGCTGCCCGCTGCCTCCACTCCTGCCTGCGCTCACAGCAGCAAAAGCAGGCTCTTCCCGGCCAGAGACCAGAGCCCTGACCCCGCAGGACGCTCTCGCCAGCACCTTCCAGGACTCTCCGCTGTGCACGCAGCACTTTTCCTGCCCGCTCTCCACAGCCTTTGGAAGACAGAGCACAACCTGGCTGGCGCTGCCATCAGCACACTGCAAACACGGGCAGAGGAAGGAGAAGCAGGGGCTGCTTTGCGGCCATGCCCAGGAGAGACTGGAAGGCTGCCCTCCCTCTGCTCTCACTCGCTTGGCTTTCTGGCAGCCTCTGAGGCAGGGGCTGCGATTCCTCAGCTCTGGGCACCAGAACCGCAGCCGGGATCCCGGCACTGCCTGACGGTGCTGGGGCCATTGGCTGGGTCACGCGTCCGAGTCTCGGCCACCGTGCTGCTGCTGCTGCTGCTTCACTTGCCCTTAGGCACACCCCAAGCTCCCTGTTAAGGCCTGATGGTCTCTGCTTCTGCCATCTCCCCGACCCTGTGCAGGGATGGAGCACTGCTGTGCTTTCAGCAAGCTATTCTTGAAAGCTTCCAGCATTCCAAGCTCCTTTGCCCTCTGTAGATGCTTGCCATGAAATCCCTCACAGCTGGCTTCAGAGCGTCCTCAGGTTGGCTCTCTCAAAATCCGGGAGCTTCAGGCTGCTCAGTAGGACCTTAAACTGCACAGTGTTGTGGAACTGGACCTTCAGCACAGGCACCTTTCCAACCTGACGCGGCCTCGCTCCTCTGTGTCTCTGCACAAAAGACGGCGCGCAAGAGGACGGCAGCAGGGGCCTGTGTGTGCTAGGGCTCAGATTTTACACCGTTTCAGCTCCACAGAGACGCAGGTGAAGTGAAGAAGCCAAAGTGTTTATTAATTCAAGGCCAAGCAAAGGGATGAGCTGGGAAGGAATAAGGGGGGATGGGCAGGGTCTGAGGGCTGGGGGGAGGGAGCTAAGTACAAAGAGCGAGAGGTGTGAAGCCAGGAGAATTGTGCTCAGCCTCAGCTGTGCGTGGAGCTCCAGCAGCACTGAGAGATGGTGTCCTCTTCAGTGTCTCCTGGTGTGTTCTTGGGACACCGGTTTGCTGGATTCAGAAGACGTCCCCAGTTGTTTCGCTTTCTGGGGAAAGCAGGCTTCATTTTGCAGGTTCAGAGCATGACGGGCTGTTGTCTTGCCTCTGGGTTTGAAGGGCTGCAAGAGAGAAGAATAGAGACATGGTCAGAGGCTGGATCTGTGGGAATCCTAGGAGATCTTCCTGCCAGGGCCATCCCATCCAGCCCTCGTCCACACAAGGAGCAGAGGCCTCCAGAGCCGGGGATTGCAGCTGTCTGCCCGGGCAGTGCAGCTTCCCCCGCCAGAGCCGCTGACGGCCCGCTGCCCTCACTCACCCTGACTGAGAAGGTGAAGCTGTCCTGGCTGCCCCCTCAGAGAGCGTGTCACGGCCCCAGCGGCACGGCTCCCTGCCAGCGCCGCTGCCAGCCCTGTGGCCACACGGCCTCCTGCCCCGGCAGGGCTCAGCCCGGGCCCTTGCCGCCAGCTGCCGCCCCAGGGCACGGCTGCCAGAGGGCGGCAGCAGCCCCGAGGGCAGGCGGGGCTCCACGGCGCCGGGCCCGGATGCCGCTGCTGCAGCCGGGGCAGCAGCAGCCAGGGCCGGGGCCGAGCTGCGGCGGGCCAGGGAGGGAGCCCGGGCTCGTGGCTCACCCAAGAACCACATGGCCGCCTCTGGCAGGGACTCCTGTGGGTTCTCCAGGTAGGGCAGGGCCCGGCGCAGGTGCTCGGCCGCTAGGATCCTGTCATCTGCCAGCTGGAGAGAGCGGCAGGAGGGAAGGGTTGGCGCGGGCTCAGCCCCTGGGCCGGGCTCTGGCCGCGCCCAGCCCCGGCCTCCCCTGCCCGCACGGCCCTGAGGCCCGGCCAGCAGCCGCTGGCGCCGGGCTCTGGAGGGGGCAGAGGGCCGGCTGCTGCCCGGGGAGCCGCGGTGCCGCCCCGTGCCCGCAGCCCCGCTGGGCCGGGACTCCACGGGCACCCGGCTCGGGGCCGCAGGAGCCTGGAGAAGAGCCCGCGGGGCCCAGGGAAGGCAGCGGCGTGTGGGGCGCAGGCTGGAGCCCCCGGGTGCAGCACTGGGCAGGGGCCACGGCTGCCAGCCCCGCGGCCACGGATCTTCTCCAGGCTGAGGCTGCCACTTCTCCAAGCCATCCTTACCTTGCAGTCATCGATAGTCAAGGGATGTTCCTTTGTCAGGAGCTTCTCGAGATCCCTCCTCTTCAGGAACTTGGCCGCACAATACAGGGTTTCCCGAGAGGCCTGAAGAGCAGCAGAGATGCAGAGATGGCACCACAGCCCAGGGCACAAGGACTCGCATCCCTGTGCCAAGGCCTGGAGAAGGACGCAGCCTCCTCCTCCTCCTGCAGCAGGGCAGGAGGCAGCTGAGCCCCCGTCCCAGGGATGCACAAAACCTCACATTTGCCACACGCCGGTTCTCATCATGGCAGTAGAATAAAAGTAGGTACAGGCTCTTGTTTACAGTTGCCTTCAGGCGCTTTTTTCCCTCCTTCACTACCAACTCCATCACCTTACAGAAGAGGTCAATGGAGAGCAGTTGCATGTAGCTATTTTCCTAGAGGAAAGGAAAAAACCTAAGCATCAATTACTCCAGGCCCACCTAGGCAAAGGCCTGAAAATGCAGACAGCACAAGGTTTCTGGGCAGCACCCAATTCCTGTGGCTCGGGTTGCAGAACCTTACATTGTTAAAGAGCGCCAGGAGTGCCTCAGCCAGCTTTGGGGCGGTGGTGCTGGATACCAGGATGTCTTCGCTCTCCAGCATATTAGTAAGCACACGGAGGGTCAGGGCAACCACCACTCCATCTTCATCAGCCAGCAGATCCACAAAGCTTTCAGACAGGCAGCACATTCTTCTGGCCTGTGTGGAACACAAGGCTGCGCTGTGAAGCCGTGAACAGCTGCACCAGCGACAGCGCCCAGGCACTGCAAGCCCAGCCTGCTGCCGCAGGGCCCAGACACCAAAGGCCTGTCCCAAAGCACTCGGGCAGCTGAGGCAGGAGAGCTGGGAGCAGCTGCCTCAGCTCCTGAAGCCCAGCCAGCCCATGGGGCTGCTCTCCCCAGTGCAGCTTCAGCTGCTGCCCCCTTCTCACCATCAGGGGATCCTTGCTGAGCACCAGCAGGCCTTTGAGCGCCAGGCGACACCTCTTCCTGCACTCGGTCCGCAGGTACCTCGACACGACCCTCAGGACCCAGCCACCACATTTAGTCCAGTCCAGGCATTCCAGAACCTGAAAGGCACAGGGCAGTGGTACAGGGCCCGGCTGGCAGGAGCCCAGAACTGCCCAGGGCCAGCCCCAGGCAGCAGCAGCACAGGGCGCTGGTGCCATCCCAGGAGGCTAGGGATGCGGCTGCGAGAGGGCAGAGAGCTGGGAGGCAGCTCAGCCAGGCAGCGCTGCTCTTCAGGCTCACCTCCACAAGGAATGCCAGGAAAGGCAGATCGCAGCCTGGCTTCTCAATGCTGAGCAGCCGGAGCATGCGGGTTGCGATGCAGGAAGAGAAAGGGATCAAGACATGGCGCATCTCCCTGTCAGGGGCAAAAAGGAAGAAAGAGCCTGAGTAGGGGGGGGCACACTTTTCTCAGGACTGACTCCCAGAGGTGCAGTCTTTCCCCAGCATCCCTGGAGGGGACGTGGGTGCTTTGGGAGGTGGCCACTCCTGTGCACCCTCCTCTCCCAGCCTTTTCCAGTCTGCTCGGCCGTCCCTAAAGAGACGAGGCCCTCTGGCCCATGACCAGAGGGACTGTGTGGGGCAGCCCGGGCACAGGGCACCAATTCCAGGGACAGCAGGGAGCAGGGGGTCTCACCTGGCCAGCAGAGCCACAGCATAGTACTGGGTATGAGCACAGAGCATGGTGTCCCAGCCATGCTTGGACTCCACAGCCATCACCTCATTCTCACACTGCAGCCGGCAGAGCAGGGTCTTCATGACCTGCACTGCAAACCTGTGTGCAGAGCAAAGCCCGGGTCACATTGGGAGCACTGGCACTGGCCACAAGGACATGGAAAGGACGGGAGGACGGAGACCTGTTGGGGTCGCTGGGAAGGTGGTGTTCCTCTCGGCACGCTCTCCAGAAGTGATCGACTTCCTGTGGTGGCATCTGCTGTGTGGTGACGACAACATGGAAAAGCAGAGCCACAAAGAGGCGGGAGGAAAAAAGGATCATTGCCTCGTGGCACTCAGGCACCTGGACAATCACCCACACCACCAGAGTTGCCTGCAAAAGAAGTTGCCATGGAGAGCGCTCAGTGCGAGGTGTCCATGTGGCAGGGCACCAGGGGAGACGCAGGGGGAGCAGCGGGCCTGGTGGCCCCTGAGCCTGCCCTTAGGCCAGGTTTCAGCCCAGGGCCTGAGGCAGGGAGAGGATGGAGAGCTGCTGGAGAGGCGACCTGGGGGTGAGCAAATGCCCAGAAACTCACAGCCAGAGCAAAGACGCCCTCCTTGTCCCCATCCGAGGTGAACGTGCTGTGCAGAGGCCAATCCTCCATCACACAGAGCAGTGTTGGCAGAACCTTCTCCACTGTGGGACTCGATGAGCCTATGCTTCTCCAGATCATTGCAGCAGCTCTGTGGGATCAGAGCTCTGTGTCAGGGGCATCTCAGCCACACTACCATGCCCTGTGCGGCTCTGGGGGCCGGGTGACAGAGCCCCGGTGCCCTGAAGGGCAGGGAGGGAGCACGGCAGCAGGCTCGGGAAACAGAGGGGCCCGAGGGTCCCGGACCTGTCTGCCGCTCTGGCAGAGCCCATTGCACAGGCCGTGCAGGGCCATGGTCCTAAAGGCCGAGGAGGCCTGAGCTCTCCAGGCAGGTGGGCCCATACCTGTCACATGTTGGGGCACAGCGCAGGAGGGTCAGCACCACATCAGCTGGGTGTTCTTCGGCCAGCCTCACGATGTTCATGGGCAGCCTGGTATCCACATTTCCATGCGATGCAAAATTCTGGTGCATCTTCTTCACAATGGCTGGCACCTGGAAAAGGCATGGGGAAGACTTGGGCCGCTGTCTAGGGGAGCAACTTCACCAGCTTCCCCCAAGAATCGCTTCCCTTCCTGCCACGCTGTGCCGGCCTCAAAGGCTGAGGGGGCCCAGTGGCCGTGGCTGGAGATGACACACAATCCTGGGAGGCCTCTGGCCCCAGCCCCAGGCTGTTTACCTGCTGCTCAGAAGGAATACCACTCTTCTGGATAAAATCTACAGCGGGAGCAGGAATGGCAGTGGGAGTGGGCGTGGCGCCAGTATCTCTGATGCCCTGAGTCTCTCCAGTGTCAGCCGTTTGGAGGGCCACAGCCTCAGCCACTGCCTTGTCAGCCCTTGCCCTTTGATCATTCAATGCAGCATCAAAATTTTCTAATGGCTCAGCCAAATCCGTGTTGACATCAGGCTCTGCCTGGGGCTCGGTCAGCCCACAGTCAGGCTCAGCTGAGCCCTCAGCTGCCGTGCTGCTGGTGTTTCTACGCCGTATGCGCAGGAATTTTCGGATCATCTGCAGGAGAACAAAGGACAGGGAAGAGAGACGTGTTCCATGGAGTGCTCCAAGCGCGGTGCTCGGCTGAGCAGTGACAGCAGGCCCAGCCCAGGCGGGGATGGCTGCAGGTACCTTCAGTGTCCTGCGGAAGCTTCCACCGGCAGGCCTCTGCTCTTGTGTGCCATCCATGGCTGCATCTGGCAAAGAGCGAGAGCAGCCAGAGCTGAGGGGCTGCGGGAGAGGCCGGAGAACACAGCCCAGCCCTGCCCTCCCCAGGCTGCGATAGGGATGGGATGGGATGGGGCCACATTGGCTGCAGCCATCAGCCCTGTGGCCCAGCTCTGCCACTCACCATCCTGTAGTGTCTGGATCCGCTCGGGCTCTTCAGGCTCTTGTGCTGGGGTAGCTCCAGGGCCTTTGCTTTTTTTCCCCCTGAACACTTTGGACAGGCCGAGAATTCTGCCCGCCATGCCACAGCACCTTTCAAGAGAGATGCCTCAGGAAAGCACTGAGGCAACAAGTTGTGCACTTGCGCCTTGAAAGCACCTGTGGCAGAAGAAGCCTCAGGAAGGCTGCAGGACAGCAAGTCCTGCACTCTGGTCTCAAGGGCTCCTGCCACAATGACAGGAGGTTCCTCGTAGACGATTCAAGCCACCAAATCCCACAGTCCGGCCTGGAGGCCACAGGCCACGGGGATAAGAGATGACTTGGAAAACCTCCGAGTCACCAAGTCGTGCAGTCTGGCCGTGAGGTCAGCTGCACGAGTCACTCCTCGTAGAAGCTCTGGGTCAGGCACAAACGAGTGCGCTGTGCGGGGGCTCCTCACAGCACCGCTCTGGCGCGTCCTGTCCCGTCGCCTGCTCCAAGGAATGTGGCCTGGCTGCGTCACCGCCAGCACCTATGTCCCCACGTGTCACAAAGGGTCCTTGGACACCCTGCGCCATTCCAAGCCACGGTGACCGCGCTGCTGCACCGCGTCACAAAGGGCCAATGCACACACTGTCACCTGCCCTGGGGCCGCTCCCAGCCCAGCCAAAGTGGCCCAGGTTGGAAGGAACCCCTCACCCCAAGTGTCTAAGACAGCCCTGAGACAGCATTTTTCGCAGCGGCTCAAACCGTGGGCAAACGCTGCCCTGCTCTGCGGGTTCAGGGCAGCAGAAGGAGCCCCCAGGGCCGCCGATGCAGCCGCAGCGGGAAGGGCACGGGGCCTCGCACAGAAGCTGGCACGGCCTCCCTGGGACACGTCCCAGCCGGTGGCCGTCCTAAACCCGCGGGTGTGACACAGACGAGGAACCTGTGGGCCGGGGCACGGACGCTGCTCTGACCCCTGGGGCCAGGGCAGCGCTGAAATCGGCAGGCGTGACGGAGCCCCCGCCCAAGCAGAGCTGCCGCCCCCCGAGCCCTGGCAACGCTGGTGCCATCTCCTGCCCCAGAGACCTGTGCCCCGGGGCGCTTCTCTGCCACAGGGCAGCCAAAGCCAACGGGCCCTGGCGGCTGGGCTCCTTCCTACAGGGGATGTTGGCAGGAGCACCTGGAGCAAGTGCTGGCAACACTTGGTCTCTGTCAGAAGCTCTTACTCCATGCTGAAATTGTTTTCTACTTGGAGTGATTTCCTGAAGCACAAAATCACCCTGGCAGCAGAGGCATAGAAGGAGTTGGCATTTAAGAATCCTCAATTCAGGAAAGCTTTTCTTCCCGTTACTCAACTCAAGTAGTTGCAAAAAGTTGCCAACTTCCTAAATTTATAGCAATGGCCTGAGAACCTGATAGATTTGCAAGCTTCCTTCCCATCTCAAAGCAGTGTTAGAAATGATCAGAGCCAATTTCCAAACTCAAAGATTTAGTTAACAAATTTGAAAAGCAATTTCGGGAAATGCTACGATAAATCAGGACAACATGGATCCAATGTTGGGTGGTCAATCCGGGAGCAGCAAAGGGTGCTTCTCCAGAGTACTGCCCACAACTTCGGGGTCTCGGAGGAGGTGTTTTAGACCATTGTTCTACCCTGAGGCAAAAACAAGACGGTAACAAAGAACCCGAAGAACATGACATCGTGTACATAAGAGAATCATTGAAATGTCTGGTGTCCGCAAGGGGTATCTGAAAGAGTTTCCTGAGAAATTGAAAAGACGTCTGCATGAAAAGTCTCCGAATCTTCTGTCAGATGGTTTCTGCCGCCCTCCGCCCAGATTGGTATGGGATCTCCTGATGAGCTGTGAAGATGTGGTCAGCCCATGCTTCATGGGCCCTTTCCCGCTTATCTCTCTGGCAGATGTCCAGGTAACACCTTAGGACAGTGAAAAGACTGTGGTATGCAAAGAGAGGCCCTGGAAGTGTTTCCAGCAATTCTGGGGATTTTACCTTCCACTGCAAAGTTTTAAGACACACGATTAAAATCCAGGAATTTAATACTTTGTATCTATTACAGCAGCA
Source organism: Chamaea fasciata (assembly GCF_029207755.1). Lineage (NCBI taxonomy): Eukaryota > Metazoa > Chordata > Aves > Passeriformes > Sylviidae > Chamaea > Chamaea fasciata. The sequence continues at coordinate 301,367 of NW_027094127.1, forward strand.
ACACATTTGCCTTAAGGTCATCCACTGCATGTCGCTTTGCAAAGCAGAAGACCACACAGAGGCAAAACAAAGGCCTTACTTTGGTTTCAAACATTTTTCTAGGAAGGCATGGGAAGAGCCTAATTCTCTTAAGGAATCAAAGCTCTCCAGGAATGAAAGCCCACTCAGTGTTACAAAAGAAGCCCAAACAAATGAGTAGATTGCAAAAGGGCTAATCCTCCCCCTGCTCCAGCTATGGAAGTGGCCAAGAAAGTAGAGCTCTCCCCTCTTCTTCTCTGCAGGAGAAGCAGGATGACTAAGAGAAAAAGTCCCAGCTATTCCTTCAGTCCTCCATCACCAAAGCTGTGCCATAGCACAGGTGCTGCCTTCAAAGTGACCCCAGTTCCAGCCTAGACCTCTCACCTTCCAGACAACTCCTTCCCCAACACGCCCAGCAACAGCAACCCCAGCTCAACACCCTGCCAAGACCCGCAGCTGTCCCCATGCCTGCGCAGAGCTTTCCCAACCCCTGGTTCCCTGCACGTGCCGTGGCATGGCACTCAGGAGGATGTGCTCCAAGGCCTTCCCCGCTAGCAAGCTCAGGCTGCCAGGCCTACGGTTCCTGGATCATCCTTCCCACCCACCCTTCCCGTGCACGGCTGGTCCATTTGCGCTCAGCTCCGACTTGGCCGCTTCACCAGGACTGCTGCTAAAGGATGGAGAGCAGCCCGGCAAGCTCCTTCTCCAGCTCCCTCTTTACTCTCGGGGCAGGTAGAACATGCCACAGGAAAGCAAGCAGTGCCAAAAGACTTGGGCCAGCATCAGGCACATTGAGGAATGAAACAAGGCCTTTGTTCGATGGAAGGAAGCACAAGCAATTGACAGAAGTGAAGAGGACTTAGCACAGATATCCAGAAGTCCTTAGCACCAGTTAACATCAGCAAAACCTGGAAGCCTAACTTGACATGAGAGTGACTTGACAAAAAGCTTGAGACATAGCCTTTGGGAAGACCTAAGGGCGGCTACAGAATCAGCCCTGTGCAGGGAAGGCATGAGGAAGATGAGCTGCTTTGGTGAGCTGAGACTCCTCCTGGCCAGCAGGTGGACATTAACTTCAGGCCTAGGATTCTGACGCAATGTGTTTCCTTCTAAGCCCCTGCCTATGGAATCACCTCAGCAGTCTAAAGACGGAAGGGATTTTTGATAGAATTCCTACAGAAACCCACTGAAATTTGGACGTGGCGAAGAAGCCTTGTGCTGGGGTGCAGAGCCCTAACCTCCTGCCAATAAAAGAGCTCTTGGTGGACAATGCATTTGTCTGCTGATTTCATTGAATTCTAGAGACCTCTCAGGACTGCTCCATCCTGAGGGAAGGCCCTTGGCCTTGAGCTGTAGGCCCCCGCGCAAGCTTCAGATCAGCTCCCTCAGCTTCCAGGACCTCTCTTGGCCGGCATCCTGACGGGGCGGTAGGACCGCTGCCAGGCACGGCTGGGACCCAGCAGGACAGGACCGGCTGTCTCGTGTCCACGTAGCACCCCCTGACACAGCCAGGGTCATCCCGAAAGCAGACAAGGCTCATGTGTCAGCGCAGAGGGGCAAGGAGCGCTGGGCTCCTCTCAGGGTGTCTCAGCTGGGCCTGCTCCACAAGACGCCCCCGTTTGAAGGCCTGCTAATGCCCAGCTGCTAGAAATGCCTGCCTTGTTCTCTCCAAGATGCAGAGGAAGAGGCAGGGAGCAGGGCGCCTTGGGAGGCAAAGCTTCCAAGCCTTTTCTGAGGCCGCTCACACACCAAGAGCAGCCAAGACTCTCCCTGCTGCCTGGCCCACACAGCCCAGCTCGGTGCTGGCCCTCTGGGCCGCAGCAGCCTCCAGCAAGCAAGAGGCAAATGCATATTGCCAAGAGTTGAAGCACAGCAGACAGGTAAGATGTGAGACGTGTGTGCGGGAAGGCCTTTGAATTCACAGCTCTCCAAGACAGCTTTGGGGCTGGCAGCTGGACAGAGATGCTCCTGCTCACACCTGTGTCCAAAGGGGGGGAACACACCCTGCTGCAGGTGCTTGCCTTGGTCTCTGCAGGTCCAGCTGGATTCCAAACCTGCTCTTCACAGCCTTCTCCCTTCCCTTGTCCGCCTGCCAAGGGCAACAGGCCTCAAGGACTGAAAGGACCACAGAGAGCCAAAGGGGGACAGTTGTTCCTACATCACTGGGAGCTCCTAGGAAAGCGCTTTCCTTCAGCAGCAAGCCCCTTTCCCCCAGAGGCCTTTCCCCAGATTGGAAGCTTTCCTGGGGAATGCCAAGACACTCTTAAGAAACCCTGGCAAGGCTGAATTTCTTTCTGGTCCTTTCTGGACAGGCGCTCCAGCTCTAGCTGGCATTTCCCCCAGTGTGATTCCAGCTGGAGGTTGACACATGCAGCCCCAGGCCCTCTACAAACACAAGCTGCCCGCTGCCTCCACTCCTGCCTGCGCTCACAGCAGCAAAAGCAGGCTCTTCCCGGCCAGAGACCAGAGCCCTGACCCCGCAGGACGCTCTCGCCAGCACCTTCCAGGACTCTCCGCTGTGCACGCAGCACTTTTCATGCCCGCTCTCCACAGCCTTTGGAAGACAGAGCACAACCTGGCTGGCGCTGCCATCAGCACACTGCAAACACGGGCAGAGGAAGGAGAAGCAGGGGCTGCTTTGCGGCCATGCCCAGGAGAGACTGGAAGGCTGCCCTCCCTCTGCTCTCACTCGCTTGGCTTTCTGGCAGCCTCTGAGGCAGGGGCTGCGATTCCTCAGCTCTGGGCACCAGAACCGCAGCCGGGATCCCGGAACTGCCTGACGGCGCTGGGGCCATTGGCTGGGTCACGCGTCCGAGTCTCGGCCACCGTGCTGCTGCTGCTGCTGCTTCACTTGCCCTTAGGCACACCCCAAGCTCCCTGTTAAGGCCTGATGGTCTCTGCTTCTGCCATCTCCCCGACCCTGTGCAGGGATGGAGCACTGCTGTGCTTTCAGCAAGCTATTCTTGAAAGCTTCCAGCATTCCAAGCTCCTTTGCCCTCTGTAGATGCTTGCCATGGAATCCCTCACAGCTGGCTTCAGAGCGTCCTCAGGTTGGCTCTCTCAAAATCCGGGAGCTTCAGGCTGCTCAGTAGGACCTTAAACTGCACAGTGTTGTGGAACTGGACCTTCAGCACAGGCACCTTTCCAACCTGACGCGGCCTCGCTCCTCTGTGTCTCTGCACAAAAGACGACGCGCAAGAGGACGGCAGCAGGGGCCTGTGTGTGCTAGGGCTCAGATTTTACACCGTTTCAGCTCCACAGAGACGCAGGTGAAGTGAAGAAGCCAAAGTGTTTATTAATTCAAGGCCAAGCAAAGGGATGAGCTGGGAAGGAATAAGGGGGGATGGGCAGGGTCTGAGGGCTGGGGGGAGGGAGCTAAGTACAAAGAGCGAGAGGTGTGAAGCCAGGAGAATTGTGCTCAGCCTCAGCTGTGCGTGGAGCTCCAGCAGCACTGAGAGATGGTGTCCTCTTCAGTGTCTCCTGGTGTGTTCTTGGGACACCGGTTTGCTGGATTCAGAAGACGTCCCCAGTTGTTTAGCTTTCTGGGGAAAGCAGGCTTCATTTTGCAGGTTCAGAGCATGACGGCCTGTTGTCTTGCCTCTGGGTTTGAAGGGCTGCAAGAGAGAAGAATAGAGACATGGTCAGAGGCTGGATCTGTGGGAATCCTAGGAGATCTTCCTGCCAGGGCCATCCCATCCAGCCCTCGTCCACACAGGGAGCAAAGGCCTCCAGAGCTGAGGATTGCAGCTGTCTGCCCGGGCAGTGCAGCTTCCCCCGCCAGAGCCGCTGACGGCCCGCTGCCCTCACTCACCCTGACTGAGAAGGTGAAGCTGTCCTGGCTGCCCCCTCAGAGAGCGTGTCACGGCCCCAGCGGCACGGCTCCCTGCCAGCGCCGCTGCCAGCCCTGTGGCCACACGGCCTCCTGCCCCGGCAGGGCTCAGCCCGGGCCCTTGCCGCCAGCTGCCGCCCCAGGGCACGGCTGCCAGAGGGCGGCAGCAGCCCCGAGGGCAGGCGGGGCTCCACGGCGCCGGGCCCGGATGCCGCTGCTGCAGCCGGGGCAGCAGCAGCCAGGGCCGGGGCCGAGCTGCGGCGGGCCAGGGAGGGAGCCCGGGCTCGTGGCTCACCCAAGAACCACATGGCTGCCTCTGGCAGGGACTCCTGTGGGTTCTCCAGGTAGGGCAGGGCCCGGCGCAGGTGCTCGGCCGCTAGGATCCTGTCATCTGCCAGCTGGAGAGAGCGGCAGGAGGGAAGGGTTGGCGCGGGCTCAGCCCCTGGGCCGGGCTCTGGCCGCGCCCAGCCCCGGCCTCCCCTGCCCGCACGGCCCTGAGGCCCGGCCAGCAGCCGCTGGCGCCGGGCTCTGGAGGGGGCAGAGGGCCGGCTGCTGCCCGGGGAGCCGCGGTGCCGCCCCGTGCCCGCAGCCCCGCTGGGCCGGGACTCCACGGGCACCCGGCTCGGGGCCGCAGGAGCCTGGAGAAGAGCCCGCGGGGCCCAGGGAAGGCAGCGGCGTGTGGGGCGCAGGCTGGAGCCCCCGGGTGCAGCACTGGGCAGGGGCCACGGCTGCCAGCCCCGCGGCCACGGATCTTCTCCAGGCTGAGGCTGCCACTTCTCCAAGCCATCCTTACCTTGCAGTCATCGATAGTCAAGGGATGTTCCTTTGTCAGGAGCTTCTCGAGATCCCTCCTCTTCAGGAACTTGGCCGCACAATACAGGGTTTCCCGAGAGGCCTGAAGAGCAGCAGAGATGCAGAGATGGCACCACAGCCCAGGGCACAAGGACTCGCATCCCTGTGCCAAGGCCTGGAGAAGGACGCAGCCTCCTCCTCCTCCTGCAGCAGGGCAGGAGGCAGCTGAGCCCCCGTCCCAGGGATGCACAAAACCTCACATTTGCCACACGCCGGTTCTCATCATGGCAGTAGAATAAAAGTAGGTACAGGCTCTTGTTTACAGTTGCCTTCAGGCGCTTTTTTCCCTCCTTCACTACCAACTCCATCACCTTACAGAAGAGGTCAATGGAGAGCAGTTGCATGTAGCTATTTTCCTAGAGGAAAGGAAAAACCCTAAGCATCAATTACTCCAGGCCCACCTAGGCAAAGGCCTGAAAATGCAGACAGCACAAGGTTTCTGGGCAGCACCCAATTCCTGTGGCTCGGGTTGCAGAACCTTACATTGTTAAAGAGCGCCAGGAGTGCCTCAGCCAGCTTTGGGGCGGTGGTGCTGGATACCAGGATGTCTTCGCTCTCCAGCATATTAGTAAGCACACGGAGGGTCAGGGCAACCACCACTCCATCTTCATCAGCCAGCAGATCCACAAAGCTTTCAGACAGGCAGCACATTCTTCTGGCCTGTGTGGAACACAAGGCTGCGCTGTGAAGCCGTGAACAGCTGCACCAGCGACAGCGCCCAGGCACTGCAAGCCCAGCCTGCTGCCGCAGGGCCCAGACACCAAAGGCCTGTCCCAAAGCACTCGGGCAGCTGAGGCAGGAGAGCTGGGAGCAGCTGCCTCAGCTCCTGAAGCCCAGCCAGCCCATGGGGCTGCTCTCCCCAGTGCAGCTTCAGCTGCTGCCCCCTTCTCACCATCAGGGGATCCTTGCTGAGCACCAGCAGGCCTTTGAGCGCCAGGCGACACCTCTTCCTGCACTCGGTCCGCAGGTACCTCGACACGACCCTCAGGACCCAGCCACCACATTTAGTCCAGTCCAGGCATTCCAGAACCTGAAAGGCACAGGGCAGTGGTACAGGGCCCGGCTGGCAGGAGCCCAGAACTGCCCAGGGCCAGCCCCAGGCAGCAGCAGCACAGGGCGCTGGTGCCATCCCAGGAGGCTAGGGATGCGGCTGCGAGAGGGCAGAGAGCTGGGAGGCAGCTCAGCCAGGCAGCGCTGCTCTTCAGGCTCACCTCCACAAGGAATGCCAGGAAAGGCAGATCGCAGCCTGGCTTCTCAATGCTGAGCAGCCGGAGCATGCGGGTTGCGATGCAGGAAGAGAAAGGGATCAAGACATGGCGCATCTCCCTGTCAGGGGCAAAAAGGAAGAAAGAGCCTGAGTAGGGGGGGGCACACTTTTCTCAGGACTGACTCCCAGAGGTGCAGTCTTTCCCCAGCATCCCTGGAGGGGACGTGGGTGCTTTGGGAGGTGGCCACTCCTGTGCACCCTCCTCTCCCAGCCTTTTCCAGTCTGCTCGGCCGTCCCTAAAGAGACGAGGCCCTCTGGCCCATGACCAGAGGGACTGTGTGGGGCAGCCCGGGCACAGGGCACCAATTCCAGGGACAGCAGGGAGCAGGGGGTCTCACCTGGCCAGCAGAGCCACAGCATAGTACTGGGTATGAGCACAGAGCATGGTGTCCCAGCCATGCTTGGACTCCACAGCCATCACCTCATTCTCACACTGCAGCCGGCAGAGCAGGGTCTTCATGACCTGCACTGCAAACCTGTGTGCAGAGCAAAGCCCGGGTCACATTGGGAGCACTGGCACTGGCCACAAGGACATGGAAAGGACGGGAGGACGGAGACCTGTTGGGGTCGCTGGGAAGGTGGTGTTCCTCTCGGCACGCTCTCCAGAAGTGATCGACTTCCTGTGGTGGCATCTGCTGTGTGGTGACGACAACATGGAAAAGCAGAGCCACAAAGAGGCGGGAGGAAAAAAGGATCATTGCCTCGTGGCACTCAGGCACCTGGACAATCACCCACACCACCAGAGTTGCCTGCAAAAGAAGTTGCCATGGAGAGCGCTCAGTGCGAGGTGTCCATGTGGCAGGGCCCCAGGGGAGACGCAGGGGGAGCAGCGGGCCTGGTGGCCCCTGAGCCTGCCCTTAGGCCAGGTTTCAGCCCAGGGCCTGAGGCAGGGAGAGGATGGAGAGCTGCTGGAGAGGCGACCTGGGGGTGAGCAAATGCCCAGAAACTCACAGCCAGAGCAAAGACGCCCTCCTTGTCCCCATCCGAGGTGAACGTGCTGTGCAGAGGCCAATCCTCCATCACACAGAGCAGTGTTGGCAGAACCTTCTCCACTGTGAGACTCGATGAGCCTATGCTTCTCCAGATCATTGCAGCAGCTCTGTGGGATCAGAGCTCTGTGTCAGGGGCATCTCAGCCACACTACCATGCCCTGTGCGGCTCTGGGGGCCGGGTGACAGAGCCCCGGTGCCCTGAAGGGCAGGGAGGGAGCACGGCAGCAGGCTCGGGAAACAGAGGGGCCCGAGGGTCCCGGACCTGTCTGCCGCTCTGGCAGAGCCCATTGCACGGGCCGTGCAGGGCCATGGTCCTAAAGGCCGAGGAGGCCTGAGCTCTCCAGGCAGGTGGGCCCATACCTGTCACATGTTGGGGCACAGCGCAGGAGGGTCAGCACCACATCAGCTGGGTGTTCTTCGGCCAGCCTCACGATGTTCATGGGCAGCCTGGTATCCACATTTCCATGCGATGCAAAATTCTGGTGCATCTTCTTCACAATGGCTGGCACCTGGAAAAGGCATGGGGAAGACTTGGGCCGCTGTCTAGGGGAGCAACTTCACCAGCTTCCCCCAAGAATCGCTTCCCTTCCTGCCACGCTGTGCCGGCCTCAAAGGCTGAGGGGGCCCAGTGGCCGTGGCTGGAGATGACACACAATCCTGGGAGGCCTCTGGCCCCAGCCCCAGGCTGTTTACCTGCTGCTCAGAAGGAATACCACTCTTCTGGATAAAATCCACGGCGGGAGCAGGAATGGCAGTGGGAGTGGGCGTGGCGCCAGTATCTCTGATGCCCTGAGTCTCTCCAGTGTCAGCCGTTTGGAGGGCCACATCCTCAGCCACTGCCTTGTCAGCCTTTGTCCTTTGATCATTCAACGCAGCGTCAAAATTTTCTGAGGGCTCAGCCAAATCCGTGTTGACATCAGGCTCTGCCTGGGGCTCGGTCAGCCCACAGTCAGGCTCAGCTGAGCCCTCAGCTGCCGTGCTGCTGGTGTTTCTACGCCGTATGCGCAGGAATTTTCGGATCATCTGCAGGAGAACAAAGGACAGGGAAGAGAGACGTGTTCCATGGAGTGCTCCAAGCGCGGTGCTCGGCTGAGCAGTGACAGCAGGCCCAGCCCAGGCGGGGATGGCTGCAGGTACCTTCAGTGTCCTGCGGAAGCTTCCACCGGCAGGCCTCTGCTCTTGTGTGCCATCCATGGCTGCATCTGGCAAAGAGCGAGAGCAGCCAGAGCTGAGGGGCTGCGGGAGAGGCCGGAGAACACAGCCCAGCCCTGCCCTCCCCAGGCTGCGATAGGGATGGGATGGGATGGGGCCACATTGGCTGCAGCCATCAGCCCTGTGGCCCAGCTCTGCCACTCACCATCCTGTAGTGTCTGGATCCGCTCGGGCTCTTCAGGCTCTTGTGCTGGGGTAGCTCCAGGGCCTTTGCTTTTTTTCCCCCTGAACACTTTGGACAGGCCGAGAATTCTGCCCGCCATGCCACAGCACCTTTCAAGAGAGATGCCTCAGGAAAGCACTGAGGCAACAAGTTGTGCACTTGCGCCTTGAAAGCACCTGTGGCAGAAGAAGCCTCAGGAAGGCTGCAGGACAGCAAGTCCTGCACTCTGGTCTCAAGGGCTCCTGCCACAATGACAGGAGGTTCCTCGTAGACGATTCAAGCCACCAAATCCCACAGTCCGGCCTGGAGGCCACAGGCCACGGGGATAAGAGATGACTTGGAAAACCTCCGAGTCACCAAGTCGTGCAGTCTGGCCGTGAGGTCAGCTGCACGAGTCACTCCTCGTAGAAGCTCTGGGTCAGGCACAAACGAGTGCGCTGTGCGGGGGCTCCTCACAGCACCGCTCTGGCGCGTCCTGTCCCGTCGCCTGCTCCAAGGAATGTGGCCTGGCTGCGTCACCGCCAGCACCTATGTCCCCACGTGTCACAAAGGGTCCTTGGACACCCTGTGCCATTCCAAGCCACGGTGACCGCGCTGCTGCACCGCGTCACAAAGGGCCAATGCACACACTGTCACCTGCCCTGGGGCCGCTCCCAGCCCAGCCAAAGTGGCCCAGGTTGGAAGGAACCCCTCACCCCAAGTGTCTAAGACAGCCCTGAGACAGCATTTTTCGCAGCGGCTCAAACCGTGGGCAAACGCTGCCCTGCTCTGCGGGTTCAGGGCAGCAGAAGGAGCCCCCAGGGCCGCCGATGCAGCCGCAGCGGGAAGGGCACGGGGCCTCGCACAGAAGCTGGCACGGCCTCCCTGGGACACGTCCCAGCCGGTGGCCGTCCTAAACCCGCGGGTGTGACACAGACGAGGAACCTGTGGGCCGGGGCACGGATGCTGCTCTGACCCCTGGGGCCAGGGCAGCGCTGAAATCGGCAGGCGTGACGGAGCCCCCGCCCAAGCAGAGCTGCCGCCCCCCGAGCCCTGGCAACGCTGGTGCCATCTCCTGCCCCAGAGACCTGTGCCCCGGGGCGCTTCTCTGCCACAGGGCAGCCAAAGCCAACGGGCCCTGGCGGCTGGGCTCCTTCCTACAGGGGATGTTGGCAGGAGCACCTGGAGCAAGTGCTGGCAACACTTGGTCTCTGTCAGAAGCTCTTACTCCATGCTGAAATTGTTTTCTACTTGGAGTGATTTCCTGAAGCACAAAATCACCCTGGCAGCAGAGGCATAGAAGGAGTTGGCATTTAAGAATCCTCAATTCAGGAAAGCTTTTCTTCCCGTTACTCAACTCAAGTAGTTGCAAAAAGTTGCCAACTTCCTAAATTTATAGCAATGGCCTGAGAACCTGATAGATTTGCAAGCTTCCTTCCCATCTCAAAGCAGTGTTAGAAATGATCAGAGCCAATTTCCAAACTCAAAGATTTAGTTAACAAATTTGAAAAGCAATTTCGGGAAATGCTACGATAAATCAGGACAACATGGATCGAATGTTGGGTGGTCAATCCGGGAGCAGCAAAGGGTGCTTCTCCAGAGTACTGCCCACAACTTCGGGGTCTCGGGGGAGGTGTTTTAGACCATTGTTCTACCCTGAGGCAAAAACAAGACGGTAACAAAGAACCCGAAGAACATGACATCGTGTACATAAGAGAATCATTGAAATGTCTGGTGTCCGCAAGGGGTATCTGAAAGAGTTTCCTGAGAAATTGAAAAGACGTCTGCATGAAAAGTCTCCGAATCTTCTGTCAGATGGTTTCTGCCGCCCTCCGCCCAGATTGGTATGGGATCTCCTGATGAGCTGTGAAGATGTGGTCAGCCCATGCTTCATGGGCCCTTTCCCGCTTATCTCTCTGGCAGATGTCCAGGTAACACCTTAGGACAGTGAAAAGACTGTGGTATGCAAAGAGAGGCCCTGGAAGTGTTTCCAGCAATTCTGGGGATTTTACCTTCCACTGCAAAGTTTTAAGACACACGATTAAAATCCAGGAATTTAATACTTTGTATCTATTACAGCAGCAACACATTTGCCTTAAGGTCATCCACTGCATGTCGCTTTGCAAAGCAGAAGACCACACAGAGGCAAAACAAAGGCCTTACTTTGGTTTCAAACATTTTTCTAGGAAGGCATGGGAAGAGCCTAATTCTCTTAAGGAATCAAAGCTCTCCAGGAATGAAAGCCCACTCAGTGTTACAAAAGAAGCCCAAACAAATGAGTAGATTGCAAAAGGGCTAATCCTCCCCCTGCTCCAGATATGGAAGTGGCCAAAAAAGTAGAGCTCTCCCCTCTTCTTCTCTGCAGGAGAAGCAGGATGACTAAGAGAAAAAGTCCCAGCTATTCCTTCAGTCCTCCATCACCAAAGCTGTGCCATAGCACAGGTGCTGCCTTCAAAGTGACCCCAGTTCCAGCCTAGACCTCTCACCTTCCAGACAACTCCTTCCCCAACACGCCCAGCAACAGCAACCCCAGCTCAACACCCTGCCAAGACCCGCAGCCGTCCCCATGCCTGCGCAGAGCTTTCCCAACCCCTGGTTCCCTGCACGTGCCGTGGCATGGCACTCAGGAGGATGTGCTCCAAGGCCTTCCCCGCTAGCAAGCTCAGGCTGCCAGGCCTACGGTTCCTGGATCATCCTTCCCACCCACCCTTCCCGTGCACGGCTGGTCCATTTGCGCTCAGCTCCGACTTGGCCGCTTCAGCAGGACTGCTGCTAAAGGATGGAGAGCAGCCCGGCAAGCTCCTTCTCCAGCTCCCTCTTTACTCTCGGGGCAGGTAGAACATGCCACAGGAAAGCAAGCAGTGCCAAAAGACTTGGGCCAGCATCAGGCACATTGAGGAATGAAACAAGGCCTTTGTTCGATGGAAGGAAGCACAAGCAATTGACAGAAGTGAAGAGGACTTAGCACAGATATCCAGAAGTCCTTAGCACCAGTTAACATCAGCAAAACCTGGAAGCCTAACTTGACATGAGAGTGACTTGACAAAAAGCTTGAGACATAGCCTTTGGGAAGACCTAAGGGCGGCTACAGAATCAGCCCTGTGCAGGGAAGGCATGAGGAAGATGAGCTGCTTTGGTGAGCTGAGACTCCTCCTGGCCAGCAGGTGGACATTAACTTCAGGCCTAGGATTCTGACGCAATGTGTTTCCTTCTAAGCCCCTGCCTATGGAATCACCTCAGCAGTCTAAAGACGGAAGGGATTTTTGATAGAATTCCTACAGAAACCCACTGAAATTTGGACGTGGCGAAGAAGCCTTGTGCTGGGGTGCAGAGCCCTAACCTCCTGCCAATAAAAGAGCTCTTGGTGGACAATGCATTTGTCTGCTGATTTCATTGAATTCTAGAGACCTCTCAGGACTGCTCTATCCTGAGGGAAGGCCCTTGGCCTTGAGCTGTAGGCACCCGCGCAAGCTTCAGATCAGCTCCCTCAGCTTCCAGGACCTCTCTTGGCCGGCATCCTGACGGGGAGGCAGGACCGCTGCCAGGCACTGCTGGGACCCAGCAGGACAGGACCGGCTGTCTCGTGTCCACGTAGCACCCCCTGACACAGCCAGGGTCATCCCGAAAGCAGACAAGGCTCACGTGTCAGCGCAGAGGGGCAAGGAGCGCTGGGCTCCTCTCAGGGTGTCTCAGCTGGGCCTGCTCCACAAGACGCCCCCATTTGAAGGCCTGCTAATGCCCAGCTGCTAGAAATGCCTGCCTTGTTCTCTCCAAGATGCAGAGGAAGAGGCAGGGAGCAGGGCGCCTTGGGAGGCAAAGCTTCCAAGCCTTTTCTGAGGCCGCTCACACAGCAAGAGCAGCCAAGACTCTCCCTGCTGCCTGGCCCACACAGCCCAGCTCGGTGCTGGCCCTCTGGGCCGCAGCAGCCTCCAGCAAGCAAGAGGCAAATGCATATTGCCAAGAGTTGAAGCACAGCAGACAGGTAAGATGTGAGACGTGTGTGCGGGAAGGCCTTTGAATTCACAGCTCTCCAAGACAGCTTTGGGGCTGGCAGCTGGACAGAGATGCTCCTGCTCACACCTGTGTCCAAAGGGGGGGAACACACCCTGCTGCAGGTGCTTGCCTTGGTCTCTGCAGGTCCAGCTGGATTCCAAACCTGCTCTTCACAGCCTTCTCCCTTCCCTTGTCCGCCTGCCAAGGGCAACGGGCCTCAAGGACTGAAAGGACCACAGAGAGCCAAAGGGGGACAGTTGTTCCTACATCACTGGGAGCTCCTAGGAAAGCGCTTTCCTTCAGCAGCAAGCCCCTTTCCCCCAGAGGCCTTTCCCCAGATTGGAAGCTTTCCTGGGGAATGCCAAGACACTCTTAAGAAACCCTGGCAAGGCTGAATTTCTTTCTGGTCCTTTCTGGACAGGCGCTCCAGCTCTAGCTGGCATTTCCCCCAGTGTGATTCCAGCTGGAGGTTGACACATGCAGCCCCAGGCCCTCTACAAACACAAGCTGCCCGCTGCCTCCACTCCTGCCTGCGCTCACAGCAGCAAAAGCAGGCTCTTCCCGGCCAGAGACCAGAGCCCTGACCCCGCAGGACGCTCTCGCCAGCACCTTCCAGGACTCTCCGCTGTGCACGCAGCACTTTTCCTGCCCGCTCTCCACAGCCTTTGGAAGACAGAGCACAACCTGGCTGGCGCTGCCATCAGCACACTGCAAACACGGGCAGAGGAAGGAGAAGCAGGGGCTGCTTTGCGGCCATGCCCAGGAGAGACTGGAAGGCTGCCCTCCCTCTGCTCTCACTCGCTTGGCTTTCTGGCAGCCTCTGAGGCAGGGGCTGCGATTCCTCAGCTCTGGGCACCAGAACCGCAGCCGGGATCCCGGCACTGCCTGACGGTGCTGGGGCCATTGGCTGGGTCACGCGTCCGAGTCTCGGCCACCGTGCTGCTGCTGCTGCTGCTTCACTTGCCCTTAGGCACACCCCAAGCTCCCTGTTAAGGCCTGATGGTCTCTGCTTCTGCCATCTCCCCGACCCTGTGCAGGGATGGAGCACTGCTGTGCTTTCAGCAAGCTATTCTTGAAAGCTTCCAGCATTCCAAGCTCCTTTGCCCTCTGTAGATGCTTGCCATGAAATCCCTCACAGCTGGCTTCAGAGCGTCCTCAGGTTGGCTCTCTCAAAATCCGGGAGCTTCAGGCTGCTCAGTAGGACCTTAAACTGCACAGTGTTGTGGAACTGGACCTTCAGCACAGGCACCTTTCCAACCTGACGCGGCCTCGCTCCTCTGTGTCTCTGCACAAAAGACGGCGCGCAAGAGGACGGCAGCAGGGGCCTGTGTGTGCTAGGGCTCAGATTTTACACCGTTTCAGCTCCACAGAGACGCAGGTGAAGTGAAGAAGCCAAAGTGTTTATTAATTCAAGGCCAAGCAAAGGGATGAGCTGGGAAGGAATAAGGGGGGATGGGCAGGGTCTGAGGGCTGGGGGGAGGGAGCTAAGTACAAAGAGCGAGAGGTGTGAAGCCAGGAGAATTGTGCTCAGCCTCAGCTGTGCGTGGAGCTCCAGCAGCACTGAGAGATGGTGTCCTCTTCAGTGTCTCCTGGTGTGTTCTTGGGACACCGGTTTGCTGGATTCAGAAGACGTCCCCAGTTGTTTCGCTTTCTGGGGAAAGCAGGCTTCATTTTGCAGGTTCAGAGCATGACGGGCTGTTGTCTTGCCTCTGGGTTTGAAGGGCTGCAAGAGAGAAGAATAGAGACATGGTCAGAGGCTGGATCTGTGGGAATCCTAGGAGATCTTCCTGCCAGGGCCATCCCATCCAGCCCTCGTCCACACAAGGAGCAGAGGCCTCCAGAGCCGGGGATTGCAGCTGTCTGCCCGGGCAGTGCAGCTTCCCCCGCCAGAGCCGCTGACGGCCCGCTGCCCTCACTCACCCTGACTGAGAAGGTGAAGCTGTCCTGGCTGCCCCCTCAGAGAGCGTGTCACGGCCCCAGCGGCACGGCTCCCTGCCAGCGCCGCTGCCAGCCCTGTGGCCACACGGCCTCCTGCCCCGGCAGGGCTCAGCCCGGGCCCTTGCCGCCAGCTGCCGCCCCAGGGCACGGCTGCCAGAGGGCGGCAGCAGCCCCGAGGGCAGGCGGGGCTCCACGGCGCCGGGCCCGGATGCCGCTGCTGCAGCCGGGGCAGCAGCAGCCAGGGCCGGGGCCGAGCTGCGGCGGGCCAGGGAGGGAGCCCGGGCTCGTGGCTCACCCAAGAACCACATGGCCGCCTCTGGCAGGGACTCCTGTGGGTTCTCCAGGTAGGGCAGGGCCCGGCGCAGGTGCTCGGCCGCTAGGATCCTGTCATCTGCCAGCTGGAGAGAGCGGCAGGAGGGAAGGGTTGGCGCGGGCTCAGCCCCTGGGCCGGGCTCTGGCCGCGCCCAGCCCCGGCCTCCCCTGCCCGCACGGCCCTGAGGCCCGGCCAGCAGCCGCTGGCGCCGGGCTCTGGAGGGGGCAGAGGGCCGGCTGCTGCCCGGGGAGCCGCGGTGCCGCCCCGTGCCCGCAGCCCCGCTGGGCCGGGACTCCACGGGCACCCGGCTCGGGGCCGCAGGAGCCTGGAGAAGAGCCCGCGGGGCCCAGGGAAGGCAGCGGCGTGTGGGGCGCAGGCTGGAGCCCCCGGGTGCAGCACTGGGCAGGGGCCACGGCTGCCAGCCCCGCGGCCACGGATCTTCTCCAGGCTGAGGCTGCCACTTCTCCAAGCCATCCTTACCTTGCAGTCATCGATAGTCAAGGGATGTTCCTTTGTCAGGAGCTTCTCGAGATCCCTCCTCTTCAGGAACTTGGCCGCACAATACAGGGTTTCCCGAGAGGCCTGAAGAGCAGCAGAGATGCAGAGATGGCACCACAGCCCAGGGCACAAGGACTCGCATCCCTGTGCCAAGGCCTGGAGAAGGACGCAGCCTCCTCCTCCTCCTGCAGCAGGGCAGGAGGCAGCTGAGCCCCCGTCCCAGGGATGCACAAAACCTCACATTTGCCACACGCCGGTTCTCATCATGGCAGTAGAATAAAAGTAGGTACAGGCTCTTGTTTACAGTTGCCTTCAGGCGCTTTTTTCCCTCCTTCACTACCAACTCCATCACCTTACAGAAGAGGTCAATGGAGAGCAGTTGCATGTAGCTATTTTCCTAGAGGAAAGGAAAAAACCTAAGCATCAATTACTCCAGGCCCACCTAGGCAAAGGCCTGAAAATGCAGACAGCACAAGGTTTCTGGGCAGCACCCAATTCCTGTGGCTCGGGTTGCAGAACCTTACATTGTTAAAGAGCGCCAGGAGTGCCTCAGCCAGCTTTGGGGCGGTGGTGCTGGATACCAGGATGTCTTCGCTCTCCAGCATATTAGTAAGCACACGGAGGGTCAGGGCAACCACCACTCCATCTTCATCAGCCAGCAGATCCACAAAGCTTTCAGACAGGCAGCACATTCTTCTGGCCTGTGTGGAACACAAGGCTGCGCTGTGAAGCCGTGAACAGCTGCACCAGCGACAGCGCCCAGGCACTGCAAGCCCAGCCTGCTGCCGCAGGGCCCAGACACCAAAGGCCTGTCCCAAAGCACTCGGGCAGCTGAGGCAGGAGAGCTGGGAGCAGCTGCCTCAGCTCCTGAAGCCCAGCCAGCCCATGGGGCTGCTCTCCCCAGTGCAGCTTCAGCTGCTGCCCCCTTCTCACCATCAGGGGATCCTTGCTGAGCACCAGCAGGCCTTTGAGCGCCAGGCGACACCTCTTCCTGCACTCGGTCCGCAGGTACCTCGACACGACCCTCAGGACCCAGCCACCACATTTAGTCCAGTCCAGGCATTCCAGAACCTGAAAGGCACAGGGCAGTGGTACAGGGCCCGGCTGGCAGGAGCCCAGAACTGCCCAGGGCCAGCCCCAGGCAGCAGCAGCACAGGGCGCTGGTGCCATCCCAGGAGGCTAGGGATGCGGCTGCGAGAGGGCAGAGAGCTGGGAGGCAGCTCAGCCAGGCAGCGCTGCTCTTCAGGCTCACCTCCACAAGGAATGCCAGGAAAGGCAGATCGCAGCCTGGCTTCTCAATGCTGAGCAGCCGGAGCATGCGGGTTGCGATGCAGGAAGAGAAAGGGATCAAGACATGGCGCATCTCCCTGTCAGGGGCAAAAAGGAAGAAAGAGCCTGAGTAGGGGGGGGCACACTTTTCTCAGGACTGACTCCCAGAGGTGCAGTCTTTCCCCAGCATCCCTGGAGGGGACGTGGGTGCTTTGGGAGGTGGCCACTCCTGTGCACCCTCCTCTCCCAGCCTTTTCCAGTCTGCTCGGCCGTCCCTAAAGAGACGAGGCCCTCTGGCCCATGACCAGAGGGACTGTGTGGGGCAGCCCGGGCACAGGGCACCAATTCCAGGGACAGCAGGGAGCAGGGGGTCTCACCTGGCCAGCAGAGCCACAGCATAGTACTGGGTATGAGCACAGAGCATGGTGTCCCAGCCATGCTTGGACTCCACAGCCATCACCTCATTCTCACACTGCAGCCGGCAGAGCAGGGTCTTCATGACCTGCACTGCAAACCTGTGTGCAGAGCAAAGCCCGGGTCACATTGGGAGCACTGGCACTGGCCACAAGGACATGGAAAGGACGGGAGGACGGAGACCTGTTGGGGTCGCTGGGAAGGTGGTGTTCCTCTCGGCACGCTCTCCAGAAGTGATCGACTTCCTGTGGTGGCATCTGCTGTGTGGTGACGACAACATGGAAAAGCAGAGCCACAAAGAGGCGGGAGGAAAAAAGGATCATTGCCTCGTGGCACTCAGGCACCTGGACAATCACCCACACCACCAGAGTTGCCTGCAAAAGAAGTTGCCATGGAGAGCGCTCAGTGCGAGGTGTCCATGTGGCAGGGCCCCAGGGGAGACGCAGGGGGAGCAGCGGGCCTGGTGGCCCCTGAGCCTGCCCTTAGGCCAGGTTTCAGCCCAGGGCCTGAGGCAGGGAGAGGATGGAGAGCTGCTGGAGAGGCGACCTGGGGGTGAGCAAATGCCCAGAAACTCACAGCCAGAGCAAAGACGCCCTCCTTGTCCCCATCCGAGGTGAACGTGCTGTGCAGAGGCCAATCCTCCATCACACAGAGCAGTGTTGGCAGAACCTTCTCCACTGTGGGACTCGATGAGCCTATGCTTCTCCAGATCATTGCAGCAGCTCTGTGGGATCAGAGCTCTGTGTCAGGGGCATCTCAGCCACACTACCATGCCCTGTGCGGCTCTGGGGGCCGGGTGACAGAGCCCCGGTGCCCTGAAGGGCAGGGAGGGAGCACGGCAGCAGGCTCGGGAAACAGAGGGGCCCGAGGGTCCCGGACCTGTCTGCCGCTCTGGCAGAGCCCATTGCACAGGCCGTGCAGGGCCATGGTCCTAAAGGCCGAGGAGGCCTGAGCTCTCCAGGCAGGTGGGCCCATACCTGTCACATGTTGGGGCACAGCGCAGGAGGGTCAGCACCACATCAGCTGGGTGTTCTTCGGCCAGCCTCACGATGTTCATGGGCAGCCTGGTATCCACATTTCCATGCGATGCAAAATTCTGGTGCATCTTCTTCACAATGGCTGGCACCTGGAAAAGGCATGGGGAAGACTTGGGCCGCTGTCTAGGGGAGCAACTTCACCAGCTTCCCCCAAGAATCGCTTCCCTTCCTGCCACGCTGTGCCGGCCTCAAAGGCTGAGGGGGCCCAGTGGCCGTGGCTGGAGATGACACACAATCCTGGGAGGCCTCTGGCCCCAGCCCCAGGCTGTTTACCTGCTGCTCAGAAGGAATACCACTCTTCTGGATAAAATCTACAGCGGGAGCAGGAATGGCAGTGGGAGTGGGCGTGGCGCCAGTATCTCTGATGCCCTGAGTCTCTCCAGTGTCAGCCGTTTGGAGGGCCACAGCCTCAGCCACTGCCTTGTCAGCCCTTGCCCTTTGATCATTCAATGCAGCATCAAAATTTTCTAATGGCTCAGCCAAATCCGTGTTGACATCAGGCTCTGCCTGGGGCTCGGTCAGCCCACAGTCAGGCTCAGCTGAGCCCTCAGCTGCCGTGCTGCTGGTGTTTCTACGCCGTATGCGCAGGAATTTTCGGATCATCTGCAGGAGAACAAAGGACAGGGAAGAGAGACGTGTTCCATGGAGTGCTCCAAGCGCGGTGCTCGGCTGAGCAGTGACAGCAGGCCCAGCCCAGGCGGGGATGGCTGCAGGTACCTTCAGTGTCCTGCGGAAGCTTCCACCGGCAGGCCTCTGCTCTTGTGTGCCATCCATGGCTGCATCTGGCAAAGAGCGAGAGCAGCCAGAGCTGAGGGGCTGCGGGAGAGGCCGGAGAACACAGCCCAGCCCTGCCCTCCCCAGGCTGCGATAGGGATGGGATGGGATGGGGCCACATTGGCTGCAGCCATCAGCCCTGTGGCCCAGCTCTGCCACTCACCATCCTGTAGTGTCTGGATCCGCTCGGGCTCTTCAGGCTCTTGTGCTGGGGTAGCTCCAGGGCCTTTGCTTTTTTTCCCCCTGAACACTTTGGACAGGCCGAGAAATCTGCCCGCCATGCCACAGCACCTTTCAAGAGAGATGCCTCAGGAAAGCACTGAGGCAACAAGTTGTGCACTTGCGCCTTGAAAGCACCTGTGGCAGAAGAAGCCTCAGGAAGGCTGCAGGACAGCAAGTCCTGCACTCTGGTCTCAAGGGCTCCTGCCACAATTACAGGAGGTTCCTCGTAGACGATTCAAGCCACCAAATCCCACAGTCCGGCCTGGAGGCCACAGGCCACGGGGATAAGAGATGACTTGGAAAACCTCCGAGTCACCAAGTCGTGCAGTCTGGCCGTGAGGTCAGCTGCACGAGTCACTCCTCGTAGAAGCTCTGGGTCAGGCACAAACGAGTGCGCTGTGCGGGGGCTCCTCACAGCACCGCTCTGGCGCGTCCTGTCCCGTCGCCTGCTCCAAGGAATGTGGCCTGGCTGCGTCACCGCCAGCACCTATGTCCCCACGTGTCACAAAGGGTCCTTGGACACCCTGCGCCATTCCAAGCCACGGTGACCGCGCTGCTGCACCGCGTCACAAAGGGCCAATGCACACACTGTCACCTGCCCTGGGGCCGCTCCCAGCCCAGCCAAAGTGGCCCAGGTTGGAAGGAACCCCTCACCCCAAGTGTCTAAGACAGCCCTGAGACAGCATTTTTCGCAGCGGCTCAAACCGTGGGCAAACGCTGCCCTGCTCTGCGGGTTCAGGGCAGCAGAAGGAGCCCCCAGGGCCGCCGATGCAGCCGCAGCGGGAAGGGCACGGGGCCTCGCACAGAAGCTGGCACGGCCTCCCTGGGACACGTCCCAGCCGGTGGCCGTCCTAAACCCGCGGGTGTGACACAGACGAGGAACCTGTGGGCCGGGGCACGGACGCTGCTCTGACCCCTGGGGCCAGGGCAGCGCTGAAATCGGCAGGCGTGACGGAGCCCCCGCCCAAGCAGAGCTGCCGCCCCCCGAGCCCTGGCAACGCTGGTGCCATCTCCTGCCCCAGAGACCTGTGCCCCGGGGCGCTTCTCTGCCACAGGGCAGCCAAAGCCAACGGGCCCTGGCGGCTGGGCTCCTTCCTACAGGGGATGTTGGCAGGAGCACCTGGAGCAAGTGCTGGCAACACTTGGTCTCTGTCAGAAGCTCTTACTCCATGCTGAAATTGTTTTCTACTTGGAGTGATTTCCTGAAGCACAAAATCACCCTGGCAGCAGAGGCATAGAAGGAGTTGGCATTTAAGAATCCTCAATTCAGGAAAGCTTTTCTTCCCGTTACTCAACTCAAGTAGTTGCAAAAAGTTGCCAACTTCCTAAATTTATAGCAATGGCCTGAGAACCTGATAGATTTGCAAGCTTCCTTCCCATCTCAAAGCAGTGTTAGAAATGATCAGAGCCAATTTCCAAACTCATGGATTTAGTTAACAAATTTGAAAAGCAATTTCGGGAAATGCTACGATAAATCAGGACAACATGGATCGAATGTTGGGTGGTCAATCCGGGAGCAGCAAAGGGTGCTTCTCCAGAGTACTGCCCACAACTTCGGGGTCTCGGGGGAGGTGTTTTAGACCATTGTTCTACCCTGAGGCAAAAACAAGACGGTAACAAAGAACCCGAAGAACATGACATCGTGTACATAAGAGAATCATTGAAATGTCTGGTGTCCGCAAGGGGTATCTGAAAGAGTTTCCTGAGAAATTGAAAAGACGTCTGCATGAAAAGTCTCCGAATCTTCTGTCAGATGGTTTCTGCCGCCCTCCGCCCAGATTGGTATGGGATCTCCTGATGAGCTGTGAAGATGTGGTCAGCCCATGCTTCATGGGCCCTTTCCCGCTTATCTCTCTGGCAGATGTCCAGGTAACACCTTAGGACAGTGAAAAGACTGTGGTATGCAAAGAGAGGCCCTGGAAGTGTTTCCAGCAATTCAGGGGATTTTACCTTCCACTGCAAAGTTTTAAGACACACGATTAAAATCCAGGAATTTAATACTTTGTATCTATTACAGCAGCAACACATTTGCCTTAAGGTCATCCACTGCATGTCGCTTTGCAAAGCAGAAGACCACACAGAGGCAAAACAAAGGCCTTACTTTGGTTTCAAACATTTTTCTAGGAAGGCATGGGAAGAGCCTAATTCTCTTAAGGAATCAAAGCTCTCCAGGAATGAAAGCCCACTCAGTGTTACAAAAGAAGCCCAAACAAATGAGTAGATTGCAAAAGGGCTAATCCTCCCCCTGCTCCAGATATGGAAGTGGCCAAAAAAGTAGAGCTCTCCCCTCTTCTTCTCTGCAGGAGAAGCAGGATGACTAAGAGAAAAAGTCCCAGCTATTCCTTCAGTCCTCCATCACCAAAGCTGTGCCATAGCACAGGTGCTGCCTTCAAAGTGACCCCAGTTCCAGCCTAGACCTCTCACCTTCCAGACAACTCCTTCCCCAACACGCCCAGCAACAGCAACCCCAGCTCAACACCCTGCCAAGACCCGCAGCTGTCCCCATGCCTGCGCAGAGCTTTCCCAACCCCTGGTTCCCTGCACGTGCCGTGGCATGGCACTCAGGAGGATGTGCTCCAAGGCCTTCCCCGCTAGCAAGCTCAGGCTGCCAGGCCTACGGTTCCTGGATCATCCTTCCCACCCACCCTTCCCGTGCACGGCTGGTCCATTTGCGCTCAGCTCCGACTTGGCCGCTTCACCAGGACTGCTGCTAAAGGATGGAGAGCAGCCCGGCAAGCTCCTTCTCCAGCTCCCTCTTTACTCTCGGGGCAGGTAGAACATGCCACAGGAAAGCAAGCAGTGCCAAAAGACTTGGGCCAGCATCAGGCACATTGAGGAATGAAACAAGGCCTTTGTTCGATGGAAGGAAGCACAAGCAATTGACAGAAGTGAAGAGGACTTAGCACAGATATCCAGAAGTCCTTAGCACCAGTTAACATCAGCAAAACCTGGAAGCCTAACTTGACATGAGAGTGACTTGACAAAAAGCTTGAGACATAGCCTTTGGGAAGACCTAAGGGCGGCTACAGAATCAGCCCTGTGCAGGGAAGGCATGAGGAAGATGAGCTGCTTTGGTGAGCTGAGACTCCTCCTGGCCAGCAGGTGGACATTAACTTCAGGCCTAGGATTCTGACGCAATGTGTTTCCTTCTAAGCCCCTGCCTATGGAATCACCTCAGCAGTCTAAAGACGGAAGGGATTTTTGATAGAATTCCTACAGAAACCCACTGAAATTTGGACGTGGCGAAGAAGCCTTGTGCTGGGGTGCAGAGCCCTAACCTCCTGCCAATAAAAGAGCTCTTGGTGGACAATGCATTTGTCTGCTGATTTCATTGAATTCTAGAGACCTCTCAGGACTGCTCTATCCTGAGGGAAGGCCCTTGGCCTTGAGCTGTAGGCACCCGCGCAAGCTTCAGATCAGCTCCCTCAGCTTCCAGGACCTCTCTTGGCCGGCATCCTGACGGGGAGGCAGGACCGCTGCCAGGCACTGCTGGGACCCAGCAGGACAGGACCGGCTGTCTCGTGTCCACGTAGCACCCCCTGACACAGCCAGGGTCATCCCGAAAGCAGACAAGGCTCACGTGTCAGCGCAGAGGGGCAAGGAGCGCTGGGCTCCTCTCAGGGTGTCTCAGCTGGGCCTGCTCCACAAGACGCCCCCATTTGAAGGCCTGCTAATGCCCAGCTGCCAGAAATGCCTGCCTTGTTCTCTCCAAGATGCAGAGGAAGAGGCAGGGAGCAGGGCGCCTTGGGAGGCAAAGCTTCCAAGCCTTTTCTGAGGCCGCTCACACACCAAGAGCAGCCAAGACTCTCCCTGCTGCCTGGCCCACACAGCCCAGCTCGGTGCTGGCCCTCTGGGCCGCAGCAGCCTCCAGCAAGCAAGAGGCAAATGCATATTGCCAAGAGTTGAAGCACAGCAGACAGGTAAGATGTGAGACGTGTGTGCGGGAAGGCCTTTGAATTCACAGCTCTCCAAGACAGCTTTGGGGCTGGCAGCTGGACAGAGATGCTCCTGCTCACACCTGTGTCCAAAGGGGGGAAACACACCCTGCTGCAGGTGCTTGCCTTGGTCTCTGCAGGTCCAGCTGGATTCCAAACCTGCTCTTCACAGCCTTCTCCCTTCCCTTGTCCGCCTGCCAAGGGCAACGGGCCTCAAGGACTGAAAGGACCACAGAGAGCCAAAGGGGGACAGTTGTTCCTACATCACTGGGAGCTCCTAGGAAAGCGCTTTCCTTCAGCAGCAAGCCCCTTTCCCCCAGAGGCCTTTCCCCAGATTGGAAGCTTTCCTGGGGAATGCCAAGACACTCTTAAGAAACCCTGGCAAGGCTGAATTTCTTTCTGGTCCTTTCTGGACAGGCGCTCCAGCTCTAGCTGGCATTTCCCCCAGTGTGATTCCAGCTGGAGGTTGACACATGCAGCCCCAGGCCCTCTACAAACACAAGCTGCCCGCTGCCTCCACTCCTGCCTGCGCTCACAGCAGCAAAAGCAGGCTCTTCCCGGCCAGAGACCAGAGAGCCCTGTTCCCGCAAGACGCTCTCGCCAGCACCTTCCAGGACTCTCCGCTGTGCACGCAGCACTTTTCCTGCCCGCTCTCCACAGCCTTTGGAAGACAGAGCACAACCTGGCTGGCGCTGCCATCAGCACACCCCAAACACGGGCAGAGGAAGGAGAAGCAGGGGCTGCTTTGCGGCCATGCCCAGGAGAGACTGGAAGGCTGCCCTCCCTCTGCTCTCACTCGCTTGGCTTTCTGGCAGCCTCTGAGGCAGGGGCTGCGATTCCTCAGCTCTGGGCACCAGAACCGCAGCCGGGATCCCGGCACTGCCTGACGGCGCTGGGGCCATTGGCTGGGTCACGCGTCCGAGTCTCGGCCACCGTGCTGCTGCTGCTGCTGCTTCACTTGCCCTTAGGCACACCCCAAGCTCCCTGTTAAGGCCTGATGGTCTCTGCTTCTGCCATCTCCCCGACCCTGTGCAGGGATGGAGCACTGCTGTGCTTTCAGCAAGCTATTCTTGAAAGCTTCCAGCATTCCAAGCTCCTTTGCCCTCTGTAGATGCTTGCCATGGAATCCCTCACAGCTGGCTTCAGAGCGTCCTCAGGTTGGCTCTCTCAAAATCCGGGAGCTTCAGGCTGCTCAGTAGGACCTTAAACTGCACAGTGTTGTGGAACTGGACCTTCAGCACAGGCACCTTTCCAACCTGACGCGGCCTCGCTCCTCTGTGTCTCTGCACAAAAGACGGCGCGCAAGAGGACGGCAGCAGGGGCCTGTGTGTGCTAGGGCTCAGATTTTACACCGTTTCAGCTCCACAGAGACGCAGGTGAAGTGAAGAAGCCAAAGTGTTTATTAATTCAAGGCCAAGCAAAGGGATGAGCTGGGAAGGAATAAGGGGGGATGGGCAGGGTCTGAGGGCTGGGGGGAGGGAGCTAAGTACAAAGAGCGAGAGGTGTGAAGCCAGGAGAATTGTGCTCAGCCTCAGCTGTGCGTGGAGCTCCAGCAGCACTGAGAGATGGTGTCCTCTTCAGTGTCTCCTGGTGTGTTCTTGGGACACCGGTTTGCTGGATTCAGAAGACGTCCCCAGTTGTTTAGCTTTCTGGGGAAAGCAGGCTTCATTTTGCAGGTTCAGAGCATGACGGCCTGTTGTCTTGCCTCTGGGTTTGAAGGGCTGCAAGAGAGAAGAATAGAGACATGGTCAGAGGCTGGATCTGTGGGAATCCTAGGAGATCTTCCTGCCAGGGCCATCCCATCCAGCCCTCGTCCACACAGGGAGCAAAGGCCTCCAGAGCTGAGGATTGCAGCTGTCTGCCCGGGCAGTGCAGCTTCCCCCGCCAGAGCCGCTGACGGCCCGCTGCCCTCACTCACCCTGACTGAGAAGGTGAAGCTGTCCTGGCTGCCCCCTCAGAGAGCGTGTCACGGCCCCAGCGGCACGGCTCCCTGCCAGCGCCGCTGCCAGCCCTGTGGCCACACGGCCTCCTGCCCCGGCAGGGCTCAGCCCGGGCCCTTGCCACCAGCTGCCGCCCCAGGGCACGGCTGCCAGAGGGCGGCAGCAGCCCCGAGGGCAGGCGGGGCTCCACGGCGCCGGGCCCGGATGCCACTGCTGCAGCCGGGGCAGCAGCAGCCAGGGCCGGGGCCGAGCTGCGGCGGGCCAGGGAGGGAGCCCGGGCTCGTGGCTCACCCAAGAACCACATGGCTGCCTCTGGCAGGGACTCCTGTGGGTTCTCCAGGTAGGGCAGGGCCCGGCGCAGGTGCTCGGCCGCTAGGATCCTGTCATCTGCCAGCTGGAGAGAGCGGCAGGAGGGAAGGGTTGGCGCGGGCTCAGCCCCTGGGCCGGGCTCTGGCCGCGCCCAGCCCCGGCCTCCCCTGCCCGCACGGCCCTGAGGCCCGGCCAGCAGCCGCTGGCGCCGGGCTCTGGAGGGGGCAGAGGGCCGGCTGCTGCCCGGGGAGCCGCGGTGCCGCCCCGTGCCCGCAGCCCCGCTGGGCCGGGACTCCACGGGCACCCGGCTCGGGGCCGCAGGAGCCTGGAGAAGAGCCCGCGGGGCCCAGGGAAGGCAGCGGCGTGTGGGGCGCAGGCTGGAGCCCCCGGGTGCAGCACTGGGCAGGGGCCACGGCTGCCAGCCCCGCGGCCACGGATCTTCTCCAGGCTGAGGCTGCCACTTCTCCAAGCCATCCTTACCTTGCAGTCATCGATAGTCAAGGGATGTTCCTTTGTCAGGAGCTTCTCGAGATCCCTCCTCTTCAGGAACTTGGCCGCACAATACAGGGTTTCCCGAGAGGCCTGAAGAGCAGCAGAGATGCAGAGATGGCACCACAGCCCAGGGCACAAGGACTCGCATCCCTGTGCCAAGGCCTGGAGAAGGACGCAGCCTCCTCCTCCTCCTGCAGCAGGGCAGGAGGCAGCTGAGCCCCCGTCCCAGGGATGCACAAAACCTCACATTTGCCACACGCCGGTTCTCATCATGGCAGTAGAATAAAAGTAGGTACAGGCTCTTGTTTACAGTTGCCTTCAGGCGCTTTTTTCCCTCCTTCACTACCAACTCCATCACCTTACAGAAGAGGTCAATGGAGAGCAGTTGCATGTAGCTATTTTCCTAGAGGAAAGGAAAAAACCTAAGCATCAATTACTCCAGGCCCACCTAGGCAAAGGCCTGAAAATGCAGACAGCACAAGGTTTCTGGGCAGCACCCAATTCCTGTGGCTCGGGTTGCAGAACCTTACATTGTTAAAGAGCGCCAGGAGTGCCTCAGCCAGCTTTGGGGCGGTGGTGCTGGATACCAGGATGTCTTCGCTCTCCAGCATATTAGTAAGCACACGGAGGGTCAGGGCAACCACCACTCCATCTTCATCAGCCAGCAGATCCACAAAGCTTTCAGACAGGCAGCACATTCTTCTGGCCTGTGTGGAACACAAGGCTGCGCTGTGAAGCCGTGAACAGCTGCACCAGCGACAGCGCCCAGGCACTGCAAGCCCAGCCTGCTGCCGCAGGGCCCAGACACCAAAGGCCTGTCCCAAAGCACTCGGGCAGCTGAGGCAGGAGAGCTGGGAGCAGCTGCCTCAGCTCCTGAAGCCCAGCCAGCCCATGGGGCTGCTCTCCCCAGTGCAGCTTCAGCTGCTGCCCCCTTCTCACCATCAGGGGATCCTTGCTGAGCACCAGCAGGCCTTTGAGCGCCAGGCGACACCTCTTCCTGCACTCGGTCCGCAGGTACCTCGACACGACCCTCAGGACCCAGCCACCACATTTAGTCCAGTCCAGGCATTCCAGAACCTGAAAGGCACAGGGCAGTGGTACAGGGCCCAGCTGGCAGGAGCCCAGAACTGCCCAGGGCCAGCCCCAGGCAGCAGCAGCACAGGGCGCTGGTGCCATCCCAGGAGGCTAGGGATGCGGCTGCGAGAGGGCAGAGAGCTGGGAGGCAGCTCAGCCAGGCAGCGCTGCTCTTCAGGCTCACCTCCACAAGGAATGCCAGGAAAGGCAGATCGCAGCCTGGCTTCTCAATGCTGAGCAGCCGGAGCATGCGGGTTGCGATGCAGGAAGAGAAAGGGATCAAGACATGGCGCATCTCCCTGTCAGGGGCAAAAAGGAAGAAAGAGCCTGAGTAGGGGGGGGCACACTTTTCTCAGGACTGACTCCCAGAGGTGCAGTCTTTCCCCAGCATCCCTGGAGGGGACGTGGGTGCTTTGGGAGGTGGCCACTCCTGTGCACCCTCCTCTCCCAGCCTTTTCCAGTCTGCTCGGCCGTCCCTAAAGAGACGAGGCCCTCTGGCCCATGACCAGAGGGACTGTGTGGGGCAGCCCGGGCACAGGGCACCAATTCCAGGGACAGCAGGGAGCAGGGGGTCTCACCTGGCCAGCAGAGCCACAGCATAGTACTGGGTATGAGCACAGAGCATGGTGTCCCAGCCATGCTTGGACTCCACAGCCATCACCTCATTCTCACACTGCAGCCGGCAGAGCAGGGTCTTCATGACCTGCACTGCAAACCTGTGTGCAGAGCAAAGCCCGGGTCACATTGGGAGCACTGGCACTGGCCACAAGGACATGGAAAGGACGGGAGGACGGAGACCTGTTGGGGTCGCTGGGAAGGTGGTGTTCCTCTCGGCACGCTCTCCAGAAGTGATCGACTTCCTGTGGTGGCATCTGCTGTGTGGTGACGACAACATGGAAAAGCAGAGCCACAAAGAGGCGGGAGGAAAAAAGGATCATTGCCTCGTGGCACTCAGGCACCTGGACAATCACCCACACCACCAGAGTTGCCTGCAAAAGAAGTTGCCATGGAGAGCGCTCAGTGCGAGGTGTCCATGTGGCAGGGCCCCAGGGGAGACGCAGGGGGAGCAGCGGGCCTGGTGGCCCCTGAGCCTGCCCTTAGGCCAGGTTTCAGCCCAGGGCCTGAGGCAGGGAGAGGATGGAGAGCTGCTGGAGAGGCGACCTGGGGGTGAGCAAATGCCCAGAAACTCACAGCCAGAGCAAAGACGCCCTCCTTGTCCCCATCCGAGGTGAACGTGCTGTGCAGAGGCCAATCCTCCATCACACAGAGCAGTGTTGGCAGAACCTTCTCCACTGTGGGACTCGATGAGCCTATGCTTCTCCAGATCATTGCAGCAGCTCTGTGGGATCAGAGCTCTGTGTCAGGGGCATCTCAGCCACACTACCATGCCCTGTGCGGCTCTGGGGGCCGGGTGACAGAGCCCCGGTGCCCTGAAGGGCAGGGAGGGAGCACGGCAGCAGGCTCGGGAAACAGAGGGGCCCGAGGGTCCCGGACCTGTCTGCCGCTCTGGCAGAGCCCATTGCACAGGCCGTGCAGGGCCACGGTCCTAAAGGCCGAGGAGGCCTGAGCTCTCCAGGCAGGTGGGCCCATACCTGTCACATGTTGGGGCACAGCGCAGGAGGGTCAGCACCACATCAGCTGGGTGTTCTTCGGCCAGCCTCACGATGTTCATGGGCAGCCTGGTATCCACATTTCCATGCGATGCAAAATTCTGGTGCATCTTCTTTACAATGGCTGGCACCTGGAAAAGGCATGGGGAAGACTTGGGCCGCTGTCTAGGGGAGCAACTTCACCAGCTTCCCCCAAGAATCGCTTCCCTTCCTGCCACGCTGTGCCGGCCTCAAAGGCTGAGGGGGCCCAGTGGCCGTGGCTGGAGATGACACACAATCCTGGGAGGCCTCTAGCCCCAGCCCCAGGCTGTTTACCTGCTGCTCAGAAGGAATACCACTCTTCTGGATAAAATCCACGGCGGGAGCAGGAATGGCAGTGGGAGTGGGCGTGGCGCCAGTATCTCTGATGCCCTGAGTCTCTCCAGTGTCAGCCGTTTGGAGGGCCACAGCCTCAGCCACTGCCTTGTCAGCCCTTGCCCTTTGATCATTCAATGCAGCATCAAAATTTTCTAATGGCTCAGCCAAATCCGTGTTGACATCAGGCTCTGCCTGGGGCTCGGTCAGCCCACAGTCAGGCTCAGCTGAGCCCTCAGCTGCCGTGCTGCTGGTGTTTCTACGCCGTATGCGCAGGAATTTTCGGATCATCTGCAGGAGAACAAAGGACAGGGAAGAGAGACGTGTTCCATGGAGTGCTCCAAGCGCGGTGCTCGGCTGAGCAGTGACAGCAGGCCCAGCCCAGGCGGGGATGGCTGCAGGTACCTTCAGTGTCCTGCGGAAGCTTCCACCGGCAGGCCTCTGCTCTTGTGTGCCATCCATGGCTGCATCTGGCAAAGAGCGAGAGCAGCCAGAGCTGAGGGGCTGCGGGAGAGGCCGGAGAACACAGCCCAGCCCTGCCCTGCCCAGGCTGCGATAGGGATGGGATGGGATGGGGCCACATTGGCTGCAGCCATCAGCCCTGTGGCCCAGCTCTGCCACTCACCATCCTGTAGTGTCTGGATCCGCTCGGGCTCTTCAGGCTCTTGTGCTGGGGTAGCTCCAGGGCCTTTGCTTTTTTTCCCCCTGAACACTTTGGACAGGCCGAGAATTCTGCCCGCCATGCCACAGCACCTTTCAAGAGAGATGCCTCAGGAAAGCACTGAGGCAACAAGTTGTGCACTTGCGCCTTGAAAGCACCTGTGGCAGAAGAAGCCTCAGGAAGGCTGCAGGACAGCAAGTCCTGCACTCTGGTCTCAAGGGCTCCTGCCACAATGACAGGAGGTTCCTCGTAGACGATTCAAGCCACCAAATCCCACAGTCCGGCCTGGAGGCCACAGGCCACAGGGATAAGAGATGACTTGGAAAACCTCCGAGTCACCAAGTCGTGCAGTCTGGCCGTGAGGTCAGCTGCACGAGTCACTCCTCGTAGAAGCTCTGGGTCAGGCACAAACGAGTGCGCTGTGCGGGGGCTCCTCACAGCACCGCTCTGGCGCGTCCTGTCCCGTCGCCTGCTCCAAGGAATGTGGCCTGGCTGCGTCACCGCCAGCACCTATGTCCCCACGTGTCACAAAGGGTCCTTGGACACCCTGTGCCATTCCAAGCCACGGTGACCGCGCTGCTGCACCACGTCACAAAGGGCCAATGCACACACTGTCACCTGCCCTGGGGCCGCTCCCAGCCCAGCCAAAGTGGCCCAGGTTGGAAGGAACCCCTCACCCCAAGTGTCTAAGACAGCCCTGAGACAGCATTTTTCGCAGCGGCTCAAACCGTGGGCAAACGCTGCCCTGCTCTGCAGGTTCAGGGCAGCAGAAGGAGCCCCCAGGGCCGCCGATGCAGCCGCAGCGGGAAGGGCACGGGGCCTCGCACAGAAGCTGGCACGGCCTCCCTGGGACACGTCCCAGCCGGTGGCCGTCCTAAACCCGCGGGTGTGACACAGACGAGGAACCTGTGGGCCGGGGCACGGACGCTGCTCTGACCCCTGGGGCCAGGGCAGCGCTGAAATCGGCAGGCGTGACGGAGCCCCCGCCCAAGCAGAGCTGCCGCCCCCCGAGCCCTGGCAACGCTGGTGCCATCTCCTGCCCCAGAGACCTGTGCCCCGGGGCGCTTCTCTGCCACAGGGCAGCCAAAGCCAACGGGCCCTGGCGGCTGGGCTCCTTCCTACAGGGGATGTTGGCAGGAGCACCTGGAGCAAGTGCTGGCAACACTTGGTCTCTGTCAGAAGCTCTTACTCCATGCTGAAATTGTTTTCTACTTGGAGTGATTTCCTGAAGCACAAAATCACTCTGGCAGCAGAGGCATAGAAGGAGTTGGCATTTAAGAATCCTCAATTCAGGAAAGCTTTTCTTCCCGTTACTCAACTCAAGTAGTTGCAAAAAGTTGCCAACTTCCTAAATTTATAGCAATGGCCTGAGAACCTGATAGATTTGCAAGCTTCCTTCCCATCTCAAAGCAGTGTTAGAAATGATCAGAGCCAATTTCCAAACTCAAAGATTTAGTTAACAAATTTGAAAAGCAATTTCGGGAAATGCTACGATAAATCAGGACAACATGGATCGAATGTTGGGTGGTCAATCCGAGAGCAGCAAAGGGTGCTTCTCCAGAGTACTGCCCACAACTTCGGGGTCTCGGGGGAGGTGTTTTAGACCATTTATCTACCCTGAGGCAAAAACAAGACGGTAACAAAGAACCCGAAGAACATGACATCGTGTACATAAGAGAATCATTGAAATGTCTGGTGTCCGCAAGGGGTATCTGAAAGAGTTTCCTGAGAAATTGAAAAGACGTCTGCATGAAAAGTCTCCGAATCTTCTGTCAGATGGTTTCTGCCGCCCTCCGCCCAGATTGGTATGGGATCTCCTGATGAGCTGTGAAGATGTGGTCAGCCCATGCTTCATGGGCCCTTTCCCGCTTATCTCTCTGGCAGATGTCCAGGTAACACCTTAGGACAGTGAAAAGACTGTGGTATGCAAAGAGAGGCCCTGGAAGTGTTTCCAGCAATTCTGGGGATTTTACCTTCCACTGCAAAGTTTTAAGACACACGATTAAAATCCAGGAATTTAATACTTTGTATCTATTACAGCAGCAACACATTTGC
The DNA here is from genome assembly GCF_029207755.1 of Chamaea fasciata. Lineage (NCBI taxonomy): Eukaryota > Metazoa > Chordata > Aves > Passeriformes > Sylviidae > Chamaea > Chamaea fasciata. The sequence goes on from NW_027094127.1 coordinate 332,567, forward strand.
CTTAAGGTCATCCACTGCATGTCGCTTTGCAAAGCAGAAGACCACACAGAGGCAAAACAAAGGCCTTACTTTGGTTTCAAACATTTTTCTAGGAAGGCATGGGAAGAGCCTAATTCTCTTAAGGAATCAAAGCTCTCCAGGAATGAAAGCCCACTCAGTGTTACAAAAGAAGCCCAAACAAATGAGTAGATTGCAAAAGGGCTAATCCTCCCCCTGCTCCAGATATGGAAGTGGCCAAAAAAGTAGAGCTCTCCCCTCTTCTTCTCTGCAGGAGAAGCAGGATGACTAAGAGAAAAAGTCCCAGCTATTCCTTCAGTCCTCCATCACCAAAGCTGTGCCATAGCACAGGTGCTGCCTTCAAAGTGACCCCAGTTCCAGCCTAGACCTCTCACCTTCCAGACAACTCCTTCCCCAACACGCCCAGCAACAGCAACCCCAGCTCAACACCCTGCCAAGACCCGCAGCCGTCCCCATGCCTGCGCAGAGCTTTCCCAACCCCTGGTTCCCTGCACGTGCCGTGGCATGGCACTCAGGAGGATGTGCTCCAAGGCCTTCCCCGCTAGCAAGCTCAGGCTGCCAGGCCTACGGTTCCTGGATCATCCTTCCCACCCACCCTTCCCGTGCACGGCTGGTCCATTTGCGCTCAGCTCCGACTTGGCCGCTTCAGCAGGACTGCTGCTAAAGGATGGAGAGCAGCCCGGCAAGCTCCTTCTCCAGCTCCCTCTTTACTCTCGGGGCAGGTAGAACATGCCACAGGAAAGCAAGCAGTGCCAAAAGACTTGGGCCAGCATCAGGCACATTGAGGAATGAAACAAGGCCTTTGTTCGATGGAAGGAAGCACAAGCAATTGACAGAAGTGAAGAGGACTTAGCACAGATATCCAGAAGTCCTTAGCACCAGTTAACATCAGCAAAACCTGGAAGCCTAACTTGACATGAGAGTGACTTGACAAAAAGCTTGAGACATAGCCTTTGGGAAGACCTAAGGGCGGCTACAGAATCAGCCCTGTGCAGGGAAGGCATGAGGAAGATGAGCTGCTTTGGTGAGCTGAGACTCCTCCTGGCCAGCAGGTGGACATTAACTTCAGGCCTAGGATTCTGACGCAATGTGTTTCCTTCTAAGCCCCTGCCTATGGAATCACCTCAGCAGTCTAAAGACGGAAGGGATTTTTGATAGAATTCCTACAGAAACCCACTGAAATTTGGACGTGGCGAAGAAGCCTTGTGCTGGGGTGCAGAGCCCTAACCTCCTGCCAATAAAAGAGCTCTTGGTGGACAATGCATTTGTCTGCTGATTTCATTGAATTCTAGAGACCTCTCAGGACTGCTCTATCCTGAGGGAAGGCCCTTGGCCTTGAGCTGTAGGCACCCGCGCAAGCTTCAGATCAGCTCCCTCAGCTTCCAGGACCTCTCTTGGCCGGCATCCTGACGGGGAGGCAGGACCGCTGCCAGGCACTGCTGGGACCCAGCAGGACAGGACCGGCTGTCTCGTGTCCACGTAGCACCCCCTGACACAGCCAGGGTCATCCCGAATGCAGACAAGGCTCACGTGTCAGCGCAGAGGGGCAAGGAGCGCTGGGCTCCTCTCAGGGTGTCTCAGCTGGGCCTGCTCCACAAGACGCCCCCATTTGAAGGCCTGCTAATGCCCAGCTGCTAGAAATGCCTGCCTTGTTCTCTCCAAGATGCAGAGGAAGAGGCAGGGAGCAGGGTGCCTTGGGAGGCAAAGCTTCCAAGCCTTTTCTGAGGCCGCTCACACACCAAGAGCAGCCAAGACTCTCCCTGCTGCCTGGCCCACACAGCCCAGCTCGGTGCTGGCCCTCTGGGCCGCAGCAGCCTCCAGCAAGCAAGAGGCAAATGCATATTGTCAAGAGTTGAAGCACAGCAGACAGGTAAGATGTGAGACGTGTGTGCGGGAAGGCCTTTGAATTCACAGCTCTCCAAGACAGCTTTGGGGCTGGCAGCTGGACAGAGATGCTCCTGCTCACACCTGTGTCCAAAGGGGGGGAACACACCCTGCTGCAGGTGCTTGCCTTGGTCTCTGCAGGTCCAGCTGGATTCCAAACCTGCTCTTCACAGCCTTCTCCCTTCCCTTGTCCGCCTGCCAAGGGCAACGGGCCTCAAGGACTGAAAGGACCACAGAGAGCCAAAGGGGGACAGTTGTTCCTACATCACTGGGAGCTCCTAGGAAAGCGCTTTCCTTCAGCAGCAAGCCCCTTTCCCCCAGAGGCCTTTCCCCAGATTGGAAGCTTTCCTGGGGAATGCCAAGACACTCTTAAGAAACCCTGGCAAGGCTGAATTTCTTTCTGGTCCTTTCTGGACAGGCGCTCCAGCTCTAGCTGGCATTTCCCCCAGTGTGATTCCAGCTGGAGGTTGACACATGCAGCCCCAGGCCCTCTACAAACACAAGCTGCCCGCTGCCTCCACTCCTGCCTGCGCTCACAGCAGCAAAAGCAGGCTCTTCCCGGCCAGAGACCAGAGCCCTGATCCCGCAGGACGCTCTCGCCAGCACCTTCCAGGACTCTCCGCTGTGCACGCAGCACTTTTCATGCCCGCTCTCCACAGCCTTTGGAAGACAGAGCACAACCTGGCTGGCGCTGCCATCAGCACACTGCAAACACGGGCAGAGGAAGGAGAAGCAGGGGCTGCTTTGCGGCCATGCCCAGGAGAGACTGGAAGGCTGCCCTCCCTCTGCTCTCACTCGCTTGGCTTTCTGGCAGCCTCTGAGGCAGGGGCTGCGATTCCTCAGCTCTGGGCACCAGAACCGCAGCCGGGATCCCGGAACTGCCTGACGGCGCTGGGGCCATTGGCTGGGTCACGCGTCCGAGTCTCGGCCACCGTGCTGCTGCTGCTGCTGCTTCACTTGCCCTTAGGCACACCCCAAGCTCCCTGTTAAGGCCTGATGGTCTCTGCTTCTGCCATCTCCCCAACCCTGTGCAGGGATGGAGCACTGCTGTGCTTTCAGCAAGCTATTCTTGAAAGCTTCCAGCATTCCAAGCTCCTTTGCCCTCTGTAGATGCTTGCCATGGAATCCCTCACAGCTGGCTTCAGAGCGTCCTCAGGTTGGCTCTCTCAAAATCCGGGAGCTTCAGGCTGCTCAGTAGGACCTTAAACTGCACAGTGTTGTGGAACTGGACCTTCAGCACAGGCACCTTTCCAACCTGATGCGGCCTCGCTCCTCTGTGTCTCTGCACAAAAGACGGCGCGCAAGAGGACGGCAGCAGGGGCCTGTGTGTGCTAGGGCTCAGATTTTACACCGTTTCAGCTCCACAGAGACGCAGGTGAAGTGAAGAAGCCAAAGTGTTTATTAATTCAAGGCCAAGCAAAGGGATGAGCTGGGAAGGAATAAGGGGGGATGGGCAGGGTCTGAGGGCTGGGGGGAGGGAGCTAAGTACAAAGAGCGAGAGGTGTGAAGCCAGGAGAATTGTGCTCAGCCTCAGCTGTGCGTGGAGCTCCAGCAGCACTGAGAGATGGTGTCCTCTTCAGTGTCTCCTGGTGTGTTCTTGGGACACCGGTTTGCTGGATTCAGAAGACGTCCCCAGTTGTTTAGCTTTCTGGGGAAAGCAGGCTTCATTTTGCAGGTTCAGAGCATGACGGGCTGTTGTCTTGCCTCTGGGTTTGAAGGGCTGCAAGAGAGAAGAATAGAGACATGGTCAGAGGCTGGATCTGTGGGAATCCTAGGAGATCTTCCTGCCAGGGCCATCCCATCCAGCCCTCGTCCACACAGGGAGCAAAGGCCTCCAGAGCTGAGGATTGCAGCTGTCTGCCCGGGCAGTGCAGCTTCCCCCGCCAGAGCCGCTGACGGCCCGCTGCCCTCACTCACCCTGACTGAGAAGGTGAAGCTGTCCTGGCTGCCCCCTCAGAGAGCGTGTCACGGCCCCAGCGGCACGGCTCCCTGCCAGCGCCGCTGCCAGCCCTGTGGCCACACGGCCTCCTGCCCCGGCAGGGCTCAGCCCGGGCCCTTGCCGCCAGCTGCCGCCCCAGGGCACGGCTGCCAGAGGGCGGCAGCAGCCCCGAGGGCAGGCGGGGCTCCACGGCGCCGGGCCCGGATGCCGCTGCTGCAGCCGGGGCAGCAGCAGCCAGGGCCGGGGCCGAGCTGCGGCGGGCCAGGGAGGGAGCCCGGGCTCGTGGCTCACCCAAGAACCACATGGCTGCCTCTGGCAGGGACTCCTGTGGGTTCTCCAGGTAGGGCAGGGCCCGGCGCAGGTGCTCGGCCGCTAGGATCCTGTCATCTGCCAGCTGGAGAGAGCGGCAGGAGGGAAGGGTTGGCGCGGGCTCAGCCCCTGGGCCGGGCTCTGGCCGCGCCCAGCCCCGGCCTCCCCTGCCCGCACGGCCCTGAGGCCCGGCCAGCAGCCGCTGGCGCCGGGCTCTGGAGGGGGCAGAGGGCCGGCTGCTGCCCGGGGAGCCGCGGTGCCGCCCCGTGCCCGCAGCCCCGCTGGGCCGGGACTCCACGGGCACCCGGCTCGGGGCCGCAGGAGCCTGGAGAAGAGCCCGCGGGGCCCAGGGAAGGCAGCGGCGTGTGGGGCGCAGGCTGGAGCCCCCGGGTGCAGCACTGGGCAGGGGCCACGGCTGCCAGCCCCGCGGCCACGGATCTTCTCCAGGCTGAGGCTGCCACTTCTCCAAGCCATCCTTACCTTGCAGTCATCGATAGTCAAGGGATGTTCCTTTGTCAGGAGCTTCTCGAGATCCCTCCTCTTCAGGAACTTGGCCGCACAATACAGGGTTTCCCGAGAGGCCTGAAGAGCAGCAGAGATGCAGAGATGGCACCACAGCCCAGGGCACAAGGACTCGCATCCCTGTGCCAAGGCCTGGAGAAGGACGCAGCCTCCTCCTCCTCCTGCAGCAGGGCAGGAGGCAGCTGAGCCCCCGTCCCAGGGATGCACAAAACCTCACATTTGCCACACGCCGGTTCTCATCATGGCAGTAGAATAAAAGTAGGTACAGGCTCTTGTTTACAGTTGCCTTCAGGCGCTTTTTTCCCTCCTTCACTACCAACTCCATCACCTTACAGAAGAGGTCAATGGAGAGCAGTTGCATGTAGCTATTTTCCTAGAGGAAAGGAAAAAACCTAAGCATCAATTACTCCAGGCCCACCTAGGCAAAGGCCTGAAAATGCAGACAGCACAAGGTTTCTGGGCAGCACCCAATTCCTGTGGCTCGGGTTGCAGAACCTTACATTGTTAAAGAGCGCCAGGAGTGCCTCAGCCAGCTTTGGGGCGGTGGTGCTGGATACCAGGATGTCTTCGCTCTCCAGCATATTAGTAAGCACACGGAGGGTCAGGGCAACCACCACTCCATCTTCATCAGCCAGCAGATCCACAAAGCTTTCAGACAGGCAGCACATTCTTCTGGCCTGTGTGGAACACAAGGCTGCGCTGTGAAGCCGTGAACAGCTGCACCAGCGACAGCGCCCAGGCACTGCAAGCCCAGCCTGCTGCCGCAGGGCCCAGACACCAAAGGCCTGTCCCAAAGCACTCGGGCAGCTGAGGCAGGAGAGCTGGGAGCAGCTGCCTCAGCTCCTGAAGCCCAGCCAGCCCATGGGGCTGCTCTCCCCAGTGCAGCTTCAGCTGCTGCCCCCTTCTCACCATCAGGGGATCCTTGCTGAGCACCAGCAGGCCTTTGAGCGCCAGGCGACACCTCTTCCTGCACTCGGTCCGCAGGTACCTCGACACGACCCTCAGGACCCAGCCACCACATTTAGTCCAGTCCAGGCATTCCAGAACCTGAAAGGCACAGGGCAGTAGTACAGGGCCCAGCTGGCAGGAGCCCAGAACTGCCCAGGGCCAGCCCCAGGCAGCAGCAGCACAGGGCGCTGGTGCCATCCCAGGAGGCTAGGGATGCGGCTGCGAGAGGGCAGAGAGCTGGGAGGCAGCTCAGCCAGGCAGCGCTGCTCTTCAGGCTCACCTCCACAAGGAATGCCAGGAAAGGCAGATCGCAGCCTGGCTTCTCAATGCTGAGCAGCCGGAGCATGCGGGTTGCGATGCAGGAAGAGAAAGGGATCAAGACATGGCGCATCTCCCTGTCAGGGGCAAAAAGGAAGAAAGAGCCTGAGTAGGGGGGGGCACACTTTTCTCAGGACTGACTCCCAGAGGTGCAGTCTTTCCCCAGCATCCCTGGAGGGGACGTGGGTGCTTTGGGAGGTGGCCACTCCTGTGCACCCTCCTCTCCCAGCCTTTTCCAGTCTGCTCGGCCGTCCCTAAAGAGACGAGGCCCTCTGGCCCATGACCAGAGGGACTGTGTGGGGCAGCCCGGGCACAGGGCACCAATTCCAGGGACAGCAGGGAGCAGGGGGTCTCACCTGGCCAGCAGAGCCACAGCATAGTACTGGGTATGAGCACAGAGCATGGTGTCCCAGCCATGCTTGGACTCCACAGCCATCACCTCATTCTCACACTGCAGCCGGCAGAGCAGGGTCTTCATGACCTGCACTGCAAACCTGTGTGCAGAGCAAAGCCCGGGTCACATTGGGAGCACTGGCACTGGCCACAAGGACATGGAAAGGACGGGAGGACGGAGACCTGTTGGGGTCGCTGGGAAGGTGGTGTTCCTCTCGGCACGCTCTCCAGAAGTGATCGACTTCCTGTGGTGGCATCTGCTGTGTGGTGACGACAACATGGAAAAGCAGAGCCACAAAGAGGCGGGAGGAAAAAAGGATCATTGCCTCGTGGCACTCAGGCACCTGGACAATCACCCACACCACCAGAGTTGCCTGCAAAAGAAGTTGCCATGGAGAGCGCTCAGTGCAAGGTGTCCATGTGGCAGGGCCCCAGGGGAGACGCAGGGGGAGCAGCGGGCCTGGTGGCCCCTGAGCCTGCCCTTAGGCCAGGTTTCAGCCCAGGGCCTGAGGCAGGGAGAGGATGGAGAGCTGCTGGAGAGGCGACCTGGGGGTGAGCAAATGCCCAGAAACTCACAGCCAGAGCAAAGACGCCCTCCTTGTCCCCATCCGAGGTGAACGTGCTGTGCAGAGGCCAATCCTCCATCACACAGAGCAGTGTTGGCAGAACCTTCTCCACTGTGGGACTCGATGAGCCTATGCTTCTCCAGATCATTGCAGCAGCTCTGTGGGATCAGAGCTCTGTGTCAGGGGCATCTCAGCCACACTACCATGCCCTGTGCGGCTCTGGGGGCCGGGTGACAGAGCCCCGGTGCCCTGAAGGGCAGGGAGGGAGCACGGCAGCAGGCTCGGGAAACAGAGGGGCCCGAGGGACCCGGACCTGTCTGCCGCTCTGGCAGAGCCCATTGCACAGGCCGTGCAGGGCCATGGTCCTAAAGGCCGAGGAGGCCTGAGCTCTCCAGGCAGGTGGGCCCATACCTGTCACATGTTGGGGCACAGCGCAGGAGGGTCAGCACCACATCAGCTGGGTGTTCTTCGGCCAGCCTCACGATGTTCATGGGCAGCCTGGTATCCACATTTCCATGCGATGCAAAATTCTGGTGCATCTTCTTTACAATGGCTGGCACCTGGAAAAGGCATGGGGAAGACTTGGGCCGCTGTCTAGGGGAGCAACTTCACCAGCTTCCCCCAAGAATCGCTTCCCTTCCTGCCACGCTGTGCCGGCCTCAAAGGCTGAGGGGGCCCAGTGGCCGTGGCTGGAGATGACACACAATCCTGGGAGGCCTCTAGCCCCAGCCCCAGGCTGTTTACCTGCTGCTCAGAAGGAATACCACTCTTCTGGATAAAATCCACGGCGGGAGCAGGAATGGCAGTGGGAGTGGGCGTGGCGCCAGTATCTCTGATGCCCTGAGTCTCTCCAGTGTCAGCCGTTTGGAGGGCCACAGCCTCAGCCACTGCCTTGTCAGCCCTTGCCCTTTGATCATTCAATGCAGCATCAAAATTTTCTAATGGCTCAGCCAAATCCGTGTTGACATCAGGCTCTGCCTGGGGCTCGGTCAGCCCACAGTCAGGCTCAGCTGAGCCCTCAGCTGCCGTGCTGCTGGTGTTTCTACGCCGTATGCGCAGGAATTTTCGGATCATCTGCAGGAGAACAAAGGACAGGGAAGAGAGACGTGTTCCATGGAGTGCTCCAAGCGCGGTGCTCGGCTGAGCAGTGACAGCAGGCCCAGCCCAGGCGGGGATGGCTGCAGGTACCTTCAGTGTCCTGCGGAAGCTTCCACCGGCAGGCCTCTGCTCTTGTGTGCCATCCATGGCTGCATCTGGCAAAGAGCGAGAGCAGCCAGAGCTGAGGGGCTGCGGGAGAGGCCGGAGAACACAGCCCAGCCCTGCCCTCCCCAGGCTGCGATAGGGATGGGATGGGATGGGGCCACATTGGCTGCAGCCATCAGCCCTGTGGCCCAGCTCTGCCACTCACCATCCTGTAGTGTCTGGATCCGCTCGGGCTCTTCAGGCTCTTGTGCTGGGGTAGCTCCAGGGCCTTTGCTTTTTTTCCCCCTGAACACTTTGGACAGGCCGAGAATTCTGCCCGCCATGCCACAGCACCTTTCAAGAGAGATGCCTCAGGAAAGCACTGAGGCAACAAGTTGTGCACTTGCGCCTTGAAAGCACCTGTGGCAGAAGAAGCCTCAGGAAGGCTGCAGGACAGCAAGTCCTGCAATCTGGTCTCAAGGGCTCCTGCCACAATGACAGGAGGTTCCTCGTAGACGATTCAAGCCACCAAATCCCACAGTCCGGCCTGGAGGCCACAGGCCACGGGGATAAGAGATGACTTGGAAAACCTCCGAGTCACCAAGTCGTGCAGTCTGGCCGTGAGGTCAGCTGCACGAGTCACTCCTCGTAGAAGCTCTGGGTCAGGCACAAACGAGTGCGCTGTGCGGGGGCTCCTCACAGCACCGCTCTGGCGCGTCCTGTCCCGTCACCTGCTCCAAGGAATGTGGCCTGGCTGCGTCACCGCCAGCACCTATGTCCCCACGTGTCACAAAGGGTCCTTGGACACCCTGTGCCATTCCAAGCCACGGTGACCGCGCTGCTGCACCGCGTCACAAAGGGCCAATGCACACACTGTCACCTGCCCTGGGGCCGCTCCCAGCCCAGCCAAAGTGGCCCAGGTTGGAAGGAACCCCTCACCCCAAGTGTCTAAGACAGCCCTGAGACAGCATTTTTCGCAGCGGCTCAAACCGTGGGCAAACGCTGCCCTGCTCTGCGGGTTCAGGGCAGCAGAAGGAGCCCCCAGGGCCGCCGATGCAGCCGCAGCGGGAAGGGCACGGGGCCTCGCACAGAAGCTGGCACGGCCTCCCTGGGACACGTCCCAGCCGGTGGCCGTCCTAAACCCGCGGGTGTGACACAGACGAGGAACCTGTGGGCCGGGGCACGGACGCTGCTCTGACCCCTGGGGCCAGGGCAGCGCTGAAATCGGCAGGCGTGACGGAGCCCCCGCCCAAGCAGAGCTGCCGCCCCCCGAGCCCTGGCAACGCTGGTGCCATCTCCTGCCCCAGAGACCTGTGCCCCGGGGCGCTTCTCTGCCACAGGGCAGCCAAAGCCAACGGGCCCTGGCGGCTGGGCTCCTTCCTACAGGGGATGTTGGCAGGAGCACCTGGAGCAAGTGCTGGCAACACTTGGTCTCTGTCAGAAGCTCTTACTCCATGCTGAAATTGTTTTCTACTTGGAGTGATTTCCTGAAGCACAAAATCACTCTGGCAGCAGAGGCATAGAAGGAGTTGGCATTTAAGAATCCTCAATTCAGGAAAGCTTTTCTTCCCGTTACTCAACTCAAGTAGTTGCAAAAAGTTGCCAACTTCCTAAATTTATAGCAATGGCCTGAGAACCTGATAGATTTGCAAGCTTCCTTCCCATCTCAAAGCAGTGTTAGAAATGATCAGAGCCAATTTCCAAACTCAAAGATTTAGTTAACAAATTTGAAAAGCAATTTCGGGAAATGCTACGATAAATCAGGACAACATGGATCGAATGTTGGGTGGTCAATCCGAGAGCAGCAAAGGGTGCTTCTCCAGAGTACTGCCCACAACTTCGGGGTCTCGGGGGAAGTGTTTTAGACCATTTATCTACCCTGAGGCAAAAACAAGACGGTAACAAAGAACCCGAAGAACATGACATCGTGTACATAAGAGAATCATTGAAATGTCTGGTGTCCGCAAGGGGTATCTGAAAGAGTTTCCTGAGAAATTGAAAAGACGTCTGCATGAAAAGTCTCCGAATCTTCTGTCAGATGGTTTCTGCCGCCCTCCGCCCAGATTGGTATGGGATCTCCTGATGAGCTGTGAAGATGTGGTCAGCCCATGCTTCATGGGCCCTTTCCCGCTTATCTCTCTGGCAGATGTCCAGGTAACACCTTAGGACAGTGAAAAGACTGTGGTATGCAAAGAGAGGCCCTGGAAGTGTTTCCAGCAATTCAGGGGATTTTACCTTCCACTGCAAAGTTTTAAGACACACGATTAAAATCCAGGAATTTAATACTTTGTATCTATTACAGCAGCAACACATTTGCCTTAAGGTCATCCACTGCATGTCGCTTTGCAAAGCAGAAGACCACACAGAGGCAAAACAAAGGCCTTACTTTGGTTTCAAACATTTTTCTAGGAAGGCATGGGAAGAGCCTAATTCTCTTAAGGAATCAAAGCTCTCCAGGAATGAAAGCCCACTCAGTGTTACAAAAGAAGCCAAAACAAATGAGTAGATTGCAAAAGGGCTAATCCTCCCCCTGCTCCAGATATGGAAGTGGCCAAAAAAGTAGAGCTCTCCCCTCTTCTTCTCTGCAGGAGAAGCAGGATGACTAAGAGAAAAAGTCCCAGCTATTCCTTCAGTCCTCCATCACCAAAGCTGTGCCATAGCACAGGTGCTGCCTTCAAAGTGACCCCAGTTCCAGCCTAGACCTCTCACCTTCCAGACAACTCCTTCCCCAACACGCCCAGCAACAGCAACCCCAGCTCAACACCCTGCCAAGACCCGCAGCTGTCCCCATGCCTGCGCAGAGCTTTCCCAACCCCTGGTTCCCTGCACGTGCCGTGGCATGGCACTCAGGAGGATGTGCTCCAAGGCCTTCCCCGCTAGCAAGCTCAGGCTGCCAGGCCTACGGTTCCTGGATCATCCTTCCCACCCACCCTTCCCGTGCACGGCTGGTCCATTTGCGCTCAGCTCCGACTTGGCCGCTTCACCAGGACTGCTGCTAAAGGATGGAGAGCAGCCCGGCAAGCTCCTTCTCCAGCTCCCTCTTTACTCTCGGGGCAGGTAGAACATGCCACAGGAAAGCAAGCAGTGCCAAAAGACTTGGGCCAGCATCAGGCACATTGAGGAATCAAACAAGGCCTTTGTTCGATGGAAGGAAGCACAAGCAATTGACAGAAGTGAAGAGGACTTAGCACAGATATCCAGAAGTCCTTAGCACCAGTTAACATCAGCAAAACCTGGAAGCCTAACTTGACATGAGAGTGACTTGACAAAAAGCTTGAGACATAGCCTTTGGGAAGACCTAAGGGCGGCTACAGAATCAGCCCTGTGCAGGGAAGGCATGAGGAAGATGAGCTGCTTTGGTGCGCTGAGACTCCTCCTGGCCAGCAGGTGGACATTAACTTCAGGTCTAGGATTCTGACGCAATGTGTTTCCTTCTAAGCCGCTGCCTATGGAATCACCTCAGCAGTCTAAAGACGGAAGGGATTTTTGATAGAATTCCTACAGAAACCCACTGAAATTTGGACGTTGCGAAGAAGCCTTGTGCTGGGGTGCAGAGCCCTAACCTCCTGCCAATAAAAGAGCTCTTGGTGGACAATGCATTTGTCTGCTGATTTCATTGAATTCTAGAGACCTCTCAGGACTGCTCTATCCTGAGGGAAGGCCCTTGGCCTTGAGCTGTAGGCACCCGCGCAAGCTTCAGATCAGCTCCCTCAGCTTCCAGGACCTCTCTTGGCCGGCATCCTGACGGGGAGGCAGGACCGCTGCCAGGCACTGCTGGGACCCAGCAGGACAGGACCGGCTGTCTCGTGTCCACGTAGCACCCCCTGACACAGCCAGGGTCATCCCGAAAGCAGACAAGGCTCACGTGTCAGTGGAGAGGGGCAAGGAGCGCTGGGCTCCTCTCAGGGTGTCTCAGCTGGGCCTGCTCCACAAGACGCCCCCATTTGAAGGCCTGCTAATGCCCAGCTGCCAGAAATGCCTGCCTTGTTCTCTCCAAGATGCAGAGGAAGAGGCAGGGAGCAGGGCCCATTGGGAGGCAAAGCTTCCAAGCCTTTTCTGAGGCCACGCACACACCAAGAGCAGGCAAGACTCTCCCTGCTGCCTGGCCCACACAGCCCAGCTTGGTGCTGGCCCTCTGGGCCGCAGCAGCCTCCAGCAAGCAAGAGGCAAATGCATATTGCCAAGAGTTGAAACACAGCAGACAGGTAAGACGTGAGACGTGTGTGCTGGAAGGCCTTTGAATTCACAGCTCTCCAAGACAGCTTTGGGGCTGGAAGCTGGACAGAGATGCTCCTGCTCACACCTTGTCACAATCCGCTTACACAAGCCGGGTTTGTTTTAGGGGTCTCAGAGCGCAAAAGACACTGTGGGGGACAAACTCAGTTTACTCAATCACAAATGCACCTTTATTTAGTGCCAACAAATGCGATAGTGGGGAGAGAAAATAGTAGGAAAGACAGAAAGGAGGGGAAGGGGATTATAGCTTCCAACATGGAGGTTCGAGTCCTCAAGGCTTTTGAAGATGCCTATAGATGTGATCTTCTCCAGTGGGGATATCTCAAAAGTGAGCGAGGGTCTCCAGGGTTTTTATAGTCCTCTCCGAAGCAACAGGCAGTTGGCCAAACAGGTCGGAGAAATCATTGCAGTGTGTTCACTTAGAGAACTCAGAACAAGTCGGTCATCAGCAGGTACAGTGTCAACCAGTACAAGTCAGCAGGCGCAGTCACTTCACCGTGACTTGCCCATTGTTTCTGCTCAGGTTCTGATGTTCTGATATGGATGCTGGGTTTTTCCATCGAACACACCTGCAGGCAGCACTTGGCCGACATCCCACCTCAGCCAGGCCAGAACTTCAATGTTGAGATTTTAAAGGCCCTTTTAGGGGTTTCAGTCTCTGTCCGTGACGATGGTCGTGACGTAGATGAGGGAACTTCAGGCCATCTCGTACACCACCCCGTGACTCACAATTGTCGTCAAGAGAGCTCCTTCAGCAGGGTTCCGTAGTCTTGCAAAGTCTTCAGGACTCATCCATGTTAGTAGCATATCCTGGAAAAAACAGAGACAGTAGAGAGCGTGTATGAAAGAGAGAGAGAGTGAGAGAGAGAGAGAGAGAGAGAGAGAGAGAGAGAGAGTAAGAGAGAGAGAGAGAGGAGAAATAGGAAAAGGAAATAGAAACAAAACAAATCAATCAATATTGATTAAAACAATTTCATCAAAATAATCAAAACAAATCATCAAATTCCTTAAAGTTATAACAATTTTCAAACAAAAGCTTAATTTTGATTACAATATAACATAATTAAAACAAACAACAATAATCAAAACAAGCAACCAACTAGTTCAAATTAAGCTGCTGTTGGAGGTCTAATTTTCACTCTTTGGTAGTACGTCTTGTGTCAATAACTTTGGGAGTGTCTCTTGCAAAAGGGGTATTGATTAAACTGTGCGCTTCCATTATAGATGCCAAGTGGGTTAACTTCTTCATCATTTTCCAATTTAGGATGTATAAAATGATTGCTAAGACAAAACCAATCAAAACCAAAACCGAAAGAACAACAGGGGGGTGACACACTCTGTTCAGGATACCTGTGGCAGCAGGTGACCACCCAAAAAGGATATCCCACCACCTGTATTCAGCATCTTTTTTGACCCTTTCTAAAACACAATGTATTTCTTTCACATCATGATGGACTGTCACCAAAGTGTTCTGTCCATTTTTCTTGACCTTTTCCAAAATTCCTACTAAGTCTTCGTGAAGCAACAATTGCTTAATTAAAGTCAGATTCATTCCAATGGGGGCAGATGTTATCCGGTGAAACAGGGTAAAATGTGATTGTAAAATGTGATAGCATGTAACTGGGGCTGAGCAAGAAAAGTCACATCCTGTAATTGGGGTAAAATTGCAGACACAAAAATTTGAGTGATTTTTAAGATTCACTCCTATTTCTTCTACAAACACTACATCACAAGCAGTCCTTACACAAGCACGTCCATTGCCTATATACACAAGCACTCTTTCAGGACTTTCGTTAGGGTGTACTTCAAAATGACAAATAGTTTGCTCTGTGTCCAAACAAATGTCTTGAGCTATGATTGCATTACTCTCACAGATGAACCCTTGTTTTTCACAGACAATACATGACTCTAAATTAACAGTTTGCCATTTCTCACCATTTTGATAGGCCTATTCCCTATGCTCGGAAAGATAGAGGACAGCTCTATCATGATTCAGTCCTAATGCAATGATGGGGAATATCGAGTGCAAAAAGGCATTACATATGGTTAACACAAAAGCTGTGACTGTTGGTATTGGGGTTACAAGTAAAGTTCACCAACTTCCACCAGGATTGGAATTCCTTTTCAAAATCATTTGCATTGTCCCAAATTATTTTCTGAATTTCAGTAGGAAAAGTGCCTTCTTTTCCTTCCCTTATGATTGAGGCAACAACTGTCTGCATCCAAAGCTGTGTCTGGGTGCAGCTAAGAGCCAAAGAAACATTGTTTTGTGTAGCACCAAGTGCATCGATTAACATTTTGTGATCATTCACATTCACCTTTTCCCAATTTGATAATGTGTTTGATAGCAACCACTGATGTGTCCCCAAAACCAATAAGGACAACTGCAATGGTTGTTGTAATTCGGTCAAATCCCTAGTTGTAGAAGCCAATTTGTTCATTAATACCTCTAAATCAATACTGTTCAAAATTCCCAATTTAAGATATTTATCATGGTTTATATGGCCTTCATGTCCCTCGGAGTTCTCCTGTAAAAAGTAAGCACAAGAGAATCTGCCACCAGAAGGCAGAAAGTTAGAATAATGGAAATTCTCCAATGTGCATTTATTCAATACTCTTTCCCTAGAGCATCAAAGGTTACCCATGTGTATTTATTCAGAGGGGTTTTTAGCACTAGTGGTACCTCTCCCTCCGTGGGGAGGTCCACCAAAACAGGTTGTCCAGGGTAACGTGCTGGATTCTTGGAATCACTTGGTCCCCGTAGTGAGGGAACTATGCTTGGAGCTGTTGGGCCAAAAGGAAAAGCATCAGTAAACCAAGGATTTGCTGACTGTTCGGGGGAAAAGGGAGGGGCTATAACTGAGGCAGGTTTGTCTTGGATGCTATCCAAGTTTTCTGCTTCTTGTACTGCCAGTTTTTCCACAGCTCCTTCAGTTATTGAGAAGATGTTACAATAATGTTCAATCTGAGCATACCACTTTCTTACTGAGGCTGTCTGGGCCACCCCATCAGGTGGGGGAGTCCCAGTAGTGACTGACTTAAAAACTTGGAAAGGTCTTCTCCAAACAATTGGTTGTTGTGGTACAATCTTCTCTACTTCTGTCAGAGCTAGGCTAACCACAAACAAGCCTTTTTCCCAGGTAGTATACCTCTTTTCAGCATCTCTGAAACCACGGGAATAAAAACCAACAGGCCATGTCGGACCCTCAGGACCCCACTGCCATATGTGTACTGACAACCCTGAGGAAGCAAATCCCCATTCTACCTGAAAAGGATCTGTTGGGTGGATAGGGCCTAGGGCCTGATGAGCTGTGGCTCCAAAAATCAACAACTGTGATGCCTTTTCCTGAGAAGGGCTCCAGTCCCATTTTACTCCCTTTCTCAACAAATCATAAAGAGGTCTGGCAATTATGGAAAAATCTGGAATGTGTTTTCCCCAAAACACTAATAATCCCAAGGCATGCTGTAGATCTTTCCTGGACTCAGGCACTTTAATTTGATCTGAGGAGGTTAGGGTGTCAGGTGGGATACATGTCAGACCTCCTTTCCACCGGATACCCTGAAATTTTACTTCTTGAAAAGGCTTTTGTAGTCTCTCTAAGGGGACCTGCAAACCAAGGCTTTCTAAGTGGGAAGTTATTTTCTGTTGAACACCCCCACTTGCTGTGTTTTATTGTTAAAACTTGTGCTAGGGAGTACTGTGGCTTGTTGCCCAAGGCTTGTGGAAGAGGAGGTGCGCTGGGTTGTCGGTTGGATGATTCCGACACAATAGGTTTGGGACAGGGCCAATTAGAAATTATTTTCGCCAATTTATCATACGGCTATTTATCCATTACTCTCGTGGAACTCCCCTTTTCAGCCCTAGCAACCACAGCTGCTGCCGGTTGCAAATTTGTTTTCCCTTTTCTGGGTTTTCATTAGGAGAAGCAATGTGCCTGACTCCTCTGTGTTTTTCTGGTTTGTCCTCTGAGTACTTCACTGGTCCATATTTTCTACTGTAACTTATTAACTCTTCTGCTACCTCACTCCATGTCCCAGCTTTATGACTGCTGTTACATTGTGATCTAGGAGTTGTGAAAGGTGAGAAGTCAGTGGAACCAGTTTGATCTCTTGTATGTCCAAGAAATCTTTCAAGTCTATCTACCGGAGAGATAGATGCTATTGTTTTCTGAAGAATTGCTGTTGGTTTAAGAGACTCTGGCAAACCTCCAATTAGGGGGGGTCATAATCTCAGATTTTACAGGCTGTTGCAATGGTGACTCATAGCCAGGGATTAATTTCCATTCATGTATCATTTGCAAGCACGCCGCTTGGTGTATGTTTTCTAGGAGTTGGTCTGAGGTGCCAACTATTGCCAGAGGGTCGCCCCTCTCAAGGGGGTTTAACCCCCCTGCCCAGTAAGCTGCACGCTGTGTCAGGGACCATGGAGCAGGCGTATTTCCTGTTGTTAAGAAAACTCCATGTCCCCAATAGCCACTTGCTTCTTGTTCACTTAATTTAATTTGGTCACCCACAGTGAGTGAGACTCTAAAAACATACTCCGTCTCTGATTCACTAGGGAGGCGGGAGTATTCTTTCTTTAATTGAGCTAATTCGGTGGCTGTGTATGGTACTTCTTTGGTGGTTATGTGGGGATCATGATCCTCTTCATTTATATAATTATATTCTGTTTTAATGAGAGGTCTCAAGTTGGAGCAACAGTGTTCCCCACAATTTTGCATGTGTACTAATTCTTTCTGAGGATATATTTGTTTAAGGCTGTATGTCTCCTTTCCTTCTATTTCTGTGGGTGAATCTGCAGATTTTAAGTTTTTACTTCGCCCTTCTGCAAGGGAAATCTGCAGCAAATAATTCTCATTTCTTTCCTGTTCTAATTGTTCTTTCAAAGCTTCTACCATATTTAGCAGGGATTCTATTACTGCTTTTTCTTCACTTACCCGTTCAAAACGGGTTTCTATGGCTGCCGAAAGGCAGGCCCCCAAAACTGAGCAAAGAATGCTTTTATTTCTGCCCAGTTTGTATCTAGCATCATGTTGCAAAGAATATATTCTATCTACAATGTTTTCAAAGTTAAACCAATTATTCTGTGCCCACCTTTCTCCGTCTAGAGAAAGTCTAGCACCATGTTTTGCTAACAAGGCATAAAATGCATACTTATCTTTTTCATTCATTTTGTGAAGGGACCAAAACCACTCTCAGGGAGGTACTCTTCAAGTTACACCAAAGGCACAGCTAAAACGGTGTTTCCCTTCACTTCCCTGGAATGGGCGAGGAGACCAAAACTGCCTGGGAGGTTCACCTTAGTTACAAATAGTTGTCTCCTCAACTACACTAAGCAGCCCAAAACACAAAAATTAACTGCAGTCCCATCTTTTGCACAATGAGATCTTTCTGAGAAATCCTGATGACAGGGAGTGCTATTCGCCGGGGTGTATACAGTTTGCGGGAATTTTCCCTCGCCCCCCTTGCTTTCTAACAGCGCTCACCGAAGTGGCGTGCTAGGTGCTGCTGAGACGAGGGTCCTTCCCCTTTTACAAACGATATAAAACCCGCCACCCCTCTGTCCATCAAGATCCTGTCCGTGACGCCACTTTAATGTCACGATCTGCTCACAGAAGCGGGGTTTGTGATGGTCCGTTTTAGGGATCTCAGAGCGCAAAAGACACAGCGGGGGACAAACTCAGTTTACTCAACCACAAATGCACCTTTATTTAGTGCCAACAAAGGCAATAATGGGGAGAGAAAAGAGAACAGTAAGAAAGACAGAAAAAGAGGGGAAAGGGATTATAGCTAGGATTAACGTGGAGGGTCAAGTCTTCGAGGCTTTTGAAGATGCCTATAGACGCGAGTGTCTCCAGTGGGGTGATCACAAAGTCTGTGGTTAACTCAGGGCTCCTTAGAGTCCTCACCGAAGCGACAGGCAGTTGGCCAAACAGGTGGGGGAAATCATTGCAGTGTGTTCATTAAGAGAACTCAGAACAAGTCGGCCGTCAGCAGGTACAGTGACAACCAGTACAAGTCAGCAGGCGCAGTCACTTCACCTTGACTTGCCCAGTGTTTCTGCTCAGGTTCTGATGTTCCCATATGGATGCTGGGTTTTTCCATCGAACACACCTGCAGGCAGCACTTGGCCAACATCCCACCTCAGCCAGGCCAGAACTCCTGTGTTGAGATTTTAAAGTTCCTTTTAGGGGTTTCAATCTCTGTCCTTGAGGATAGTCGTTAGGCAGATGAGGGATCTTCAGACCGTCTCTAACACAGAGATGTCGCAGTACAGCTGGTCTGTAGCTGGACAAAATAAATCTGGTCATAAATCCAATTGGGCTAACCTGGCTTGTTCTAGAAACAAATCCCTAGGTCAACAATTGAACTCAAGCAGAGACCTCAGACAACCCCATCCGAGCCCTGGATGCAAACACATCACTGGCCAGAGAGCTGGGCAGTGCAGAGATCCCAACTAATCAGCTATCCAAGCCTGGGAAATTCAAAGCCCCTCTAAAAAGAAGCTGTGAACAATAAAAGGAGCTGTTTGCTGACAACCTTTGGTGCGTGCTGTGTCATGTGCCTGTCTCCAACCCACGACCCTCACGTAACAGGAGAATTCTGTAAAACGCTAATTGCAGTGGGTTTAGGATGAGGTCAGGCTCAGTGGGAATGCCCAGGTTTGGGAATACAGCTAGAGAGCCAAGCTGGGAGCACTGCTTGGAATTGGCTGGTGTGAGCAGCAGGAATGTTGCTGGCTGGAACATTTTGAAGAGCTGGAGAAAAGAAGCGTTTTGTGGAAGGCCACCAGCTGCCCTTTGCCAGCAGCAGAAGGTGTGAAGGTCCTCTTTGAGGGCCGTCTCTGCACAAGGACAGCCTGGCCTTCTCCAGTACCCAACCATCTTTCAGGCTTTAGGGCTCGCCTTGTCCCTCACTCTGGAGAAGCAGCTTGCTCTTGGAACTCACATATGCACAGTTTCTGGCTGGATTACTTTGTCTTACCACAGACAGCCCTGGAGACAACACTGCATTGAGGCTCAATCCGCAATAAAAGGGGATTTTGTTCCAGCTTTTCCCTCGCACCAGTGAGCAGCAAGCACACCTGGGCCTCCTTCAGGTCTCTGTGTGGGCTGGTAGTCAGCTTCTGTCGGCAATTTAAAGCTTTTCCTCTACTTTTGGCAGCAAAGAATGAAGCATACCCAGGTGCACCCAACCCCAAGTTTCCCTCTAAAAAATGACAAATTTCATTCTCCTCTATTCAAGCCGTCAAGAAAACAAACTTTCTTGAGTGAGCTGGGCACAGTGTCCTCCAAGACCATTCACGAGTAGGACATGTTCCAGGGGAAGACTGGCAAACCCAGAGTTTACCCATGCTTAGGAAACCTTTGCAAAACCTTCCCACCTCTAGTGGTGTTGCAGCCTCCTGAGCTCCTGGAGGCCCCAGTCTCCTCAGGCACAGTTTGGACAGGAGGGGGACGGTTCAGTTTCTGAGACGTGGAGACAGGAGAAGGAACAGGCTGCAAACACTGGTACAAGGGCAGGGCTGCTTCCATTTATGGTGCCATGTGGCAGCACAGAACCTTTGATTGAATGTGTGGGAGGTGCTGAAGGGCAAAAATTCTCAGTGATAAGGACATCTTCACTTATCATAGCAAGGGAAGTGAAAGAGAAAGTGCAATCTATCTTTCATGGAAGCTGTTCAGTTTTTAACAGATTATTTTTGCTGAAGACATGCCTAGGCAATGGTGATTTTAGAGCATTTTGTGACTCTCATAGTTATCCTCACACCGGTTTTGCCACATTTTCTCTCTTTTCTTTCCTGGTGAAGGATTTCTCCTGCCCAGCTGGCTTCTGGTTGGAGTTCTACACTCTGGATTCCCCGAGTTTTCTCAGCAGCCTTTGCAGCGAGTCCTCAGCCAACGTGTGGCTCTGCTGCCATCCCAAATCTGTGCCTGCCTTGCCCAGCCAGGGCACAAGTGGGGCATGTGCTGGGCATGGCTGGAGAATTGCAGGGACAAAGTCCTCCAGTGTTGTGATGTTCCGCCTGGTTGGCTCAAACCTTGTCACTCCACATTGAACCCTGCCCCTATTGCTTTGGTATTGGCTCCTGCCCCCAAAACTCCTCCCTTGGCCCTTCCCCTTCCAAGCTACTGCAAAGGCACTGTGAGGGGTTCTGCTTCCTGCTCGGGGTTAGAGTTGGAGTTTGCCTCAGGAAACGATCCTCAGAGGGGCACAGCTCCCGGGCCCTGCGGGCAGAGCTGCCTTGCCCAAGGACAGCCGCTGTGGCGGCCGGGGCAGCTGCACGGCCCAGGGCCAAAGCCCCGCGGCACCCTCAGTCCAGCCCGCCTGACCGGCCCTGCGGCCTCACCCGGGCTCGGGGCTAGCAGCAGCAGCTCCCTGCTCACTGCTGGAGCTGGTGGCCTTCAGCTTCTCCCCGCTGCCTCCTGTCAGTCCCTGCCTGTCCTCAAGGTCGGCAGGGCAGCCGTGGCCAAAGTGGAGCCTCTGGAATTGGTTCCACGGCCTGGCAGAGCTGCCCCCTCAGCCCCCTGTGTCTCCCCGTCCTTCAGCAGCTCCTCAGGGGACAGCGCCGGGGGCCACCGGCAGCTCCCAACGCTCCAGGGACACCCGGGGCTGGAACTGCTGCTCCGCCCGGCCCGGCCGCCAGCTGGGGCTGGGCACAGCAACAGGGGGCACAGGGGGCACAGGGGGAAAAACAAGAGCTGAAACAGGCAGCCGAGGAGGGAAAGAGGTAAAAATGCAGCCTAGGCCTACACAGACATCAGTCTCTCCGTCGGTATCAATTCACAGACCATCACAGAGCGTTTGCTTTGTGATGTCAGGGCACGGTTGCCACGTGGTCGTGGTGACATCCGAGGTTGTCTTGGTGCACGGAAGGCCTCAGGGGTGTCAGAGCAGCTCTTGAGCTTGCTCAGCACAGGAGCTTTTGTCCTGCACTTGAGTCTTTTGTCAGTGGGCAGCTGAACACGGAGAGTAGCCTTGCTGTTCTTTAGTGTTAGAGTTTACAAACTTGCACAGCAGCTGCCACAATGATTGGGCAGCTTGCAGCTGTAGTTTTCTCTGTTTATGGAGTCGGATATACCTGCTATTTCCTGACACAGCTGGCACGTAAGTAGAGGTTTCCCCTGGGTGTCACCTAACCTGGCTTTTGTATGTCTTCCTGTTCTTTCTTAGTGACTGAGTTGATTTGGAAACAGAAAGGCCATTTGGATGCCGCTTGGGTGAAGCGCTGTCAACACGTTCAGCTCAAAAGGGGGTGTCTGTAGCCAGGGCTGTGCGGGCAGCATTTGCAAGGGAGCCTGCAGGGGTTGTGTTCCCTCCATGAGAGAGTGTGTGGCAGCAGAGTCTGTCATTTCCTCCCTTTGCTGGGTCAAGCGGGACAACTTTGAAAATGTGGACTGGGAGGCCTTCTTGGAAGGTGCTGTAAAAATGCTCTGGTTGTCTCCAGCGTTGTCAAAAAATCTGGTTTATTTTCCCTTGCCCACTGCAGGTCACCTGAGCCGAGTGTTCAGAGGTTCTGATCCTGAGGTGAGTAAGAAAGGAACATTTGATGTTCCTGGCGTTTAAGAATTGTGCAGCAAGCTGTCAGCTTGGCCTGTGGCAGTAGAGTGCAGAGGACCAGATGAGCAGGCTGCAAGAAAATCCATTTCCATGTCTGCAGCAGCAAGAGCAAAGGCGTCACTGGCTATTTCCTAATTTTCCATTTCCTCATTTTCCATTGCAGAGCTTCAAAAGAACTAAAAGCCCAGTTTTGCAGGGAGAAAGTTGCCCCCACATAGTAGCCAAGGGGGGAAAATCTAATTCAGAGCAATTGGCAGCACAGTTGAATCAACCTATTTGAATTTAGTCCGAGCGACTTAGAATCCCATTGCTCTTAAGGTCGATGATTTGTGCTTAGTACAGCCGGTTTGAGGGCTGAAGAGAAGGAAGCTTATAAATGAGCCTGTATCTCACCGTCCTCTCTGTCCACAGATCACAGAAGCAAGAGCAGACTCTCCTCTGGCTCCCTCTGCTCCTGCAGAAGAGGCCAACGAGGAGCCAAATGACCACAGGCCTCCAGCAGCGGTCACACCACAGCTGGAACTTTCCCAGACAGTAAGTGCCACTTCTGGAGGGTGCTGTCTTTAGTGCAAGGCAGAGGTGCAAGTTTCTGCCCAGCCAGCTCTCGCTGCTGCTGGCTGAGGATGCTGAGTGCTGCAGTGCTGCCAGGACCTAGCATTTGCCCCAGCCAGTGACAGCTGGGCAATGGGCTTTGATCTGCCACGTTGAGGCACCAAAGGGCTGGTGCTCCGCGTGAGCATCTGGCTCAGCGAAGCTCTATGTCTTGGCTTCTGCAGAGCTATAGCCCAAGGGCGCACGGGCTCCTTCTGGAAGTCAAGAGATTTTGTTTGTTTGTTTTCCTACTTGGGACACCTGTGTTTGGCTTCTGGAAAGTTTCTGTAGTTTTCTCGAGTCGTTCATCACTTCTACAGAGTCTTTTGGGCGCTCCAGTTGTGCCCAGCCTTGTCACGTGCAGAGATTGGCACTGGGAAAGGAGGTTGGCAGTGGAAGCAGAGGTGGGCAGGGACACAGAAAGAAGTGGCTGAGCGAATGTGATTTTGAGGCTGAAAGAGGAAAAAGCTGAGCCTGATGGCAGCTCCCTGTCACTTGCTCTGCGTTTGTGTGTGCAGAATCTCAAGGCAGAGCCACAAGCAGAGCTGCCTGAAGCTCAGAGTGACATCAAGGCAGTGAAGAGGAGGAACACAGAAGACATGATGGAGATTCATCCTCAAGAGGAGATGCATCTCCATCAGCAGAGGGGACATCAACAACCTCAGGTGAGTGAGAGAGGTGAAGCTACTCCAATGAGGAAACATCCTCTCTCACTTTATCTTCAGAATGACAAGGAACAGCTGCAAGCAGGGCTGCAGGAAATGGAGGCTAGGATCAAGGCAAAAGAGAAGAGGATGGAGCAAGAAATGGAAACAATGAGAGCCATACTCAATGCCCTCCGTCAAAGTCTTCAAAAGCAAGTGAGTGAAACAGCAATAACTGCCACAGTCACCAAGCTGGTGCTTTCTGCCCTTCTTGCCTTTCCACTGCAGAGCAGCAGGCAAATGGGGTGATGCCTCTGAGGGCCATCCTGCTGTAGTGTCTGTGGCAGCCATTCTAAAGGACATTTCCTGGTGTCTCGGATCTCAACTGCTGCCCTGGACAATGGAAGTAGTCCTTTGGCCTTTTGGCCAGCAGTCATCCAAACTGACTCCTGCTGGCCTCTTCTCGCTCTCCTCGTTTCTTGTGGTGTTCTAACAGTGGAACATGGTGCCCAAGATGGAGGATGGAAACAAGCTGTCTGTAGCCCTTGTAAATCTCTTCTTTCCCTTTGCTCACAGCTGATGACTCTTGGCTAAGAGGGACAAGCTGTAGTCTCTGACTGCTTTGTTCTCTTTGACTCGAGGTGGAAGTGTTGACATCTGGCCAGGCAGCCTGCAAAGACCTCCTGCAAATGACTGAGAAGGAGGAGCCCCAGGATCGGCGTGAGCCACAGGAACTGCCTCCACCAGAAATGCTGCCGGTTGAGAATGACCTGAACGTGGTGGAGGACAAGAGCACTCCGTGGGGGGAGGTAGAACATTTGAACAGGGAGCTGCAAGTGTGTCTGCAGCCCTTGGAGGGGGAAAAGAGGGAGGAAGTGCAATATGGTCCTTGGGAGGAAGTGGAATATGGTCCATGTGGCAGTTGTCCTTCAGAAAATCCCTGAAAATGGAAGATGAATCTGGCCATGAACTCCAGTAAAACCAGCCTTTGGCTTTGGCCCATCCAGTCAAACGGGAAGTGGATGTGCAAAAACTCCATTTTAAGAGCCCTGCGTGTGGCAGGCTGACAGCATCTTCCTAAGGGCTTGCATTTGGGACGGCATCTCAGGGTCATCTCTGCCAGCCACCTTTCTGAACCAAACTCATTTCTTCTCCCAGATCTACACAGGCTCTTGCACCAAACCTGCTGCAGCAGGAGCATTGTGTCAAAGAGCCTTTGCTCCCCAAGCCGAGAAGGTGAGCCCGGGCAGTCGGTTCATCTGCAGCGCTGACACAGCTGCTGCTCAGCAACAGCAGATCGAGGAGGACTCCCTGGAGCTACTGAGTACGTCTTGTGTATATCTTGTCTGGGGGACGGTGTCTTGTGTGCACGTGGCAGCGTAGCTGGACCAAGTGGTCCTCCTCAGTCTGATATCACAGGGACAGTTAGGATTCCCCATAGGAACCTGTGTAGAAAATCAGTCTCTGCTGGCCATCTGTGCTTCAGAGCTGTCTGTCTGTCTGTCTGCTTGTTGTTGTTGCTGTTAGCCAGCTCACCACAAAGGGTTCAGAGCCCCACGCAACGGGGCTGCCGTTTTAGGTGTCTCCTGGAAGCTGGGATCTCTGCTTGAAAGTCAGCATCTTGAATTTTGTTTTCCTCAGGGACAGTTGTCAGCACGGAAAATCCCATGACAAAATACATCAAAGTCGAAAATATCGGCAGCGGGTGAGTCCAACCACAAAACCATAGGCCAGGTGTTTTCCTGGTGGAGCATCTATTAGGTCTGAAGTCAGGCCAGCTGCAAACGTGTTCAGACACTGAGGCTAGACTGTCCCATCTCTCAGTACCAGTCAGAATTTGTGAACCTGGCCAGAAGGCGTTATCAAAGACATCTCCACACTGCCAAGGTCTTGCCTGCAGTAGGCAACAGGACCTGGTAGATCTCCTGGTCTCTCAAGTGTGGGACAGCTGTGTGCTAATTTCCTTTGCATTTTTGTATATCTATATTCAGCTGGCCACACTAACAGAGGGAGAATGATCTTGCTTGCCTGAAAGAGGAAGCCTAGCCCCTATCATAGCTCTCTTTGCAAGAGTTTGCTGAAGGAAATATTCCATGGTCAGGATTAGAACTTCACAGTTTAGAAACTGAAACCTGAGAAGAAAGAAGAAACTCTCTTTCTGAGCTGAGACAGTAAACCCCAATGCTTCAGGCCCAGTGGCCATGCACTTGAGAGCAAAATGCATCATCTGCCTTCTGACAGAGCCCTTCTGCATCCTGCAGGTTCTAGGCATTTCCAGCAGAGATCTCCAGTCTGGGCTGGCTTTCACTCCAAGGTCTAAACGGTTTCTCCTTTCTTTGCTGCTCTTTTGTTTCTAGGACTTTTGGAGAGGTTTGTAGAGCGCTCGACACTGCCACAGGAGGAGAGGTAAATGTCAACAGCCCCCACAGACTCTGCTGCTCTTGGGGGCTTTCCTCTCTGCTGTCAGCTGTGGCTGCAGCTTTGGCTAGAGCTGTGTTGAAAAGACACAAGAAGCACAGACTTGTGGCAGCCTGCCAGTTGCATTTGGGACAGTCTTTGTCCTTCTCAGCTGCCAGAAGGAAGGCAAGGAGGGTAGTGGCTCCTTTCACTGAAGGACTCGCTCACTTGCTGAATTGCTGAAACAACAGTTGTGCCTCCTCGAGCATCTCCCTGCTCTTTGGGGCTACAGCTTGAGTCCTGAGTTCTCATTTCTGACTGTCAGCAAATACATCTGAATGTCACTGGTAGTTCCCTTAGCCACCTGCAGTGCTGCACTTAGGAAGTGCCCTTAGGGAGAGAGCTGCAAGGCATCCCTAAAAGCCCTAAGCCCTGCCCATAGCCCAAGAGGTAGCCACAGAGTAGTAAGGGGCAGATTACTTCTGAATCCCAGAAAGAGCAGCAAAGAGTGTGCTCAGAGGTCTGTGGGTGATAGCTGAGACACCCTTGTTACCAAGTGGACAAGACAAAGTATCAGTGACCACGTGTCCTGTGACTGGTCCCCAAAGGAGCAGAGAAATGGGCTGTTGGAATGTCAGTTCCTAATTACTCCTTGGTCTAATCGCAAGGCACTTTGGCACAGCTTAGCTGTGTCATTCCAAAACCATGCGCTGCATGAGCGTTGTGGTCTCCTGCCACCAGCTTGGAAAGTGACTGATTTTCAATGTCATTTTAGGTGGCCATAAAGAAAATCAATCTCCAGGGACTGCGGAAGAAGGAATTAACCTTCTCTGAATTACTGGTCATGAAGATGAATGGGAATCCCAACCTGGTCAACATTTTAGACAGGTGAGTTGTTGTGCTTCTGTCCCATGAATGTTTGGTTACCTCTTGCAGAGACGCAAAGTAAAAACCCACTTTGGTCACTGGCAGAAAATAGAGCTGTTAATTATTGGTTGATTCTTATTGCTCTGTTCATCTGCCATGGATGGGAAGAGAGTGCATCTTGCCTGCATGAGTCGTGCCTGGCATGTGTAGTTTGAAAAGTGTTCAAAGACCTGGATCAATCGTATCTAAGTAAATCAACAGCCTGCAAGTTCAGTGCTGCCATGTTGTTTTGGGGCTTGATTTTTTTTCAAGTATCTTCTTAGGTGCGGATAAACGAAACAAGGATTTGCCTTGGATTGTGTCTCCTCTTTTCCATGGCTTTGCATGGCAGGAAGACTAGGGGCTTTTTTCCCAGAAACATGCAGCTTGACTGGTCTTTTATTTGGCCTGTTCCTAAACTGCATTTTTCACTTGCTGGCATCTCCTTTTTCACAGCTCTGCCTTTCTCCTTGAGACAGACTGCAAACACTGCACAACCCAGAGGCAATGTCATTCCTTTTATTCTCTCCTTGTCACAGAGGGACCTGGAAACAAGAATCAAGCACGAGACCAAGGTAGCCATGCATGTTTATGTCTATGCCCTTGTTTCCTTCTTTCAGCTACCTTGTCAATGAGCAATTCTGGCTGGTTATGGAGTACGTGGATGGAGGCACGCTGAGTGAAATCATCAGCAAGGTCTGCCTTTCTGAAGACGAGATGGCAGCAATCAGTCGTGAGGTCAGGGATCCCATCTGTACTTCTCAGGCCTTGGGCAGGGTGGTCTGGGAAACTGGGCTCAGAACTGGAGTGATTCCATGTGCCAGCCTTTGTTTCAGTATTGCTGGTGTGCTATGGGCAGGCAAGAGCATCTCAAGACAACTGCCTGCCAGGGCTTCTGCACTCACTGGACTCTGATCCTGTACTCTTATCTCCTGCTGTTGTATTCTCGCTCTGTTTCTTGTATTTGTATCTGCCCTTCTCCGCCTTGCCTCTTTAAATGTTTACCTCAAGCCTGTCTGCACTGCATTCCTTGCCTGTAAAAGCCAAGGTGGTGGCAGCAGGATTTGAAACAAAGTGCAAACAAAAGAGAGAGATTCATTTCTCACAGTCCTAAGCTGAAAAGGACAGCAGTGCAGCCAAAATGCTCTCTGCTCATGGAAGGGAACTGCTGTGATACTTCCAAGTCTGTGCTGAGGCCAGCAATAAAACCTTTGTCATGCAGCCTCCCAGCCAAAAGTGATCCAACTTGACAGCAAAGGGAGGGACATTTTCTTTCTTGGCAACCCTCGTTTGACCTCTGCATGAAGAGAGCACATGCACTGCAGCAGCAGTCATTCTGGCTGCTTTGCAGAAGGCAGTCTACAAAGGCAGTTGCTGCTGCTCTTCCAAAGGCTGGCATGCCTCTCCTTAGAAAGGTGCTGCTCTGCTAGTCTTGGAGCAGCAAGCTCTTCCTCTCGCTGGCACTGTGTTCTGCCATGCCGCCCCATTCCCCTGGAGAGGGAATTTTTAGGCTGTTTCCTTTCTTGTGTGATGAAATCACTTCCCTAAGTTTCGCCCTCCTGTTTCTGTTTTCTCTCTCAGTGCCTGCAAGGATTGTATTTTCTTCACTCGAAGCACGTGATCCACCGAGATGTGAAGAGCCACAACATCCTTCTGGGAAGCGACGGCTCTGTCAAGCTGGGTCAGTGTATTCTTAGTCAGGTGCGGCGTTCCAAGCACGCAGAGCGTGGGGCTGCTTTGAGTGACTGCCAGCTCCCCAAAAATGGTGCTGGTGGGAGTGCAGGGGCTCCTGTTGCAAGCTGAAGGCAAAATTGCAACATGCACAGAGGTGTGACAAGGAACCACAAGCAGTCAAGAGTGGCGTGGGTCTGTGTCCCTTCCAGAGGGAGAGAGCTACAATCTAAAGCTTCAGGGGAATAAAGGACACTGCTGTGAGCAGTGTTTAGAAAGCTGGCATTTTTTTGCAGGTGGCCAATACCACACTTCCTGGGCTTAAGCCCCGAGGAAAGGAAGTGTGGACAGTGCTCCAGGAGATTCAAGAGCACATTCTTAGACTGAGAGCGGGGAATTCTTTTCTTTGGGTTCCTAATTTGAGGTGGTTTTCATTGTGTGTTGTTTTCTCCACAGCTGATTTTGGCCTCTTTGCTCAGCTCCTCCCTGAGCAAAGTAGGCAGAGCTCAGTGGCCAGGACACCTGGGTGGATGGCTCCTGAAGTTATGAAAGACCAACCGTATGGCCCCAAAGCAGACATTTGGTCGCTTGGAATCGTGGGCATTCACATGGTGGAAGGAGAAGTTCCTTCCTGGAATGAAACTCCTGTCTCGGTAAGGTGCAAATGCTCACCGATCCCGCTGTCTTTCTCAGCTGTCCCATGTTGTGTGTGCCATTGGACAAAATCCCATTGCCATCTGCTGGCACCACTTGCAGCTCTTTTTAGAAGGTGGCCTCCTAAAAGTGTCCCCTGCAGCACATCAGCATCTGCTGTAGCTTTGGTTGCATCAGAAGGGAAGTGGAAGGTCAAGCAGTTCAGAAACCTGCCATTTTGCCCTCCAGCCATGCCTGACATTTGCTTTTTGAACCATGTTGGAGCTCTGTCTCTGAAGGAAAGGAATTTTACTGTGGAATGGTTAGATATGTTCTTAGTACCCTTGGAAAGGGAGGTTTAATCTTCACAGTTTCAATTTTATAGACAAAGTAAGAAAAGAGGAAAAAGCCAAGGAAAACCCCAGAGAAAAAGAAAAAGGAAAAATAGCAAAAGCAAGTGAAAAAGGGAAAGAAAAAAAAAAAGAAAAGCCAAAAGAATAGAGAAAAAGAAAAGCCAAAAGAAAGATCAAAAGAGAAAAGAAACAATCACCAAGTAAATCCCAAAGCAGTCGTGCTTCCTTTTTCCTTTTTTGACCACAGCACAACAATTTTTCTCCATGCTGTAGCATCTTTCCCAAATCCTGTGAGTTATCCAGATTTTCAGCTTTTCAAGACATCTGTCTGGGTGGCCTCTCTAAATTCAGGATGTGTTGCTCCCCAGCTGCAGTTAGAATTGTATGCCGGACCCTGAGCTGTTTCTGGGTACTTTAAAAAGTTGATGGGCTTGCAGTCAGGTGCCCGTGGCTGGGATCCAAGGGGTGCGGTTGACGCCGCTGCTGTTCCTTTACCGTGGGAGCAGGGACAGCCCTGGGTTGCACAGTTGTAATGACAGGGAGCACTGCAGCTCCCCACCATGCCCAGTGGCTGAGCTCAGCTGCAGAGGGACACGATCAAAGCCCCTTTGATCTCACCTCTGGCGGTGTGAGAAAAGGAAAGCAAGCTGCCATAAGTATTTGCACTCAAGGGGAGTTTGTTTGCTGGTTTAGGTTTGGAAATTTTTCTCTGGATTGAAGAAGATAATAACAAAGTCTCTTTGGTCACCATCTATTTCAGTGCCAGCAGCACAGAGCTGTTGGTATTGTGATGGGCATTTTTACAGAGACCAGCTCAGAAGCCTCCTGGTGTCATGCGCAGAGCCTGCCGAAACTTGCCGTTCTCTGCCCGGCACTTTCTGCGCTGGGCACACCATGAGTGCATTGACTCGAGTATCCAAATGAGCATTGGCTTATCATAGGGATGGCACTTCTCCTTCCTCTGATTTGACCATGAGAAGGTTTCCTTTTGCCACATAAAGAAGCTGAAACTTGCAGACTGCGGACAGACAGAGCTGTAGGTGTCTCCTCTGTGCCCAAAGAGGCATTTTCATGGCAAAAGATTGGTGCAGGCATCTTTTTGTGTCTGTGTTGAATAGGAGATTCCAAATGTTTGTTTCCTTCCCCGAGGAACGCCTGGTGGATTTCCTTTCATTTCTTCCAATTCCCATTGTTTTCTGGAACAGGACAAAAGGCCTGATGAGTTTTGTTTTATGGCAGATGTGCGGAAGGGACCAACGAGCAGTGCAGAGGTGCCTTTCATGTAATAATCCTTGGAAATAGTAGGGTTAGTTAGACTAGCAAAGTGCCTCTTCTAAAAAGCCTGTCAGGCTGCTGTGAATCCTCAGAGAAGGAAACATGCTTTTGCTGATGGAGTTCCCACTAACTACGTCAGTCAATGAAATAGCTGCCAAAGCAAGATCTGCTGGATGTTGGAAATCTGTGGCTGCATGGGCATTGGGGTTTTTGTTGGTACAGGAAAGTCAGCTCTGCCTCTCGGCCAGGGCACAAACTGTCGCTGCAGAGTGGAGCTTAAACAATGGGATCTGGGAGGGCAGTTGCAGTTCCAGGGAAAGAAGCAGGTGGAGCCGGGTGTTTCCATTTTCTCCAGCCTCAACTGCTGATAGCCACTGGAGGGAGACCAAGGCTGTGGCAGCCCAACCTGTTCTTGCCGCGCACACGTCACTTCCTGAGCTGCTGCCTGCAGACAGACGAGGCACGGCGCTGGTCTGCCAAGGAGCTGCTGCAGGTAAAATGCCAAGGGGCCGCAGGGGAAACAGTGTCCCAGGGACGGGCTCCTCCTGCACTGAAGTGCAAGGCATCAGATGAGCTCCCCTCCTCCTCACTTCCACACTTGGTGCTTTCAAATGAGAACGCTGAGGAATCCTAGAGTGGCCTGGGCTGGCAGGGACCTGTAAAGTTCATCTGGTCCAAGTGGCCTGCAATGAGCAGGGACATCTTTGAAGAGATCGGGTTGCTCAGAGGCCTGTCCCATCTGACCTTGAATGGTTCCAGGGACAATGCACCTACCAGCTCTCAGGGCAACCTGTGCCAGTGCTGCACCATGCTTTGAGTAAACAGGTTTGTTGTTAGACCTGCTCTGACTCCATCCCCATTTTTTTTAAAAGTATTAGCCCACTTGCTATTGGAAGTGGACCTATGTAAAAAAGTCTTCTATTTTCCCTCAGAAGCCACTTTGAAGTTTTAGAAGGTGGCAATAATGTCTCCCTGGGGTCCATTCTTCTTTCTTCAGGCTGTATAAGTCCAGGTCTCTCAGCCTGTCTTCAGAGGACAGGTGCTCTGTCCTCTGACTGTTTCTGTTGCCCTGTTTTGTAATTTGGTGGGGTGCTCAGTTCTATCTAATGGCAAAAGAGTTGAAGTAGAGCAATGTGGAGAACAGAGGCATGAAATAGTGGTGGAGGAAGCATAGGAAACCAGTCCCAGCCAAGCAGTCAGGCATTTGGCCGTGGGCAGAAGGGGCTGTGGAGGGCTCACTGGGAGCCTCTGAGGGGTTCTGGTTTGTACCCCCCCTCCACTCTTGGATGTTTCTGCCACGCAGACAGGGACAGCTGAGGGTGACTGGTCCCAGCCCCATCTGCTGCCTGCCACAGTCAAGCCGATGGCAACTGCCCCAGGGTTTACTGCCAGCTTGTGTGGCAGAGAGGGAAGTGCAGGATCCAGTGCCGCTCGGCTGTCCCTGCTGGGAAGGAAGGTGCCAGCCAGCACAGGAGGGGCAGGGCATGGAAAGGTAGGCACTGTTCCGTGTCCCTGTGGAAATCAGCACAGTGCCTGTCTTTCAAAGAGAGGGACCTGTGTGAGTCATAGAGGTATCCTGGAAAGAGGAAACCCCAGGGAAATTTCTAGAGCAGCGGCAGGGCAAAAGTCCCATCAAGATGAAGACACCAGAATAAACAGATGAGTGGGATTCTGGGCCAGGTTTGCCTATGATGCCAAGGTCCTCATACGAAGCTGTAGGTGCAGATTGTCCCACTGGTCGTGTTTCTGGCTCTTTCTAGAAACCAGAGGGACCCTGATTGAGCCTGTGAAGCACTAAGCTTGGAAAGTCATGGTTCATTGATTTTTGGTTTGTGTTTTTTATTTTCTTTCCTGTGGACAGCATCCGTTTGTAAGATCAGGAAATTCAGCATTCACCCTGACACCGCTGATCATGGCAGTGAAGAAGATAAAGAAGAAGGAGTAGACATGAATGTGACATTCATGTAATGACTGGTTATCTCAATAACCACCTTAGAGAAGGCTTGTAGAGTAGGATTATAGGTTTGATATTCTATATTATCTATATAGAATAGGGTTATGAGGAAATAAAATTGCTGAAACGTAAGCTCATCTGGAAGATTCTGTTCCTTCTCTCCCTGTCAATAAGTGCAGCTTTTCTGTCTGAGTGTTCCGTTGTCTGTTGAAGGTGCAGAGTGACATTGACAGCTTCTTAGGTGTGCCTTGAAAGTGGGGAAGGCTCCGCTTCAGTCATCCTCTCCAGACCACAGTGCCTTTGGAATACGGCCCACTGACCGTATTTTGCACACCTGTGGTACTTCAATTTGAGGCAGAAAGGACAGTGGCATTGGCAGGCAAAACCAAAGGAGGAGTGGGGCAGCCAAAAGATCCTGTGCACATGCAGGTCTTCAGCTGTGACTCAAGAGCGTTTGGGTTCGTGCCATTTGGATTTGTATCCCGAAGTGCAATCTCTTTGGCTGCAGGAGAGTCTTGCTCAAGTGAGAAATCAGCAAGATCAGTGAGAGTGCTCTGAGAGGTTTCCTCTGGTGCAGAGCTGTCAGCGTCTGTGAGGTGAGAGCGGACGCAGTCTCGCCCAGGGCGGAGGCCCCTGGCAGAGCCCGGAGCAGCCTGAGCCTGGGCAGAGGCAGGCTGCAAGGAGGCCCTTGTAGCCTGGGAGCAGGCGAATGCTCCGCTCTCAGAGCCCGGCTGGCAGCCGGCCGCTCCCGAGGGGAAGCGTAGCCCAGCTGGGCACAGCACAGACGGGTGGCATCGGCCGTCTGCAGTCTGCACAGGAGCAGAGAAAGGCAAACGGCAACCGAGGGCTGCAGGCCTGGCTGAGGATTCCCACTCTTGTGCCGGCTGCCCTGGAACTCCTGGCAAAGGGGAGCAGTGTGTGCAGCACTCCGGGCACAGGGGAGGGAGCCGGGCTGCTCCGCAGGCTCCAGCACAGAGTAGTGTCCTCCAGGCACGGCGCTTCTGCCGAGGGAACCGAGGTTGGCGGGCGGCAGGGACAGCTTGCCCCAAGGGCCAAACACACACACCCACTGCAATGGAATGCTGCTTTTTATTGCCTTTCCCAGCCCAGGGCGAACCATGTGCCCTTTCCCTTTGGCTGGGTACTGGGGAACTTTTATTCTCTCCTGACTGCCTACCTTTCTGTCCCCTCCCCTCTTCTACTACTTCCCTTTTGGTCTGGGCTTCAAGCTGGCCCCTCTCCCAGCTCCCAGCAAAAGCCAACAAATTAACTAGAACAAATCCAAGCCATAAATAACAGTACCTAGAACCAACAATTTTCATTCATTTTTGTAATCATCTTCCGGCTGCAGCAAAATATTACCCTGTATCTCACAGAGGGAATCGGGGATGAGCCTGTGGCTGGCGCTTGAGCAGGGAACTGATTTGGATGGGAGCAGAAGGCTTTCAGTAGGTGACTGGTGTTTTCTTGATTAATTTCTGAAGGAAAGACACAACGTGGCTTCAGTCAGCAAACACCTTTTCAAGGTGCAGTGACAAAATGCTTGGGAGCAATTCCCAGAGAAGGAAGGTGCTGAGAAAATCTTGAACTGAAAGAAATCATGAATTCCCTTAGCATTAACAGAGAGAGTTGAGCTGTCTATTTCCTCCAGTGCACTGATTAATGTGTGCAAGTGGCTACCTTAGCCTTGAGAATGGAGTGGTCCTCCTAAGAAGGTAGCGGGAATGCATTCAAGGGGAAGCAAGTGGTTCTAGGAGGCTCTTGAGCATCAGAGGAGAATTTGAGGAATGGGATGTTCCCCGAATGACCACCAGAGATCCTTAAGAGAGCCCTACTCTCTCGTTCTTCACTTCTGAGACGTGATTTAAATTTGCCCAATAATTTGAGGGAATATTTAGCCTGTGAGTTTCTGCAAAGTAATGAGTAGGTCTTATTTCCATGGTTACAAATCAGTAGGTGAGATTTCTGAGTGAGCACATGTTAGAGAAGTGATTCCCCACACAGGCAGCACTGAAATAAAGTCATGCCTCCTTTCTCACACTGAGCTGGCACCGGGGACCGGGCCCTGCTTGGGAACTTCCATTTTAGTCCCTTCTATTGAAAGGTGAGAATGAAACTTCTTCCAGCCGTTTCCCTCTGGTTTCCATTCTTGGGGGCCAAAGCTCTGTGCTGCAGGTGGCCCGGGTGTGTGCAGAGCAATGCAGCCTCCACAAAGCCCTTGGTTTCCCCACAAGCCATCATGATTTCTTGCCAGGTGTGCCCAGCTGTGGCAGGAGAAAGAGCCCGCAGCGCAGTGGGCGCCGTGCCCTGCCCAGCCGGGGCACTCTGGCACAGAGCAGCAGCAGTGCCAGCACCTTTCAAACCACTCCTGCCTTGGCTTCGCCTGGGACACAGAAGCCTCTGGAAAGCAGCACCACATGTCGCGTTCCCGGCTTGGAGCAGCTGCTGCTGGTGGGGGGCAGACCTGGCCCCTTGTATCGCTTCCAAGTGGGAATCCAGGTGGAGACAGAGACATACATACAGAGAAAGCCCGGGCTTGTCCAAGAAGTGGGCAAATGTATGGGGGAATGTGTTAGGAATCATTTCAACTGTTGTGCCAACACTGCCTGCTCTCCTTTTCTCTCTTCACATTTCCTCTTCTTTTCCATCTCACATTTCCCCCCCTTCCCACTCACAATTCTCACAGTTTTCCTGTCGTGTTTCCCTCCCAGTTTTCTCATTTCCCCCACCCTGTTCAGCTCACTTTCCTCCTGCTTTATCTCTCATCTTTTCCCACCTTCCCACTCTTGCCTGTTTTTTTCTTCCCTCATGCTTCTCACCGTTTTTCCCTCACTTACCCTGCCCTTTTCTCCCCTCACGTTTCTCTTTTTTCTCCGTCATATTTCTCAGTATTTTCTCTTCTCGTTTCTCACTTTCACCCTCCGGTTTCTCGCCCTTTTCCTCTCACATTTCTCACACTTTTCCCCTCACGTTTAGCATTCTTTCCCCGTCACGTTCCTTTTACTTCTCCTCTTGCATTTTGTGCCCTTTATTCACTCCTGTTTTCTGCCACTTTTCCCATCAAACTTCCCACCTTTCTTTCCCCTCATGTTTTCTGCCTTTTTCTGCCCTCTGGTTTCTCACTCTTTTCCCCGCAGGATTCTCACCATGTTCCCCTCACGTTTTCTGCCCCTTTCTCTCTCTTTGCCAGTCAAGTTTCTCACTCTTTTCCCCCCACATTTCCTTCCATGTTTTCCCCCGAGAGTTCTCACGCTTTTCCCCTCATGTTTTTAGAATTTTCCCATTGTATTTCCTGCCTTTTCCTCCTCTCACCTTCCTCTCCTGTTTTCGCTCACATTTTTCACCATTTCCCACTCAGGTTTCCTTCCCTTTTCTTCCCTCACACTTCCCTCCTTTTTTCATTCACATTTCTCACACTTGTCACCTCACGTTTGCTGCCTTTTTTTCCCCTCACATTTCTTAAGCCACTGCTTCCTGTCAGTGACTGTTCCTCTTCAGAAGCTGAGGGGCTTCTCTTCTTTCCTCCTGTCATCCCCTACTCCAAATAATGGGCGCCAGAGCAGCGCTCCAAGAAGCCCCTGCCTGTGCGTCTGCTGAACAGAATGTCGCTGCTCAGCTTGAAGAATCCCATTAAGAACAACCTCAGCTGCACTGCACTTCCTGCTGCAGTTTTGATTAGTGTTTCAATTCTATAGGGTCTTCACAGTGTTCTAAATAAAGAGGTACCCCGAGGGATACACATGGCAGGTGAGCAGCCACTGCACCATCCGCCCCAAGCGGATCCCATCTCCGTTTTCATCACCTCACAGTCACTGTGACTCCTGCCTGGACGAAACCACTTGTGATGCTTCTTGATGCTAAACCAAGTCCATCTGCACAGGAAATGCTTTTGGCCCTCTCCTGGAAAAAAAAGAAAAGTTTTTATTTGAAAACATTCAAACCCCGGAGTTTCTTCCTCTGTTCACCTATTTGAATTGCCTCGACATCCAAATACTGCCAGCCGCCGTTCCAAACTGGCTGGTCTGTGTTGGTGTGCGCAGAGCAGAGGTGCCACGCCGTCTCCGTTTCCCGGGTGTCTGTTAATGTCCATTTCAGCAGACGGCTGAGGGCTCGGCCTGCCCCAGCCGCCATCTTGTGCGTGGCTGCCTCTGCTCTCTGGCCTCCATCTTGGGCGTGGCTGCTCCAGCCCCGGCCGCCATGTTGTTCTTGGCTGCCTCAGCCCTGGCTGCCATCTTGTGCATCCACCTAGTCCAACTCTGAAACAAACGTGTCGCTGTTTTGCCAGCAGTCAGCACCAGAGACGCCAACACCAGCGTAAGGAGTAAGCGGCTTTTACTGGAGTGCAAAGCAGCAAAGGAGTACCAGAGGATAAGCTAAGCAATGCACCTGATTATTACAGCAGAAGACTGCCCGTAGGGATTAAGAAAGGTACATCGACAGTTACCCATATGCTTTGCCATCCTCCTGACACACTCGTCAGCTGGCGAGCCCCTGTCACACCAAAGGATTGGAAATGCACTCCCAGTAGCCAGGGATTCCTATGCAGCTGGCCCACCCACAGGCCAGGCCGCAGACTTTGCTGTTAGAGACCCCCGATTTTATTCTGTTGAATAAACAAGCTACTAAAACTTTTAGTGCAGGAACATCTGATTTCATCCTTCTCTTGGCCCGGGCTCAGAGAGGAACCAAGGCAGTTTGCTTTGACCATATATCTTCAAACAAGACCACACAGATCTGATTCTGTGGCCTTGTCTGGCTTCTAAGTGCGGAAAGGTAAATACCTGTTGCACTACCAACCGGATTCATCTATCATCCCGGTAACGGTCCTGCCTGTTTTGTTTATGAGCCAATATAAATACAATGTTTGGTTGGAAGGGTCGTCCGGAGGTTAGCTTTGGCTTAGGGCCTGTTGTTGAGTTTTTAGTACTTCACCAGAATTGTCTTTTTACAGGCAGTGGTGCTGTCCCCTCGGCTGCAATGGCATCTTCAGCTGGTCCCACAGGGATTGCCAACACTCTGGTTGTGCTGCACTCCTTGTGAGCGGAGTCGTCAGTCTCTTGGGTGAGCAGATTCTCTGTCACGGAGTCCAAAATTCTGCTCTGGGATGCACCAAGGTAACAAGAGGAAAGCGCTTCTGCAGTTCTGACATGGAAATTGTCCTGCTGCGTGGGCTTTGCTGTGAGTCTGAAACACAGCAGCTCTCTGGCCTTTCGGTGCTGCTGGCTGAGCTAGCTGCTGCCTACTCAAGGCTCAGGTAGGCACCTGAGCTGCCTCGCCGCACTGCAAAATCCATCTCAGTGCTCATGGCACGCCCAGATGCCTCATCTCAGTGGAAGTCCCACCGGCAGTGTCAGAGCAGCGGCTCCTCGGCATTGGTGCTGCCTGTGCTCTCTGCCCTGGCCCTGGCCCTGGCCGTGGCAGTGCTGGCCCTACTGCCATGCATGCACAGGGAATGGGAACTGCTGCCTGACGTTTTTCAGCTGCGCCACTGCTGCTGCTCAAGACACCTCAATGAATGGATTAGTGGGGTTGTGGGCCATATGAGCCTGTGATAGCAAGGTCCTGGACATGAAGGCAGAGGTGCAGAGTGTCCTGCCAGTCCTATTTCAGCGTATTTCTGGGAACCAGGGAATCCCTCTTGATCCTATGAGGCACTGAGTTTGCAAAGTAATGGTTCCATTGTTGCTGTTGTTGTTGCTGCTGCTGTTGTTGTTCTTGTTGTTTTCCCTTTGTGCTGCATCCCTATTTGATGCCAGCCGAGCCTCTCTCCAGATGGGCATCTCTGATCATTGCAGTGAAGCAATGCAGGCAGTTCAGGAGGTGATGACGACCATTTCAGGATGACTCTCTCCAGTTCAAGACCTGAGTGGGAGTCAGAATAAAAACTCTATCAAACCTCAACTCCATTGGAAGATTCCCTTCCTTGTCACCCTGTGAATAAGGTCTACATGACCTTTCTGAATTGTCCATTGTCTTTTCAAGATGGAAAATCCTGTTGATGGTGATTTTGGTTCAGTTAGGAATTGCGGAATGGTCTCCTTCTAATGCCAACACGATTTCTGCTTTTCTATTTCCTTCATATATATTCCTACCTCTGTCGACTACTGTTGTATAGTTATATAGTTCCTAGGTAACTTCAGTACTTTTCCTCCTCTGATAGGCAGAAAGACAAAACACATTCCAAAGTCTCCTATCTGATCTTGCCTCCTCTAGGAGCAAAGGTTGAAACAGCAGTACTGATAGGCAGTACAGCTAGGAGCAAGAAAGAGGGGCTCCAGAGGAGGTGGGAACAAAGCAGGGATATTTCCTCATTTCTTGTGCTGCTAATTGAGAATTCTTGTCAATTATGCTAATGTTCCACACTTGTAAAACCACATTTGCCCTATGTGGGGCGGGTGTTTTTCCATACCTGCCCCTGGAGGCCTCCAGTTAAAGGCCAGATTTGATATTACCTGCTATAGTAATGTGGCAAAAGTGGGTTGTTTTATTTTTCAGTCATTAGGGCACCACTTCCTCCACACTGCGGTGCCTTTGGAATATGGCCCATCCGCCCTTGTTTGCACAGCTCTGGTCCTTCTACATGAGGCAGAAAACACATTTCCAGCCAAAAGCCCACAAGGAGTGGGGCAGCCAGAGCATTCTGTGCAGTTACAGGCCTGCAGCTGTGACTCGAGAGGGTTTTGGTTGCTGCCTGCTGTGGCAGGTGCGTCTCCTATGTGACTGCCTCTGCTCCTGGCTGCCCATGGATAGCAGGTACAGGGTTCTGCAAGGAGAATGGAACAGGTTGGTGATGTCTGCTGGCAAGAGAGTGCAGTGGAAAAGATTGGGGAAATGTTTGACCGTAACAAACTGTGAATTCCTTAAGCTTTACCAGACAGTTCTTAGTCCTGTATTCCCTCTTAGCAGTGCAAGTGGTTATCTGAGGTGGGAGAATAAAGAGAGTGGGCCTGCTGAAAAGATAGCTTCAATGTATTTAAGGGGAAGAAATTTGTTTTCAGAGGCTCTTGACCATCAAAGGAGAATTTGAGGCGTGAGATCTTTCCCAAATGACCACCAGAGACTTTTAAAGCGACCTCTATTCTGATGCAATTAATTTTGTGGAAATGATTAAATATATGAAACTGTGTGCAGGGGGTTGGGGTGATGCCTCTGAGGGCCATCCTGCTGTAGTGTCTGTGGCAGCCATTCTGAAGGACATTTCCTGGTATCTTGAATCTCAACTGCTGCCTTGGACAATGGAAGTAGTCCTTTGGCCTTTTGGCCAGCAGTCATCCAAACTGACTCCTGCTGGCCTCTTCTCGCTCTCCTCGTTTCTTGTGGTGTTTTAACAGTAGAACATGGTGCCCAAGATGGAGGATGGAAACAAGCTGTCTGTAGCCCTTGTAAATCTCTTCTTTCCCTTTGCTCACAGCTGATGACTCTTGGCTAAGAGGGACAAGCTGTAGTCTCTGACTGCTTTGTTCTCTTTGACTCGAGGTGGAAGTGTTGTCATCTGGCCAGGCAGCCTGCAAAGGCCTCCTGCAAATGAGTGACAAGGAGGAGCCCTAGGATCGGCGTGAGCCGCAGGCACTGCCTCCACCAGAAGTGCTGCCGGTTGAGAATGACCTGAACGTGTTGGAGGACAAGAGCACTCCGTGGGGGGAGGTAGAACATTTGAACCGGGAGCTGCAAGTGTGTCTGCAGCCCTTGGAGGGGGAAAGGAGCCCTTGGGATGAAGTGGAATGGTCCTTGTGGCAGTCGTCCTTCAGAAAATCTCTGAAAATGGAAGATGAATCTGGCCATGAACTCCAGTAAAACCAGCCTTTGGCTTTGGCCCATCCAGTCAAATGGAAGTGGACGTGCAAAAAATCCATTTTAAGAGCCCTGCGTGTGGCAGGCTGACAGCATCTTCCTAAGGGCTTGTATTTGGAATGGCATCTCAGGGCCATCTCTGCCAGCCACCTTTCTGAACCAAACTCATTTCTTCTCCCAGATCTACACAGGCTCTTGCAGCAAACCTGCTGCAGCAGGAGCATTGTGTCAAGGAGCCTTTACTCCCCAAGCCGAGAAGGTGAGCCCGGGCAGCCGGTTCATCTGCAGCGCTGACACAGCTGCTGCTCAGCAACAGCAGATCGAGGAGGACTCCCTGGAGCTACTGAGTACGTCTTGTGTATTTCTTGTCTGAGGGACGGTGTCTTGTGTGCACGTGGCAGCGTAGCTGGACCAAATGTTCCTCCTCAGCTTGATATCACAGGGACATTTAGGATTCCCCATAGGAACCTGTGTAGAAAATCAGTCTCTGCTGGCCATTTTTGCTTCAGATCTGTCTGTCTGGTTCTTTGGTTGTTGTTGCCCAGCTCACCACAAAGGGTTCAGAGCACCATGCAATGGGGCTGCCTTTTTAGGTGTCTCCTGGAAGCTGGGATCTCTGCTTGAAAGTCAGCATCTTGAATTTTGTTTTCCTCAGTGACAATTGTGAGCATGGAAAATCCTATGACAAAGTACATCAAAGTCAAAAATATCGGCAGCGGGTGAGTCCAACCACAAAGCCATGGGCCAGGTGTTTTCCTGGTAGAATATCTATCAAGTCTGAAGTCAGGCAAGCTGCAAAAATGTTCAGACACTGAGGACAGACTGTCCCATCTCTCAGTACCAGTCAGAGTTTGTAAGCGTGGCCAGAAGGCATTGTCAAATTGTCAAATTGTCACACTGCCAAGGTCTTGCCTGGAGCAAGGAATATGACCTGGTAGATCTCCTGGTCTCTCAAGCATGGGACAGCTCTGTGTTAATTTCCTTTGCATTTTTGTATATTTATAATCAGCTGGCCACACTAACAGACGGAGAAGAATCTTGCTTGCCTGAAAGAGAAACCTACCCTCTGTCATAGCTTTCTTTCCAAGAGTTTGCTGAAGGAAATCCTCCATGGTCAGGATTAGAACTGCATAAGTTAGAGACTGAAACCTGAGAAGAAAGAAGAAACCCTCTTTCTGAGCTGAGGCAGTAATCCTCAATGCTTCAGGCCCAGTGGCCATGCACTTGAGAGCAAAATGCATCATCTGCCTTCTGACAGAGCCCTTCTGCATCCTGCAGGTTCTAGGCATTTCCAGCAGAGATCTCCAGTCTGGGCTGGCTTTCACTCCAAGGTCTAAACGGTTTCTCCTTTCTTTGCTGCTCTTTTGTTTCTAGGACTTTTGGAGAGGTTTGTAGAGCACTCGACACTGCCACAGGAGGAGAGGTAAATGTCAACAGCCCCCACAGACTCTGCTGCTCTCGGGGGCTTTCCTCTCTGTGTCAGCTGTGGCTGCAGCTTTGGCTAGAGCTGTGTTGAAAAGACACAAGAAGCACAGACTTGTGGCAGCCTGCCAGTTGCATTTGGGACAGTCTTTGTCCTTCTCAGCTGCCAGAAGGAAGGCAAGGAGGGGAGTGGCTCCTTTCACTGAAGGACTTGCTCACTTGCTGAATTGCTGAAACAAAGGTGGTGCCTCCTCGAGCATCTCCCTGCTCTTTGGGGCTACAGCTTGAGTCCTGAATTTTCATTTCTGGCTGTCAGCAAATACATCTGAATGATACTTGTGGGAGCTCGGTACCTCTGAACAACAGAACCAATTAGATTTTTGCAGAAGCCATTTCATATTTACATTACACTATGTTTATAGATTGTAAGACCACTGTTCACACCTTCATGCCTTTCTTGATCGGTTCGTCTGCTTTGTTTGCTCAGCACACGTCCCTTAGGCAATTTGATTGGCTATAATTCCGAGCCTTCATGGCCTCTATCTCATTCTTCTTGTCCTGGTATTCAATTTCCCAGGCTCCTCTTCTTTTTAGAACAGTTTGTGTCTCTGTGGCCTTGATATATTCCCAAAGAGCTGATACTTGTAACTAATATCTCTAGGTGGTAGTTCGGCTGGAGCACTTTGTATTCCAAGTTGTGCGGATCCATTGCTGCAGATCCATTGCTACAGTTACTGGTAGCTCCTCAGCCACCTGCTGTGCTGATGGCTCTCCCTTCTGCTGGAGAAGAGGCCAAAGAGGAGCAAAATGAGCAAAGTTACCACAACCCTACAGCTGTGGTGACAGCAGAGTCAGATTTTCCTGAGATAGTAAATGCCAGTTCTGGAGGGTGCTGTCTTTAGTGCAAGGCAGAGGTGCAAGTTTCTGCCCAGCCAGCACTTGCTGCTGCTGGCTAAGGATGCTGAGTGCTGCAGTCCTGCCAGGACCTAGCATTTGCCCCAGCCAGTGACAGCTGGGCAATGGGCTTTGATCTGCCATGTTGAGGCACCAAAGGGCTGGTGCTCCATGTGAGCATCTGGCTCAGTGAAGCTCTGTGTCATGTCTTCTGCAGCGCAACAGCCCAAGGGTGCAGGGGCTCCTTCTGGAGGTCACAAGGTTTTGTTTGCTTGTTTTCCCATTTGGGACCTGTGTTTGACTTGTGGAAGTGTTCTGCAGTTTTCTCGAGTTGTTCTTCACTTCTACAGAGTCTTCTGGCTTTTGATAAGCTGCAAGGAGGTGATTGTGTTGTCCATGAAGCTGTGGGGTGTCTTGGTTTAGGAAGACAGGTATCTGCTAGGTAAAATTACAATCAGAGGCTCTTTGGCAAAGATTTGGGAAATAGGAATAGCAGTTCTTTACTAGTATGTAATACAAAGCAAACAAACACAAAAAAACTCCCCCCCCACCAAACAACTACAGCATTAATGACAAACGACAACAGTACCAAGAACCTTGAGGGCTTTGTTTCACAAAAACCAGGGCAGTTTGGTTTCGGTGTCCCTGCAGGATCCTCAGAGCACCAAGCTGGAACAGTGGAAAAGTCCCGGGCTGGTAGCTGGGATGGCAGGGTGTCCCGGCAGGCAGGGGCAGGATGTCCCGGCAGCACAGGGAGTGCAGGGTCACGCTGCAGCAAGAGGAGCAGCGCCGAAGAAGCTCGAAGGCGAGGCAGAAAAGCGGCCCAGCTTCTGCTCGGCGTGTTTTGCGGCGGCTGAGATCCTCGAGGAGCGGCAGACACGCGCCTCCCCGAACGCCGGAAGCAGAAAAGCACGCAGCTGCCTCAAGCTGTGTCTTTTACCTGCGTTATCTCCCCCTTCCACCTTTTGTCCACCTCTTTGTTTCAGCCAAGCACTCTCAAGAATCCAACACCCGGTCCCCTTGGCAACCCGTGGGGAAAAAATTCCCCAGAG
This sequence comes from Chamaea fasciata, assembly GCF_029207755.1. Taxonomy (NCBI): domain Eukaryota; kingdom Metazoa; phylum Chordata; class Aves; order Passeriformes; family Sylviidae; genus Chamaea; species Chamaea fasciata. The sequence goes on from NW_027094127.1 coordinate 376,026, forward strand.
AAAGAAGGAACAAACCCAACCCCCAACATTATCCACCCCGAATTTTTTTCCCATACAAACATATTACATTGAGTTTTAACTATTAAAAATACATATATATATATGCAAATATGGATGCAGCCACATTGTCATGGGTAGTTCACCCCAAAACAAGGTCCCCTTGAGGTATGCATCGGGTCTCTCCATCCTTTTGCATCACGCACCAGGTGCAACCTGGTCCCTGAGCGAAGACAACCCCACGGATGGGATTGTCTTTGCTGGAGGCAGGATTAATCCAAACAGTTTTTCCCAGCATACCTCTCATGTGTACCACTGGAACCTTATCTCCGTCTGTCTTTTGCAAGGGCTCAGATTGGGCAGGACCTGCTCGGTTGGTGGAACCTCGAGTGTTCACCAACCAGGTGGCCTTTGCTAAATTAGTATCCCAATTCTTAAAGGTTCCCCCACCCAGTGCTTTCAAGGTAGTTTTAAGCAGGCCATTGCACTGTTCAACTTTCCCGGCCGCTGGTGCATGATAAGGAATATGGTACACCCACTCAATGCCAAGTTCTCTAGCCCAGGTGCTTATAAGACTATTCTTGAAATGAGTCCCATTGTCCGACTCGATTCTCTCAGGGGTGCCATGTCTCCACAGGACTTGTTTTTCCAGGCCCAGGATGGTGTTCTGGGCAGTAGCATGAGGCACAGGGTAGGTCTCCAACCATCCAGTGGTGGCTTCCACTATGGTTAGCACATAACGCTTGCCCTGGCGGGTTTGGGGAAAGGTGATGTAGTCAATCTGCCAGGCTTCCCCATATTTATATTTGGACCACCGCCCACCATACCATAAGGGCTTCACCCGCTTGGCTTGCTTGATTGCAGCACATGTCTCACAGTCATGGATAACCTGAGAAATACTGTCCATGGTTAAATCCACCCCTCGGTCTCGGGCCCACTTATAGGTGGCATCTCTGCCCTGATGACCCGAGGCATCATGGGCCCATCGGGCTAGGAACAACTCTCCCTTGTGTTGCCAATCTAAATCTATCTTTGACACTTCTATCTTGGCAGCCTGATCTACCTGCTTGTTGTTTTGGTGTTCCTCATTAGCCCGACTCTTGGGAACATGGGCATCTACATGGCGGACTTTCACAGGCAGCTTCTCTACACGAGTGGCAACGTCCTTCCATTCATCAGCAGCCCAGATTGGTTTTCCTCTACGCTGCCAGTTGGCCTTTTTCCACCTTTCCAGCCAGCCCCACAGAGCATTGGCTACCATCCACGAATCAGTGTAGAGGTAGAGCTTTGGCCACTTCTCTCTTTCAGCAATGTCAAGGGCTAATTGAATAGCTTTGAGTTCAGCAAGCTGACTTGGTCCCCCTTCTCCTTCAGTGGCTTCTGCAACCTGTCGTGTGGGGCTCCATACGGCTGCTTTCCACTTACGGTTCATTCCCACGATGCGACAGGAACCGTCAGTGAAAAGAGCGTAGTGTGTTTCTTCTGCTGGCAGTTGGTTGTACAGAGGAGCTTCTTCAGCCCGTGTCACTTGTTCCTGCTCCTCTTCGTCCGTGAGACCGAAGTTTTCTCCTTCCGGCCAGTTTGTAATTATCTCCAAAATCCCAGGGCGATTTGGGTTTCTAATACGGGCACGCTGTGTGATGAGGGCAGTTCATTTGTTCCATGTGGCATCGGTGGCATGGTGCGTGGAGGGAGCCTTTCCTTTAAACATCCACCCCAGCACTGGTAGTCGGGGTGCCAAGAGGAGTTGTGCTTCTGTGCCAATCACTTCTGAGGCGGCTTGAACTCCTTCATAGGCGGCCAAGATCTCCTTCTCTGTGGGAGTGTAGTTGGCTTCAGATCCTCTGTAACTTCGACTCCAGAATCCCAGTGGTCGGCCTCGGCTCTCCCCTGGCACCTTCTGCCAAAGGCTCCAGGACAAACCGTTGTTCCCGGCTGCAGAATAAAGCACATTCTTCACATCTGGTCCCGTCCTGACTGGGCCAAGGGCTACTGCATGAGCAATCTCCTGCTTGATCTGGGCAAAGGCTTGTTGCTGTTCAGGGCCCCAGTGGAAATTGTTTTTCTTGCGGGTAACCAGGTAGAGAGGGCTCACGATCTGACTGTACTCAGGAATGTGCATCCTCCAAAAGCCTATGGCTCCTAGGAAAGCTTGTGTTTCCTTTTTGCTGGTCGGTGGAGACATTGCTGTGATCTTATCAATGACCTCAGTGGGGATCTGCCGCCGTCCATCTTGCCACTTTACTCCCAGGAACTGGATCTCTCTGGCAGGTCCCTTGACTTTGCTCTTCTTGATGGCAAACCCGGCTTTCAGCAAAATCTGGATGATCCTCTCTCCTTTCTCGAACACTTCAGCTGCAGTCTTTCCCCACACAATGATGTCATCAATGTACTGTAGATGTTCCGGAGCCTCACCCTTCTCCAGTGCAGCCTGGATCAGCCCATGGCAGATGGTGGGACTGTGTTTCCACCCCTGGGGCAGCCGGTTCCAGGTGTACTGCACGCCCCTCCAGGTGAAAGCAAACTGAGGCCTGCATTCTGCAGCCAGAGGAATGGAGAAAAATGCATTGGCAATGTCAATAGTGGCATACCACCTCGCTGCCTTGGACTCCAGCTCGTACTGAAGTTCCAGCATGTCCGGCACAGCAGCGCTCAGCGGTGGAGTCACTTCATTCAATGCACGATAGTCCACAGTCAGTCTCCATTCTCCATCAGACTTGCGCACAGGCCAGATGGGGCTGTTGAAAGGTGAGTGGGTTTTGCTGACCACCCCTTGGCTCTCCAGCTCACGGATCATTTTGTGGATGGGGATCACGGCGTCTTGATTTGTCCGATACTGCTGACGGTGCACTGTCGAGGTGGCAACAGGTACTTGTTGTTCTTCTACCTTCAGGAGTCCCACTGCAGATGGGTTCTCTGATAGTCCCGGCAAGGTGTTCAACTGCTTAATGTTCTCTGTCTCCACAGCAGCTATTCCAAAAGCCCATCTGAGTCCTTTAGGGTCTTTATAATATCCATTCCTGAGGAAGTCTATGCCCAGAATACATGGAGCCTCTGGGCCGGTCACAATCGGAAGTTTCTGCCACTCCTTCCCGGTCAGGCTCACCTCGGCTTCAACCAGAGTCAATTCCTGTGATCCCCCCGTCACCCCGGCAATGGAAATCGGTTCTGCCCCCACATGTCCTGATGGCATTAGAGTACACTGCGACCCAGTATCTACCAAAGCTTCATGTTTTTGTGGCTCTGATGTGCCAGGCCATCGAATCCACACAGTCCAAAAAACCCGATTTTCCCGTGCCTCTTCCTGGCTAGAGGCAGGGCCCCTCTAGCACTGGTTATTATTCCCTTCTTGGACATACATGGTAGAGGTTCCTTCGAGGGAATCTGACACAGCATTCCCACCTCCGTAATACCTGGCAGCTTGCTCATGGGAGGCTGAGGCTACCTTCATTCTAGTGGAACTCCCTCTGTTAGCGTTTCTCTCCTTGAGCTCACGTACCCGTGCTGCCAGGACAGAAGTAGGTTTCCCATGCCACGCTCCCATGTCCTCCCCATGGTCCCGCAGATAAAACCACAGGTCAGCTCGAGGGGTGTACCCTCTCTCTCTCGCTGGGGGATGTTGGGCTCTGATTCTGGGGCCTGTGACTCGCACCGGTGCTACATGGGAACTGTTCCTTCTCATCTCCTCTCTCATTTCCCTCATCTCCTCTTTGAGTTCCTTCACCACCGCAGAGACATGAGCCTGCATTGGGCCACTGATCATACTTTCATAATTTCTGAGCTTGTTGGCAACAGAACCCACTGTCTCTCGGTTATCCTCGGCATTAATTGTTGCGATGAATGTGGCGTATTGGGATGGTCCATGAGTTGCCAGATTCCACAACATGTGCCCTGTGCATTTAACATTGTCAGGGTCATTATCATGCTGTCCGGTCCTCCCAAAAAGTACTTCCAATACTGCCACTTCTCTCAACTGTTGGATTCCTTCCTCAAGGGTCTTCCATCGCATTCTATTGTTGTGCTCTTGCATTCTGTCTCTGTGGACAAATCTCTCTCTCACACTCATTAGAAGTCGTTCCCAAAGGGGAAGGGGCCTTTGCTCTCTTACAAATACCTGATTTATACCTGAGTCCTGGGTCAAGGGTCCCAAATTCCTTGCTTCAGCACTGTTCAGTTGCACACCTGTACTCATAAGGTCCCAGACTCGAAGTAGCCAGGCTGTATAAGCCTCACGTCCTCGTCGTGCAATATCTTTTTGCAGATTACGTAGACTTTCATATGTCAGGGACTCAGTGATGATCTCAACCTGTGGCTCTTCTGTGGACTGTGAGGACCCTCCTTTTTTATCTTTAATACCAGGATTTGACGATTTCACTTTACACTTCCTTGTTTCCACAGGGGCGACTGCTGCTGGCTGTGGCTGCCCTTGTGGTTCAGCTGGAACCTGGACAGTTGTAACGTCTGTGGGTTCCACTGCTGCACCATCAGTCTCTGCCTTCTCGGGGCAGGGGGAGGGTTTGTCATGAGCTGGGGAAATGTACTCCTTCAGCATTTGGCCTATCTCTTTTACCAGAACCTCAACCCAATCCGGGTGGGTCCTTTCTGAGGCAGGCTGTGGGGCAGAGTCAGGCTCTGGGGTATCATCCCTGTTCTGTGGGGTAGGTATCAGGGTGGTTATCCAGGTCAATCTTCCCTTATCTCTGAATGCTAAATAGAATATGCCTATTAGCAGCACCAGCCATTGTATGATATCATTAGCATTCAGAGAGGATTTAAACCCTTCAAAAACTGGTGGGGCAGACCCAAAGAGATGGGTAAAGGGTTGGGAAAAAGAAACTTCCCCCGGTGTCATTTCCTCACCGTAGGTACCATTGTTAAAGTAACTCCAAAAACACACAGTTAGTGTACGATAGCCCTGAATCCATGTGCCTGCCTTCCAGAGGAAATTAAAAATCCATGAGTTCTTCACCTTATTAAGCCATAAAATAAACTGGATGACAGTCACAGTAGCCTTAGTTATAGGGCCCATGTTTAGATAAGGGCCTGCAAATGGAAGGAATACAGCCACAACCACATGCCACCCAAACCAGGCTAAGTTAGACCACATGATGCAGCCTAACGAGGTTTTTATATCCAACGCACACAAAAGAAAGTACTAGGTTAGTTAAGAACTGCTATTTCTCTTCCCTTTTCTTTTCTCAGTGCCCTCAAGCCCCACACTTGGGCGCCAAAATCTGTCTTGGTTTAGGAAGACAGGTATCTGCTAGGTAAAATTACAATCAGAGGCTCTTTGGCAAAGATTTGGGAAATAGGAATAGCAGTTCTTTACTAGTATGTAATACAAAGCAAACAAACACAAAAAAACTCCCCCCCCACCAAACAACTACAGCATTAATGACAAACGACAACAGTACCAAGAACCTTGAGGGCTTTGTTTCACAAAAACCAGGGCAGTTTGGTTTCGGTGTCCCTGCAGGATCCTCAGAGCACCAAGCTGGAACAGTGGAAAAGTCCCGGGCTGGTAGCTGGGATGGCAGGGTGTCCCGGCAGGCAGGGGCAGGATGTCCCGGCAGCGCAGGGAGTGCAGGGTCACGCTGCAGCAAGAGGAGCAGCGCCGAAGAAGCTCGAAGGCGAGGCAGAAAAGCGGCCCAGCTTCTGCTCGGCGTGTTTTGCGGCGGCTGAGATCCTCGAGGAGCGGCAGACACGCGCCTCCCTGAACGCCGGAAGCAGAAAAGCCCGCAGCTGCCTCAAGCTGTGTCTTTTACCTGCGTTATCTCCCCCTTCCACCTTTTGTCCACCTCTTTGTTTCAGCCAAGCACTCTCAAGTATCCAACACCCGGTCCCCTTGGCAACCCGTGGGGAAAAAATTCCCCAGAGAAAGAAGGAACAAACCCAACCCCCAACATGGGGCCACTGTTGTCCTGTGTGGCAAAAGAAAGCAACCATATGGCTCTGAATCCTTCTCGTAAGGCAAAAGGCAGAAGCAGCAAGTCTCTGTTGCTCCATTTTGTGGTGAAGTCTTACAGCATTGAAAAGTGCATTGGAGCCTGGAGCGGGGATGAAGCTGCAGGTCCTTGCCTGTTGTCTTGTGTTGCTAAGAACAGGAAGGACACGTTGAAATCCTGTAGGCTGTATTTTATAGCAAACGTGCACCTGTGTGCCAGGAGAGGTGGGTGGGACAAAAGGAGGCAGGGGTGCGGGTCAAGAGCAGCAGAATGTGAGCCCAGGGTGCCAGGAAGGCCAAGGGCATCCTGGCCTGTGTCAGCAATAGGGGAAGAGCAGGAGCAGGGCAGTGACCGTCCCCCTGTGCTGGGCAGCGCTGCGGGCACAGCTGGAGTGCTGTGCCAGTTCTGGGCCCCTACTCTGTTCCAGGTAGCCACTCCAAAGCATCAGTACCTTAACTGGAAACACAGAACTGTCACAGAATCATTACGTATCAGGAAAAGTTCCATTTTGGCAGCACGGTCTCTGAGATGATATTCCTGTCTGGAATTGGGATGAAATTTTGTCTTACATGACAGAATGAAGTATTTCATTAGTTCATCACCCACTATTTTGCAAATACTATTAATAGCTTATGTCTAACATGGTTAAGTGGAATTATTTGTCGAGAGGCTACTCCCCTTTTAATTGTTAATTGCATTTCTTGACGAGTTGGGAACAATGTGTGGGCAATTCTGAGATGAATTAGACAGGAGTGAATTGAAACAATGGTGAATTCAGAAGACAGATATTGACTTTGCTGACATCAGTCTGAAATATGCAATTACCCCATGACCTTGCTAAATAAATAAGTTAGAGCTCTTATCCGGTGGCATCAATAGAAAAACTCAGTACTTTCAGTGTACTGAGTCAGAACTGGGGTTTTTTCTGCTTTTCAACTAGAGAATCCTAGTTGACTTTTTTCTGCAATGGATTACTTAATTATTTTTCTGCCACTTGTGTATGCTAATGCTTAGCTGACCACTTTAGACTTCCACGGACTACTGACTTTTTAATCCACCTCAGAAAGTTAAATTTCCTATGAGGAAGAGGAGCAACACTGGGAATATTTTGCTTAGATGATTAGAAACTATATAGGGAAATCACAGAGGTCGTTCAGCACAGAAAAGAAAATCAAAGATTTGCCAATATTGCTTTGCAAAAACAACGTCCACGGAACAATTAAGAATTTTGTGATGAGTATTTCTCTAGCCGGTGCATCACCAAGGAGGCCACTGGAAAATTCTGTCTTTCGTATTATTTAGCACATTCTGAAAGTGGACAGGTTTGTGGACGAAAAGAGGTGCTAGAAGACTTCAGGAGTAGTAATAAATATTAATTATTATTAATTATTACTTCAGGAGTAGTATTAATGGGCCTGTTTAGCTTCAGCAGAGCAATACATCTTGGCCTTGACATTGCTTCTTCACAGGTTCTCACAGTTTTGGCATCTAGGCAGAAGCATTTCTCTGAAGCAGTGCTTGTGCCCATTGTCCTCTTACAGAATGAAATTGTTTCGGCCTTCAGTTTCAGCTGTGAGCCCGACATTGTGTCAGAGGTCATCACAGGTCTTTGGGGGAAGAAAGCAGGTCTTACCTGCTGGTCTTGTGATTGCATCATTTTTAGTGATGCACCAGGTAGCTGGACTCTGAGGGCTGACGGAGAGTTTTGAAGCAAACTGGAAGTAAGATAGATATGGTCTTTCAGTTATTAAAGAGAGTTTCTAAAAAAGGTGAAAAGCAACTTTTTACATGGGAAAATAGTGATAGAATAAGGAGGGAATGGTTTTGAAATAATAGAGGGGAGTTTTAGGCAGAAATTTGTTTCTGTGAGGAGGGTGGGACATTGGCACAGGGAATTTATACATCTGGAAATGTTTAAATTCAGGTTGGAAGGGGCTTAGAGCATCCTGGTCTAGTGGAAGGTGACCCTGCCCATGACGGAGGGGTTGGATAGAGGTGATGATTATAGTTCCTTTCAGTCCACACTATTCTGTGTTTCAGTGATTGCATGATGATTCCATGATTCTATGAGGTGTGACAATGAAGATGGCTCACAAACCTTCCTGTACCCAAAAACGAACCTCAAATAAATGATCTAAACCAAAACAGGGGCATTTGATCTCCCTGGCCAATCATTTTGCTATCCTTCACATTTCCAGAAGGAAGGTATTTTTTACAACGATTGAAAACAAATAAATAAATGGAGTGACACTACTACCTGATTTGTTGGGAAATATGCACATATACTCCTGAAAGCATATTTCTCAGTCTTGGTTTCTATGATAAAAATAATTAAAAAAAAAAAAAAAAAAAAAAAAAAAAAGAAAAAAAAAAAAGAAAAAAAGAAAATTAAAAAAAGGGAAGAGAATCAGTTAAATGTCGAGCTTGGGGAAGGAAAACCTCAAGACAATTATCCTTTTGCTGTTAAGGTTTCTCTTAAATGAACACAAGTTGTCATTTCTTTCTTTCTGCTCTTCCACATGTAACTCATATAGGGTTTTTCAACTTCCCTTCACACTTTGTAACTTTGCAAACCAGCTGGAGCTGCATATCTTTTAGCTGTTACAGATAGAACTGTTTCCTTGGTAGGTAGAAAAGTTGAAAGTATTCTTATCCATTTTCTCACAAAGTGAGAAAAATCCATGTATGCATATACCTACTGAAGTGTCATCCTAAACACAGAATAAGAGTCCTTTGTGAAGGCAGCTCAGTTGGATCCTACAAGGAGATTTGAAATGTAAGAAAATAATTTTGGGTACCTAAACACCTTTTGTTTCTACTCAGATCTGTAAAGCTCAATAATATATACATTTTAAACCCTAAAATTTAATTCTGTTCTCTTGCCCAACTCTTTTCTGTTTGTTGAGTGAGCCATAGTGCATTGCTTTGCCTAAATGTTAGTGCATACACTCAGAGCTCATCCATTCCTCCCAACAAAATACCAAATTTCCAAGTAAGCGTGTGGAATGGGCTTAACTGTATTTAAGTGAGGCTCCAGTTAGCCTACTGAGAGAGTCAGAGGAAATACCAATGATCTGAGAACTCATCTCCTTTAAGGATGGGAAAAATAGAAACAGTAACAGAAAGTGGTGTCTGACCACTTTTTTTGAAAGCCATCTTCCTGGTTACTCGTTGTAATAGAGCCCCCTAGCCCCTTCCTTTTCCGGCAGAAAAGGAAGATCCTTAGGATTAGTAAGAAAGAGGACAGGAGGATAGGCAACTTTTGGGTGACACGTAGCAGAGATTTGGCCCTAGGCCAGTGAACTGGCTTGCATAGAACTCACAAAAATGAGGGGCAGGATCTCAGGCCATTGCTATTCCAAAAACGTACCCACCACAACTGGTCCATAAAGCCATCAAACTGTCTATCCTCCACTCACATATTCAGTTTTAGAAATTTAGTATCATGATTTGGAAGAGGAGGAGTTTCACCCAACTTACCTAGGAATGAGAAATCTCTCTTTGAATGTAGGCTGTCATCCTTCCTAAAAGTGGACCTGCGCTATCTCAGTGAAGGACCCATCAGCTACTCAAGTGGAGTACCACAAAGTCATGTTAAACAGTATTCTCTTTAGTCCTGTATTCTAATGAATAACAAAAAGTAAGAGCCTGTTTCTTACAGATCAAGCTCCTCTGAGCACATTGCTGTATTGTAAGCTTAGACAGGTTTGGAAAAGTAAGTAGACTGCTGAGACAGCTACTAGACACCTACAGATAGGCTTAATTTTGGTCTCTAGTTATATTAACAGTTATATTTACTCCAGACTAAATGTTGCTCTCCATCTCTTCTTCACCAGCAGGAGGCAGGCTCTTCTGTGTTTTGGGAATATCATGTGACTTCACATGAACTGTTGTAGCTGCCTCCTCTTGCCAGATTTCCTCAACTTTTAACTACTTTTCACAAACGTCAACAGCTGACACAGTTGGTGGTTTTAGACAAACATTCGCTGAAAACAACTCTTCTCTGTCACCTAAAGTAATACCTTTTTAAAATGATTATTTACAAGGCCATAAATCGATGTCTTCACTGAAATTTCTGGTTGAACTTCCAATACTATTCTTTTCCTTTAGTTTACCACATAGAATTTGATTAGAGGGAGAATTGAGTTTGATAGGGAATGGCATAGAAAGAGCATAGAGTGTTAGAGGAAACAGCAACAAGTGGAGATTTGATGAAAAACCTTGAGATGATAGTGGTGAAAGTGAGGAAAATAGAAGTGGTGAAAAAAGTTTGAACTTCCTTCTCAGGAGCTGTCCTTTCCATCTCTACTCTTGTTCAAATATTCTACAGACAACTATTTTGGGTTTGAAGGACTCTTAAGAGGTGCTTCTCAGCATGCATTCTTCTCTGAGCTTCTCCACCACCATCATGCTCCTTCCCTTGTTTTCTCCTCTATGCACGACAGCCAAATCCCTGAAGCAGCAAGTGATAGAACAAGAGGAAATGGCCTCAAGTTGGGCCACAATAGGTTTAGATAGGAAATCAAGTAAAATTTCTTTACTGGAAAGGTTGTCAAGCCCTGGCACAGACTGCTCAGGGCAATGTTGAAGTCACCATCCCCAGAGTGATCTAAATGTGTAGATGTGTTGTTTGGGGACACAGTTTAGTGATGGGCTTGTGAGCTCTGCGTAAATGCACAGACTCTATGATGTTAGAGGTCTTGTCCGACATAAATGAGTCAGTAATTCTACAATTCTGAGATGCTTGCTGGTTTTCTCTATTTTGGATGCAGGTGTGTATGAACAGCACAGTGGGTGTTTGAAACCTCCCATGGTAAAATTTGACATCCTCTGTTGGGCACAATCCACTTTAACTTGTGCCTAAAATAATTTCAGGTGCCAGCACTGAAACTAGCAAGGCAAACGTAGACATTATTTCCTATGTTCCTGTGTATAAATTTCCAGAAGAAAATCAGAGATTTTATTATCATTCATAATTACAATACAAGCAAACTCTAAATGTCAGTCAGAGCAACTGAAAAGCAGGACTTATGTGCTGAATCACTTCTGTGCTGTGAAGCTGGGAAGACATAATGCTCAGAGCTGAGAAACATAGTAAATTAAAAGAAGAAAGAAGAGATTTCAATAAAACACGATGTACTCATAATTTGAGGGACAATAGGACATCTTAGAATGACATTTACTGCTGTTTCCATAAAGTGGGAAAGCGGGGACCGGGGGGGGGGGGACGGCTGGTGTGCATGGAGAGGAAGCAGCTTAGGACTCTCAGTGATTGCAAAAGCCCACACTGTAAAAAGACCCTATTTTGGTTAACATGTTGTCCATCTTTAATGGTAATAGCTTTAATATAACAGCTGGTTTTGATGTAATTTCTTTTCCCAGATTTCCCCCCAGACTGCTCCCTGGGTACAGGCAGGGAGGCCAGAGATCTAAAGCCAGGAGCTAAAGGATTTTTCATCATTTAACAGGCCACTTGTTGCTATGTACTCTGAAAGCTGGACAGTGCAGCCTAGCAGGACAGTGGGATCTGTTTTAATATTACATGCTTCCAAAAGTGCAACTGGGTCTGCAGAAGCAACCTGGGCATCATCATTTTGTACCTGGGGGTTGTGGGATGCAGCAAAATATCCTCAAGTAGCATGGTGATAATGGTTGTCTATGCGTGCACTCGATGTTCTGACATAAACCTTCAAAACACAGTGAGGGATGGAAATGACCTAAGCAGGTAAGAAAGCAAACCTGCTGCTCTGGGTCATAATAGCTGTGCCTCAAATTACACTCTTAATTACATGAGTGTAATTGGAAGAGAATTGTTCACAATTCCTGCAAATTCCAGTCCTTTTCCACTGCTCCTGTTACACAGTCACACAAAGGTTTCTTTCCAGAATCTATGAAAAAATTAGTATAAATTGTCTGCAATCAGGACACAATGAGATACTGTCTGTAAGAACCACATGAACACGGGAAGGCTGATTTACTAGGAGTCTGAGAAAACATTGCTGACTGAGAAAATATGGGGGCTGGGTGACTTTTCCCCCTCAAAAATGGAAAAATGTCTCCTGCAACTGAAGCCAAAAATGTCAAGCTCTAGAAGTGTGATTATTTATTAAGGGAATTCTTGCCAAGAAGATCTCTTCTTTGAGGAGGATTGTATTCAGCAAATAAAACCCAGAAATATTCATATTGGTCAATTCTTTGTGCCAATAATGTTTTTACGTATCAGAACAGCTATTTGGCGTTGGTTCTAGTCCTATTAACTTTGATTCTTGACATGCACAAGGCAAAAGAGGTTAATGTTTTGCCTTTATATTATGCTCAATGATCATGTATGTCAAGCCAAACAGAAAAGGAGCATTCAGGTACCTTGAAAGATAGCTAGTAAATCAATCAAAATTTGCTGTTTTCCTTGCTCCTTTGTTGTCAGTATTGTGGACACTGTAAGATGGTGAGACACAAAGGTAAGCGCTTTCTAGAATCTCATTTTTGTCTAAGGACCTTAATAAATCAAAAAACTACTGAAACTATCGGGAAGGGCAATTTGAGTATTCTCTCTGCCTTGAGAAAATGATGAAACCGCTTTTTTGAAACTGAAACCTCTGATTGTTTAGCCTTGTCCCAAATTCAGTTGTGCAATCGCACATTCTGGATTGGAACTCCTTCCCTAGGTCCTGCTGTGTGTGCCAGAAACTCAGGGGATGTGGAGTAGATACTCCTTGATGAAGGGTTGCTGTATTTTCATGTACTGTATTTTCTTTTTCTGAAAGAGAGGGAAGAGCTAATGGAGGTAAAACTGAACCGGTTGAGTGCACTAGGTGGTGTTCTGTCACTGTATCCCATGCATAGGATGTTTCTCCTTGTTTTTTTAAGGATGAAAAATGTAGAGAAGTCCTTTACACTCCTTTGGAGAGGACATCCATGGTACTTCACATCTGCTCAGCCTAGCTCTTACAGAGGCTCACAGGTAAGATTGGATCACAGCCAAGGAGGTTTTAGGAGTCTCTGGGATGTGTCTTCAAAGCACTGACCTCATCTGCATGAGTGGCACCTGCCTGTGACATGCTTCCCCAGCTTGAAACCCAGTAATGTTATAAGTTGTACTATATTCTATCTGGTTGTAGGGAACTAGTGCCATAAACATAAATTCTGTGCTTTACTAACCATATATTCTCTTAATAAAATGAAGTTTTAATTGTAACTACAATTTACTGCTGCCATTGCCGAGGATTCCTTAGAGTGTCCATTTGTCCCCTTTCTGTTGGATAGCACTTGTGACCTCAGGAATCTTCTCTGTGTATTTTTTAGGGAGAGGGTAAGCCTAGTGGGAGTTCACCATTAGAAATGAGGCTGTCTCTAAATATTCTGCCAATTCTCTATGCTTTGCATATATAAAGGTAGTAAAGAAAGGAAAATAAAATTAGTCAAAACAGACAACCCAGAATATGAAACCTGTTTCCACATTCTTTACATAAGAAAATGTGCCTTTATTGCTTTCCATATGAAGATATAGATGTACTTCCATCTGGAAGACAGCTTTTGAAAGCTTTGCAGAACTCAGCTGCAAAATATAGACTTTGAAATGAAAGTTGGTATAAAGCAACTGATTCTTTTATATATTGCATACTTCATGTATATAATGCTGTACATATTATAAGCATGCTAGTGGGGCATTCTATTTTCAGCACACTCAACTCTGACTTTGTTGCTCAAACAGCTAGTGGTTAATAATACAGATTTTTGAGGGTTTGTATGTCACCAGATTGTTTCTGAAATTTGAAATGATCTAATGAAAAGATCTTCATTAACATATACTTTTGCCTATCATTTTGAAAACAGATCCATGCCCAAATCTAATATCTACAAGGCTTCCCTTTTATCTCCCTCCTCAAAAGTTCCATCATTCATTTAAAATAAAGTCATACCCTCCAATAGGAATTTTTTATTGTAGTTGATATTACACTCTGTATGAACTAATATACTATGGGATTAAAAAACACAAGGACTAATATGCAGGAAAATTTTTTTCTTCTACTTCTATGCAAGAAATAAATTTAGTTGAATTTTTGTTCTTCTGAAGTTCTTTTCTTTCAAGAGGAAAATAAGGAACATACATTCCACTATTTACACTCTCTTACATGTACTTTCCACATACAACTACCTTCTGAAAAAGTACATGTGAAGAGCTGCCCTTTTACTGAGTGAACTAAGGTCATCCGCTCTGCCTTTGTCTGCTATTGAATAAATCACATCTTTCTTTTATGCAATGATGTGGAAGCTGCATCCCTTGATTTTGAAGGTATTTGCCACTGATCCTTTCTAATTTTTCCTGGAAGATTGCTGAGCAGTAGTTTTCTAAACTCTAGTTTTCACTGCTGAAAAGGGACAAGACAAGCTTTCCTAGAAGTTGGGGAGAATTCTGGCAAAATTCTCCTGGCAGTCCAAGCTTCCTTCCAGCACATCTTTGTTGAAATGAATGAACAGGTTTGGAGGACATGGAAGAGGAAAGAGGGGAGGAAAAGGGACATTTCACAGTTTTTTGTCTGTCACGATGATCAGTTCTGCCTACTGAGATGAATATCCAAAAACAGTGGACCATAAAATAAACATAATAGCTCAAAACCATTTACAATCACCAACCAATTGTCTATTACGCATCTCTTTCAGTTCATGAGATCTACCTCAGAGTGGGGGGCTATTTCTAAATTCTAGGTCATATTTAACCATCAATTTCAGTCCACCAATTTCAAAGGGATGGAAGTAATACAAGGTAAAAGTTAGGAAACTGAAAGGAACAGCAAGCTAAAAGTTAAGAAAAGTCCCTGCACCATGTATCAAAAAGATGCTGTGAAGACAAGGTGGGGAAACTCCCTAAAAATGTGTGATTGTATTTCTCAGTGCTATAATCCCAGTTTTGGGAAACTGTTTCATGCTGCATTACAAATTCCAAACATGTATTTTGATATTTGGAAATTTGTTTATTGTGCTGTTTTTTTAAAAAGAGATTATTTTATTTTATTTTATTTTATTTTATTTTATTTTATTTTATTTTATTTTATTTTATTCTGTTTTTAAAGTGAATGAATAATCTACCACCTCTGTTGAAAACTAATCAGAAAGGTGCTGGCTATAGACAACAAGCTTGATTCAAAAGAAAATATTCAAATGAATACTTTGAATATTTACAGACTGCTTTGAGTTTTATTACTCCAGTTGAAATGTAATCAAAGTATTTAGAATTAGTGGCTTCAAACATAAGTGTAAAATTGAGGAATTTAAAAGTTAAAACTAGAAAGTTACATATTCTGCAGTGCCTAGCACAGTCTGGGTGTGTCCTTACATGATTCAGAAAGATGTCATGTTCATGACTTGTACTAAATTGTCCTACTCATGTGGTTTTAAACATGTTGAAGGGAGGGGTTACTATTTTTTGCTTACCAGCCTATCATTCCTCATGTGGTTTGTAAAGAAGTGCAGTCACTCTTGGAGCTAGTAATCCTGACTTTTGTTTGTGTTCCTCTCCCAGTCAGGACAACTGGCAGAGGGACTATTAAGGACAGCAGCCAGGCTGGGACATGTAAATTAGCTTCCTCCTGTTATCTCTGACACCCATTGGGTACAGGCTACACATCTGCCTACCATCAGCTTTAATTCAAGTTCATCATGCCCAGAGACAGCATCCTCCAGAATGAAGAAAAAACTGGCCTGCTGCCAACACCCTTTGTTCCTTCCATCTGGGTAGAACAGGATTACCTAGGATTAGCCAACACTTAGGTTCTCTGAACTGATCAGTTCAGTCAAATTACTGTGCAAAGTAAATTGATCCTCCCAAACAAAAGGGTCTGCCAGTGGGGAGGTACCTGAGAAAGCAGCATGCCTGTGTAAACAGTTCTGTCCTTTGCCACAGTGTGGAGTGTGTCAGCACCATACGCTGCCACTATGTATTTATTAAGTGACAGATTAACTCAGCATTTGGGACCCTGTTTCCAGCTGTGAGGATGATTGATGGGCTGACTACTGCTTCAGTCTTGGAAGTTATTTCCTCCATTGAACAGAGCCAAGAAGACAGGAAATTGCCCCCTTTGGAAATGCTAATCTCACCACTCCTTCAAAGACCAACCATAGCAGTTTCTTCCAGGCAAAGTCTTAAAAGTGGTACATTACACATCAAATGCATACGAATTAGAAATTTCTTTTCAAGGCTCTATCAGTTATTAAGGGTCTTCCTTTCCATATATTCATCATGCCCCACTTCACCCCTTAATTACAGTACAGTACTTTCTACTAATTGTGAGAAAGTCCATGGTAGGCAGGATCTGCATTAACTTCTGCACCCTCTGAGATGTATTTCAGGGTCAGGTAGAAAGGAGGCAGATGGGCCCCAATTCTTAGGGACATGGCCTTCAAGGAACAAAGACATGTTCCTTTTGTTCCCACCGGCAATGTTTCTTAAGGGAATGCCCCATGAAAAGTACATTTCATTAGTGTATTGCTTTGGCAAATCTCATGTCCACAAGACCTTGCACCCACACTGGTAAGGGAGTCACGGTTTCCCTACTGCTGTTGAATAGGGTCTCACTACCAGCCATTCATCTCCTGGTAACTTCTAGTGGGAAGATATCAATAAATCTTAAAATGGACTCTCGGCCATGGATCAGAGAATTTGGCCTGTCCAAACTGCTCTATCTTGACTCAGACCATGATCATTTTTTTTTGCCTTGTCTGATTCTTTACTTGTTGGGACGTGAAATTCAGGTTTACCAAATTTCTGTAAAATGGTTTGTTCTACCTACCTCACGTAAAAACCCCTCTTTGGTTTTTCCCTAGTTGTGGGTGCTGTCTATCACTATGCATCCCTGCCCAGGCTCTGCTGAGGGGCTGGGCTGATTGGCAGAGTCCATGACTTCTTCTCTGTTTATTATGTATGTATAAGATGTTGTCCTAATTGTCCTCTTGTTCTGGGTTACTCCCATCCTCCCTGGGATTGGTTCTCGATTGTCCCCTATTCTTTCCACACCCCCTGTACTTAAGCCGAAACCCAAGGGCAAAAGCTCACTTCATACGTGGGGAGCCCTCTGGGTGGGATAAAGCCTAGGTGAAGCCCACATGGGAGTCCTCCTTTGGTCTTCCACGCTGTTTGCCATGCTTCTGCCAGAGGCTCAGACCCACCAAATTGGAAAGGTACTGAACCGTACCCCTTCATGTGGGCTCGGTGAGTGAGCTAGCCGGTAAGCAGCCCCCAACACCCGTATTATTTGCTGATTATATAAAGGTTCTTAAAAGCCCAGCACATTACTACTGCTCTGTACCACCTCTCATATCAGCATTGCATTATGAAGATAGAAAGGAAGTCAGGAAATGAAACCACCCAAACTAAGTCTGAGGCATATAAAAAATTTACACATTTTTCTTGGTGAAAACATAAAAATGCACTATTCTTTCCTTGCACCAGGCAACAGCAAGCAACAATAACCTTGGTGAGTAGCTCACCTTTATGCCTATAATGGCATAAATATAACTGGAGATGGATCAATAAAGGGCCAAGGTCAAAAGCAAGTTTCACTCCTAAGGTATTTATTTTCACGTGATCCTTAGAGGTAACTATGAGTTCATTTAATTTTGTTTTTTTTTTTTTTTTGCAACATCTTCTAAAGCTCCAAACAAGTGACTACATTTTTATGAAATGAGGAACATTTTGCGATGCAGATAAAACCAATTTATAGCTCCAGATACTTCCTTAGTCACCCTTTTAATGCTTAAAAGATGAACGTGCCTATTTTGCTTTAACTTAAAGTAATAATTTCAATGTACAGGAAATGATTTTTTTTTTTTTTTTGGAGGGAAAAAGAACCTCTGGTTGTCTTTGTCTGTCCTGTGCAAAGAAAGTAGACCTTGTTTGAAGTTAGGATAAAATATTCATTCAAAGATTTAATATTTTCCTTGGTTTTGTTGGAACTTAATTTCAATCAAGATTTTTCTGCCAATACTAAGTGAAAAAGAATGAAACATCCTTATCTTTTAAAAGGAACATTAAAGGAAGCACCATCTCATTTCCCTTCATATTTCACTTTTTTAATTAATTACATCAGACATTAAAACCAAAGTTAAAACAGATGCTAGCACATATGTGTGTTGTCTGCAAGCAAGTTCCAGGTTTGGATTTGCTAAAAATAAAACTTCAATGAGCAGATATACTTGCCAAATTTGTGGTCACTCTAAGAGATTACAATCATTTGTGCTTTAGAAATTCTCTGGTGTAAGACCAAGAACCCATTTGAGGACATCCTAGGAAAAACTTTCCACCTGGCATAACCTTCACCTTAAGATGCACCAGCAACACCATCAGATGAGACTCGCATGAATTCCAGAGACCACTCCAGTGATTTGAGCTGGCAGCCAATTTATTCTAACTTGTGCACCTGTCTACTAGAAAAAAAAGAATCCACACATCTTTCATTTACACGGCCCTTCCAAAATGCCACATTGACAGGAATATTATCTACATTTTTATAGGTAAGATTAAATATTTGCATGTGACCTGTGGACATGGTGAGACCACAGCTAAACAGAGACCTGCCTCATCCCAGCAGCAGTCTTGGTCCAAGCCTTTGCTCTCGGTGTTTGTAGCAAAAACTATACCTGTCTTGTAACAGCTCACCTTGATTGTGTCTGGGCAGTGAATGTTTTTACAGGACATCTACCTGCTGAAACGTCCCTTGCTGGGATTTCTAGAATAAAAGAGTTTGATTTCTTCTAATTTAATGCACTGTCATGGAAATAATTGGGAAAGGTAATGGAATTATTTCCCATTCCTCTGAACACTCTGCAGGGATTTTTTAACCAAACCAGATAATTGACTAAGTCAACATAGCATTAAACTTCTATTTTTAGCACTCAAGTCCTTGTAAACATGATGTGGTGACAGGAACAGTTTTTCCAGCTGTGTTAATAATAAAAAATAACAGCAAAAAACCCTCCTAACAAATCAACACAATCTAAGAACCTCCAAATGAAAAAAAGGCATTTTGCTTGGCCTAGAGACTGAACAAAAATAGTCCCTCACTTGAGAAGCAGGTACTTAAAGATAGCGTACAAATGAGGTGGAGAAATGAGGAGCTCCTTTAATGTATTTATATATATCTGCTGTCTTGGTTTGGGGAGACAGGTATCTGCCAGGTAATAAAAAGAAAACAACTGGAGTTTCCTTTGGAATGGAGAGTGTAAACCCCTCCCTCCACCCCTTTTTTCTTCTTTTTCAATTATAAATTTACAATCAGAGACTCTTAGGCAAAGATTTGGGAAATAGGAATAGCAGTTCTTTACTAGAATGTATTACAAAGCAAACAAACACAGAAACCCCTACCAAACAACTACAGCATTAGTAACAAACAAAAACAGTACTAAGAACCTTGAGGGCTTTGTTTCACAAAACCCAGGGCAGTTTGGTTTCGGTGTTCCTGCAGGATCCTCAGAGCACCAAGCTGAAAGAGTGGAAAAGTCCCGGGCTGGTAGCTGGGATGGCAGGGTGTCCCGGCAGGCAGGGGCAGGATGTCCCAGCAGCGCAGGGGGTGCAGGGTCACACTGCAGCAAGACGAGCAGCGCCGAAGGAGCCGAAGGCGAGGCAAGGCCGGCCCAGCTCCCGCGGGTGGCAGAGAAAACTCTGGATTCAGGCCGAAGCGGTGATAGTAGATTTCCAGGACTGGATCCCTTTGGCCACAGTGAAACTCTTCCAGCCAGCAATAGCCCTTCTCTCTCTCCCCGAACGCCGAACGCCGGAAAAAGAACAGCCCGCAGCTGCCTCAAGCTCTGTCTTTTACCTGCCTTATCTCCCTCTTCCAACTTTGTCCACCTCTTTGTTTCAGTTAAGGACTCTCCAACTCTCCAACACTTGGTCTCCTTGGTAACTTCTGGAGAAAAAATTCTTTAGAGAAAGAAGGAACAAACCTAACCCCCAACATCTGCACATGTATGTACAAATACATGTTTACACATGTGTATCTCTAAATTTGAGTATGTGTGCATTTATTCCATCTATATCCACAAATATATCTATATAGAAATAATGTCATGACTTAACATCTTGCCTGTGAGAGTGAAGTAAATAGCAGAGCACTTTTTTTGAGCACTGATGCTTGACAATGCTGCATTACTTTGAATTGGGAACTGACAGACCCACACATCCCTGCAAGTGTCAATGTTATAATGAAGAAACGTGATTATGTTATCTGTGTCAGGTAGAGATTTGGCCAATCACTCAATGTTCATCTTCTTTCATCACATATTAGCTTTGTTGTGTTTTAGGTGCTTTATTTTCAGCGGCAACACCATGTTGATCAAACTACAACTCTCATTCCATTTAGTGAGGAATAGAACAGCCTTCTGTTCTCAATTTAGGCATCTTAAAAGCATTCTTGAAATACAAAATCCTCTGTCAGCTGGGCTGAACAGCATGATAATAATGTTATTTTTCTTTCTAACACAAGATCAAAGCTTCAGACAAGGTGGCATATATCTTGGATATTCAGCCTCTAAAATTCAGGTCCGTTGAACCCAGAGATCGCTTGTTGCTGATTTTAGAGTGTAAAATTGCTTGTGAAGGAAGCATCCAGTTCCATGGCAGTATTTAACCACTGTCCTAAGTTCATGTACCACTGAGTACTTTGCTAAAATGTGAGGGATTTTCCTCTGATGTACTGTCATTTGTTTTACTACAGAAAATGAGCATGAAGCCAAGGCTCTGCAAGATCTGCAGAGAAAGCAGAAATACCGAAGAATTGTCAATCCAGCTCTCTTCAGCCTAGCTTTTAAATTTACAGGGAGGAATTAATATTTGCCTTCTTTCCACTCCTTACATTGTAACTGTCCTGCATAAATCTAGGAGAGGCTCTAACCTCAAGTTATTAGCAGTCACTGGGCAATTTACTCCTGCTTTCCTTCTCCCCTTCCCCAGCTCCATAAAAACATTGTATTTCCCTCTTACAGTGCCAAAGTGCCTAACCAATGCATAAGAAGGCTCTAAGCGTGGATTTGGCCTCCAAAATACTGTGTTGGTCTGGCCTGGGAAGACATGAAATGCCTCAACATTCACTGCAAGAACTTCTGCTCATGACCAATTGTCCGATAAGATATTAATGTCTCCTCACAAACTGCAAGAACTGCGGTCATTGAGTTGCTGTCTTCCAGAAGGGCTGCAGGCAGACCTGAATCTGGATTCCTTCTCTCATCTAAGAATTTCTCATCACCAGAGATGACAGAAGAATCACCTGAACCCTCTGTCTGAAGACTCGATGAGTACAGGAGAAAATCTTTGAGCAGCCATTGAAAGTGAGAGCTGTTTTAAATCCCCAAATCAGTCAATCAGAAATAAAAGGAATCATGACAGAAGAGCTGGCCATGTTTCCCATGGCAAGATTCTGAACTGATGGAATGTAAAACTTTTCACTTGAATTAGTGCAAGAGCACTTGAGGGCAATAGTCTGGAGAAAGAAAGCATTTTTAATTGGAGTAACAGAAGGGAGAAGGGGCACTTCTAACCATGTTAACTGGGAAAGCAAACTCACTGATTTTCCTCACTGAACTGGTCAAGAGCTTTCTTTCCTGCTTTATTTAATTTAAACATGGATCTTCTGTGGCTCCACTGCATTGCACACAGATGGAATGCTTTTGTAAAGTGAAAAGAGAATTGCTTACTTGTCAGCCTGAATAACCTCAGCTATCATGAAGAGACTGCTTACATTATGCTTAAAGGAAGTTTCATTCCTTTTGTCCCTTCATCTTTTCCCTTTATCTGAGTTTTGTTAGAGTCTTAATACTCCTGTCATTTACAGGAATGTCCTGGTGTCTTGGTTTAGGAAGACAGGTATCTGCTAGGTAAAATTACAATCAGAGGCTCTTTGGCAAAGATTTGGGAAATAGGAATAGCAGTTCTTTACTAGTATGTAATACAAAGCAAACAAACACAAAAAAAACTCCCCCCCTACCAAACAACTACAGCATTAATGACAAACGACAACAGTACTAAGAACTTTGAGGGCTTTGTTTCACAAAACCCAGAGCAGTTTGGTTTTGGTGTCTCTGCAGGATCTTCAGAGCACCAAGCTGGAACAGTGGAAAAGTCCCGGGCTGGTAGCTGGGATGGCAGGGTGTCTCGGCAGGCAGGGGCAGGATGTCCCGGCAGCGCAGGGAGTGCAGGGTCACGCTGCAGCAAGAGGAGCAGCGCCGAAGAAGCTCGACGGCGAGGCAGAAAAACGGCGGCTGAGATCTTCGAGGAGCGGCTGACACGCGTCTCTCGAACGCCGGAAGCAGAAAAGCACACAGCTGCCTCAAGCTGTGTCTTTTACTTGCGTTATCTCTCCCTTCTACCTTTTGTCCACTTCTTTGTTTCAGCCAAGCACTCTCAAGTATTCAACATCCGGTCCTCTTGGCAACTCGTGGGGAAAAAATTCTCTAGAGAAAGAAGGAACAAACTCAACCCTCAACATTATTCACCCCGAATTTTTTTCCCATACCAACATATTACATTGAGTTTTAACTAGTAAAACTACATATATATATATGCAAATATGGATGCAGCCACATTGTCATGGGTAGTTCACTCCAAAACAAGGTCCCCTTGAGGTATGCATCGGGTCTCTCTATCTTTTTGCATCACCCACTAGGTGCAATCTGGTCCCTGAGCGAAGACAACCCCACGGATGGGATTGTCTTTGCTGGAGGCAGGATTAATCTAAACAGTTTTTCTCAGCATACTTCTCATGTGTACCACTGGAACCTTATCTCCGTCTGTTTTTTGCAAGGGCTCAGATTGGGCAGGACCTGCTCGGTTGGTGGACCCTCGAGTGTTCACCAACTAGGTGGCCTTTGCTAAATTAGTATCTTAATTTTTAAAGGTTCTTCTATCCAGTGCTTTCAAGGTAGTTTTAAGCAGGCCATTGTACCGTTCAACTTTCTCGGCCGCTGGTGCATGATAAGGAATATGGTACACCTACTCAATGCTATGTTCTTTAGCCCAGGTGCTTATAAGACTATTCTTGAAATGAGTCTCATTGTCCGACTCGATTCTTTTAGGGGTGCCATGTCTCCACAGGACTTGTTTTTCCAGGCTCAGGATGGTGTTCCGGGCAGTAGCATGAGGCACAGGGTAGGTCTCTAACTATCTAGTGGTGGCTTCCACTATGGTTAGTACATAACGCTTGCCCTGGCGGGTTTGGGGAAGGGTGATGTAGTCAATCTGCTAGGCTTTTCTATATTTATATTTGGACCACCGCCTACCATACTATAAGGGCTTCACCCGCTTGGCTTGCTTGATTGCAGCACATGTCTCACAGTCATGGATAACTTGAGAAATACTGTCTATGGTTAAATCCACCCTTCGGTCTCGGGTCCACTTATAGGTGGCATCTCTGCCTTGATGACCCGAGGCATCATGGGCCCATTGGGCTAGGAACAACTTTCCTTTGTGTTGCTAATCTAAATCTATCTTTGACACTTCTATCTTGGCAGCCTGATTTACTTGCTTGTTGTTTTGGTGTTCTTCATTAGCCCGACTCTTGGGAACATGGGCATCTACATGGCGGACTTTTACAGGCAGCTTCTCTACACGAGTGGCAACGTTCTTCCATTCATTAGCAGCCCAGATTGGTTTTCTTCTACGCTGTCAGTTGGCCTTTTTCTACCTTTCCAGCTAGCTCCACAGAGCATTGGCTACTATCCACGAATCAGTGTAGAGGTAGAGCTTTGGCTACTTCTCTCTTTCAGCAATGTCAAGGGTTAATTGAACAGCTTTGAGTTCAGCAAGCTGACTTGATCTCTCGTCTTCTTTAGTGGCTTCTGCAACCTGTCGTGTGGGGCTCTATACGGCTGCTTTCCACTTACGGTTCATTCTCACGATGCGACAGGAACTATCAGTGAAAAGGGCGTAGTGTGTTTCTTCTGTTGGCAGTTGGTTGTATGGAGGAGCTTTTTCAGCTCGTGTCACTTGCTCTTCTTCGTTCGTGAAACTGAAGTTTTCTCTTTCCGGCCAGTTTGTAATTATCTTCAAAATTTCAGGGCGATTTGGGTTTTTAATACGGGCACGCTGTGTGATGAGGGCAGTCTATTTGCTCTATGTGGCATCGGTGGCATGGTGCGTGGAGGGAGCCTTTCCTTTAAACATCCACCCCAGCACTGGTAGTCGGGGTGCCAAGAGGAGTTGTGCTTCTGTGCCAATTACTTCTGAGGCGGCTTGAACTCTTTCATAGGCGGCCAAGATCTTTTTTTTTGTGGGAGTGTAGTTGGCTTCAGATCCTCTGTAACTTCGACTCTAGAATCTCAGTGGTCGGCCTTGGGTCTCCCCTGGCACCTTCTGCCAAAGGCTCTAGGACAAACTGTTGTTCTTGGCTGCAGAATAAAGCACATTCTTCACATCTGGTTTCGTCCTGACTGGGCCAAGGGCTACTGCATGAGCAATCTCTTGCTTGATCTGGGCAAAGGCTTGTTGCTATTCAGGGCCCCAGTGGAAATTGTTCTTCTTGCGGGTAACCAGGTAGAGAGGGCTTACGATTTGACTGTACTTAGGAATGTGCATCCTCTAAAAACGTATGGCTCTTAGGAAAGCTTGTGTTTCTTTTTTGCTGGTCGGTGGAGACATTGCTGTGATCTTATTAATGACCTCAGTGGGGATTTGCCGCCGTCTATCTTGCCACTTTACTCCCAGGAACTGGATCTCTCTGGCAGGTCCCTTGACTTTGCTCTTCTTGATGGCAAACCTGGCTTTCAGTAAAATCTGGATGATCCTCTCTCTTTTCTCGAATACTTCAGCTGCAGTCTTTCCCCACACAATGATGTCATCAATGTACTGTAGATGTTCCGGAGCCTCACCCTTCTCCAGTGCAGCCTGGATCAGCCCATGGCAGATGGTGGGGCTGTGTTTTCACCCTTGGGGCAGCCGGTTCCAGGTGTACTGCACGCCGCTCCAGGTGAAAGCAAACTGAGGCCTGCATTCTGCAGCCAGAGGAATGGAGAAAAATGCATTGGCAATGTCAATAGTGGCATACTACTTCGCTGCCTTGGACTCCAGCTCGTACTGAAGTTCTAGCATGTTCGGCACAGCAGCGCTCAGCGGTGGAGTCACTTCATTCAATGCACGATAGTCCACAGTCAGTCTTTATTCTCCATCAGACTTGCGCACAGGCCAGATGGGGCTGTTGAAGGGTGAGTGGGTTTTGCTGACCACTCTTTGGCTCTTCAGCTCACGGATCATCTTGTGGATGGGGATCATGGCGTCTTGATTTGTCTGATACTGCTGACGGTGCACTGTCGAGGTGGCAACAGGTACTTGTTGTTCTTTTACCTTTAGGAGTCTCACTGCAGATGGGTTCTCTGATAGTCCCGGCAAGGTGTTCAACTGCTTAATGTTCTCTGTCTCCACAGCAGCTATTCCAAAAGCCCATCTGAGTCCTTTAGGGTCTTTATAATATCCATTCCTGAGGAAGTTTATGCCCAGAATACATGGAGCCTCTGGGCCGGTCACAATCGGAAGTTTCTGCCACTCTTTCTCGGTCAGGCTCACCTCGGCTTCAACCAGAGTCAGTTCTTGTGATCCTCCCGTCACTCCGGCAATGGAAATCGGTTCTACCCTCACATGTCTTGATGGCATTAGAGTACACTGCGACTTAGTATCTACTAAAGCTTCATATTTTTGTGGCTCTGATGTGCCAGGCCATCGAATTCACACAGTCCAAAAAACCCGATTTTTCCGTGCCTCTTCCTGGCTAGAGGCAGGGCCCCTCTAGCACTGGTTATTATTCCTTTCTTGGACATACATGGTAGAGGTTCCTTCGAGGGAATTTGACACAGCATTCTCACCTCTGTAATACTTGGCAGCTTGCTCATGGGAGGTTGAGGCTACTTTCATTCTAGTGGAACTCTTTCTGTTAGCGTTTTTCTCATTGAGCTCACGTACCCGTGCTGCTAGGACAGAAGTAGGTTTCTCATGCTACGCTCTCATGTCTTCCTTATGGTCTCGCAGATAAAACCACAGGTCAGCTCGAGGGGTGTACCCTCTCTCTCTCGCTGGGGGATGTTGGGCTCTGATTCTGGGGCTTGTGACTTGCACTGGTGCTACATGGGAACTGTTTCTTCTCATCTCCTCTCTCACCTCTTTTATCTCCTCTTTGAGTTCCTTCACCACCGCAGAGACATGAGCCTGCATTGGGCCACTGATCATACTTTCATAATTTCTGAGCTTGTTGGCAACAGAACTCACTGTCTCTGGGTTATCCTCGGCATTAATTGTTGCGATGAATGTGGCGTATTGGGATGGTCCATGAGTTGCCAGATTTTACAACATGTGCCTTGTGCATTTAACTTTGTCGGGGTCATTATCATGCTGTCCGGTCTTCTTAAAAAGTACTTCCAATACTGCTATTTCTCTCAACTGTTGGATTTCTTCCTCAAGGGTCTTCTATCGCATTCTATTGTTGTGCTCTTGCATTCTGTCTCTGTGGACAAATCTCTTTCTCACACTTATTAGAAGTCGTTCCCAAAGGGAAAGGGGCCCTTGCTCTCTTACAAATACTTGATTTATACCTGAGTCCTGGGTCAAGGGTCCCAAATTCCTTGCTTCAGCACTATCTAGTTGCACACTTGTACCCATAAGGTCTCAGACTCGAAGTAGCCAGGCTGTATAAGCCTCACGTCCTCGTCGTGCAATATCTTTTTGCAGATTACGTAGACTTTCATATGTCAGGGACTCAGTGATGATCTCAACTTGTGGCTCTTCTGTGGATTGTGAGGACCCTCCTTTCTTACTCTTAATATCAGGATCTGACGATTTCACTTTACACTTCCTTGTTTCCACAGGGGCGACTGCTGCTGGCTGTGGCTGCCCTTGTGGTTCAGCTGGAACCTGGACAGTTGTAACATCTGTGGGTTCTACTGCTGCACTATCAGTCTCTGCCTTCTCGGGGCCGGGGGAGGGTTTTTCATGAGCTGGGGAAATGTACTCCTTCAGCATTTGGCCTATCTCTTTTACTAGAACTTCAACGCAATCCAGGTGGGTTTTTTCTGAGGCAGGCTGTGGGGCAGAGTTAGGCTCTGGGGTATCATCCCTATTCTGTGGGGTAGGTATCAGGGTGGTTATCTAGGTCAATCTTCCCTTATCTCTGAATGCTAAACAGAATACGCATATTAGCAGCACCAGCCATTGTATGATATTATTAGCATTCAGAGAGGATTTAAACCCTTCAAAAACTGGTGGGGCAGACTCAAAGAGATGGGTAAAGGGTTGGGAAAAAGAAACTTCCTCCGGTGTCATTTCTTCACAGTAGGTACCATTGTTAAAGTAACTCCAAAAACACACAGTTAGTGTACGATAGCCCTGAATCCATGTGCCTGCCTTCCAGAGGAAATTAAAAATCCATGAGTTCTTCACCTTATTAAGCCATAAAATAAACTGGATGACAGTCACAGTAGCTTTAGTTATAGGGCTCATGTTTAGATAAGGGCCTGCAAATGGAAGGAATACAGCCACAACCACATGCCACTCAAACCAGGCTAAGTTAGACCACATGATGCAGCTTAATGAGGTTTTTATATCCAACGCACACAAAAGAAAGTACTAGGTTAGTTAAGAACTGCTATTTTTCTTCTCTTTTCTTTTCTTAGTGCCTTCAAGCCCCACGTTGGGCGCCAAAATCTGTCTTGGTTTAGGAAGACAGGTATCTGCTAGGTAAAATTACAATCAGAGGCTCTTTGGCAAAGATTTGGGAAATAGGAATAGCAGTTCTTTACTAGTATGTAATACAAAGCAAACAAACACAAAAAAACCTCCCCCCCCACCAAACAACTACAGCATTAATGACAAACGACAACAGTACCAAGAACTTTGAGGGCTTTGTTTCACAAAACCCAGGGCAGTTTGGTTTTGGTGTCCCTGCAGGATCTTCAGAGCACCAAGCTGGAACAGTGGAAAAGTCCCGGGCTGGTAGCTGGGATGGCAGGGTGTCTCGGCAGGCAGGGGCAGGATGTCCCGGCAGCGCAGGGAGTGCAGGGTCACGCTGCAGCAAGAGGAGCAGCGCCGAAGCAGCTCGACGGCGAGGCAGAAAAACGGCGGCTGAGATCTTCGAGGAGCGGCTGACACGCGTCTCTCGAACGCCGGAAGCAGAAAAGCACGCAGCTGCCTCAAGCTGTGTCTTTTACTTGCGTTATCTCTCCCTTCTACCTTTTGTCCACTTCTTTGTTTCAGCCAAGCACTCTCAAGTATTCAACATCCGGTCCTCTTGGCAACTCGTGGGGAAAAAATTCCCTAGAGAAAGAAGGAACAAACTCAACCCCCAACACCTGGGCACAGAAAAGCTGCCTCAGAAAAATAGCACATCACCTTTTCTTCCCTGCTGTGCAGCCCCCTATGAAAGCTCCTGGGACTCTTCAGGGGGTGCCTGAAAAATAGGAGAAAAAAGCAGGACGTGGACAGGAGGGAATGACAGAAGCCTGCATTCACGTTAAGTGCTATTTATTAAAGTGAATCCCCAGTGAGCACAGCCCCTATATACATGAAAGCACAGAGGATTAATGACAATCGCCTCAGCAATGACAGAAGCAACAAGTGGCCTTCCTCCACTGGCCTTGATATTACCTGTCAGACTCAGTGCAGCACACACACACACATACACTCACCATACACAAAGCAGCCTTGCCCTGGACCTTGTGGCTGAGGTGTGTGGGTGCAAATTATGTTGAACCTTGGATTTCATTTTCCACAGGGCAAAGTGATAAGTCACAGAATCGCAAAATCCCTAGGTCAGAAGAGATTTTCGAGATCATTGAGTCCAACCCAGCCTTAACACCTCAACTAAAGCAAGGCACCAAGTGCCTCACCCAGTCTTTCTTTAAACACATCCAGGGATGGTGACTCCACCATCCTGAGCAGACCATACCAATACTTTATCACCCTTTGTGTAAAAAGCTTTTTTATACTATCCAGCCTATATTTCCCTTGGCACAGCTTGAGACTGTGTCCTTTTGTGCTGCCTGTCAGTTGCTGCCTGTGTGTCAAGCCCCTGCATGTGCTTTTATACTCTCAAGATGAGAGAAACTGAATTAGTGTAGGAAAAGGAGGCTGAGCTCTAGAAACGCTGCCCTGTGAGCTTGCCCATCTTTCTGCTGGTCATCACTTCAATGGATGGGCTGATGCACTCATCAAGAGCATTTCATGTGACCTGGCTGCAGGAGCAGGCTAAAAGTTGCTTTTACCACACTGTTGAAATAGACAATTTTGCACGTGGAGATTAACAGTCCTTGGATGTTTTGGCCATGTTTATCCAAATGCCTGCTCATTAATCAACTCAGTGGGAAGATCTACAGTGAGCTATTGCCAGGTCTGCCATGGCCTCAGAAAAACGCTTCATGAAAAGCACCTCAATAAAGGGCACACTCTCTTTCTGTTGGAAGGTGTGCAGTTGTCTAGGAAATTGCTGTGATATACTGGGATTCATGCCCCCAAAAACGTGAGAGTCCTATTTTCATGCCTGTTCCTCTGCTGCATTTTTCCCTTTTCCCACTGAGTTTGTTCCAGCACTGTCTTGGGCACCAGCAGGTGCAAGAGCAGTTCACACCCTGAACATGAAACCTCTTGTCTCCTGCTACCCTTCCTTTGACAGCTGAGCAGGAAAGAGTGGTTACCCACAGATGGGAAATGAAGGTGTGTTGCCATCTCCCCCATCCTCTGAGATGGCAAGACATGGAAAGATGACCCATCCTAGGCTTTTGTGAGAACTTTGAGTTCCCCTTATGAGACACATGTTTCAGAACTAATGTAGAAACAATTTAAGCTAAAAGACCTTTCAGGATTGTCCCATAGACAACTTCTGGATGTTGTGCTTTCTTTTGTGCCTTCTTTTGTTTTCAGCCCAAAGTTAAAGACATTACGAACAATTTCCCCTTGCAGAAAAGCTGAACATTTCCAGTTTCCTGTGACCCATCCCTTCTCTCATCACTATACCAATAAATGCCCCCACCGTTTGATTAGGTGTTTCCAGCCCTATGCTACCAGAAGTAGTGAGATTGAGAATAACTGGAGACTTTGAATTAAAAGATTAGTGGAAACAAATTGTAATGAAAGACATCAACAGAATTTTGAACCTTGATTTCATTTTACACATAGGAACTGGAATTGCTTTAGTGGAGGAAAGTATAATTTTTTTGGAGAGTTAAGACTTAGCAGTCCCCAGAGCAGGACAATAGGGGGCCACTGTGCCAAAGTGTCAGTCCAGCTCTTTAGGCCTGAAGACAGGAAAAAAAGTTTTAAAAATTCACAGTGACAACACAGACAAGCTTTTTTCATCTGTCTGTATAGAAGAAAGAATTACTACTTCAATTTCTATCTGAAACTTCAGGAACAGGCTTAATGGGACTCTGCACCAGAACTTGTCTCTCTGAAGAGGAATTTGCTGCCTCCAGGGTCAGGAATGCGGGAGAGGGTGGAGGAGTGTTCTGTAGTTGTCCTTGTGGACTTTCAAGGGTGAATCCAGGCTAGGAAGAGTATTAATTTGAAAGAAAAGTAGTAGAAAAGTAGATACAAAAATGAAGATAGATTTGCCTCTGAATCCTAATGTCTTTATCCTTGGGGATTTTGATTCCGTTACAAACATTAGCAAAGATCAAGGGCATATTATTTCAGGGCCAAGTCTGTTTGGAAAGAAGTCAATTCAACAAATGTGGAAATCAGCTAAAGAATTGAAAACTGATGTGAGATATTCAATGGAATTCTCAGATCTTTTAGGAGTCTTCCCACACTTGACTTGGACCTTCAAGGAACTTCTTGTATCTTTTAAACCCAAACCTACTCTCTCCACTTATCCTCGTAGATCCACCTAGCCCTTCCTTTGCACATTTTGCCTTTGATACTCTTTCAGAATATCTTCTCCCCTTCCTACCATGCTTTTTTGGAGGCACAAAATGCTGCCTATTATCTACCTAGACCACCAAGAAAAGATGGAGAGCATTCTCCCCATTGCTTATTTTAGCGTCCCCTTCTGCCTTTCACGTTGTCTATTTTTACTGCCTCTGCCAGTAGGGAAGACTCAGACAGATGGCAAGTACTGGATTTTTAATGAGGAATGGATGTGTATGGCAAACCAAACCTCACCTCAGAGTCAGAGTGGCATCCAAGGAGATGTTCTTAAGAAAATCCTCCTCAATGAAAATTAAAGGAGGATGGTTTACCCATTTTCTAAAATTAAGGTGGTTTTTTACATCTATTCTTCATTGGCTGTTGAACTGATGCATCTCAAGCGAGAAAAGAAACAAAAAAGACAATTTGGCCATGCAGATGGAGTCGACAGTGGGAAAGAGAGACATGAGATGAGACTAGTTTCAAATTTCTTTCTTACCTACTTGTCCAAAGAGACAAAGCTCATGTTTTCACAGGTTAAGAGGCATGCCTGCACCTGTGCATCTGTGTATCTTCCTTCCTAATATTCTTTCAGTGACATTGCAGACTGCATTGTCTGAAGCTATTATATTTCTAGAAGGTTTATGAAAAAGCCTTCTGAAGTTCTACTAAGTCAAGTACAAAGTCAGGCACTTGAGCCAAGGCAATCCCAAGCACAAATTACAGGCTGTGAGGAGACTAGATTAAGAGCAGCCCAAGAAGAAGGACTTAGGAGTGTTGGTGGATGAGAAGCCCAACATGTGAGCTCCCAGATTAGAAAGCCTCTGTCCTTGGCGGCAGCCAAAGAAATGGGACCAAAGCAGGTTGAGGGAAGGCATTCTGTCCTTCTACTATCCTCTCGTGAAACCCCACTGGGTCCGTTTCTGGGCCCTTCAGAATAAGAAGGACATCACCTTGCTGAATCACGTCCAGAGCAGGTCATAGGGCCTGGTGCAGCTCTCCTGTGAGAAACGGTTGACAGGCGTTGTTCCGAATGGAGAAGAGAAGGCTCTGGAGAGATCTCAGAGTACCTTCCAGCAACTAAGAGTGCTATAAGAGAACTGGAGAGGGCCTTTTGATGAGGGCATGGAGTGATAGGATAAGGAAGAATGTTTTCAAACTGAAAGAGGCCAGGGCATTATTAGATGTTTGAAAGAAATTCCTCTCTGTGAAGGTGGTGAAGCACCGGCACAGGTTGCTCAGAAAAGCTGTGGATGCCCCATCCTGGAAGTGTTCAAGGCCAGCTTGCATGAGGTTTTAGGGAATCCGGTCTAGTGGAAAGGGTCCCTGCCCATGGCATGTGGGTCACACGGGGAGATCTTTAGGGTGTCTTCCAACTCAGACTGTCCAATGATCCCGTGAAGCAAAATCTTACTATCTGCTTGCCTTGCCGTGACTCCGTTCCTAACTGGCCTCTGTTGAACCCCACTGGCCCCTTTGTCTAACTATGCACAGCAGCTTTTGCTGTCATGGTAAACAGATGGTTTGATGAGCAAGGTCCTGCAATCATATCTAGCAGAGCAGACTGCACACTTCCTCCCCTTCCTCTGTAGTTAAAATCAAGAATATAAAGGCCATTTGTTGTTGCTCCGAATAAAAAGCTCCATAATACTGAAACCATTTAGAGGTTATTTTGGGTACACAAAGATTTTACCATTATGTTTAGAGTTCCTCTAATTGTGTTAGAAACAATATGAAGTTCCAATTGAAATATGAAATGATATCTGCTGTATAAAAACTGAAAGGAGTTACATCACAAGTCATGAGTTAGAAATCGAGCTGGTTGCAGAAATTCACAAACTCTAAAGGTACAACATGTGTAGAATGGAGGGCCCAAACCACCTTTCTGTCTACTGCCTGGAATTGGTTAATCAAAAAAGTTAATGTGAAACAAAGACATTTTCAAGAAAAGCTTGTAAGCTACAAGCAAAAAACAATTGCAAATCATATATTTAATTTAATCTTGACATTTGCAGTTAAGAGTGAATGACTTATTATGTGGTGATGGTTATGTGGTAATGCTCCTCACTCACTGAAAGCTGTATCTCCATCTCCTCCTTGCTGTTTTTGTAATCTCTTTTGAAACCTCTCTGGAAATCCTCCACCATCTTCCACATGAAGGTGAGGAGGGCATCGTTGTAGGAGTTCTTGGCAAACTGCAGGTTCCAGAACACCAGGCTGCTCAAGTTGTTGGTGTATAGCTTCATCAGGACCCCTGGGGTGAGGGAGTTCCGCAGATTCAAGCCGTTCTCCAGGAAGAGCCAGACAAATTTGGGCCTGTCTTTCACCAGGGCTGTGAACGTCACATCCTGAAGGTCAGCAGCCTAGGAAGAACTGGAAAAGCAAATGTGAGGGATCACATGTGAGACATGTAAATTTCATCTATGGCCTGATACACAATCACTGTCACACTTTCATCAGAATCAGGCCGGGGGCTTTTTCTGTGCACAATTGCCTTGGCTAGATGGCCCAGAGCATTTCTGGCATGGGCAGATCACCTTTCTAACCAGTGATGATAGAATGGATGGATCATCAGCGAATGATGGAGCTGGCTCTATGGATTATCCTGACTGAATGAGTTGGAAAGGACCCACAAGGATCATGGAGTCCAGCCCCCGGCCCTGCACAGACACCCCAACAATGCCACCCTATGCATCCCTGAGAGTGTTGCTCAAATGCTCCTTGGGCTGTGGCAGCCTTGGGGCCGTGCCCATTCCCTGGGGAGCCTGGGCAGCGCCCTGTACCCTCTGGGAGAAGAACCTTTCCCTGGTCTCCAGCCTGAGCCTCCCCTGGCACAGCTCCAGCCATTCCCTGGGGTCCTGTCCCTGTAACAGTAGAGATGGGAGCTGCCCCTTGTGAGGAAGCAGCAGCTGCCAAGGAGGTCTGACCTCCTCTTCTCCAGGCTGAACGGAATGTGACGGTCAGTGCGGGAGCAATAGACACTCTCTTGACACAGAGGCCCAGGTGCTGAGACAGTGGCTCCTGCTGGGATGTGTCCCTCCCCACAGCTCCCAGCACTCCCTCAGAAGGGGGCTGCACCTGCCAGTTTCGGTCATTGGTGAAGATCTTGTCGCTGGCCAGGTCCAGCTGGTTCCATTCCAGCAGCAGCTTCAGCTGCCCGTTCCAGTTCTCCCTGTCGTGCTCCTTGGTGCGGAAAGCTGCAGGCGAGGAACAATCTCTGAGTAACAACCAGGCACATTTATCATCGCTGCTTCTCACACTGCCAGGACAAGACTTCTTCCAAGTGGCTTTTTCCCCAGACTCATGCACATCTTCCTGACTGGGGGCTGGAGGCTGCTGGAGGCTCAGGGATGTGTTTATGGTCCAGGAGCACTTCCTAACCAAGATCAGCACAAGGCTTTCTTCAGGCTGCTCAGAGTCCTGCACCCTCTACACCAGGGAGATTCTGCAGGATTCCCAAGTGGGGCCCGACCAGCATCCCCAAGACTCTCCAAAATGCCTTCCCAGTTACCTGGTTTGGATCTTTCCCACGCTCAGAGATCCCATACTGCTGTTGTAGCCTGCCCACACCCCTTCAGCAGAAGAAGACAGGCTCCACATTGTGACAGGAGCTTAGCTCTAGGGAGATGGCACTGCTCTAAGGAAACCTCCTCTAGGGAATAAATAGCCATCCCATTTCCATTTATTATTAAATTCCCAAACAAACCCAGAAAAACAATTATTTGCCTTTGTACAGAGCAAAGGAAATGGCATTGCTCAAAATTTCATTGCCACCTTCTTCTATTTTGATCACTGTCAGTAAATGAGGGCTTTCAAGGATGTTTTTGATCTACAAAAGAATAGAAAAATTCCCTTTCAAAGCTATCAAGGCAGTTTAGTAGCAGATCTCCTAGATCCTTTAACAAAGAAATTTACCACCGCATCGTAGCAAAGTTGCTTCTCATCAGTCCTGGGTTTTAACAAATTTAAAAAAGCCTAAATGGAAGTAGATAATGAGTTAGATTTTAAAGTCACCAAAGGACAACATTAATTATCCTCTGAACATACAGCAAAGAACTATGATTCCCCTATGCAGAACATCTTGAACACCAAGATATCGTCTCAGTAATTAGAAGCAGCAACACATTTGCCTTACGGTCATCCACTGAATGTCACTTTGCAAAGCAGAAGACCACACAGAGGCAAAATAAAGGCCTTACTTTGGATTCAAACATTTTCCTAGGAAGGCATGAGAAGAACCTAATTCTCTTAAGGAATCAAAGCTCTCCAGGAATGAAAGTCCACTCAGTGCTACAAAAGTAGCCCAAACAAATGAGTAGATTGCAAAAGGGCTAATCCACCCCCTGCTCCAGACATGGAAGCGGCCAAGAAAGCAGAGCTCTCCCCTCTTCTTCTCTGCAGGAGAAGCAGGATGACTAAGAGAAAATGTCCAAGCTATTCCTTCAGCCCTCCATCACCAAAGCTGTGCCATAGCACAGGTGCTGCCTTCAAAGTGACCCCAGTTCCAGCCTAGACCTCTCACCTTCCAGACAACTCCTTCCCCAACACGCCCAGCAGCACCAACCCCAGCTCAACACCCTGCCAAGACCCGCAGCTGTCCCCATGCCTGCGCAGAGCTTTCCCACCCCCTGGTTCCCTGCACGTGCCGTGGCATGGCACTCAGGAGGATGTGCTCCAAGGCCTTCCCCGCTAGCAAGCTCAGGCTGCCAGGCCTACGGTTCCTGGATCATCCTTCCCACCCACCCTTCCCGTGCACCGCTGGTCCATTTGCGCTCAGCTCCGACTTGGCCGCTTCAGCAGGACTGCTGCTAAAGGATGGAGAGCAGCCCGGCAAGCTCCTTCTCCAGCTCCCTCTTTACTCTCGGGGGCAGGTAGAACATGCCACAGGAAAGCAAGCAGTGCCAAAAGACATGGGCCAGCATCAGGCACATTGAGGAATGAAACAAGGCCTTTGTTCGATGGAAGGAAGCACAAGCAATTGACAGAAGTGAAGAGGACTTAGCACAGATATCCAGAAGTCCTTAGCACCAGGTAACATCAGAAAAACCTGGAAGCCTAACTTGACATGAGAGTGACTTGACAAAAAGCTTGAGACATAGCCTTCGGGAAGACCTAAGGGCGGCTACAGAATCAGCCCTGTGCAGGGACGGCATGAGGAAGATGAGCTGCTTTGGTGCGCTGAGACTCCTCCTGGCCAGCAGGTAGACACTAGGTTCAAGTCTAGGATTCTGACGCAATGTGTTTCCTTCTAAGCCCCTGCCTATGGAATCACCTCAGCAGTCTAAAGACGGAAGGGATTTTTGATAGAATTCCTACAGAAACCCACTGAAATTTGGACGTGGCAAAGAAGCCTTGTGCTGGGGTGCAGAGCCCTAACCTCCTGCCAATAAAAGAGCTCTTGGTGGACAATGCATTTGTCTGCTGATTTCTTTGAATTCTAGAGACCTCTCAGGACTGCTCTATCCTGAGGGAAGGCCCTTGGCCTTGAGCTGCAGGTACCCGCGCAAGCTTCAGATCAGCTCCCTCAGCTTCCAGGACCTCTCTTGGCCGGCATCCTGACGGGGAGGCAGGACTGCTGCCAGGCACTGCTGGGACCCAGCAGGACAGGACCGGCTGTCTCGTGTCTACGTAGCAGCCCCTGACACAGCCAGGGTCATCCCGAAAGCAGACAAGGCTCACGTGTCAGCGCAGAGGGGCAAGGAGCGCTGGGCTCCTCTCAGGGTGTCTCAGCTGGGCCTGCTCCACAAGACGCCCCCATTTGAAGGCCTGCTAATGCCCAGCTGCTAGAAATGCTTGCCTTGTTCTCTCCAAGATGCAGAGGAAGAGGCAGGGAGCAGGGCGCCTTGGGAGGCAAAGCTTCCAAGCCTTTTCTGAGGCCACGCACACACCAAGAGCAGCCAAGACTCTCCCTGCTGCCTGGCCCACACAGCCCAGCTCGGTGCTGGCCCTCTGGGCCGCAGCAGCTTCCAGCAAGCAAGAGGCAAATGCATATTGCCAAGAGTTGAAGCACAGCAGACAGGTAAGATGTGAGACGTGTGTGCTGGAAAGCCTTTGAATTCATAGCTCTCCAAGACAGCTTTGGGGCTGGCAGCTGGACAGAGATGCTCCTGCTCACACCTGTGTCCAGAGAGGGGGAACACACCCTGCTGCAGGCGCTTGCCTTGGTCTCTGCAGGTCCAGCTGGATTCCAAACCTGCTTTTCACAGCCTTCTCCCTTCCCTTGTCCACCTGCCAAGTGCAACGGGCCTCAGGGACTGAAAGGACCTCAGAGAGCCAAAGGGGGACAGTTCTTCCTACATCACGGGGAGCTCCTAGGAAAACGCTTTCCTTCAGCAGCAAGCCCCTTTCCCCCAGAGGCCTTTCCCCAGATTGGAAGCTTTCCTGGGGAACACCAAGACACTCTTAAGAAACCCTGGCAAGGCTGAATTTCTTTCTGGTCCTTTCTGGACAGGCGCTCCAGCTCTAGCTGGCATTTCCCCCAGTGTGATTCCAGCTGGAGGTTGACACATGCAGCCCCAGGCCCTCTACAAACACAAGCTGCCCGCTGCCTCCACTCCTGCCTGCGCTCACAGCAGCAAAAGCAGGCTCTTCCCGGCCAGAGACCAGAGAGCCCTGATCCCGCAGGATGCTCTCGCCAGCACCTTCCAGGACTCTCCGCTGTGCACGCAGCACTTTTCATGCCCGCTCTCCACAGCCTTTGGAAGACAGAGCACAACCTGGCTGGCGCTGCTATCAGCACACCCCAAACACGGGCAGAGGAAGGAGAAGCAGGGGCTGCTTTGCGGCCATGCCCAGGAGAGACTGGAAGGCTGCCCTCCCTCTGCTCTCACTCGCTTGGCTTTCTGGCAGCCTCTGAGGCAGGGGCTGCGATTCCTCAGCTCTGGGCACCAGAACCGCAGCCGGGATCCCGGCACTGCCTGACGGCGCTGGGGCCATTGGCCGGGTCACGCGTCCGAGTCTCGGCCACCGTGCTGCTGCTGCTGCTGCTTCACTTGCCCTTAGGCACACCCCAAGCTCCCTGTTAAGGCCTGATGGTCTCTGCTTCTGCCATCTCCCCGACCCTGTGCAGGGATGGAGCACTGCTGTGCTTTCAGCAAGCTATTCTTGAAAGCTTCCAGCATTCCAAGCTCCTTTGCCCTCTGTAGATGCTTGCCATGGAATCCCTCACAGCTGGCTTCAGAGCGTCCTCAGGTTGGCTCTCCCAAAATCCGGGAGCTTCAGGCTGCTCAGTAGGACCTTAAACTGCACAGTGTTGTGGAACTGGACCTTCAGCACAGGCACCTTTCCAACCTGACGCGGCCTCGCTCCTCTGTGTCTCTGCACAAAAGACGGCGCGCAAGAGGACGGCAGCAGGGGCCTGTGTGTGCTAGGGCTCAGGTTTTACACCGTTTCAGCTCCACAGAGACGCAGGTGAAGTGAAGAAGCCAAAGTGTTTATTAATTCAAGGCCAAGCAAAGGGATGAGCTGGGAAGGAATAAGGGGGGATGGGCAGGGTCTGAGGGCTGGAGGGAGGGAGCTAAGTACAAAGAGCGAGAGGTGTGAAGCCAGGAGAATTGTGCTCAGCCTCAGCTGTGCGTGGAGCTCCAGCAGCACTGAGAGATGGTGTCCTCTTCAGTGTCTCCTGGTGTGCTCTTGGGACACCGGTTTGCAGGATTCAGAAGACGTCCCCAGTTGTTTAGCTTTCTGGGGAAAGCGGGTTTCATTTTGCCGTTTCAGAGCATGACGGGCTGTTGTCTTGCCTCTGGGTTTGAAGGGCTACAAGAGAGAAGAACAGAGCCATGGTCAGAGTCTGGATCAGTGGGAATCCTAGGAGATCTTCCTGCCAGAACCATCCCACTCAGAAGCAAGCAGGAGACATTGGGATCAGCCCGAAGGTCCTTGCCATGAATCCCCCACGTGCCCCTAAAATCTCTGTGTGTTGTGCCCGCTCCAGCCCTCGTCCACACAAGGAGCAAAGGCCTCCAGAGCCGGGGATTGCAGCTGTCTGCCCGGGCAGTGCAGCTTCCCCCGCCAGAGCCGCTGACGGCCCGCTGCCCTCACTCACCCTGACTGAGAAGGTGAAGCTGTCCTGGCTGCCCCCTCAGAGAGCGTGTCACGGCCCCAGCGGCACGGCTCCTTGCCAGCGTCGCTGCCAGCCCTGTGGCCACACGGCCTCCTGCCCCGGCAGGGCTCAGCCCGGGCCCTTGCCGCCTGCTGCCGCCCCAGGGCACGGCTGCCAGAGGGCGGCAGCAGCCCCGAGGGCAGGCGGGGCTCCACGGCGCCGGGCCCGGATGCCGCTGCAGCCGGGGCAGCAGCAGCCGGGGCCGGGGCCGAGCTGCGGTGGGCCGGGGAGGGAGCCCAGGCTCATGGCTCACCCATGAACCGCATGGCTGCCTCTGGCAGGGATTCCTGTGTGTTCTCCAGGTAGGGCAGGACCTGGCGCAGGTGCTCGGTCGCTCGGATCATGTCGTCTGCCAGCTGGAGAGAGCGGCAGGAGGGAAGGGTTGGCGCGGGCTCAGCCCCTGGGCCGGGCTCTGGCCGCGCCCAGCCCCGGCCTCCCCTGCCCGCACGGCCCTGAGGCCCGGCCAGCAGCCGCTGGCGCCGGGCTCTGG
This sequence comes from Chamaea fasciata, assembly GCF_029207755.1. Lineage (NCBI taxonomy): Eukaryota > Metazoa > Chordata > Aves > Passeriformes > Sylviidae > Chamaea > Chamaea fasciata. The sequence goes on from NW_027094127.1 coordinate 415,424, forward strand.
AGGGGGCAGAGGGCCGGCTGCTGCCCGGGGAGCCGCGGTGCCGCCCCGTGCCCGCAGCCCCGCTGGGCCGGGACTCCACGGGCACCCGGCTCGGGGCCGCAGGAGCCTGGAGAAGAGCCCGCGGGGCCCAGGGAAGGCAGCGGCGTGTGGGGCGCAGGCTGGAGCCCCCGGGTGCAGCACTGGGCAGGGGCCACGGCTTCCAGCCCCGCGGCCACGGATCTTCTCCAGGCTGAGGCTGCCACTTCTCCAAGCCATCCTTACCTTACACTCATCAATAGTCAAGGGTTGTTTCTTCGTCAGTCGCTCCTCAAGATCCATCCTCTTCAGGAACTTGGCCGCACAATGCAGGGTTTCCCGAGAGGCCTGAAGAGCAGCAGAGATGCAGAGATGGCACCACAGCCCAGGGCACAAGGACCCGCATCCCTGTGCCATGGCCTGGAGGAGGACTCAGCCTCCTCCTCCTCCTGCAGCAGGGCAGGAGGCAGCTGAGCCCCCGTCCCAGGGATGCACAAAACCTCACATTTGCCACACTCCGGTTCTCATCATGGCAGTAGATTAAAAGTAGGTACAGGCTCTTGTTGACAATTGTCTTTAGAGGCTCTTCTCCCTCCTTCACTACCAACTCCATCACCTTACAGAAGAGGTCAATGGAGAGCAGTTTCATGTAGCTATTTTCCTAGAGGAAAGGAAAAACCCTAAGCATCAATTACTCCAGGCCCACTTAGGCAAAGGCTTGAAAACGCAGACAGCACAAGGTTTCTGGGCAGCACCCAATGCCTGTGGCTTGGGTTGCAGAACCTTACATTGTCAAAGAGCGCCAGGAGTGCCTCAGCCAGCTTTGGGGCGGTGGTGCTGGATACCAGGATGTCTTCGCTCTCCAGCATATTAGTAAGCACACGAAGGGTCAGGGCAACCACCACTCCATCTTCATCAGCCAGCAGATCCACAAAGCTTTCAGACAGGCAGCACATTCTTCTGGCCTGTGTGGAACACAAGGCTGCGCTGTGAAGCCGTGAACAGCTGCACCAGCGACAGCGCCCTGGCACTGCAAGCCCAGCCTGCTGCCGCAGGGCCCAGACACCAAAGGCCTGTCCCAAAGCACTCGGGCAGCTGAGGCAGGAGAGCTGGGAGCAGTTGCCTCAGCTCCTGAAGCCCAGCCAGCCCATGGGGCTGCTCTCCCCAGTGCAGCTTCAGCTGCTGCCCCCTTCTCACCATCAGGGGATCCTTGCTGAGCACCAGCAGGCCTTTGAGTGCCAGGCGACACCTCTTCCTGCACTCGGTCCGCAGGTACCTCGACACGACCCTCAGGACCCAGCCACCACATTTAGTTAAGTCCAGGCACTCCAGGACCTGAAAGGCACAGGGCAGTGGTACAGGGACCGGCTGGCAGGAGCCCAGAACTGCACAGGGCCAGCCCCAGGCAGCAGCAGCACAGGGCGCTGGTGCCATCCCAGGAGGCTAGGGATGCGGCTGCGAGAGGGCAGAGAGCTGGGAGGCAGCTCAGCCAGGCAGCGCTGCTCTTCAGGCTCACCTCCACAAGGAATGCTAGGAAAGGCAGATCGCAGCCTGGCTTCTCAATGCTGAGCAGCCGGAGCAAGCGGGTTGCGATGCAGGCAGAGAAAGGGATCAAGACATGGCGCATCTCCCTGTCAGGGGCAAAAAGGAAGAAAGAGCCTATGTAGGGGGGGGCACACTTTTCTCAGGACTGACTCCCAGAGGTGCAGTCTTTCCCCAGCATCCCTGGAGGGGACGTGGGTGCTTTGGGAGGCGGCCACTCTTGCGCACCCTCCTCTCCCAGCCTTTTCCAGTCTGCTCGGCCATCCCTAAAGTGAAGAGGCCCTCTGGTCCACGACCAGAAAGACTGTGTGGGGCAGCCCGGGCACAGGGCACAAATTCCAGCGACAGCAGGGAGCAGGGTGTCTCACCTGGCCAGCAGAGCCACAGCATAGTACTGGGTATGAGCACAGAGCATGATGTCCCAGCCATGCTTGGACTCCACAGCCATCACCTCATTCTCACACTCCAGCCGGCAGAGTAGGGACTTCATGACCTGCACTGCAAACCTGTGTGCGGAGCAAAGCCCGGGTCACATTGGGAGCACTGGCACTGGCCACAAGGACATGGGAAGGACGGGAGGACAGAGACCTGTTGGGTTCACTGGGAAGGTGGTGTTCCTCTCGGCACGCTCTCCAGAAGTGATCGACTTCCTGTGGTGGCATCTGCTGTGTGGTGACGACAACATGGAAAAGCAGAGCCACAAAGAGGCGGGAGGAATAAAGGATCATTGCCTCGTGGCACTCAGGCACCTGGACAATCACCCACACCACCAGAGTTGCCTGCAAAAGAAGTTGCCAAGGAGAGCGCTCAGTGCGAGGTGTCCATGTGGCAGGGCCCCAGGGGAGACGCAGGGGGAGCAGCGGACCTGGTGCCCCCTGAGCCTGCCCTTAGGCCAGGTTTCAGCCCAGGGCCTGAGGCAGGGAGAGGATGGAGAGCTGCTGGAGAGGTGACCTGGGGGTGAGTAAATGCCCAGAAACTCACAGCCAGAGCAAAGACGTCCTCCTTGTCCCCATCCGAGGTGAACGTGCTGTGCAGAGGCCAATTCTCCATCACACAGAGCAGTGTTGGCAGAACCTTCTCCACTGTGGGACTCGATGAGCCTATGCTTCTCCAGATCATTGCAGCAGCTCTGTGGGATCAGAGCTCTGTGTCAGGGACATCTCAGCCACACTACCATGCCCTGTGCGGCTCTGGGGGCCGGGTGACAGAGCCCCGGTGCCCTGAAGGGCAGGGAGGGAGCACGGCAGCAGGCTCGGGAAACAGAGGGGCCCGAGGGTCCCGGACCTGTTTGCCGCTCTGGCAGAGCCCATTGCACGGGCCGTGCAGGGCCATGGCCCTAAAGGCCGGGGAGGCCTGAGCTCTCCAGGGAGGTGGGCCCATACCTGTCACATGTTGGGGCACAGCGCAGGAGGGTCAGCACCACGTCAGCTGGGTGTTCTTCGGCCAGCCTCACGATGTTCATGGGCAGCCTGGTATCCACATTTCCATGCGATGCAAAATTCTGGTGCATCTTCTTTACAATGGCTGGCACCTGGAAAGGGCATGGGGAAGACTTGGGCCGCTGTCTAGGAGAGCAACTTCACCAGCTTCCCCCAAGAATCGCTTCCCTTCCTGCCACGCTGTGCTGGCCTCAAAGGCTGAGGGGGCCCAGTGGCCGTGGCTGGAGATGACACACAATCCTGGGAGGCCTCTAGCCCCGGCCCCCAGGCTGTTTACCTGCTGCTCAGAAGAAATACCACTCTTCTGGATAAAATCCACGGTGGGAGCAGGAATGGCAGTGGGAGTGGCCGTGGCGCCAGTATGTCTGATGCCCTGAGTCTCTCCAGTGTCAGCCGTTTGGAGGGCCACATTCTCAGCCACTGCCTTGTCAGCCTTTGCCCTTTGATCATTCAATGGAGCGTCAAAATTTTCTAAAGGCTCAGCCAAATCTGTGTTGACATCAGGCTCTGCCCTGGGCTCGGTCAGCCCACAGTCAGGCTCAGCTGAGCCCTCAGCTGCCGTGCTGCTGGTGTTTCTACGCCGAATGCGCAGGAATTTTCGGATCATCTGCAGGAGAACAAAGGACAGGGAAGAGAGACGTGTTCCATGGAGTGCTCCAAGCGCGGTGCTCGGCTGAGCAGTGACAGCAGGCCCAGCCCAGGCGGGGATGGCTGCAGGTACCTTCAGTGTCCTGCGGAAGCTTCCACCGGCAGGCCTCTGCTCTTGTGTGCCGTCCGTGGCTGCATCTGGCAAAGAGCGAGAGCAGCCAGAGCTGAGGGGCTGCGGGAGAGGCCGGAGAACACAGCCCAGCCCTGCCCTCCCCAGGCTGCGATAGGGACGGGACGGGATGGGGCCACGTTGGCTGCAGCCATCCGCCCTGTGGCCCAGCTCTGCCACTCACCATCCTGTAGTGACTGGATCCGCTCGGGCTCTTCAGGCTCTTGTGCTGGGGTAGCTCCAGGGCCTTTGCTTTTTTTCCCCCTGAACACTTTGGACAGGCCGAGAAATCTGCCCGCCATGCCACAGCACCTTTCAAGAGAGATGCCTCAGGAAAGCACTGAGGCAACAAGTTGTGCACTTGCGCCTTGAAAGCGCCTGTGGCAGAAGAAGCCTCAGGAAGGCTGCAGGACAGCAAGTCCTGCACTCTGGTCTCAAGGGCTCCTGCCACGATGACAGGAGGTTCCTCGTAGATGATTCAAGTCACCAAATCCCACAGTCCGGCCTGGAGGCCACAGGCCACAGGGATAAGAGATGACTTGGAAAGCCTCCGAGTCACCAAGTCGTGCAGTCTGGCCCTGAGGTCAGCTGCACAACTCACTCCTTGTAGAAGCTCTGGGTCAGGCACAAACGAGTGCGCTGTGCGGGGGCTCCTCACAGCACCGCTCTGGCGCGTCCTGTCCCGTCGCCTGCTCCAAGGAATGTGGCCTGGCTGCGTCAATTCCACCACCTATGTCCCCACGTGTCACAAAGGGTCCTTGGACACCCTGTGCAGTTCCATGCCACGGTGACCGCGCTGCTGCACCGCGTCACAAAGGGCCAATGCACACACTGTCACCTGCCCTGGGGCCGCTCCCAGCCCAGCCAAAGTGGCCCAGGTTGGAAGGAACCCCTCCCCCCAAGTGTCTAAGACAGCCCTGAGACAGCATCTTTCGCAGCGGCTCAAACCGTGGGCAAACGCTGCCCTGCTCTGCGGGTTCAGGGCAGCAGAAGGAGCCCCCAGGGCCGCCGACGCAGCCGCAGCGGGAAGGGCACGGGGCCTCGCACAGAAGCTGGCACGGCCTCCCTGGGACACGTCCCAGCCGGTGGCCGTCCTAAACCCGCGGGTGTGACACAGACGAGGAACCTGTGGGCCGGGGCACGGGCACTGCTCTGACCCCAGGGGCCAGGGCAGCGCTGAAATCGGCAGGCGTGACGGAGCCCCCGCCCAAGCAGAGCTGCCACCCCTCAAGCCCTGGCAACGCTGGTGCCATCTCCTGCCCCAGAGACCTGTGCCCCGGGGCGTTTCTCTGCCACAGGGCAGCCAAAGCCAACGGGCCCTGGCGGCTGGGCTCCTTCCTACAGGGGATGTTGGCAGGAGCACCTGGAGCAAGTGCTGGCAACACTTGGTCTCTGTCAGAAGCTCTTACTCCATGCTGAAATTGTTTTCTACTTGGAGTGATTTCCTGAAGCACAAAATCACCCTGGCAGCAGAGGCATAGAAGGAGTTGGCATTTAAGAATCCTCAATTCAGGAAAGCTTTTCTTCCCGTTACTCAACTCAAGTAGTTGCAAAAAGTTGCCAACTTCCTAAATTTATAGCAATGGCCTGAGAACCTGATAGATTTGCAAGCTTCCTTCCCATCTCAAAGCAGTGTTAGAAATGATCAGAGCCAATTTCCAAACTCAAAGATTTAGTTAACAAATTTGAAAAGCAATTTCGGGAAATGCTACGATAAATCAGGACAACATGGATCGAATGTTGGGTGGTCAATCCGGGAGCAGCAAAGGGTGCTTCTCCGGAGTACTGCCCACAAATTCGGGGTCTCGGGGGAGGTGTTTTAGACCATTGTTCTACCCTGAGGCAAAAACAAGACGGTAACAAAGAACCCGAAGAACATGACATCGTGTACATAAGAGAATCATTGAAATGTCTGGTGTCCGCAAGGGATATCTGAAAGAGTTTCCTGAGAAATTGAAAAGACGTCTGCATGAAAAGTCTCCGAATCTTCTGTCAGAAGGTTTCTGTTGCCCTCCGCCCAGATTGGTATGGGATCTCCTGATGAACTGTGAAGATGTGGTCCGCCCATGCTTCATGGGACCTTTCCCGCTTATCTCTCTGGCAGATGTCCAGGTAACACCTTTGGACTGTGAAAAGACTGTGGTATGCAAAGAGATGCCCTGGAAGTGTTTCCAGCAATTCTGGGGATTTTACCTTCCACTGCAAAGTTTTAAGACACACAGTTTTAATCCAGGAATTTAATACTATGTATCTATTACAGCAGCAACACATCTGCCTTAAGGTCATCCACTGCATGTCACTTTGCAAAGCAGAAGACCACACAGAGGCAAAACAAAGGCCTTGCTTTGGTTTCAAACATTTTCCTAGGAAGGCATGAGAAGAACCCAATTCTCTTAAGGAATCAAAGCTCTCCAGGAATGAAAGTCCACTCAGTGTTACAAAAGTAGCCCAAACAAATGAGTAGATTGCAAAAGGGCTAATCCTCCCCCTGCTCCAGCTATGGAAGTGGCCAAGAAAGTAGAGCTCTCCCCTCTTCTTCTCTGCAGGAGAAGCAGGATGACTAAGAGGAAAAGTCCCAGCTATTCCTTCAGTCCTCCATCACCAAAGCTGTGCCATAGCACAGGTGCTGCCTTCAAAGTGACCCCAGTTCCAGCCTAGACCTCTCACCTTCCAGACAACTCCTTCCCCAACACGCCCAGCAGCACCACCCCCAGCTCAACACCCTGCCAAGACCCGCAGCTGTCCCCACGCCTGCGCAGAGCTTTGCCACCCCCTGGTTCCCTGCACGTGCCGTGGCATGGCCCTCAGGAGGATGTGCTCCAAGGCCTTCCCCGCTAGCAAGCTCAGGCTGCCAGGCCTACGGTTCCTGGATCATCCTTCCCACCCACCCTTCCCGTGCACGGCTGGTCCATTTGCGCTCAGCTCCGACTTGGCCGCTTCAGCAGGACTGCTGCTAAAGGATGGAGAGCAGCCCGGCAAGTTCCTTCTCCAGCTCTCTCTTTACTCTCGGGGGCAGGTAGAACATGCCACAGGAAAGCAAGCAGTGCCAAAAGACTTGGGCCAGGATCAGGCACATTGAGGAATGAAACAAGGCCTTTGTTCGATGGAAGGAAGCACAAGCAATTGACAGAAGTGAAGAGGACTTAGCACAGATATCCAGAAGTCCTTAGCACCAGTGAACATCAGAAAAACCTGGAAGCCTAACTTGACATGAGAGTGACTTGACAAAAAGCTTGAGACATAGCCTTCGGGAAGACCTAAGGGCGGCTACAGAATCAGCCCTGTGCAGGGAAGGCATGAGGAAGATGAGCTGCTTTGGTGAGCTGAGACTCCTCCTGGCCAGCAAGTAGACACTAGGTTCAAGTCTAGGATTCTGACGCAAAGTGTTTCCTTCTAAGCCCCTGCCTATGGAATCACCTCAGCAGTCTAAAGACGGAAGGGATTTTTGATAGAATTCCTACAGAAACCCACTGAAATTTGGACGTGGCGAAGAAGCCTTGTGCTACGGTGCAGAGCCCTAACCTCCAGCCAATAAAAGAGCTCTTGGTGGACAATGCATTTGCCTGCTGATTTCATTGAATTCTAGAGACCTCTCAGGACTGCTCTATCCTGAGGGAAGGCCCTTGGCCTTGAGCTGCAGGCACCCGCGCAAGCTTCAGATCAGCTCCCTCAGCTTCCAGGACCTCTCTTGGCCGGCATCCTGACGGGGAGGCAGGACTGCTGCCAGGCACTGCTGGGACCCAGCAGGACAGGACCGGCTGTCTCGTGTCTACGTAGCAGCCCCTGACACAGCCAGGGTCATCCCGAAAGCAGACAAGGCTCACGTGTCAGCGCAGAGGGGCAAGGAGCGCTGGGCTCCTCTCAGGGTGTCTCAGCTGGGCCTGCTCCACAAGACGCCCCCATTTGAAGGCCTGCTAATGCCCAGCTGCTAGAAATGCTTGCCTTGTTCTCTCCAAGATGCAGAGGAAGAGGCAGGGAGCAGGGCGCCTTGGGAGGCAAAGCTTCCAAGCCTTTTCTGAGGCCACGCACACACCAAGAGCAGCCAAGACTCTCCCTGCTGCCTGGCCCACACAGCCCAGCTCGGTGCTGGCCCTCTGGGCCGCAGCAGCTTCCAGCAAGCAAGAGGCAAATGCATATTGCCAAGAGTTGAAGCACAGCAGACAGGTAAGATGTGAGACGTGTGTGCTGGAAAGCCTTTGAATTCATAGCTCTCCAAGACAGCTTTGGGGCTGGCAGCTGGACAGAGATGCTCCTGCTCACACCTGTGTCCAGAGAGGGGGAACACACCCTGCTGCAGGCGCTTGCCTTGGTCTCTGCAGGTCCAGCTGGATTCCAAACCTGCTTTTCACAGCCTTCTCCCTTCCCTTGTCCACCTGCCAAGTGCAACGGGCCTCAGGGACTGAAAGGACCTCAGAGAGCCAAAGGGGGACAGTTCTTCCTACATCACGGGGAGCTCCTAGGAAAACGCTTTCCTTCAGCAGCAAGCCCCTTTCCCCCAGAGGCCTTTCCCCAGATTGGAAGCTTTCCTGGGGAACACCAAGACACTCTTAAGAAACCCTGGCAAGGCTGAATTTCTTTCTGGTCCTTTCTGGACAGGCGCTCCAGCTCTAGCTGGCATTTCCCCCAGTGTGATTCCAGCTGGAGGTTGACACATGCAGCCCCAGGCCCTCTACAAACACAAGCTGCCCGCTGCCTCCACTCCTGCCTGCGCTCACAGCAGCAAAAGCAGGCTCTTCCCGGCCAGAGACCAGAGAGCCCTGATCCCGCAGGATGCTCTCGCCAGCACCTTCCAGGACTCTCCGCTGTGCACGCAGCACTTTTCATGCCCGCTCTCCACAGCCTTTGGAAGACAGAGCACAACCTGGCTGGCGCTGCTATCAGCACACCCCAAACACGGGCAGAGGAAGGAGAAGCAGGGGCTGCTTTGCGGCCATGCCCAGGAGAGACTGGAAGGCTGCCCTCCCTCTGCTCTCACTCGCTTGGCTTTCTGGCAGCCTCTGAGGCAGGGGCTGCGATTCCTCAGCTCTGGGCACCAGAACCGCAGCCGGGATCCCGGCACTGCCTGACGGCGCTGGGGCCATTGGCCGGGTCACGCGTCCGAGTCTCGGCCACCGTGCTGCTGCTGCTGCTGCTTCACTTGCCCTTAGGCACACCCCAAGCTCCCTGTTAAGGCCTGATGGTCTCTGCTTCTGCCATCTCCCCGACCCTGTGCAGGGATGGAGCACTGCTGTGCTTTCAGCAAGCTATTCTTGAAAGCTTCCAGCATTCCAAGCTCCTTTGCCCTCTGTAGATGCTTGCCATGGAATCCCTCACAGCTGGCTTCAGAGCGTCCTCAGGTTGGCTCTCCCAAAATCCGGGAGCTTCAGGCTGCTCAGTAGGACCTTAAACTGCACAGTGTTGTGGAACTGGACCTTCAGCACAGGCACCTTTCCAACCTGACGCGGCCTCGCTCCTCTGTGTCTCTGCACAAAAGACGGCGCGCAAGAGGACGGCAGCAGGGGCCTGTGTGTGCTAGGGCTCAGGTTTTACACCGTTTCAGCTCCACAGAGACGCAGGTGAAGTGAAGAAGCCAAAGTGTTTATTAATTCAAGGCCAAGCAAAGGGATGAGCTGGGAAGGAATAAGGGGGGATGGGCAGGGTCTGAGGGCTGGAGGGAGGGAGCTAAGTACAAAGAGCGAGAGGTGTGAAGCCAGGAGAATTGTGCTCAGCCTCAGCTGTGCGTGGAGCTCCAGCAGCACTGAGAGATGGTGTCCTCTTCAGTGTCTCCTGGTGTGCTCTTGGGACACCGGTTTGCAGGATTCAGAAGACGTCCCCAGTTGTTTAGCTTTCTGGGGAAAGCGGGTTTCATTTTGCCGTTTCAGAGCATGACGGGCTGTTGTCTTGCCTCTGGGTTTGAAGGGCTACAAGAGAGAAGAACAGAGCCATGGTCAGAGTCTGGATCAGTGGGAATCCTAGGAGATCTTCCTGCCAGAACCATCCCACTCAGAAGCAAGCAGGAGACATTGGGATCAGCCCGAAGGTCCTTGCCATGAATCCCCCACGTGCCCCTAAAATCTCTGTGTGTTGTGCCCGCTCCAGCCCTCGTCCACACAAGGAGCAAAGGCCTCCAGAGCCGGGGATTGCAGCTGTCTGCCCGGGCAGTGCAGCTTCCCCCGCCAGAGCCGCTGACGGCCCGCTGCCCTCACTCACCCTGACTGAGAAGGTGAAGCTGTCCTGGCTGCCCCCTCAGAGAGCGTGTCACGGCCCCAGCGGCACGGCTCCTTGCCAGCGTCGCTGCCAGCCCTGTGGCCACACGGCCTCCTGCCCCGGCAGGGCTCAGCCCGGGCCCTTGCCGCCTGCTGCCGCCCCAGGGCACGGCTGCCAGAGGGCGGCAGCAGCCCCGAGGGCAGGCGGGGCTCCACGGCGCCGGGCCCGGATGCCGCTGCAGCCGGGGCAGCAGCAGCCGGGGCCGGGGCCGAGCTGCGGTGGGCCGGGGAGGGAGCCCAGGCTCATGGCTCACCCATGAACCGCATGGCTGCCTCTGGCAGGGATTCCTGTGTGTTCTCCAGGTAGGGCAGGACCTGGCGCAGGTGCTCGGTCGCTCGGATCATGTCGTCTGCCAGCTGGAGAGAGCGGCAGGAGGGAAGGGTTGGCGCGGGCTCAGCCCCTGGGCCGGGCTCTGGCCGCGCCCAGCCCCGGCCTCCCCTGCCCGCACGGCCCTGAGGCCCGGCCAGCAGCCGCTGGCGCCGGGCTCTGGAGGGGGCAGAGGGCCGGCTGCTGCCCGGGGAGCCGCGGTGCCGCCCCGTGCCCACAGCCCCGCTGGGCCGGGACTCCACGGGCACCCGGCTCGGGGCCGCAGGAGCCTGGAGAAGAGCCCGCGGGGCCCAGGGAAGGCAGCGGCGTGTGGGGCGCAGGCTGGAGCCCCCGGGTGCAGCACTGGGCAGGGGCCACGGCTTCCAGCCCCGCGGCCACGGATCTTCTCCAGGCTGAGGCTGCCACTTCTCCAAGCCATCCTTACCTTACACTCATCAATAGTCAAGGGTTGTTTCTTCGTCAGTCGCTCCTCAAGATCCATCCTCTTCAGGAACTTGGCCGCACAATGCAGGGTTTCCCGAGAGGCCTGAAGAGCAGCAGAGATGCAGAGATGGCACCACAGCCCAGGGCACAAGGACCCGCATCCCTGTGCCATGGCCTGGAGGAGGACTCAGCCTCCTCCTCCTCCTGCAGCAGGGCAGGAGGCAGCTGAGCCCCCGTCCCAGGGATGCACAAAACCTCACATTTGCCACACTCCGGTTCTCATCATGGCAGTAGATTAAAAGTAGGTACAGGCTCTTGTTGACAATTGTCTTTAGAGGCTCTTCTCCCTCCTTCACTACCAACTCCATCACCTTACAGAAGAGGTCAATGGAGAGCAGTTTCATGTAGCTATTTTCCTAGAGGAAAGGAAAAACCCTAAGCATCAATTACTCCAGGCCCACTTAGGCAAAGGCTTGAAAACGCAGACAGCACAAGGTTTCTGGGCAGCACCCAATGCCTGTGGCTTGGGTTGCAGAACCTTACATTGTCAAAGAGCGCCAGGAGTGCCTCAGCCAGCTTTGGGGCGGTGGTGCTGGATACCAGGATGTCTTCGCTCTCCAGCATATTAGTAAGCACACGAAGGGTCAGGGCAACCACCACTCCATCTTCATCAGCCAGCAGATCCACAAAGCTTTCAGACAGGCAGCACATTCTTCTGGCCTGTGTGGAACACAAGGCTGCGCTGTGAAGCCGTGAACAGCTGCACCAGCGACAGCGCCCTGGCACTGCAAGCCCAGCCTGCTGCCGCAGGGCCCAGACACCAAAGGCCTGTCCCAAAGCACTCGGGCAGCTGAGGCAGGAGAGCTGGGAGCAGTTGCCTCAGCTCCTGAAGCCCAGCCAGCCCATGGGGCTGCTCTCCCCAGTGCAGCTTCAGCTGCTGCCCCCTTCTCACCATCAGGGGATCCTTGCTGAGCACCAGCAGGCCTTTGAGTGCCAGGCGACACCTCTTCCTGCACTCGGTCCGCAGGTACCTCGACACGACCCTCAGGACCCAGCCACCACATTTAGTTAAGTCCAGGCACTCCAGGACCTGAAAGGCACAGGGCAGTGGTACAGGGACCGGCTGGCAGGAGCCCAGAACTGCACAGGGCCAGCCCCAGGCAGCAGCAGCACAGGGCGCTGGTGCCATCCCAGGAGGCTAGGGATGCGGCTGCGAGAGGGCAGAGAGCTGGGAGGCAGCTCAGCCAGGCAGCGCTGCTCTTCAGGCTCACCTCCACAAGGAATGCTAGGAAAGGCAGATCGCAGCCTGGCTTCTCAATGCTGAGCAGCCGGAGCAAGCGGGTTGCGATGCAGGCAGAGAAAGGGATCAAGACATGGCGCATCTCCCTGTCAGGGGCAAAAAGGAAGAAAGAGCCTATGTAGGGGGGGGCACACTTTTCTCAGGACTGACTCCCAGAGGTGCAGTCTTTCCCCAGCATCCCTGGAGGGGACGTGGGTGCTTTGGGAGGCGGCCACTCTTGCGCACCCTCCTCTCCCAGCCTTTTCCAGTCTGCTCGGCCATCCCTAAAGTGAAGAGGCCCTCTGGTCCACGACCAGAAAGACTGTGTGGGGCAGCCCGGGCACAGGGCACAAATTCCAGCGACAGCAGGGAGCAGGGTGTCTCACCTGGCCAGCAGAGCCACAGCATAGTACTGGGTATGAGCACAGAGCATGATGTCCCAGCCATGCTTGGACTCCACAGCCATCACCTCATTCTCACACTCCAGCCGGCAGAGTAGGGACTTCATGACCTGCACTGCAAACCTGTGTGCGGAGCAAAGCCCGGGTCACATTGGGAGCACTGGCACTGGCCACAAGGACATGGGAAGGACGGGAGGACAGAGACCTGTTGGGTTCACTGGGAAGGTGGTGTTCCTCTCGGCACGCTCTCCAGAAGTGATCGACTTCCTGTGGTGGCATCTGCTGTGTGGTGACGACAACATGGAAAAGCAGAGCCACAAAGAGGCGGGAGGAATAAAGGATCATTGCCTCGTGGCACTCAGGCACCTGGACAATCACCCACACCACCAGAGTTGCCTGCAAAAGAAGTTGCCAAGGAGAGCGCTCAGTGCGAGGTGTCCATGTGGCAGGGCCCCAGGGGAGACGCAGGGGGAGCAGCGGACCTGGTGCCCCCTGAGCCTGCCCTTAGGCCAGGTTTCAGCCCAGGGCCTGAGGCAGGGAGAGGATGGAGAGCTGCTGGAGAGGTGACCTGGGGGTGAGTAAATGCCCAGAAACTCACAGCCAGAGCAAAGACGTCCTCCTTGTCCCCATCCGAGGTGAACGTGCTGTGCAGAGGCCAATTCTCCATCACACAGAGCAGTGTTGGCAGAACCTTCTCCACTGTGGGACTCGATGAGCCTATGCTTCTCCAGATCATTGCAGCAGCTCTGTGGGATCAGAGCTCTGTGTCAGGGACATCTCAGCCACACTACCATGCCCTGTGCGGCTCTGGGGGCCGGGTGACAGAGCCCCGGTGCCCTGAAGGGCAGGGAGGGAGCACGGCAGCAGGCTCGGGAAACAGAGGGGCCCGAGGGTCCCGGACCTGTTTGCCGCTCTGGCAGAGCCCATTGCACGGGCCGTGCAGGGCCATGGCCCTAAAGGCCGGGGAGGCCTGAGCTCTCCAGGGAGGTGGGCCCATACCTGTCACATGTTGGGGCACAGCGCAGGAGGGTCAGCACCACGTCACCTGGGTGTTCTTCGGCCAGCCTCACGATGTTCATGGGCAGCCTGGTATCCACATTTCCATGCGATGCAAAATTCTGGTGCATCTTCTTTACAATGGCTGGCACCTGGAAAGGGCATGGGGAAGACTTGGGCCGCTGTCTAGGAGAGCAACTTCACCAGCTTCCCCCAAGAATCGCTTCCCTTCCTGCCACGCTGTGCTGGCCTCAAAGGCTGAGGGGGCCCAGTGGCCGTGGCTGGAGATGACACACAATCCTGGGAGGCCTCTAGCCCCGGCCCCCAGGCTGTTTACCTGCTGCTCAGAAGAAATACCACTCTTCTGGATAAAATCCACGGTGGGAGCAGGAATGGCAGTGGGAGTGGCCGTGGCGCCAGTATGTCTGATGCCCTGAGTCTCTCCAGTGTCAGCCGTTTGGAGGGCCACATTCTCAGCCACTGCCTTGTCAGCCTTTGCCCTTTGATCATTCAATGGAGCGTCAAAATTTTCTAAAGGCTCAGCCAAATCTGTGTTGACATCAGGCTCTGCCCTGGGCTCGGTCAGCCCACAGTCAGGCTCAGCTGAGCCCTCAGCTGCCGTGCTGCTGGTGTTTCTACGCCGAATGCGCAGGAATTTTCGGATCATCTGCAGGAGAACAAAGGACAGGGAAGAGAGACGTGTTCCATGGAGTGCTCCAAGCGCGGTGCTCGGCTGAGCAGTGACAGCAGGCCCAGCCCAGGCGGGGATGGCTGCAGGTACCTTCAGTGTCCTGCGGAAGCTTCCACCGGCAGGCCTCTGCTCTTGTGTGCCGTCCGTGGCTGCATCTGGCAAAGAGCGAGAGCAGCCAGAGCTGAGGGGCTGCGGGAGAGGCCGGAGAACACAGCCCAGCCCTGCCCTCCCCAGGCTGCGATAGGGACGGGACGGGATGGGGCCACGTTGGCTGCAGCCATCCGCCCTGTGGCCCAGCTCTGCCACTCACCATCCTGTAGTGACTGGATCCGCTCGGGCTCTTCAGGCTCTTGTGCTGGGGTAGCTCCAGGGCCTTTGCTTTTTTTCCCCCTGAACACTTTGGACAGGCCGAGAAATCTGCCCGCCATGCCACAGCACCTTTCAAGAGAGATGCCTCAGGAAAGCACTGAGGCAACAAGTTGTGCACTTGCGCCTTGAAAGCGCCTGTGGCAGAAGAAGCCTCAGGAAGGCTGCAGGACAGCAAGTCCTGCACTCTGGTCTCAAGGGCTCCTGCCACGATGACAGGAGGTTCCTCGTAGATGATTCAAGTCACCAAATCCCACAGTCCGGCCTGGAGGCCACAGGCCACAGGGATAAGAGATGACTTGGAAAGCCTCCGAGTCACCAAGTCGTGCAGTCTGGCCCTGAGGTCAGCTGCACAACTCACTCCTTGTAGAAGCTCTGGGTCAGGCACAAACGAGTGCGCTGTGCGGGGGCTCCTCACAGCACCGCTCTGGCGCGTCCTGTCCCGTCGCCTGCTCCAAGGAATGTGGCCTGGCTGCGTCAATTCCACCACCTATGTCCCCACGTGTCACAAAGGGTCCTTGGACACCCTGTGCAGTTCCATGCCACGGTGACCGCGCTGCTGCACCGCGTCACAAAGGGCCAATGCACACACTGTCACCTGCCCTGGGGCCGCTCCCAGCCCAGCCAAAGTGGCCCAGGTTGGAAGGAACCCCTCCCCCCAAGTGTCTAAGACAGCCCTGAGACAGCATCTTTCGCAGCGGCTCAAACCGTGGGCAAACGCTGCCCTGCTCTGCGGGCCAAGGGCAGCAGAAGGAGCCCCCAGGGCCGCCGACGCAGCCGCAGCGGGAAGGGCACGGGGCCTCGCACAGAAGCTGGCACGGCCTCCCTGGGACACGTCCCAGCCGGTGGCCGTCCTAAACCCGCGGGTGTGACACAGATGAGGAACCTGTGGGCCGGGGCACGGGCACTGCTCTGACCCCAGGGGCCAGGGCAGCGCTGAAATCGGCAGGCGTGACGGAGCCCCCGCCCAAGCAGAGCTGCCACCCCTCAAGCCCTGGCAACGCTGGTGCCATCTCCTGCCCCAGAGACCTGTGCCCCGGGGCGTTTCTCTGCCACAGGGCAGCCAAAGCCAACGGGCCCTGGCGGCTGGGCTCCTTCCTACAGGGGATGTTGGCAGGAGCACCTGGAGCAAGTGCTGGCAACACTTGGTCTCTGTCAGAAGCTCTTACTCCATGCTGAAATTGTTTTCTACTTGGAGTGATTTCCTGAAGCACAAAATCACCCTGGCAGCAGAGGCATAGAAGGAGTTGGCATTTAAGAATCCTCAATTCAGGAAAGCTTTTCTTCCCGTTACTCAACTCAAGTAGTTGCAAAAAGTTGCCAACTTCCTAAATTTATAGCAATGGCCTGAGAACCTGATAGATTTGCAAGCTTCCTTCCCATCTCAAAGCAGTGTTAGAAATGATCAGAGCCAATTTCCAAACTCAAAGATTTAGTTAACAAATTTGAAAAGCAATTTCGGGAAATGCTACGATAAATCAGGACAACATGGATCGAATGTTGGGTGGTCAATCCGGGAGCAGCAAAGGGTGCTTCTCCGGAGTACTGCCCACAAATTCGGGGTCTCGGGGGAGGTGTTTTAGACCATTGTTCTACCCTGAGGCAAAAACAAGACGGTAACAAAGAACCCGAAGAACATGACATCGTGTACATAAGAGAATCATTGAAATGTCTGGTGTCCGCAAGGGATATCTGAAAGAGTTTCCTGAGAAATTGAAAAGACGTCTGCATGAAAAGTCTCCGAATCTTCTGTCAGAAGGTTTCTGTTGCCCTCCGCCCAGATTGGTATGGGATCTCCTGATGAACTGTGAAGATGTGGTCCGCCCATGCTTCATGGGACCTTTCCCGCTTATCTCTCTGGCAGATGTCCAGGTAACACCTTTGGACTGTGAAAAGACTGTGGTATGCAAAGAGATGCCCTGGAAGTGTTTCCAGCAATTCTGGGGATTTTACCTTCCACTGCAAAGTTTTAAGACACACAGTTTTAATCCAGGAATTTAATACTATGTATCTATTACAGCAGCAACACATCTGCCTTAAGGTCATCCACTGCATGTCACTTTGCAAAGCAGAAGACCACACAGAGGCAAAACAAAGGCCTTGCTTTGGTTTCAAACATTTTCCTAGGAAGGCATGAGAAGAACCCAATTCTCTTAAGGAATCAAAGCTCTCCAGGAATGAAAGTCCACTCAGTGTTACAAAAGTAGCCCAAACAAATGAGTAGATTGCAAAAGGGCTAATCCTCCCCCTGCTCCAGCTATGGAAGTGGCCAAGAAAGTAGAGCTCTCCCCTCTTCTTCTCTGCAGGAGAAGCAGGATGACTAAGAGGAAAAGTCCCAGCTATTCCTTCAGTCCTCCATCACCAAAGCTGTGCCATAGCACAGGTGCTGCCTTCAAAGTGACCCCAGTTCCAGCCTAGACCTCTCACCTTCCAGACAACTCCTTCCCCAACACGCCCAGCAGCACCACCCCCAGCTCAACACCCTGCCAAGACCCGCAGCTGTCCCCACGCCTGCGCAGAGCTTTGCCACCCCCTGGTTCCCTGCACGTGCCGTGGCATGGCCCTCAGGAGGATGTGCTCCAAGGCCTTCCCCGCTAGCAAGCTCAGGCTGCCAGGCCTACGGTTCCTGGATCATCCTTCCCACCCACCCTTCCCGTGCACGGCTGGTCCATTTGCGCTCAGCTCCGACTTGGCCGCTTCAGCAGGACTGCTGCTAAAGGATGGAGAGCAGCCCGGCAAGTTCCTTCTCCAGCTCTCTCTTTACTCTCGGGGGCAGGTAGAACATGCCACAGGAAAGCAAGCAGTGCCAAAAGACTTGGGCCAGGATCAGGCACATTGAGGAATGAAACAAGGCCTTTGTTCGATGGAAGGAAGCACAAGCAATTGACAGAAGTGAAGAGGACTTAGCACAGATATCCAGAAGTCCTTAGCACCAGTGAACATCAGAAAAACCTGGAAGCCTAACTTGACATGAGAGTGACTTGACAAAAAGCTTGAGACATAGCCTTCGGGAAGACCTAAGGGCGGCTACAGAATCAGCCCTGTGCAGGGAAGGCATGAGGAAGATGAGCTGCTTTGGTGAGCTGAGACTCCTCCTGGCCAGCAAGTAGACACTAGGTTCAAGTCTAGGATTCTGACGCAAAGTGTTTCCTTCTAAGCCCCTGCCTATGGAATCACCTCAGCAGTCTAAAGACGGAAGGGATTTTTGATAGAATTCCTACAGAAACCCACTGAAATTTGGACGTGGCGAAGAAGCCTTGTGCTACGGTGCAGAGCCCTAACCTCCAGCCAATAAAAGAGCTCTTGGTGGACAATGCATTTGCCTGCTGATTTCATTGAATTCTAGAGACCTCTCAGGACTGCTCTATCCTGAGGGAAGGCCCTTGGCCTTGAGCTGCAGGCACCCGCGCAAGCTTCAGATCAGCTCCCTCAGCTTCCAGGACCTCTCTTGGCCGGCATCCTGACGGGGAGGCAGGACCGCTGCCAGGCACTGCTGGGACCCAGCAGGACAGGACCGGCTGTCTCGTGTCCACGTAGCACCCCCTGACACAGCCAGGGTCATCCCGAAAGCAGACAAGGCTCACGTGTCAGCGCAGAGGGGCAAGGAGCGCTGGGCTCCTCTCAGGGTGTCTCAGCTGGGCCTGCTCCACAAGACGCCCCCATTTGAAGGCCTGCTAATGCCCAGCTGCTAGAAATGCCTGCCTTGTTCTCTCCAAGATGCAGAGGAAGAGGCAGGGAGCAGGGCGCCTTGGGAGGCAAAGCTTCCAAGCCTTTTCTGAGGCCGCTCACACACCAAGAGCAGCCAAGACTCTCCCTGCTGCCTGGCCCACACAGCCCAGCTCGGTGCTGGCCCTCTGGGCCGCAGCAGCCTCCAGCAAGCAAGAGGCAAATGCATATTGCCAAGAGTTGAAACACAGCAGACAGGTAAGACGTGAGACGTGTGCTGGAAGGCCTTTGAATTCACAGCTCTCCGAGACAGCTTTGGGGCTGGAAGCTGGACAGAGATGCTCCTGCTCACACCCTTGTCACAATCCGCTTTCACAAGCGGGGTTCGTGATGGTTCGTTTTAGGGATCTCAGAGCGCAAAGGACACTGCGGAGGACAAACTCAGTTTACTCAATCACAAATGCATCTTTATTGAGTGCAAACAAACGCGATAGTGGGGAGAGAAAAGAGAATAGTAAGAAAGACAGAAAAGAGGGGAAGGGGATTATAGCTACCAACATGGAGAGTCGAGTCCTCAAAGCTTTTGAAGATGCCTATAGACGTGATCTTCTCCAGTTCTGAGATCTCCAAAGTGAGCGGCGGTCTCCAGGGTTTTTTTAGTCCTCTCTGAAGTGACAGGCAGTTGGCCAAACGGTTGGGGGAAATCACTGCAGTGTGTTCATTTAGAGAACTCAGAACACGTCTTTCGTCAGCAGGTACGGTGTCAACCAGTACAAGTCAGCAGGCGCAGTCACTTCACCGTGACTTGCCCATTGTTTCTGCTCAGGTTCTGATGTTCCGATATGGCTGCTGGGTTTTTCCATCGAACACACCTGCAGGCAGCACTTGGCCAACATCCCACCTCAGCCAGGCCAGAACTCCTGTCTTGAGATTTTAAAGTCCCCTTTAGGGGTTTCAATTTATGGTGCCAAGTGGTAGTACAGAACCTTTGAATGTGTAGGAGGTGCTGAAGGGCAAAAATTCCCAGTGATAAGGACATCTTCACTTAGCACAGCAAGGAAAGTGAAGGAGAATGTGCAATCTATCTTTCATGGAAGCTGTTCAGTTTTTAACAAATTATTTTTGCTGAGGACATGCCTAGGCAATGGTGATTTTAGAGCATTTTGTGACTCTCATAGTTATCCTCACACCGGTTTTGCCACATTTTCTCTCTTTTCTTTCCTGGTGAAGGATTTCTCCTGCCCAGCTGGCTTCTGGTTGGAGTTCTACACTCTGGATTCCCCGAGTTTTCTCAGCAGCCTTTGCAGCGAGTCCTCAGCCAACGTGTGGCTCTGCTGCCATCCCAAATCTGTGCCTGCCTTGCCCAGCCAGGGCGCAAGTGGGGCATGTGCTGGGCATGGCTGGAGAATTGCAGGGACAAAGTCCTCCAGTGTTGTGATGTTCCGCCTGGTTGGCTCAAACCTTGTCACTCCACATTGAACCCTGCCCCTATTGCTTTGGTATTGGCTCCTGCCCCCAAAACTCCTCCCTTGGCCCTTCCCCTTCCAAGCTACTGCAAAGGCACTGTGAGGGGTTCTGCGTCCTGCTCGGGGTTAGAGTTGGAGTTTGCTTCAGGAAACGATCCTCAGAGGGGCACAGCTCCCGGGCCCTGCGGGCAGAGCTGCCTTGCCCAAGGACAGCCGCTGTGGCGGCCGGGGCAGCTGCACGGCCCAGGGCCAAAGCCCCGCGGCACCCTCAGTCCAGCCCGCCTGACCGGCCCTGCGGCCTCACCCGGGCTCGGGGCTAGCAGCAGCAGCTCCCTGCTCACTGCTGGAGCTGGTGGCCTTCAGCTTCTCCCCGCTGCCTCCTGTCAGTCCCTGCCTGTCCTCAAGGTCGGCAGGGCAGCCGTGGCCAAAGTGGAGCCTCTGGAATTGGTTCCACGGCCTGGCAGAGCTGCCCCCTCAGCCCCCTGTGTCTCCCCGTCCTTCAGCAGCTCCTCAGGGGACAGCGCCGGGGGCCACCGGCAGCTCCCAACGCTCCAGGGACACCCGGGGCTGGAACTGCTGCTCCGCCCGGCCCGGCCGCCAGCTGGGGCTGGGCACAGCAACAGGGGGCACAGGGGGCACAGGGGGAAAAACAAGAGCTGAAACAGGCAGCCGAGGAGGGAAAGAGGTAAAAATGCAGCCTAGGCCTACACAGACATCAGTCTCTCGGTCTGTATCAATTCACAGACCATCACAGAGCGTTTGCTTTGTGATGTCAGGGCACGGTTGCCACGTGGTCGTGGTGACATCCGAGGTTGTCTTGGTGCACGGAAGGCCTCAGGGGTGTCAGAGCAGCTCTTGAACTTGCTCAGCACAGGAGCTTTTGTCCTGCGCTTGAGTCTTTTGTCAGTGGGCAGGTGAACACGGAGAGTAGCCTTGCTTTTCTTTAGTGTTAGAGTTTGCAAACTTGCACAGCAGCTGCCACAATGATTGGGCAGCTTGCAGCTGTAGTTTTCTCTGTTTATGGAGTCGGATGTTGCTGCTATTTCCTGACACAGCTGGCACATAAGTAGAGGTTTTCCCTGGGTGTCACCTAACCTGGCTTTTGTATGTCTTCCTGCTCTTTCTTAGTGACTGAGTTGATTTGGAAACAGAAAGGCCATTTGGATGCCGCTTGGGTGAAGCGCTGTCAACACGTTCAGCTCAAAAGAGGGTGTCTGTAGCCAGGGCTGTGCAGGCAGCATTTGCAAGGGAGCCTGCAGGGGTTGTGTTCCCTCCATGGGAGAGTGTGTGGCAGTAGAGTCTGTCATTTCTTCCCTTTGCTGAGTCAAGCGGGACAACTTTGAAAATGTGGACTGGGAGGCCTTCTTGGAAGGTGCTGTAAAAATGCTCTGGTTGTCTCCAGCGTTCTCAAAGAATCTGTTTCATTTTCCCTTGCCCACTGCAGGTCACCTGAGCCGGGCGTTCAGAGGTTCTGATCCTGAGGTGAGTAAGAAAGGAACATTTGATTTTCCTGGCATTTAAGAATTGTGCAGCAAGCTGCCAGCTTGGCCTGTGGCAGTAGAGTGCAGAGGACCAGATGAGCAGGCTGCAGGAAAATCCATTTCCATGTCTGCAGCAGCAAGAGCAAAGGCGTCACTGGCTATTTCCTAATTTTCCATTTCCTCATTTTCCATTGCAGAGCTTCAAAAGAACTAAAAGCCCAGTTTTGCAGGGAGAAAGTTGCCCCCACATAGTAGCCAAGGGGGGAAAATCTAATTCAGAGCAATTGGCAGCACAGTTGAATCAGCCTATTTGAATTTAGTCTGAGTGACTTAGAATCCCATTGCTCTCAAAGTCGATGATTTGTGCTTAGTACAGGTGGTTTGAGGGCTGAAGAGAAAGAAGCTTATAAATGAGCCTGTATCTCACCGTCCTCTCTGTCCACAGATCACAGAAGCAAGAGCAGACTCTCCTCTGGCTCCCTCTGCTCCTGCAGAAGAGGCCAATGAGGAGCCAAATGACCACAGGCCTCCAGCAGCGGTCACACCACAGCTGGAACTGTCCCAGACGGTAAGTGCCACTTCTGGAGGGTGCTGTCTTTAGTGCAAGGCAGAGGTGCAAGTTTCTGCCCAGCCAGCACTTGCTGCTGCTGGCTGAGGATGCTGAGTGCTGCAGTGCTGCCAGGACCTAGGGTCTCCCCCCAGTCAGTGACAGCTGGGCAATGGGCTTTGATCTGCCACGTTGAGGCACCAATGGGCTGGTGCTCTGCGTGAGCATCTGGTTCAGTGAAGCTCTATGTCTTGGCTTCTGCAGAGCTATAGCCCAAGGGCGCACAGGTTCCTTCTGGAAGTCAAGAGATTTTGTTTGTTTGTTTGTTTTCCTACTTGGGACACCTGTGTTTGGCTTTTGGAAGGTTTCTGTAGTTTTCTCGAGTCGTTTGTCACTTCTACAGAGTCTTTTGGGCACTCCAGCTGTGCCCAGTTTGGGGGCCCTGGGAAGCTGAACGTCATGGAGGGGCTGGAGTGTGTCCAGAGAAGGACAAGGGAGCTGGGGAAGGGTGTGGAGGACAAGCCCAGGGAGGAGGGGCTGAGGGAGCTTTAGCATGTTATTAGAGTCTCATTATTGACTTTGACCTTCCCCTCACTGTCTCCAAGTCCATAGTTACTGAACGACGTGGCATTTTCCCTTCTGTTTTTGTTCATTTTTTTTGTTTGGTAAGTGCAGAATCCCTGTTCTTCTATTTTTCCATCATGGCTCTTTAGGTCAAGTTTTGCTGCCCTTTTCCAGTGTTGGAAACGATTCTGTTAGAAGTTAATTTGTAATGTTGCAGGTCTTGGAGATGCAGCATTTTTGCATGAGAATATGTAATTTGCGGCAGGGATGTTTGTGAAGATTGAACAGTTGTTTGGCTGAGGCAGCCAGTTGGGCTTGCTCATCACTTTCAGGTTAACTGGTGCCGTGCCTTTTGGCATCCCAGGGCATTTGTATGTGTTGGTTTTAGGAACTGAGCAGGAAATCAATGTCCTGGCATTCCAGCTTGTCTTCAGAGATCACAGGCACTGGGATGGGGCTGTTCTTAATTTCTGATTCCAGCCACTTCAGCACCATCAGTGTAGTAATTTCCAAGAGAAGAACTTGCCCGAGCACAGGTGCACAAGGAGTGTGGTTCCCAGTGCAGTGCTCTGGTTCTCATCACATTCCATAATGCCCTGCACATTCTATCTGTCCGTCTATCCATCTCTCCACCTTTCCATCTATCTAACATCTACACAATTGCATCTTCCCGGCTCTGGTGCAAAGCAGTTGGAGCTGCAAAGCTCACCTAAAGGCATCCCTTTCAAAAGAAGAGGAGAGACATGTTCCGTGGGCCGATTCTGAGCAGGCAGAGATGTTTCCTGCTGTAGACATGGGGTTTCTTTCCCCTCAGAGCCCTTTTCCTCCTCCAGCCGCTTCTTCCCTGAAGCGCTCAGTTAATTCTTGCAATTTCTGCCTGTGCGAGCGAGGTGGAATAATTCCATGTTTTAGGTGGTGTTTGGTGACTCTGGTCATACATGCATTCCGTGGGTCATTGTTTCCTTCATTGGCATCCTCAGGGGTGTGTAAGTTAATTTGCTGGTGGGGCCTTATGAGGGTCTCTGTCACTGCCAGTCAGAATTCTCAGTTGAGAAAAGGGGGAGAATAAAGACCTTGGTCCTCCTCCATAGACTGAGGTGGCTGTAGAGGCTCTGTGACGTCCATCAGAGGATCTTTGCACACATCCTTATCTCCTGAATGAGCAGGATTTCTGACAAGAGTGTAGATGTCAGAAAGGCAGGAATGGCGGCGCAGGCCTGAAGAGAACATGAACTCCAGAAGTGTCTCTCACAAGCAGTGAGCTGGCAGAGGAAGCCACCTGCAGAGCCAGGATGGAGCTGTGGGACAGGGCTGGGTGTCAGTCACAAGAGAAAGACAAAGAGGACACAGCAGAAGTGGAGGGATGCCCTCACCAGAGCCTTGAGAAATGCCACACTTTTCCTATCATCTGCCTGAGAGGCTGTTGGAGCGTCAGCCCTGTATGGAGCCTGATTATCTTACCAGTTTCACTTGGGAATCTGTGCCTCCCCATGGGCAGAGAATGAGCCAGGAGAACAGCAGCACAGTGCTTTGGGAATGTGTGAGCCCATCAGTCATGGAGTCTTGGCCCACAGATGTTGTATGGGAAGTTGAAAGCCATCTTCTCTTGCTTTCTGTGCAGCTCCTGCCAGACAACAGGCATGAGCAGATTGCACTCTCAGAGATGCCATGCCAGACTCAGGGAGAGCTGTTGCCAGCCCAAGAGCAGGAAGAGCAGCTCAGGCAGCAGGTGGATAAGCCACAGGAGAATGAAGAGGTAAGCCTGGCTCTGCAGATGACAGAGTGAAGGGCAGGAAGAGGGGCATAAACAGAGCTCTTGGGACTGAGGAGACCAGGAGTCCCAGAGGCACAGAAAGCACCGAGCCTTGTCACGTGCAGAGATCGGCACTGGGAAAGGAGGTTGGCAGTGGAAGCAGAGGTGGGCAGGGACACAGAAAGACGTGGCTGAGTGAATGTGATTTTGAGGCTGAAAGAGGAAAAAGCTGAGCCTTATGGCGGCTCCCTGTCACCTGCTCTGTGTTTGTGTGCGTAGAATCTCAAGGCAGGGCCACAAGCAGAGCTGTCTGAAGCTCAGAGTGACATCAAGGCAGTGAAGAGGAGGAACACAGAAGACATGATGGAGATTCATCCTCAAGAGGAGATGAATCTCCATCAGCAGAGGGGACATCAACAACCTCAAGTGAGTGAGAGAGGTGAAGCTACTCCAATGAGGAAACGTCCCCTCTCACTTGATCTTCAGAATGACAAGGAACAGCTGCAAGCAGGGCTGCAGGAAATGGAGGCTAGGATCAAGGAAAAAGAGAAGAGGATGGAGCAAGAAATGAAAACAATGAGAGACATACTCAATGCCTTCCATCAAAGTCTTCAAAAGCAAGTGAGTGAAACAGCAATAACTGCCACAGTCACCAAGCTGGTGCTTTCTGCCCTTCTTGCCTTTCCACTGCAGAGCAGCAGGCAAGTGGGGTGATGCCTCTGAGGGCCATCCTGCTGTAGTGTCTGTGGCAGCCATTCTGAAGGACATTTCCTGGTATCTTGAATCTCGACTGCTGCCCTGGACAATGGAAGTAGTCCTTTGGCCTTTTGGCCAGCAGTCATCCAAACTGACTCCTGCTGGCCTCTTCTCGCTCTCCTCGTTTCTTGTGGTGTTCTAACAGTGGAACGTGGTGCCCAAGATGGAGGATGGAAACAAGTTGTCTGTAGCCCTTGTAAATCTCTTCTTTCCCTTTGCTCACAGCTGATGACTCTTGGCTAAGAGGGACAAGCTGTAGTCTCTGACTGCTTTGTTCTCTTTGACTCGAGGTGGAAGTGTTGACATCTGGCCAGGCAGCCTGCAAAGGCCTCCTGCAAATGGCTGAGAAGGAGGAGCCCTAGGATCGGTGTGAGCCACAGGAACTGCCTCCACCAGAAATGCTGCCGGTTGAGAATGACCTGAACGTGGTGGAGGACAAGAGCACTCCGTGGGGGGAGGTAGAACATTTGAACCGGGAGCTGCAAGTGTGTCTGCAGCCCTTGGAGGAGGAAAAGAGGGAGGAAGTGGAATATGGTCCTTGGGAAGAAGTGGAATATGGTCCTTGTGGAAATCGTCCTTCAGAAAATCCCTGAAAATGGACGATGAATCTGACCATGAACTCCAATAAAACCAGTCTTTGGCTTTGACCCATCCAGTCAAACGGGAAGTGGATGTGCAAAAATTCCATTTTAAGAGCCCTGAGTGTGGCAGGTTGACAGCATCTTCCTAAGGGCTTGCATTTGGAACGGCATCTCAGGATCATCTCTGCCAGCCACCTTTCTGAACCAAACTCATTTCTTCTCCCAGATCTACACAGGCTCTTGCACCAAACCTGCTGCAGCAGGAGCATTGTGTCAAGGAGCCTTTGCTCCCCAAGCCGAGAAGGTGAGCCCGGGCAGTCGGTTCATCTGCAGCGCTGACACAGCTGCTGCTCAGCAACAGCAGATCGAAAAGGACTCCCTGGATCCACTGAGTACATCTTGTGTATTTCTTGTCTGAGGGACGGTGTCTTAAGAGCACATGAAAGCGTAGCTGGACCAAGTGGTCCACCTCAGTTTGATATCACAGGGACAGGTAGGACAGTTAGGCAGCAAGGGCCCGGGCTGAGCCCTGCCGGGGCAGGAGGCCGTGTGGCCACAGGGCTGGCAGCGGCGCTGGCAAGGAGCCGTGCCGCTGGGGCCGTGACACGCTCTCTGAGGGGGCAGCCAGGACAGCTTCACCTTCTCAGTCAGGGTGAGTGAGGGCAGCGGGCCGTCAGCGGCTCTGGCGGGGGAAGCTGCACTGCCTGGGCAGACAGCTGCAATCCCCGGCTCTGGAGGCCTTTGCTCCATGTGTGGACGAGGGCAAGATGGGATGGCCCTGGCAGGAAGATCTCCTAGGATTCCCACTGATCCAGCCTCTGACCATGGCTCTGTTCTTTGCTCTTGCAGCCCTTTAACCCAGAAGCAAGACAACAGCCCGTCATGCTCTGAACTTGCAAAATGAAGCCCGCTTTCCCCAGAAAGCTAAACAACTGGGGACGTCTTCTGAATCCAGCAAACCGGTGTCCCAAGAACACACCAGGAGACACTGAAGAGGACACCATCTCTCAGTGCTGCTGGAGCTCCACGCACAGCTGAGGCTGAGCACAATTCTCCTGGCTTCACACCTCTCCCTCTTTGTAGTTAGCTCCCTCCCTCCAGCCCTCAGACCCTGCCCATCCCCCCTTATTCCCTCCCAGCTCATCCCTTTGCTTGGCCTTGAATTAATAAACACTTTGGCTTCTTCACTTCACCTGCGTCTCTGTGGAGCTGAAACGGTGTAAAATCTGAGCCCTAGCACACACAGGCCCCTGCTGCCGTCCTCTTGCGCCGTCTTTTGTGCAGAGACACAGAGGAGCGAGGCCGCGTCAGGCTGGAAAGGTGCCTGTGCTGAAGGTCTAGTTCCACAACACTGTGCAGTTTAAGGTCCTACTGAGCAGCCTGAAGCTCCCGGATTTTGAGAGAGCCAACCTGAGGACGCTCTGAAGCCAGCTGTGAGGGATTCCATGGCAAGTATCTACAGAGGGCAAAGGAGCTTGGAATGCTGGAAGCTTTCAAGAATAGCTTGCTGAAAGCACAGCAGTGCTCCATCCCTGCACAGGGTCGGGGAGATGGCAGAAGCAGAGACCACCAGGCCTTAACAGGGAGCTTGGGGTGTGCCTAAGGGCAAGTGAAGCAGCAGCAGCAGCAGCACGGTGGCCGAGACTCGGACGCGTGACCGGGCCAATGGCCCCAGCGCCGTCAGGCAGTGCCGGGATCCCGGCTGCGGTTCTGGTGCCCAGAGCTGAGGAATCGCAGCCCCTGCCTCAGAGGCTGCCAGAAAGCCAAGCGAGTGAGAGCAGAGGGAGGGCAGCCTTCCAGTCTCTCCTGGGCATGGCCGCAAAGCAGCCCCTGCTTCTCCTTCCTCTGCCCGTGTTTGGGGTGTGCTGATGGCAGCGCCAGCCAGGTTGTGCTCTGTCTTCCAAAGGCTGTGGAGAGCGGGCATGAAAAGTGCTGCGTGCACAGCGGAGAGTCCTGGAAGGTGCTGGCGAGAGCGTCCTGCGGGATCAGGGCTCTCTGGTCTCTGGCCGGGAAGAGCCTGCTTTTGCTGCTGTGAGCGCAGGCAGGAGTGGAGGCAGCGGGCAGCTTGTGTTTGTAGGGGGCCTGGGGCTGCATGTGTCAACCTCCAGCTGGAATCACACTGGGGGAAATGCCAGCTAGAGCTGGAGCGCCTGTCCAGAAAGGTCCAGAGGGAATTCAGCCTTGCCAGGGTTTCTTAAGAGTGTCTTGGTGTTCCCCAGGAAAGCTTCCAATCTGGGGAAAGGCCTCTGGGGGAAAGGGCCTTGCTGCTGAAGGAAAGCGTTTTCCTAGGAGCTCCCCGTGATGTAGGAAGAACTGTCCCCTTTGGTTTTCTGTGGTCCTTTCAGTCCCTGAGGCCCGTTGCACTTGGCAGATGGACAAGGGAAGGGAGAAGGCTGTGAAGAGCAGGTTTGGAATCCAGCTGGACCTGCAGAGACCAAGGCAAGCACCTGCAGCAGGGTGTGTTCCCCCTCTCTGGACACAGGTGTGAGCAGGAGCATCTCTGTCCAGCTGCCAGCCCCAAAGCTGTCTTGGAGAGCTGTGAATTCAAAGGCCTTCCCACACACACGTCTCACATCTTACCTGTCTGCTGTGTTTCAACTCCTCGCAATATGTGTTTGCCTCTTGCTTGCTGGAAGCTGCTGCGGCCCAGAGGGCCCGCACCGAGCTGGGCTGTGTGGGCCAGGCAGCAGGGAGAGTCTTGGCTGCTCTTGGTGTGTGCGTGGCCTCAGAAAAGGCTTGGAAGCTTTGCCTCCCAAGGCGCTCTGCTCCCTGCCTCTTTCTCTGCATCTTGGAGAGAACAAGGCAGGCATTTCTGGCAGCTGGGCATTAGCAGGCCTTCTGTAAGAGACAGTCTGAAGATCCCTCATCTGCCTCACGACCATCGTCAAGGACAGAGACTGAAACCCCTAAAAGGGACTTTAAAATCTCAACACAGGAGTTCTGGCCTGGCTGAGGTGGGATGTTGGCCAAGGGCTTCCTGCAGGTGTGTTTGATGGAAAAACCCAGCACCCATATCGGAACATCAGAACCTGAGCAGATACAATGGGCAAGTCACGGTAAGGTGACTGTGCCTGCTGGCACTGCAGCTGCTGACTTGTACTGGCTGACAGTGTACCTGCTGACGACCGACTTGTTCTGGGTTCTCTAAATGAACACACTGCAATGATTTCCCCCACCTGTTTGGCCAACTGCCTGTCGCTTCGGAGAGGACTATAGAAACCCTGGAAACCCTCGCTCAATTTTGTGATCACCCCACTGGAGAAACTCGCGTCTATAGGCATCTTCAAAAGCCTCGAGGACTCAACCTTCCATGTTGGTAGCCATAATCCCCTTCCCCTCTTTTCTGTTTTTCTAACTATTCTCTTTTTCTCTCCCTACTATCGCATATGTTGGCACTAAATAAAGGTGCATTTGTGATTGAGTAAACTGAGTTTGTCCCCCGCTGAGTCTTTCGTGCTCTGAGATCCCTAAAACGAACCATCACGAACCCCGCTTGTGTGAGCGGATCGTGACACCTTCAAATGGGGGCGTCTTGTGGAGCAGGCCCAGCTGAGACACCCTGAGAGGAGCCCAGCGCTCCTTGCCCCTCTCCACTGACACGTGAGCCTTGTCTGCTTTCGGGATGACCCTGGCTGTGTCAGGGGCTGCTGCGTAGACACGAGACAGCCGGTCCTGTCCTGCTGGGTCCCAGCAGTGCCTGGCAGCAGTCCTGCCTCCCCGTCAGGATGCCGGCCAAGAGAGGTCCTGGAAGCTGAGGGAGCTGATCTGAAGCTTGCACGGGTGCCTGCAGCTCAAGGCCAAGGGCCTTCCCTCAGGATAGAGCAGTCCTGAGAGGTCTCTAGAATTCAAAGAAATCAGCAGACAAATGCATTGTCCACCAAGAGCTCTTTTATTGGCAGGAGGTTAGGGCTCTGCACCCCAGCACAAGGCTTCTTTGCCACGTCCAAATTTCAGTGGGTTTCTGTAGGAATTCTATCAAAAATCCCTTCCGTCTTTAGACTGCTGAGGTGATTCCATAGGCAGGGGCTTAGAAGGAAACACTTTGCGTCAGAATCCTAGACTTGAACCTAGTGTCTACCTGCTGGCCAGGAGGAGTCTCAGCGCACCAAAGCAGCTCATCTTCCTCATGCCTTCCCTGCACAGGGCTGATTCTGTAGCCACCCTTAGGTCTTCCCGAAGGCTATGTCTCAAGCTTTTTGTCAAGTCACTCTCATGTCAAGTTAGGCTTCCAGGTTTTTCTGATGTTCACTGGTGCTAAGGACTTCTGGATATCTGTGCTAAGTCCTCTTCACTTCTGTCAATTGCTTGTGCTTCCTTCCATCGAACAAAGGCCTTGTTTCATTCCTCAATGTGCCTGATGCTGGCCCATGTCTTTTGGCACTGCTTGCTTTCCTGTGGCATGTTCTACCTGCCCCCGAGAGTAAAGAGGGAGCTGGAGAAGGAGCTTGCCAGGCTGCTCTCCATCCTTTAGCAGCAGTCCTGCTGAAGCGGCCAAGTCGGAGCTGAGCGCAAATGGACCAGCCGTGCACGGGAAGGGTGGGTGGGAAGGATGATCCAGGAACTGTAGGCCTGGCAGCCTGAGCTTGCTAGCGGGGAAGGCCTTGGAGCACATCCTCCTGAGTGCCATGCCACGGCACGTGCAGGGAACCAGGGGGTGGCAAAGCTCTGCGCAGGCATGGGGACAGCTGCGGGTCTTGGCAGGGTGTTGAGCTGGGGTTGGTGCTGCTGGGCGTGTTGGGGAAGGAGTTGTCTGGAAGGTGAGAAGTCTAGGCTGGAACTGGGGTCACTTTGAAGGCAGCACCTGTGCTATGGCACAGCTTTGGTGATGGAGGACTGAAGGAATAGCTGGGACTTTTTCTCTTAGTCATCCTGCTTCTCCTGCAGAGAAGAAGAGGGGAGAGCTCTACTTTCTTGGCCACTTTGATATCTGGAGCAGGGGGAGGATTAGCCCTCTTGCAATCTACTCATTTGTTTGGGCTACTTTTGTAGCACTGAGTGGACTTTCATTCCTGGAGAGCTTTGATTCCTTAAGAGAATCAGGTTCTTCTCATGCCTTCCTAGGAAAATGTTTGAAACCAAAGCAAGGCCTTTATTTTGTCTCTGTGTGGTCTTCTGCTTTGCAAAGTGACATGCAGTGGATGACCTTAAGGCAAAGGTGTTGCTGCTGTAATTGATACATAGTATTAAATTCCTGGATTAAAATTGTGTGTCTTAAAACTTTGCAGTGGAAGGTAAAATCCCCAGAATTGCTGGAAACACTTCCAGGGCCTCTCTTTGCATACCACAGTCTTTTCACAGTCCAAAGGTGTTACCTGGACATCTGCCAGAGAGATAAGCGGGAAAGGGCCCATGAAGCATGGGCTGACCATATCTTCACAGCTCATCAGGAGATCCCATACCAATCTGGGCGGAGGGCAACAGAAACCTTCTGACAGAAGATTCGGAGACTTTTCATGCAGACGTCTTTTCAATTTCTCAGGAAACTCTTTCAGATATCCCTTGCGGACACCAGACATTTCAATGATTCTCTTATGTACATGATGTCATGCTCTTCGGGTTCTTTGTTACCGTCTTGTTTTTGCCTCAGGGTAGAAAAATGGTCTCAAACACCTCCCCTGAGACCCCGAATTTGTGGGCAGTACTCCGGAGGAGAACCCTGTGCTGCTCCCGGATTGACCACCCAACATTTGATCGATGTTGTCCTGATTTATCGTGGCATTTCCCGAAATTGCTTTTCAAATTTGTTAACTAAATCTTTGATTTTGGAAATTAGCTCTGATCATTTCTAACACTGCTTTGAGATGGGAAGGAAACTTGCAAATCTATCAGGTTCTCAGGCCATTGCTCTTAATTTAGCAAGTTGGCAACTTTTTGCAACTACTTGAGTTGAGTAATGGGAAGAAAAGCTTTCCCGAGTTGAGGATTCTTAAATGCCAGCTCCTTCTATGCCTCTGCTGCCAGGGTGATTTTGTGCTTCAGGAAATCACTCCAAGTAGAAAACAATTTCAGCATGGAGTAAGAGCTTCTGACAGAGACCAAGTGTTGCCAGCACTTGCTCCAGGTGCTCCTGCCAACATCCCCTGTAGGAAGGAGCCCAGCCGCCAGGGCCCGTTGGCATTGGCTGCCCTGTGGCAGAGAAGCGCCCCGGGGCACAGGTCTCTGGGGCAGGAGATGGCACCAGCGCTTGCCAGGGCTCGGGGGGGCGGCAGCTCTGCTTGGGCGGGGGCTCCGTCACGCCTGCCGATTTCAGCGCTGCCCTGGCCCCTGGGGTCAGAGCAGTGCCCGTGCCCCGGCCCACAGGTTCCTCATCTGTGTCACACCCGCGGGTTTAGGACGGCCACCGGCTGGGACGTGTCCCAGGGAGGCCGTGCCAGCTTCTGTGCGAGGCCCCGTGCCCTTCCCGCTGCGGCTGCGTCGGCGGCCCTGGGGGCTCCTTCTGCTGCCCTGAGCCCGCAGAGCAGGGCAGCGTTTGCCCATGGATTGAGCCGCTGCGAAAAATGCTGTCTCAGGGCTGTCTTAGACACTTGGGGAGAGGGGTTCCTTCCAACCTGGGCCACTTTGGCTGGGCTGGGAGCGGCCCCAGGGCAGGTGGCAGTGTGTGCATTGGCCCTTTGTGACGCGGTGCAGCAGCGCGGTCACCGTGGCATTGAACGGCACAGGGTGTCCAAGGACCCTTTGTGACACGTGGGGACATAGGTGCTGGCGGTGACGCAGCCAGGCCACATTCCTTGGAGCAGGCGACGGGACAGGACGCGCCAGAGCGGTGCTGTGAGGAGCCCCCGCACAGCGCACTCGTTTGTGCCTGACCCAGAGCTTCTACAAGGAGTGAGTTGTGCAGCTGACCTCAGGGCCAAACTGCACGACTTGGTGACTCGGAGGCTTTCCAAGTCATCTCTTATCCCTGTGGCCTGTGGCCTCCAGGCCGGACTGTGGGATTTGGTGACTTGAATCATCTACGAGGAACCTCCTGTCATCGTGGCAGGAGCCCTTGAGACCAGAGTGCAGGACTTGCTGTCCTGCAGCCTTCCTGAGGCTTCTTCTGCCACAGGCGCTTTCAAGGTGCAAGTGCACAACTTGTTGCCTCAGTGCTTTCCTGAGGCATCTCTCTTGAAAGGTGCTGTGGCATGGCGGGCAGATTTCTCGGCCTGTCCAAAGTATTCGGGGGGAAAAAAAGCAAAGGCCCTGGAGCTACCCCAGCACAAGAGCCTGAAGAGCCCGAGCGGATCCAGACACTACAGGATGGTGAGTGGCACAGCTGGGCCACAGGGCTGATGGCTGCAGCCAACGTGGCCCCATCCCGTCCCGTCCCTATCGCAGCCTGGGGAGGGCAGGGCTGGGCTGTGTTCTCCGGCCTCTCCCGCAGCCCCTCAGCTCTGGCTGCTCTCGCTCTTTGCCAGATGCAGCCACGGACGGCACACAAGAGCAGAGGCCTGCCGGTGGAAGCTTCCGCAGGACACTGAAGGTACCTGCAGCCATCCCCGCCTGGGCTGGGCCTGCTGTCACTGCTCAGCCGAGCACCGCGCTTGGAGCAGTCCATGGAACACGTCTCTCTTCCCTGTCCTTTGTTCTCCTGCAGATGATCCGAGAATTCCTGCGCATTCGGCGTAGAAACACCGGCACCAGGGCAGCTGAGGGCTCAGCTGAGCCTGACTGTGGGCTGACCGAGCCCCAGGCAGAGCCTGATGTCAACACAGATTTGGCTGAGCCCTCAGAAAATTTTGACACTGCGTTGAATGATCAAAGGGCAAGGGCTGACAAGGCAGTGGCTGAGGATGTGGCCCTCCAAACGGCTGACACTGGAGAGACTCAGGGCATCAGAGATACTGGCGCCACGGCCTCTCCCACTGCCATTCCTGCTCCCACTGAGGATTTTATCCAGAAGAGTGGTATTTCTTCTGAGCAGCAGGTAAACAGCCTGGGGCCGGGGCTAGAGGCCTCCCAGGATTGTGTGTCATCTCCAGCCACGGCCACTGGGCCCCCTCAGCCTTTGAGGCCGGCACAGCGTGGCAGGAAGGGAAGCGATTCTTGGGGGAAGCTGGTGAAGTTGCTCTCCTAGACAGCGGCCCAAGTCTTCCCCATGCCCTTTCCAGGTGCCAGCCATTGTAAAGAAGATGCACCAGAATCTTGCATCGCATAGAAATGTGGATACCAGGCTGCCCATGAACATCGTGAGGCTGGCCGAAGAACACCCAGCTGACGTGGTGCTGACCCTCCTGCGCTGTGCCCCAACATGTGACAGGTATGGGCCCACCTGCCTGGAGAGCTCAGGCCTCCCCGGCCTTTAGGGCCATGGCCCTGCACGGCCCGTGCAATGGGCTCTGCCAGAGCGGCAAACAGGTCCGGGACCCTCGGGCCCCTCTGTTTCCCGAGCCTGCTGCCGTGCTCCCTCCCTGCCCTTCAGGGCACCGGGGCTCTGTCACCCGGCCCCCAGAGCCGCACAGGGCATGGTAGTGTGGCTGAGATGTCCCTGACACAGAGCTCTGATCCCACAGAGCTGCTGCAATGATGTGGAGAAGCATAGGCTCATCGAGTCTCACAGTGGAGATGGTTCTGCCAACACTGCTCTGTGTGATGGAGGATTGGCCTCTGCACAGCATGTTCACCTCCGATGGGGACAACGATGGCGTCTTTGCCCTGGCTGTGAGTTTCTGGGCATTTGCTCACCCCCAGGTCACCTCTCCAGCAGCTCTCCATCCTCTCCCTGCCTCAGGCCCTGGGCTGAAACCTGGCCTAAGGGCAGGCTCAGGGGGCACCAGGCCCGCTGCTCCCCCTGCGTCTCCCCTGGTGCCCTGCCACATGGACACCTCGCACTGAGCGCTCTCCTTGGCAACTTCTTTTGCAGGCAACTCTGGTGGTGTGGGTGATTCTCCAGGTGCCTGAGTGCCACGAGGCTATGACCCTTTATTCCTCCCGCCTCTTTGTGGCTTTGCTTTTCCATGTTGTCATCACCACACAGCAGATGCCACCACAGGAAGTCGATCGCTTCTGGAGAGCGTGCCGAGAGGAACACCACCTTCCCAGCGACCCCAATAGGTCTCCGTCCTCCCGTCCTTCCCATGTCCTTGTGGCCAGTGCCAGTGCTCCCAATGTGACCCGGGCTTTGCTCTGCACACAGGTTTGCAGTGCAGGTCATGAAGTCCCTGCTCTGCCGGCTGGAGTGTGAGAATCAGGTGTTGGTTGTGGAGTCCAAGCATGGCTGGGACACCATGCTCTGTGCTAATACCCAGTACTATGCTGTGGCTCTGCTGGCCAGGTGAGACCCCCTGCTCCCTGCTGTCCCTGGAATTGGTGCCCTGTGCCCGGGCTGCCCCACACAGTCCCTGTGGTCATGGACCAGAGGGCCTCGTCACTTTAGGGACGGCCGAGCAGACTGAAAAAGGCTGGGAGAGGAGGGTGCACAGGAGTGGCCGCCTCCCAAAGCACCCACGTCCCCTCCAGGGATACTGGGGAAAGACTGCACTTCTGGGAGTCAGTCCTGTGAAAAGTGTGCCCCCCCCAGCTCAGGCTCTTTCTTCCTTTTTGCCCCTGACAGGGAGATGCGCCATGTCTTGATCCCTTTCTCTGCCTGCATCGCAACCCACTTGCTCCGGCTGCTCAGCATTGAGAAGCCAGGCTGCGATCTGCCTTTCCTGGCATTCCTTGTGGAGGTGAGCCTGAAGAGCAGCGCTGCCTGGCTGAGCTGCCTCCCAGCTCTCTGCCCTCTCGCAGCCGCATCCCTAGCCTCCTGGGATGGCACCAGTGCCCTGTGCTGCTGCTGCCTGGGGCTGGCCCTGGGCAGTTCTGGGCTCCTGCCAGCCGGGCCCTGTGCCACTGCCCTGTGCCTTTCAGGTCCTGGAGTGCCTGGACTTAACTAAATGTGGTGGCTGGGTCCTGAGGGTCGTGTCGAGGTACCTGCGGACCGAGTGCAGGAAGAGGTGTCGCCTGGCGCTCAAAGGCCTGCTGGTGCTCAGCAAGGATCCCCTGATGGTGAGAAGGGGGCAGCAGCTGAAGCTGCACTGGGGAGAGCAGCCCCATGGGCTGGCTGGGCTTCAGGAGCTGAGGCAGCTGCTCCCAGCTCTCCTGCCTCAGCTGCCCGAGTGCTTTGGGACAGGCCTTTGGTGTCTGGGCCCTGCGGCAGCAGGCTGGGCTTGCAGTGCCAGGGCGCTGTCGCTGGTGCAGCTGTTCACGGCTTCACAGCGCAGCCTTGTGTTCCACACAGGCCAGAAGAATGTGCTGCCTGTCTGAAAGCTTTGTGGATCTGCTGGCTGATGAAGACGGAGTGGTGGTTGCCCTGACCCTTCGTGTGCTTACTAATATGCTGGAGAGCGAAAACATCCTGGTATCCAGCACCACCGCCCCAAAGCTGGCTGAGGCACTCCTGGCGCTCTTTAACAGTGTAAGGTTCTGCAACCCGAGCCACAGGCATTGGGTGCTGCCCAGAAACCGTGTGCTGTCTGCATTTTCAGGCCTTTGCCTAGGTGGGCCTGGAGTAATTGATGCTTAGGTTTTTTCCTTTCCTCTAGGAAAATAGCTACATGCAACTGCTCTCCATGGACCTCTTCTGTAAGGTGATGGAGTTGGTAGTGAAGGAGGGAAAAAAGCCCCTGAAGGCAACTGTCAACAAGAGCCTGTACCTACTTTTAATCTACTGCCATGATGAGAACTGGCGTGTGGCAAATGTGAGGTTTTGTGCATCCCTGGGACGGGGGCTCAGCTGCCTCCTGCCCTGCTGCAGGAGGAGGAGGAGGCTGCGTCCTCCTCCAGGCCTTGGCACAGGGATGCGGGTCCTTGTGCCCTGGGCTGTGGTGCCATCTCTGCATCTCTGCTGCTCTCCAGACCTCTCGGGAAACCCTGCATTGTGCGGCCAAGTTCCTGAAGAGGAGGGATCTCCAGGAGCTACTGACAAAGGAACAACCGTTGACTATCGATGACTGTAAGGTAAGGATGGCTTGGAGAAGTGGCAGCCTCAGCCTGGAGAAGATCCGTGGCCGCGGGGCTGGCAGCCGTGGCCCCTGCCCAGTGCTGCACCCGGGGGCTCCAGCCTGCGCCCCACACGCCGCTGCCTTCCCTGGGCCCCGCGGGCTCTTCTCCAGGCTCCTGCGGGCCCGAGCCGGGTGCCCGTGGAGTCCCGGCCCAGCGGGGCTGCGGGCACGGGGCGGCACCGCGGCTCCCCGGGCAGCAGCCGGCCCTCTGCCCCCTCCAGAGCCCGGCGCCAGCGGCTGCTGGCCGGGCCTCAGGGCCGTGCGGGCAGGGGAGGCCGGGGCTGGGCACGGCCAGAGCCCGGCCCAGGGGCTGAGCCCGCGCCAACCCTTCCCTCCTGCCGCTCTCTCCAGCTGGCAGACGACAGGATGCGAGCGGTCGAGTACCTGCGCCGGGCCCTGCCCTACCTGGAGAACCCACAGGAGTCCCTGCCAGAGGCGGCCATGCGGTTCATGGGTGAGCCATGAGCCCGGGCTCCCTCCCCGGCCCGCCGCAGCTCGGCCCCGGCCCCGGCTGCTGCTGCCGCGGCTGCAGCGGCATCCGGGCCCGGCGCCGTGGAGCCCCGCCTGCCCTCGGGGCTGCTGCCGCCCTCTGGCAGCCGTGCCCTGGGGCGGCAGCAGGCGGCAAGGGCCCGGGCTGAGCCCTGCCGGGGCAGGAGGCCGTGTGGCCACAGGGCTGGCAGCGGCGCTGGCAGGGAGCCGTGCCGCTGGGGCCGTGACACGCTCTCTGAGGGGGCAGCCAGGACAGCTTCACCTTCTCAGTCAGGGTGAGTGAGGGCAGCGGGCCGTCAGCGGCTCTGGCGGGGGAAGCTGCACTGCCCGGGCAGACAGCTGCAATCCCCGGCTCTGGAGGCCTTTGCTCCTTGTGTGGACGAGGGCTGGAGAGGGCACAACGCACAGAGATTTCAGGGGCACGTGGGGGATTCGTGGCAAGGACCTTCGGGCTGATCCCAATGTCTCCTGCTTGCTTCTGGGTGGGATGGTTCTGGCAGGAAGATCCCCTAGGATTCCCACTGATCCAGCCTCTGACCATGGCTCTGTTCTTCGCTCTTGCAGCCCTTCAAACCCAGAGGCAAGACAGCAGCCCGTCATGCTCTAAACCTGCAAAATGAAGCCCGCTTTCCCCAGAAAGCTAAACAACTGGGGACATCTTCTGAATCTAGCGAATTGGTGTCCCAAGAACACACCAGGAGACACTGAAGAGGACACCATCTCTCAGTGCTGCTGGAGCTCCACGCACAGCTGAGGCTGAGCACAATTCTCCTGGCTTCACACCTCTCCCTCTTTGTAGTTAGCTCCCTCCCTCCAGCCCTCAGACCCTGCCCATGCCCTTTTTTTCCCTCCACTCTCCACCCCTTTGGACTTATCCTTACCTCCCAGCCCTCAGACCCTGCCCATCCCCCCTTATTCCCTCCCAGCTCATCCCTTTGCTTCGCCTTGAATTAATAAACACTTTGGCTTCTTCACTTTACCTGCGTCTCTGTGGAGCTGAAGCGGCGTAAAAACCTGAGCCCTGGCACACACAGGCCCCTGCTGCCGTCCTCTTGCGCGCCGTCTTTTGTGCAGAGACACAGAGGAGCGAGGCCGCGTCAGGCTGGAAAGGTGCCTGTGCTGAAGGTCCAGTTCCACAACACTGTGCAGTTTAAGGTCCTACTGAGCAGCCTGAAGCTCCCGGATTTTGGGAGAGCCAACCTGAGGACGCTCTGAAGCCAGCTGTGAGGGATTCCATGGCAAGTATCTACAGAGGGCAAAGGAGCTTGGAATGCTGGAAGCTTTCAAGAATAGCTTGCTGAAAGCACAGCAGTGCTCCATCCCTGCACAGGGTCGGGGAGATGGCAGAAGCAGAGACCACCAGGCCTTAACAGGGAGCTTGGGGTGTGCCTAAGGGCAAGTGAAGCAGCAGCAGCAGCAGCACGGTGGCCGAGACTCGGACGCGTGACCGGGCCAATGGCCCCAGCGCCGTCAGGCAGTGCCGGGATCCCGGCTGCGGTTCTGGTGCCCAGAGCTGAGGAATCGCAGCCCCTGCCTCAGAGGCTGCCAGAAAGCCAAGCGAGTGAGAGCAGAGGGAGGGCAGCCTTCCAGTCTCTCCTGGGCATGGCCGCAAAGCAGCCCCTGCTTCTCCTTCCTCTGCCCGTGTTTGCAGTGTGCTGATGGCAGCGCCAGCCAGGTTGTGCTCTGTCTTCCAAAGGCTGTGGAGAGCGGGCATGAAAAGTGCTGCGTGCACAGCGGAGAGTCCTGGAAGGTGCTGGCGAGAGCGTCCTGCGGGATCAGGGCTCTCTGGTCTCTGGCCGGGAAGAGCCTGCTTTTGCTGCTGTGAGCGCAGGCAGGAGTGGAGGCAGCGGGCAGCTTGTGTTTGTAGGGGGCCTGGGGCTGCATGTGTCAACCTCCAGCTGGAATCACACTGGGGGAAATGCCAGCTAGAGCTGGAGCGCCTGTCCAGAAAGGTCCAGAGGGAATTCAGCCTTGCCAGGGTTTCTTAAGAGTGTCTTGGTGTTCCCCAGGAAAGCTTCCAATCTGGGGAAAGGCCTCTGGGGGAAAGGGCCTTGCTGCTGAAGGAAAGCGTTTTCCTAGGAGCTCCCCGTGATGTAGGAAGAACTGTCCCCTTTGGTTTTCTGTGGTCCTTTCAGTCCCTGAGGCCCGTTGCACTTGGCAGATGGACAAGGGAAGGGAGAAGGCTGTGAAGAGCAGGTTTGGAATCCAGCTGGACCTGCAGAGACCAAGGCAAGCACCTGCAGCAGGGTGTGTTCCCCCTCTCTGGACACAGGTGTGAGCAGGAGCATCTCTGTCCAGCTGCCAGCCCCAAAGCTGTCTTGGAGAGCTGTGAATTCAAAGGCCTTCCCACACACACGTCTCACATCTTACCTGTCTGCTGTGTTTCAACTCCTCGCAATATGTGTTTGCCTCTTGCTTGCTGGAAGCTGCTGCGGCCCAGAGGGCCCGCACCGAGCTGGGCTGTGTGGGCCAGGCAGCAGGGAGAGTCTTGGCTGCTCTTGGTGTGTGCGTGGCCTCAGAAAAGGCTTGGAAGCTTTGCCTCCCAAGGCGCTCTGCTCCCTGCCTCTTTCTCTGCATCTTGGAGAGAACAAGGCAGGCATTTCTGGCAGCTGGGCATTAGCAGGCCTTCTGTAAGAGACAGTCTGAAGATCCCTCATCTGCCTCACGACCATCGTCAAGGACAGAGACTGAAACCCCTAAAAGGGACTTTAAAATCTCAACACAGGAGTTCTGGCCTGGCTGAGGTGGGATGTTGGCCAAGGGCTTCCTGCAGGTGTGTTTGATGGAAAAACCCAGCACCCATATCGGAACATCAGAACCTGAGCAGATACAATGGGCAAGTCACGGTAAGGTGACTGTGCCTGCTGGCACTGCAGCTGCTGACTTGTACTGGCTGACAGTGTACCTGCTGACGACCGACTTGTTCTGGGTTCTCTAAATGAACACACTGCAATGATTTCCCCCACCTGTTTGGCCAACTGCCTGTCGCTTCGGAGAGGACTATAGAAACCCTGGAAACCCTCGCTCAATTTTGTGATCACCCCACTGGAGAAACTCGCGTCTATAGGCATCTTCAAAAGCCTCGAGGACTCAACCTTCCATGTTGGTAGCCATAATCCCCTTCCCCTCTTTTCTGTTTTTCTAACTATTCTCTTTTTCTCTCCCTACTATCGCATATGTTGGCACTAAATAAAGGTGCATTTGTGATTGAGTAAACTGAGTTTGTCCCCCGCTGAGTCTTTCGTGCTCTGAGATCCCTAAAACGAACCATCACGAACCCCGCTTGTGTGAGCGGATCGTGACACCTTCAAATGGGGGCGTCTTGTGGAGCAGGCCCAGCTGAGACACCCTGAGAGGAGCCCAGCGCTCCTTGCCCCTCTCCACTGACACGTGAGCCTTGTCTGCTTTCGGGATGACCCTGGCTGTGTCAGGGGCTGCTGCGTAGACACGAGACAGCCGGTCCTGTCCTGCTGGGTCCCAGCAGTGCCTGGCAGCAGTCCTGCCTCCCCGTCAGGATGCCGGCCAAGAGAGGTCCTGGAAGCTGAGGGAGCTGATCTGAAGCTTGCACGGGTGCCTGCAGCTCAAGGCCAAGGGCCTTCCCTCAGGATAGAGCAGTCCTGAGAGGTCTCTAGAATTCAAAGAAATCAGCAGACAAATGCATTGTCCACCAAGAGCTCTTTTATTGGCAGGAGGTTAGGGCTCTGCACCCCAGCACAAGGCTTCTTTGCCACGTCCAAATTTCAGTGGGTTTCTGTAGGAATTCTATCAAAAATCCCTTCCGTCTTTAGACTGCTGAGGTGATTCCATAGGCAGGGGCTTAGAAGGAAACACTTTGCGTCAGAATCCTAGACTTGAACCTAGTGTCTACCTGCTGGCCAGGAGGAGTCTCAGCGCACCAAAGCAGCTCATCTTCCTCATGCCTTCCCTGCACAGGGCTGATTCTGTAGCCACCCTTAGGTCTTCCCGAAGGCTATGTCTCAAGCTTTTTGTCAAGTCACTCTCATGTCAAGTTAGGCTTCCAGGTTTTTCTGATGTTCACTGGTGCTAAGGACTTCTGGATATCTGTGCTAAGTCCTCTTCACTTCTGTCAATTGCTTGTGCTTCCTTCCATCGAACAAAGGCCTTGTTTCATTCCTCAATGTGCCTGATGCTGGCCCATGTCTTTTGGCACTGCTTGCTTTCCTGTGGCATGTTCTACCTGCCCCCGAGAGTAAAGAGGGAGCTGGAGAAGGAGCTTGCCAGGCTGCTCTCCATCCTTTAGCAGCAGTCCTGCTGAAGCGGCCAAGTCGGAGCTGAGCGCAAATGGACCAGCCGTGCACGGGAAGGGTGGGTGGGAAGGATGATCCAGGAACTGTAGGCCTGGCAGCCTGAGCTTGCTAGCGGGGAAGGCCTTGGAGCACATCCTCCTGAGTGCCATGCCACGGCACGTGCAGGGAACCAGGGGGTGGCAAAGCTCTGCGCAGGCATGGGGACAGCTGCGGGTCTTGGCAGGGTGTTGAGCTGGGGTTGGTGCTGCTGGGCGTGTTGGGGAAGGAGTTGTCTGGAAGGTGAGAAGTCTAGGCTGGAACTGGGGTCACTTTGAAGGCAGCACCTGTGCTATGGCACAGCTTTGGTGATGGAGGACTGAAGGAATAGCTGGGACTTTTTCTCTTAGTCATCCTGCTTCTCCTGCAGAGAAGAAGAGGGGAGAGCTCTACTTTCTTGGCCACTTTGATATCTGGAGCAGGGGGAGGATTAGCCCTCTTGCAATCTACTCATTTGTTTGGGCTACTTTTGTAGCACTGAGTGGACTTTCATTCCTGGAGAGCTTTGATTCCTTAAGAGAATCAGGTTCTTCTCATGCCTTCCTAGGAAAATGTTTGAAACCAAAGCAAGGCCTTTATTTTGTCTCTGTGTGGTCTTCTGCTTTGCAAAGTGACATGCAGTGGATGACCTTAAGGCAAAGGTGTTGCTGCTGTAATTGATACATAGTATTAAATTCCTGGATTAAAATTGTGTGTCTTAAAACTTTGCAGTGGAAGGTAAAATCCCCAGAATTGCTGGAAACACTTCCAGGGCCTCTCTTTGCATACCACAGTCTTTTCACAGTCCAAAGGTGTTACCTGGACATCTGCCAGAGAGATAAGCGGGAAAGGGCCCATGAAGCATGGGCTGACCATATCTTCACAGCTCATCAGGAGATCCCATACCAATCTGGGCGGAGGGCAACAGAAACCTTCTGACAGAAGATTCGGAGACTTTTCATGCAGACGTCTTTTCAATTTCTCAGGAAACTCTTTCAGATATCCCTTGCGGACACCAGACATTTCAATGATTCTCTTATGTACATGATGTCATGCTCTTCGGGTTCTTTGTTACCGTCTTGTTTTTGCCTCAGGGTAGAAAAATGGTCTCA
Organism: Chamaea fasciata; assembly: GCF_029207755.1. Classification (NCBI taxonomy): domain Eukaryota; kingdom Metazoa; phylum Chordata; class Aves; order Passeriformes; family Sylviidae; genus Chamaea; species Chamaea fasciata. Next base: position 457,565 of record NW_027094127.1, read on the forward strand.
AACACCTCCCCTGAGACCCCGAATTTGTGGGCAGTACTCCGGAGGAGAACCCTGTGCTGCTCCCGGATTGACCACCCAACATTTGATCGATGTTGTCCTGATTTATCGTGGCATTTCCCGAAATTGCTTTTCAAATTTGTTAACTAAATCTTTGATTTTGGAAATTAGCTCTGATCATTTCTAACACTGCTTTGAGATGGGAAGGAAACTTGCAAATCTATCAGGTTCTCAGGCCATTGCTCTTAATTTAGCAAGTTGGCAACTTTTTGCAACTACTTGAGTTGAGTAATGGGAAGAAAAGCTTTCCCGAGTTGAGGATTCTTAAATGCCAGCTCCTTCTATGCCTCTGCTGCCAGGGTGATTTTGTGCTTCAGGAAATCACTCCAAGTAGAAAACAATTTCAGCATGGAGTAAGAGCTTCTGACAGAGACCAAGTGTTGCCAGCACTTGCTCCAGGTGCTCCTGCCAACATCCCCTGTAGGAAGGAGCCCAGCCGCCAGGGCCCGTTGGCATTGGCTGCCCTGTGGCAGAGAAGCGCCCCGGGGCACAGGTCTCTGGGGCAGGAGATGGCACCAGCGCTTGCCAGGGCTCGGGGGGGCGGCAGCTCTGCTTGGGCGGGGGCTCCGTCACGCCTGCCGATTTCAGCGCTGCCCTGGCCCCTGGGGTCAGAGCAGTGCCCGTGCCCCGGCCCACAGGTTCCTCATCTGTGTCACACCCGCGGGTTTAGGACGGCCACCGGCTGGGACGTGTCCCAGGGAGGCCGTGCCAGCTTCTGTGCGAGGCCCCGTGCCCTTCCCGCTGCGGCTGCGTCGGCGGCCCTGGGGGCTCCTTCTGCTGCCCTGAGCCCGCAGAGCAGGGCAGCGTTTGCCCATGGATTGAGCCGCTGCGAAAAATGCTGTCTCAGGGCTGTCTTAGACACTTGGGGAGAGGGGTTCCTTCCAACCTGGGCCACTTTGGCTGGGCTGGGAGCGGCCCCAGGGCAGGTGGCAGTGTGTGCATTGGCCCTTTGTGACGCGGTGCAGCAGCGCGGTCACCGTGGCATTGAACGGCACAGGGTGTCCAAGGACCCTTTGTGACACGTGGGGACATAGGTGCTGGCGGTGACGCAGCCAGGCCACATTCCTTGGAGCAGGCGACGGGACAGGACGCGCCAGAGCGGTGCTGTGAGGAGCCCCCGCACAGCGCACTCGTTTGTGCCTGACCCAGAGCTTCTACAAGGAGTGAGTTGTGCAGCTGACCTCAGGGCCAAACTGCACGACTTGGTGACTCGGAGGCTTTCCAAGTCATCTCTTATCCCTGTGGCCTGTGGCCTCCAGGCCGGACTGTGGGATTTGGTGACTTGAATCATCTACGAGGAACCTCCTGTCATCGTGGCAGGAGCCCTTGAGACCAGAGTGCAGGACTTGCTGTCCTGCAGCCTTCCTGAGGCTTCTTCTGCCACAGGCGCTTTCAAGGTGCAAGTGCACAACTTGTTGCCTCAGTGCTTTCCTGAGGCATCTCTCTTGAAAGGTGCTGTGGCATGGCGGGCAGATTTCTCGGCCTGTCCAAAGTATTCGGGGGGAAAAAAAGCAAAGGCCCTGGAGCTACCCCAGCACAAGAGCCTGAAGAGCCCGAGCGGATCCAGACACTACAGGATGGTGAGTGGCACAGCTGGGCCACAGGGCTGATGGCTGCAGCCAACGTGGCCCCATCCCGTCCCGTCCCTATCGCAGCCTGGGGAGGGCAGGGCTGGGCTGTGTTCTCCGGCCTCTCCCGCAGCCCCTCAGCTCTGGCTGCTCTCGCTCTTTGCCAGATGCAGCCACGGACGGCACACAAGAGCAGAGGCCTGCCGGTGGAAGCTTCCGCAGGACACTGAAGGTACCTGCAGCCATCCCGGCCTGGGCTGGGCCTGCTGTCACTGCTCAGCCGAGCACCGCGCTTGGAGCAGTCCATGGAACACGTCTCTCTTCCCTGTCCTTTGTTCTCCTGCAGATGATCCGAGAATTCCTGCGCATTCGGCGTAGAAACACCGGCACCAGGGCAGCTGAGGGCTCAGCTGAGCCTGACTGTGGGCTGACCGAGCCCCAGGCAGAGCCTGATGTCAACACAGATTTGGCTGAGCCCTCAGAAAATTTTGACACTGCGTTGAATGATCAAAGGGCAAGGGCTGACAAGGCAGTGGCTGAGGATGTGGCCCTCCAAACGGCTGACACTGGAGAGACTCAGGGCATCAGAGATACTGGCGCCACGGCCTCTCCCACTGCCATTCCTGCTCCCACTGAGGATTTTATCCAGAAGAGTGGTATTTCTTCTGAGCAGCAGGTAAACAGCCTGGGGCCGGGGCTAGAGGCCTCCCAGGATTGTGTGTCATCTCCAGCCACGGCCACTGGGCCCCCTCAGCCTTTGAGGCCGGCACAGCGTGGCAGGAAGGGAAGCGATTCTTGGGGGAAGCTGGTGAAGTTGCTCTCCTAGACAGCGGCCCAAGTCTTCCCCATGCCCTTTCCAGGTGCCAGCCATTGTAAAGAAGATGCACCAGAATCTTGCATCGCATAGAAATGTGGATACCAGGCTGCCCATGAACATCGTGAGGCTGGCCGAAGAACACCCAGCTGACGTGGTGCTGACCCTCCTGCGCTGTGCCCCAACATGTGACAGGTATGGGCCCACCTGCCTGGAGAGCTCAGGCCTCCCCGGCCTTTAGGGCCATGGCCCTGCACGGCCCGTGCAATGGGCTCTGCCAGAGCGGCAAACAGGTCCGGGACCCTCGGGCCCCTCTGTTTCCCGAGCCTGCTGCCGTGCTCCCTCCCTGCCCTTCAGGGCACCGGGGCTCTGTCACCCGGCCCCCAGAGCCGCACAGGGCATGGTAGTGTGGCTGAGATGTCCCTGACACAGAGCTCTGATCCCACAGAGCTGCTGCAATGATGTGGAGAAGCATAGGCTCATCGAGTCTCACAGTGGAGATGGTTCTGCCAACACTGCTCTGTGTGATGGAGGATTGGCCTCTGCACAGCATGTTCACCTCCGATGGGGACAACGATGGCGTCTTTGCCCTGGCTGTGAGTTTCTGGGCATTTGCTCACCCCCAGGTCACCTCTCCAGCAGCTCTCCATCCTCTCCCTGCCTCAGGCCCTGGGCTGAAACCTGGCCTAAGGGCAGGCTCAGGGGCCACCAGGCCCGCTGCTCCCCCTGCGTCTCCCCTGGGGCCCTGCCACATGGACACCTCGCACTGAGCGCTCTCCTTGGCAACTTCTTTTGCAGGCAACTCTGGTGGTGTGGGTGATTCTCCAGGTGCCTGAGTGCCACGAGGCTATGACCCTTTATTCCTCCCGCCTCTTTGTGGCTTTGCTTTTCCATGTTGTCATCACCACACAGCAGATGCCACCACAGGAAGTCGATCGCTTCTGGAGAGCGTGCCGAGAGGAACACCACCTTCCCAGCGACCCCAATAGGTCTCCGTCCTCCCGTCCTTCCCATGTCCTTGTGGCCAGTGCCAGTGCTCCCAATGTGACCCGGGCTTTGCTCTGCACACAGGTTTGCAGTGCAGGTCATGAAGTCCCTGCTCTGCCGGCTGGAGTGTGAGAATCAGGTGTTGGTTGTGGAGTCCAAGCATGGCTGGGACACCATGCTCTGTGCTAATACCCAGTACTATGCTGTGGCTCTGCTGGCCAGGTGAGACCCCCTGCTCCCTGCTGTCCCTGGAATTGGTGCCCTGTGCCCGGGCTGCCCCACACAGTCCCTGTGGTCATGGACCAGAGGGCCTCGTCACTTTAGGGACGGCCGAGCAGACTGAAAAAGGCTGGGAGAGGAGGGTGCACAGGAGTGGCCGCCTCCCAAAGCACCCACGTCCCCTCCAGGGATACTGGGGAAAGACTGCACTTCTGGGAGTCAGTCCTGTGAAAAGTGTGCCCCCCCCAGCTCAGGCTCTTTCTTCCTTTTTGCCCCTGACAGGGAGATGCGCCATGTCTTGATCCCTTTCTCTGCCTGCATCGCAACCCACTTGCTCCGGCTGCTCAGCATTGAGAAGCCAGGCTGCGATCTGCCTTTCCTGGCATTCCTTGTGGAGGTGAGCCTGAAGAGCAGCGCTGCCTGGCTGAGCTGCCTCCCAGCTCTCTGCCCTCTCGCAGCCGCATCCCTAGCCTCCTGGGATGGCACCAGTGCCCTGTGCTGCTGCTGCCTGGGGCTGGCCCTGGGCAGTTCTGGGCTCCTGCCAGCCGGGCCCTGTGCCACTGCCCTGTGCCTTTCAGGTCCTGGAGTGCCTGGACTTAACTAAATGTGGTGGCTGGGTCCTGAGGGTCGTGTCGAGGTACCTGCGGACCGAGTGCAGGAAGAGGTGTCGCCTGGCGCTCAAAGGCCTGCTGGTGCTCAGCAAGGATCCCCTGATGGTGAGAAGGGGGCAGCAGCTGAAGCTGCACTGGGGAGAGCAGCCCCATGGGCTGGCTGGGCTTCAGGAGCTGAGGCAGCTGCTCCCAGCTCTCCTGCCTCAGCTGCCCGAGTGCTTTGGGACAGGCCTTTGGTGTCTGGGCCCTGCGGCAGCAGGCTGGGCTTGCAGTGCCAGGGCGCTGTCGCTGGTGCAGCTGTTCACGGCTTCACAGCGCAGCCTTGTGTTCCACACAGGCCAGAAGAATGTGCTGCCTGTCTGAAAGCTTTGTGGATCTGCTGGCTGATGAAGACGGAGTGGTGGTTGCCCTGACCCTTCGTGTGCTTACTAATATGCTGGAGAGCGAAAACATCCTGGTATCCAGCACCACCGCCCCAAAGCTGGCTGAGGCACTCCTGGCGCTCTTTAACAGTGTAAGGTTCTGCAACCCGAGCCACAGGCATTGGGTGCTGCCCAGAAACCGTGTGCTGTCTGCATTTTCAGGCCTTTGCCTAGGTGGGCCTGGAGTAATTGATGCTTAGGTTTTTTCCTTTCCTCTAGGAAAATAGCTACATGCAACTGCTCTCCATGGACCTCTTCTGTAAGGTGATGGAGTTGGTAGTGAAGGAGGGAAAAAAGCCCCTGAAGGCAACTGTCAACAAGAGCCTGTACCTACTTTTAATCTACTGCCATGATGAGAACTGGCGTGTGGCAAATGTGAGGTTTTGTGCATCCCTGGGACGGGGGCTCAGCTGCCTCCTGCCCTGCTGCAGGAGGAGGAGGAGGCTGCGTCCTCCTCCAGGCCTTGGCACAGGGATGCGGGTCCTTGTGCCCTGGGCTGTGGTGCCATCTCTGCATCTCTGCTGCTCTCCAGACCTCTCGGGAAACCCTGCATTGTGCGGCCAAGTTCCTGAAGAGGAGGGATCTCCAGGAGCTACTGACAAAGGAACAACCGTTGACTATCGATGACTGTAAGGTAAGGATGGCTTGGAGAAGTGGCAGCCTCAGCCTGGAGAAGATCCGTGGCCGCGGGGCTGGCAGCCGTGGCCCCTGCCCAGTGCTGCACCCGGGGGCTCCAGCCTGCGCCCCACACGCCGCTGCCTTCCCTGGGCCCCGCGGGCTCTTCTCCAGGCTCCTGCGGGCCCGAGCCGGGTGCCCGTGGAGTCCCGGCCCAGCGGGGCTGCGGGCACGGGGCGGCACCGCGGCTCCCCGGGCAGCAGCCGGCCCTCTGCCCCCTCCAGAGCCCGGCGCCAGCGGCTGCTGGCCGGGCCTCAGGGCCGTGCGGGCAGGGGAGGCCGGGGCTGGGCACGGCCAGAGCCCGGCCCAGGGGCTGAGCCCGCGCCAACCCTTCCCTCCTGCCGCTCTCTCCAGCTGGCAGACGACAGGATGCGAGCGGTCGAGTACCTGCGCCGGGCCCTGCCCTACCTGGAGAACCCACAGGAGTCCCTGCCAGAGGCGGCCATGCGGTTCATGGGTGAGCCATGAGCCCGGGCTCCCTCCCCGGCCCGCCGCAGCTCGGCCCCGGCCCCGGCTGCTGCTGCCGCGGCTGCAGCGGCATCCGGGCCCGGCGCCGTGGAGCCCCGCCTGCCCTCGGGGCTGCTGCCGCCCTCTGGCAGCCGTGCCCTGGGGCGGCAGCAGGCGGCAAGGGCCCGGGCTGAGCCCTGCCGGGGCAGGAGGCCGTGTGGCCACAGGGCTGGCAGCGGCGCTGGCAGGGAGCCGTGCCGCTGGGGCCGTGACACGCTCTCTGAGGGGGCAGCCAGGACAGCTTCACCTTCTCAGTCAGGGTGAGTGAGGGCAGCGGGCCGTCAGCGGCTCTGGCGGGGGAAGCTGCACTGCCCGGGCAGACAGCTGCAATCCCCGGCTCTGGAGGCCTTTGCTCCTTGTGTGGACGAGGGCTGGAGAGGGCACAACGCACAGAGATTTCAGGGGCACGTGGGGGATTCGTGGCAAGGACCTTCGGGCTGATCCCAATGTCTCCTGCTTGCTTCTGGGTGGGATGGTTCTGGCAGGAAGATCCCCTAGGATTCCCACTGATCCAGCCTCTGACCATGGCTCTGTTCTTCGCTCTTGCAGCCCTTCAAACCCAGAGGCAAGACAGCAGCCCGTCATGCTCTAAACCTGCAAAATGAAGCCCGCTTTCCCCAGAAAGCTAAACAACTGGGGACATCTTCTGAATCTAGCGAATTGGTGTCCCAAGAACACACCAGGAGACACTGAAGAGGACACCATCTCTCAGTGCTGCTGGAGCTCCACGCACAGCTGAGGCTGAGCACAATTCTCCTGGCTTCACACCTCTCCCTCTTTGTAGTTAGCTCCCTCCCTCCAGCCCTCAGACCCTGCCCATGCCCTTTTTTTCCCTCCACTCTCCACCCCTTTGGACTTATCCTTACCTCCCAGCCCTCAGACCCTGCCCATCCCCCCTTATTCCCTCCCAGCTCATCCCTTTGCTTCGCCTTGAATTAATAAACACTTTGGCTTCTTCACTTTACCTGCGTCTCTGTGGAGCTGAAGCGGCGTAAAAACCTGAGCCCTGGCACACACAGGCCCCTGCTGCCGTCCTCTTGCGCGCCGTCTTTTGTGCAGAGACACAGAGGAGCGAGGCCGCGTCAGGCTGGAAAGGTGCCTGTGCTGAAGGTCCAGTTCCACAACACTGTGCAGTTTAAGGTCCTACTGAGCAGCCTGAAGCTCCCGGATTTTGGGAGAGCCAACCTGAGGACGCTCTGAAGCCAGCTGTGAGGGATTCCATGGCAAGCATCTACAGAGGGCAAAGGAGCTTGGAATGCTGGAAGCTTTCAAGAATAGCCTGCTGAAAGCACAGCAGTGCTCCATCCCTGCACAGGGTCGGGGAGATGGCAGAAGCAGAGACCACCAGGCCTTAACAGGGAGCTTGGGGTGTGCCTAAGGGCAAGTGAAGCAGCAGCAGCAGCAGCACGGTGGCCGAGACTCGGACGCGTGACCCGGCCAATGGCCCCAGCGCTGTCAGGCAGTGCCGGGATCCCGGCTGCGGTTCTGGTGCCCAGAGCTGAGGAATCGCAGCCCCTGCCTCAGAGGCTGCCAGAAAGCCAAGCGAGTGAGAGCAGAGGGAGGGCAGCCTTCCAGTCTCTCCTGGGCATGGCCGCAAAGCAGCCCCTGCTTCTCCTTCCTCTGCCCGTGTTTGGGGTGTGCTGATAGCAGCGCCAGCCAGGTTGCGCTCTGTCTTCCAAAGGCTGTGGAGAGCGGGCATGAAAAGTGCTGCGTGCACAGCGGAGAGTCCTGGAAGGTGCTGGCGAGAGCGTCCTGCGGGATCAGGGCTCTCTGGTCTCTGGCCGGGAAGAGCCTGCTTTTGCTGCTGTGAGCGCAGGCAGGAGTGGAGGCAGCGGGCAGCTTGTGTTTGTAGAGGGCCTGGGGCTGCATGTGTCAACCTCCAGCTGGAATCACACTGGGGGAAATGCCAGCTAGAGCTGGAGCGCCTGTCCAGAAAGGACCAGAAAGGAATTCAGCCTTGCCAGGGTTTCTTAAGAGTGTCTTGGTGTTCCCCAGGAAAGCTTCCAATCTGGGGAAAGGCCTCTGGGGGAAAGGGCCTTGCTGCTGAAGGAAAGCGTTTTCCTAGGAGCTCCCCGTGATGTAGGAAGAACTGTCCCCGTTTGGCTCTCTGTGGTCCTTTCAGTCCCTGAGGCCCGTTGCACTTGGCAGATGGACAAGGGAAGGGAGAAGGCTGTGAAAAGCAGGTTTGGAATCCAGCTGGACCTGCAGAGACCAAGGCAAGCGCCTGCAGCAGGGTGTGTTCCCCCTCTCTGGACACAGGTGTGAGCAGGAGCATCTCTGTCCAGCTGCCAGCCCCAAAGCTGTCTTGGAGAGCTGTGAATTCAAAGGCCTTCCAGCACACACGTCTCACATCTTACCTGTCTGCTGTGCTTCAACTCTTGGCAATATGCATTTGCCTCTTGCTTGCTGGAAGCTGCTGCGGCCCAGAGGGCCAGCACCGAGCTGGGCTGTGTGGGCCAGGCAGCAGGGAGAGTCTTGGCTGCTCTTGGTGTGTGCGTGGCCTCAGAAAAGGCTTGGAAGCTTTGCCTCCCAAGGCGCCCTGCTCCCTGCCTCTTCCTCTGCATCTTGGAGAGAACAAGGCAGGCATTTCTAGCAGCTGGGCATTAGCAGGCCTTCAAATGGGGGCGTCTTGTGGAGCAGGCCCAGCTGAGACACCCTGAGAGGAGCCCAGCGCTCCTTGCCCCTCTCCGCTGACACGTGAGCCTTGTCTGCTTTCGGGATGACCCTGGCTGTGTCAGGGGCTGCTACGTAGACACGAGACAGCCGGTCCTGTCCTGCTGGGTCCCAGCAGTGCCTGGCAGCAGTCCTGCCTCCCCGTCAGGATGCCGGCCAAGAGAGGTCCTGGAAGCTGAGGGAGCTGATCTGAAGCTTGCGCGGGTGCCTGCAGCTCAAGGCCAAGGGCCTTCCCTCAGGATACAGCAGTCCTGAGAGGTCTCTAGAATTCAAAGAAATCAGCAGACAAATGCATTGTCCACCAAGAGCTCTTTTATTGGCAGGAGGTTAGGGCTCTGCACCCCAGCACAAGGCTTCTTTGCCACGTCCAAATTTCAGTGGGTTTCTGTAGGAATTCTATCAAAAATCCCTTCCGTCTTTAGACTGCTGAGGTGATTCCATAGGCAGGGGCTTAGAAGGAAACACTTTGCGTCAGAATCCTAGACTTGAACCTAGTGTCTACCTGCTGGCCAGGAGGAGTCTCAGCGCACCTAAGCAGCTCATCTTCCTCATGCCTTCCCTGCACAGGGCTGATTCTGTAGCCGCCCTTAGGTCTTCCCGAAGGCTATGTCTCAAGCTTTTTGTCAAGTCACTCTCATGTCAAGTTAGGCTTCCAGGTTTTGCTGATGTTCAATGGTGCTAAGGACTTCTGGATATCTGTGCTAAGTCCTCTTCACTTCTGTCAATTGCTTGTGCTTCCTTCCATCGAACAAAGGCCTTGTTTCATTCCTCAATGTGCCTGATGCTGGCCCATGTCTTTTGGCACTGCTTGCTTTCCTGTGGCATGTTCTACCTGCCCCCGAGAGTAAAGAGGGAGCTGGAGAAGGAGCTTGCCAGGCTGCTCTCCATCCTTTAGCAGCAGTCCTGCTGAAGCGGCCAAGTCGGAGCTGAGCGCAAATGGACCAGCCGTGCACGGGAAGGGTGGGTGGGAAGGATGATCCAGGAACTGTAGGCCTGGCAGCCTGAGCTTGCTAGCGGGGAAGGCCTTGGAGCACATCCTCCTGAGTGCCATGCCACGGCACGTGCAGGGAACCAGGGGGTGGCAAAGCTCTGCGCAGGCATGGGGACAGCTGCGGGTCTTGGCAGGGTGTTGAGCTGGGGTTGGTGCTGCTGGGCGTGTTGGGGAAGGAGTTGTCTGGAAGGTGAGAAGTCTAGGCTGGAACTGGGGTCACTTTGAAGGCAGCACCTGTGCTATGGCACAGCTTTGGTGATGGAGGACTGAAGGAATAGCTGGGACTTTTTCTCTTAGTCATCCTGCTTCTCCTGCAGAGAAGAAGAGGGGAGAGCTCTACTTTCTTGGCCACTTTGATATCTGGAGCAGGGGGAGGATTAGCCCTCTTGCAATCTACTCATTTGTTTGGGCTACTTTTGTAGCACTGAGTGGACTTTCATTCCTGGAGAGCTTTGATTCCTTAAGAGAATCAGGTTCTTCTCATGCCTTCCTAGGAAAATGTTTGAAACCAAAGCAAGGCCTTTATTTTGTCTCTGTGTGGTCTTCTGCTTTGCAAAGTGACATGCAGTGGATGACCTTAAGGCAAAGGTGTTGCTGCTGTAATTGATACATAGTATTAAATTCCTGGATTAAAATTGTGTGTCTTAAAACTTTGCAGTGGAAGGTAAAATCCCCTGAATTCCTCGAAACAGTTCCAGGGCCTCTCTTTGCATACCACAGTCTTTTCACAGTCCAAAGGTGTTACCTGGACATCTGCCAGAGAGATAAGCAGGAAAGGTCCCATGAAGCATGGGCGGACCACATCTTCACAGTTCATCAGGAGATCCCATACCAATCTGGGCGGAGGGCAACAGAAACCTTCTGACAGAAGATTCGGAGACTTTTCATGCAGATGTCTTTTCAATTTCTCAGGAAACTCTTTCAGATATCCCTTGCGGACACCAGACATTTCAATGATTCTCTTATGTACATGATGTCATGCTCTTCGGGTTCTTTGTTACCGTCTTGTTTTTGCCTCAGGGTAGAAAAATGGTCTCAAACACCTCCCCTGAGACCCCGAATTTGTGGGCAGTACTCCGGAGGAGAACCCTGTGCTGCTCCCGGATTGACCACCCAACATTTGATCGATGTTGTCCTGATTTATCGTGGCATTTCCCGAAATTGCTTTTCAAATTTGTTAACTAAATCTTTGATTTTGGAAATTAGCTCTGATCATTTCTAACACTGCTTTGAGATGGGAAGGAAACTTGCAAATCTATCAGGTTCTCAGGCCATTGCTCTTAATTTAGCAAGTTGGCAACTTTTTGCAACTACTTGAGTTGAGTAATGGGAAGAAAAGCTTTCCCGAGTTGAGGATTCTTAAATGCCAGCTCCTTCTATGCCTCTGCTGCCAGGGTGATTTTGTGCTTCAGGAAATCACTCCAAGTAGAAAACAATTTCAGCATGGAGTAAGAGCTTCTGACAGAGACCAAGTGTTGCCAGCACTTGCTCCAGGTGCTCCTGCCAACATCCCCTGTAGGAAGGAGCCCAGCCGCCAGGGCCCGTTGGCATTGGCTGCCCTGTGGCAGAGAAGCGCCCCGGGGCACAGGTCTCTGGGGCAGGAGATGGCACCAGCGCTTGCCAGGGCTCGGGGGGGCGGCAGCTCTGCTTGGGCGGGGGCTCTGTCACGCCTGCCGATTTCAGCGCTGCCCTGGCCCCTGGGGTCAGAGCAGTGCCCGTGCCCCGGCCCACAGGTTCCTCATCTGTGTCACACCCGCGGGTTTAGGACGGCCACCGGCTGGGACGTGTCCCAGGGAGGCCGTGCCAGCTTCTGTGCGAGGCCCCGTGCCCTTCCCGCTGCGGCTGCGTCGGCGGCCCTGGGGGCTCCTTCTGCTGCCCTGAGCCCGCAGAGCAGGGCAGCGTTTGCCCATGGATTGAGCCGCTGCGAAAAATGCTGTCTCAGGGCTGTCTTAGACACTTGGGGAGAGGGGTTCCTTCCAACCTGGGCCACTTTGGCTGGGCTGGGAGCGGCCCCAGGGCAGGTGGCAGTGTGTGCATTGGCCCTTTGTGACGCGGTGCAGCAGCGCGGTCACCGTGGCATTGAACGGCACAGGGTGTCCAAGGACCCTTTGTGACACGTGGGGACATAGGTGCTGGCGGTGACGCAGCCAGGCCACATTCCTTGGAGCAGGCGACGGGACAGGACGCGCCAGAGCGGTGCTGTGAGGAGCCCCCGCACAGCGCACTCGTTTGTGCCTGACCCAGAGCTTCTACAAGGAGTGAGTTGTGCAGCTGACCTCAGGGCCAAACTGCACGACTTGGTGACTCGGAGGCTTTCCAAGTCATCTCTTATCCCTGTGGCCTGTGGCCTCCAGGCCGGACTGTGGGATTTGGTGACTTGAATCATCTACGAGGAACCTCCTGTCATCGTGGCAGGAGCCCTTGAGACCAGAGTGCAGGACTTGCTGTCCTGCAGCCTTCCTGAGGCTTCTTCTGCCACAGGCGCTTTCAAGGCGCAAGTGCACAACTTGTTGCCTCAGTGCTTTCCTGAGGCATCTCTCTTGAAAGGTGCTGTGGCATGGCGGGCAGATTTCTCGGCCTGTCCAAAGTATTCAGGGGGAAAAAAAGCAAAGGCCCTGGAGCTACCCCAGCACAAGAGCCTGAAGAGCCCGAGCGGATCCAGACACTACAGGATGGTGAGTGGCAGAGCTGGGCCGCAGGGCTGATGGCTGCAGCCAACGTGGCCCCATCCCGTCCCGTCCCTATCGCAGCCTGGGGAGGGCAGGGCTGGGCTGTGTTCTCCGGCCTCTCCCGCAGCCCCTCAGCTCTGGCTGCTCTCGCTCTTTGCCAGATGCAGCCACGGACGGCACACAAGAGCAGAGGCCTGCCGGTGGAAGCTTCCGCAGGACACTGAAGGTACCTGCAGCCATCCCCGCCTGGGCTGGGCCTGCTGTCACTGCTCAGCCGAGCACCGCGCTTGGAGCAGTCCATGGAACACGTCTCTCTTCCCTGTCCTTTGTTCTCCTGCAGATGATCCGAGAATTCCTGCGCATTCGGCGTAGAAACACCGGCACCAGGGCAGCTGAGGGCTCAGCTGAGCCTGACTGTGGGCTGACCGAGCCCCAGGCAGAGCCTGATGTCAACACAGATTTGGCTGAGCCCTCAGAAAATTTTGACACTGCGTTGAATGATCAAAGGGCAAGGGCTGACAAGGCAGTGGCTGAGGATGTGGCCCTCCAAACGGCTGACACTGGAGAGACTCAGGGCATCAGAGATACTGGCGCCACGGCCTCTCCCACTGCCATTCCTGCTCCCACTGAGGATTTTATCCAGAAGAGTGGTATTTCTTCTGAGCAGCAGGTAAACAGCCTGGGGCCGGGGCTAGAGGCCTCCCAGGATTGTGTGTCATCTCCAGCCACGGCCACTGGGCCCCCTCAGCCTTTGAGGCCGGCACAGCGTGGCAGGAAGGGAAGCGATTCTTGGGGGAAGCTGGTGAAGTTGCTCTCCTAGACAGCGGCCCAAGTCTTCCCCATGCCCTTTCCAGGTGCCAGCCATTGTAAAGAAGATGCACCAGAATCTTGCATCGCATAGAAATGTGGATACCAGGCTGCCCATGAACATCGTGAGGCTGGCCGAAGAACACCCAGCTGACGTGGTGCTGACCCTCCTGCGCTGTGCCCCAACATGTGACAGGTATGGGCCCACCTGCCTGGAGAGCTCAGGCCTCCCCGGCCTTTAGGGCCATGGCCCTGCACGGCCCGTGCAATGGGCTCTGCCAGAGCGGCAGACAGGTCCGGGACCCTCGGGCCCCTCTGTTTCCCGAGCCTGCTGCCGTGCTCCCTCCCTGCCCTTCAGGGCACCGGGGCTCTGTCACCCGGCCCCCAGAGCCGCACAGGGCATGGTAGTGTGGCTGAGATGTCCCTGACACAGAGCTCTGATCCCACAGAGCTGCTGCAATGATGTGGAGAAGCATAGGCTCATCGAGTCTCACAGTGGAGATGGTTCTGCCAACACTGCTCTGTGTGATGGAGGATTGGCCTCTGCACAGCATGTTCACCTCCGATGGGGACAACGATGGCGTCTTTGCCCTGGCTGTGAGTTTCTGGGCATTTGCTCACCCCCAGGTCACCTCTCCAGCAGCTCTCCATCCTCTCCCTGCCTCAGGCCCTGGGCTGAAACCTGGCCTAAGGGCAGGCTCAGGGGCCACCAGGCCCGCTGCTCCCCCTGCGTCTCCCCTGGGGCCCTGCCACATGGACACCTCGCACTGAGCGCTCTCCTTGGCAACTTCTTTTGCAGGCAACTCTGGTGGTGTGGGTGATTCTCCAGGTGCCTGAGTGCCACGAGGCTATGACCCTTTATTCCTCCCGCCTCTTTGTGGCTTTGCTTTTCCATGTTGTCATCACCACACAGCAGATGGCACCACAGGAAGTCGATCGCTTCTGGAGAGCGTGCCGAGAGGAACACCACCTTCCCAGCGACCCCAACAGGTCTCCGTCCTCCCGTCCTTCCCATGTCCTTGTGGCTAGTGCCAGTGCTCCCAATGTGACCCGGGCTTTGCTCTGCACACAGGTTTGCAGTGCAGGTCATGAAGTCCCTGCTCTGCCGGCTGGAGTGTGAGAATCAGGTGTTGGTTGTGGAGTCCAAGCATGGCTGGGACACCATGCTCTGTGCTAATACCCAGTACTATGCTGTGGCTCTGCTGGCCAGGTGAGACCCCCTGCTCCCTGCTGTCCCTGGAATTGGTGCCCTGTGCCCGGGCTGCCCCACACAGTCCCTGTGGTCATGGACCAGAGGGCCTCGTCACTTTAGGGACGGCCGAGCAGACTGAAAAAGGCTGGGAGAGGAGGGTGCACAGGAGTGGCCGCCTCCCAAAGCACCCACGTCCCCTCCAGGGATACTGGGGAAAGACTGCACTTCTGGGAGTCAGTCCTGTGAAAAGTGTGCCCCCCCCAGCTCAGGCTCTTTCTTCCTTTTTGCCCCTGACAGGGAGATGCGCCATGTCTTGATCCCTTTCTCTGCCTGCATCGCAACCCACTTGCTCCGGCTGCTCAGCATTGAGAAGCCAGGCTGCGATCTGCCTTTCCTGGCATTCCTTGTGGAGGTGAGCCTGAAGAGCAGCGCTGCCTGGCTGAGCTGCCTCCCAGCTCTCTGCCCTCTCGCAGCCGCATCCCTAGCCTCCTGGGATGGCACCAGTGCCCTGTGCTGCTGCTGCCTGGGGCTGGCCCTGGGCAGTTCTGGGCTCCTGCCAGCCGGGCCCTGTGCCACTGCCCTGTGCCTTTCAGGTCCTGGAGTGCCTGGACTTAACTAAATGTGGTGGCTGGGTCCTGAGGGTCGTGTCGAGGTACCTGCGGACCGAGTGCAGGAAGAGGTGTCGCCTGGCGCTCAAAGGCCTGCTGGTGCTCAGCAAGGATCCCCTGATGGTGAGAAGGGGGCAGCAGCTGAAGCTGCACTGGGGAGAGCAGCCCCATGGGCTGGCTGGGCTTCAGGAGCTGAGGCAGCTGCTCCCAGCTCTCCTGCCTCAGCTGCCCGAGTGCTTTGGGACAGGCCTTTGGTGTCTGGGCCCTGCGGCAGCAGGCTGGGCTTGCAGTGCCAGGGCGCTGTCGCTGGTGCAGCTGTTCACGGCTTCACAGCGCAGCCTTGTGTTCCACACAGGCCAGAAGAATGTGCTGCCTGTCTGAAAGCTTTGTGGATCTGCTGGCTGATGAAGACGGAGTGGTGGTTGCCCTGACCCTTCGTGTGCTTACTAATATGCTGGAGAGCGAAAACATCCTGGTATCCAGCACCACCGCCCCAAAGCTGGCTGAGGCACTCCTGGCGCTCTTTAACAGTGTAAGGTTCTGCAACCCGAGCCACAGGCATTGGGTGCTGCCCAGAAACCGTGTGCTGTCTGCATTTTCAGGCCTTTGCCTAGGTGGGCCTGGAGTAATTGATGCTTAGGTTTTTTCCTTTCCTCTAGGAAAATAGCTACATGCAACTGCTCTCCATGGACCTCTTCTGTAAGGTGATGGAGTTGGTAGTGAAGGAGGGAAAAAAGCCCCTGAAGGCAACTGTCAACAAGAGCCTGTACCTACTTTTAATCTACTGCCATGATGAGAACTGGCGTGTGGCAAATGTGAGGTTTTGTGCATCCCTGGGACGGGGGCTCAGCTGCCTCCTGCCCTGCTGCAGGAGGAGGAGGAGGCTGCGTCCTCCTCCAGGCCTTGGCACAGGGATGCGGGTCCTTGTGCCCTGGGCTGTGGTGCCATCTCTGCATCTCTGCTGCTCTCCAGACCTCTCGGGAAACCCTGCATTGTGCGGCCAAGTTCCTGAAGAGGAGGGATCTCCAGGAGCTACTGACAAAGGAACAACCGTTGACTATCGATGACTGTAAGGTAAGGATGGCTTGGAGAAGTGGCAGCCTCAGCCTGGAGAAGATCCGTGGCCGCGGGGCTGGCAGCCGTGGCCCCTGCCCAGTGCTGCACCCGGGGGCTCCAGCCTGCGCCCCACACGCCGCTGCCTTCCCTGGGCCCCGCGGGCTCTTCTCCAGGCTCCTGCGGGCCCGAGCCGGGTGCCCGTGGAGTCCCGGCCCAGCGGGGCTGCGGGCACGGGGCGGCACCGCGGCTCCCCGGGCAGCAGCCGGCCCTCTGCCCCCTCCAGAGCCCGGCGCCAGCGGCTGCTGGCCGGGCCTCAGGGCCGTGCGGGCAGGGGAGGCCGGGGCTGGGCACGGCCAGAGCCCGGCCCAGGGGCTGAGCCCGCGCCAACCCTTCCCTCCTGCCGCTCTCTCCAGCTGGCAGACGACAGGATGCGAGCGGCCGAGTACCTGCTCCGGGCCCTGCCCTACCTGGAGAACCCGCAGGAGTCCCTGCCAGAGGCGGCCATGCGGTTCATGGGTGAGCCACGAGCCCGGGCTCCCTCCCCGGCCCGCCGCAGCTCGGCCCCGGCCCCGGCTGCTGCTGCCGCGGCTGCAGCGGCATCCGGGCCCGGCGCCGTGGAGCCCCGCCTGCCCTCGGGGCTGCTGCCGCCCTCTGGCAGCCGTGCCCTGGGGCGGCAGCAGGCGGCAAGGGCCCGGGCTGAGCCCTGCCGGGGCAGGAGGCCGTGTGGCCACAGGGCTGGCAGCGGCGCTGGCAGGGAGCCGTGCCGCTGGGGCCGTGACACGCTCTCTGAGGGGGCAGCCAGGACAGCTTCACCTTCTCAGTCAGGGTGAGTGAGGGCAGCGGGCCGTCAGCGGCTCTGGCGGGGGAAGCTGCACTGCCCGGGCAGACAGCTGCAATCCCCGGCTCTGGAGGCCTTTGCTCCTTGTGTGGACGAGGGCTGGAGAGGGCACAACGCACAGAGATTTCAGGGGCACGTGGGGGATTCGTGGCAAGGACCTTCGGGCTGATCCCAATGTCTCCTGCTTGCTTCTGGGTGGGATGGTTCTGGCAGGAAGATCCCCTAGGATTCCCACTGATCCAGCCTCTGACCATGGCTCTGTTCTTCGCTCTTGCAGCCCTTCAAACCCAGAGGCAAGACAGCAGCCCGTCATGCTCTAAACCTGCAAAATGAAGCCCGCTTTCCCCAGAAAGCTAAACAACTGGGGACATCTTCTGAATCTAGCGAATTGGTGTCCCAAGAACACACCAGGAGACACTGAAGAGTACACCATCTCTCAGTGCTGCTGGAGCTCCACGCACAGCTGAGGCTGAGCACAATTCTCCTGGCTTCACACCTCTCCCTCTTTGTAGTTAGCTCCCTCCCTCCAGCCCTCAGACCCTGCCCATGCCCTTTTTTTCCCTCCACTCTCCACCCCTTTGGACTTATCCTTACCTCCCAGCCCTCAGACCCTGCCCATCCCCCCTTATTCCCTCCCAGCTCATCCCTTTGCTTCGCCTTGAATTAATAAACACTTTGGCTTCTTCACTTTACCTGCGTCTCTGTGGAGCTGAAGCGGCGTAAAAACCTGAGCCCTGGCACACACAGGCCCCTGCTGCCGTCCTCTTGCGCGCCGTCTTTTGTGCAGAGACACAGAGGAGCGAGGCCGCGTCAGGCTGGAAAGGTGCCTGTGCTGAAGGTCCAGTTCCACAACACTGTGCAGTTTAAGGTCCTACTGAGCAGCCTGAAGCTCCCGGATTTTGGGAGAGCCAACCTGAGGACGCTCTGAAGCCAGCTGTGAGGGATTCCATGGCAAGCATCTACAGAGGGCAAAGGAGCTTGGAATGCTGGAAGCTTTCAAGAATAGCCTGCTGAAAGCACAGCAGGGCTCCATCCCTGCACAGGGTCGGGGAGATGGCAGAAGCAGAGACCATCAGGCCTTAACAGGGAGCTTGGGGTGTGCCTAAGGGCAAGTGAAGCAGCAGCAGCAGCAGCACGGTGGCCGAGACTCGGACGCGTGACCCGGCCAATGGCCCCAGCGCCGTCAGGCAGTGCCGGGATCCCGGCTGCGGTTCTGGTGCCCAGAGCTGAGGAATCGCAGCCCCTGCCTCAGAGGCTTCCAGAAAGCCAAGCGAGTGAGAGCAGAGGGAGGGCAGCCTTCCAGTCTCTCCTGGGCATGGCCGCAAAGCAGCCCCTGCTTCTCCTTCCTCTGCCCGTGTTTGGGGTGTGCTGATAGCAGCGCCAGCCAGGTTGCGCTCTGTCTTCCAAAGGCTGTGGAGAGCGGGCATGAAAAGTGCTGCGTGCACAGCGGAGAGTCCTGGAAGGTGCTGGCGAGAGCGTCCTGCGGGATCAGGGCTCTCTGGTCTCTGGCCGGGAAGAGCCTGCTTTTGCTGCTGTGAGCGCAGGCAGGAGTGGAGGCAGCGGGCAGCTTGTGTTTGTAGAGGGCCTGGGGCTGCATGTGTCAACCTCCAGCTGGAATCACACTGGGGGAAATGCCAGCTAGAGCTGGAGCGCCTGTCCAGAAAGGACCAGAAAGGAATTCAGCCTTGCCAGGGTTTCTTAAGAGTGTCTTGGTGTTCCCCAGGAAAGCTTCCAATCTGGGGAAAGGCCTCTGGGGGAAAGGGCCTTGCTGCTGAAGGAAAGCGTTTTCCTAGGAGCTCCCCGTGATGTAGGAAGAACTGTCCCCCTTTGGCTCTCTGTGGTCCTTTCAGTCCCTGAGGCCCGTTGCACTTGGCAGATGGACAAGGGAAGGGAGAAGGCTGTGAAAAGCAGGTTTGGAATCCAGCTGGACCTGCAGAGACCAAGGCAAGCGCCTGCAGCAGGGTGTGTTCCCCCTCTCTGGACACAGGTGTGAGCAGGAGCATCTCTGTCCAGCTGCCAGCCCCAAAGCTGTCTTGGAGAGCTGTGAATTCAAAGGCCTTCCAGCACACACGTCTCACATCTTACCTGTCTGCTGTGTTTCAACTCTTGGCAATATGCATTTGCCTCTTGCTTGCTGGAAGCTGCTGCGGCCCAGAGGGCCAGCACCGAGCTGGGCTGTGTGGGCCAGGCAGCAGGGAGAGTCTTGGCTGCTCTTGGTGTGTGCGTGGCCTCAGAAAAGGCTTGGAAGCTTTGCCTCCCAAGGCGCCCTGCTCCCTGCCTCTTCCTCTGCATCTTGGAGAGAACAAGGCAGGCATTTCTAGCAGCTGGGCATTAGCAGGCCTTCAGATGGGGGCGTCTTGTGGAGCAGGCCCAGCTGAGACACCCTGAGAGGAGCCCAGCGCTCCTTGCCCCTCTCCGCTGACACGTGAGCCTTGTCTGCTTTCGGGATGACCCTGGCTGTGTCAGGGGCTGCTACGTAGACACGAGACAGCCGGTCCTGTCCTGCTGGGTCCCAGCAGTGCCTGGCAGCAGTCCTGCCTCCCCGTCAGGATGCCGGCCAAGAGAGGTCCTGGAAGCTGAGGGAGCTGATCTGAAGCTTGCGCGGGTGCCTGCAGCTCAAGGCCAAGGGCCTTCCCTCAGGATACAGCAGTCCTGAGAGGTCTCTAGAATTCAAAGAAATCAGCAGACAAATGCATTGTCCACCAAGAGCTCTTTTATTGGCAGGAGGTTAGGGCTCTGCACCCCAGCACGAGGCTTCTTTGCCACGTCCAAATTTCAGTGGGTTTCTGTAGGAATTCTATCAAAAATCCCTTCCGTCTTTAGACTGCTGAGGTGATTCCATAGGCAGGGGCTTAGAAAGAAACACTTTGCGTCAGAATCCTAGACTTGAACCTAGTGTCTACCTGCTGGCCAGGAGGAGTCTCAGCGCACCAAAGCAGCTCATCTTCCTCATGCCTTCCCTGCACAGGGCTGATTCTGTAGCCGCCCTTAGGTCTTCCCGAAGGCTATGTCTCAAGCTTTTTGTCAAGTCACTCTCATGTCAAGTTAGGCTTCCAGGTTTTTCTGATGTTCACTGGTGCTAAGGACTTCTGGATATCTGTGCTAAGTCCTCTTCACTTCTGTCAATTGCTTGTGCTTCCTTCCATCGAACAAAGGCCTTGTTTCATTCCTCAATGTGCCTGATGCTGGCCCATGTCTTTTGGCACTGCTTGCTTTCCTGTGGCATGTTCTACCTGCCCCCGAGAGTAAAGAGGGAGCTGGAGAAGGAGCTTGCCAGGCTGCTCTCCATCCTTTAGCAGCAGTCCTGCTGAAGCGGCCAAGTCGGAGCTGAGCGCAAATGGACCAGCCGTGCACGGGAAGGGTGGGTGGGAAGGATGATCCAGGAACTGTAGGCCTGGCAGCCTGAGCTTGCTAGCGGGGAAGGCCTTGGAGCACATCCTCCTGAGTGCCATGCCACGGCACGTGCAGGGAACCAGGGGGTGGCAAAGCTCTGCGCAGGCATGGGGACAGCTGCGGGTCTTGGCAGGGTGTTGAGCTGGGGTTGGTGCTGCTGGGCGTGTTGGGGAAGGAGTTGTCTGGAAGGTGAGAAGTCTAGGCTGGAACTGGGGTCACTTTGAAGGCAGCACCTGTGCTATGGCACAGCTTTGGTGATGGAGGACTGAAGGAATAGCTGGGACTTTTTCTCTTAGTCATCCTGCTTCTCCTGCAGAGAAGAAGAGGGGAGAGCTCTACTTTCTTGGCCACTTTGATATCTGGAGCAGGGGGAGGATTAGCCCTCTTGCAATCTACTCATTTGTTTGGGCTACTTTTGTAGCACTGAGTGGACTTTCATTCCTGGAGAGCTTTGATTCCTTAAGAGAATCAGGTTCTTCTCATGCCTTCCTAGGAAAATGTTTGAAACCAAAGCAAGGCCTTTATTTTGTCTCTGTGTGGTCTTCTGCTTTGCAAAGTGACATGCAGTGGATGACCTTAAGGCAAAGGTGTTGCTGCTGTAATTGATACATAGTATTAAATTCCTGGATTAAAATTGTGTGTCTTAAAACTTTGCAGTGGAAGGTAAAATCCCCTGAATTCCTCGAAACAGTTCCAGGGCCTCTCTTTGCATACCACAGTCTTTTCACAGTCCAAAGGTGTTACCTGGACATCTGCCAGAGAGATAAGCGGGAAAGGTCCCATGAAGCATGGGCTGACCACATCTTCACAGTTCATCAGGAGATCCCATACCAATCTGGGCGGAGGGCAACAGAAACCTTCTGACAGAAGATTCGGAGACTTTTCATGCAGACGTCTTTTCAATTTCTCAGGAAACTCTTTCAGATATCCCTTGCGGACACCAGACATTTCAATGATTCTCTTATGTACATGATGTCATGCTCTTCGGGTTCTTTGTTACCGTCTTGTTTTTGCCTCAGGGTAGAAAAATGGTCTCAAACACCTCCCCTGAGACCCCGAATTTGTGGGCAGTACTCCGGAGGAGAACCCTGTGCTGCTCCCGGATTGACCACCCAACATTTGATCGATGTTGTCCTGATTTATCGTGGCATTTCCCGAAATTGCTTTTCAAATTTGTTAACTAAATCTTTGATTTTGGAAATTAGCTCTGATCATTTCTAACACTGCTTTGAGATGGGAAGGAAACTTGCAAATCTATCAGGTTCTCAGGCCATTGCTCTTAATTTAGCAAGTTGGCAACTTTTTGCAACTACTTGAGTTGAGTAATGGGAAGAAAAGCTTTCCCGAGTTGAGGATTCTTAAATGCCAGCTCCTTCTATGCCTCTGCTGCCAGGGTGATTTTGTGCTTCAGGAAATCACTCCAAGTAGAAAGCAATTTCAGCATGGAGTAAGAGCTTCTGACAGAGACCAAGTGTTGCCAGCACTTGCTCCAGGTGCTCCTGCCAACATCCCCTGTAGGAAGGAGCCCAGCCGCCAGGGCCCGTTGGCATTGGCTGCCCTGTGGCAGAGAAGCGCCCCGGGGCACAGGTCTCTGGGGCAGGAGATGGCACCAGCGCTTGCCAGGGCTCGGGGGGGCGGCAGCTCTGCTTGGGCGGGGGCTCCGTCACGCCTGCCGATTTCAGCGCTGCCCTGGCCCCTGGGGTCAGAGCAGTGCCCGTGCCCCGGCCCACAGGTTCCTCATCTGTGTCACACCCGCGGGTTTAGGACGGCCACTGGCTGGGACGTGTCCCAGGGAGGCCGTGCCAGCTTCTGTGCGAGGCCCCGTGCCCTTCCCGCTGCGGCTGCATCGGCGGCCCTGGGGGCTCCTTCTGCTGCCCTGAGCCTGCAGAGCAGGGCAGCGTTTGCCCATGGATTGAGCCGCTGCGAAAAATGCTGTCTCAGGGCTGTCTTAGACACTTGGGGAGAGGGGTTCCTTCCAACCTGGGCCACTTTGGCTGGGCTGGGAGCGGCCCCAGGGCAGGTGGCAGTGTGTGCATTGGCCCTTTGTGACGCGGTGCAGCAGCGCGGTCACCGTGGCATTGAACGGCACAGGGTGTCCAAGGACCCTTTGTGACACGTGGGGACATAGGTGCTGGCGGTGACGCAGCCAGGCCACATTCCTTGGAGCAGGCGACGGGACAGGACGCGCCAGAGCGGTGCTGTGAGGAGCCCCCGCACAGCGCACTCGTTTGTGCCTGACCCAGAGCTTCTACAAGGAGTGAGTTGTGCAGCTGACCTCAGGGCCAAACTGCACGACTTGGTGACTCGGAGGCTTTCCAAGTCATCTCTTATCCCTGTGGCCTGTGGCCTCCAGGCCGGACTGTGGGATTTGGTGACTTGAATCATCTACGAGGAACCTCCTGTCATCGTGGCAGGAGCCCTTGAGACCAGAGTGCAGGACTTGCTGTCCTGCAGCCTTCCTGAGGCTTCTTCTGCCACAGGCGCTTTCAAGGCGCAAGTGCACAACTTGTTGCCTCAGTGCTTTCCTGAGGCATCTCTCTTGAAAGGTGCTGTGGCATGGCGGGCAGATTTCTCGGCCTGTCCAAAGTATTCAGGGGGAAAAAAAGCAAAGGCCCTGGAGCTACCCCAGCACAAGAGCCTGAAGAGCCCGAGCGGATCCAGACACTACAGGATGGTGAGTGGCACAGCTGGGCCACAGGGCTGATGGCTGCAGCCAACGTGGCCCCATCCCGTCCCGTCCCTATCGCAGCCTGGGGAGGGCAGGGCTGGGCTGTGTTCTCCGGCCTCTCCCGCAGCCCCTCAGCTCTGGCTGCTCTCGCTCTTTGCCAGATGCAGCCACGGACGGCACACAAGAGCAGAGGCCTGCCGGTGGAAGCTTCCGCAGGACACTGAAGGTACCTGCAGCCATCCCCGCCTGGGCTGGGCCTGCTGTCACTGCTCAGCCGAGCACCGCGCTTGGAGCAGTCCATGGAACACGTCTCTCTTCCCTGTCCTTTGTTCTCCTGCAGATGATCCGAGAATTCCTGCGCATTCGGCGTAGAAACACCGGCACCAGGGCAGCTGAGGGCTCAGCTGAGCCTGACTGTGGGCTGACCGAGCCCCAGGCAGAGCCTGATGTCAACACAGATTTGGCTGAGCCCTCAGAAAATTTTGACACTGCGTTGAATGATCAAAGGGCAAGGGCTGACAAGGCAGTGGCTGAGGATGTGGCCCTCCAAACGGCTGACACTGGAGAGACTCAGGGCATCAGAGATACTGGCGCCACGGCCTCTCCCACTGCCATTCCTGCTCCCACTGAGGATTTTATCCAGAAGAGTGGTATTTCTTCTGAGCAGCAGGTAAACAGCCTGGGGCCGGGGCTAGAGGCCTCCCAGGATTGTGTGTCATCTCCAGCCACGGCCACTGGGCCCCCTCAGCCTTTGAGGCCGGCACAGCGTGGCAGGAAGGGAAGCGATTCTTGGGGGAAGCTGGTGAAGTTGCTCTCCTAGACAGCGGCCCAAGTCTTCCCCATGCCCTTTCCAGGTGCCAGCCATTGTAAAGAAGATGCACCAGAATCTTGCATCGCATAGAAATGTGGATACCAGGCTGCCCATGAACATCGTGAGGCTGGCCGAAGAACACCCAGCTGACGTGGTGCTGACCCTCCTGCGCTGTGCCCCAACATGTGACAGGTATGGGCCCACCTGCCTGGAGAGCTCAGGCCTCCCCGGCCTTTAGGGCCATGGCCCTGCACGGCCCGTGCAATGGGCTCTGCCAGAGCGGCAAACAGGTCCGGGACCCTCGGGCCCCTCTGTTTCCCGAGCCTGCTGCCGTGCTCCCTCCCTGCCCTTCAGGGCACCGGGGCTCTGTCACCCGGCCCCCAGAGCCGCACAGGGCATGGTAGTGTGGCTGAGATGTCCCTGACACAGAGCTCTGATCCCACAGAGCTGCTGCAATGATGTGGAGAA
This sequence comes from Chamaea fasciata, assembly GCF_029207755.1. Classification (NCBI taxonomy): domain Eukaryota; kingdom Metazoa; phylum Chordata; class Aves; order Passeriformes; family Sylviidae; genus Chamaea; species Chamaea fasciata. Next base: position 481,599 of record NW_027094127.1, read on the forward strand.
GCATAGGCTCATCGAGTCTCACAGTGGAGATGGTTCTGCCAACACTGCTCTGTGTGATGGAGGATTGGCCTCTGCACAGCATGTTCACCTCCGATGGGGACAACGATGGCGTCTTTGCCCTGGCTGTGAGTTTCTGGGCATTTGCTCACCCCCAGGTCACCTCTCCAGCAGCTCTCCATCCTCTCCCTGCCTCAGGCCCTGGGCTGAAACCTGGCCTAAGGGCAGGCTCAGGGGGCACCAGGCCCGCTGCTCCCCCTGCGTCTCCCCTGGGGCCCTGCCACATGGACACCTCGCACTGAGCGCTCTCCTTGGCAACTTCTTTTGCAGGCAACTCTGGTGGTGTGGGTGATTCTCCAGGTGCCTGAGTGCCACGAGGCTATGACCCTTTATTCCTCCCGCCTCTTTGTGGCTTTGCTTTTCCATGTTGTCATCACCACACAGCAGATGCCACCACAGGAAGTCGATCGCTTCTGGAGAGCGTGCCGAGAGGAACACCACCTTCCCAGCGACCCCAACAGGTCTCCGTCCTCCCGTCCTTCCCATGTCCTTGTGGCCAGTGCCAGTGCTCCCAATGTGACCCGGGCTTTGCTCTGCACACAGGTTTGCAGTGCAGGTCATGAAGTCCCTGCTCTGCCGGCTGGAGTGTGAGAATCAGGTGTTGGTTGTGGAGTCCAAGCATGGCTGGGACACCATGCTCTGTGCTAATACCCAGTACTATGCTGTGGCTCTGCTGGCCAGGTGAGACCCCCTGCTCCCTGCTGTCCCTGGAATTGGTGCCCTGTGCCCGGGCTGCCCCACACAGTCCCTCTGGTCATGGACCAGAGGGCCTCGTCACTTTAGGGACGGCCGAGCAGACTGAAAAAGGCTGGGAGAGGAGGGTGCACAGGAGTGGCCGCCTCCCAAAGCACCCACGTCCCCTCCAGGGATACTGGGGAAAGACTGCACCTCTGGGAGTCAGTCCTGTGAAAAGTGTGCCCCCCCCAGCTCAGGCTCTTTCTTCCTTTTTGCCCCTGACAGGGAGATGCGCCATGTCTTGATCCCTTTCTCTGCCTGCATCGCAACCCACTTGCTCCGGCTGCTCAGCATTGAGAAGCCAGGCTGCGATCTGCCTTTCCTGGCATTCCTTGGGGAGGTGAGCCTGAAGAGCAGCGCTGCCTGGCTGAGCTGCCTCCCAGCTCTCTGCCCTCTCGCAGCCGCATCCCTAGCCTCCTGGGATGGCACCAGCGCCCTGTGCTGCTGCTGCCTGGGGCTGGCCCTGGGCAGTTCTGGGCTCCTGCCAGCCGGGCCCTGTGCCACTGCCCTGTGCCTTTCAGGTCCTGGAGTGCCTGGACTTAACTAAATGTGGTGGCTGGGTCCTGAGGGTCGTGTCGAGGTACCTGCGGACCAAGTGCAGGAAGAGGTGTCGCCTGGCGCTCAAAGGCCTGCTGGTGCTCAGCAAGGATCCCCTGATGGTGAGAAGGGGGCAGCAGCTGAAGCTGCACTGGGGAGAGCAGCCCCATGGGCTGGCTGGCCTTCAGGAGCTGAGGCAGCTGCTCCCAGCTCTCCTGCCTCAGCTGCCCGAGTGCTTTGGGACAGGCCTTTGGTGTCTGGGCCCTGCGGCAGCAGGCTGGGCTTGCAGTGCCAGGGCGCTGTCGCTGGTGCAGCTGTTCACGGCTTCACAGCGCAGCCTTGTGTTCCACACAGGCCAGAAGAATGTGCTGCCTGTCTGAAAGCTTTGTGGATCTGCTGGCTGATGAAGACGGAGTGGTGGTTGCCCTGACCCTTCGTGTGCTTACTAATATGCTGGAGGGCGAAAACATCCTGGTATCCAGCACCACCGCCCCAAAGCTGGCTGAGGCACTCCTGGCGCTCTTTAACAATGTAAGGTTCTGCAACCCGAGCCACAGGCATTGGGTGCTGCCCAGAAACCTTGTGCTGTCTGCATTTTCAGGCCTTTGCCTAGGTGGGCCTGGAGTAATTGATGCTTAGGTTTTTTCCTTTCCCCTAGGAAAATAGCTACATGCAACTGCTCTCCATGGACCTCTTCTGTAAGGTGATGGAGTTGGTAGTGAAGGAGGGAAAAAAGCCCCTGAAGGCAACTGTCAACAAGAGCCTGTACCTACTTTTAATCTACTGCCATGATGAGAACTGGCGTGTGGCAAATGTGAGGTTTTGTGCATCCCTGGGACGGGGGCTCAGCTGCCTCCTGCCCTGCTGCAGGAGGAGGAGGAGGCTGCGTCCTCCTCCAGGCCTTGGCACAGGGATGCGGGTCCTTGTGCCCTGGGCTGTGGTGCCATCTCTGCATCTCTGCTGCTCTCCAGACCTCTCGGGAAACCCTGCATTGTGCGGCCAAGTTCCTGAAGAGGAGGGATCTCCAGGAGCTACTGACAAAGGAACAACCGTTGACTATCGATGACTGTAAGGTAAGGATGGCTTGGAGAAGTGGCAGCCTCAGCCTGGAGAAGATCCGTGGCCGCGGGGCTGGCAGCCGTGGCCCCTGCCCAGTGCTGCACCCGGGGGCTCCAGCCTGCGCCCCACACGCCGCTGCCTTCCCTGGGCCCCGCGGGCTCTTCTCCAGGCTCCTGCGGGCCCGAGCCGGGTGCCCGTGGAGTCCCGGCCCAGCGGGGCTGCGGGCACGGGGCGGCACCGCGGCTCCCCGGGCAGCAGCCGGCCCTCTGCCCCCTCCAGAGCCCGGCGCCAGCGGCTGCTGGCCGGGCCTCAGGGCCGTGCGGGCAGGGGAGGCCGGGGCTGGGCGCGGCCAGAGCCCGGCCCAGGGGCTGAGCCCGCGCCAACCCTTCCCTCCTGCCGCTCTCTCCAGCTGGCAGACGACAGGATGCGAGCGGCCGAGTACCTGCTCCGGGCCCTGCCCTACCTGGAGAACCCGCAGGAGTCCCTGCCAGAGGCGGCCATGCGGTTCATGGGTGAGCCACGAGCCCGGGCTCCCTCCCCGGCCCGCCGCAGCTCGGCCCCGGCCCCGGCTGCTGCTGCCGCGGCTGCAGCGGCATCCGGGCCCGGCGCCGTGGAGCCCCGCCTGCCCTCGGGGCTGCTGCCGCCCTCTGGCAGCCGTGCCCTGGGGCGGCAGCAGGCGGCAAGGGCCCGGGCTGAGCCCTGCCGGGGCAGGAGGCCGTGTGGCCACAGGGCTGGCAGCGGCGCTGGCAGGGAGCCGTGCCGCTGGGGCCGTGACACGCTCTCTGAGGGGGCAGCCAGGACAGCTTCACCTTCTCAGTCAGGGTGAGTGAGGGCAGCGGGCCGTCAGCGGCTCTGGCGGGGGAAGCTGCACTGCCCGGGCAGACAGCTGCAATCCCCGGCTCTGGAGGCCTTTGCTCCTTGTGTGGACGAGGGCTGGAGAGGGCACAACGCACAGAGATTTCAGGGGCACGTGGGGGATTCGTGGCAAGGACCTTCGGGCTGATCCCAATGTCTCCTGCTTGCTTCTGGGTGGGATGGTTCTGGCAGGAAGATCCCCTAGGATTCCCACTGATCCAGCCTCTGACCATGGCTCTGTTCTTCGCTCTTGCAGCCCTTCAAACCCAGAGGCAAGACAGCAGCCCGTCATGCTCTAAACCTGCAAAATGAAGCCCGCTTTCCCCAGAAAGCTAAACAACTGGGGACATCTTCTGAATCTAGCGAATTGGTGTCCCAAGAACACACCAGGAGACACTGAAGAGTACACCATCTCTCAGTGCTGCTGGAGCTCCACGCACAGCTGAGGCTGAGCACAATTCTCCTGGCTTCACACCTCTCCCTCTTTGTAGTTAGCTCCCTCCCTCCAGCCCTCAGACCCTGCCCATGCCCTTTTTTTCCCTCCACTCTCCACCCCTTTGGACTTATCCTTACCTCCCAGCCCTCAGACCCTGCCCATCCCCCCTTATTCCCTCCCAGCTCATCCCTTTGCTTCGCCTTGAATTAATAAACACTTTGGCTTCTTCACTTTACCTGCGTCTCTGTGGAGCTGAAGCGGCGTAAAAACCTGAGCCCTGGCACACACAGGCCCCTGCTGCCGTCCTCTTGCGCGCCGTCTTTTGTGCAGAGACACAGAGGAGCGAGGCCGCGTCAGGCTGGAAAGGTGCCTGTGCTGAAGGTCCAGTTCCACAACACTGTGCAGTTTAAGGTCCTACTGAGCAGCCTGAAGCTCCCGGATTTTGGGAGAGCCAACCTGAGGACGCTCTGAAGCCAGCTGTGAGGGATTCCATGGCAAGCATCTACAGAGGGCAAAGGAGCTTGGAATGCTGGAAGCTTTCAAGAATAGCCTGCTGAAAGCACAGCAGGGCTCCATCCCTGCACAGGGTCGGGGAGATGGCAGAAGCAGAGACCATCAGGCCTTAACAGGGAGCTTGGGGTGTGCCTAAGGGCAAGTGAAGCAGCAGCAGCAGCAGCACGGTGGCCGAGACTCGGACGCGTGACCCGGCCAATGGCCCCAGCGCCGTCAGGCAGTGCCGGGATCCCGGCTGCGGTTCTGGTGCCCAGAGCTGAGGAATCGCAGCCCCTGCCTCAGAGGCTGCCAGAAAGCCAAGCGAGTGAGAGCAGAGGGAGGGCAGCCTTCCAGTCTCTCCTGGGCATGGCCGCAAAGCAGCCCCTGCTTCTCCTTCCTCTGCCCGTGTTTGGGGTGTGCTGATAGCAGCGCCAGCCAGGTTGCGCTCTGTCTTCCAAAGGCTGTGGAGAGCGGGCATGAAAAGTGCTGCGTGCACAGCGGAGAGTCCTGGAAGGTGCTGGCGAGAGCGTCCTGCGGGATCAGGGCTCTCTGGTCTCTGGCCGGGAAGAGCCTGCTTTTGCTGCTGTGAGCGCAGGCAGGAGTGGAGGCAGCGGGCAGCTTGTGTTTGTAGAGGGCCTGGGGCTGCATGTGTCAACCTCCAGCTGGAATCACACTGGGGGAAATGCCAGCTAGAGCTGGAGCGCCTGTCCAGAAAGGACCAGAAAGGAATTCAGCCTTGCCAGGGTTTCTTAAGAGTGTCTTGGTGTTCCCCAGGAAAGCTTCCAATCTGGGGAAAGGCCTCTGGGGGAAAGGGCCTTGCTGCTGAAGGAAAGCGTTTTCCTAGGAGCTCCCCGTGATGTAGGAAGAACTGTCCCCCTTTGGCTCTCTGTGGTCCTTTCAGTCCCTGAGGCCCGTTGCACTTGGCAGATGGACAAGGGAAGGGAGAAGGCTGTGAAAAGCAGGTTTGGAATCCAGCTGAACCTGCAGAGACCAAGGCAAGCGCCTGCAGCAGGGTGTGTTCCCCCTCTCTGGACACAGGTGTGAGCAGGAGCATCTCTGTCCAGCTGCCAGCCCCAAAGCTGTCTTGGAGAGCTGTGAATTCAAAGGCCTTCCAGCACACACGTCTCACATCTTACCTGTCTGCTGTGTTTCAACTCTTGGCAATATGCATTTGCCTCTTGCTTGCTGGAAGCTGCTGCGGCCCAGAGGGCCAGCACCGAGCTGGGCTGTGTGGGCCAGGCAGCAGGGAGAGTCTTGGCTGCTCTTGGTGTGTGCGTGGCCTCAGGAAAGGCTTGGAAGCTTTGCCTCCCAAGGCGCCCTGCTCCCTGCCTCTTCCTCTGCATCTTGGAGAGAACAAGGCAGGCATTTCTGGCAGCTGGGCATTAGCAGGCCTTCAAATGGGGGCGTCTTGTGGAGCAGGCCCAGCTGAGACACCCTGAGAGGAGCCCAGCGCTCCTTGCCCCTCTCCGCTGACACGTGAGCCTTGTCTGCTTTCGGGATGACCCTGGCTGTGTCAGGGGGTGCTACGTGGACACGAGACAGTCGGTCCTGTCCTGCTGGGTCCCAGCAGTGCCTGGCAGCAGTCCTGCCTCCCCGTCAGGATGCCGGCCAAGAGAGGTCCTGGAAGCTGAGGGAGCTGATCTGAAGCTTGCGCGGGTGCCTGCAGCTCAAGGCCAAGGGCCTTCCCTCAGGATACAGCAGTCCTGAGAGGTCTCTAGAATTCAAAGAAATCAGCAGACAAATGCATTGTCCACCAAGAGCTCTTTTATTGGCAGGAGGTTAGGGCTCTGCACCCCAGCACGAGGCTTCTTTGCCACGTCCAAATTTCAGTGGGTTTCTGTAGGAATTCTATCAAAAATCCCTTCCGTCTTTAGACTGCTGAGGTGATTCCATAGGCAGGGGCTTAGAAGGAAACACTTTGCGTCAGAATCCTAGACTTGAACCTAGTGTCTACCTGCTGGCCAGGAGGAGTCTCAGCGCACCAAAGCAGCTCATCTTCCTCATGCCTTCCCTGCACAGGGCTGATTCTGTAGCCACCCTTAGGTCTTCCCGAAGGCTATGTCTCAAGCTTTTTGTCAAGTCACTCTCATGTCAAGTTAGGCTTCCAGGTTTTTCTGATGTTCACTGGTGCTAAGGACTTCTGGATATCTGTGCTAAGTCCTCTTCACTTCTGTCAATTGCTTGTGCTTCCTTCCATCGAACAAAGGCCTTGTTTCATTCCTCAATGTGCCTGATGCTGGCCCATGTCTTTTGGCACTGCTTGCTTTCCTGTGGCATGTTCTACCTGCCCCCGAGAGTAAAGAGGGAGCTGGAGAAGGAGCTTGCCAGGCTGCTCTCCATCCTTTAGCAGCAGTCCTGCTGAAGCGGCCAAGTCGGAGCTGAGCGCAAATGGACCAGCCGTGCACGGGAAGGGTGGGTGGGAAGGATGATCCAGGAACTGTAGGCCTGGCAGCCTGAGCTTGCTAGCGGGGAAGGCCTTGGAGCACATCCTCCTGAGTGCCATGCCACGGCACGTGCAGGGAACCAGGGGGTGGCAAAGCTCTGCGCAGGCATGGGGACAGCTGCGGGTCTTGGCAGGGTGTTGAGCTGGGGTTGGTGCTGCTGGGCGTGTTGGGGAAGGAGTTGTCTGGAAGGTGAGAAGTCTAGGCTGGAACTGGGGTCACTTTGAAGGCAGCACCTGTGCTATGGCACAGCTTTGGTGATGGAGGACTGAAGGAATAGCTGGGACTTTTTCTCTTAGTCATCCTGCTTCTCCTGCAGAGAAGAAGAGGGGAGAGCTCTACTTTCTTGGCCACTTTGATATCTGGAGCAGGGGGAGGATTAGCCCTCTTGCAATCTACTCATTTGTTTGGGCTACTTTTGTAGCACTGAGTGGACTTTCATTCCTGGAGAGCTTTGATTCCCTAAGAGAATCAGGTTCTTCTCATGCCTTCCTAGGAAAATGTTTGAAACCAAAGCAAGGCCTTTATTTTGTCTCTGTGTGGTCTTCTGCTTTGCAAAGTGACATGCAGTGGATGACCTTAAGGCAAAGGTGTTGCTGCTGTAATTGATACATAGTATTAAATTCCTGGATTAAAATTGTGTGTCTTAAAACTTTGCAGTGGAAGGTAAAATCCCCAGAATTGCTGGAAACACTTCCAGGGCCTCTCTTTGCATACCACAGTCTTTTCACAGTCCAAAGGTGTTACCTGGACATCTGCCAGAGAGATAAGCGGGAAAGGTCCCATGAAGCATGGGCGGACCACATCTTCACAGTTCATCAGGAGATCCCATACCAATCTGGGCGGAGGGCAACAGAAACCTTCTGACAGAAGATTCGGAGACTTTTCATGCAGACGTCTTTTCAATTTCTCAGGAAACTCTTTCAGATATCCCTTGCGGACACCAGACATTTCAATGATTCTCTTATGTACATGATGTCATGCTCTTCGGGTTCTTTGTTACCGTCTTGTTTTTGCCTCAGGGTAGAAAAATGGTCTCAAACACCTCCCCTGAGACCCCGAATTTGTGGGCAGTACTCCGGAGGAGAACCCTGTGCTGCTCCCGGATTGACCACCCAACATTTGATCGATGTTGTCCTGATTTATCGTGGCATTTCCCGAAATTGCTTTTCAAATTTGTTAACTAAATCTTTGATTTTGGAAATTAGCTCTGATCATTTCTAACACTGCTTTGAGATGGGAAGGAAACTTGCAAATCTATCAGGTTCTCAGGCCATTGCTCTTAATTTAGCAAGTTGGCAACTTTTTGCAACTACTTGAGTTGAGTAATGGGAAGAAAAGCTTTCCCGAGTTGAGGATTCTTAAATGCCAGCTCCTTCTATGCCTCTGCTGCCAGGGTGATTTTGTGCTTCAGGAAATCACTCCAAGTAGAAAACAATTTCAGCATGGAGTAAGAGCTTCTGACAGAGACCAAGTGTTGCCAGCACTTGCTCCAGGTGCTCCTGCCAACATCCCCTGTAGGAAGGAGCCCAGCCGCCAGGGCCCGTTGGCTTTGGCTGCCCTGTGGCAGAGAAGCGCCCCGGGGCAGAGGTCTCTGGGGCAGGAGATGGCACCAGCGCTTGCCAGGGCTCGGGGGGGCGGCAGCTCTGCTTGGGCGGGGGCTCCGTCACGCCTGCCGATTTCAGCGCTGCCCTGGCCCCAGGGGTCAGAGCAGTGCCCGTGCCCCGGCCCACAGGTTCCTCATCTGTGTCACACCCGCGGGTTTAGGACGGCCACCGGCTGGGACGTGTCCCAGGGAGGCCGTGCCAGCTTCTGTGCGAGGCCCCGTGCCCTTCCCGCTGCGGCTGCATCGGCGGCCCTGGGGGCTCCTTCTGCTGCCCTGAGCCCGCAGAGCAGGGCAGCGTTTGCCCATGGATTGAGCCGCTGCGAAAAATGCTGTCTCAGGGCTGTCTTAGACACTTGGGGAGAGGGGTTCCTTCCAACCTGGGCCACTTTGGCTGGGCTGGGAGCGGCCCCAGGGCAGGTGGCAGTGTGTGCATTGGCCCTTTGTGACGCGGTGCAGCAGCGCGGTCACCGTGGCATTGAACGGCACAGGGTGTCCAAGGACCCTTTGTGACACGTGGGGACATAGGTGCTGGCGGTGACGCAGCCAGGCCACATTCCTTGGAGCAGGCGACGGGACAGGACGCGCCAGAGCGGTGCTGTGAGGAGCCCCCGCACAGCGCACTCGTTTGTGCCTGACCCAGAGCTTCTACAAGGAGTGAGTTGTGCAGCTGACCTCAGGGCCAAACTGCACGACTTGGTGACTCGGAGGCTTTCCAAGTCATCTCTTATCCCTGTGGCCTGTGGCCTCCAGGCCGGACTGTGGGATTTGGTGACTTGAATCATCTACGAGGAACCTCCTGTCATCGTGGCAGGAGCCCTTGAGACCAGAGTGCAGGACTTGCTGTCCTGCAGCCTTCCTGAGGCTTCTTCTGCCACAGGCGCTTTCAAGGCGCAAGTGCACAACTTGTTGCCTCAGTGCTTTCCTGAGGCATCTCTCTTGAAAGGTGCTGTGGCATGGCGGGCAGATTTCTCGGCCTGTCCAAAGTATTCAGGGGGAAAAAAAGCAAAGGCCCTGGAGCTACCCCAGCACAAGAGCCTGAAGAGCCCGAGCGGATCCAGACACTACAGGATGGTGAGTGGCACAGCTGGGCCACAGGGCTGATGGCTGCAGCCAACGTGGCCCCATCCCGTCCCGTCCCTATCGCAGCCTGGGGAGGGCAGGGCTGGGCTGTGTTCTCCGGCCTCTCCCGCAGCCCCTCAGCTCTGGCTGCTCTCGCTCTTTGCCAGATGCAGCCACGGACGGCACACAAGAGCAGAGGCCTGCCGGTGGAAGCTTCCGCAGGACACTGAAGGTACCTGCAGCCATCCCCGCCTGGGCTGGGCCTGCTGTCACTGCTCAGCCGAGCACCGCGCTTGGAGCAGTCCATGGAACACGTCTCTCTTCCCTGTCCTTTGTTCTCCTGCAGATGATCCGAGAATTCCTGCGCATTCGGCGTAGAAACACCGGCACCAGGGCAGCTGAGGGCTCAGCTGAGCCTGACTGTGGGCTGACCGAGCCCCAGGCAGAGCCTGATGTCAACACAGATTTGGCTGAGCCCTCAGAAAATTTTGACACTGCGTTGAATGATCAAAGGGCAAGGGCTGACAAGGCAGTGGCTGAGGATGTGGCCCTCCAAACGGCTGACACTGGAGAGACTCAGGGCATCAGAGATACTGGCGCCACGGCCTCTCCCACTGCCATTCCTGCTCCCACTGAGGATTTTATCCAGAAGAGTGGTATTTCTTCTGAGCAGCAGGTAAACAGCCTGGGGCCGGGGCTAGAGGCCTCCCAGGATTGTGTGTCATCTCCAGCCACGGCCACTGGGCCCCCTCAGCCTTTGAGGCCGGCACAGCGTGGCAGGAAGGGAAGCGATTCTTGGGGGAAGCTGGTGAAGTTGCTCTCCTAGACAGCGGCCCAAGTCTTCCCCATGCCCTTTCCAGGTGCCAGCCATTGTAAAGAAGATGCACCAGAATCTTGCATCGCATAGAAATGTGGATACCAGGCTGCCCATGAACATCGTGAGGCTGGCCGAAGAACACCCAGCTGACGTGGTGCTGACCCTCCTGCGCTGTGCCCCAACATGTGACAGGTATGGGCCCACCTGCCTGGAGAGCTCAGGCCTCCCCGGCCTTTAGGGCCATGGCCCTGCACGGCCCGTGCAATGGGCTCTGCCAGAGCGGCAAACAGGTCCGGGACCCTCGGGCCCCTCTGTTTCCCGAGCCTGCTGCCGTGCTCCCTCCCTGCCCTTCAGGGCACCGGGGCTCTGTCACCCGGCCCCCAGAGCCGCACAGGGCATGGTAGTGTGGCTGAGATGTCCCTGACACAGAGCTCTGATCCCACAGAGCTGCTGCAATGATGTGGAGAAGCATAGGCTCATCGAGTCTCACAGTGGAGATGGTTCTGCCAACACTGCTCTGTGTGATGGAGGATTGGCCTCTGCACAGCATGTTCACCTCCGATGGGGACAACGATGGCGTCTTTGCCCTGGCTGTGAGTTTCTGGGCATTTGCTCACCCCCAGGTCACCTCTCCAGCAGCTCTCCATCCTCTCCCTGCCTCAGGCCCTGGGCTGAAACCTGGCCTAAGGGCAGGCTCAGGGGGCACCAGGCCCGCTGCTCCCCCTGCGTCTCCCCTGGTGCCCTGCCACATGGACACCTCGCACTGAGCGCTCTCCTTGGCAACTTCTTTTGCAGGCAACTCTGGTGGTGTGGGTGATTCTCCAGGTGCCTGAGTGCCACGAGGCTATGACCCTTTATTCCTCCCGCCTCTTTGTGGCTTTGCTTTTCCATGTTGTCATCACCACACAGCAGATGCCACCACAGGAAGTCGATCGCTTCTGGAGAGCGTGCCGAGAGGAACACCACCTTCCCAGCGACCCCAACAGGTCTCCGTCCTCCCGTCCTTCCCATGTCCTTGTGGCCAGTGCCAGTGCTCCCAATGTGACCCGGGCTTTGCTCTGCACACAGGTTTGCAGTGCAGGTCATGAAGTCCCTGCTCTGCCGGCTGGAGTGTGAGAATCAGGTGTTGGTTGTGGAGTCCAAGCATGGCTGGGACACCATGCTCTGTGCTAATACCCAGTACTATGCTGTGGCTCTGCTGGCCAGGTGAGACCCCCTGCTCCCTGCTGTCCCTGGAATTGGTGCCCTGTGCCCGGGCTGCCCCACACAGTCCCTGTGGTCATGGACCAGAGGGCCTCGTCACTTTAGGGACGGCCGAGCAGACTGAAAAAGGCTGGGAGAGGAGGGTGCACAGGAGTGGCCGCCTCCCAAAGCACCCACGTCCCCTCCAGGGATACTGGGGAAAGACTGCACTTCTGGGAGTCAGTCCTGTGAAAAGTGTGCCCCCCCCAGCTCAGGCTCTTTCTTCCTTTTTGCCCCTGACAGGGAGATGCGCCATGTCTTGATCCCTTTCTCTGCCTGCATCGCAACCCACTTGCTCCGGCTGCTCAGCATTGAGAAGCCAGGCTGCGATCTGCCTTTCCTGGCATTCCTTGTGGAGGTGAGCCTGAAGAGCAGCGCTGCCTGGCTGAGCTGCCTCCCAGCTCTCTGCCCTCTCGCAGCCGCATCCCTAGCCTCCTGGGATGGCACCAGTGCCCTGTGCTGCTGCTGCCTGGGGCTGGCCCTGGGCAGTTCTGGGCTCCTGCCAGCCGGGCCCTGTGCCACTGCCCTGTGCCTTTCAGGTCCTGGAGTGCCTGGACTTAACTAAATGTGGTGGCTGGGTCCTGAGGGTCGTGTCGAGGTACCTGCGGACCGAGTGCAGGAAGAGGTGTCGCCTGGCGCTCAAAGGCCTGCTGGTGCTCAGCAAGGATCCCCTGATGGTGAGAAGGGGGCAGCAGCTGAAGCTGCACTGGGGAGAGCAGCCCCATGGCCTGGCTGGGCTTCAGGAGCTGAGGCAACTGCTCCCAGCTCTCCTGCCTCAGCTGCCCGAGTGCTTTGGGACAGGCCTTTGGTGTCTGGGCCCTGCGGCAGCAGGCTGGGCTTGCAGTGCCAGGGCGCTGTCGCTGGTGCAGCTGTTCACGGCTTCACAGCGCAGCCTTGTGTTCCACACAGGCCAGAAGAATGTGCTGCCTGTCTGAAAGCTTTGTGGATCTGCTGGCTGATGAAGACGGAGTGGTGGTTGCCCTGACCCTTCGTGTGCTTACTAATATGCTGGAGAGCGAAAACATCCTGGTATCCAGCACCACCGCCCCAAAGCTGGCTGAGGCACTCCTGGCGCTCTTTAACAGTGTAAGGTTCTGCAACCCGAGCCACAGGCATTGGGTGCTGCCCAGAAACCGTGTGCTGTCTGCATTTTCAGGCCTTTGCCTAGGTGGGCCTGGAGTAATTGATGCTTAGGTTTTTTCCTTTCCTCTAGGAAAATAGCTACATGCAACTGCTCTCCATGGACCTCTTCTGTAAGGTGATGGAGTTGGTAGTGAAGGAGGGAAAAAAGCCCCTGAAGGCAACTGTCAACAAGAGCCTGTACCTACTTTTAATCTACTGCCATGATGAGAACTGGCGTGTGGCAAATGTGAGGTTTTGTGCATCCCTGGGACGGGGGCTCAGCTGCCTCCTGCCCTGCTGCAGGAGGAGGAGGAGGCTGCGTCCTCCTCCAGGCCTTGGCACAGGGATGCGAGTCCTTGTGCCCTGGGCTGTGGTGCCATCTCTGCATCTCTGCTGCTCTCCAGACCTCTCGGGAAACCCTGCATTGTGCGGCCAAGTTCCTGAAGAGGAGGGATCTCCAGGAGCTACTGACAAAGGAACAACCGTTGACTATCGATGACTGTAAGGTAAGGATGGCTTGGAGAAGTGGCAGCCTCAGCCTGGAGAAGATCCGTGGCCGCGGGGCTGGCAGCCGTGGCCCCTGCCCAGTGCTGCACCCGGGGGCTCCAGCCTGCGCCCCACACGCCGCTGCCTTCCCTGGGCCCCGCGGGCTCTTCTCCAGGCTCCTGCGGCCCCGAGCCGGGTGCCCGTGGAGTCCCGGCCCAGCGGGGCTGCGGGCACGGGGCGGCACCGCGGCTCCCCGGGCAGCAGCCGGCCCTCTGCCCCCTCCAGAGCCCGGCGCCAGCGGCTGCTGGCCGGGCCTCAGGGCCGTGCGGGCAGGGGAGGCCGGGGCTGGGCGCGGCCAGAGCCCGGCCCAGGGGCTGAGCCCGCGCCAACCCTTCCCTCCTGCCGCTCTCTCCAGCTGGCAGACGACAGGATGCGAGCGGCCGAGTACCTGCGCCGGGCCCTGCCCTACCTGGAGAACCCGCAGGAGTCCCTGCCAGAGGCGGCCATGCGGTTCATGGGTGAGCCACGAGCCCGGGCTCCCTCCCCGGCCCGCCGCAGCTCGGCCCCGGCCCCGGCTGCTGCTGCCGCGGCTGCAGCGGCATCCGGGCCCGGCGCCGTGGAGCCCCGCCTGCCCTCGGGGCTGCTGCCGCCCTCTGGCAGCCGTGCCCTGGGGCGGCAGCAGGCGGCAAGGGCCCGGGCTGAGCCCTGCCGGGGCAGGAGGCCGTGTGGCCACAGGGCTGGCAGCGGCGCTGGCAGGGAGCCGTGCCGCTGGGGCCGTGACACGCTCTCTGAGGGGGCAGCCAGGACAGCTTCACCTTCTCAGTCAGGGTGAGTGAGGGCAGCGGGCCGTCAGCGGCTCTGGCGGGGGAAGCTGCACTGCCCGGGCAGACAGCTGCAATCCCCGGCTCTGGAGGCCTTTGCTCCTTGTGTGGACGAGGGCTGGAGAGGGCACAACGCACAGAGATTTCAGGGGCACGTGGGGGATTCGTGGCAAGGACCTTCGGGCTGATCCCAATGTCTCCTGCTTGCTTCTGGGTGGGATGGTTCTGGCAGGAAGATCCCCTAGGATTCCCACTGATCCAGCCTCTGACCATGGCTCTGTTCTTCGCTCTTGCAGCCCTTCAAACCCAGAGGCAAGACAGCAGCCCGTCATGCTCTAAACCTGCAAAATGAAGCCCGCTTTCCCCAGAAAGCTAAACAACTGGGGACATCTTCTGAATCTAGCGAATTGGTGTCCCAAGAACACACCAGGAGACACTGAAGAGGACACCATCTCTCAGTGCTGCTGGAGCTCCACGCACAGCTGAGGCTGAGCACAATTCTCCTGGCTTCACACCTCTCCCTCTTTGTAGTTAGCTCCCTCCCTCCAGCCCTCAGACCCTGCCCATGCCCTTTTTTTCCCTCCACTCTCCACCCCTTTGGACTTATCCTTACCTCCCAGCCCTCAGACCCTGCCCATCCCCCCTTATTCCCTCCCAGCTCATCCCTTTGCTTCGCCTTGAATTAATAAACACTTTGGCTTCTTCACTTTACCTGCGTCTCTGTGGAGCTGAAGCGGCGTAAAAACCTGAGCCCTGGCACACACAGGCCCCTGCTGCCGTCCTCTTGCGCGCCGTCTTTTGTGCAGAGACACAGAGGAGCGAGGCCGCGTCAGGCTGGAAAGGTGCCTGTGCTGAAGGTCCAGTTCCACAACACTGTGCAGTTTAAGGTCCTACTGAGCAGCCTGAAGCTCCCGGATTTTGGGAGAGCCAACCTGAGGACGCTCTGAAGCCAGCTGTGAGGGATTCCATGGCAAGCATCTACAGAGGGCAAAGGAGCTTGGAATGCTGGAAGCTTTCAAGAATAGCCTGCTGAAAGCACAGCAGGGCTCCATCCCTGCACAGGGTCGGGGAGATGGCAGAAGCAGAGACCATCAGGCCTTAACAGGGAGCTTGGGGTGTGCCTAAGGGCAAGTGAAGCAGCAGCAGCAGCAGCACGGTGGCCGAGACTCGGACGCGTGACCCGGCCAATGGCCCCAGCGCCGTCAGGCAGTGCCGGGATCCCGGCTGCGGTTCTGGTGCCCAGAGCTGAGGAATCGCAGCCCCTGCCTCAGAGGCTGCCAGAAAGCCAAGCGAGTGAGAGCAGAGGGAGGGCAGCCTTCCAGTCTCTCCTGGGCATGGCCGCAAAGCAGCCCCTGCTTCTCCTTCCTCTGCCCGTGTTTGGGGTGTGCTGATAGCAGCGCCAGCCAGGTTGCGCTCTGTCTTCCAAAGGCTGTGGAGAGCGGGCATGAAAAGTGCTGCGTGCACAGCGGAGAGTCCTGGAAGGTGCTGGCGAGAGCGTCCTGCGGGATCAGGGCTCTCTGGTCTCTGGCCAGGAAGAGCCTGCTTTTGCTGCTGTGAGCGCAGGCAGGAGTGGAGGCAGCGGGCAGCTTGTGTTTGTAGAGGGCCTGGGGCTGCATGTGTCAACCTCCAGCTGGAATCACACTGGGGGAAATGCCAGCTAGAGCTGGAGCGCCTGTCCAGAAAGGACCAGAAAGGAATTCAGCCTTGCCAGGGTTTCTTAAGAGTGTCTTGGTGTTCCCCAGGAAAGCTTCCAATCTGGGGAAAGGCCTCTGGGGGAAAGGGCCTTGCTGCTGAAGGAAAGCGTTTTCCTAGGAGCTCCCCGTGATGTAGGAAGAACTGTCCCCGTTTGGCTCTCTGTGGTCCTTTCAGTCCCTGAGGCCCGTTGCACTTGGCAGATGGACAAGGGAAGGGAGAAGGCTGTGAAAAGCAGGTTTGGAATCCAGCTGAACCTGCAGAGACCAAGGCAAGCGCCTGCAGCAGGGTGTGTTCCCCCTCTCTGGACACAGGTGTGAGCAGGAGCATCTCTGTCCAGCTGCCAGCCCCAAAGCTGTCTTGGAGAGCTATGAATTCAAAGGCTTTCCAGCACACACGTCTCACATCTTACCTGTCTGCTGTGTTTCAACTCTTGGCAATATGCATTTGCCTCTTGCTTGCTGGAAGCTGCTGCGGCCCAGAGGGCCAGCACCGAGCTGGGCTGTGTGGGCCAGGCAGCAGGGAGAGTCTTGGCTGCTCTTGGTGTGTGCGTGGCCTCAGAAAAGGCTTGGAAGCTTTGCCTCCCAAGGCGCCCTGCTCCCTGCCTCTTCCTCTGCATCTTGGAGAGAACAAGGCAGGCATTTCTGGCAGCTGGGCATTAGCAGGCCTTCAAATGGGGGCGTCTTGTGGAGCAGGCCCAGCTGAGACACCCTGAGAGGAGCCCAGCGCTCCTTGCCCCTCTCCGCTGACACGTGAGCCTTGTCTGCTTTCGGGATGACCCTGGCTGTGTCAGGGGGTGCTACGTGGACACGAGACAGCCGGTCCTGTCCTGCTGGGTCCCAGCAGTGCCTGGCAGCAGTCCTGCCTCCCCGTCAGGATGCCGGCCAAGAGAGGTCCTGGAAGCTGAGGGAGCTGATCTGAAGCTTGCGCGGGTGCCTGCAGCTCAAGGCCAAGGGCCTTCCCTCAGGATAGAGCAGTCCTGAGAGGTCTCTAGAATTCAAAGAAATCAGCAGACAAATGCATTGTCCACCAAGAGCTCTTTTATTGGCAGGAGGTTAGGGCTCTGCACCCCAGCACGAGGCTTCTTTGCCACGTCCAAATTTCAGTGGGTTTCTGTAGGAATTCTATCAAAAATCCCTTCCGTCTTTAGACTGCTGAGGTGATTCCATAGGCAGGGGCTTAGAAGGAAACACATTGCGTCAGAATCCTAGACTTGAACCTAGTGTCTACCTGCTGGCCAGGAGGAGTCTCAGCGCACCAAAGCAGCTCATCTTCCTCATGCCTTCCCTGCACAGGGCTGATTCTGTAGCCACCCTTAGGTCTTCCCGAAGGCTATGTCTCAAGCTTTTTGTCAAGTCACTCTCATGTCAAGTTAGGCTTCCAGGTTTTTCTGATGTTCACTGGTGCTAAGGACTTCTGGATATCTGTGCTAAGTCCTCTTCACTTCTGTCAATTGCTTGTGCTTCCTTCCATCGAACAAAGGCCTTGTTTCATTCCTCAATGTGCCTGATGCTGGCCCATGTCTTTTGGCACTGCTTGCTTTCCTGTGGCATGTTCTACCTGCCCCCGAGAGTAAAGAGGGAGCTGGAGAAGGAGCTTGCCAGGCTGCTCTCCATCCTTTAGCAGCAGTCCTGCTGAAGCGGCCAAGTCGGAGCTGAGCGCAAATGGACCAGCCGTGCACGGGAAGGGTGGGTGGGAAGGATGATCCAGGAACTGTAGGCCTGGCAGCCTGAGCTTGCTAGCGGGGAAGGCCTTGGAGCACATCCTCCTGAGTGCCATGCCACGGCACGTGCAGGGAACCAGGGGGTGGCAAAGCTCTGCGCAGGCATGGGGACAGCTGCGGGTCTTGGCAGGGTGTTGAGCTGGGGTTGGTGCTGCTGGGCGTGTTGGGGAAGGAGTTGTCTGGAAGGTGAGAAGTCTAGGCTGGAACTGGGGTCACTTTGAAGGCAGCACCTGTGCTATGGCACAGCTTTGGTGATGGAGGACTGAAGGAATAGCTGGGACTTTTTCTCTTAGTCATCCTGCTTCTCCTGCAGAGAAGAAGAGGGGAGAGCTCTACTTTCTTGGCCACTTTGATATCTGGAGCAGGGGGAGGATTAGCCCTCTTGCAATCTACTCATTTGTTTGGGCTACTTTTGTAGCACTGAGTGGACTTTCATTCCTGGAGAGCTTTGATTCCCTAAGAGAATCAGGTTCTTCTCATGCCTTCCTAGGAAAATGTTTGAAACCAAAGCAAGGCCTTTATTTTGTCTCTGTGTGGTCTTCTGCTTTGCAAAGTGACATGCAGTGGATGACCTTAAGGCAAAGGTGTTGCTGCTGTAATTGATACATAGTATTAAATTCCTGGATTAAAATTGTGTGTCTTAAAACTTTGCAGTGGAAGGTAAAATCCCCAGAATTGCTGGAAACACTTCCAGGGCCTCTCTTTGCATACCACAGTCTTTTCACAGTCCAAAGGTGTTACCTGGACATCTGCCAGAGAGATAAGCGGGAAAGGTCCCATGAAGCATGGGCGGACCACATCTTCACAGTTCATCAGGAGATCCCATACCAATCTGGGCGGAGGGCAACAGAAACCTTCTGACAGAAGATTCGGAGACTTTTCATGCAGACGTCTTTTCAATTTCTCAGGAAACTCTTTCAGATATCCCTTGCGGACACCAGACATTTCAATGATTCTCTTATGTACATGATGTCATGCTCTTCGGGTTCTTTGTTACCGTCTTGTTTTTGCCTCAGGGTAGAAAAATGGTCTCAAACACCTCCCCTGAGACCCCGAATTTGTGGGCAGTACTCCGGAGGAGAACCCTGTGCTGCTCCCGGATTGACCACCCAACATTTGATCGATGTTGTCCTGATTTATCGTGGCATTTCCCGAAATTGCTTTTCAAATTTGTTAACTAAATCTTTGATTTTGGAAATTAGCTCTGATCATTTCTAACACTGCTTTGAGATGGGAAGGAAACTTGCAAATCTATCAGGTTCTCAGGCCATTGCTCTTAATTTAGCAAGTTGGCAACTTTTTGCAACTACTTGAGTTGAGTAATGGGAAGAAAAGCTTTCCCGAGTTGAGGATTCTTAAATGCCAGCTCCTTCTATGCCTCTGCTGCCAGGGTGATTTTGTGCTTCAGGAAATCACTCCAAGTAGAAAACAATTTCAGCATGGAGTAAGAGCTTCTGACAGAGACCAAGTGTTGCCAGCACTTGCTCCAGGTGCTCCTGCCAACATCCCCTGTAGGAAGGAGCCCAGCCGCCAGGGCCCGTTGGCTTTGGCTGCCCTGTGGCAGAGAAGCGCCCCGGGGCACAGGTCTCTGGGGCAGGAGATGGTACCAGCGTTGCCAGGGCTTGAGGGGCGGCAGCTCTGCTTGGGCGGGGGCTCCGTCACGCCTGCCGATTTCAGCGCTGCCCTGGCCCCAGGGGTCAGAGCAGTGCCCGTGCCCCGGCCCACAGGTTCCTCATCTGTGTCACACCCGCGGGTTTAGGACGGCCACCGGCTGGGACGTGTCCCAGGGAGGCCGTGCCAGCTTCTGTGCGAGGCCCCGTGCCCTTCCCGCTGCGGCTGCATCGGCGGCCCTGGGGGCTCCTTCTGCTGCCCTGAGCCCGCAGAGCAGGGCAGCGTTTGCCCATGGATTGAGCCGCTGCGAAAAATGCTGTCTCAGGGCTGTCTTAGACACTTGGGGAGAGGGGTTCCTTCCAACCTGGGCCACTTTGGCTGGGCTGGGAGCGGCCCCAGGGCAGGTGGCAGTGTGTGCATTGGCCCTTTGTGACGCGGTGCAGCAGCGCGGTCACCGTGGCATTGAACGGCACAGGGTGTCCAAGGACCCTTTGTGACACGTGGGGACATAGGTGCTGGCGGTGACGCAGCCAGGCCACATTCCTTGGAGCAGGCGACGGGACAGGACGCGCCAGAGCGGTGCTGTGAGGAGCCCCCGCACAGCGCACTCGTTTGTGCCTGACCCAGAGCTTCTACAAGGAGTGAGTTGTGCAGCTGACCTCAGGGCCAAACTGCACGACTTGGTGACTCGGAGGCTTTCCAAGTCATCTCTTATCCCTGTGGCCTGTGGCCTCCAGGCCGGACTGTGGGATTTGGTGACTTGAATCATCTACGAGGAACCTCCTGTCATCGTGGCAGGAGCCCTTGAGACCAGAGTGCAGGACTTGCTGTCCTGCAGCCTTCCTGAGGCTTCTTCTGCCACAGGCGCTTTCAAGGCGCAAGTGCACAACTTGTTGCCTCAGTGCTTTCCTGAGGCATCTCTCTTGAAAGGTGCTGTGGCATGGCGGGCAGATTTCTCGGCCTGTCCAAAGTGTTCAGGGGGAAAAAAAGCAAAGGCCCTGGAGCTACCCCAGCACAAGAGCCTGAAGAGCCCGAGCGGATCCAGACACTACAGGATGGTGAGTGGCACAGCTGGGCCACAGGGCTGATGGCTGCAGCCAACGTGGCCCCATCCCGTCCCGTCCCTATCGCAGCCTGGGGAGGGCAGGGCTGGGCTGTGTTCTCCGGCCTCTCCCGCAGCCCCTCAGCTCTGGCTGCTCTCGCTCTTTGCCAGATGCAGCCACGGACGGCACACAAGAGCAGAGGCCTGCCGGTGGAAGCTTCCGCAGGACACTGAAGGTACCTGCAGCCATCCCCGCCTGGGCTGGGCCTGCTGTCACTGCTCAGCCGAGCACCGCGCTTGGAGCAGTCCATGGAACACGTCTCTCTTCCCTGTCCTTTGTTCTCCTGCAGATGATCCGAGAATTCCTGCGCATTCGGCGTAGAAACACCGGCACCAGGGCAGCTGAGGGCTCAGCTGAGCCTGACTGTGGGCTGACCGAGCCCCAGGCAGAGCCTGATGTCAACACAGATTTGGCTGAGCCCTCAGAAAATTTTGACACTGCGTTGAATGATCAAAGGGCAAGGGCTGACAAGGCAGTGGCTGAGGATGTGGCCCTCCAAACGGCTGACACTGGAGAGACTCAGGGCATCAGAGATACTGGCGCCACGGCCTCTCCCACTGCCATTCCTGCTCCCACTGAGGATTTTATCCAGAAGAGTGGTATTTCTTCTGAACAGCAGGTAAACAGCCTGGGGCCGGGGCTAGAGGCCTCCCAGGATTGTGTGTCATCTCCAGCCACGGCCACTGGGCCCCCTCAGCCTTTGAGGCCGGCACAGCGTGGCAGGAAGGGAAGCGATTCTTGGGGGAAGCTGGTGAAGTTGCTCTCCTAGACAGCGGCCCAAGTCTTCCCCATGCCCTTTCCAGGTGCCAGCCATTGTAAAGAAGATGCACGAGAATCTTGCATCGCATAGAAATGTGGATACCAGGCTGCCCATGAACATCGTGAGGCTGGCCGAAGAACACCCAGCTGACGTGGTGCTGACCCTCCTGCGCTGTGCCCCAACATGTGACAGGTATGGGCCCACCTGCCTGGAGAGCTCAGGCCTCCCCGGCCTTTAGGGCCATGGCCCTGCACGGCCCGTGCAATGGGCTCTGCCAGAGCGGCAAACAGGTCCGGGACCCTCGGGCCCCTCTGTTTCCCGAGCCTGCTGCCGTGCTCCCTCCCTGCCCTTCAGGGCACCGGGGCTCTGTCACCCGGCCCCCAGAGCCGCACAGGGCATGGTAGTGTGGCTGAGATGTCCCTGACACAGAGCTCTGATCCCACAGAGCTGCTGCAATGATGTGGAGAAGCATAGGCTCATCGAGTCTCACAGTGGAGAAGGTTCTGCCAACACTGCTCTGTGTGATGGAGGATTGGCCTCTGCACAGCATGTTCACCTCCGATGGGGACAACGATGGCGTCTTTGCCCTGGCTGTGAGTTTCTGGGCATTTGCTCACCCCCAGGTCACCTCTCCAGCAGCTCTCCATCCTCTCCCTGCCTCAGGCCCTGGGCTGAAACCTGGCCTAAGGGCAGGCTCAGGGGGCACCAGGCCCGCTGCTCCCCCTGCGTCTCCCCTGGTGCCCTGCCACATGGACACCTCGCACTGAGCGCTCTCCTTGGCAACTTCTTTTGCAGGCAACTCTGGTGGTGTGGGTGATTCTCCAGGTGCCTGAGTGCCACGAGGCTATGACCCTTTATTCCTCCCGCCTCTTTGTGGCTTTGCTTTTCCATGTTGTCATCACCACACAGCAGATGCCACCACAGGAAGTCGATCGCTTCTGGAGAGCGTGCCGAGAGGAACACCACCTTCCCAGCGACCCCAACAGGTCTCCGTCCTCCCGTCCTTCCCATGTCCTTGTGGCCAGTGCCAGTGCTCCCAATGTGACCCGGGCTTTGCTCTGCACACAGGTTTGCAGTGCAGGTCATGAAGTCCCTGCTCTGCCGGCTGGAGTGTGAGAATCAGGTGTTGGTTGTGGAGTCCAAGCATGGCTGGGACACCATGCTCTGTGCTAATACCCAGTACTATGCTGTGGCTCTGCTGGCCAGGTGAGACCCCCTGCTCCCTGCTGTCCCTGGAATTGGTGCCCTGTGCCCGGGCTGCCCCACACAGTCCCTGTGGTCATGGACCAGAGGGCCTCGTCACTTTAGGGACGGCCGAGCAGACTGAAAAAGGCTGGGAGAGGAGGGTGCACAGGAGTGGCCGCCTCCCAAAGCACCCACGTCCCCTCCAGGGATACTGGGGAAAGACTGCGCTTCTGGGAGTCAGTCCTGTGAAAAGTGTGCCCCCCCCAGCTCAGGCTCTTTCTTCCTTTTTGCCCCTGACAGGGAGATGCGCCATGTCTTGATCCCTTTCTCTGCCTGCATCGCAACCCACTTGCTCCGGCTGCTCAGCATTGAGAAGCCAGGCTGCGATCTGCCTTTCCTGGCATTCCTTGTGGAGGTGAGCCTGAAGAGCAGCGCTGCCTGGCTGAGCTGCCTCCCAGCTCTCTGCCCTCTCGCAGCCGCATCCCTAGCCTCCTGGGATGGCACCAGTGCCCTGTGCTGCTGCTGCCTGGGGCTGGCCCTGGGCAGTTCTGGGCTCCTGCCAGCCGGGCCCTGTGCCACTGCCCTGTGCCTTTCAGGTCCTGGAGTGCCTGGACTTAACTAAATGTGGTGGCTGGGTCCTGAGGGTCGTGTCGAGGTACCTGCGGACCGAGTGCAGGAAGAGGTGTCGCCTGGCGCTCAAAGGCCTGCTGGTGCTCAGCAAGGATCCCCTGATGGTGAGAAGGGGGCAGCAGCTGAAGCTGCACTGGGGAGAGCAGCCCCATGGGCTGGCTGGGCTTCAGGAGCTGAGGCAGCTGCTCCCAGCTCTCCTGCCTCAGCTGCCCGAGTGCTTTGGGACAGGCCTTTGGTGTCTGGGCCCTGCGGCAGCAGGCTGGGCTTGCAGTGCCAGGGCGCTGTCGCTGGTGCAGCTGTTCACGGCTTCACAGCGCAGCCTTGTGTTCCACACAGGCCAGAAGAATGTGCTGCCTGTCTGAAAGCTTTGTGGATCTGCTGGCTGATGAAGACGGAGTGGTGGTTGCCCTGACCCTTCGTGTGCTTACTAATATGCTGGAGAGCGAAAACATCCTGGTATCCAGCACCACCGCCCCAAAGCTGGCTGAGGCACTCCTGGCGCTCTTTAACAGTGTAAGGTTCTGCAACCCGAGCCACAGGCATTGGGTGCTGCCCAGAAACCGTGTGCTGTCTGCATTTTCAGGCCTTTGCCTAGGTGGGCCTGGAGTAATTGATGCTTAGGTTTTTTCCTTTCCTCTAGGAAAATAGCTACATGCAACTGCTCTCCATGGACCTCTTCTGTAAGGTGATGGAGTTGGTAGTGAAGGAGGGAAAAAAGCCCCTGAAGGCAACTGTCAACAAGAGCCTGTACCTACTTTTAATCTACTGCCATGATGAGAACTGGCGTGTGGCAAATGTGAGGTTTTGTGCATCCCTGGGACGGGGGCTCAGCTGCCTCCTGCCCTGCTGCAGGAGGAGGAGGAGGCTGCGTCCTCCTCCAGGCCTTGGCACAGGGATGCGGGTCCTTGTGCCCTGGGCTGTGGTGCCATCTCTGCATCTCTGCTGCTCTCCAGACCTCTCGGGAAACCCTGCATTGTGCGGCCAAGTTCCTGAAGAGGAGGGATCTCCAGGAGCTACTGACAAAGGAACAACCGTTGACTATCGATGACTGTAAGGTAAGGATGGCTTGGAGAAGTGGCAGCCTCAGCCTGGAGAAGATCCGTGGCCGCGGGGCTGGCAGCCGTGGCCCCTGCCCAGTGCTGCACCCGGGGGCTCCAGCCTGCGCCCCACACGCCGCTGCCTTCCCTGGGCCCCGCGGCTCTTCTCCAGGCTCCTGCGGGCCCGAGCCGGGTGCCCGTGGAGTCCCGGCCCAGCGGGGCTGCGGGCACGGGGCGGCACCGCGGCTCCCCGGGCAGCAGCCGGCCCTCTGCCCCCTCCAGAGCCCGGCGCCAGCGGCTGCTGGCCGGGCCTCAGGGCCGTGCGGGCAGGGGAGGCCGGGGCTGGGCACGGCCAGAGCCCGGCCCAGGGGCTGAGCCCGCGCCAACCCTTCCCTCCTGCCGCTCTCTCCAGCTGGCAGACGACAGGATGCGAGCGGTCGAGTACCTGCGCCGGGCCCTGCCCTACCTGGAGAACCCACAGGAGTCCCTGCCAGAGGCGGCCATGCGGTTCATGGGTGAGCCATGAGCCCGGGCTCCCTCCCCGGCCCGCCGCAGCTCGGCCCCGGCCCCGGCTGCTGCTGCCGCGGCTGCAGCGGCATCCGGGCCCGGCGCCGTGGAGCCCCGCCTGCCCTCGGGGCTGCTGCCGCCCTCTGGCAGCCGTGCCCTGGGGCGGCAGCAGGCGGCAAGGGCCCGGGCTGAGCCCTGCCGGGGCAGGAGGCCGTGTGGCCACAGGGCTGGCAGCGGCGCTGGCAGGGAGCCGTGCCGCTGGGGCCGTGACACGCTCTCTGAGGGGGCAGCCAGGACAGCTTCACCTTCTCAGTCAGGGTGAGTGAGGGCAGCGGGCCGTCAGCGGCTCTGGCGGGGGAAGCTGCACTGCCCGGGCAGACAGCTGCAATCCCCGGCTCTGGAGGCCTTTGCTCCTTGTGTGGACGAGGGCTGGAGAGGGCACAACGCACAGAGATTTCAGGGGCACGTGGGGGATTCGTGGCAAGGACCTTCGGGCTGATCCCAATGTCTCCTGCTTGCTTCTGGGTGGGATGGTTCTGGCAGGAAGATCCCCTAGGATTCCCACTGATCCAGCCTCTGACCATGGCTCTGTTCTTCGCTCTTGCAGCCCTTCAAACCCAGAGGCAAGACAGCAGCCCGTCATGCTCTAAACCTGCAAAATGAAGCCCGCTTTCCCCAGAAAGCTAAACAACTGGGGACATCTTCTGAATCTAGCGAATTGGTGTCCCAAGAACACACCAGGAGACACTGAAGAGGACACCATCTCTCAGTGCTGCTGGAGCTCCACGCACAGCTGAGGCTGAGCACAATTCTCCTGGCTTCACACCTCTCCCTCTTTGTAGTTAGCTCCCTCCCTCCAGCCCTCAGACCCTGCCCATGCCCTTTTTTTCCCTCCACTCTCCACCCCTTTGGACTTATCCTTACCTCCCAGCCCTCAGACCCTGCCCATCCCCCCTTATTCCCTCCCAGCTCATCCCTTTGCTTCGCCTTGAATTAATAAACACTTTGGCTTCTTCACTTTACCTGCGTCTCTGTGGAGCTGAAGCGGCGTAAAAACCTGAGCCCTGGCACACACAGGCCCCTGCTGCCGTCCTCTTGCGCGCCGTCTTTTGTGCAGAGACACAGAGGAGCGAGGCCGCGTCAGGCTGGAAAGGTGCCTGTGCTGAAGGTCCAGTTCCACAACACTGTGCAGTTTAAGGTCCTACTGAGCAGCCTGAAGCTCCCGGATTTTGGGAGAGCCAACCTGAGGACGCTCTGAAGCCAGCTGTGAGGGATTCCATGGCAAGCATCTACAGAGGGCAAAGGAGCTTGGAATGCTGGAAGCTTTCAAGAATAGCCTGCTGAAAGCACAGCAGGGCTCCATCCCTGCACAGGGTCGGGGAGATGGCAGAAGCAGAGACCATCAGGCCTTAACAGGGAGCTTGGGGTGTGCCTAAGGGCAAGTGAAGCAGCAGCAGCAGCAGCACGGTGGCCGAGACTCGGACGCGTGACCCGGCCAATGGCCCCAGCGCCGTCAGGCAGTGCCGGGATCCCGGCTGCGGTTCTGGTGCCCAGAGCTGAGGAATCGCAGCCCCTGCCTCAGAGGCTGCCAGAAAGCCAAGCGAGTGAGAGCAGAGGGAGGGCAGCCTTCCAGTCTCTCCTGGGCATGGCCGCAAAGCAGCCCCTGCTTCTCCTTCCTCTGCCCGTGTTTGGGGTGTGCTGATGGCAGCGCCAGCCAGGTTGCGCTCTGTCTTCCAAAGGCTGTGGAGAGCGGGCATGAAAAGTGCTGCGTGCACAGCGGAGAGTCCTGGAAGGTGCTGGCGAGAGCGTCCTGCGGGATCAGGGCTCTCTGGTCTCTGGCCGGGAAGAGCCTGCTTTTGCTGCTGTGAGCGCAGGCAGGAGTGGAGGCAGCGGGCAGCTTGTGTTTGTAGAGGGCCTGGGGCTGCATGTGTCAACCTCCAGCTGGAATCACACTGGGGGAAATGCCAGCTAGAGCTGGAGCGCCTGTCCAGAAAGGACCAGAAAGGAATTCAGCCTTGCCAGGGTTTCTTAAGAGTGTCTTGGTGTTCCCCAGGAAAGCTTCCAATCTGGGGAAAGGCCTCTGGGGGAAAGGGCCTTGCTGCTGAAGGAAAGCGTTTTCCTAGGAGCTCCCCGTGATGTAGGAAGAACTGTCCCCCTTTGGCTCTCTGTGGTCCTTTCAGTCCCTGAGGCCCGTTGCACTTGGCAGATGGACAAGGGAAGGGAGAAGGCTGTGAAAAGCAGGTTTGGAATCCAGCTGAACCTGCAGAGACCAAGGCAAGCGCCTGCAGCAGGGTGTGTTCCCCCTCTCTGGACACAGGTGTGAGCAGGAGCATCTCTGTCCAGCTGCCAGCCCCAAAGCTGTCTTGGAGAGCTATGAATTCAAAGGCTTTCCAGCACACACGTCTCACATCTTACCTGTCTGCTGTGTTTCAACTCTTGGCAATATGCATTTGCCTCTTGCTTGCTGGAAGCTGCTGCGGCCCAGAGGGCCAGCACCGAGCTGGGCTGTGTGGGCCAGGCAGCAGGGAGAGTCTTGGCTGCTCTTGGTGTGTGCGTGGCCTCAGAAAAGGCTTGGAAGCTTTGCCTCCCAAGGCGCCCTGCTCCCTGCCTCTTCCTCTGCATCTTGGAGAGAACAAGGCAGGCATTTCTGGCAGCTGGGCATTAGCAGGCCTTCAAATGGGGGCGTCTTGTGGAGCAGGCCCAGCTGAGACACCCTGAGAGGAGCCCAGCGCTCCTTGCCCCTCTGCGCTGACACGTGAGCCTTGTCTGCTTTCGGGATGACCCTGGCTGTGTCAGGGGCTGCTACGTAGACACGAGACAGCCGGTCCTGTCCTGCTGGGTCCCAGCAGTGCCTGGCAGCAGTCCTGCCTCCCCGTCAGGATGCCGGCCAAGAGAGGTCCTGGAAGCTGAGGGAGCTAATCTGAAGCTTGCGCGGGTGCCTGCAGCTCAAGGCCAAGGGCCTTCCCTCAGGATACAGCAGTCCTGAGAGGTCTCTAGAATTCAAAGAAATCAGCAGACAAATGCATTGTCCACCAAGAGCTCTTTTATTGGCAGGAGGTTAGGGCTCTGCACCCCAGCACGAGGCTTCTTTGCCACGTCCAAATTTCAGTGGGTTTCTGTAGGAATTCTATCAAAAATCCCTTCCGTCTTTAGACTGCTGAGGTGATTCCATAGGCAGGGGCTTAGAAGGAAACACTTTGCGTCAGAATCCTAGACTTGAACCTAGTGTCTACCTGCTGGCCAGGAGGAGTCTCAGCGCACCAAAGCAGCTCATCTTCCTCATGCCTTCCCTGCACAGGGCTGATTCTGTAGCCACCCTTAGGTCTTCCCGAAGGCTATGTCTCAAGCTTTTTGTCAAGTCACTCTCATGTCAAGTTAGGCTTCCAGGTTTTTCTGATGTTACCTGGTGCTAAGGACTTCTGGATATCTGTGCTAAGTCCTCTTCACTTCTGTCAATTGCTTGTGCTTCCTTCCATCGAACAAAGGCCTTGTTTCATTCCTCAATGTGCCTGATGCTGGCCCATGTCTTTTGGCACTGCTTGCTTTCCTGTGGCATGTTCTACCTGCCCCCGAGAGTAAAGAGGGAGCTGGAGAAGGAGCTTGCCAGGCTGCTCTCCATCCTTTAGCAGCAGTCCTGCTGAAGCGGCCAAGTCGGAGCTGAGCGCAAATGGACCAGCCGTGCACGGGAAGGGTGGGTGGGAAGGATGATCCAGGAACTGTAGGCCTGGCAGCCTGAGCTTGCTAGCGGGGAAGGCCTTGGAGCACATCCTCCTGAGTGCCATGCCACGGCACGTGCAGGGAACCAGGGGGTGGCAAAGCTCTGCGCAGGCATGGGGACAGCTGCGGGTCTTGGCAGGGTGTTGAGCTGGGGTTGGTGCTGCTGGGCGTGTTGGGGAAGGAGTTGTCTGGAAGGTGAGAAGTCTAGGCTGGAACTGGGGTCACTTTGAAGGCAGCACCTGTGCTATGGCACAGCTTTGGTGATGGAGGACTGAAGGAATAGCTGGGACTTTTTCTCTTAGTCATCCTGCTTCTCCTGCAGAGAAGAAGAGGGGAGAGCTCTACTTTCTTGGCCACTTTGATATCTGGAGCAGGGGGAGGATTAGCCCTCTTGCAATCTACTCATTTGTTTGGGCTACTTTTGTAGCACTGAGTGGACTTTCATTCCTGGAGAGCTTTGATTCCTTAAGAGAATCAGGTTCTTCTCATGCCTTCCTAGGAAAATGTTTGAAACCAAAGCAAGGCCTTTATTTTGTCTCTGTGTGGTCTTCTGCTTTGCAAAGTGACATGCAGTGGATGACCTTAAGGCAAAGGTGTTGCTGCTGTAATTGATACATAGTATTAAATTCCTGGATTAAAATTGTGTGTCTTAAAACTTTGCAGTGGAAGGTAAAATCCCCAGAATTGCTGGAAACACTTCCAGGGCCTCTCTTTGCATACCACAGTCTTTTCACAGTCCAAAGGTGTTACCTGGACATCTGCCAGAGAGATAAGCGGGAAAGGTCCCATGAAGCATGGGCTGACCACATCTTCACAGTTCATCAGGAGATCCCATACCAATCTGGGCGGAGGGCAACAGAAACCTTCTGACAGAAGATTCGGAGACTTTTCATGCAGACGTCTTTTCAATTTCTCAGGAAACTCTTTCAGATATCCCTTGCGGACACCAGACATTTCAATGATTCTCTTATGTACATGATGTCATGCTCTTCGGGTTCTTTGTTACCGTCTTGTTTTTGCCTCAGGGTAGAAAAATGGTCTCAAACACCTCCCCTGAGACCCCGAATTTGTGGGCAGTACTCCGGAGGAGAACCCTGTGCTGCTCCCGGATTGACCACCCAACATTTGATCGATGTTGTCCTGATTTATCGTGGCATTTCCCGAAATTGCTTTTCAAATTTGTTAACTAAATCTTTGATTTTGGAAATTAGCTCTGATCATTTCTAACACTGCTTTGAGATGGGAAGGAAACTTGCAAATCTATCAGGTTCTCAGGCCATTGCTCTTAATTTAGCAAGTTGGCAACTTTTTGCAACTACTTGAGTTGAGTAATGGGAAGAAAAGCTTTCCCGAGTTGAGGATTCTTAAATGCCAGCTCCTTCTATGCCTCTGCTGCCAGGGTGATTTTGTGCTTCAGGAAATCACTCCAAGTAGAAAGCAATTTCAGCATGGAGTAAGAGCTTCTGACAGAGACCAAGTGTTGCCAGCACTTGCTCCAGGTGCTCCTGCCAACATCCCCTGTAGGAAGGAGCCCAGCCGCCAGGGCCCGTTGGCTTTGGCTGCCCTGTGGCAGAGAAGCGCCCCGGGGCACAGGTCTCTGGGGCAGGAGATGGCACCAGCATTGCCAGGGCTCGGGGGGGCGGCAGCTCTGCTTGGGCGGGGGCTCCGTCACGCCTGCCGATTTCAGCGCTGCCCTGGCCCCAGGGGTCAGAGCAGTGCCCGTGCCCCGGCCCACAGGTTCCTCATCTGTGTCACACCCGCGGGTTTAGGACGG
Source organism: Chamaea fasciata (assembly GCF_029207755.1). Taxonomy (NCBI): domain Eukaryota; kingdom Metazoa; phylum Chordata; class Aves; order Passeriformes; family Sylviidae; genus Chamaea; species Chamaea fasciata. The sequence goes on from NW_027094127.1 coordinate 511,103, forward strand.
CCACCGGCTGGGACGTGTCCCAGGGAGGCCGTGCCAGCTTCTGTGCGAGGCCCCGTGCCCTTCCCGCTGCGGCTGCGTCGGCGGCCCTGGGGGCTCCTTCTGCTGCCCTGAGCCCGCAGAGCAGGGCAGCGTTTGCCCATGGATTGAGCCGCTGCGAAAAATGCTGTCTCAGGGCTGTCTTAGACACTTGGGGAGAGGGGTTCCTTCCAACCTGGGCCACTTTGGCTGGGCTGGGAGCGGCCCCAGGGCAGGTGGCAGTGTGTGCATTGGCCCTTTGTGACGCGGTGCAGCAGCGCGGTCACCGTGGCATTGAACGGCACAGGGTGTCCAAGGACCCTTTGTGACACGTGGGGACATAGGTGCTGGCGGTGACGCAGCCAGGCCACATTCCTTGGAGCAGGCGACGGGACAGGACGCGCCAGAGCGGTGCTGTGAGGAGCCCCCGCACAGCGCACTCGTTTGTGCCTGACCCAGAGCTTCTACAAGGAGTGAGTTGTGCAGCTGACCTCAGGGCCAAACTGCACGACTTGGTGACTCGGAGGCTTTCCAAGTCATCTCTTATCCCTGTGGCCTGTGGCCTCCAGGCCGGACTGTGGGATTTGGTGACTTGAATCATCTACGAGGAACCTCCTGTCATCGTGGCAGGAGCCCTTGAGACCAGAGTGCAGGACTTGCTGTCCTGCAGCCTTCCTGAGGCTTCTTCTGCCACAGGCGCTTTCAAGGCGCAAGTGCACAACTTGTTGCCTCAGTGCTTTCCTGAGGCATCTCTCTTGAAAGGTGCTGTGGCATGGCGGGCAGATTTCTCGGCCTGTCCAAAGTATTCAGGGGGAAAAAAAGCAAAGGCCCTGGAGCTACCCCAGCACAAGAGCCTGAAGAGCCCGAGCGGATCCAGACACTACAGGATGGTGAGTGGCACAGCTGGGCCACAGGGCTGATGGCTGCAGCCAACGTGGCCCCATCCCGTCCCGTCCCTATCGCAGCCTGGGGAGGGCAGGGCTGGGCTGTGTTCTCCGGCCTCTCCCGCAGCCCCTCAGCTCTGGCTGCTCTCGCTCTTTGCCAGATGCAGCCACGGACGGCACACAAGAGCAGAGGCCTGCCGGTGGAAGCTTCCGCAGGACACTGAAGGTACCTGCAGCCATCCCCGCCTGGGCTGGGCCTGCTGTCACTGCTCAGCCGAGCACCGCGCTTGGAGCACTCCATGGAACACGTCTCTCTTCCCTGTCCTTTGTTCTCCTGCAGATGATCCGAGAATTCCTGCGCATTCGGCGTAGAAACACCGGCACCAGGGCAGCTGAGGGCTCAGCTGAGCCTGACTGTGGGCTGACCGAGCCCCAGGCAGAGCCTGATGTCAACACAGATTTGGCTGAGCCCTCAGAAAATTTTGACACTGCGTTGAATGATCAAAGGGCAAGGGCTGACAAGGCAGTGGCTGAGGATGTGGCCCTCCAAACGGCTGACACTGGAGAGACTCAGGGCATCAGAGATACTGGCGCCACGGCCTCTCCCACTGCCATTCCTGCTCCCACTGAGGATTTTATCCAGAAGAGTGGTATTTCTTCTGAGCAGCAGGTAAACAGCCTGGGGCCGGGGCTAGAGGCCTCCCAGGATTGTGTGTCATCTCCAGCCACGGCCACTGGGCCCCCTCAGCCTTTGAGGCCGGCACAGCGTGGCAGGAAGGGAAGCGATTCTTGGGGGAAGCTGGTGAAGTTGCTCTCCTAGACAGCGGCCCAAGTCTTCCCCATGCCCTTTCCAGGTGCCAGCCATTGTAAAGAAGATGCACCAGAATCTTGCATCGCATAGAAATGTGGATACCAGGCTGCCCATGAACATCGTGAGGCTGGCCGAAGAACACCCAGCTGACGTGGTGCTGACCCTCCTGCGCTGTGCCCCAACATGTGACAGGTATGGGCCCACCTGCCTGGAGAGCTCAGGCCTCCCCGGCCTTTAGGGCCATGGCCCTGCACGGCCCGTGCAATGGGCTCTGCCAGAGCGGCAAACAGGTCCGGGACCCTCGGGCCCCTCTGTTTCCCGAGCCTGCTGCCGTGCTCCCTCCCTGCCCTTCAGGGCACCGGGGCTCTGTCACCCGGCCCCCAGAGCCGCACAGGGCATGGTAGTGTGGCTGAGATGTCCCTGACACAGAGCTCTGATCCCACAGAGCTGCTGCAATGATGTGGAGAAGCATAGGCTCATCGAGTCTCACAGTGGAGATGGTTCTGCCAACACTGCTCTGTGTGATGGAGGATTGGCCTCTGCACAGCATGTTCACCTCCGATGGGGACAACGATGGCGTCTTTGCCCTGGCTGTGAGTTTCTGGGCATTTGCTCACCCCCAGGTCACCTCTCCAGCAGCTCTCCATCCTCTCCCTGCCTCAGGCCCTGGGCTGAAACCTGGCCTAAGGGCAGGCTCAGGGGGCACCAGGCCCGCTGCTCCCCCTGCGTCTCCCCTGGGGCCCTGCCACATGGACACCTCGCACTGAGCGCTCTCCTTGGCAACTTCTTTTGCAGGCAACTCTGGTGGTGTGGGTGATTCTCCAGGTGCCTGAGTGCCACGAGGCTATGACCCTTTATTCCTCCCGCCTCTTTGTGGCTTTGCTTTTCCATGTTGTCATCACCACACAGCAGATGCCACCACAGGAAGTCGATCGCTTCTGGAGAGCGTGCCGAGAGGAACACCACCTTCCCAGCGACCCCAACAGGTCTCCGTCCTCCCGTCCTTCCCATGTCCTTGTGGCCAGTGCCAGTGCTCCCAATGTGACCCGGGCTTTGCTCTGCACACAGGTTTGCAGTGCAGGTCATGAAGTCCCTGCTCTGCCGGCTGGAGTGTGAGAATCAGGTGTTGGTTGTGGAGTCCAAGCATGGCTGGGACACCATGCTCTGTGCTAATACCCAGTACTATGCTGTGGCTCTGCTGGCCAGGTGAGACCCCCTGCTCCCTGCTGTCCCTGGAATTGGTGCCCTGTGCCCGGGCTGCCCCACACAGTCCCTGTGGTCATGGACCAGAGGGCCTCGTCACTTTAGGGACGGCCGAGCAGACTGAAAAAGGCTGGGAGAGGAGGGTGCACAGGAGTGGCCGCCTCCCAAAGCACCCACGTCCCCTCCAGGGATACTGGGGAAAGACTGCGCTTCTGGGAGTCAGTCCTGTGAAAAGTGTGCCCCCCCCAGCTCAGGCTCTTTCTTCCTTTTTGCCCCTGACAGGGAGATGCGCCATGTCTTGATCCCTTTCTCTGCCTGCATCGCAACCCACTTGCTCCGGCTGCTCAGCATTGAGAAGCCAGGCTGCGATCTGCCTTTCCTGGCATTCCTTGTGGAGGTGAGCCTGAAGAGCAGCGCTGCCTGGCTGAGCTGCCTCCCAGCTCTCTGCCCTCTCGCAGCCGCATCCCTAGCCTCCTGGGATGGCACCAGTGCCCTGTGCTGCTGCTGCCTGGGGCTGGCCCTGGGCAGTTCTGGGCTCCTGCCAGCCGGGCCCTGTGCCACTGCCCTGTGCCTTTCAGGTCCTGGAGTGCCTGGACTTAACTAAATGTGGTGGCTGGGTCCTGAGGGTCGTGTCGAGGTACCTGCGGACCGAGTGCAGGAAGAGGTGTCGCCTGGCGCTCAAAGGCCTGCTGGTGCTCAGCAAGGATCCCCTGATGGTGAGAAGGGGGCAGCAGCTGAAGCTGCACTGGGGAGAGCAGCCCCATGGGCTGGCTGGGCTTCAGGAGCTGAGGCAGCTGCTCCCAGCTCTCCTGCCTCAGCTGCCCGAGTGCTTTGGGACAGGCCTTTGGTGTCTGGGCCCTGCGGCAGCAGGCTGGGCTTGCAGTGCCAGGGCGCTGTCGCTGGTGCAGCTGTTCACGGCTTCACAGCGCAGCCTTGTGTTCCACACAGGCCAGAAGAATGTGCTGCCTGTCTGAAAGCTTTGTGGATCTGCTGGCTGATGAAGATGGAGTGGTGGTTGCTCTGACCCTCCGTGTCTTTACTAATATGCTGGAGAGCGAAGACATCCTGGTATCCAGCACCACCGCCCCAAAGCTGGCTGAGGCACTCCTGGCGCTCTTTAACAGTGTAAGGTTCTGCAACCCGAGCCACAGGCATTGGGTGCTGCCCAGAAACCGTGTGCTGTCTGCATTTTCAGGCCTTTGCCTAGGTGGGCCTGGAGTAATTGATGCTTAGGTTTTTTCCTTTCCTCTAGGAAAATAGCTACATGCAACTGCTCTCCATGGACCTCTTCTGTAAGGTGATGGAGTTGGTAGTGAAGGAGGGAAAAAAGCCCCTGAAGGCAACTGTCAACAAGAGCCTGTACCTACTTTTAATCTACTGCCATGATGAGAACTGGCGTGTGGCAAATGTGAGGTTTTGTGCATCCCTGGGACGGGGGCTCAGCTGCCTCCTGCCCTGCTGCAGGAGGAGGAGGAGGCTGCGTCCTCCTCCAGGCCTTGGCACAGGGATGCGGGTCCTTGTGCCCTGGGCTGTGGTGCCATCTCTGCATCTCTGCTGCTCTCCAGACCTCTCGGGAAACCCTGCATTGTGCGGCCAAGTTCCTGAAGAGGAGGGATCTCCAGGAGCTACTGACAAAGGAACAACCGTTGACTATCGATGACTGTAAGGTAAGGATGGCTTGGAGAAGTGGCAGCCTCAGCCTGGAGAAGATCCGTGGCCGTGGGGCTGGCAGCCGTGGCCCCTGCCCAGTGCTGCACCCGGGGGCTCCAGCCTGCGCCCCACACGCCGCTGCCTTCCCTGGGCCCCGCGGGCTCTTCTCCAGGCTCCTGCGGCCCCGAGCCGGGTGCCCGTGGAGTCCCGGCCCAGCGGGGCTGCGGGCACGGGGCGGCACCGCGGCTCCCCGGGCAGCAGCCGGCCCTCTGCCCCCTCCAGAGCCCGGCGCCAGCGGCTGCTGGCCGGGCCTCAGGGCCGTGCGGGCAGGGGAGGCCGGCGCTGGGCACGGCCAGAGCCCGGCCCAGGGGCTGAGCCCGCGCCAACCCTTCCCTCCTGCCGCTCTCTCCAGCTGGCAGACGACAGGATGCGAGCGGCCGAGTACCTGCTCCGGGCCCTGCCCTACCTGGAGAACCCGCAGGAGTCCCTGCCAGAGGCGGCCATGCGGTTCATGGGTGAGCCACGAGCCCGGGCTCCCTCCCCGGCCCGCCGCAGCTCGGCCCCGGCCCTGGCTGCTGCTGCCGCGGCTGCAGCGGCATCCGGGCCCGGCGCCGTGGAGCCCCGCCTGCCCTCGGGGCTGCTGCCGCCCTCTGGCAGCCGTGCCCTGGGGCGGCAGCAGGCGGCAAGGGCCCGGGCTGAGCCCTGCCGGGGCAGGAGGCCGTGTGGCCACAGGGCTGGCAGCGGCGCTGGCACGGAGCCGTGCCGCTGGGGCCGTGACACGCTCTCTGAGGGGGCAGCCAGGACAGCTTCACCTTCTCAGTCAGGGTGAGTGAGGGCAGCGGGCCGTCAGCGGCTCTGGCGGGGGAAGCTGCACTGCCCGGGCAGACAGCTGCAATCCCCGGCTCTGGAGGCCTTTGCTCCTTGTGTGGACGAGGGCTGGAGAGGGCACAACGCACAGAGATTTCAGGGGCACGTGGGGGATTCGTGGCAAGCACCTTCTGGCTGATCCCAATGTCTCCTGCTTGCTTCTGGGTGGGATGGTTCTGGCAGGAAGATCCCCTAGGATTCCCACTGATCCAGCCTCTGACCATGGCTCTGTTCTTCGCTCTTGCAGCCCTTCAAACCCAGAGGCAAGACAGCAGCCCGTCATGCTCTAAACCTGCAAAATGAAGCCCGCTTTCCCCAGAAAGCTAAACAACTGGGGACATCTTCTGAATCTAGCGAATTGGTGTCCCAAGAACACACCAGGAGACACTGAAGAGGACACCATCTCTCAGTGCTGCTGGAGCTCCACGCACAGCTGAGGCTGAGCACAATTCTCCTGGCTTCACACCTCTCCCTCTTTGTAGTTAGCTCCCTCCCTCCAGCCCTCAGACCCTGCCCATGCCCTTTTTTTCCCTCCACTCTCCACCCCTTTGGACTTATCCTTACCTCCCAGCCCTCAGACCCTGCCCATCCCCCCTTATTCCCTCCCAGCTCATCCCTTTGCTTCGCCTTGAATTAATAAACACTTTGGCTTCTTCACTTTACCTGCGTCTCTGTGGAGCTGAAGCGGCGTAAAAACCTGAGCCCTGGCACACACAGGCCCCTGCTGCCGTCCTCTTGCGCGCCGTCTTTTGTGCAGAGACACAGAGGAGCGAGGCCGCGTCAGGCTGGAAAGGTGCCTGTGCTGAAGGTCCAGTTCCACAACACTGTGCAGTTTAAGGTCCTACTGAGCAGCCTGAAGCTCCCGGATTTTGGGAGAGCCAACCTGAGGACGCTCTGAAGCCAGCTGTGAGGGATTCCATGGCAAGCATCTACAGAGGGCAAAGGAGCTTGGAATGCTGGAAGCTTTCAAGAATAGCCTGCTGAAAGCACAGCAGGGCTCCATCCCTGCACAGGGTCGGGGAGATGGCAGAAGCAGAGACCATCAGGCCTTAACAGGGAGCTTGGGGTGTGCCTAAGGGCAAGTGAAGCAGCAGCAGCAGCAGCACGGTGGCCGAGACTCGGACGCGTGACCCGGCCAATGGCCCCAGCGCCGTCAGGCAGTGCCGGGATCCCGGCTGCGGTTCTGGTGCCCAGAGCTGAGGAATCGCAGCCCCTGCCTCAGAGGCTGCCAGAAAGCCAAGCGAGTGAGAGCAGAGGGAGGGCAGCCTTCCAGTCTCTCCTGGGCATGGCCGCAAAGCAGCCCCTGCTTCTCCTTCCTCTGCCCGTGTTTGGGGTGTGCTGATGGCAGCGCCAGCCAGGTTGCGCTCTGTCTTCCAAAGGCTGTGGAGAGCGGGCATGAAAAGTGCTGCGTGCACAGCGGAGAGTCCTGGAAGGTGCTGGCGAGAGCGTCCTGCGGGATCAGGGCTCTCTGGTCTCTGGCCGGGAAGAGCCTGCTTTTGCTGCTGTGAGCGCAGGCAGGAGTGGAGGCAGCGGGCAGCTTGTGTTTGTAGAGGGCCTGGGGCTGCATGTGTCAACCTCCAGCTGGAATCACACTGGGGGAAATGCCAGCTAGAGCTGGAGCGCCTGTCCAGAAAGGACCAGAAAGGAATTCAGCCTTGCCAGGGTTTCTTAAGAGTGTCTTGGTGTTCCCCAGGAAAGCTTCCAATCTGGGGAAAGGCCTCTGGGGGAAAGGGCCTTGCTGCTGAAGGAAAGCGTTTTCCTAGGAGCTCCCCGTGATGTAGGAAGAACTGTCCCCCTTTGGCTCTCTGTGGTCCTTTCAGTCCCTGAGGCCCGTTGCACTTGGCAGATGGACAAGGGAAGGGAGAAGGCTGTGAAAAGCAGGTTTGGAATCCAGCTGAACCTGCAGAGACCAAGGCAAGCGCCTGCAGCAGGGTGTGTTCCCCCTCTCTGGACACAGGTGTGAGCAGGAGCATCTCTGTCCAGCTGCCAGCCCCAAAGCTGTCTTGGAGAGCTATGAATTCAAAGGCTTTCCAGCACACACGTCTCACATCTTACCTGTCTGCTGTGTTTCAACTCTTGGCAATATGCATTTGCCTCTTGCTTGCTGGAAGCTGCTGCGGCCCAGAGGGCCAGCACCGAGCTGGGCTGTGTGGGCCAGGCAGCAGGGAGAGTCTTGGCTGCTCTTGGTGTGTGCGTGGCCTCAGAAAAGGCTTGGAAGCTTTGCCTCCCAAGGCGCCCTGCTCCCTGCCTCTTCCTCTGCATCTTGGAGAGAACAAGGCAGGCATTTCTGGCAGCTGGGCATTAGCAGGCCTTCAAATGGGGGCGTCTTGTGGAGCAGGCCCAGCTGAGACACCCTGAGAGGAGCCCAGCGCTCCTTGCCCCTCTGCGCTGACACGTGAGCCTTGTCTGCTTTCGGGATGACCCTGGCTGTGTCAGGGGCTGCTACGTAGACACGAGACAGCCGGTCCTGTCCTGCTGGGTCCCAGCAGTGCCTGGCAGCAGTCCTGCCTCCCCGTCAGGATGCCGGCCAAGAGAGGTCCTGGAAGCTGAGGGAGCTAATCTGAAGCTTGCGCGGGTGCCTGCAGCTCAAGGCCAAGGGCCTTCCCTCAGGATACAGCAGTCCTGAGAGGTCTCTAGAATTCAAAGAAATCAGCAGACAAATGCATTGTCCACCAAGAGCTCTTTTATTGGCAGGAGGTTAGGGCTCTGCACCCCAGCACGAGGCTTCTTTGCCACGTCCAAATTTCAGTGGGTTTCTGTAGGAATTCTATCAAAAATCCCTTCCGTCTTTAGACTGCTGAGGTGATTCCATAGGCAGGGGCTTAGAAGGAAACACTTTGCGTCAGAATCCTAGACTTGAACCTAGTGTCTACCTGCTGGCCAGGAGGAGTCTCAGCGCACCAAAGCAGCTCATCTTCCTCATGCCTTCCCTGCACAGGGCTGATTCTGTAGCCACCCTTAGGTCTTCCCGAAGGCTATGTCTCAAGCTTTTTGTCAAGTCACTCTCATGTCAAGTTAGGCTTCCAGGTTTTTCTGATGTTACCTGGTGCTAAGGACTTCTGGATATCTGTGCTAAGTCCTCTTCACTTCTGTCAATTGCTTGTGCTTCCTTCCATCGAACAAAGGCCTTGTTTCATTCCTCAATGTGCCTGATGCTGGCCCATGTCTTTTGGCACTGCTTGCTTTCCTGTGGCATGTTCTACCTGCCCCCGAGAGTAAAGAGGGAGCTGGAGAAGGAGCTTGCCAGGCTGCTCTCCATCCTTTAGCAGCAGTCCTGCTGAAGCGGCCAAGTCGGAGCTGAGCGCAAATGGACCAGCCGTGCACGGGAAGGGTGGGTGGGAAGGATGATCCAGGAACTGTAGGCCTGGCAGCCTGAGCTTGCTAGCGGGGAAGGCCTTGGAGCACATCCTCCTGAGTGCCATGCCACGGCACGTGCAGGGAACCAGGGGGTGGCAAAGCTCTGCGCAGGCATGGGGACAGCTGCGGGTCTTGGCAGGGTGTTGAGCTGGGGTTGGTGCTGCTGGGCGTGTTGGGGAAGGAGTTGTCTGGAAGGTGAGAAGTCTAGGCTGGAACTGGGGTCACTTTGAAGGCAGCACCTGTGCTATGGCACAGCTTTGGTGATGGAGGACTGAAGGAATAGCTGGGACTTTTTCTCTTAGTCATCCTGCTTCTCCTGCAGAGAAGAAGAGGGGAGAGCTCTACTTTCTTGGCCACTTTGATATCTGGAGCAGGGGGAGGATTAGCCCTCTTGCAATCTACTCATTTGTTTGGGCTACTTTTGTAGCACTGAGTGGACTTTCATTCCTGGAGAGCTTTGATTCCTTAAGAGAATCAGGTTCTTCTCATGCCTTCCTAGGAAAATGTTTGAAACCAAAGCAAGGCCTTTATTTTGTCTCTGTGTGGTCTTCTGCTTTGCAAAGTGACATGCAGTGGATGACCTTAAGGCAAAGGTGTTGCTGCTGTAATTGATACATAGTATTAAATTCCTGGATTAAAATTGTGTGTCTTAAAACTTTGCAGTGGAAGGTAAAATCCCCAGAATTGCTGGAAACACTTCCAGGGCCTCTCTTTGCATACCACAGTCTTTTCACAGTCCAAAGGTGTTACCTGGACATCTGCCAGAGAGATAAGCGGGAAAGGTCCCATGAAGCATGGGCTGACCACATCTTCACAGTTCATCAGGAGATCCCATACCAATCTGGGCGGAGGGCAACAGAAACCTTCTGACAGAAGATTCGGAGACTTTTCATGCAGACGTCTTTTCAATTTCTCAGGAAACTCTTTCAGATATCCCTTGCGGACACCAGACATTTCAATGATTCTCTTATGTACATGATGTCATGCTCTTCGGGTTCTTTGTTACCGTCTTGTTTTTGCCTCAGGGTAGAAAAATGGTCTCAAACACCTCCCCTGAGACCCCGAATTTGTGGGCAGTACTCCGGAGGAGAACCCTGTGCTGCTCCCGGATTGACCACCCAACATTTGATCGATGTTGTCCTGATTTATCGTGGCATTTCCCGAAATTGCTTTTCAAATTTGTTAACTAAATCTTTGATTTTGGAAATTAGCTCTGATCATTTCTAACACTGCTTTGAGATGGGAAGGAAACTTGCAAATCTATCAGGTTCTCAGGCCATTGCTCTTAATTTAGCAAGTTGGCAACTTTTTGCAACTACTTGAGTTGAGTAATGGGAAGAAAAGCTTTCCCGAGTTGAGGATTCTTAAATGCCAGCTCCTTCTATGCCTCTGCTGCCAGGGTGATTTTGTGCTTCAGGAAATCACTCCAAGTAGAAAGCAATTTCAGCATGGAGTAAGAGCTTCTGACAGAGACCAAGTGTTGCCAGCACTTGCTCCAGGTGCTCCTGCCAACATCCCCTGTAGGAAGGAGCCCAGCCGCCAGGGCCCGTTGGCTTTGGCTGCCCTGTGGCAGAGAAGCGCCCCGGGGCACAGGTCTCTGGGGCAGGAGATGGCACCAGCATTGCCAGGGCTCGGGGGGGCGGCAGCTCTGCTTGGGCGGGGGCTCCGTCACGCCTGCCGATTTCAGCGCTGCCCTGGCCCCAGGGGTCAGAGCAGTGCCCGTGCCCCGGCCCACAGGTTCCTCATCTGTGTCACACCCGCGGGTTTAGGACGGCCACCGGCTGGGACGTGTCCCAGGGAGGCCGTGCCAGCTTCTGTGCGAGGCCCCGTGCCCTTCCCGCTGCGGCTGCGTCGGCGGCCCTGGGGGCTCCTTCTGCTGCCCTGAGCCCGCAGAGCAGGGCAGCGTTTGCCCATGGATTGAGCCGCTGCGAAAAATGCTGTCTCAGGGCTGTCTTAGACACTTGGGGAGAGGGGTTCCTTCCAACCTGGGCCACTTTGGCTGGGCTGGGAGCGGCCCCAGGGCAGGTGGCAGTGTGTGCATTGGCCCTTTGTGACGCGGTGCAGCAGCGCGGTCACCGTGGCATTGAACGGCACAGGGTGTCCAAGGACCCTTTGTGACACGTGGGGACATAGGTGCTGGCGGTGACGCAGCCAGGCCACATTCCTTGGAGCAGGCGACGGGACAGGACGCGCCAGAGCGGTGCTGTGAGGAGCCCCCGCACAGCGCACTCGTTTGTGCCTGACCCAGAGCTTCTACAAGGAGTGAGTTGTGCAGCTGACCTCAGGGCCAAACTGCACGACTTGGTGACTCGGAGGCTTTCCAAGTCATCTCTTATCCCTGTGGCCTGTGGCCTCCAGGCCGGACTGTGGGATTTGGTGACTTGAATCATCTACGAGGAACCTCCTGTCATCGTGGCAGGAGCCCTTGAGACCAGAGTGCAGGACTTGCTGTCCTGCAGCCTTCCTGAGGCTTCTTCTGCCACAGGCGCTTTCAAGGCGCAAGTGCACAACTTGTTGCCTCAGTGCTTTCCTGAGGCATCTCTCTTGAAAGGTGCTGTGGCATGGCGGGCAGATTTCTCGGCCTGTCCAAAGTATTCAGGGGGAAAAAAAGCAAAGGCCCTGGAGCTACCCCAGCACAAGAGCCTGAAGAGCCCGAGCGGATCCAGACACTACAGGATGGTGAGTGGCACAGCTGGGCCACAGGGCTGATGGCTGCAGCCAACGTGGCCCCATCCCGTCCCGTCCCTATCGCAGCCTGGGGAGGGCAGGGCTGGGCTGTGTTCTCCGGCCTCTCCCGCAGCCCCTCAGCTCTGGCTGCTCTCGCTCTTTGCCAGATGCAGCCACGGACGGCACACAAGAGCAGAGGCCTGCCGGTGGAAGCTTCCGCAGGACACTGAAGGTACCTGCAGCCATCCCCGCCTGGGCTGGGCCTGCTGTCACTGCTCAGCCGAGCACCGCGCTTGGAGCACTCCATGGAACACGTCTCTCTTCCCTGTCCTTTGTTCTCCTGCAGATGATCCGAGAATTCCTGCGCATTCGGCGTAGAAACACCGGCACCAGGGCAGCTGAGGGCTCAGCTGAGCCTGACTGTGGGCTGACCGAGCCCCAGGCAGAGCCTGATGTCAACACAGATTTGGCTGAGCCCTCAGAAAATTTTGACACTGCGTTGAATGATCAAAGGGCAAGGGCTGACAAGGCAGTGGCTGAGGATGTGGCCCTCCAAACGGCTGACACTGGAGAGACTCAGGGCATCAGAGATACTGGCGCCACGGCCTCTCCCACTGCCATTCCTGCTCCCACTGAGGATTTTATCCAGAAGAGTGGTATTTCTTCTGAGCAGCAGGTAAACAGCCTGGGGCCGGGGCTAGAGGCCTCCCAGGATTGTGTGTCATCTCCAGCCACGGCCACTGGGCCCCCTCAGCCTTTGAGGCCGGCACAGCGTGGCAGGAAGGGAAGCGATTCTTGGGGGAAGCTGGTGAAGTTGCTCTCCTAGACAGCGGCCCAAGTCTTCCCCATGCCCTTTCCAGGTGCCAGCCATTGTAAAGAAGATGCACCAGAATCTTGCATCGCATAGAAATGTGGATACCAGGCTGCCCATGAACATCGTGAGGCTGGCCGAAGAACACCCAGCTGACGTGGTGCTGACCCTCCTGCGCTGTGCCCCAACATGTGACAGGTATGGGCCCACCTGCCTGGAGAGCTCAGGCCTCCCCGGCCTTTAGGGCCATGGCCCTGCACGGCCCGTGCAATGGGCTCTGCCAGAGCGGCAAACAGGTCCGGGACCCTCGGGCCCCTCTGTTTCCCGAGCCTGCTGCCGTGCTCCCTCCCTGCCCTTCAGGGCACCGGGGCTCTGTCACCCGGCCCCCAGAGCCGCACAGGGCATGGTAGTGTGGCTGAGATGTCCCTGACACAGAGCTCTGATCCCACAGAGCTGCTGCAATGATGTGGAGAAGCATAGGCTCATCGAGTCTCACAGTGGAGATGGTTCTGCCAACACTGCTCTGTGTGATGGAGGATTGGCCTCTGCACAGCATGTTCACCTCCGATGGGGACAACGATGGCGTCTTTGCCCTGGCTGTGAGTTTCTGGGCATTTGCTCACCCCCAGGTCACCTCTCCAGCAGCTCTCCATCCTCTCCCTGCCTCAGGCCCTGGGCTGAAACCTGGCCTAAGGGCAGGCTCAGGGGGCACCAGGCCCGCTGCTCCCCCTGCGTCTCCCCTGGGGCCCTGCCACATGGACACCTCGCACTGAGCGCTCTCCTTGGCAACTTCTTTTGCAGGCAACTCTGGTGGTGTGGGTGATTCTCCAGGTGCCTGAGTGCCACGAGGCTATGACCCTTTATTCCTCCCGCCTCTTTGTGGCTTTGCTTTTCCATGTTGTCATCACCACACAGCAGATGCCACCACAGGAAGTCGATCGCTTCTGGAGAGCGTGCCGAGAGGAACACCACCTTCCCAGCGACCCCAACAGGTCTCCGTCCTCCCGTCCTTCCCATGTCCTTGTGGCCAGTGCCAGTGCTCCCAATGTGACCCGGGCTTTGCTCTGCACACAGGTTTGCAGTGCAGGTCATGAAGTCCCTGCTCTGCCGGCTGGAGTGTGAGAATCAGGTGTTGGTTGTGGAGTCCAAGCATGGCTGGGACACCATGCTCTGTGCTAATACCCAGTACTATGCTGTGGCTCTGCTGGCCAGGTGAGACCCCCTGCTCCCTGCTGTCCCTGGAATTGGTGCCCTGTGCCCGGGCTGCCCCACACAGTCCCTGTGGTCATGGACCAGAGGGCCTCGTCACTTTAGGGACGGCCGAGCAGACTGAAAAAGGCTGGGAGAGGAGGGTGCACAGGAGTGGCCGCCTCCCAAAGCACCCACGTCCCCTCCAGGGATACTGGGGAAAGACTGCGCTTCTGGGAGTCAGTCCTGTGAAAAGTGTGCCCCCCCCAGCTCAGGCTCTTTCTTCCTTTTTGCCCCTGACAGGGAGATGCGCCATGTCTTGATCCCTTTCTCTGCCTGCATCGCAACCCACTTGCTCCGGCTGCTCAGCATTGAGAAGCCAGGCTGCGATCTGCCTTTCCTGGCATTCCTTGTGGAGGTGAGCCTGAAGAGCAGCGCTGCCTGGCTGAGCTGCCTCCCAGCTCTCTGCCCTCTCGCAGCCGCATCCCTAGCCTCCTGGGATGGCACCAGTGCCCTGTGCTGCTGCTGCCTGGGGCTGGCCCTGGGCAGTTCTGGGCTCCTGCCAGCCGGGCCCTGTGCCACTGCCCTGTGCCTTTCAGGTCCTGGAGTGCCTGGACTTAACTAAATGTGGTGGCTGGGTCCTGAGGGTCGTGTCGAGGTACCTGCGGACCGAGTGCAGGAAGAGGTGTCGCCTGGCGCTCAAAGGCCTGCTGGTGCTCAGCAAGGATCCCCTGATGGTGAGAAGGGGGCAGCAGCTGAAGCTGCACTGGGGAGAGCAGCCCCATGGGCTGGCTGGGCTTCAGGAGCTGAGGCAGCTGCTCCCAGCTCTCCTGCCTCAGCTGCCCGAGTGCTTTGGGACAGGCCTTTGGTGTCTGGGCCCTGCGGCAGCAGGCTGGGCTTGCAGTGCCAGGGCGCTGTCGCTGGTGCAGCTGTTCACGGCTTCACAGCGCAGCCTTGTGTTCCACACAGGCCAGAAGAATGTGCTGCCTGTCTGAAAGCTTTGTGGATCTGCTGGCTGATGAAGATGGAGTGGTGGTTGCTCTGACCCTCCGTGTCTTTACTAATATGCTGGAGAGCGAAGACATCCTGGTATCCAGCACCACCGCCCCAAAGCTGGCTGAGGCACTCCTGGCGCTCTTTAACAGTGTAAGGTTCTGCAACCCGAGCCACAGGCATTGGGTGCTGCCCAGAAACCGTGTGCTGTCTGCATTTTCAGGCCTTTGCCTAGGTGGGCCTGGAGTAATTGATGCTTAGGTTTTTTCCTTTCCTCTAGGAAAATAGCTACATGCAACTGCTCTCCATGGACCTCTTCTGTAAGGTGATGGAGTTGGTAGTGAAGGAGGGAAAAAAGCCCCTGAAGGCAACTGTCAACAAGAGCCTGTACCTACTTTTAATCTACTGCCATGATGAGAACTGGCGTGTGGCAAATGTGAGGTTTTGTGCATCCCTGGGACGGGGGCTCAGCTGCCTCCTGCCCTGCTGCAGGAGGAGGAGGAGGCTGCGTCCTCCTCCAGGCCTTGGCACAGGGATGCGGGTCCTTGTGCCCTGGGCTGTGGTGCCATCTCTGCATCTCTGCTGCTCTCCAGACCTCTCGGGAAACCCTGCATTGTGCGGCCAAGTTCCTGAAGAGGAGGGATCTCCAGGAGCTACTGACAAAGGAACAACCGTTGACTATCGATGACTGTAAGGTAAGGATGGCTTGGAGAAGTGGCAGCCTCAGCCTGGAGAAGATCCGTGGCCGCGGGGCTGGCAGCCGTGGCCCCTGCCCAGTGCTGCACCCGGGGGCTCCAGCCTGCGCCCCACACGCCGCTGCCTTCCCTGGGCCCCGCGGGCTCTTCTCCAGGCTCCTGCGGCCCCGAGCCGGGTGCCCGTGGAGTCCCGGCCCAGCGGGGCTGCGGGCACGGGGCGGCACCGCGGCTCCCCGGGCAGCAGCCGGCCCTCTGCCCCCTCCAGAGCCCGGCGCCAGCGGCTGCTGGCCGGGCCTCAGGGCCGTGCGGGCAGGGGAGGCCGGCGCTGGGCACGGCCAGAGCCCGGCCCAGGGGCTGAGCCCGCGCCAACCCTTCCCTCCTGCCGCTCTCTCCAGCTGGCAGACGACAGGATGCGAGCGGCCGAGTACCTGCTCCGGGCCCTGCCCTACCTGGAGAACCCGCAGGAGTCCCTGCCAGAGGCGGCCATGCGGTTCATGGGTGAGCCACGAGCCCGGGCTCCCTCCCCGGCCCGCCGCAGCTCGGCCCCGGCCCCGGCTGCTGCTGCCGCGGCTGCAGCGGCATCCGGGCCCGGCGCCGTGGAGCCCCGCCTGCCCTCGGGGCTGCTGCCGCCCTCTGGCAGCCGTGCCCTGGGGCGGCAGCAGGCGGCAAGGGCCCGGGCTGAGCCCTGCCGGGGCAGGAGGCCGTGTGGCCACAGGGCTGGCAGCGGCGCTGGCACGGAGCCGTGCCGCTGGGGCCGTGACACGCTCTCTGAGGGGGCAGCCAGGACAGCTTCACCTTCTCAGTCAGGGTGAGTGAGGGCAGCGGGCCGTCAGCGGCTCTGGCGGGGGAAGCTGCACTGCCCGGGCAGACAGCTGCAATCCCCGGCTCTGGAGGCCTTTGCTCCTTGTGTGGACGAGGGCTGGAGAGGGCACAACGCACAGAGATTTCAGGGGCACGTGGGGGATTCGTGGCAAGCACCTTCTGGCTGATCCCAATGTCTCCTGCTTGCTTCTGGGTGGGATGGTTCTGGCAGGAAGATCCCCTAGGATTCCCACTGATCCAGCCTCTGACCATGGCTCTGTTCTTCGCTCTTGCAGCCCTTCAAACCCAGAGGCAAGACAGCAGCCCGTCATGCTCTAAACCTGCAAAATGAAGCCCGCTTTCCCCAGAAAGCTAAACAACTGGGGACATCTTCTGAATCTAGCGAATTGGTGTCCCAAGAACACACCAGGAGACACTGAAGAGGACACCATCTCTCAGTGCTGCTGGAGCTCCACGCACAGCTGAGGCTGAGCACAATTCTCCTGGCTTCACACCTCTCCCTCTTTGTAGTTAGCTCCCTCCCTCCAGCCCTCAGACCCTGCCCATGCCCTTTTTTTCCCTCCACTCTCCACCCCTTTGGACTTATCCTTACCTCCCAGCCCTCAGACCCTGCCCATCCCCCCTTATTCCCTCCCAGCTCATCCCTTTGCTTCGCCTTGAATTAATAAACACTTTGGCTTCTTCACTTTACCTGCGTCTCTGTGGAGCTGAAGCGGCGTAAAAACCTGAGCCCTGGCACACACAGGCCCCTGCTGCCGTCCTCTTGCGCGCCGTCTTTTGTGCAGAGACACAGAGGAGCGAGGCCGCGTCAGGCTGGAAAGGTGCCTGTGCTGAAGGTCCAGTTCCACAACACTGTGCAGTTTAAGGTCCTACTGAGCAGCCTGAAGCTCCCGGATTTTGGGAGAGCCAACCTGAGGACGCTCTGAAGCCAGCTGTGAGGGATTCCATGGCAAGCATCTACAGAGGGCAAAGGAGCTTGGAATGCTGGAAGCTTTCAAGAATAGCCTGCTGAAAGCACAGCAGGGCTCCATCCCTGCACAGGGTCGGGGAGATGGCAGAAGCAGAGACCATCAGGCCTTAACAGGGAGCTTGGGGTGTGCCTAAGGGCAAGTGAAGCAGCAGCAGCAGCAGCACGGTGGCCGAGACTCGGACGCGTGACCCGGCCAATGGCCCCAGCGCCGTCAGGCAGTGCCGGGATCCCGGCTGCGGTTCTGGTGCCCAGAGCTGAGGAATCGCAGCCCCTGCCTCAGAGGCTGCCAGAAAGCCAAGCGAGTGAGAGCAGAGGGAGGGCAGCCTTCCAGTCTCTCCTGGGCATGGCCGCAAAGCAGCCCCTGCTTCTCCTTCCTCTGCCCGTGTTTGGGGTGTGCTGATAGCAGCGCCAGCCAGGTTGCGCTCTGTCTTCCAAAGGCTGTGGAGAGCGGGCATGAAAAGTGCTGCGTGCACAGCGGAGAGTCCTGGAAGGTGCTGGCGAGAGCGTCCTGCGGGGTCAGGGCTCTCTGGTCTCTGGCCGGGAAGAGCCTGCTTTTGCTGCTGTGAGCGCAGGCAGGAGTGGAGGCAGCGGGCAGCTTGTGTTTGTAGAGGGCCTGGGGCTGCATGTGTCAACCTCCAGCTGGAATCACACTGGGGGAAATGCCAGCTAGAGCTGGAGCGCCTGTCCAGAAAGGACCAGAAAGGAATTCAGCCTTGCCAGGGTTTCTTAAGAGTGTCTTGGTGTTCCCCAGGAAAGCTTCCAATCTGGGGAAAGGCCTCTGGGGGAAAGGGCCTTGCTGCTGAAGGAAAGCGTTTTCCTAGGAGCTCCCCGTGATGTAGGAAGAACTGTCCCCGTTTGGCTCTCTGTGGTCCTTTCAGTCCCTGAGGCCCGTTGCACTTGGCAGATGGACAAGGGAAGGGAGAAGGCTGTGAAAAGCAGGTTTGGAATCCAGCTGGACCTGCAGAGACCAAGGCAAGCGCCTGCAGCAGGGTGTGTTCCCCCTCTCTGGACACAGGTGTGAGCAGGAGCATCTCTGTCCAGCTGCCAGCCCCAAAGCTGTCTTGGAGAGCTGTGAATTCAAAGGCCTTCCAGCACACACGTCTCACATCTTACCTGTCTGCTGTGCTTCAACTCTTGGCAATATGCATTTGCCTCTTGCTTGCTGGAAGCTGCTGCGGCCCAGAGGGCCAGCACCGAGCTGGGCTGTGTGGGCCAGGCAGCAGGGAGAGTCTTGGCTGCTCTTGGTGTGTGCGTGGCCTCAGAAAAGGCTTGGAAGCTTTGCCTCCCAAGGCGCCCTGCTCCCTGCCTCTTCCTCTGCATCTTGGAGAGAACAAGGCAGGCATTTCTAGCAGCTGGGCATTAGCAGGCCTTCAAATGGGGGCGTCTTGTGGAGCAGGCCCAGCTGAGACACCCTGAGAGGAGCCCAGCGCTCCTTGCCCCTCTCCGCTGACACGTGAGCCTTGTCTGCTTTCGGGATGACCCTGGCTGTGTCAGGGGCTGCTACGTAGACACGAGACAGCCGGTCCTGTCCTGCTGGGTCCCAGCAGTGCCTGGCAGCAGTCCTGCCTCCCCGTCAGGATGCCGGCCAAGAGAGGTCCTGGAAGCTGAGGGAGCTGATCTGAAGCTTGCGCGGGTGCCTGCAGCTCAAGGCCAAGGGCCTTCCCTCAGGATAGAGCAGTCCTGAGAGGTCTCTAGAATTCAAAGAAATCAGCAGACAAATGCATTGTCCACCAAGAGCTCTTTTATTGGCAGGAGGTTAGGGCTCTGCACCCCAGCACAAGGCTTCTTCGCCACGTCCAAATTTCAGTGGGTTTCTGTAGGAATTCTATCAAAAATCCCTTCCGTCTTTAGACTGCTGAGGTGATTCCATAGGCAGGGGCTTAGAAGGAAACACTTTGCGTCAGAATCCTAGACTTGAACCTAGTGTCTACCTGCTGGCCAGGAGGAGTCTCAGCGCACCAAAGCAGCTCATCTTCCTCATGCCTTCCCTGCACAGGGCTGATTCTGTAGCCGCCCTTAGGTCTTCCCGAAGGCTATGTCTCAAGCTTTTTGTCAAGTCACTCTCATGTCAAGTTAGGCTTCCAGGTTTTTCTGATGTTCACTGGTGCTAAGGACTTCTGGATATCTGTGCTAAGTCCTCTTCACTTCTGTCAATTGCTTGTGCTTCCTTCCATCGAACAAAGGCCTTGTTTCATTCCTCAATGTGCCTGATGCTGGCCCATGTCTTTTGGCACTGCTTGCTTTCCTGTGGCATGTTCTACCTGCCCCCGAGAGTAAAGAGGGAGCTGGAGAAGGAGCTTGCCAGGCTGCTCTCCATCCTTTAGCAGCAGTCCTGCTGAAGCGGCCAAGTCGGAGCTGAGCGCAAATGGACCAGCTGTGCACGGGAAGGGTGGGTGGGAAGGATGATCCAGGAACTGTAGGCCTGGCAGCCTGAGCTTGCTAGCGGGGAAGGCCTTGGAGCACATCCTCCTGAGTGCCATGCCACGGCACGTGCAGGGAACCAGGGGGTGGCAAAGCTCTGCGCAGGCATGGGGACAGCTGCGGGTCTTGGCAGGGTGTTGAGCTGGGGTTGGTGCTGCTGGGCGTGTTGGGGAAGGAGTTGTCTGGAAGGTGAGAAGTCTAGGCTGGAACTGGGGTCACTTTGAAGGCAGCACCTGTGCTATGGCACAGCTTTGGTGATGGAGGACTGAAGGAATAGCTGGGACTTTTTCTCTTAGTCATCCTGCTTCTCCTGCAGAGAAGAAGAGGGGAGAGCTCTACTTTCTTGGCCACTTTGATATCTGGAGCAGGGGGAGGATTAGCCCTCTTGCAATCTACTCATTTGTTTGGGCTACTTTTGTAGCACTGAGTGGACTTTCATTCCTGGAGAGCTTTGATTCCTTAAGAGAATCAGGTTCTTCTCATGCCTTCCTAGGAAAATGTTTGAAACCAAAGCAAGGCCTTTATTTTGTCTCTGTGTGGTCTTCTGCTTTGCAAAGTGACATGCAGTGGATGACCTTAAGGCAAAGGTGTTGCTGCTGTAATTGATACATAGTATTAAATTCCTGGATTAAAATTGTGTGTCTTAAAACTTTGCAGTGGAAGGTAAAATCCCCTGAATTCCTCGAAACAGTTCCAGGGCCTCTCTTTGCATACCACAGTCTTTTCACAGTCCAAAGGTGTTACCTGGACATCTGCCAGAGAGATAAGCAGGAAAGGTCCCATGAAGCATGGGCTGACCACATCTTCACAGTTCATCAGGAGATCCCATACCAATCTGGGCGGAGGGCAACAGAAACCTTCTGACAGAAGATTCGGAGACTTTTCATGCAGACGTCTTTTCAATTTCTCAGGAAACTCTTTCAGATATCCCTTGCGGACACCAGACATTTCAATGATTCTCTTATGTACATGATGTCATGCTCTTCGGGTTCTTTGTTACCGTCTTGTTTTTGCCTCAGGGTAGAAAAATGGTCTCAAACACCTCCCCTGAGACCCCGAATTTGTGGGCAGTACTCCGGAGGAGAACCCTGTGCTGCTCCCGGATTGACCACCCAACATTTGATCGATGTTGTCCTGATTTATCGTGGCATTTCCCGAAATTGCTTTTCAAATTTGTTAACTAAATCTTTGATTTTGGAAATTAGCTCTGATCATTTCTAACACTGCTTTGAGATGGGAAGGAAACTTGCAAATCTATCAGGTTCTCAGGCCATTGCTCTTAATTTAGCAAGTTGGCAACTTTTTGCAACTACTTGAGTTGAGTAATGGGAAGAAAAGCTTTCCCGAGTTGAGGATTCTTAAATGCCAGCTCCTTCTATGCCTCTGCTGCCAGGGTGATTTTGTGCTTCAGGAAATCACTCCAAGTAGAAAGCAATTTCAGCATGGAGTAAGAGCTTCTGACAGAGACCAAGTGTTGCCAGCACTTGCTCCAGGTGCTCCTGCCAACATCCCCTGTAGGAAGGAGCCCAGCCGCCAGGGCCCGTTGGCATTGGCTGCCCTGTGGCAGAGAAGCGCCCCGGGGCACAGGTCTCTGGGGCAGGAGATGGCACCAGCGCTTGCCAGGGCTCGGGGGGGCGGCAGCTCTGCTTGGGCGGGGGCTCTGTCACGCCTGCCGATTTCAGCGCTGCCCTGGCCCCAGGGGTCAGAGCAGTGCCCGTGCCCCGGCCCACAGGTTCCTCATCTGTGTCACACCCGCGGGTTTAGGACGGCCACCGGCTGGGACGTGTCCCAGGGAGGCCGTGCCAGCTTCTGTGCGAGGCCCCGTGCCCTTCCCGCTGCGGCTGCGTCGGCGGCCCTGGGGGCTCCTTCTGCTGCCCTGAGCCCGCAGAGCAGGGCAGCATTTGCCCATGGATTGAGCCGCTGCGAAAAATGCTGTCTCAGGGCTGTCTTAGACACTTGGGGAGAGGGGTTCCTTCCAACCTGGGCCACTTTGGCTGGGCTGGGAGCGGCCCCAGGGCAGGTGGCAGTGTGTGCATTGGCCCTTTGTGACGCGGTGCAGCAGCGCGGTCACCGTGGCATTGAACGGCACAGGGTGTCCAAGGACCCTTTGTGACACGTGGGGACATAGGTGCTGGCGGTGACGCAGCCAGGCCACATTCCTTGGAGCAGGCGACGGGACAGGACGCGCCAGAGCGGTGCTGTGAGGAGCCCCCGCACAGCGCACTCGTTTGTGCCTGACCCAGAGCTTCTACAAGGAGTGAGTTGTGCAGCTGACCTCAGGGCCAAACTGCACGACTTGGTGACTCGGAGGCTTTCCAAGTCATCTCTTATCCCTGTGGCCTGTGGCCTCCAGGCCGGACTGTGGGATTTGGTGACTTGAATCATCTACGAGGAACCTCCTGTCATCGTGGCAGGAGCCCTTGAGACCAGAGTGCAGGACTTGCTGTCCTGCAGCCTTCCTGAGGCTTCTTCTGCCACAGGCGCTTTCAAGGCGCAAGTGCACAACTTGTTGCCTCAGTGCTTTCCTGAGGCATCTCTCTTGAAAGGTGCTGTGGCATGGCGGGCAGATTTCTCGGCCTGTCCAAAGTATTCAGGGGGAAAAAAAGCAAAGGCCCTGGAGCTACCCCAGCACAAGAGCCTGAAGAGCCCGAGCGGATCCAGACACTACAGGATGGTGAGTGGCACAGCTGGGCCACAGGGCTGATGGCTGCAGCCAACGTGGCCCCATCCCGTCCCGTCCCTATCGCAGCCTGGGGAGGGCAGGGCTGGGCTGTGTTCTCCGGCCTCTCCCGCAGCCCCTCAGCTCTGGCTGCTCTCGCTCTTTGCCAGATGCAGCCACGGACGGCACACAAGAGCAGAGGCCTGCCGGTGGAAGCTTCCGCAGGACACTGAAGGTACCTGCAGCCATCCCCGCCTGGGCTGGGCCTGCTGTCACTGCTCAGCCGAGCACCGCGCTTGGAGCAGTCCATGGAACACGTCTCTCTTCCCTGTCCTTTGTTCTCCTGCAGATGATCCGAGAATTCCTGCGCATTCGGCGTAGAAACACCGGCACCAGGGCAGCTGAGGGCTCAGCTGAGCCTGACTGTGGGCTGACCGAGCCCCAGGCAGAGCCTGATGTCAACACAGATTTGGCTGAGCCCTCAGAAAATTTTGACACTGCGTTGAATGATCAAAGGGCAAGGGCTGACAAGGCAGTGGCTGAGGATGTGGCCCTCCAAACGGCTGACACTGGAGAGACTCAGGGCATCAGAGATACTGGCGCCACGGCCTCTCCCACTGCCATTCCTGCTCCCACTGAGGATTTTATCCAGAAGAGTGGTATTTCTTCTGAGCAGCAGGTAAACAGCCTGGGGCCGGGGCTAGAGGCCTCCCAGGATTGTGTGTCATCTCCAGCCACGGCCACTGGGCCCCCTCAGCCTTTGAGGCCGGCACAGCGTGGCAGGAAGGGAAGCGATTCTTGGGGGAAGCTGGTGAAGTTGCTCTCCTAGACAGCGGCCCAAGTCTTCCCCATGCCCTTTCCAGGTGCCAGCCATTGTAAAGAAGATGCACCAGAATCTTGCATCGCATAGAAATGTGGATACCAGGCTGCCCATGAACATCGTGAGGCTGGCCGAAGAACACCCAGCTGACGTGGTGCTGACCCTCCTGCGCTGTGCCCCAACATGTGACAGGTATGGGCCCACCTGCCTGGAGAGCTCAGGCCTCCCCGGCCTTTAGGGCCATGGCCCTGCACGGCCCGTGCAATGGGCTCTGCCAGAGCGGCAAACAGGTCCGGGACCCTCGGGCCCCTCTGTTTCCCGAGCCTGCTGCCGTGCTCCCTCCCTGCCCTTCAGGGCACCGGGGCTCTGTCACCCGGCCCCCAGAGCCGCACAGGGCATGGTAGTGTGGCTGAGATGTCCCTGACACAGAGCTCTGATCCCACAGAGCTGCTGCAATGATGTGGAGAAGCATAGGCTCATCGAGTCTCACAGTGGAGATGGTTCTGCCAACACTGCTCTGTGTGATGGAGGATTGGCCTCTGCACAGCATGTTCACCTCCGATGGGGACAACGATGGCGTCTTTGCCCTGGCTGTGAGTTTCTGGGCATTTGCTCACCCCCAGGTCACCTCTCCAGCAGCTCTCCATCCTCTCCCTGCCTCAGGCCCTGGGCTGAAACCTGGCCTAAGGGCAGGCTCAGGGGGCACCAGGCCCGCTGCTCCCCCTGCGTCTCCCCTGGGGCCCTGCCACATGGACACCTCGCACTGAGCGCTCTCCTTGGCAACTTCTTTTGCAGGCAACTCTGGTGGTGTGGGTGATTCTCCAGGTGCCTGAGTGCCACGAGGCTATGACCCTTTATTCCTCCCGCCTCTTTGTGGCTTTGCTTTTCCATGTTGTCATCACCACACAGCAGATGCCACCACAGGAAGTCGATCGCTTCTGGAGAGCGTGCCGAGAGGAACACCACCTTCCCAGCGACCCCAACAGGTCTCCGTCCTCCCGTCCTTCCCATGTCCTTGTGGCCAGTGCCAGTGCTCCCAATGTGACCCGGGCTTTGCTCTGCACACAGGTTTGCAGTGCAGGTCATGAAGTCCCTGCTCTGCCGGCTGGAGTGTGAGAATCAGGTGTTGGTTGTGGAGTCCAAGCATGGCTGGGACACCATGCTCTGTGCTAATACCCAGTACTATGCTGTGGCTCTGCTGGCCAGGTGAGACCCCCTGCTCCCTGCTGTCCCTGGAATTGGTGCCCTGTGCCCGGGCTGCCCCACACAGTCCCTGTGGTCATGGACCAGAGGGCCTCGTCACTTTAGGGACGGCCGAGCAGACTGAAAAAGGCTGGGAGAGGAGGGTGCACAGGAGTGGCCGCCTCCCAAAGCACCCACGTCCCCTCCAGGGATACTGGGGAAAGACTGCACTTCTGGGAGTCAGTCCTGTGAAAAGTGTGCCCCCCCCAGCTCAGGCTCTTTCTTCCTTTTTGCCCCTGACAGGGAGATGTGCCATGTCTTGATCCCTTTCTCTGCCTGCATCGCAACCCACTTGCTCCGGCTGCTCAGCATTGAGAAGCCAGGCTGCGATCTGCCTTTCCTGGCATTCCTTGTGGAGGTGAGCCTGAAGAGCAGCGCTGCCTGGCTGAGCTGCCTCCCAGCTCTCTGCCCTCTCGCAGCCGCATCCCTAGCCTCCTGGGATGGCACCAGTGCCCTGTGCTGCTGCTGCCTGGGGCTGGCCCTGGGCAGTTCTGGGCTCCTGCCAGCCGGGCCCTGTGCCACTGCCCTGTGCCTTTCAGGTCCTGGAGTGCCTGGACTTAACTAAATGTGGTGGCTGGGTCCTGAGGGTCGTGTCGAGGTACCTGCGGACCGAGTGCAGGAAGAGGTGTCGCCTGGCGCTCAAAGGCCTGCTGGTGCTCAGCAAGGATCCCCTGATGGTGAGAAGGGGGCAGCAGCTGAAGCTGCACTGGGGAGAGCAGCCCCATGGGCTGGCTGGGCTTCAGGAGCTGAGGCAGCTGCTCCCAGCTCTCCTGCCTCAGCTGCCCGAGTGCTTTGGGACAGGCCTTTGGTGTCTGGGCCCTGCGGCAGCAGGCTGGGCTTGCAGTGCCAGGGCGCTGTCGCTGGTGCAGCTGTTCACGGCTTCACAGCGCAGCCTTGTGTTCCACACAGGCCAGAAGAATGTGCTGCCTGTCTGAAAGCTTTGTGGATCTGCTGGCTGATGAAGATGGAGTGGTGGTTGCTCTGACCCTCCGTGTCTTTACTAATATGCTGGAGAGCGAAGACATCCTGGTATCCAGCACCACCGCCCCAAAGCTGGCTGAGGCACTCCTGGCGCTCTTTAACAATGTAAGGTTCTGCAACCCGAGCCACAGGCATTGGGTGCTGCCCAGAAACCGTGTGCTGTCTGCATTTTCAGGCCTTTGCCTAGGTGGGCCTGGAGTAATTGATGCTTAGGTTTTTTCCTTTCCTCTAGGAAAATAGCTACATGCAACTGCTCTCCATGGACCTCTTCTGTAAGGTGATGGAGTTGGTAGTGAAGGAGGGAAAAAAGCCCCTGAAGGCAACTGTCAACAAGAGCCTGTACCTACTTTTAATCTACTGCCATGATGAGAACTGGCGTGTGGCAAATGTGAGGTTTTGTGCATCCCTGGGACGGGGGCTCAGCTGCCTCCTGCCCTGCTGCAGGAGGAGGAGGAGGCTGCGTCCTCCTCCAGGCCTTGGCACAGGGATGCGGGTCCTTGTGCCCTGGGCTGTGGTGCCATCTCTGCATCTCTGCTGCTCTCCAGACCTCTCGGGAAACCCTGCATTGTGCGGCCAAGTTCCTGAAGAGGAGGGATCTCCAGGAGCTACTGACAAAGGAACAACCGTTGACTATCGATGACTGTAAGGTAAGGATGGCTTGGAGAAGTGGCAGCCTCAGCCTGGAGAAGATCCGTGGCCGCGGGGCTGGCAGCCGTGGCCCCTGCCCAGTGCTGCACCCGGGGGCTCCAGCCTGCGCCCCACACGCCGCTGCCTTCCCTGGGCCCCGCGGGCTCTTCTCCAGGCTCCTGCGGGCCCGAGCCGGGTGCCCGTGGAGTCCCGGCCCAGCGGGGCTGCGGGCACGGGGCGGCACCGCGGCTCCCCGGGCAGCAGCCGGCCCTCTGCCCCCTCCAGAGCCCGGCGCCAGCGGCTGCTGGCCGGGCCTCAGGGCCGTGCGGGCAGGGGAGGCCGGCGCTGGGCACGGCCAGAGCCCGGCCCAGGGGCTGAGCCCGCGCCAACCCTTCCCTCCTGCCGCTCTCTCCAGCTGGCAGACGACAGGATGCGAGCGGCCGAGTACCTGCTCCGGGCCCTGCCCTACCTGGAGAACCCGCAGGAGTCCCTGCCAGAGGCGGCCATGCGGTTCATGGGTGAGCCACGAGCCCGGGCTCCCTCCCCGGCCCGCCGCAGCTCGGCCCCGGCCCCGGCTGCTGCTGCCGCGGCTGCAGCGGCATCCGGGCCCGGCGCCGTGGAGCCCCGCCTGCCCTCGGGGCTGCTGCCGCCCTCTGGCAGCCGTGCCCTGGGGCGGCAGCAGGCGGCAAGGGCCCGGGCTGAGCCCTGCCGGGGCAGGAGGCCGTGTGGCCACAGGGCTGGCAGCGGCGCTGGCACGGAGCCGTGCCGCTGGGGCCGTGACACGCTCTCTGAGGGGGCAGCCAGGACAGCTTCACCTTCTCAGTCAGGGTGAGTGAGGGCAGCGGGCCGTCAGCGGCTCTGGCGGGGGAAGCTGCACTGCCCGGGCAGACAGCTGCAATCCCCGGCTCTGGAGGCCTTTGCTCCTTGTGTGGACGAGGGCTGGAGAGGGCACAACGCACAGAGATTTCAGGGGCACGTGGGGGATTCGTGGCAAGCACCTTCTGGCTGATCCCAATGTCTCCTGCTTGCTTCTGGGTGGGATGGTTCTGGCAGGAAGATCCCCTAGGATTCCCACTGATCCAGCCTCTGACCATGGCTCTGTTCTTCGCTCTTGCAGCCCTTCAAACCCAGAGGCAAGACAGCAGCCCGTCATGCTCTAAACCTGCAAAATGAAGCCCGCTTTCCCCAGAAAGCTAAACAACTGGGGACATCTTCTGAATCTAGCGAATTGGTGTCCCAAGAACACACCAGGAGACACTGAAGAGGACACCATCTCTCAGTGCTGCTGGAGCTCCACGCACAGCTGAGGCTGAGCACAATTCTCCTGGCTTCACACCTCTCCCTCTTTGTAGTTAGCTCCCTCCCTCCAGCCCTCAGACCCTGCCCATGCCCTTTTTTTCCCTCCACTCTCCACCCCTTTGGACTGATCCTTACCTCCCAGCCCTCAGACCCTGCCCATCCCCCCTTATTCCCTCCCAGCTCATCCCTTTGCTTCGCCTTGAATTAATAAACACTTTGGCTTCTTCACTTTACCTGCGTCTCTGTGGAGCTGAAGCGGCGTAAAAACCTGAGCCCTGGCACACACAGGCCCCTGCTGCCGTCCTCTTGCGCGCCGTCTTTTGTGCAGAGACACAGAGGAGCGAGGCCGCGTCAGGCTGGAAAGGTGCCTGTGCTGAAGGTCCAGTTCCACAACACTGTGCAGTTTAAGGTCCTACTGAGCAGCCTGAAGCTCCCGGATTTTGGGAGAGCCAACCTGAGGACGCTCTGAAGCCAGCTGTGAGGGATTCCATGGCAAGCATCTACAGAGGGCAAAGGAGCTTGGAATGCTGGAAGCTTTCAAGAATAGCCTGCTGAAAGCACAGCAGTGCTCCATCCCTGCACAGGGTCGGGGAGATGGCAGAAGCAGAGACCATCAGGCCTTAACAGGGAGCTTGGGGTGTGCCTAAGGGCAAGTGAAGCAGCAGCAGCAGCAGCACGGTGGCCGAGACTCGGACGCGTGACCCGGCCAATGGCCCCAGCGCCGTCAGGCAGTGCCGGGATCCCGGCTGCGGTTCTGGTGCCCAGAGCTGAGGAATCGCAGCCCCTGCCTCAGAGGCTGCCAGAAAGCCAAGCGAGTGAGAGCAGAGGGAGGGCAGCCTTCCAGTCTCTCCTGGGCATGGCCGCAAAGCAGCCCCTGCTTCTCCTTCCTCTGCCCGTGTTTGGGGTGTGCTGATAGCAGCGCCAGCCAGGTTGCGCTCTGTCTTCCAAAGGCTGTGGAGAGCGGGCATGAAAAGTGCTGCGTGCACAGCGGAGAGTCCTGGAAGGTGCTGGCGAGAGCGTCCTGCGGGATCAGGGCTCTCTGGTCTCTGGCCGGGAAGAGCCTGCTTTTGCTGCTGTGAGCGCAGGCAGGAGTGGAGGCAGCGGGCAGCTTGTGTTTGTAGAGGGCCTGGGGCTGCATGTGTCAACCTCCAGCTGGAATCACACTGGGGGAAATGCCAGCTAGAGCTGGAGCGCCTGTCCAGAAAGGACCAGAAAGGAATTCAGCCTTGCCAGGGTTTCTTAAGAGTGTCTTGGTGTTCCCCAGGAAAGCTTCCAATCTGGGGAAAGGCCTCTGGGGGAAAGGGCCTTGCTGCTGAAGGAAAGCGTTTTCCTAGGAGCTCCCCGTGATGTAGGAAGAACTGTCCCCGTTTGGCTCTCTGTGGTCCTTTCAGTCCCTGAGGCCCGTTGCACTTGGCAGATGGACAAGGGAAGGGAGAAGGCTGTGAAAAGCAGGTTTGGAATCCAGCTGGACCTGCAGAGACCAAGGCAAGCGCCTGCAGCAGGGTGTGTTCCCCCTCTCTGGACACAGGTGTGAGCAGGAGCATCTCTGTCCAGCTGCCAGCCCCAAAGCTGTCTTGGAGAGCTGTGAATTCAAAGGCCTTCCAGCACACACGTCTCACATCTTACCTGTCTGCTGTGCTTCAACTCTTGGCAATATGCATTTGCCTCTTGCTTGCTGGAAGCTGCTGCGGCCCAGAGGGCCAGCACCGAGCTGGGCTGTGTGGGCCAGGCAGCAGGGAGAGTCTTGGCTGCTCTTGGTGTGTGCGTGGCCTCAGAAAAGGCTTGGACGCTTTGCCTCCCAAGGCGCCCTGCTCCCTGCCTCTTCCTCTGCATCTTGGAGAGAACAAGGCAGGCATTTCTAGCAGCTGGGCATTAGCAGGCCTTCAAATGGGGGCGTCTTGTGGAGCAGGCCCAGCTGAGACACCCTGAGAGGAGCCCAGCGCTCCTTGCCCCTCTCCGCTGACACGTGAGCCTTGTCTGCTTTCGGGATGACCCTGGCTGTGTCAGGGGCTGCTACGTAGACACGAGACAGCCGGTCCTGTCCTGCTGGGTCCCAGCAGTGCCTGGCAGCAGTCCTGCCTCCCCGTCAGGATGCCGGCCAAGAGAGGTCCTGGAAGCTGAGGGAGCTGATCTGAAGCTTGCGCGGGTGCCTGCAGCTCAAGGCCAAGGGCCTTCCCTCAGGATACAGCAGTCCTGAGAGGTCTCTAGAATTCAAAGAAATCAGCAGACAAATGCATTGTCCACCAAGAGCTCTTTTATTGGCAGGAGGTTAGGGCTCTGCACCCCAGCACAAGGCTTCTTCGCCACGTCCAAATTTCAGTGGGTTTCTGTAGGAATTCTATCAAAAATCCCTTCCGTCTTTAGACTGCTGAGGTGATTCCATAGGCAGGGGCTTAGAAGGAAACACTTTGCGTCAGAATCCTAGACTTGAACCTAGTGTCTACCTGCTGGCCAGGAGGAGTCTCAGCGCACCAAAGCAGCTCATCTTCCTCATGCCTTCCCTGCACAGGGCTGATTCTGTAGCCGCCCTTAGGTCTTCCCGAAGGCTATGTCTCAAGCTTTTTGTCAAGTCACTCTCATGTCAAGTTAGGCTTCCAGGTTTTTCTGATGTTCACTGGTGCTAAGGACTTCTGGATATCTGTGCTAAGTCCTCTTCACTTCTGTCAATTGCTTGTGCTTCCTTCCATCGAACAAAGGCCTTGTTTCATTCCTCAATGTGCCTGATGCTGGCCCATGTCTTTTGGCACTGCTTGCTTTCCTGTGGCATGTTCTACCTGCCCCCGAGAGTAAAGAGGGAGCTGGAGAAGGAGCTTGCCAGGCTGCTCTCCATCCTTTAGCAGCAGTCCTGCTGAAGCGGCCAAGTCGGAGCTGAGCGCAAATGGACCAGCTGTGCACGGGAAGGGTGGGTGGGAAGGATGATCCAGGAACTGTAGGCCTGGCAGCCTGAGCTTGCTAGCGGGGAAGGCCTTGGAGCACATCCTCCTGAGTGCCATGCCACGGCACGTGCAGGGAACCAGGGGGTGGCAAAGCTCTGCGCAGGCATGGGGACAGCTGCGGGTCTTGGCAGGGTGTTGAGCTGGGGTTGGTGCTGCTGGGCGTGTTGGGGAAGGAGTTGTCTGGAAGGTGAGAAGTCTAGGCTGGAACTGGGGTCACTTTGAAGGCAGCACCTGTGCTATGGCACAGCTTTGGTGATGGAGGACTGAAGGAATAGCTGGGACTTTTTCTCTTAGTCATCCTGCTTCTCCTGCAGAGAAGAAGAGGGGAGAGCTCTACTTTCTTGGCCACTTTGATATCTGGAGCAGGGGGAGGATTAGCCCTCTTGCAATCTACTCATTTGTTTGGGCTACTTTTGTAGCACTGAGTGGACTTTCATTCCTGGAGAGCTTTGATTCCTTAAGAGAATCAGGTTCTTCTCATGCCTTCCTAGGAAAATGTTTGAAACCAAAGCAAGGCCTTTATTTTGTCTCTGTGTGGTCTTCTGCTTTGCAAAGTGACATGCAGTGGATGACCTTAAGGCAAAGGTGTTGCTGCTGTAATTGATACATAGTATTAAATTCCTGGATTAAAATTGTGTGTCTTAAAACTTTGCAGTGGAAGGTAAAATCCCCTGAATTCCTCGAAACAGTTCCAGGGCCTCTCTTTGCATACCACAGTCTTTTCACAGTCCAAAGGTGTTACCTGGACATCTGCCAGAGAGATAAGCAGGAAAGGTCCCATGAAGCATGGGCTGACCACATCTTCACAGTTCATCAGGAGATCCCATACCAATCTGGGCGGAGGGCAACAGAAACCTTCTGACAGAAGATTCGGAGACTTTTCATGCAGACGTCTTTTCAATTTCTCAGGAAACTCTTTCAGATATCCCTTGCGGACACCAGACATTTCAATGATTCTCTTATGTACATGATGTCATGCTCTTCGGGTTCTTTGTTACCGTCTTGTTTTTGCCTCAGGGTAGAAAAATGGTCTCAAACACCTCCCCTGAGACCCCGAATTTGTGGGCAGTACTCCGGAGGAGAACCCTGTGCTGCTCCCGGATTGACCACCCAACATTTGATCGATGTTGTCCTGATTTATCGTGGCATTTCCCGAAATTGCTTTTCAAATTTGTTAACTAAATCTTTGATTTTGGAAATTAGCTCTGATCATTTCTAACACTGCTTTGAGATGGGAAGGAAACTTGCAAATCTATCAGGTTCTCAGGCCATTGCTCTTAATTTAGCAAGTTGGCAACTTTTTGCAACTACTTGAGTTGAGTAATGGGAAGAAAAGCTTTCCCGAGTTGAGGATTCTTAAATGCCAGCTCCTTCTATGCCTCTGCTGCCAGGGTGATTTTGTGCTTCAGGAAATCACTCCAAGTAGAAAGCAATTTCAGCATGGAGTAAGAGCTTCTGACAGAGACCAAGTGTTGCCAGCACTTGCTCCAGGTGCTCCTGCCAACATCCCCTGTAGGAAGGAGCCCAGCCGCCAGGGCCCGTTGGCATTGGCTGCCCTGTGGCAGAGAAGCGCCCCGGGGCACAGGTCTCTGGGGCAGGAGATGGCACCAGCGCTTGCCAGGGCTCGGGGGGGCGGCAGCTCTGCTTGGGCGGGGGCTCTGTCACGCCTGCCGATTTCAGCGCTGCCCTGGCCCCAGGGGTCAGAGCAGTGCCCGTGCCCCGGCCCACAGGTTCCTCATCTGTGTCACACCCGCGGGTTTAGGACGGCCACCGGCTGGGACGTGTCCCAGGGAGGCCGTGCCAGCTTCTGTGCGAGGCCCCGTGCCCTTCCCACTGCGGCTGCGTCGGCGGCCCTGGGGGCTCCTTCTGCTGCCCTGAGCCCGCAGAGCAGGGCAGCGTTTGCCCATGGATTGAGCCGCTGCGAAAAATGCTGTCTCAGGGCTGTCTTAGACACTTGGGGAGAGGGGTTCCTTCCAACCTGGGCCACTTTGGCTGGGCTGGGAGCGGCCCCAGGGCAGGTGGCAGTGTGTGCATTGGCCCTTTGTGACGCGGTGCAGCAGCGCGGTCACCGTGGCATTGAACGGCACAGGGTGTCCAAGGACCCTTTGTGACACGTGGGGACATAGGTGCTGGCGGTGACGCAGCCAGGCCACATTCCTTGGAGCAGGCGACGGGACAGGACGCGCCAGAGCGGTGCTGTGAGGAGCCCCCGCACAGCGCACTCGTTTGTGCCTGACCCAGAGCTTCTACAAGGAGTGAGTTGTGCAGCTGACCTCAGGGCCAAACTGCACGACTTGGTGACTCGGAGGCTTTCCAAGTCATCTCTTATCCCTGTGGCCTGTGGCCTCCAGGCCGGACTGTGGGATTTGGTGACTTGAATCATCTACGAGGAACCTCCTGTCATCGTGGCAGGAGCCCTTGAGACCAGAGTGCAGGACTTGCTGTCCTGCAGCCTTCCTGAGGCTTCTTCTGCCACAGGCGCTTTCAAGGCGCAAGTGCACAACTTGTTGCCTCAGTGCTTTCCTGAGGCATCTCTCTTGAAAGGTGCTGTGGCATGGCGGGCAGATTTCTCGGCCTGTCCAAAGTATTCAGGGGGAAAAAAAGCAAAGGCCCTGGAGCTACCCCAGCACAAGAGCCTGAAGAGCCCGAGCGGATCCAGAC
Organism: Chamaea fasciata; assembly: GCF_029207755.1. Lineage (NCBI taxonomy): Eukaryota > Metazoa > Chordata > Aves > Passeriformes > Sylviidae > Chamaea > Chamaea fasciata. Next base: position 543,682 of record NW_027094127.1, read on the forward strand.
ACTACAGGATGGTGAGTGGCACAGCTGGGCCACAGGGCTGATGGCTGCAGCCAACGTGGCCCCATCCCGTCCCGTCCCTATCGCAGCCTGGGGAGGGCAGGGCTGGGCTGTGTTCTCCGGCCTCTCCCGCAGCCCCTCAGCTCTGGCTGCTCTCGCTCTTTGCCAGATGCAGCCACGGACGGCACACAAGAGCAGAGGCCTGCCGGTGGAAGCTTCCGCAGGACACTGAAGGTACCTGCAGCCATCCCCGCCTGGGCTGGGCCTGCTGTCACTGCTCAGCCGAGCACCGCGCTTGGAGCAGTCCATGGAACACGTCTCTCTTCCCTGTCCTTTGTTCTCCTGCAGATGATCCGAGAATTCCTGCGCATTCGGCGTAGAAACACCGGCACCAGGGCAGCTGAGGGCTCAGCTGAGCCTGACTGTGGGCTGACCGAGCCCCAGGCAGAGCCTGATGTCAACACAGATTTGGCTGAGCCCTCAGAAAATTTTGACACTGCGTTGAATGATCAAAGGGCAAGGGCTGACAAGGCAGTGGCTGAGGATGTGGCCCTCCAAACGGCTGACACTGGAGAGACTCAGGGCATCAGAGATACTGGCGCCACGGCCTCTCCCACTGCCATTCCTGCTCCCACTGAGGATTTTATCCAGAAGAGTGGTATTTCTTCTGAGCAGCAGGTAAACAGCCTGGGGCCGGGGCTAGAGGCCTCCCAGGATTGTGTGTCATCTCCAGCCACGGCCACTGGGCCCCCTCAGCCTTTGAGGCCGGCACAGCGTGGCAGGAAGGGAAGCGATTCTTGGGGGAAGCTGGTGAAGTTGCTCTCCTAGACAGCGGCCCAAGTCTTCCCCATGCCCTTTCCAGGTGCCAGCCATTGTAAAGAAGATGCACCAGAATCTTGCATCGCATAGAAATGTGGATACCAGGCTGCCCATGAACATCGTGAGGCTGGCCGAAGAACACCCAGCTGACGTGGTGCTGACCCTCCTGCGCTGTGCCCCAACATGTGACAGGTATGGGCCCACCTGCCTGGAGAGCTCAGGCCTCCCCGGCCTTTAGGGCCATGGCCCTGCACGGCCCGTGCAATGGGCTCTGCCAGAGCGGCAAACAGGTCCGGGACCCTCGGGCCCCTCTGTTTCCCGAGCCTGCTGCCGTGCTCCCTCCCTGCCCTTCAGGGCACCGGGGCTCTGTCACCCGGCCCCCAGAGCCGCACAGGGCATGGTAGTGTGGCTGAGATGTCCCTGACACAGAGCTCTGATCCCACAGAGCTGCTGCAATGATGTGGAGAAGCATAGGCTCATCGAGTCTCACAGTGGAGATGGTTCTGCCAACACTGCTCTGTGTGATGGAGGATTGGCCTCTGCACAGCATGTTCACCTCCGATGGGGACAACGATGGCGTCTTTGCCCTGGCTGTGAGTTTCTGGGCATTTGCTCACCCCCAGGTCACCTCTCCAGCAGCTCTCCATCCTCTCCCTGCCTCAGGCCCTGGGCTGAAACCTGGCCTAAGGGCAGGCTCAGGGGGCACCAGGCCCGCTGCTCCCCCTGCGTCTCCCCTGGGGCCCTGCCACATGGACACCTCGCACTGAGCGCTCTCCTTGGCAACTTCTTTTGCAGGCAACTCTGGTGGTGTGGGTGATTCTCCAGGTGCCTGAGTGCCACGAGGCTATGACCCTTTATTCCTCCCGCCTCTTTGTGGCTTTGCTTTTCCATGTTGTCATCACCACACAGCAGATGCCACCACAGGAAGTCGATCGCTTCTGGAGAGCGTGCCGAGAGGAACACCACCTTCCCAGCGACCCCAACAGGTCTCCGTCCTCCCGTCCTTCCCATGTCCTTGTGGCCAGTGCCAGTGCTCCCAATGTGACCCGGGCTTTGCTCTGCACACAGGTTTGCAGTGCAGGTCATGAAGTCCCTGCTCTGCCGGCTGGAGTGTGAGAATCAGGTGTTGGTTGTGGAGTCCAAGCATGGCTGGGACACCATGCTCTGTGCTAATACCCAGTACTATGCTGTGGCTCTGCTGGCCAGGTGAGACCCCCTGCTCCCTGCTGTCCCTGGAATTGGTGCCCTGTGCCCGGGCTGCCCCACACAGTCCCTGTGGTCATGGACCAGAGGGCCTCGTCACTTTAGGGACGGCCGAGCAGACTGAAAAAGGCTGGGAGAGGAGGGTGCACAGGAGTGGCCGCCTCCCAAAGCACCCACGTCCCCTCCAGGGATACTGGGGAAAGACTGCACTTCTGGGAGTCAGTCCTGTGAAAAGTGTGCCCCCCCCAGCTCAGGCTCTTTCTTCCTTTTTGCCCCTGACAGGGAGATGTGCCATGTCTTGATCCCTTTCTCTGCCTGCATCGCAACCCACTTGCTCCGGCTGCTCAGCATTGAGAAGCCAGGCTGCGATCTGCCTTTCCTGGCATTCCTTGTGGAGGTGAGCCTGAAGAGCAGCGCTGCCTGGCTGAGCTGCCTCCCAGCTCTCTGCCCTCTCGCAGCCGCATCCCTAGCCTCCTGGGATGGCACCAGTGCCCTGTGCTGCTGCTGCCTGGGGCTGGCCCTGGGCAGTTCTGGGCTCCTGCCAGCCGGGCCCTGTGCCACTGCCCTGTGCCTTTCAGGTCCTGGAGTGCCTGGACTTAACTAAATGTGGTGGCTGGGTCCTGAGGGTCGTGTCGAGGTACCTGCGGACCGAGTGCAGGAAGAGGTGTCGCCTGGCGCTCAAAGGCCTGCTGGTGCTCAGCAAGGATCCCCTGATGGTGAGAAGGGGGCAGCAGCTGAAGCTGCACTGGGGAGAGCAGCCCCATGGGCTGGCTGGGCTTCAGGAGCTGAGGCAGCTGCTCCCAGCTCTCCTGCCTCAGCTGCCCGAGTGCTTTGGGACAGGCCTTTGGTGTCTGGGCCCTGCGGCAGCAGGCTGGGCTTGCAGTGCCAGGGCGCTGTCGCTGGTGCAGCTGTTCACGGCTTCACAGCGCAGCCTTGTGTTCCACACAGGCCAGAAGAATGTGCTGCCTGTCTGAAAGCTTTGTGGATCTGCTGGCTGATGAAGATGGAGTGGTGGTTGCTCTGACCCTCCGTGTCTTTACTAATATGCTGGAGAGCGAAGACATCCTGGTATCCAGCACCACCGCCCCAAAGCTGGCTGAGGCACTCCTGGCGCTCTTTAACAATGTAAGGTTCTGCAACCCGAGCCACAGGCATTGGGTGCTGCCCAGAAACCGTGTGCTGTCTGCATTTTCAGGCCTTTGCCTAGGTGGGCCTGGAGTAATTGATGCTTAGGTTTTTTCCTTTCCTCTAGGAAAATAGCTACATGCAACTGCTCTCCATGGACCTCTTCTGTAAGGTGATGGAGTTGGTAGTGAAGGAGGGAAAAAAGCCCCTGAAGGCAACTGTCAACAAGAGCCTGTACCTACTTTTAATCTACTGCCATGATGAGAACTGGCGTGTGGCAAATGTGAGGTTTTGTGCATCCCTGGGACGGGGGCTCAGCTGCCTCCTGCCCTGCTGCAGGAGGAGGAGGAGGCTGCGTCCTCCTCCAGGCCTTGGCACAGGGATGCGGGTCCTTGTGCCCTGGGCTGTGGTGCCATCTCTGCATCTCTGCTGCTCTCCAGACCTCTCGGGAAACCCTGCATTGTGCGGCCAAGTTCCTGAAGAGGAGGGATCTCCAGGAGCTACTGACAAAGGAACAACCGTTGACTATCGATGACTGTAAGGTAAGGATGGCTTGGAGAAGTGGCAGCCTCAGCCTGGAGAAGATCCGTGGCCGCGGGGCTGGCAGCCGTGGCCCCTGCCCAGTGCTGCACCCGGGGGCTCCAGCCTGCGCCCCACACGCCGCTGCCTTCCCTGGGCCCCGCGGGCTCTTCTCCAGGCTCCTGCGGGCCCGAGCCGGGTGCCCGTGGAGTCCCGGCCCAGCGGGGCTGCGGGCACGGGGCGGCACCGCGGCTCCCCGGGCAGCAGCCGGCCCTCTGCCCCCTCCAGAGCCCGGCGCCAGCGGCTGCTGGCCGGGCCTCAGGGCCGTGCGGGCAGGGGAGGCCGGCGCTGGGCACGGCCAGAGCCCGGCCCAGGGGCTGAGCCCGCGCCAACCCTTCCCTCCTGCCGCTCTCTCCAGCTGGCAGACGACAGGATGCGAGCGGCCGAGTACCTGCTCCGGGCCCTGCCCTACCTGGAGAACCCGCAGGAGTCCCTGCCAGAGGCGGCCATGCGGTTCATGGGTGAGCCACGAGCCCGGGCTCCCTCCCCGGCCCGCCGCAGCTCGGCCCCGGCCCCGGCTGCTGCTGCCGCGGCTGCAGCGGCATCCGGGCCCGGCGCCGTGGAGCCCCGCCTGCCCTCGGGGCTGCTGCCGCCCTCTGGCAGCCGTGCCCTGGGGCGGCAGCAGGCGGCAAGGGCCCGGGCTGAGCCCTGCCGGGGCAGGAGGCCGTGTGGCCACAGGGCTGGCAGCGGCGCTGGCACGGAGCCGTGCCGCTGGGGCCGTGACACGCTCTCTGAGGGGGCAGCCAGGACAGCTTCACCTTCTCAGTCAGGGTGAGTGAGGGCAGCGGGCCGTCAGCGGCTCTGGCGGGGGAAGCTGCACTGCCCGGGCAGACAGCTGCAATCCCCGGCTCTGGAGGCCTTTGCTCCTTGTGTGGACGAGGGCTGGAGAGGGCACAACGCACAGAGATTTCAGGGGCACGTGGGGGATTCGTGGCAAGCACCTTCTGGCTGATCCCAATGTCTCCTGCTTGCTTCTGGGTGGGATGGTTCTGGCAGGAAGATCCCCTAGGATTCCCACTGATCCAGCCTCTGACCATGGCTCTGTTCTTCGCTCTTGCAGCCCTTCAAACCCAGAGGCAAGACAGCAGCCCGTCATGCTCTAAACCTGCAAAATGAAGCCCGCTTTCCCCAGAAAGCTAAACAACTGGGGACATCTTCTGAATCTAGCGAATTGGTGTCCCAAGAACACACCAGGAGACACTGAAGAGGACACCATCTCTCAGTGCTGCTGGAGCTCCACGCACAGCTGAGGCTGAGCACAATTCTCCTGGCTTCACACCTCTCCCTCTTTGTAGTTAGCTCCCTCCCTCCAGCCCTCAGACCCTGCCCATGCCCTTTTTTTCCCTCCACTCTCCACCCCTTTGGACTGATCCTTACCTCCCAGCCCTCAGACCCTGCCCATCCCCCCTTATTCCCTCCCAGCTCATCCCTTTGCTTCGCCTTGAATTAATAAACACTTTGGCTTCTTCACTTTACCTGCGTCTCTGTGGAGCTGAAGCGGCGTAAAAACCTGAGCCCTGGCACACACAGGCCCCTGCTGCCGTCCTCTTGCGCGCCGTCTTTTGTGCAGAGACACAGAGGAGCGAGGCCGCGTCAGGCTGGAAAGGTGCCTGTGCTGAAGGTCCAGTTCCACAACACTGTGCAGTTTAAGGTCCTACTGAGCAGCCTGAAGCTCCCGGATTTTGGGAGAGCCAACCTGAGGACGCTCTGAAGCCAGCTGTGAGGGATTCCATGGCAAGCATCTACAGAGGGCAAAGGAGCTTGGAATGCTGGAAGCTTTCAAGAATAGCCTGCTGAAAGCACAGCAGTGCTCCATCCCTGCACAGGGTCGGGGAGATGGCAGAAGCAGAGACCATCAGGCCTTAACAGGGAGCTTGGGGTGTGCCTAAGGGCAAGTGAAGCAGCAGCAGCAGCAGCACGGTGGCCGAGACTCGGACGCGTGACCCGGCCAATGGCCCCAGCGCCGTCAGGCAGTGCCGGGATCCCGGCTGCGGTTCTGGTGCCCAGAGCTGAGGAATCGCAGCCCCTGCCTCAGAGGCTGCCAGAAAGCCAAGCGAGTGAGAGCAGAGGGAGGGCAGCCTTCCAGTCTCTCCTGGGCATGGCCGCAAAGCAGCCCCTGCTTCTCCTTCCTCTGCCCGTGTTTGGGGTGTGCTGATAGCAGCGCCAGCCAGGTTGCGCTCTGTCTTCCAAAGGCTGTGGAGAGCGGGCATGAAAAGTGCTGCGTGCACAGCGGAGAGTCCTGGAAGGTGCTGGCGAGAGCGTCCTGCGGGATCAGGGCTCTCTGGTCTCTGGCCGGGAAGAGCCTGCTTTTGCTGCTGTGAGCGCAGGCAGGAGTGGAGGCAGCGGGCAGCTTGTGTTTGTAGAGGGCCTGGGGCTGCATGTGTCAACCTCCAGCTGGAATCACACTGGGGGAAATGCCAGCTAGAGCTGGAGCGCCTGTCCAGAAAGGACCAGAAAGGAATTCAGCCTTGCCAGGGTTTCTTAAGAGTGTCTTGGTGTTCCCCAGGAAAGCTTCCAATCTGGGGAAAGGCCTCTGGGGGAAAGGGCCTTGCTGCTGAAGGAAAGCGTTTTCCTAGGAGCTCCCCGTGATGTAGGAAGAACTGTCCCCGTTTGGCTCTCTGTGGTCCTTTCAGTCCCTGAGGCCCGTTGCACTTGGCAGATGGACAAGGGAAGGGAGAAGGCTGTGAAAAGCAGGTTTGGAATCCAGCTGGACCTGCAGAGACCAAGGCAAGCGCCTGCAGCAGGGTGTGTTCCCCCTCTCTGGACACAGGTGTGAGCAGGAGCATCTCTGTCCAGCTGCCAGCCCCAAAGCTGTCTTGGAGAGCTGTGAATTCAAAGGCCTTCCAGCACACACGTCTCACATCTTACCTGTCTGCTGTGCTTCAACTCTTGGCAATATGCATTTGCCTCTTGCTTGCTGGAAGCTGCTGCGGCCCAGAGGGCCAGCACCGAGCTGGGCTGTGTGGGCCAGGCAGCAGGGAGAGTCTTGGCTGCTCTTGGTGTGTGCGTGGCCTCAGAAAAGGCTTGGACGCTTTGCCTCCCAAGGCGCCCTGCTCCCTGCCTCTTCCTCTGCATCTTGGAGAGAACAAGGCAGGCATTTCTAGCAGCTGGGCATTAGCAGGCCTTCAAATGGGGGCGTCTTGTGGAGCAGGCCCAGCTGAGACACCCTGAGAGGAGCCCAGCGCTCCTTGCCCCTCTCCGCTGACACGTGAGCCTTGTCTGCTTTCGGGATGACCCTGGCTGTGTCAGGGGCTGCTACGTAGACACGAGACAGCCGGTCCTGTCCTGCTGGGTCCCAGCAGTGCCTGGCAGCAGTCCTGCCTCCCCGTCAGGATGCCGGCCAAGAGAGGTCCTGGAAGCTGAGGGAGCTGATCTGAAGCTTGCGCGGGTGCCTGCAGCTCAAGGCCAAGGGCCTTCCCTCAGGATACAGCAGTCCTGAGAGGTCTCTAGAATTCAAAGAAATCAGCAGACAAATGCATTGTCCACCAAGAGCTCTTTTATTGGCAGGAGGTTAGGGCTCTGCACCCCAGCACAAGGCTTCTTCGCCACGTCCAAATTTCAGTGGGTTTCTGTAGGAATTCTATCAAAAATCCCTTCCGTCTTTAGACTGCTGAGGTGATTCCATAGGCAGGGGCTTAGAAGGAAACACTTTGCGTCAGAATCCTAGACTTGAACCTAGTGTCTACCTGCTGGCCAGGAGGAGTCTCAGCGCACCAAAGCAGCTCATCTTCCTCATGCCTTCCCTGCACAGGGCTGATTCTGTAGCCGCCCTTAGGTCTTCCCGAAGGCTATGTCTCAAGCTTTTTGTCAAGTCACTCTCATGTCAAGTTAGGCTTCCAGGTTTTTCTGATGTTCACTGGTGCTAAGGACTTCTGGATATCTGTGCTAAGTCCTCTTCACTTCTGTCAATTGCTTGTGCTTCCTTCCATCGAACAAAGGCCTTGTTTCATTCCTCAATGTGCCTGATGCTGGCCCATGTCTTTTGGCACTGCTTGCTTTCCTGTGGCATGTTCTACCTGCCCCCGAGAGTAAAGAGGGAGCTGGAGAAGGAGCTTGCCGGGCTGCTCTCCATCCTTTAGCAGCAGTCCTGCTGAAGCGGCCAAGTCGGAGCTGAGCGCAAATGGACCAGCTGTGCACGGGAAGGGTGGGTGGGAAGGATGATCCAGGAACTGTAGGCCTGGCAGCCTGAGCTTGCTAGCGGGGAAGGCCTTGGAGCACATCCTCCTGAGTGCCATGCCACGGCACGTGCAGGGAACCAGGGGGTGGCAAAGCTCTGCGCAGGCATGGGGACAGCTGCGGGTCTTGGCAGGGTGTTGAGCTGGGGTTGGTGCTGCTGGGCGTGTTGGGGAAGGAGTTGTCTGGAAGGTGAGAAGTCTAGGCTGGAACTGGGGTCACTTTGAAGGCAGCACCTGTGCTATGGCACAGCTTTGGTGATGGAGGACTGAAGGAATAGCTGGGACTTTTTCTCTTAGTCATCCTGCTTCTCCTGCAGAGAAGAAGAGGGGAGAGCTCTACTTTCTTGGCCACTTTGATATCTGGAGCAGGGGGAGGATTAGCCCTCTTGCAATCTACTCATTTGTTTGGGCTACTTTTGTAGCACTGAGTGGACTTTCATTCCTGGAGAGCTTTGATTCCTTAAGAGAATCAGGTTCTTCTCATGCCTTCCTAGGAAAATGTTTGAAACCAAAGCAAGGCCTTTATTTTGTCTCTGTGTGGTCTTCTGCTTTGCAAAGTGACATGCAGTGGATGACCTTAAGGCAAAGGTGTTGCTGCTGTAATTGATACATAGTATTAAATTCCTGGATTAAAATTGTGTGTCTTAAAACTTTGCAGTGGAAGGTAAAATCCCCTGAATTCCTCGAAACAGTTCCAGGGCCTCTCTTTGCATACCACAGTCTTTTCACAGTCCAAAGGTGTTACCTGGACATCTGCCAGAGAGATAAGCAGGAAAGGTCCCATGAAGCATGGGCTGACCACATCTTCACAGTTCATCAGGAGATCCCATACCAATCTGGGCGGAGGGCAACAGAAACCTTCTGACAGAAGATTCGGAGACTTTTCATGCAGACGTCTTTTCAATTTCTCAGGAAACTCTTTCAGATATCCCTTGCGGACACCAGACATTTCAATGATTCTCTTATGTACATGATGTCATGCTCTTCGGGTTCTTTGTTACCGTCTTGTTTTTGCCTCAGGGTAGAAAAATGGTCTCAAACACCTCCCCTGAGACCCCGAATTTGTGGGCAGTACTCCGGAGGAGAACCCTGTGCTGCTCCCGGATTGACCACCCAACATTTGATCGATGTTGTCCTGATTTATCGTGGCATTTCCCGAAATTGCTTTTCAAATTTGTTAACTAAATCTTTGATTTTGGAAATTAGCTCTGATCATTTCTAACACTGCTTTGAGATGGGAAGGAAACTTGCAAATCTATCAGGTTCTCAGGCCATTGCTCTTAATTTAGCAAGTTGGCAACTTTTTGCAACTACTTGAGTTGAGTAATGGGAAGAAAAGCTTTCCCGAGTTGAGGATTCTTAAATGCCAGCTCCTTCTATGCCTCTGCTGCCAGGGTGATTTTGTGCTTCAGGAAATCACTCCAAGTAGAAAGCAATTTCAGCATGGAGTAAGAGCTTCTGACAGAGACCAAGTGTTGCCAGCACTTGCTCCAGGTGCTCCTGCCAACATCCCCTGTAGGAAGGAGCCCAGCCGCCAGGGCCCGTTGGCATTGGCTGCCCTGTGGCAGAGAAGCGCCCCGGGGCACAGGTCTCTGGGGCAGGAGATGGCACCAGCGCTTGCCAGGGCTCGGGGGGGCGGCAGCTCTGCTTGGGCGGGGGCTCTGTCACGCCTGCCGATTTCAGCGCTGCCCTGGCCCCAGGGGTCAGAGCAGTGCCCGTGCCCCGGCCCACAGGTTCCTCATCTGTGTCACACCCGCGGGTTTAGGACGGCCACCGGCTGGGACGTGTCCCAGGGAGGCCGTGCCAGCTTCTGTGCGAGGCCCCGTGCCCTTCCCACTGCGGCTGCGTCGGCGGCCCTGGGGGCTCCTTCTGCTGCCCTGAGCCCGCAGAGCAGGGCAGCGTTTGCCCATGGATTGAGCCGCTGCGAAAAATGCTGTCTCAGGGCTGTCTTAGACACTTGGGGAGAGGGGTTCCTTCCAACCTGGGCCACTTTGGCTGGGCTGGGAGCGGCCCCAGGGCAGGTGGCAGTGTGTGCATTGGCCCTTTGTGACGCGGTGCAGCAGCGCGGTCACCGTGGCATTGAACGGCACAGGGTGTCCAAGGACCCTTTGTGACACGTGGGGACATAGGTGCTGGCGGTGACGCAGCCAGGCCACATTCCTTGGAGCAGGCGACGGGACAGGACGCGCCAGAGCGGTGCTGTGAGGAGCCCCCGCACAGCGCACTCGTTTGTGCCTGACCCAGAGCTTCTACAAGGAGTGAGTTGTGCAGCTGACCTCAGGGCCAAACTGCACGACTTGGTGACTCGGAGGCTTTCCAAGTCATCTCTTATCCCTGTGGCCTGTGGCCTCCAGGCCGGACTGTGGGATTTGGTGACTTGAATCATCTACGAGGAACCTCCTGTCATCGTGGCAGGAGCCCTTGAGACCAGAGTGCAGGACTTGCTGTCCTGCAGCCTTCCTGAGGCTTCTTCTGCCACAGGCGCTTTCAAGGCGCAAGTGCACAACTTGTTGCCTCAGTGCTTTCCTGAGGCATCTCTCTTGAAAGGTGCTGTGGCATGGCGGGCAGATTTCTCGGCCTGTCCAAAGTATTCAGGGGGAAAAAAAGCAAAGGCCCTGGAGCTACCCCAGCACAAGAGCCTGAAGAGCCCGAGCGGATCCAGACACTACAGGATGGTGAGTGGCACAGCTGGGCCACAGGGCTGATGGCTGCAGCCAACGTGGCCCCATCCCGTCCCGTCCCTATCGCAGCCTGGGGAGGGCAGGGCTGGGCTGTGTTCTCCGGCCTCTCCCGCAGCCCCTCAGCTCTGGCTGCTCTCGCTCTTTGCCAGATGCAGCCACGGACGGCACACAAGAGCAGAGGCCTGCCGGTGGAAGCTTCCGCAGGACACTGAAGGTACCTGCAGCCATCCCCGCCTGGGCTGGGCCTGCTGTCACTGCTCAGCCGAGCACCGCGCTTGGAGCAGTCCATGGAACACGTCTCTCTTCCCTGTCCTTTGTTCTCCTGCAGATGATCCGAGAATTCCTGCGCATTCGGCGTAGAAACACCGGCACCAGGGCAGCTGAGGGCTCAGCTGAGCCTGACTGTGGGCTGACCGAGCCCCAGGCAGAGCCTGATGTCAACACAGATTTGGCTGAGCCCTCAGAAAATTTTGACGCTGCGTTGAATGATCAAAGGGCAAGGGCTGACAAGGCAGTGGCTGAGGATGTGGCCCTCCAAACGGCTGACACTGGAGAGACTCAGGGCATCAGAGATACTGGCGCCACGGCCTCTCCCACTGCCATTCCTGCTCCCACTGAGGATTTTATCCAGAAGAGTGGTATTTCTTCTGAGCAGCAGGTAAACAGCCTGGGGCCGGGGCTAGAGGCCTCCCAGGATTGTGTGTCATCTCCAGCCACGGCCACTGGGCCCCCTCAGCCTTTGAGGCCGGCACAGCGTGGCAGGAAGGGAAGCGATTCTTGGGGGAAGCTGGTGAAGTTGCTCTCCTAGACAGCGGCCCAAGTCTTCCCCATGCCCTTTCCAGGTGCCAGCCATTGTAAAGAAGATGCACCAGAATCTTGCATCGCATAGAAATGTGGATACCAGGCTGCCCATGAACATCGTGAGGCTGGCCGAAGAACACCCAGCTGACGTGGTGCTGACCCTCCTGCGCTGTGCCCCAACATGTGACAGGTATGGGCCCACCTGCCTGGAGAGCTCAGGCCTCCCCGGCCTTTAGGGCCATGGCCCTGCACGGCCCGTGCAATGGGCTCTGCCAGAGCGGCAAACAGGTCCGGGACCCTCGGGCCCCTCTGTTTCCCGAGCCTGCTGCCGTGCTCCCTCCCTGCCCTTCAGGGCACCGGGGCTCTGTCACCCGGCCCCCAGAGCCGCACAGGGCATGGTAGTGTGGCTGAGATGTCCCTGACACAGAGCTCTGATCCCACAGAGCTGCTGCAATGATGTGGAGAAGCATAGGCTCATCGAGTCTCACAGTGGAGATGGTTCTGCCAACACTGCTCTGTGTGATGGAGGATTGGCCTCTGCACAGCATGTTCACCTCCGATGGGGACAACGATGGCGTCTTTGCCCTGGCTGTGAGTTTCTGGGCATTTGCTCACCCCCAGGTCACCTCTCCAGCAGCTCTCCATCCTCTCCCTGCCTCAGGCCCTGGGCTGAAACCTGGCCTAAGGGCAGGCTCAGGGGGCACCAGGCCCGCTGCTCCCCCTGCGTCTCCCCTGGGGCCCTGCCACATGGACACCTCGCACTGAGCGCTCTCCTTGGCAACTTCTTTTGCAGGCAACTCTGGTGGTGTGGGTGATTCTCCAGGTGCCTGAGTGCCACGAGGCTATGACCCTTTATTCCTCCCGCCTCTTTGTGGCTTTGCTTTTCCATGTTGTCATCACCACACAGCAGATGCCACCACAGGAAGTCGATCGCTTCTGGAGAGCGTGCCGAGAGGAACACCACCTTCCCAGCGACCCCAACAGGTCTCCGTCCTCCCGTCCTTCCCATGTCCTTGTGGCCAGTGCCAGTGCTCCCAATGTGACCCGGGCTTTGCTCTGCACACAGGTTTGCAGTGCAGGTCATGAAGTCCCTGCTCTGCCGGCTGGAGTGTGAGAATCAGGTGTTGGTTGTGGAGTCCAAGCATGGCTGGGACACCATGCTCTGTGCTAATACCCAGTACTATGCTGTGGCTCTGCTGGCCAGGTGAGACCCCCTGCTCCCTGCTGTCCCTGGAATTGGTGCCCTGTGCCCGGGCTGCCCCACACAGTCCCTGTGGTCATGGACCAGAGGGCCTCGTCACTTTAGGGACGGCCGAGCAGACTGAAAAAGGCTGGGAGAGGAGGGTGCACAGGAGTGGCCGCCTCCCAAAGCACCCACGTCCCCTCCAGGGATACTGGGGAAAGACTGCACTTCTGGGAGTCAGTCCTGTGAAAAGTGTGCCCCCCCCAGCTCAGGCTCTTTCTTCCTTTTTGCCCCTGACAGGGAGATGTGCCATGTCTTGATCCCTTTCTCTGCCTGCATCGCAACCCACTTGCTCCGGCTGCTCAGCATTGAGAAGCCAGGCTGCGATCTGCCTTTCCTGGCATTCCTTGTGGAGGTGAGCCTGAAGAGCAGCGCTGCCTGGCTGAGCTGCCTCCCAGCTCTCTGCCCTCTCGCAGCCGCATCCCTAGCCTCCTGGGATGGCACCAGTGCCCTGTGCTGCTGCTGCCTGGGGCTGGCCCTGGGCAGTTCTGGGCTCCTGCCAGCCGGGCCCTGTGCCACTGCCCTGTGCCTTTCAGGTCCTGGAGTGCCTGGACTTAACTAAATGTGGTGGCTGGGTCCTGAGGGTCGTGTCGAGGTACCTGCGGACCGAGTGCAGGAAGAGGTGTCGCCTGGCGCTCAAAGGCCTGCTGGTGCTCAGCAAGGATCCCCTGATGGTGAGAAGGGGGCAGCAGCTGAAGCTGCACTGGGGAGAGCAGCCCCATGGGCTGGCTGGGCTTCAGGAGCTGAGGCAGCTGCTCCCAGCTCTCCTGCCTCAGCTGCCCGAGTGCTTTGGGACAGGCCTTTGGTGTCTGGGCCCTGCGGCAGCAGGCTGGGCTTGCAGTGCCAGGGCGCTGTCGCTGGTGCAGCTGTTCACGGCTTCACAGCGCAGCCTTGTGTTCCACACAGGCCAGAAGAATGTGCTGCCTGTCTGAAAGCTTTGTGGATCTGCTGGCTGATGAAGATGGAGTGGTGGTTGCTCTGACCCTCCGTGTCTTTACTAATATGCTGGAGAGCGAAGACATCCTGGTATCCAGCACCACCGCCCCAAAGCTGGCTGAGGCACTCCTGGCGCTCTTTAACAGTGTAAGGTTCTGCAACCCGAGCCACAGGCATTGGGTGCTGCCCAGAAACCGTGTGCTGTCTGCATTTTCAGGCCTTTGCCTAGGTGGGCCTGGAGTAATTGATGCTTAGGTTTTTTCCTTTCCTCTAGGAAAATAGCTACATGCAACTGCTCTCCATGGACCTCTTCTGTAAGGTGATGGAGTTGGTAGTGAAGGAGGGAAAAAAGCCCCTGAAGGCAACTGTCAACAAGAGCCTGTACCTACTTTTAATCTACTGCCATGATGAGAACTGGCGTGTGGCAAATGTGAGGTTTTGTGCATCCCTGGGACGGGGGCTCAGCTGCCTCCTGCCCTGCTGCAGGAGGAGGAGGAGGCTGCGTCCTCCTCCAGGCCTTGGCACAGGGATGCGGGTCCTTGTGCCCTGGGCTGTGGTGCCATCTCTGCATCTCTGCTGCTCTCCAGACCTCTCGGGAAACCCTGCATTGTGCGGCCAAGTTCCTGAAGAGGAGGGATCTCCAGGAGCTACTGACAAAGGAACAACCGTTGACTATCGATGACTGTAAGGTAAGGATGGCTTGGAGAAGTGGCAGCCTCAGCCTGGAGAAGATCCGTGGCCGCGGGGCTGGCAGCCGTGGCCCCTGCCCAGTGCTGCACCCGGGGGCTCCAGCCTGCGCCCCACACGCCGCTGCCTTCCCTGGGCCCCGCGGGCTCTTCTCCAGGCTCCTGCGGGCCCGAGCCGGGTGCCCGTGGAGTCCCGGCCCAGCGGGGCTGCGGGCACGGGGCGGCACCGCGGCTCCCCGGGCAGCAGCCGGCCCTCTGCCCCCTCCAGAGCCCGGCGCCAGCGGCTGCTGGCCGGGCCTCAGGGCCGTGCGGGCAGGGGAGGCCGGCGCTGGGCACGGCCAGAGCCCGGCCCAGGGGCTGAGCCCGCGCCAACCCTTCCCTCCTGCCGCTCTCTCCAGCTGGCAGACGACAGGATGCGAGCGGCCGAGTACCTGCTCCGGGCCCTGCCCTACCTGGAGAACCCGCAGGAGTCCCTGCCAGAGGCGGCCATGCGGTTCATGGGTGAGCCACGAGCCCGGGCTCCCTCCCCGGCCCGCCGCAGCTCGGCCCCGGCCCCGGCTGCTGCTGCCGCGGCTGCAGCGGCATCCGGGCCCGGCGCCGTGGAGCCCCGCCTGCCCTCGGGGCTGCTGCCGCCCTCTGGCAGCCGTGCCCTGGGGCGGCAGCTGGCGGCAAGGGCCCGGGCTGAGCCCTGCCGGGGCAGGAGGCCGTGTGGCCACAGGGCTGGCAGCGGCGCTGGCAGGGAGCCGTGCCGCTGGGGCCGTGACACGCTCTCTGAGGGGGCAGCCAGGACAGCTTCACCTTCTCAGTCAGGGTGAGTGAGGGCAGCGGGCCGTCAGCGGCTCTGGCGGGGGAAGCTGCACTGCCCGGGCAGACAGCTGCAATCCCCGGCTCTGGAGGCCTTTGCTCCTTGTGTGGACGAGGGCTGGAGAGGGCACAACGCACAGAGATTTCAGGGGCACGTGGGGGATTCGTGGCAAGCACCTTCTGGCTGATCCCAATGTCTCCTGCTTGCTTCTGGGTGGGATGGTTCTGGCAGGAAGATCCCCTAGGATTCCCACTGATCCAGCCTCTGACCATGGCTCTGTTCTTCGCTCTTGCAGCCCTTCAAACCCAGAGGCAAGACAGCAGCCCGTCATGCTCTAAACCTGCAAAATGAAGCCCGCTTTCCCCAGAAAGCTAAACAACTGGGGACATCTTCTGAATCTAGCGAATTGGTGTCCCAAGAACACACCAGGAGACACTGAAGAGGACACCATCTCTCAGTGCTGCTGGAGCTCCACGCACAGCTGAGGCTGAGCACAATTCTCCTGGCTTCACACCTCTCCCTCTTTGTAGTTAGCTCCCTCCCTCCAGCCCTCAGACCCTGCCCATGCCCTTTTTTTCCCTCCACTCTCCACCCCTTTGGACTGATCCTTACCTCCCAGCCCTCAGACCCTGCCCATCCCCCCTTATTCCCTCCCAGCTCATCCCTTTGCTTCGCCTTGAATTAATAAACACTTTGGCTTCTTCACTTTACCTGCGTCTCTGTGGAGCTGAAGCGGCGTAAAAACCTGAGCCCTGGCACACACAGGCCCCTGCTGCCGTCCTCTTGCGCGCCGTCTTTTGTGCAGAGACACAGAGGAGCGAGGCCGCGTCAGGCTGGAAAGGTGCCTGTGCTGAAGGTCCAGTTCCACAACACTGTGCAGTTTAAGGTCCTACTGAGCAGCCTGAAGCTCCCGGATTTTGGGAGAGCCAACCTGAGGACGCTCTGAAGCCAGCTGTGAGGGATTCCATGGCAAGCATCTACAGAGGGCAAAGGAGCTTGGAATGCTGGAAGCTTTCAAGAATAGCCTGCTGAAAGCACAGCAGTGCTCCATCCCTGCACAGGGTCGGGGAGATGGCAGAAGCAGAGACCATCAGGCCTTAACAGGGAGCTTGGGGTGTGCCTAAGGGCAAGTGAAGCAGCAGCAGCAGCAGCACGGTGGCCGAGACTCGGACGCGTGACCCGGCCAATGGCCCAGGCGCCGTCAGGCAGTGCCGGGATCCCGGCTGCGGTTCTGGTGCCCAGAGCTGAGGAATCGCAGCCCCTGCCTCAGAGGCTTCCAGAAAGCCAAGCGAGTGAGAGCAGAGGGAGGGCAGCCTTCCAGTCTCTCCTGGGAATGGCCGCAAAGCAGCCCCTGCTTCTCCTTCCTCTGCCCGTGTTTGGGGTGTGCTGATAGCAGCGCCAGCCAGGTTGCGCTCTGTCTTCCAAAGGCTGTGGAGAGCGGGCATGAAAAGTGCTGCGTGCACAGCGGAGAGTCCTGGAAGGTGCTGGCGAGAGCGTCCTGCGGGATCAGGGCTCTCTGGTCTCTGGCCGGGAAGAGCCTGCTTTTGCTGCTGTGAGCGCAGGCAGGAGTGGAGGCAGCGGGCAGCTTGTGTTTGTAGAGGGCCTGGGGCTGCATGTGTCAACCTCCAGCTGGAATCACACTGGGGGAAATGCCAGCTAGAGCTGGAGCGCCTGTCCAGAAAGGACCAGAAAGGAATTCAGCCTTGCCAGGGTTTCTTAAGAGTGTCTTGGTGTTCCCCAGGAAAGCTTCCAATCTGGGGAAAGGCCTCTGGGGGAAAGGGCCTTGCTGCTGAAGGAAAGCGTTTTCCTAGGAGCTCCCCGTGATGTAGGAAGAACTGTCCCCGTTTGGCTCTCTGTGGTCCTTTCAGTCCCTGAGGCCCGTTGCACTTGGCAGATGGACAAGGGAAGGGAGAAGGCTGTGAAAAGCAGGTTTGGAATCCAGCTGGACCTGCAGAGACCAAGGCAAGCGCCTGCAGCAGGGTGTGTTCCCCCTCTCTGGACACAGGTGTGAGCAGGAGCATCTCTGTCCAGCTGCCAGCCCCAAAGCTGTCTTGGAGAGCTGTGAATTCAAAGGCCTTCCAGCACACACGTCTCACATCTTACCTGTCTGCTGTGCTTCAACTCTTGGCAATATGCATTTGCCTCTTGCTTGCTGGAAGCTGCTGCGGCCCAGAGGGCCAGCACCGAGCTGGGTTGTGTGGGCCAGGCAGCAGGGAGAGTCTTGGCTGCTCTTGGTGTGTGCGTGGCCTCAGAAAAGGCTTGGAAGCTTTGCCTCCCAAGGCGCCCTGCTCCCTACCTCTTCCTCTGCATCTTGGAGAGAACAAGGCAGGCATTTCTAGCAGCTGGGCATTAGCAGGCCTTCAGATGGGGGCGTCTTGTGGAGCAGGCCCAGCTGAGACACCCTGAGAGGAGCCCAGCGCTCCTTGCCCCTCTCCGCTGACACGTGAGCCTTGTCTGCTTTCGGGATGACCCTGGCTGTGTCAGGGGCTGCTACGTAGACACGAGACAGCCGGTCCTGTCCTGCTGGGTCCCAGCAGTGCCTGGCAGCAGTCCTGCCTCCCCGTCAGGATGCCGGCCAAGAGAGGTCCTGGAAGCTGAGGGAGCTGATCTGAAGCTTGCGCGGGTGCCTGCAGCTCAAGGCCAAGGGCCTTCCCTCAGGATACAGCAGTCCTGAGAGGTCTCTAGAATTCAAAGAAATCAGCAGACAAATGCATTGTCCACCAAGAGCTCTTTTATTGGCAGGAGGTTAGGGCTCTGCACCCCAGCACAAGGCTTCTTTGCCACGTCCAAATTTCAGTGGGTTTCTGTAGGAATTCTATCAAAAATCCCTTCCGTCTTTAGACTGCTGAGGTGATTCCATAGGCAGGGGCTTAGAAGGAAACACTTTGCGTCAGAATCCTAGACTTGAACCTAGTGTCTACCTGCTGGCCAGGAGGAGTCTCAGCGCACCAAAGCAGCTCATCTTCCTCATGCCTTCCCTGCACAGGGCTGATTCTGTAGCCGCCCTTAGGTCTTCCCGAAGGCTATGTCTCAAGCTTTTTGTCAAGTCACTCTCATGTCAAGTTAGGCTTCCAGGTTTTTCTGATGTTCACTGGTGCTAAGGACTTCTGGATATCTGTGCTAAGTCCTCTTCACTTCTGTCAATTGCTTGTGCTTCCTTCCATCGAACAAAGGCCTTGTTTCATTCCTCAATGTGCCTGATGCTGGCCCATGTCTTTTGGCACTGCTTGCTTTCCTGTGGCATGTTCTACCTGCCCCCGAGAGTAAAGAGGGAGCTGGAGAAGGAGCTTGCCAGGCTGCTCTCCATCCTTTAGCAGCAGTCCTGCTGAAGCGGCCAAGTCGGAGCTGAGCGCAAATGGACCAGCCGTGCACGGGAAGGGTGGGTGGGAAGGATGATCCAGGAACTGTAGGCCTGGCAGCCTGAGCTTGCTAGCGGGGAAGGCCTTGGAGCACATCCTCCTGAGTGCCATGCCACGGCACGTGCAGGGAACCAGGGGGTGGCAAAGCTCTGCGCAGGCATGGGGACAGCTGCGGGTCTTGGCAGGGTGTTGAGCTGGGGTTGGTGCTGCTGGGCGTGTTGGGGAAGGAGTTGTCTGGAAGGTGAGAAGTCTAGGCTGGAACTGGGGTCACTTTGAAGGCAGCACCTGTGCTATGGCACAGCTTTGGTGATGGAGGACTGAAGGAATAGCTGGGACTTTTTCTCTTAGTCATCCTGCTTCTCCTGCAGAGAAGAAGAGGGGAGAGCTCTACTTTCTTGGCCACTTTGATATCTGGAGCAGGGGGAGGATTAGCCCTCTTGCAATCTACTCATTTGTTTGGGCTACTTTTGTAGCACTGAGTGGACTTTCATTCCTGGAGAGCTTTGATTCCTTAAGAGAATCAGGTTCTTCTCATGCCTTCCTAGGAAAATGTTTGAAACCAAAGCAAGGCCTTTATTTTGTCTCTGTGTGGTCTTCTACTTTGCAAAGTGACATGCAGTGGATGACCTTAAGGCAAAGGTGTTGCTGCTGTAATTGATACATAGTATTAAATTCCTGGATTAAAATTGTGTGTCTTAAAACTTTGCAGTGGAAGGTAAAATCCCCTGAATTGCTGGAAACACTTCCAGGGCCTCTCTTTGCATACCACAGTCTTTTCACAGTCCAAAGGTGTTACCTGGACATCTGCCAGAGAGATAAGCGGGAAAGGTCCCATGAAGCATGGGCGGACCACATCTTCACAGTTCATCAGGAGATCCCATACCAATCTGGGCGGAGGGCAACAGAAACCTTCTGACAGAAGATTCGGAGACTTTTCATGCAGACGTCTTTTCAATTTCTCAGGAAACTCTTTCAGATATCCCTTGCGGACACCAGACATTTCAATGATTCTCTTATGTACATGATGTCATGCTCTTCGGGTTCTTTGTTACCGTCTTGTTTTTGCCTCAGGGTAGAAAAATGGTCTCAAACACCTCCCCCGAGACCCCGAATTTGTGGGCAGTACTCCGGAGGAGAACCCTGTGCTGCTCCCGGATTGACCACCCAACATTTGATCGATGTTGTCCTGATTTATCGTGGCATTTCCCGAAATTGCTTTTCAAATTTGTTAACTAAATCTTTGATTTTGGAAATTAGCTCTGATCATTTCTAACACTGCTTTGAGATGGGAAGGAAACTTGCAAATCTATCAGGTTCTCAGGCCATTGCTCTTAATTTAGCAAGTTGGCAACTTTTTGCAACTACTTGAGTTGAGTAATGGGAAGAAAAGCTTTCCCGAGTTGAGGATTCTTAAATGCCAGCTCCTTCTATGCCTCTGCTGCCAGGGTGATTTTGTGCTTCAGGAAATCACTCCAAGTAGAAAACAATTTCAGCATGGAGTAAGAGCTTCTGACAGAGACCAAGTGTTGCCAGCACTTGCTCCAGGTGCTCCTGCCAACATCCCCTGTAGGAAGGAGCCCAGCCGCCAGGGCCCGTTGGCTTTGGCTGCCCTGTGGCAGAGAAGCGCCCCGGGGCACAGGTCTCTGGGGCAGGAGATGGCACCAGCGCTTGCCAGGGCTCGGGGGGGCGGCAGCTCTGCTTGGGCGGGGGCTCCGTCACGCCTGCCGATTTCAGCGCTGCCCTGGCCCCAGGGGTCAGAGCAGTGCCCGTGCCCCGGCCCACAGGTTCCTCATCTGTGTCACACCCGCGGGTTTAGGACGGCCACCGGCTGGGACGTGTCCCAGGGAGGCCGTGCCAGCTTCTGTGCGAGGCCCCGTGCCCTTCCCGCTGCGGCTGCATCGGCGGCCCTGGGGGCTCCTTCTGCTGCCCTGAGCCCGCAGAGCAGGGCAGCGTTTGCCCATGGATTGAGCCGCTGCGAAAAATGCTGTCTCAGGGCTGTCTTAGACACTTGGGGAGAGGGGTTCCTTCCAACCTGGGCCACTTTGGCTGGGCTGGGAGCGGCCCCAGGGCAGGTGGCAGTGTGTGCATTGGCCCTTTGTGACGCGGTGCAGCAGCGCGGTCACCGTGGCATTGAACGGCACAGGGTGTCCAAGGACCCTTTGTGACACGTGGGGACATAGGTGCTGGCGGTGACGCAGCCAGGCCACATTCCTTGGAGCAGGCGACGGGACAGGACGCGCCAGAGCGGTGCTGTGAGGAGCCCCCGCACAGCGCACTCGTTTGTGCCTGACCCAGAGCTTCTACAAGGAGTGAGTTGTGCAGCTGACCTCAGGGCCAAACTGCACGACTTGGTGACTCGGAGGCTTTCCAAGTCATCTCTTATCCCTGTGGCCTGTGGCCTCCAGGCCGGACTGTGGGATTTGGTGACTTGAATCATCTACGAGGAACCTCCTGTCATCGTGGCAGGAGCCCTTGAGACCAGAGTGCAGGACTTGCTGTCCTGCAGCCTTCCTGAGGCTTCTTCTGCCACAGGCGCTTTCAAGGTGCAAGTGCACAACTTGTTGCCTCAGTGCTTTCCTGAGGCATCTCTCTTGAAAGGTGCTGTGGCATGGCGGGCAGATTTCTCGGCCTGTCCAAAGTATTCAGGGGGAAAAAAAGCAAAGGCCCTGGAGCTACCCCAGCACAAGAGCCTGAAGAGCCCGAGCGGATCCAGACACTACAGGATGGTGAGTGGCAGAGCTGGGCCACAGGGCTTATGGCTGCAGCCAACGTGGCCCCATCCCGTCCCGTCCCTATCGCAGCCTGGGGAGGGCAGGGCTGGGCTGTGTTCTCCGGCCTCTCCCGCAGCCCCTCAGCTCTGGCTGCTCTCGCTCTTTGCCAGATGCAGCCACGGACGGCACACAAGAGCAGAGGCCTGCCGGTGGAAGCTTCCGCAGGACACTGAAGGTACCTGCAGCCATCCCCGCCTGGGCTGGGCCTGCTGTCACTGCTCAGCCGAGCACCGCGCTTGGAGCAGTCCATGGAACACGTCTCTCTTCCCTGTCCTTTGTTCTCCTGCAGATGATCCGAGAATTCCTGCGCATTCGGCGTAGAAACACCGGCACCAGGGCAGCTGAGGGCTCAGCTGAGCCTGACTGTGGGCTGACCGAGCCCCAGGCAGAGCCTGATGTCAACACAGATTTGGCTGAGCCCTCAGAAAATTTTGACACTGCGTTGAATGATCAAAGGGCAAGGGCTGACAAGGCAGTGGCTGAGGATGTGGCCCTCCAAACGGCTGACACTGGAGAGACTCAGGGCATCAGAGATACTGGCGCCACGGCCTCTCCCACTGCCATTCCTGCTCCCACTGAGGATTTTATCCAGAAGAGTGGTATTTCTTCTGAGCAGCAGGTAAACAGCCTGGGGCCGGGGCTAGAGGCCTCCCAGGATTGTGTGTCATCTCCAGCCACGGCCACTGGGCCCCCTCAGCCTTTGAGGCCGGCACAGCGTGGCAGGAAGGGAAGCGATTCTTGGGGGAAGCTGGTGAAGTTGCTCTCCTAGACAGCGGCCCAAGTCTTCCTCATGCCCTTTCCAGGTGCCAGCCATTGTAAAGAAGATGCACCAGAATCTTGCATCGCATAGAAATGTGGATACCAGGCTGCCCATGAACATCGTGAGGCTGGCCGAAGAACACCCAGCTGACGTGGTGCTGACCCTCCTGCGCTGTGCCCCAACATG
The DNA here is from genome assembly GCF_029207755.1 of Chamaea fasciata. NCBI lineage: Eukaryota > Metazoa > Chordata > Aves > Passeriformes > Sylviidae > Chamaea > Chamaea fasciata. The sequence continues at coordinate 565,808 of NW_027094127.1, forward strand.
TGACAGGTATGGGCCCACCTGCCTGGAGAGCTCAGGCCTCCCCGGCCTTTAGGGCCATGGCCCTGCACGGCCCGTGCAATGGGCTCTGCCAGAGCGGCAAACAGGTCCGGGACCCTCGGGCCCCTCTGTTTCCCGAGCCTGCTGCCGTGCTCCCTCCCTGCCCTTCAGGGCACCGGGGCTCTGTCACCCGGCCCCCAGAGCCGCACAGGGCATGGTAGTGTGGCTGAGATGTCCCTGACACAGAGCTCTGATCCCACAGAGCTGCTGCAATGATGTGGAGAAGCATAGGCTCATCGAGTCTCACAGTGGAGATGGTTCTGCCAACACTGCTCTGTGTGATGGAGGATTGGCCTCTGCACAGCATGTTCACCTCCGATGGGGACAACGATGGCGTCTTTGCCCTGGCTGTGAGTTTCTGGGCATTTGCTCACCCCCAGGTCACCTCTCCAGCAGCTCTCCATCCTCTCCCTGCCTCAGGCCCTGGGCTGAAACCTGGCCTAAGGGCAGGCTCAGGGGGCACCAGGCCCGCTGCTCCCCCTGCGTCTCCCCTGGGGCCCTGCCACATGGACACCTCGCACTGAGCGCTCTCCTTGGCAACTTCTTTTGCAGGCAACTCTGGTGGTGTGGGTGATTCTCCAGGTGCCTGAGTGCCACGAGGCTATGACCCTTTATTCCTCCCGCCTCTTTGTGGCTTTGCTTTTCCATGTTGTCATCACCACACAGCAGATGCCACCACAGGAAGTCGATCGCTTCTGGAGAGCGTGCCGAGAGGAACACCACCTTCCCAGCGACCCCAACAGGTCTCCGTCCTCCCGTCCTTCCCATGTCCTTGTGGCCAGTGCCAGTGCTCCCAATGTGACCCGGGCTTTGCTCTGCACACAGGTTTGCAGTGCAGGTCATGAAGTCCCTGCTCTGCCGGCTGGAGTGTGAGAATCAGGTGTTGGTTGTGGAGTCCAAGCATGGCTGGGACACCATGCTCTGTGCTAATACCCAGTACTATGCTGTGGCTCTGCTGGCCAGGTGAGACCCCCTGCTCCCTGCTGTCCCTGGAATTGGTGCCCTGTGCCCGGGCTGCCCCACACAGTCCCTGTGGTCATGGACCAGAGGGCCTCGTCACTTTAGGGACGGCCGAGCAGACTGAAAAAGGCTGGGAGAGGAGGGTGCACAGGAGTGGCCGCCTCCCAAAGCACCCACGTCCCCTCCAGGGATACTGGGGAAAGACTGCACTTCTGGGAGTCAGTCCTGTGAAAAGTGTGCCCCCCCCAGCTCAGGCTCTTTCTTCCTTTTTGCCCCTGACAGGGAGATGTGCCATGTCTTGATCCCTTTCTCTGCCTGCATCGCAACCCACTTGCTCCGGCTGCTCAGCATTGAGAAGCCAGGCTGCGATCTGCCTTTCCTGGCATTCCTTGTGGAGGTGAGCCTGAAGAGCAGCGCTGCCTGGCTGAGCTGCCTCCCAGCTCTCTGCCCTCTCGCAGCCGCATCCCTAGCCTCCTGGGATGGCACCAGTGCCCTGTGCTGCTGCTGCCTGGGGCTGGCCCTGGGCAGTTCTGGGCTCCTGCCAGCCGGGCCCTGTGCCACTGCCCTGTGCCTTTCAGGTCCTGGAGTGCCTGGACTTAACTAAATGTGGTGGCTGGGTCCTGAGGGTCGTGTCGAGGTACCTGCGGACCGAGTGCAGGAAGAGGTGTCGCCTGGCGCTCAAAGGCCTGCTGGTGCTCAGCAAGGATCCCCTGATGGTGAGAAGGGGGCAGCAGCTGAAGCTGCACTGGGGAGAGCAGCCCCATGGGCTGGCTGGGCTTCAGGAGCTGAGGCAGCTGCTCCCAGCTCTCCTGCCTCAGCTGCCCGAGTGCTTTGGGACAGGCCTTTGGTGTCTGGGCCCTGCGGCAGCAGGCTGGGCTTGCAGTGCCAGGGCGCTGTCGCTGGTGCAGCTGTTCACGGCTTCACAGCGCAGCCTTGTGTTCCACACAGGCCAGAAGAATGTGCTGCCTGTCTGAAAGCTTTGTGGATCTGCTGGCTGATGAAGATGGAGTGGTGGTTGCTCTGACCCTCCGTGTCTTTACTAATATGCTGGAGAGCGAAGACATCCTGGTATCCAGCACCACCGCCCCAAAGCTGGCTGAGGCACTCCTGGCGCTCTTTAACAGTGTAAGGTTCTGCAACCCGAGCCACAGGCATTGGGTGCTGCCCAGAAACCGTGTGCTGTCTGCATTTTCAGGCCTTTGCCTAGGTGGGCCTGGAGTAATTGATGCTTAGGTTTTTTCCTTTCCTCTAGGAAAATAGCTACATGCAACTGCTCTCCATGGACCTCTTCTGTAAGGTGATGGAGTTGGTAGTGAAGGAGGGAAAAAAGCCCCTGAAGGCAACTGTCAACAAGAGCCTGTACCTACTTTTAATCTACTGCCATGATGAGAACTGGCGTGTGGCAAATGTGAGGTTTTGTGCATCCCTGGGACGGGGGCTCAGCTGCCTCCTGCCCTGCTGCAGGAGGAGGAGGAGGCTGCGTCCTCCTCCAGGCCTTGGCACAGGGATGCGGGTCCTTGTGCCCTGGGCTGTGGTGCCATCTCTGCATCTCTGCTGCTCTCCAGACCTCTCGGGAAACCCTGCATTGTGCGGCCAAGTTCCTGAAGAGGAGGGATCTCCAGGAGCTACTGACAAAGGAACAACCGTTGACTATCGATGACTGTAAGGTAAGGATGGCTTGGAGAAGTGGCAGCCTCAGCCTGGAGAAGATCCGTGGCCGCGGGGCTGGCAGCCGTGGCCCCTGCCCAGTGCTGCACCCGGGGGCTCCAGCCTGCGCCCCACACGCCGCTGCCTTCCCTGGGCCCCGCGGGCTCTTCTCCAGGCTCCTGCGGGCCCGAGCCGGGTGCCCGTGGAGTCCCGGCCCAGCGGGGCTGCGGGCACGGGGCGGCACCGCGGCTCCCCGGGCAGCAGCCGGCCCTCTGCCCCCTCCAGAGCCCGGCGCCAGCGGCTGCTGGCCGGGCCTCAGGGCCGTGCGGGCAGGGGAGGCCGGCGCTGGGCACGGCCAGAGCCCGGCCCAGGGGCTGAGCCCGCGCCAACCCTTCCCTCCTGCCGCTCTCTCCAGCTGGCAGACGACAGGATGCGAGCGGCCGAGTACCTGCTCCGGGCCCTGCCCTACCTGGAGAACCCGCAGGAGTCCCTGCCAGAGGCGGCCATGCGGTTCATGGGTGAGCCACGAGCCCGGGCTCCCTCCCCGGCCCGCCGCAGCTCGGCCCCGGCCCCGGCTGCTGCTGCCGCGGCTGCAGCGGCATCCGGGCCCGGCGCCGTGGAGCCCCGCCTGCCCTCGGGGCTGCTGCCGCCCTCTGGCAGCCGTGCCCTGGGGCGGCAGCAGGCGGCAAGGGCCCGGGCTGAGCCCTGCCGGGGCAGGAGGCCGTGTGGCCACAGGGCTGGCAGCGGCGCTGGCACGGAGCCGTGCCGCTGGGGCCGTGACACGCTCTCTGAGGGGGCAGCCAGGACAGCTTCACCTTCTCAGTCAGGGTGAGTGAGGGCAGCGGGCCGTCAGCGGCTCTGGCGGGGGAAGCTGCACTGCCCGGGCAGACAGCTGCAATCCCCGGCTCTGGAGGCCTTTGCTCCTTGTGTGGACGAGGGCTGGAGAGGGCACAACGCACAGAGATTTCAGGGGCACGTGGGGGATTCGTGGCAAGCACCTTCTGGCTGATCCCAATGTCTCCTGCTTGCTTCTGGGTGGGATGGTTCTGGCAGGAAGATCCCCTAGGATTCCCACTGATCCAGCCTCTGACCATGGCTCTGTTCTTCGCTCTTGCAGCCCTTCAAACCCAGAGGCAAGACAGCAGCCCGTCATGCTCTAAACCTGCAAAATGAAGCCCGCTTTCCCCAGAAAGCTAAACAACTGGGGACATCTTCTGAATCTAGCGAATTGGTGTCCCAAGAACACACCAGGAGACACTGAAGAGGACACCATCTCTCAGTGCTGCTGGAGCTCCACGCACAGCTGAGGCTGAGCACAATTCTCCTGGCTTCACACCTCTCCCTCTTTGTAGTTAGCTCCCTCCCTCCAGCCCTCAGACCCTGCCCATGCCCTTTTTTTCCCTCCACTCTCCACCCCTTTGGACTGATCCTTACCTCCCAGCCCTCAGACCCTGCCCATCCCCCCTTATTCCCTCCCAGCTCATCCCTTTGCTTCGCCTTGAATTAATAAACACTTTGGCTTCTTCACTTTACCTGCGTCTCTGTGGAGCTGAAGCGGCGTAAAAACCTGAGCCCTGGCACACACAGGCCCCTGCTGCCGTCCTCTTGCGCGCCGTCTTTTGTGCAGAGACACAGAGGAGCGAGGCCGCGTCAGGCTGGAAAGGTGCCTGTGCTGAAGGTCCAGTTCCACAACACTGTGCAGTTTAAGGTCCTACTGAGCAGCCTGAAGCTCCCGGATTTTGGGAGAGCCAACCTGAGGACGCTCTGAAGCCAGCTGTGAGGGATTCCATGGCAAGCATCTACAGAGGGCAAAGGAGCTTGGAATGCTGGAAGCTTTCAAGAATAGCCTGCTGAAAGCACAGCAGTGCTCCATCCCTGCACAGGGTCGGGGAGATGGCAGAAGCAGAGACCATCAGGCCTTAACAGGGAGCTTGGGGTGTGCCTAAGGGCAAGTGAAGCAGCAGCAGCAGCAGCACGGTGGCCGAGACTCGGACGCGTGACCCGGCCAATGGCCCAGGCGCCGTCAGGCAGTGCCGGGATCCCGGCTGCGGTTCTGGTGCCCAGAGCTGAGGAATCGCAGCCCCTGCCTCAGAGGCTGCCAGAAAGCCAAGCGAGTGAGAGCAGAGGGAGGGCAGCCTTCCAGTCTCTCCTGGGAATGGCCGCAAAGCAGCCCCTGCTTCTCCTTCCTCTGCCCGTGTTTGGGGTGTGCTGATAGCAGCGCCAGCCAGGTTGCGCTCTGTCTTCCAAAGGCTGTGGAGAGCGGGCATGAAAAGTGCTGCGTGCACAGCGGAGAGTCCTGGAAGGTGCTGGCGAGAGCGTCCTGCGGGATCAGGGCTCTCTGGTCTCTGGCCGGGAAGAGCCTGCTTTTGCTGCTGTGAGCGCAGGCAGGAGTGGAGGCAGCGGGCAGCTTGTGTTTGTAGAGGGCCTGGGGCTGCATGTGTCAACCTCCAGCTGGAATCACACTGGGGGAAATGCCAGCTAGAGCTGGAGCGCCTGTCCAGAAAGGACCAGAAAGGAATTCAGCCTTGCCAGGGTTTCTTAAGAGTGTCTTGGTGTTCCCCAGGAAAGCTTCCAATCTGGGGAAAGGCCTCTGGGGGAAAGGGCCTTGCTGCTGAAGGAAAGCGTTTTCCTAGGAGCTCCCCGTGATGTAGGAAGAACTGTCCCCGTTTGGCTCTCTGTGGTCCTTTCAGTCCCTGAGGCCCGTTGCACTTGGCAGATGGACAAGGGAAGGGAGAAGGCTGTGAAAAGCAGGTTTGGAATCCAGCTGGACCTGCAGAGACCAAGGCAAGCGCCTGCAGCAGGGTGTGTTCCCCCTCTCTGGACACAGGTGTGAGCAGGAGCATCTCTGTCCAGCTGCCAGCCCCAAAGCTGTCTTGGAGAGCTGTGAATTCAAAGGCCTTCCAGCACACACGTCTCACATCTTACCTGTCTGCTCTGCTTCAACTCTTGGCAATATGCATTTGCCTCTTGCTTGCTGGAAGCTGCTGCGGCCCAGAGGGCCAGCACCGAGCTGGGCTGTGTGGGCCAGGCAGCAGGGAGAGTCTTGGCTGCTCTTGGTGTGTGCGTGGCCTCAGAAAAGGCTTGGAAGCTTTGCCTCCCAAGGCGCCCTGCTCCCTACCTCTTCCTCTGCATCTTGGAGAGAACAAGGCAGGCATTTCTAGCAGCTGGGCATTAGCAGGCCTTCAGATGGGGGCGTCTTGTGGAGCAGGCCCAGCTGAGACACCCTGAGAGGAGCCCAGCGCTCCTTGCCCCTCTCCGCTGACACGTGAGCCTTGTCTGCTTTCGGGATGACCCTGGCTGTGTCAGGGGCTGCTACGTAGACACGAGACAGCCGGTCCTGTCCTGCTGGGTCCCAGCAGTGCCTGGCAGCAGTCCTGCCTCCCCGTCAGGATGCCGGCCAAGAGAGGTCCTGGAAGCTGAGGGAGCTGATCTGAAGCTTGCGCGGGTGCCTGCAGCTCAAGGCCAAGGGCCTTCCCTCAGGATACAGCAGTCCTGAGAGGTCTCTAGAATTCAAAGAAATCAGCAGACAAATGCATTGTCCACCAAGAGCTCTTTTATTGGCAGGAGGTTAGGGCTCTGCACCCCAGCACGAGGCTTCTTTGCCACGTCCAAATTTCAGTGGGTTTCTGTAGGAATTCTATCAAAAATCCCTTCCGTCTTTAGACTGCTGAGGTGATTCCATAGGCAGGGGCTTAGAAGGAAACACTTTGCGTCAGAATCCTAGACTTGAACCTAGTGTCTACCTGCTGGCCAGGAGGAGTCTCAGCGCACCAAAGTAGCTCATCTTCCTCATGCCTTCCCTGCACAGGGCTGATTCTGTAGCCGCCCTTAGGTCTTCCCGAAGGCTATGTCTCAAGCTTTTTGTCAAGTCACTCTCATGTCAAGTTAGGCTTCCAGGTTTTTCTGATGTTCACTGGTGCTAAGGACTTCTGGATATCTGTGCTAAGTCCTCTTCACTTCTGTCAATTGCTTGTGCTTCCTTCCATCGAACAAAGGCCTTGTTTCATTCCTCAATGTGCCTGATGCTGGCCCATGTCTTTTGGCACTGCTTGCTTTCCTGTGGCATGTTCTACCTGCCCCCGAGAGTAAAGAGGGAGCTGGAGAAGGAGCTTGCCAGGCTGCTCTCCATCCTTTAGCAGCAGTCCTGCTGAAGCGGCCAAGTCGGAGCTGAGCGCAAATGGACCAGCCGTGCACGGGAAGGGTGGGTGGGAAGGATGATCCAGGAACTGTAGGCCTGGCAGCCTGAGCTTGCTAGCGGGGAAGGCCTTGGAGCACATCCTCCTGAGTGCCATGCCACGGCACGTGCAGGGAACCAGGGGGTGGCAAAGCTCTGCGCAGGCATGGGGACAGCTGCGGGTCTTGGCAGGGTGTTGAGCTGGGGTTGGTGCTGCTGGGCGTGTTGGGGAAGGAGTTGTCTGGAAGGTGAGAAGTCTAGGCTGGAACTGGGGTCACTTTGAAGGCAGCACCTGTGCTATGGCACAGCTTTGGTGATGGAGGACTGAAGGAATAGCTGGGACTTTTTCTCTTAGTCATCCTGCTTCTCCTGCAGAGAAGAAGAGGGGAGAGCTCTACTTTCTTGGCCACTTTGATATCTGGAGCAGGGGGAGGATTAGCCCTCTTGCAATCTACTCATTTGTTTGGGCTACTTTTGTAGCACTGAGTGGACTTTCATTCCTGGAGAGCTTTGATTCCTTAAGAGAATCAGGTTCTTCTCATGCCTTCCTAGGAAAATGTTTGAAACCAAAGTAAGGCCTTTATTTTGTCTCTGTGTGGTCTTCTACTTTGCAAAGTGACATGCAGTGGATGACCTTAAGGCAAAGGTGTTGCTGCTGTAATTGATACATAGTATTAAATTCCTGGATTAAAATTGTGTGTCTTAAAACTTTGCAGTGGAAGGTAAAATCCCCAGAATTGCTGGAAACACTTCCAGGGCCTCTCTTTGCATACCACAGTCTTTTCACAGTCCAAAGGTGTTACCTGGACATCTGCCAGAGAGATAAGCGGGAAAGGTCCCATGAAGCATGGGCTGACCACATCTTCACAGTTCATCAGGAGATCCCATACCAATCTGGGCGGAGGGCAACAGAAACCTTCTGACAGAAGATTCGGAGACTTTTCATGCAGACGTCTTTTCAATTTCTCAGGAAACTCTTTCAGATATCCCTTGCGGACACCAGACATTTCAATGATTCTCTTATGTACATGATGTCATGCTCTTCGGGTTCTTTGTTACCGTCTTGTTTTTGCCTCAGGGTAGAAAAATGGTCTCAAACACCTCCCCCGAGACCCCGAATTTGTGGGCAGTACTCCGGAGGAGAACCCTGTGCTGCTCCCGGATTGACCACCCAACATTTGATCGATGTTGTCCTGATTTATCGTGGCATTTCCCGAAATTGCTTTTCAAATTTGTTAACTAAATCTTTGATTTTGGAAATTAGCTCTGATCATTTCTAACACTGCTTTGAGATGGGAAGGAAACTTGCAAATCTATCAGGTTCTCAGGCCATTGCTCTTAATTTAGCAAGTTGGCAACTTTTTGCAACTACTTGAGTTGAGTAATGGGAAGAAAAGCTTTCCCGAGTTGAGGATTCTTAAATGCCAGCTCCTTCTATGCCTCTGCTGCCAGGGTGATTTTGTGCTTCAGGAAATCACTCCAAGTAGAAAACAATTTCAGCATGGAGTAAGAGCTTCTGACAGAGACCAAGTGTTGCCAGCACTTGCTCCAGGTGCTCCTGCCAACATCCCCTGTAGGAAGGAGCCCAGCCGCCAGGGCCCGTTGGCTTTGGCTGCCCTGTGGCAGAGAAGCGCCCCGGGGCACAGGTCTCTGGGGCAGGAGATGGCACCAGCGCTTGCCAGGGCTCGGGGGGGCGGCAGCTCTGCTTGGGCGGGGGCTCCGTCACGCCTGCCGATTTCAGCGCTGCCCTGGCCCCAGGGGTCAGAGCAGTGCCCGTGCCCCGGCCCACAGGTTCCTCATCTGTGTCACACCCGCGGGTTTAGGACGGCCACCGGCTGGGACGTGTCCCAGGGAGGCCGTGCCAGCTTCTGTGCGAGGCCCCGTGCCCTTCCCGCTGCGGCTGCATCGGTGGCCCTGGGGGCTCCTTCTGCTGCCCTGAGCCCGCAGAGCAGGGCAGCGTTTGCCCATGGATTGAGCCGCTGCGAAAAATGCTGTCTCAGGGCTGTCTTAGACACTTGGGGAGAGGGGTTCCTTCCAACCTGGGCCACTTTGGCTGGGCTGGGAGCGGCCCCAGGGCAGGTGGCAGTGTGTGCATTGGCCCTTTGTGACGCGGTGCAGCAGCGCGGTCACCGTGGCATTGAACGGCACAGGGTGTCCAAGGACCCTTTGTGACACGTGGGGACATAGGTGCTGGCGGTGACGCAGCCAGGCCACATTCCTTGGAGCAGGCGACGGGACAGGACGCGCCAGAGCGGTGCTGTGAGGAGCCCCCGCACAGCGCACTCGTTTGTGCCTGACCCAGAGCTTCTACAAGGAGTGAGTTGTGCAGCTGACCTCAGGGCCAAACTGCACGACTTGGTGACTCGGAGGCTTTCCAAGTCATCTCTTATCCCTGTGGCCTGTGGCCTCCAGGCCGGACTGTGGGATTTGGTGACTTGAATCATCTACGAGGAACCTCCTGTCATCGTGGCAGGAGCCCTTGAGACCAGAGTGCAGGACTTGCTGTCCTGCAGCCTTCCTGAGGCTTCTTCTGCCACAGGCGCTTTCAAGGTGCAAGTGCACAACTTGTTGCCTCAGTGCTTTCCTGAGGCATCTCTCTTGAAAGGTGCTGTGGCATGGCGGGCAGATTTCTCGGCCTGTCCAAAGTATTCAGGGGGAAAAAAAGCAAAGGCCCTGGAGCTACCCCAGCACAAGAGCCTGAAGAGCCCGAGCGGATCCAGACACTACAGGATGGTGAGTGGCAGAGCTGGGCCACAGGGCTTATGGCTGCAGCCAACGTGGCCCCATCCCGTCCCGTCCCTATCGCAGCCTGGGGAGGGCAGGGCTGGGCTGTGTTCTCCGGCCTCTCCCGCAGCCCCTCAGCTCTGGCTGCTCTCGCTCTTTGCCAGATGCAGCCACGGACGGCACACAAGAGCAGAGGCCTGCCGGTGGAAGCTTCCGCAGGACACTGAAGGTACCTGCAGCCATCCCCGCCTGGGCTGGGCCTGCTGTCACTGCTCAGCCGAGCACCGCGCTTGGAGCAGTCCATGGAACACGTCTCTCTTCCCTGTCCTTTGTTCTCCTGCAGATGATCCGAGAATTCCTGCGCATTCGGCGTAGAAACACCGGCACCAGGGCAGCTGAGGGCTCAGCTGAGCCTGACTGTGGGCTGACCGAGCCCCAGGCAGAGCCTGATGTCAACACAGATTTGGCTGAGCCCTCAGAAAATTTTGACACTGCGTTGAATGATCAAAGGGCAAGGGCTGACAAGGCAGTGGCTGAGGATGTGGCCCTCCAAACGGCTGACACTGGAGAGACTCAGGGCATCAGAGATACTGGCGCCACGGCCTCTCCCACTGCCATTCCTGCTCCCACTGAGGATTTTATCCAGAAGAGTGGTATTTCTTCTGAGCAGCAGGTAAACAGCCTGGGGCCGGGGCTAGAGGCCTCCCAGGATTGTGTGTCATCTCCAGCCACGGCCACTGGGCCCCCTCAGCCTTTGAGGCCGGCACAGCGTGGCAGGAAGGGAAGCGATTCTTGGGGGAAGCTGGTGAAGTTGCTCTCCTAGACAGCGGCCCAAGTCTTCCTCATGCCCTTTCCAGGTGCCAGCCATTGTAAAGAAGATGCACCAGAATCTTGCATCGCATAGAAATGTGGATACCAGGCTGCCCATGAACATCGTGAGGCTGGCCGAAGAACACCCAGCTGACGTGGTGCTGACCCTCCTGCGCTGTGCCCCAACATGTGACAGGTATGGGCCCACCTGCCTGGAGAGCTCAGGCCTCCCCGGCCTTTAGGGCCATGGCCCTGCACGGCCCGTGCAATGGGCTCTGCCAGAGCGGCAAACAGGTCCGGGACCCTCGGGCCCCTCTGTTTCCCGAGCCTGCTGCCGTGCTCCCTCCCTGCCCTTCAGGGCACCGGGGCTCTGTCACCCGGCCCCCAGAGCCGCACAGGGCATGGTAGTGTGGCTGAGATGTCCCTGACACAGAGCTCTGATCCCACAGAGCTGCTGCAATGATGTGGAGAAGCATAGGCTCATCGAGTCTCACAGTGGAGATGGTTCTGCCAACACTGCTCTGTGTGATGGAGGATTGGCCTCTGCACAGCATGTTCACCTCCGATGGGGACAACGATGGCGTCTTTGCCCTGGCTGTGAGTTTCTGGGCATTTGCTCACCCCCAGGTCACCTCTCCAGCAGCTCTCCATCCTCTCCCTGCCTCAGGCCCTGGGCTGAAACCTGGCCTAAGGGCAGGCTCAGGGGGCACCAGGCCCGCTGCTCCCCCTGCGTCTCCCCTGGGGCCCTGCCACATGGACACCTCGCACTGAGCGCTCTCCTTGGCAACTTCTTTTGCAGGCAACTCTGGTGGTGTGGGTGATTCTCCAGGTGCCTGAGTGCCACGAGGCTATGACCCTTTATTCCTCCCGCCTCTTTGTGGCTTTGCTTTTCCATGTTGTCATCACCACACAGCAGATGCCACCACAGGAAGTCGATCGCTTCTGGAGAGCGTGCCGAGAGGAACACCACCTTCCCAGCGACCCCAACAGGTCTCCGTCCTCCCGTCCTTCCCATGTCCTTGTGGCCAGTGCCAGTGCTCCCAATGTGACCCGGGCTTTGCTCTGCACACAGGTTTGCAGTGCAGGTCATGAAGTCCCTGCTCTGCCGGCTGGAGTGTGAGAATCAGGTGTTGGTTGTGGAGTCCAAGCATGGCTGGGACACCATGCTCTGTGCTAATACCCAGTACTATGCTGTGGCTCTGCTGGCCAGGTGAGACCCCCTGCTCCCTGCTGTCCCTGGAATTGGTGCCCTGTGCCCGGGCTGCCCCACACAGTCCCTCTGGTCATGGACCAGAGGGCCTCGTCACTTTAGGGACGGCCGAGCAGACTGAAAAAGGCTGGGAGAGGAGGGTGCACAGGAGTGGCCGCCTCCCAAAGCACCCACGTCCCCTCCAGGGATACTGGGGAAAGACTGCACTTCTGGGAGTCAGTCCTGTGAAAAGTGTGCCCCCCCCAGCTCAGGCTCTTTCTTCCTTTTTGCCCCTGACAGGGAGATGCGCCATGTCTTGATCCCTTTCTCTGCCTGCATCGCAACCCACTTGCTCCGGCTGCTCAGCATTGAGAAGCCAGGCTGCGATCTGCCTTTCCTGGCATTCCTTGTGGAGGTGAGCCTGAAGAGCAGCGCTGCCTGGCTGAGCTGCCTCCCAGCTCTCTGCCCTCTCGCAGCCGCATCCCTAGCCTCCTGGGATGGCACCAGTGCCCTGTGCTGCTGCTGCCTGGGGCTGGCCCTGGGCAGTTCTGGGCTCCTGCCAGCCGGGCCCTGTGCCACTGCCCTGTGCCTTTCAGGTCCTGGAGTGCCTGGACTTAACTAAATGTGGTGGCTGGGTCCTGAGGGTCGTGTCGAGGTACCTGCGGACCGAGTGCAGGAAGAGGTGTCGCCTGGCGCTCAAAGGCCTGCTGGTGCTCAGCAAGGATCCCCTGATGGTGAGAAGGGGGCAGCAGCTGAAGCTGCACTGGGGAGAGCAGCCCCATGGGCTGGCTGGGCTTCAGGAGCTGAGGCAGCTGCTCCCAGCTCTCCTGCCTCAGCTGCCCGAGTGCTTTGGGACAGGCCTTTGGTGTCTGGGCCCTGCGGCAGCAGGCTGGGCTTGCAGTGCCAGGGCGCTGTCGCTGGTGCAGCTGTTCACGGCTTCACAGCGCAGCCTTGTGTTCCACACAGGCCAGAAGAATGTGCTGCCTGTCTGAAAGCTTTGTGGATCTGCTGGCTGATGAAGATGGAGTGGTGGTTGCCCTGACCCTCCGTGTCTTTACTAATATGCTGGAGAGCGAAGACATCCTGGTATCCAGCACCACCGCCCCAAAGCTGGCTGAGGCACTCCTGGCGCTCTTTAACAGTGTAAGGTTCTGCAACCCGAGCCACAGGCATTGGGTGCTGCCCAGAAACCGTGTGCTGTCTGCATTTTCAGGCCTTTGCCTAGGTGGGCCTGGAGTAATTGATGCTTAGGTTTTTTCCTTTCCTCTAGGAAAATAGCTACATGCAACTGCTCTCCATGGACCTCTTCTGTAAGGTGATGGAGTTGGTAGTGAAGGAGGGAAAAAAGCCCCTGAAGGCAACTGTCAACAAGAGCCTGTACCTACTTTTAATCTACTGCCATGATGAGAACTGGCGTGTGGCAAATGTGAGGTTTTGTGCATCCCTGGGACGGGGGCTCAGCTGCCTCCTGCCCTGCTGCAGGAGGAGGAGGAGGCTGCGTCCTCCTCCAGGCCTTGGCACAGGGATGCGGGTCCTTGTGCCCTGGGCTGTGGTGCCATCTCTGCATCTCTGCTGCTCTCCAGACCTCTCGGGAAACCCTGCATTGTGCGGCCAAGTTCCTGAAGAGGAGGGATCTCCAGGAGCTACTGACAAAGGAACAACCGTTGACTATCGATGACTGTAAGGTAAGGATGGCTTGGAGAAGTGGCAGCCTCAGCCTGGAGAAGATCCGTGGCCGCGGGGCTGGCAGCCGTGGCCCCTGCCCAGTGCTGCACCCGGGGGCTCCAGCCTGCGCCCCACACGCCGCTGCCTTCCCTGGGCCCCGCGGGCTCTTCTCCAGGCTCCTGCGGGCCCGAGCCGGGTGCCCGTGGAGTCCCGGCCCAGCGGGGCTGCGGGCACGGGGCGGCACCGCGGCTCCCCGGGCAGCAGCCGGCCCTCTGCCCCCTCCAGAGCCCGGCGCCAGCGGCTGCTGGCCGGGCCTCAGGGCCGTGCGGGCAGGGGAGGCCGGGGCTGGGCACGGCCAGAGCCCGGCCCAGGGGCTGAGCCCGCGCCAACCCTTCCCTCCTGCCGCTCTCTCCAGCTGGCAGACGACAGGATGCGAGCGGCCGAGTACCTGCTCCGGGCCCTGCCCTACCTGGAGAACCCGCAGGAGTCCCTGCCAGAGGCGGCCATGCGGTTCATGGGTGAGCCACGAGCCCGGGCTCCCTCCCCGGCCCGCCGCAGCTCGGCCCCGGCCCCGGCTGCTGCTGCCGCGGCTGCAGCGGCATCCGGGCCCGGCGCCGTGGAGCCCCGCCTGCCCTCGGGGCTGCTGCCGCCCTCTGGCAGCCGTGCCCTGGGGCGGCAGCAGGCGGCAAGGGCCCGGGCTGAGCCCTGCCGGGGCAGGAGGCCGTGTGGCCACAGGGCTGGCAGCGGCGCTGGCACGGAGCCGTGCCGCTGGGGCCGTGACACGCTCTCTGAGGGGGCAGCCAGGACAGCTTCACCTTCTCAGTCAGGGTGAGTGAGGGCAGCGGGCCATCAGCGGCTCTGGCGGGGGAAGCTGCACTGCCCGGGCAGACAGCTGCAATCCCCGGCTCTGGAGGCCTTTGCTCCTTGTGTGGACGAGGGCTGGAGAGGGCACAACGCACAGAGATTTCAGGGGCACGTGGGGGATTCGTGGCAAGGACCTTCGGGCTGATCCCAATGTCTCCTGCTTGCTTCTGGGTGGGATGGTTCTGGCAGGAAGATCCCCTAGGATTCCCACTGATCCAGCCTCTGACCATGGCTCTGTTCTTCGCTCTTGCAGCCCTTCAAACCCAGAGGCAAGACAGCAGCCCGTCATGCACTAAACCTGCAAAATGAAGCCCGCTTTCCCCAGAAAGCTAAACAACTGGGGACATCTTCTGAATCTAGCGAATTGGTGTCCCAAGAACACACCAGGAGACACTGAAGAGGACACCATCTCTCAGTGCTGCTGGAGCTCCACGCACAGCTGAGGCTGAGCACAATTCTCCTGGCTTCACACCTCTCCCTCTTTGTAGTTAGCTCCCTCCCTCCAGCCCTCAGACCCTGCCCATGCCCTTTTTTTCCCTCCACTCTCCACCCCTTTGGACTTATCCTTACCTCCCAGCCCTCAGACCCTGCCCATCCCCCCTTATTCCCTCCCAGCTCATCCCTTTGCTTCGCCTTGAATTAATAAACACTTTGGCTTCTTCACTTTACCTGCGTCTCTGTGGAGCTGAAGCGGCGTAAAAACCTGAGCCCTGGCACACACAGGCCCCTGCTGCCGTCCTCTTGCGCGCCGTCTTTTGTGCAGAGACACAGAGGAGCGAGGCCGCGTCAGGCTGGAAAGGTGCCTGTGCTGAAGGTCCAGTTCCACAACACTGTGCAGTTTAAGGTCCTACTGAGCAGCCTGAAGCTCCCGGATTTTGGGAGAGCCAACCTGAGGACGCTCTGAAGCCAGCTGTGAGGGATTCCATGGCAAGCATCTACAGAGGGCAAAGGAGCTTGGAATGCTGGAAGCTTTCAAGAATAGCCTGCTGAAAGCACAGCAGGGCTCCATCCCTGCACAGGGTCGGGGAGATGGCAGAAGCAGAGACCATCAGGCCTTAACAGGGAGCTTGGGGTGTGCCTAAGGGCAAGTGAAGCAGCAGCAGCAGCAGCACGGTGGCCGAGACTCGGACGCGTGACCCGGCCAATGGCCCCAGCGCCGTCAGGCAGTGCCGGGATCCCGGCTGCGGTTCTGGTGCCCAGAGCTGAGGAATCGCAGCCCCTGCCTCAGAGGCTGCCAGAAAGCCAAGCGAGTTAGAGCAGAGGGAGGGCAGCCTTCCAGTCTCTCCTGGGAATGGCCGCAAAGCAGCCCCTGCTTCTCCTTCCTCTGCCCGTGTTTGGGGTGTGCTGATAGCAGCGCCAGCCAGGTTGCTCTCTGTCTTCCAAAGGCTGTGGAGAGCGGGCATGAAAAGTGCTGCGTGCACAGCGGAGAGTCCTGGAAGGTGCTGGCGAGAGCGTCCTGCGGGATCAGGGCTCTCTGGTCTCTGGCCGGGAAGAGCCTGCTTTTGCTGCTGTGAGCGCAGGCAGGAGTGGAGGCAGCGGGCAGCTTGTGTTTGTAGAGGGCCTGGGGCTGCATGTGTCAACCTCCAGCTGGAATCACACTGGGGGAAATGCCAGCTAGAGCTGGAGCGCCTGTCCAGAAAGGACCAGAAAGGAATTCAGCCTTGCCAGGGTTTCTTAAGAGTGTCTTGGTGTTCCCCAGGAAAGCTTCCAATCTGGGGAAAGGCCTCTGGGGGAAAGGGCCTTGCTGCTGAAGGAAAGCATTTTCCTAGGAGCTCCCCGTGATGTAGGAAGAACTGTCCCCCTTTGGCTCTCTGTGGTCCTTTCAGTCCCTGAGGCCCGTTGCACTTGGCAGATGGACAAGGGAAGTGAGAAGGCTGTGAAAAGCAGGTTTGGAATCCAGCTGAACCTGCAGAGACCAAGGCAAGCGCCTGCAGCAGGGTGTGTTCCCCCTCTCTGGACACAGGTGTGAGCAGGAGCATCTCTGTCCAGCTGCCAGCCCCAAAGCTGTCTTGGAGAGCTATGAATTCAAAGGCTTTCCAGCACACACGTCTCACATCTTACCTGTCTGCTGTGTTTCAACTCTTGGCAATATGCATTTGCCTCTTGCTTGCTGGAAGCTGCTGCGGCCCAGAGGGCCAGCACCGAGCTGGGCTGTGTGGGCCAGGCAGCAGGGAGAGTCTTGGCTGCTCTTGGTGTGTGCGTGGCCTCAGAAAAGGCTTGGAAGCTTTGCTTCCCAAGGCGCCCTGCTCCCTGCCTCTTCCTCTGCATCTTGGAGAGAACAAGGCAGGCATTTCTGGCAGCTGGGCATTAGCAGGCCTTCAAATGGGGGCGTCTTGTGGAGCAGGCCCAGCTGAGACACCCTGAGAGGAGCCCAGCGCTCCTTGCCCCTCTCCGCTGACACGTGAGCCTTGTCTGCTTTCGGGATGACCCTGGCTGTGTCAGGGGCTGCTACGTAGACACGAGACAGCCGGTCCTGTCCTGCTGGGTCCCAGCAGTGCCTGGCAGCAGTCCTGCCTCCCCGTCAGGATGCCGGCCAAGAGAGGTCCTGGAAGCTGAGGGAGCTGATCTGAAGCTTGCGCGGGTGCCTGCAGCTCAAGGCCAAGGGCCTTCCCTCAGGATACAGCAGTCCTGAGAGGTCTCTAGAATTCAAAGAAATCAGCAGACAAATGCATTGTCCACCAAGAGCTCTTTTATTGGCAGGAGGTTAGGGCTCTGCACCCCAGCACGAGGCTTCTTTGCCACGTCCAAATTTCAGTGGGTTTCTGTAGGAATTCTATCAAAAATCCCTTCCGTCTTTAGACTGCTGAGGTGATTCCATAGGCAGGGGCTTAGAAGGAAACACTTTGCGTCAGAATCCTAGACTTGAACCTAGTGTCTACCTGCTGGCCAGGAGGAGTCTCAGCGCACCAAAGTAGCTCATCTTCCTCATGCCTTCCCTGCACAGGGCTGATTCTGTAGCCGCCCTTAGGTCTTCCCGAAGGCTATGTCTCAAGCTTTTTGTCAAGTCACTCTCATGTCAAGTTAGGCTTCCAGGTTTTTCTGATGTTCACTGGTGCTAAGGACTTCTGGATATCTGTGCTAAGTCCTCTTCACTTCTGTCAATTGCTTGTGCTTCCTTCCATCGAACAAAGGCCTTGTTTCATTCCTCAATGTGCCTGATGCTGGCCCATGTCTTTTGGCACTGCTTGCTTTCCTGTGGCATGTTCTACCTGCCCCCGAGAGTAAAGAGGGAGCTGGAGAAGGAGCTTGCCAGGCTGCTCTCCATCCTTTAGCAGCAGTCCTGCTGAAGCGGCCAAGTCGGAGCTGAGCGCAAATGGACCAGCCGTGCACGGGAAGGGTGGGTGGGAAGGATGATCCAGGAACTGTAGGCCTGGCAGCCTGAGCTTGCTAGCGGGGAAGGCCTTGGAGCACATCCTCCTGAGTGCCATGCCACGGCACGTGCAGGGAACCAGGGGGTGGCAAAGCTCTGCGCAGGCATGGGGACAGCTGCGGGTCTTGGCAGGGTGTTGAGCTGGGGTTGGTGCTGCTGGGCGTGTTGGGGAAGGAGTTGTCTGGAAGGTGAGAAGTCTAGGCTGGAACTGGGGTCACTTTGAAGGCAGCACCTGTGCTATGGCACAGCTTTGGTGATGGAGGACTGAAGGAATAGCTGGGACTTTTTCTCTTAGTCATCCTGCTTCTCCTGCAGAGAAGAAGAGGGGAGAGCTCTACTTTCTTGGCCACTTTGATATCTGGAGCAGGGGGAGGATTAGCCCTCTTGCAATCTACTCATTTGTTTGGGCTACTTTTGTAGCACTGAGTGGACTTTCATTCCTGGAGAGCTTTGATTCCTTAAGAGAATCAGGTTCTTCTCATGCCTTCCTAGGAAAATGTTTGAAACCAAAGCAAGGCCTTTATTTTGTCTCTGTGTGGTCTTCTACTTTGCAAAGTGACATGCAGTGGATGACCTTAAGGCAAAGGTGTTGCTGCTGTAATTGATACATAGTATTAAATTCCTGGATTAAAATTGTGTGTCTTAAAACTTTGCAGTGGAAGGTAAAATCCCCTGAATTGCTGGAAACACTTCCAGGGCCTCTCTTTGCATACCACAGTCTTTTCACAGTCCAAAGGTGTTACCTGGACATCTGCCAGAGAGATAAGCGGGAAAGGTCCCATGAAGCATGGGCGGACCACATCTTCACAGTTCATCAGGAGATCCCATACCAATCTGGGCGGAGGGCAACAGAAACCTTCTGACAGAAGATTCGGAGACTTTTCATGCAGACGTCTTTTCAATTTCTCAGGAAACTCTTTCAGATATCCCTTGCGGACACCAGACATTTCAATGATTCTCTTATGTACATGATGTCATGCTCTTCGGGTTCTTTGTTACCGTCTTGTTTTTGCCTCAGGGTAGAAAAATGGTCTCAAACACCTCCCCCGAGACCCCGAATTTGTGGGCAGTACTCCGGAGGAGAACCCTGTGCTGCTCCCGGATTGACCACCCAACATTTGATCGATGTTGTCCTGATTTATCGTGGCATTTCCCGAAATTGCTTTTCAAATTTGTTAACTAAATCTTTGATTTTGGAAATTAGCTCTGATCATTTCTAACACTGCTTTGAGATGGGAAGGAAACTTGCAAATCTATCAGGTTCTCAGGCCATTGCTCTTAATTTAGCAAGTTGGCAACTTTTTGCAACTACTTGAGTTGAGTAATGGGAAGAAAAGCTTTCCCGAGTTGAGGATTCTTAAATGCCAGCTCCTTCTATGCCTCTGCTGCCAGGGTGATTTTGTGCTTCAGGAAATCACTCCAAGTAGAAAACAATTTCAGCATGGAGTAAGAGCTTCTGACAGAGACCAAGTGTTGCCAGCACTTGCTCCAGGTGCTCCTGCCAACATCCCCTGTAGGAAGGAGCCCAGCCGCCAGGGCCCGTTGGCTTTGGCTGCCCTGTGGCAGAGAAGCGCCCCGGGGCACAGGTCTCTGGGGCAGGAGATGGCACCAGCGCTTGCCAGGGCTCGGGGGGGCGGCAGCTCTGCTTGGGCGGGGGCTCCGTCACGCCTGCCGATTTCAGCGCTGCCCTGGCCCCAGGGGTCAGAGCAGTGCCCGTGCCCCGGCCCACAGGTTCCTCATCTGTGTCACACCCGCGGGTTTAGGACGGCCACCGGCTGGGACGTGTCCCAGGGAGGCCGTGCCAGCTTCTGTGCGAGGCCCCGTGCCCTTCCCGCTGCGGCTGCATCGGTGGCCCTGGGGGCTCCTTCTGCTGCCCTGAGCCCGCAGAGCAGGGCAGCGTTTGCCCATGGATTGAGCCGCTGCGAAAAATGCTGTCTCAGGGCTGTCTTAGACACTTGGGGAGAGGGGTTCCTTCCAACCTGGGCCACTTTGGCTGGGCTGGGAGCGGCCCCAGGGCAGGTGGCAGTGTGTGCATTGGCCCTTTGTGACGCGGTGCAGCAGCGCGGTCACCGTGGCATTGAACGGCACAGGGTGTCCAAGGACCCTTTGTGACACGTGGGGACATAGGTGCTGGCGGTGACGCAGCCAGGCCACATTCCTTGGAGCAGGCGACGGGACAGGACGCGCCAGAGCGGTGCTGTGAGGAGCCCCCGCACAGCGCACTCGTTTGTGCCTGACCCAGAGCTTCTACAAGGAGTGAGTTGTGCAGCTGACCTCAGGGCCAAACTGCACGACTTGGTGACTCGGAGGCTTTCCAAGTCATCTCTTATCCCTGTGGCCTGTGGCCTCCAGGCCGGACTGTGGGATTTGGTGACTTGAATCATCTACGAGGAACCTCCTGTCATCGTGGCAGGAGCCCTTGAGACCAGAGTGCAGGACTTGCTGTCCTGCAGCCTTCCTGAGGCTTCTTCTGCCACAGGCGCTTTCAAGGTGCAAGTGCACAACTTGTTGCCTCAGTGCTTTCCTGAGGCATCTCTCTTGAAAGGTGCTGTGGCATGGCGGGCAGATTTCTCGGCCTGTCCAAAGTATTCGGGGGGAAAAAAAGCAAAGGCCCTGGAGCTACCCCAGCACAAGAGCCTGAAGAGCCCGAGCGGATCCAGACACTACAGGATGGTGAGTGGCACAGCTGGGCCACAGGGCTGATGGCTGCAGCCAACGTGGCCCCATCCCGTCCCGTCCCTATCGCAGCCTGGGGAGGGCAGGGCTGGGCTGTGTTCTCCGGCCTCTCCCGCAGCCCCTCAGCTCTGGCTGCTCTCGCTCTTTGCCAGATGCAGCCACGGACGGCACACAAGAGCAGAGGCCTGCCGGTGGAAGCTTCCGCAGGACACTGAAGGTACCTGCAGCCATCCCCGCCTGGGCTGGGCCTGCTGTCACTGCTCAGCCGAGCACCGCGCTTGGAGCAGTCCATGGAACACGTCTCTCTTCCCTGTCCTTTGTTCTCCTGCAGATGATCCGAGAATTCCTGCGCATTCGGCGTAGAAACACCGGCACCAGGGCAGCTGAGGGCTCAGCTGAGCCTGACTGTGGGCTGACCGAGCCCCAGGCAGAGCCTGATGTCAACACAGATTTGGCTGAGCCCTCAGAAAATTTTGACACTGCGTTGAATGATCAAAGGGCAAGGGCTGACAAGGCAGTGGCTGAGGATGTGGCCCTCCAAACGGCTGACACTGGAGAGACTCAGGGCATCAGAGATACTGGCGCCACGGCCTCTCCCACTGCCATTCCTGCTCCCACTGAGGATTTTATCCAGAAGAGTGGTATTTCTTCTGAGCAGCAGGTAAACAGCCTGGGGCCGGGGCTAGAGGCCTCCCAGGATTGTGTGTCATCTCCAGCCACGGCCACTGGGCCCCCTCAGCCTTTGAGGCCGGCACAGCGTGGCAGGAAGGGAAGCGATTCTTGGGGGAAGCTGGTGAAGTTGCTCTCCTAGACAGCGGCCCAAGTCTTCCCCATGCCTTTTCCAGGTGCCAGCCATTGTAAAGAAGATGCACCAGAATCTTGCATCGCATAGAAATGTGGATACCAGGCTGCCCATGAACATCGTGAGGCTGGCCGAAGAACACCCAGCTGACGTGGTGCTGACCCTCCTGCGCTGTGCCCCAACATGTGACAGGTATGGGCCCACCTGCCTGGAGAGCTCAGGCCTCCCCGGCCTTTAGGGCCATGGCCCTGCACGGCCCGTGCAATGGGCTCTGCCAGAGCGGCAAACAGGTCCGGGACCCTCGGGCCCCTCTGTTTCCCGAGCCTGCTGCCGTGCTCCCTCCCTGCCCTTCAGGGCACCGGGGCTCTGTCACCCGGCCCCCAGAGCCGCACAGGGCATGGTAGTGTGGCTGAGATGTCCCTGACACAGAGCTCTGATCCCACAGAGCTGCTGCAATGATGTGGAGAAGCATAGGCTCATCGAGTCTCACAGTGGAGATGGTTCTGCCAACACTGCTCTGTGTGATGGAGGATTGGCCTCTGCACAGCATGTTCACCTCCGATGGGGACAACGATGGCGTCTTTGCCCTGGCTGTGAGTTTCTGGGCATTTGCTCACCCCCAGGTCACCTCTCCAGCAGCTCTCCATCCTCTCCCTGCCTCAGGCCCTGGGCTGAAACCTGGCCTAAGGGCAGGCTCAGGGGGCACCAGGCCCGCTGCTCCCCCTGCGTCTCCCCTGGGGCCCTGCCACATGGACACCTCGCACTGAGCGCTCTCCTTGGCAACTTCTTTTGCAGGCAACTCTGGTGGTGTGGGTGATTCTCCAGGTGCCTGAGTGCCACGAGGCTATGACCCTTTATTCCTCCCGCCTCTTTGTGGCTTTGCTTTTCCATGTTGTCATCACCACACAGCAGATGCCACCACAGGAAGTCGATCGCTTCTGGAGAGCGTGCCGAGAGGAACACCACCTTCCCAGCGACCCCAACAGGTCTCCGTCCTCCCGTCCTTCCCATGTCCTTGTGGCCAGTGCCAGTGCTCCCAATGTGACCCGGGCTTTGCTCTGCACACAGGTTTGCAGTGCAGGTCATGAAGTCCCTGCTCTGCCGGCTGGAGTGTGAGAATCAGGTGTTGGTTGTGGAGTCCAAGCATGGCTGGGACACCATGCTCTGTGCTAATACCCAGTACTATGCTGTGGCTCTGCTGGCCAGGTGAGACCCCCTGCTCCCTGCTGTCCCTGGAATTGGTGCCCTGTGCCCGGGCTGCCCCACACAGTCCCTGTGGTCATGGACCAGAGGGCCTCGTCACTTTAGGGACGGCCGAGCAGACTGAAAAAGGCTGGGAGAGGAGGGTGCACAGGAGTGGCCGCCTCCCAAAGCACCCACGTCCCCTCCAGGGATACTGGGGAAAGACTGCACTTCTGGGAGTCAGTCCTGTGAAAAGTGTGCCCCCCCCAGCTCAGGCTCTTTCTTCCTTTTTGCCCCTGACAGGGAGATGCGCCATGTCTTGATCCCTTTCTCTGCCTGCATCGCAACCCACTTGCTCCGGCTGCTCAGCATTGAGAAGCCAGGCTGCGATCTGCCTTTCCTGGCATTCCTTGTGGAGGTGAGCCTGAAGAGCAGCGCTGCCTGGCTGAGCTGCCTCCCAGCTCTCTGCCCTCTCGCAGCCGCATCCCTAGCCTCCTGGGATGGCACCAGTGCCCTGTGCTGCTGCTGCCTGGGGCTGGCCCTGGGCAGTTCTGGGCTCCTGCCAGCCGGGCCCTGTGCCACTGCCCTGTGCCTTTCAGGTCCTGGAGTGCCTGGACTTAACTAAATGTGGTGGCTGGGTCCTGAGGGTCGTGTCGAGGTACCTGCGGACCGAGTGCAGGAAGAGGTGTCGCCTGGCGCTCAAAGGCCTGCTGGTGCTCAGCAAGGATCCCCTGATGGTGAGAAGGGGGCAGCAGCTGAAGCTGCACTGGGGAGAGCAGCCCCATGGGCTGGCTGGGCTTCAGGAGCTGAGGCAGCTGCTCCCAGCTCTCCTGCCTCAGCTGCCCGAGTGCTTTGGGACAGGCCTTTGGTGTCTGGGCCCTGCGGCAGCAGGCTGGGCTTGCAGTGCCAGGGCGCTGTCGCTGGTGCAGCTGTTCACGGCTTCACAGCGCAGCCTTGTGTTCCACACAGGCCAGAAGAATGTGCTGCCTGTCTGAAAGCTTTGTGGATCTGCTGGCTGATGAAGATGGAGTGGTGGTTGCTCTGACCCTCCGTGTCTTTACTAATATGCTGGAGAGCGAAGACATCCTGGTATCCAGCACCACCGCCCCAAAGCTGGCTGAGGCACTCCTGGCGCTCTTTAACAGTGTAAGGTTCTGCAACCCGAGCCACAGGCATTGGGTGCTGCCCAGAAACCGTGTGCTGTCTGCATTTTCAGGCCTTTGCCTAGGTGGGCCTGGAGTAATTGATGCTTAGGTTTTTTCCTTTCCTCTAGGAAAATAGCTACATGCAACTGCTCTCCATGGACCTCTTCTGTAAGGTGATGGAGTTGGTAGTGAAGGAGGGAAAAAAGCCCCTGAAGGCAACTGTCAACAAGAGCCTGTACCTACTTTTAATCTACTGCCATGATGAGAACTGGCGTGTGGCAAATGTGAGGTTTTGTGCATCCCTGGGACGGGGGCTCAGCTGCCTCCTGCCCTGCTGCAGGAGGAGGAGGAAGCTGCGTCCTCCTCCAGGCCTTGGCACAGGGATGCGGGTCCTTGGGCCCTGGGCTGTGGTGCCATCTCTGCATCTCTGCTGCTCTCCAGACCTCTCGGGAAACCCTGCATTGTGCGGCCAAGTTCCTGAAGAGGAGGGATCTCCAGGAGCTACTGACAAAGGAACAACCGTTGACTATCGATGACTGTAAGGTAAGGATGGCTTGGAGAAGTGGCAGCCTCAGCCTGGAGAAGATCCGTGGCCGCGGGGCTGGCAGCCGTGGCCCCTGCCCAGTGCTGCACCCGGGGGCTCCAGCCTGCGCCCCACACGCCGCTGCCTTCCCTGGGCCCCGCGGGCTCTTCTCCAGGCTCCTGCGGGCCCGAGCCGGGTGCCCGTGGAGTCCCGGCCCAGCGGGGCTGCGGGCACGGGGCGGCACCGCGGCTCCCCGGGCAGCAGCCGGCCCTCTGCCCCCTCCAGAGCCCGGCGCCAGCGGCTGCTGGCCGGGCCTCAGGGCCGTGCGGGCAGGGGAGGCCGGGGCTGGGCACGGCCAGAGCCCGGCCCAGGGGCTGAGCCCGCGCCAACCCTTCCCTCCTGCCGCTCTCTCCAGCTGGCAGACGACAGGATGCGAGCGGCCGAGTACCTGCGCCGGGCCCTGCCCTACCTGGAGAACCCGCAGGAGTCCCTGCCAGAGGCGGCCATGCGGTTCATGGGTGAGCCACGAGCCCGGGCTCCCTCCCCGGCCCGCCGCAGCTCGGCCCCGGCCCCGGCTGCTGCTGCCGCGGCTGCAGCGGCATCCGGGCCTGGCGCCGTGGAGCCCCGCCTGCCCTCGGGGCTGCTGCCGCCCTCTGGCAGCCGTGCCCTGGGGCGGCAGCAGGCGGCAAGGGCCCGGGCTGAGCCCTGCCGGGGCAGGAGGCCGTGTGGCCACAGGGCTGGCAGCGGCGCTGGCACGGAGCCGTGCCGCTGGGGCCGTGACACGCTCTCTGAGGGGGCAGCCAGGACAGCTTCACCTTCTCAGTCAGGGTGAGTGAGGGCAGCGGGCCATCAGCGGCTCTGGCGGGGGAAGCTGCACTGCCCGGGCAGACAGCTGCAATCCCCGGCTCTGGAGGCCTTTGCTCCTTGTGTGGACGAGGGCTGGAGAGGGCACAACGCACAGAGATTTCAGGGGCACGTGGGGGATTCGTGGCAAGCACCTTCTGGCTGATCCCAATGTCTCCTGCTTGCTTCTGGGTGGGATGGTTCTGGCAGGAAGATCCCCTAGGATTCCCACTGATCCAGCCTCTGACCATGGCTCTGTTCTTCGCTCTTGCAGCCCTTCAAACCCAGAGGCAAGACAGCAGCCCGTCATGCTCTAAACCTGCAAAATGAAGCCCGCTTTCCCCAGAAAGCTAAACAACTGGGGACATCTTCTGAATCTAGCGAATTGGTGTCCCAAGAACACACCAGGAGACACTGAAGAGGACACCATCTCTCAGTGCTGCTGGAGCTCCACGCACAGCTGAGGCTGAGCACAATTCTCCTGGCTTCACACCTCTCCCTCTTTGTAGTTAGCTCCCTCCCTCCAGCCCTCAGACCCTGCCCATGCCCTTTTTTTCCCTCCACTCTCCACCCCTTTGGACTGATCCTTACCTCCCAGCCCTCAGACCCTGCCCATCCCCCCTTATTCCCTCCCAGCTCATCCCTTTGCTTCGCCTTGAATTAATAAACACTTTGGCTTCTTCACTTTACCTGCGTCTCTGTGGAGCTGAAGCGGCGTAAAAACCTGAGCCCTGGCACACACAGGCCCCTGCTGCCGTCCTCTTGCGCACCGTCTTTTGTGCAGAGACACAGAGGAGCGAGGCCGCGTCAGGCTGGAAAGGTGCCTGTGCTGAAGGTCCAGTTCCACAACACTGTGCAGTTTAAGGTCCTACTGAGCAGCCTGAAGCTCCCGGATTTTGGGAGAGCCAACCTGAGGACGCTCTGAAGCCAGCTGTGAGGGATTCCATGGCAAGCATCTACAGAGGGCAAAGGAGCTTGGAATGCTGGAAGCTTTCAAGAATAGCCTGCTGAAAGCACAGCAGGGCTCCATCCCTGCACAGGGTCGGGGAGATGGCAGAAGCAGAGACCATCAGGCCTTAACAGGGAGCTTGGGGTGTGCCTAAGGGCAAGTGAAGCAGCAGCAGCAGCAGCACGGTGGCCGAGACTCGGACGCGTGACCCGGCCAATGGCCCCAGCGCCGTCAGGCAGTGCCGGGATCCCGGCTGCGGTTCTGGTGCCCAGAGCTGAGGAATCGCAGCCCCTGCCTCAGAGGCTGCCAGAAAGCCAAGCGAGTGAGAGCAGAGGGAGGGCAGCCTTCCAGTCTCTCCTGGGAATGGCCGCAAAGCAGCCCCTGCTTCTCCTTCCTCTGCCCGTGTTTGGGGTGTGCTGATAGCAGCGCCAGCCAGGTTGCGCTCTGTCTTCCAAAGGCTGTGGAGAGCGGGCATGAAAAGTGCTGCGTGCACAGCGGAGAGTCCTGGAAGGTGCTGGCGAGAGCGTCCTGCGGGATCAGGGCTCTCTGGTCTCTGGCCAGGAAGAGCCTGCTTTTGCTGCTGTGAGCGCAGGCAGGAGTGGAGGCAGCGGGCAGCTTGTGTTTGTAGAGGGCCTGGGGCTGCATGTGTCAACCTCCAGCTGGAATCACACTGGGGGAAATGCCAGCTAGAGCTGGAGCGCCTGTCCAGAAAGGACCAGAAAGGAATTCAGCCTTGCCAGGGTTTCTTAAGAGTGTCTTGGTGTTCCCCAGGAAAGCTTCCAATCTGGGGAAAGGCCTCTGGGGGAAAGGGCCTTGCTGCTGAAGGAAAGCGTTTTCCTAGGAGCTCCCCGTGATGTAGGAAGAACTGTCCCCGTTTGGCTCTCTGTGGTCCTTTCAGTCCCTGAGGCCCGTTGCACTTGGCAGATGGACAAGGGAAGGGAGAAGGCTGTGAAAAGCAGGTTTGGAATCCAGCTGGACCTGCAGAGACCAAGGCAAGCGCCTGCAGCAGGGTGTGTTCCCCCTCTCTGGACACAGGTGTGAGCAGGAGCATCTCTGTCCAGCTGCCAGCCCCAAAGCTGTCTTGGAGAGCTGTGAATTCAAAGGCCTTCCAGCACACACGTCTCACATCTTACCTGTCTGCTCTGCTTCAACTCTTGGCAATATGCATTTGCCTCTTGCTTGCTGGAAGCTGCTGCGGCCCAGAGGGCCAGCACCGAGCTGGGCTGTGTGGGCCAGGCAGCAGGGAGAGTCTTGGCTGCTCTTGGTGTGTGCGTGGCCTCAGAAAAGGCTTGGAAGCTTTGCCTCCCAAGGCGCCCTGCTCCCTGCCTCTTCCTCTGCATCTTGGAGAGAACAAGGCAGGCATTTCTAGCAGCTGGGCATTAGCAGGCCTTCAGATGGGGGCGTCTTGTGGAGCAGGCCCAGCTGAGACACCCTGAGAGGAGCCCAGCGCTCCTTGCCCCTCTCCGCTGACACGTGAGCCTTGTCTGCTTTCGGGATGACCCTGGCTGTGTCAGGGGCTGCTACGTAGACACGAGACAGCTGGTCCTGTCCTGCTGGGTCCCAGCAGTGCCTGGCAGCAGTCCTGCCTCCCCGTCAGGATGCCGGCCAAGAGAGGTCCTGGAAGCTGAGGGAGCTGATCTGAAGCTTGCGCGGGTGCCTGCAGCTCAAGGCCAAGGGCCTTCCCTCAGGATACAGCAGTCCTGAGAGGTCTCTAGAATTCAAAGAAATCAGCAGACAAATGCATTGTCCACCAAGAGCTCTTTTATTGGCAGGAGGTTAGGGCTCTGCACCCCAGCACGAGGCTTCTTTGCCACGTCCAAATTTCAGTGGGTTTCTGTAGGAATTCTATCAAAAATCCCTTCCGTCTTTAGACTGCTGAGGTGATTCCATAGGCAGGGGCTTAGAAAGAAACACTTTGCGTCAGAATCCTAGACTTGAACCTAGTGTCTACCTGCTGGCCAGGAGGAGTCTCAGCGCACCAAAGCAGCTCATCTTCCTCATGCCTTCCCTGCACAGGGCTGATTCTGTAGCCGCCCTTAGGTCTTCCCGAAGGCTATGTCTCAAGCTTTTTGTCAAGTCACTCTCATGTCAAGTTAGGCTTCCAGGTTTTTCTGATGTTCACTGGTGCTAAGGACTTCTGGATATCTGTGCTAAGTCCTCTTCACTTCTGTCAATTGCTTGTGCTTCCTTCCATCGAACAAAGGCCTTGTTTCATTCCTCAATGTGCCTGATGCTGGCCCATGTCTTTTGGCACTGCTTGCTTTCCTGTGGCATGTTCTACCTGCCCCCGAGAGTAAAGAGGGAGCTGGAGAAGGAGCTTGCCAGGCTGCTCTCCATCCTTTAGCAGCAGTCCTGCTGAAGCGGCCAAGTCGGAGCTGAGCGCAAATGGACCAGCCGTGCACGGGAAGGGTGGGTGGGAAGGATGATCCAGGAACTGTAGGCCTGGCAGCCTGAGCTTGCTAGCGGGGAAGGCCTTGGAGCACATCCTCCTGAGTGCCATGCCACGGCACGTGCAGGGAACCAGGGGGTGGCAAAGCTCTGCGCAGGCATGGGGACAGCTGCGGGTCTTGGCAGGGTGTTGAGCTGGGGTTGGTGCTGCTGGGCGTGTTGGGGAAGGAGTTGTCTGGAAGGTGAGAAGTCTAGGCTGGAACTGGGGTCACTTTGAAGGCAGCACCTGTGCTATGGCACAGCTTTGGTGATGGAGGACTGAAGGAATAGCTGGGACTTTTTCTCTTAGTCATCCTGCTTCTCCTGCAGAGAAGAAGAGGGGAGAGCTCTACTTTCTTGGCCACTTTGATATCTGGAGCAGGGGGAGGATTAGCCCTCTTGCAATCTACTCATTTGTTTGGGCTACTTTTGTAGCACTGAGTGGACTTTCATTCCTGGAGAGCTTTGATTCCTTAAGAGAATCAGGTTCTTCTCATGCCTTCCTAGGAAAATGTTTGAAACCAAAGCAAGGCCTTTATTTTGTCTCTGTGTGGTCTTCTGCTTTGCAAAGTGACATGCAGTGGATGACCTTAAGGCAAAGGTGTTGCTGCTGTAATTGATACATAGTATTAAATTCCTGGATTAAAATTGTGTGTCTTAAAACTTTGCAGTGGAAGGTAAAATCCCCTGAATTCCTCGAAACAGTTCCAGGGCCTCTCTTTGCATACCACAGTCTTTTCACAGTCCAAAGGTGTTACCTGGACATCTGCCAGAGAGATAAGCAGGAAAGGTCCCATGAAGCATGGGCTGACCACATCTTCACAGTTCATCAGGAGATCCCATACCAATCTGGGCGGAGGGCAACAGAAACCTTCTGACAGAAGATTCGGAGACTTTTCATGCAGACGTCTTTTCAATTTCTCAGGAAACTCTTTCAGATATCCCTTGCGGACACCAGACATTTCAATGATTCTCTTATGTACATGATGTCATGCTCTTCGGGTTCTTTGTTACCGTCTTGTTTTTGCCTCAGGGTAGAAAAATGGTCTCAAACACCTCCCCTGAGACCCCGAATTTGTGGGCAGTACTCCGGAGGAGAACCCTGTGCTGCTCCCGGATTGACCACCCAACATTTGATCGATGTTGTCCTGATTTATCGTGGCATTTCCCGAAATTGCTTTTCAAATTTGTTAACTAAATCTTTGATTTTGGAAATTAGCTCTGATCATTTCTAACACTGCTTTGAGATGGGAAGGAAACTTGCAAATCTATCAGGTTCTCAGGCCATTGCTCTTAATTTAGCAAGTTGGCAACTTTTTGCAACTACTTGAGTTGAGTAATGGGAAGAAAAGCTTTCCCGAGTTGAGGATTCTTAAATGCCAGCTCCTTCTATGCCTCTGCTGCCAGGGTGATTTTGTGCTTCAGGAAATCACTCCAAGTAGAAAGCAATTTCAGCATGGAGTAAGAGCTTCTGACAGAGACCAAGTGTTGCCAGCACTTGCTCCAGGTGCTCCTGCCAACATCCCCTGTAGGAAGGAGCCCAGCCGCCAGGGCCCGTTGGCATTGGCTGCCCTGTGGCAGAGAAGCGCCCCGGGGCACAGGTCTCTGGGGCAGGAGATGGCACCAGCGCTTGCCAGGGCTCGGGGGGGCGGCAGCTCTGCTTGGGCGGGGGCTCCGTCACGCCTGCCGATTTCAGCGCTGCCCTGGCCCCTGGGGTCAGAGCAGTGCCCGTGCCCCGGCCCACAGGTTCCTCATCTGTGTCACACCCGCGGGTTTAGGACGGCCACTGGCTGGGACGTGTCCCAGGGAGGCCGTGCCAGCTTCTGTGCGAGGCCCCGTGCCCTTCCCGCTGCGGCTGCATCGGCGGCCCTGGGGGCTCCTTCTGCTGCCCTGAGCCTGCAGAGCAGGGCAGCGTTTGCCCATGGATTGAGCCGCTGCGAAAAATGCTGTCTCAGGGCTGTCTTAGACACTTGGGGAGAGGGGTTCCTTCCAACCTGGGCCACTTTGGCTGGGCTGGGAGCGGCCCCAGGGCAGGTGGCAGTGTGTGCATTGGCCCTTTGTGACGCGGTGCAGCAGCGCGGTCACCGTGGCATTGAACGGCACAGGGTGTCCAAGGACCCTTTGTGACACGTGGGGACATAGGTGCTGGCGGTGACGCAGCCAGGCCACATTCCTTGGAGCAGGCGACGGGACAGGATGCGCCAGAGCGGTGCTGTGAGGAGCCCCCGCACAGCGCACTCGTTTGTGCCTGACCCAGAGCTTCTACAAGGAGTGAGTTGTGCAGCTGACCTCAGGGCCAAACTGCACGACTTGGTGACTCGGAGGCTTTCCAAGTCATCTCTTATCCCTGTGGCCTGTGGCCTCCAGGCCGGACTGTGGGATTTGGTGACTTGAATCATCTACGAGGAACCTCCTGTCATCGTGGCAGGAGCCCTTGAGACCAGAGTGCAGGACTTGCTGTCCTGCAGCCTTCCTGAGGCTTCTTCTGCCACAGGCGCTTTCAAGGCGCAAGTGCACAACTTGTTGCCTCAGTGCTTTCCTGAGGCATCTCTCTTGAAAGGTGCTGTGGCATGGCGGGCAGATTTCTCGGCCTGTCCAAAGTATTCAGGGGGAAAAAAAGCAAAGGCCCTGGAGCTACCCCAGCACAAGAGCCTGAAGAGCCCGAGCGGATCCAGACACTACAGGATGGTGAGTGGCACAGCTGGGCCACAGGGCTGATGGCTGCAGCCAACGTGGCCCCATCCCGTCCCGTCCCTATCGCAGCCTGGGGAGGGCAGGGCTGGGCTGTGTTCTCCGGCCTCTCCCGCAGCCCCTCAGCTCTGGCTGCTCTCGCTCTTTGCCAGATGCAGCCACGGACGGCACACAAGAGCAGAGGCCTGCCGGTGGAAGCTTCCGCAGGACACTGAAGGTACCTGCAGCCATCCCCGCCTGGGCTGGGCCTGCTGTCACTGCTCAGCCGAGCACCGCGCTTGGAGCACTCCATGGAACACGTCTCTCTTCCCTGTCCTTTGTTCTCCTGCAGATGATCCGAGAATTCCTGCGCATTCGGCGTAGAAACACCGGCACCAGGGCAGCTGAGGGCTCAGCTGAGCCTGACTGTGGGCTGACCGAGCCCCAGGCAGAGCCTGATGTCAACACAGATTTGGCTGAGCCCTCAGAAAATTTTGACACTGCGTTGAATGATCAAAGGGCAAGGGCTGACAAGGCAGTGGCTGAGGATGTGGCCCTCCAAACGGCTGACACTGGAGAGACTCAGGGCATCAGAGATACTGGCGCCACGGCCTCTCCCACTGCCATTCCTGCTCCCACTGAGGATTTTATCCAGAAGAGTGGTATTTCTTCTGAGCAGCAGGTAAACAGCCTGGGGCCGGGGCTAGAGGCCTCCCAGGATTGTGTGTCATCTCCAGCCACGGCCACTGGGCCCCCTCAGCCTTTGAGGCTGGCACAGCGTGGCAGGAAGGGAAGCGATTCTTGGGGGAAGCTGGTGAAGTTGCTCTCCTAGACAGCGGCCCAAGTCTTCCCCATGCCCTTTCCAGGTGCCAGCCATTGTAAAGAAGATGCACCAGAATCTTGCATCGCATAGAAATGTGGATACCAGGCTGCCCATGAACATCGTGAGGCTGGCCGAAGAACACCCAGCTGACGTGGTGCTGACCCTCCTGCGCTGTGCCCCAACATGTGACAGGTATGGGCCCACCTGCCTGGAGAGCTCAGGCCTCCCCGGCCTTTAGGGCCATGGCCCTGCACGGCCCGTGCAATGGGCTCTGCCAGAGCGGCAGACAGGTCCGGGACCCTCGGGCCCCTCTGTTTCCCGAGCCTGCTGCCGTGCTCCCTCCCTGCCCTTCAGGGCA
Organism: Chamaea fasciata; assembly: GCF_029207755.1. Taxonomy (NCBI): domain Eukaryota; kingdom Metazoa; phylum Chordata; class Aves; order Passeriformes; family Sylviidae; genus Chamaea; species Chamaea fasciata. The sequence goes on from NW_027094127.1 coordinate 597,666, forward strand.
CCGGGGCTCTGTCACCCGGCCCCCAGAGCCGCACAGGGCATGGTAGTGTGGCTGAGATGTCCCTGACACAGAGCTCTGATCCCACAGAGCTGCTGCAATGATGTGGAGAAGCATAGGCTCATCGAGTCTCACAGTGGAGATGGTTCTGCCAACACTGCTCTGTGTGATGGAGGATTGGCCTCTGCACAGCATGTTCACCTCCGATGGGGACAACGATGGCGTCTTTGCCCTGGCTGTGAGTTTCTGGGCATTTGCTCACCCCCAGGTCACCTCTCCAGCAGCTCTCCATCCTCTCCCTGCCTCAGGCCCTGGGCTGAAACCTGGCCTAAGGGCAGGCTCAGGGGGCACCAGGCCCGCTGCTCCCCCTGCGTCTCCCCTGGTGCCCTGCCACATGGACACCTCGCACTGAGCGCTCTCCTTGGCAACTTCTTTTGCAGGCAACTCTGGTGGTGTGGGTGATTCTCCAGGTGCCTGAGTGCCACGAGGCTATGACCCTTTATTCCTCCCGCCTCTTTGTGGCTTTGCTTTTCCATGTTGTCATCACCACACAGCAGATGCCACCACAGGAAGTCGATCGCTTCTGGAGAGCGTGCCGAGAGGAACACCACCTTCCCAGCGACCCCAACAGGTCTCCGTCCTCCCGTCCTTCCCATGTCCTTGTGGCCAGTGCCAGTGCTCCCAATGTGACCCGGGCTTTGCTCTGCACACAGGTTTGCAGTGCAGGTCATGAAGTCCCTGCTCTGCCGGCTGGAGTGTGAGAATCAGGTGTTGGTTGTGGAGTCCAAGCATGGCTGGGACACCATGCTCTGTGCTAATACCCAGTACTATGCTGTGGCTCTGCTGGCCAGGTGAGACCCCCTGCTCCCTGCTGTCCCTGGAATTGGTGCCCTGTGCCCGGGCTGCCCCACACAGTCCCTGTGGTCATGGACCAGAGGGCCTCGTCACTTTAGGGACGGCCGAGCAGACTGAAAAAGGCTGGGAGAGGAGGGTGCACAGGAGTGGCCGCCTCCCAAAGCACCCACGTCCCCTCCAGGGATACTGGGGAAAGACTGCACTTCTGGGAGTCAGTCCTGTGAAAAGTGTGCCCCCCCCAGCTCAGGCTCTTTCTTCCTTTTTGCCCCTGACAGGGAGATGCGCCATGTCTTGATCCCTTTCTCTGCCTGCATCGCAACCCACTTGCTCCGGCTGCTCAGCATTGAGAAGCCAGGCTGCGATCTGCCTTTCCTGGCATTCCTTGTGGAGGTGAGCCTGAAGAGCAGCGCTGCCTGGCTGAGCTGCCTCCCAGCTCTCTGCCCTCTCGCAGCCGCATCCCTAGCCTCCTGGGATGGCACCAGTGCCCTGTGCTGCTGCTGCCTGGGGCTGGCCCTGGGCAGTTCTGGGCTCCTGCCAGCCGGGCCCTGTGCCACTGCCCTGTGCCTTTCAGGTCCTGGAGTGCCTGGACTTAACTAAATGTGGTGGCTGGGTCCTGAGGGTCGTGTCGAGGTACCTGCGGACCGAGTGCAGGAAGAGGTGTCGCCTGGCGCTCAAAGGCCTGCTGGTGCTCAGCAAGGATCCCCTGATGGTGAGAAGGGGGCAGCAGCTGAAGCTGCACTGGGGAGAGCAGCCCCATGGGCTGGCTGGGCTTCAGGAGCTGAGGCAGCTGCTCCCAGCTCTCCTGCCTCAGCTGCCCGAGTGCTTTGGGACAGGCCTTTGGTGTCTGGGCCCTGCGGCAGCAGGCTGGGCTTGCAGTGCCAGGGCGCTGTCGCTGGTGCAGCTGTTCACGGCTTCACAGCGCAGCCTTGTGTTCCACACAGGCCAGAAGAATGTGCTGCCTGTCTGAAAGCTTTGTGGATCTGCTGGCTGATGAAGATGGAGTGGTGGTTGCCCTGACCCTCCGTGTCTTTACTAATATGCTGGAGAGCGAAGACATCCTGGTATCCAGCACCACCGCCCCAAAGCTGGCTGAGGCACTCCTGGCGCTCTTTAACAGTGTAAGGTTCTGCAACCCGAGCCACAGGCATTGGGTGCTGCCCAGAAACCGTGTGCTGTCTGCATTTTCAGGCCTTTGCCTAGGTGGGCCTGGAGTAATTGATGCTTAGGTTTTTTCCTTTCCTCTAGGAAAATAGCTACATGCAACTGCTCTCCATGGACCTCTTCTGTAAGGTGATGGAGTTGGTAGTGAAGGAGGGAAAAAAGCCCCTGAAGGCAACTGTCAACAAGAGCCTGTACCTACTTTTAATCTACTGCCATGATGAGAACTGGCGTGTGGCAAATGTGAGGTTTTGTGCATCCCTGGGACGGGGGCTCAGCTGCCTCCTGCCCTGCTGCAGGAGGAGGAGGAAGCTGCGTCCTCCTCCAGGCCTTGGCACAGGGATGCGGGTCCTTGTGCCCTGGGCTGTGGTGCCATCTCTGCATCTCTGCTGCTCTTCAGGCCTCTCGGGAAACCCTGTATTGTGCGGCCAAGTTCCTGAAGAGGAGGGATCTCCAGGAGCTACTGACAAAGGAACAACCGTTGACTATCGATGACTGTAAGGTAAGGATGGCTTGGAGAAGTGGCAGCCTCAGCCTGGAGAAGATCCGTGGCCGCGGGGCTGGCAGCCGTGGCCCCTGCCCAGTGCTGCACCCGGGGGCTCCAGCCTGCGCCCCACACGCCGCTGCCTTCCCTGGGCCCCGCGGGCTCTTCTCCAGGCTCCTGCGGGCCCGAGCCGGGTGCCCGTGGAGTCCCGGCCCAGCGGGGCTGCGGGCACGGGGCGGCACCGCGGCTCCCCGGGCAGCAGCCGGCCCTCTGCCCCCTCCAGAGCCCGGCGCCAGCGGCTGCTGGCCGGGCCTCAGGGCCGTGCGGGCAGGGGAGGCCGGGGCTGGGCACGGCCAGAGCCCGGCCCAGGGGCTGAGCCCGCGCCAACCCTTCCCTCCTGCCGCTCTCTCCAGCTGGCAGACGACAGGATGCGAGCGGCCGAGTACCTGCGCCGGGCCCTGCCCTACCTGGAGAACCCGCAGGAGTCCCTGCCAGAGGCGGCCATGCGGTTCATGGGTGAGCCACGAGCCCGGGCTCCCTCCCCGGCCCGCCGCAGCTCGGCCCCGGCCCCGGCTGCTGCTGCCGCGGCTGCAGCGGCATCCGGGCCTGGCGCCGTGGAGCCCCGCCTGCCCTCGGGGCTGCTGCCGCCCTCTGGCAGCCGTGCCCTGGGGCGGCAGCAGGCGGCAAGGGCCCGGGCTGAGCCCTGCCGGGGCAGGAGGCCGTGTGGCCACAGGGCTGGCAGCGGCGCTGGCACGGAGCCGTGCCGCTGGGGCCGTGACACGCTCTCTGAGGGGGCAGCCAGGACAGCTTCACCTTCTCAGTCAGGGTGAGTGAGGGCAGCGGGCCATCAGCGGCTCTGGCGGGGGAAGCTGCACTGCCCGGGCAGACAGCTGCAATCCCCGGCTCTGGAGGCCTTTGCTCCTTGTGTGGACGAGGGCTGGAGAGGGCACAACGCACAGAGATTTCAGGGGCACGTGGGGGATTCGTGGCAAGCACCTTCTGGCTGATCCCAATGTCTCCTGCTTGCTTCTGGGTGGGATGGTTCTGGCAGGAAGATCCCCTAGGATTCCCACTGATCCAGCCTCTGACCATGGCTCTGTTCTTCGCTCTTGCAGCCCTTCAAACCCAGAGGCAAGACAGCAGCCCGTCATGCTCTAAACCTGCAAAATGAAGCCCGCTTTCCCCAGAAAGCTAAACAACTGGGGACATCTTCTGAATCTAGCGAATTGGTGTCCCAAGAACACACCAGGAGACACTGAAGAGGACACCATCTCTCAGTGCTGCTGGAGCTCCACGCACAGCTGAGGCTGAGCACAATTCTCCTGGCTTCACACCTCTCCCTCTTTGTAGTTAGCTCCCTCCCTCCAGCCCTCAGACCCTGCCCATGCCCTTTTTTTCCCTCCACTCTCCACCCCTTTGGACTGATCCTTACCTCCCAGCCCTCAGACCCTGCCCATCCCCCCTTATTCCCTCCCAGCTCATCCCTTTGCTTCGCCTTGAATTAATAAACACTTTGGCTTCTTCACTTTACCTGCGTCTCTGTGGAGCTGAAGCGGCGTAAAAACCTGAGCCCTGGCACACACAGGCCCCTGCTGCCGTCCTCTTGCGCACCGTCTTTTGTGCAGAGACACAGAGGAGCGAGGCCGCGTCAGGCTGGAAAGGTGCCTGTGCTGAAGGTCCAGTTCCACAACACTGTGCAGTTTAAGGTCCTACTGAGCAGCCTGAAGCTCCCGGATTTTGGGAGAGCCAACCTGAGGACGCTCTGAAGCCAGCTGTGAGGGATTCCATGGCAAGCATCTACAGAGGGCAAAGGAGCTTGGAATGCTGGAAGCTTTCAAGAATAGCCTGCTGAAAGCACAGCAGGGCTCCATCCCTGCACAGGGTCGGGGAGATGGCAGAAGCAGAGACCATCAGGCCTTAACAGGGAGCTTGGGGTGTGCCTAAGGGCAAGTGAAGCAGCAGCAGCAGCAGCACGGTGGCCGAGACTCGGACGCGTGACCCGGCCAATGGCCCCAGCGCCGTCAGGCAGTGCCGGGATCCCGGCTGCGGTTCTGGTGCCCAGAGCTGAGGAATCGCAGCCCCTGCCTCAGAGGCTGCCAGAAAGCCAAGCGAGTGAGAGCAGAGGGAGGGCAGCCTTCCAGTCTCTCCTGGGCATGGCCGCAAAGCAGCCCCTGCTTCTCCTTCCTCTGCCCGTGTTTGGGGTGTGCTGATAGCAGCGCCAGCCAGGTTGCGCTCTGTCTTCCAAAGGCTGTGGAGAGCGGGCATGAAAAGTGCTGCGTGCACAGCGGAGAGTCCTGGAAGGTGCTGGCGAGAGCGTCCTGCGGGATCAGGGCTCTCTGGTCTCTGGCCGGGAAGAGCCTGCTTTTGCTGCTGTGAGCGCAGGCAGGAGTGGAGGCAGCGGGCAGCTTGTGTTTGTAGAGGGCCTGGGGCTGCATGTGTCAACCTCCAGCTGGAATCACACTGGGGGAAATGCCAGCTAGAGCTGGAGCGCCTGTCCAGAAAGGACCAGAAAGGAATTCAGCCTTGCCAGGGTTTCTTAAGAGTGTCTTGGTGTTCCCCAGGAAAGCTTCCAATCTGGGGAAAGGCCTCTGGGGGAAAGGGCCTTGCTGCTGAAGGAAAGCGTTTTCCTAGGAGCTCCCCGTGATGTAGGAAGAACTGTCCCCGTTTGGCTCTCTGTGGTCCTTTCAGTCCCTGAGGCCCGTTGCACTTGGCAGATGGACAAGGGAAGGGAGAAGGCTGTGAAAAGCAGGTTTGGAATCCAGCTGGACCTGCAGAGACCAAGGCAAGCGCCTGCAGCAGGGTGTGTTCCCCCTCTCTGGACACAGGTGTGAGCAGGAGCATCTCTGTCCAGCTGCCAGCCCCAAAGCTGTCTTGGAGAGCTGTGAATTCAAAGGCCTTCCAGCACACACGTCTCACATCTTACCTGTCTGCTCTGCTTCAACTCTTGGCAATATGCATTTGCCTCTTGCTTGCTGGAAGCTGCTGCGGCCCAGAGGGCCAGCACCGAGCTGGGCTGTGTGGGCCAGGCAGCAGGGAGAGTCTTGGCTGCTCTTGGTGTGTGCGTGGCCTCAGAAAAGGCTTGGAAGCTTTGCCTCCCAAGGCGCCCTGCTCCCTGCCTCTTCCTCTGCATCTTGGAGAGAACAAGGCAGGCATTTCTAGCAGCTGGGCATTAGCAGGCCTTCAGATGGGGGCGTCTTGTGGAGCAGGCCCAGCTGAGACACCCTGAGAGGAGCCCAGCGCTCCTTGCCCCTCTCCGCTGACACGTGAGCCTTGTCTGCTTTCGGGATGACCCTGGCTGTGTCAGGGGCTGCTACGTAGACACGAGACAGCCGGTCCTGTCCTGCTGGGTCCCAGCAGTGCCTGGCAGCAGTCCTGCCTCCCCGTCAGGATGCCGGCCAAGAGAGGTCCTGGAAGCTGAGGGAGCTGATCTGAAGCTTGCGCGGGTGCCTGCAGCTCAAGGCCAAGGGCCTTCCCTCAGGATACAGCAGTCCTGAGAGGTCTCTAGAATTCAAAGAAATCAGCAGACAAATGCATTGTCCACCAAGAGCTCTTTTATTGGCAGGAGGTTAGGGCTCTGCACCCCAGCACGAGGCTTCTTTGCCACGTCCAAATTTCAGTGGGTTTCTGTAGGAATTCTATCAAAAATCCCTTCCGTCTTTAGACTGCTGAGGTGATTCCATAGGCAGGGGCTTAGAAAGAAACACTTTGCGTCAGAATCCTAGACTTGAACCTAGTGTCTACCTGCTGGCCAGGAGGAGTCTCAGCGCACCAAAGCAGCTCATCTTCCTCATGCCTTCCCTGCACAGGGCTGATTCTGTAGCCGCCCTTAGGTCTTCCCGAAGGCTATGTCTCAAGCTTTTTGTCAAGTCACTCTCATGTCAAGTTAGGCTTCCAGGTTTTTCTGATGTTCACTGGTGCTAAGGACTTCTGGATATCTGTGCTAAGTCCTCTTCACTTCTGTCAATTGCTTGTGCTTCCTTCCATCGAACAAAGGCCTTGTTTCATTCCTCAATGTGCCTGATGCTGGCCCATGTCTTTTGGCACTGCTTGCTTTCCTGTGGCATGTTCTACCTGCCCCCGAGAGTAAAGAGGGAGCTGGAGAAGGAGCTTGCCAGGCTGCTCTCCATCCTTTAGCAGCAGTCCTGCTGAAGCGGCCAAGTCGGAGCTGAGCGCAAATGGACCAGCCGTGCACGGGAAGGGTGGGTGGGAAGGATGATCCAGGAACTGTAGGCCTGGCAGCCTGAGCTTGCTAGCGGGGAAGGCCTTGGAGCACATCCTCCTGAGTGCCATGCCACGGCACGTGCAGGGAACCAGGGGGTGGCAAAGCTCTGCGCAGGCATGGGGACAGCTGCGGGTCTTGGCAGGGTGTTGAGCTGGGGTTGGTGCTGCTGGGCGTGTTGGGGAAGGAGTTGTCTGGAAGGTGAGAAGTCTAGGCTGGAACTGGGGTCACTTTGAAGGCAGCACCTGTGCTATGGCACAGCTTTGGTGATGGAGGACTGAAGGAATAGCTGGGACTTTTTCTCTTAGTCATCCTGCTTCTCCTGCAGAGAAGAAGAGGGGAGAGCTCTACTTTCTTGGCCACTTTGATATCTGGAGCAGGGGGAGGATTAGCCCTCTTGCAATCTACTCATTTGTTTGGGCTACTTTTGTAGCACTGAGTGGACTTTCATTCCTGGAGAGCTTTGATTCCTTAAGAGAATCAGGTTCTTCTCATGCCTTCCTAGGAAAATGTTTGAAACCAAAGCAAGGCCTTTATTTTGTCTCTGTGTGGTCTTCTGCTTTGCAAAGTGACATGCAGTGGATGACCTTAAGGCAAAGGTGTTGCTGCTGTAATTGATACATAGTATTAAATTCCTGGATTAAAATTGTGTGTCTTAAAACTTTGCAGTGGAAGGTAAAATCCCCTGAATTCCTCGAAACAGTTCCAGGGCCTCTCTTTGCATACCACAGTCTTTTCACAGTCCAAAGGTGTTACCTGGACATCTGCCAGAGAGATAAGCGGGAAAGGTCCCATGAAGCATGGGCTGACCACATCTTCACAGTTCATCAGGAGATCCCATACCAATCTGGGCGGAGGGCAACAGAAACCTTCTGACAGAAGATTCGGAGACTTTTCATGCAGACGTCTTTTCAATTTCTCAGGAAACTCTTTCAGATATCCCTTGCGGACACCAGACATTTCAATGATTCTCTTATGTACATGATGTCATGCTCTTCGGGTTCTTTGTTACCGTCTTGTTTTTGCCTCAGGGTAGAAAAATGGTCTCAAACACCTCCCCTGAGACCCCGAATTTGTGGGCAGTACTCCGGAGGAGAACCCTGTGCTGCTCCCGGATTGACCACCCAACATTTGATCGATGTTGTCCTGATTTATCGTGGCATTTCCCGAAATTGCTTTTCAAATTTGTTAACTAAATCTTTGATTTTGGAAATTAGCTCTGATCATTTCTAACACTGCTTTGAGATGGGAAGGAAACTTGCAAATCTATCAGGTTCTCAGGCCATTGCTCTTAATTTAGCAAGTTGGCAACTTTTTGCAACTACTTGAGTTGAGTAATGGGAAGAAAAGCTTTCCCGAGTTGAGGATTCTTAAATGCCAGCTCCTTCTATGCCTCTGCTGCCAGGGTGATTTTGTGCTTCAGGAAATCACTCCAAGTAGAAAGCAATTTCAGCATGGAGTAAGAGCTTCTGACAGAGACCAAGTGTTGCCAGCACTTGCTCCAGGTGCTCCTGCCAACATCCCCTGTAGGAAGGAGCCCAGCCGCCAGGGCCCGTTGGCATTGGCTGCCCTGTGGCAGAGAAGCGCCCCGGGGCACAGGTCTCTGGGGCAGGAGATGGCACCAGCGCTTGCCAGGGCTCGGGGGGGCGGCAGCTCTGCTTGGGCGGGGGCTCCGTCACGCCTGCCGATTTCAGCGCTGCCCTGGCCCCTGGGGTCAGAGCAGTGCCCGTGCCCCGGCCCACAGGTTCCTCATCTGTGTCACACCCGCGGGTTTAGGACGGCCACTGGCTGGGACGTGTCCCAGGGAGGCCGTGCCAGCTTCTGTGCGAGGCCCCGTGCCCTTCCCGCTGCGGCTGCATCGGCGGCCCTGGGGGCTCCTTCTGCTGCCCTGAGCCTGCAGAGCAGGGCAGCGTTTGCCCATGGATTGAGCCGCTGCGAAAAATGCTGTCTCAGGGCTGTCTTAGACACTTGGGGAGAGGGGTTCCTTCCAACCTGGGCCACTTTGGCTGGGCTGGGAGCGGCCCCAGGGCAGGTGGCAGTGTGTGCATTGGCCCTTTGTGACGCGGTGCAGCAGCGCGGTCACCGTGGCATTGAACGGCACAGGGTGTCCAAGGACCCTTTGTGACACGTGGGGACATAGGTGCTGGCGGTGACGCAGCCAGGCCACATTCCTTGGAGCAGGCGACGGGACAGGACGCGCCAGAGCGGTGCTGTGAGGAGCCCCCGCACAGCGCACTCGTTTGTGCCTGACCCAGAGCTTCTACAAGGAGTGAGTTGTGCAGCTGACCTCAGGGCCAAACTGCACGACTTGGTGACTCGGAGGCTTTCCAAGTCATCTCTTATCCCTGTGGCCTGTGGCCTCCAGGCCGGACTGTGGGATTTGGTGACTTGAATCATCTACGAGGAACCTCCTGTCATCGTGGCAGGAGCCCTTGAGACCAGAGTGCAGGACTTGCTGTCCTGCAGCCTTCCTGAGGCTTCTTCTGCCACAGGCGCTTTCAAGGCGCAAGTGCACAACTTGTTGCCTCAGTGCTTTCCTGAGGCATCTCTCTTGAAAGGTGCTGTGGCATGGCGGGCAGATTTCTCGGCCTGTCCAAAGTATTCAGGGGGAAAAAAAGCAAAGGCCCTGGAGCTACCCCAGCACAAGAGCCTGAAGAGCCCGAGCGGATCCAGACACTACAGGATGGTGAGTGGCACAGCTGGGCCACAGGGCTGATGGCTGCAGCCAACGTGGCCCCATCCCGTCCCGTCCCTATCGCAGCCTGGGGAGGGCAGGGCTGGGCTGTGTTCTCCGGCCTCTCCCGCAGCCCCTCAGCTCTGGCTGCTCTCGCTCTTTGCCAGATGCAGCCACGGACGGCACACAAGAGCAGAGGCCTGCCGGTGGAAGCTTCCGCAGGACACTGAAGGTACCTGCAGCCATCCCCGCCTGGGCTGGGCCTGCTGTCACTGCTCAGCCGAGCACCGCGCTTGGAGCAGTCCATGGAACACGTCTCTCTTCCCTGTCCTTTGTTCTCCTGCAGATGATCCGAGAATTCCTGCGCATTCGGCGTAGAAACACCGGCACCAGGGCAGCTGAGGGCTCAGCTGAGCCTGACTGTGGGCTGACCGAGCCCCAGGCAGAGCCTGATGTCAACACAGATTTGGCTGAGCCCTCAGAAAATTTTGACACTGCGTTGAATGATCAAAGGGCAAGGGCTGACAAGGCAGTGGCTGAGGATGTGGCCCTCCAAACGGCTGACACTGGAGAGACTCAGGGCATCAGAGATACTGGCGCCACGGCCTCTCCCACTGCCATTCCTGCTCCCACTGAGGATTTTATCCAGAAGAGTGGTATTTCTTCTGAGCAGCAGGTAAACAGCCTGGGGCCGGGGCTAGAGGCCTCCCAGGATTGTGTGTCATCTCCAGCCACGGCCACTGGGCCCCCTCAGCCTTTGAGGCTGGCACAGCGTGGCAGGAAGGGAAGCGATTCTTGGGGGAAGCTGGTGAAGTTGCTCTCCTAGACAGCGGCCCAAGTCTTCCCCATGCCCTTTCCAGGTGCCAGCCATTGTAAAGAAGATGCACCAGAATCTTGCATCGCATAGAAATGTGGATACCAGGCTGCCCATGAACATCGTGAGGCTGGCCGAAGAACACCCAGCTGACGTGGTGCTGACCCTCCTGCGCTGTGCCCCAACATGTGACAGGTATGGGCCCACCTGCCTGGAGAGCTCAGGCCTCCCCGGCCTTTAGGGCCATGGCCCTGCACGGCCCGTGCAATGGGCTCTGCCAGAGCGGCAAACAGGTCCGGGACCCTCGGGCCCCTCTGTTTCCCGAGCCTGCTGCCGTGCTCCCTCCCTGCCCTTCAGGGCACCGGGGCTCTGTCACCCGGCCCCCAGAGCCGCACAGGGCATGGTAGTGTGGCTGAGATGTCCCTGACACAGAGCTCTGATCCCACAGAGCTGCTGCAATGATGTGGAGAAGCATAGGCTCATCGAGTCTCACAGTGGAGATGGTTCTGCCAACACTGCTCTGTGTGATGGAGGATTGGCCTCTGCACAGCATGTTCACCTCCGATGGGGACAACGATGGCGTCTTTGCCCTGGCTGTGAGTTTCTGGGCATTTGCTCACCCCCAGGTCACCTCTCCAGCAGCTCTCCATCCTCTCCCTGCCTCAGGCCCTGGGCTGAAACCTGGCCTAAGGGCAGGCTCAGGGGGCACCAGGCCCGCTGCTCCCCCTGCGTCTCCCCTGGGGCCCTGCCACATGGACACCTCGCACTGAGCGCTCTCCTTGGCAACTTCTTTTGCAGGCAACTCTGGTGGTGTGGGTGATTCTCCAGGTGCCTGAGTGCCACGAGGCTATGACCCTTTATTCCTCCCGCCTCTTTGTGGCTTTGCTTTTCCATGTTGTCATCACCACACAGCAGATGCCACCACAGGAAGTCGATCGCTTCTGGAGAGCGTGCCGAGAGGAACACCACCTTCCCAGCGACCCCAACAGGTCTCCGTCCTCCCGTCCTTCCCATGTCCTTGTGGCCAGTGCCAGTGCTCCCAATGTGACCCGGGCTTTGCTCTGCACACAGGTTTGCAGTGCAGGTCATGAAGTCCCTGCTCTGCCGGCTGGAGTGTGAGAATCAGGTGTTGGTTGTGGAGTCCAAGCATGGCTGGGACACCATGCTCTGTGCTAATACCCAGTACTATGCTGTGGCTCTGCTGGCCAGGTGAGACCCCCTGCTCCCTGCTGTCCCTGGAATTGGTGCCCTGTGCCCGGGCTGCCCCACACAGTCCCTCTGGTCATGGACCAGAGGGCCTCGTCACTTTAGGGACGGCCGAGCAGACTGAAAAAGGCTGGGAGAGGAGGGTGCACAGGAGTGGCCGCCTCCCAAAGCACCCACGTCCCCTCCAGGGATACTGGGGAAAGACTGCACCTCTGGGAGTCAGTCCTGTGAAAAGTGTGCCCCCCCCAGCTCAGGCTCTTTCTTCCTTTTTGCCCCTGACAGGGAGATGCGCCATGTCTTGATCCCTTTCTCTGCCTGCATCGCAACCCACTTGCTCCGGCTGCTCAGCATTGAGAAGCCAGGCTGCGATCTGCCTTTCCTGGCATTCCTTGGGGAGGTGAGCCTGAAGAGCAGCGCTGCCTGGCTGAGCTGCCTCCCAGCTCTCTGCCCTCTCGCAGCCGCATCCCTAGCCTCCTGGGATGGCACCAGCGCCCTGTGCTGCTGCTGCCTGGGGCTGGCCCTGGGCAGTTCTGGGCTCCTGCCAGCCGGGCCCTGTGCCACTGCCCTGTGCCTTTCAGGTCCTGGAGTGCCTGGACTTAACTAAATGTGGTGGCTGGGTCCTGAGGGTCGTGTCGAGGTACCTGCGGACCGAGTGCAGGAAGAGGTGTCGCCTGGCGCTCAAAGGTCTGCTGGTGCTCAGCAAGGATCCCCTGATGGTGAGAAGGGGGCAGCAGCTGAAGCTGCACTGGGGAGAGCAGCCCCATGGGCTGGCTGGCCTTCAGGAGCTGAGGCAGCTGCTCCCAGCTCTCCTGCCTCAGCTGCCCGAGTGCTTTGGGACAGGCCTTTGGTGTCTGGGCCCTGCGGCAGCAGGCTGGGCTTGCAGTGCCAGGGCGCTGTCGCTGGTGCAGCTGTTCACGGCTTCACAGCGCAGCCTTGTGTTCCACACAGGCCAGAAGAATGTGCTGCCTGCCTGAAAGCTTTGTGGATCTGCTGGCTGATGAAGACGGAGTGGTGGTTGCCCTGACCCTTCGTGTGCTTACTAATATGCTGGAGGGCGAAAACATCCTGGTATCCAGCACCACCGCCCCAAAGCTGGCTGAGGCACTCCTGGCGCTCTTTAACAATGTAAGGTTCTGCAACCCGAGCCACAGGCATTGGGTGCTGCCCAGAAACCTTGTGCTGTCTGCATTTTCAGGCCTTTGCCTAGGTGGGCCTGGAGTAATTGATGCTTAGGTTTTTTCCTTTCCCCTAGGAAAATAGCTACATGCAACTGCTCTCCATGGACCTCTTCTGTAAGGTGATGGAGTTGGTAGTGAAGGAGGGAAAAAAGCCCCTGAAGGCAACTGTCAACAAGAGCCTGTACCTACTTTTAATCTACTGCCATGATGAGAACTGGCGTGTGGCAAATGTGAGGTTTTGTGCATCCCTGGGACGGGGGCTCAGCTGCCTCCTGCCCTGCTGCAGGAGGAGGAGGAGGCTGCGTCCTCCTCCAGGCCTTGGCACAGGGATGCGGGTCCTTGTGCCCTGGGCTGTGGTGCCATCTCTGCATCTCTGCTGCTCTCCAGACCTCTCGGGAAACCCTGCATTGTGCGGCCAAGTTCCTGAAGAGGAGGGATCTCCAGGAGCTACTGACAAAGGAACAACCGTTGACTATCGATGACTGTAAGGTAAGGATGGCTTGGAGAAGTGGCAGCCTCAGCCTGGAGAAGATCCGTGGCCGCGGGGCTGGCAGCCGTGGCCCCTGCCCAGTGCTGCACCCGGGGGCTCCAGCCTGCGCCCCACACGCCGCTGCCTTCCCTGGGCCCCGCGGGCTCTTCTCCAGGCTCCTGCGGGCCCGAGCCGGGTGCCCGTGGAGTCCCGGCCCAGCGGGGCTGCGGGCACGGGGCGGCACCGCGGCTCCCCGGGCAGCAGCCGGCCCTCTGCCCCCTCCAGAGCCCGGCGCCAGCGGCTGCTGGCCGGGCCTCAGGGCCGTGCGGGCAGGGGAGGCCGGGGCTGGGCGCGGCCAGAGCCCGGCCCAGGGGCTGAGCCCGCGCCAACCCTTCCCTCCTGCCGCTCTCTCCAGCTGGCAGACGACAGGATGCGAGCGGCCGAGTACCTGCTCCGGGCCCTGCCCTACCTGGAGAACCCACAGGAGTCCCTGCCAGAGGCGGCCATGCGGTTCATGGGTGAGCCACGAGCCCGGGCTCCCTCCCCGGCCCGCCGCAGCTCGGCCCCGGCCCCGGCTGCTGCTGCCGCGGCTGCAGCGGCATCCGGGCCCGGCGCCGTGGAGCCCCGCCTGCCCTCGGGGCTGCTGCCGCCCTCTGGCAGCCGTGCCCTGGGGCGGCAGCAGGCGGCAAGGGCCCGGGCTGAGCCCTGCCGGGGCAGGAGGCCGTGTGGCCACAGGGCTGGCAGCGGCGCTGGCAGGGAGCCGTGCCGCTGGGGCCGTGACACGCTCTCTGAGGGGGCAGCCAGGACAGCTTCACCTTCTCAGTCAGGGTGAGTGAGGGCAGCGGGCCGTCAGCGGCTCTGGCGGGGGAAGCTGCACTGCCTGGGCAGACAGCTGCAATCCCTGGCTCTGGAGGCCTTTGCTCCTTGTGTGGACGAGGGCTGGAGAGGGCACAACGCACAGAGATTTCAGGGGCACGTGGGGGATTCGTGGCAAGGACCTTCGGGCTGATCCCAATGTCTCCTGCTTGCTTCTGGGTGGGATGGTTCTGGCAGGAAGATCCCCTAGGATTCCCACTGATCCAGCCTCTGACCATGGCTCTATTCTTCTCTCTTGCAGCCCTTCAAACCCAGAGGCAAGACAACAGCCCGTCATGCTCTGAACCTGCAAAATGAAGCCTGCTTTCCCCAGAAAGCTAAACAACTGGGGACGTCTTCTGAATCCAGCAAACCGGTGTCCCAAGAACACACCAGGAGACACTGAAGAGGACACCATCTCTCAGTGCTGCTGGAGCTCCACGCACAGCTGAGGCTGAGCACAATTCTCCTGGCTTCACACCTCTCCCTCTTTGTAGTTAGCTCCCTCCCTCCAGCCCTCAGACCCTGCCCATGCCCTTTTTTTCCCTCCACTCTCCACCCCTTTGGACTGATCCTTACCTCCCAGCCCTCAGACCCTGCCCATCCCCCCTTATTCCCTCCCAGCTCATCCCTTTGCTTCGCCTTGAATTAATAAACACTTTGGCTTCTTCACTTCACCTGCGTCTCTGTGGAGCTGATGCGGCGTAAAAACCTGAGCCCTGGCACACACAGGCCCCTGCTGCCGTCCTCTTGCGCACCGTCTTTTGTGCAGAGACACAGAGGAGCGAGGCCGCGTCAGGCTGGAAAGGTGCCTGTGCTGAAGGTCCAGTTCCACAACACTGTGCAGTTTAAGGTCCTACTGAGCAGCCTGAAGCTCCCGGATTTTGAGAGAGCCAACCTGAGGACGCTCTGAAGCCAGCTGTGAGGGATTCCATGGCAAGCATCTACAGAGGGCAAAGGAGCTTGGAATGTTGGAAGCTTTCAAGAATAGCTTGCTGAAAGCACAGCAGTGCTCCATCCCTGCACAGGGTCGGGGAGATGGCAGAAGCAGAGACCATCAGGCCTTAACAGGGAGCTTGGGGTGTGCCTAAGGGCAAGTGAAGCAGCAGCAGCAGCAGCACGGTGGCCGAGACTCGGACGCGTGACCCAGCCAATGGCCCCAGCGCCGTCAGGCAGTGCCGGGATCCCGGCTGCGGTTCTGGTGCCCAGAGCTGAGGAATCGCAGCCCCTGCCTCAGAGGCTGCCAGAAAGCCAAGCGAGTGAGAGCAGAGGGAGGGCAGCCTTCCAGTCTCTCCTGGGCATGGTCGCAAAGCAGCCCCTGCTTCTCCTTCCTCTGCCCGTGTTTGCAGTGTGCTGATGGCAGCGCCAGCCAGGTTGTGCTCTGTCTTCCAAAGGCTGTGGAGAGCGGGCAGGAAAAGTGCTGCGTGCACAGCGGAGAGTCCTGGAAGGTGCTGGCGAGAGCGTCCTGCGGGATCAGGGCTCTGGTCTCTGGCCGGGAAGAACCTGCGTTTGCTGCTGTGAGCGCAGGCAGGAGTCGAGGCAGCGAGCAGCTTGTGTTTGTAGAGGGCCTGGGGCTGCATGTGTCAACCTCCAGCTGGAATCACACTGGGGGAAATGCCAGCTAGAGCTGGAGCGCCTGTCCAGAAAGGACCAGAAAGAAATTCAGCCTTGCCAGGGTTACTTAAGATTGTCTTGGCATTCCCCAGGTGTCACGATCCGCTCACACAAGCGGGGTTCGTGATGCTTCCTTTTAGGGATCTCAGAGCACGAAAGACTCAGCGGGGGACAAACTCAGTTTACTCAATCACAAATGCACCTTTATTTAGTGCCAGCAAATGCGATAGTAGGGAGAGAAAAAGAGAATAGTTAGAAAAACAGAAAAGAGGGGAAGGGGATTATAGCTACCAACATGGAGGGTCGAGTCCTCGAGGCTTTTGAAGATGCCTATAGACGCGGTCTTCTCCAGTGGGGAGATCTCAAAAGTGAGCGGGGGTCTCCAGGGTTTTATAGTCCTCTCCGAAGCGACAGGCAGTTGGCCAAACAGGTGGGGGAAATCATTGTAGTGTGTTCATTTAGTGAACCCAGAACAAGTTGGTCGTCAGCAGGTACAGTGTCAACCAGTACAAGTCAGCAGCTGCAGTGCCAGCAGGCACAGTCACTTCACCGTGACTTGCCCATTGTTTCTGCTCAGATTCTGATGTTCCGATATGGGTGCTGGATTTTTCCAGCGAACACACCTGCAGGCAGCACTTGGCCAACATCCCGCCTCATCCAGGCCAGAACTCCTGTATTGAGATTTTAAAATCCCTTTTAGGGGTTTCAGTCTCTGTCCTTGACGATGGTCGTGAGGCAAATGAGGGATCTTTGGACTGTCTCTTACACCAGGAAAGCTTCCAGTCCGGGGAAAGACCTCTGGGGGAAAGGGGCTAGCTGCTGAAGGAAAGCGTTTTCCTAGGAGCTCCCAGTGATGTAGGAACAACTGTCCTCCTTTGGCTCTCTGTGGTCCTTTCAGTCCTTGAGGCCCGTTGCCCTTGGCAGATGGACAAGGGAAGGGAGAAGGCTGTGAAAAGCAGGTTTGGAATCCAGCTGGACCTGCAGAGACCAAGGCAAGCACCTGCAGCAGGGTGTGTTCCCCCCTTTGGACACAGGTGTGAGCAGGAGCATCTCTGTCCAGCTGCCAGCCCCAAAGCTGTCTTGGAGAGCTGTGAATTCAAAGGCCTTCCAGCACACACGTCTCACGTCTTACCTGTCTGCTGTGTTTCAACTCTTGGCAATATGCATTTGCCTCTTGCTTGCTGGAGGCTGCTGCGGCCCAGAGGGCCAGCACCGAGCTGGGCTGTGTGGGCCAGGCAGCAGGGAGAGTCTTGGCTGCTCTTGCTGTGTGCGTGGCCTCAGAAAAGGCTTGGAAGCTTTGCCTCCCAAGGCGCCCTGCTCCCTGCCTCTTCCTCTGCATCTTGGAGAGAACAAGGCAGGCATTTCTGGCAGCTGGGCATTAGCAGGCCTTCAAATGGGGGCGTCTTGTGGAGCAGGCCCAGCTGAGACACCCTGAGAGGAGCCCAGCGCTCCTTGCCCCTCTCCGCTGACACATGAGCCTTGTCTGCTTTCGGGATGACCCTGGCTGTGTCAGGGGGTGCTACGTGGACACGAGACAGCCGGTCCTGTCCTGCTGGGTCCCAGCAGTGCCTGGCAGCGGTCCTGCCTCCCCGTCAGGATGCCGGCCAAGAGAGGTCCTGGAAGCTGAGGGAGCTGATCTGAAGCTTGCGCGGGTGCCTACAGCTCAAGGCCAAGGGCCTTCCCTCAGGATAGAGCAGTCCTGAGAGGTCTCTAGAATTCAATGAAATCAACAGACAAATGCATTGTCCACCAAGAGCTCTTTTATTGGCAGGAGGTTAGGGCTCTGCACCCCAGCACAAGGCTTCTTCGCCACGTCCAAATTTCAGTGGATTTCTGTAGGAATTCTATCAAAAATCCCTTCCGTCGTTAGACTGCTGAGGTGATTCCATAGGCAGGGGCTTAGAAGGAAACACATTGCGTCAGAATCCTAGACTTGAACCTAGTGTCTACCTGCTGGCCAGGAGGAGTCTCAGCGCACCAAAGCAGCTCATCTTCCTCATGCCTTCCCTGCACAGGGCTGATTCTGTAGCCGCCCTTAGGTCTTCCCAAAGGCTATGTCTCAAGCTTTTTGTCAAGTCACTCTCATGTCAAGTTAGGCTTCCAGGTTTTTCTGATGTTCACTGGTGCTAAGGACTTCTGGATATCTGTGCTAAGTCCTCTTCACGTCTGTCAATTGCTTGTGCTTCCTTCCATCGAACAAAGGCCTTGTTTCATTCCTCAATGTGCCTGATGCTGGCCCAAGTCTTTTGGCACTGCTTGCTTTCCTGTGGCATGTTCTACCTGCCCCGAGAGTAAAGAGGGAGCTGGAGAAGGAGCTTGCCAGGCTGCTCTCCATCCTTTAGCAGCAGTCCTGCTGAAGCGGCCAAGTCGGAGCTGAGCGCAAATGGACCAGCCGTGCACGGGAAGGGTGGGTGGGAAGGATGATCCAGGAACCATAGGCCTGGCAGCCTGAGCTTGCTAGCGGGGAAGGCCTTGGAGCACATCCTCCTGAGTGCCATGCCACGGCACGTGCAGGGAACCAGGGGGTGGGAAAGCTCTGCGCAGGCATGGGGACAGCTGCGGGTCTTGGCAGGGTGTTGAGCTGAGGTTGCTGTTGCTGGGCGTGTTGGGGAAGGAGTTGTCTGGAAGGTGAGAGGTCTAGGCTGGAACTGGGGTCACTTTGAAGGCAGCACCTGTGCTATGGCACAGCTTTGGTGATGGAGGACTGAAGGAATAGCTGGGACTTTTTCTCTTAGTCATCCTGCTTCTCCTGCAGAGAAGAAGAGGGGAGAGCTCTACTTTCTTGGCCACTTTGATATCTGGAGCAGGGGGAGGATTAGCCCTTTTGCAATCTACTCATTTGTTTGGGCTACTTTTGTAGCACTGAGTGGACTTTCATTCCTGGAGAGCTTTGATTCCTTAAAAGAATTAGGTTCTTCTCATGCCTTCCTAGGAAAATGTTTGAAACCAAAGCAAGGCCTTTGTTTTGCCTCTGTGTGGTCTTCTGCTTTGCAAAGTGATACTCAGAGGATGACATTAATGGAAATTTCTTGCTGCTTCTAATTACTGAGATGATATCTTGGTGTTAAAGATGATCTGCATCGGGGAATCACATTTCTTTGCTGTATGTTCAGAGGATAATTAATGTTGTCCTTTGGTGACTTTAAAATCCAACTCATTATCTACTTCCATTTAGGCTTGTTTAAATTTGTTAAAACCCAGGACTGATGAGAAGCAGCTTTGCTACGATGCGGTGGTAAATTTCTTTGTTAAAGGATCTAGAAGATCTGCTACTAAACAGCCTTGAAAGCTTTGAAAGGGAATTTTTCTCTTTTTTTGTAGATCAAAGACGTCCTTGAAAGCCTTCATTTACTGACAGTGATCAGAATAGAAGCTGGAGATGCAATTGTGGGCAATGCCATTTCCTTTGCTCTGTACCAAGGCAAATAATTGTTTTTCTGGGTTTGTTTGGGAATTTAATAATAAATGGAAATGGGATGGCTATTTATTCCCTAGAGGAGGTTTCCTTAGAGCAGTGCCATCTCCCTAGAGCTAAGCTCCTGCCTCAATTTGGAGCCTGTCTTCTTCTGCTGAAGGGGTGTGGGCAGGCTACAACAGCAGTATGGGATCTCTGAGCGTGGGAAAGATCCAAACCAGGTAACTGGGAAGGCATTTTGGAGAGTCTTGGGGATGCTGGTCGGGCCCCACTTGGGAATCCTGCAGAATCTCCCTGGTGTAGAGAGTGCAGGACTCTGAGCAGCCTGAAGAAAGCCTTGTGCTGATCTTGGTTAGGAAGTGCTCCTGGACCATAAATACATCCCTGAGCCTCCAGCAGCCTCCAGCCCCCAGTCAGGAAGATGTGCATGAGTCTGGGGAAAAAGCCACTTGGAAGAAGTCTTGTCCTGGCAGTGTGAGAAGCAGCAATGATAAATGTGCCTGGTTGTTACCCAGAGATTGTTCCTCGCCTGCAGCTTTCAGCACCAAGGAGCACGACAGGGAGAACTGGAACGGGCAGCTGAAACTGCTGCTGGAGTGGAACCAGCTGGACCTGGCCAGCGACGAGATCTTCACCAATGACCGAAACTGGCAGGTGCAGCCCCCTTCTGAGGGAGTGCTGGGAGCTGTGGGGAGGGACACATCCCAGCAGGAGCCACTGTCTCAGCACCTGGGCCTCTGTGTCAAGAGAGTGTCTATTGCTCCCGCACTGACCGTCACATTCTGTTCAGCCTGGAGAAGAGGAGGTCAGACCTCCTTGGCAGCTGCTGCTTCCTCACAAGGGGCAGCTCCCATCTCTGCTGTTACAGGGACAGGACCCCAGGGAATGGCTGGAGCTGTGCCAGGGGAGGCTCAGGCTGGAGACCAGGGAAAGGTTCTTCTCCCAGAGGGTACAGGGCGCTGCCCAGGCTCCCCAGGGAATGGGCACAGCCCCAAGGCTGCCACAGCTCAAGGAGCATTTGAGAAACACTCTCAGGGATGCACAGGGTGGCATTGTTGGGGTGTCTGTGCAGGGCCGGGGGCTGGACTCCATGATCCTTGTGGGTCCTTTCCAACTCATTCAGTCAGGATAATCCATAGAGCCAGCTCCATCATTCGCTGATGATCCATCCATTCTATCATCACTGGTTAGAAAGGTGATCTGCCCATGCCAGAAATGCTCTGGGCCATCTAGCCAAGGCAATTGTGCACAGAAAAAGCCCCCGGCCTGATTCTGATGAAAGTGTGACAGTGATTGTGTATCAGGCCATAGATGAAATTTACATGTCTCACATGTGATCCCTCACATTTGCTTTTCCATTTCTTCCTAGGCTGCTGACCTTCAGGATGTGATGTTCACAGCCCTGGTGAAAGACAGGCCCAAATTTGTCTGGCTCTTCCTGGAGAACGGCTTGAATCTGCGGAAGTTCCTCACCACAGGGGTCCTGATGAAGCTATACACCAACAACTTGAGCAGCCTGGTGTTCTGGAACCTGCAGATTGCCAAGAACCCCTACAACGATGCCCTCCTCACCTTCGTGTGGAAGATGGTGGAGGATTTCCAGAGAGGTTTCAAAAGACATTACAAAAACAGCAAGGAGGAGATGGAGATACAGCTTTCAGTGAGTGAGGAGCATTACCACATAACCATCACCACATAATAAGTCATTCACTCTTAACTGCAAATGTCAAGATTAAATTAAATATATGATTTGCAATTGTTTTTTGCTTGTAGCTTACAAGCTTTTCTTGAAAATGTCTTTGTTTCACATTAACTTTTTTGATTAACCAATTCCAGGCAGTAGACAGAAAGGTGGTTTGGGCCCTCCATTCTACACATGTTGTACCTTTAGAGTTTGTAAATTTCTGCAACCAGCTCGATTTCTAACTCATGACTTGTGATGTAACTCCTTTCAGTTTTTATACAGCAGATATCATTTCATATTTCAATTGGAACTTCATATTGTTTCTAACACAATTAGAGAAACTCTTAACGTAATGGTAAAATCTTTGTGTACCCAAAATAACCTCTAAATGGTTTCAGTATTATGGAGCTTTTTATTCAGAGCAACAACAAATGGCCTTTATATTCTTGATTTTAACTACAGAGGAAGAGGAGGAAGAGTGTGTGCAGTCTGCTCTGCTAGATATGATTGCAGGACCTTGCTCATCAAACCATCTGTTTACCATGACAGCAAAAGCTGCTGTGCATAGTTAGACAAAGGGGCCAGTGGGGTTCAGCAGAGGCCAGTTAGGAACGGAGTCACGGCAAGGCAAGCAGATAGTAAGATTTTGCTTCACGGGATCATTGGACAGTCTGAGTTGGAAGACACCCTAAAGATCTCCCCGTGTGACCCACATGCCATGGGCAGGGACCCTTTCCACTAGACCGGATTCCCTAAAGCCTCATGCAAGTTGGCCTTGAACACTTCCAGGATGGGGCATCCACAGCTTTTCTGAGCAACCTGTGCCGGTGCTTCACCACCTTCACAGAGAGGAATTTCTTTCAAACATCTAATAATGCCCTGGCCTCTTTCAGTTTGAAAACATTCTTCCTTATCCTATCACTCCAGGCCTTCATCAAAAGTCCCTCTCCAGTTCTCTTATAGCACTTTTAGTTGCTGGAAGGTACTCTGAGATCTTTCCAGAGCCTTCTCTTCTCCATTCGGAACAACGCCTGACAACCGTTCCTCACAGGAGAGCTGCTCCAAGCCCTATGACCTGCTCTGGACGTGATCCAACAAGGTGATGTCCTTCTTATTCTGAAGGGCCCAGAAACGGACCCAGTGGGGTTTCATGCGAGGGTAGTAGAAGGACAGAATGCCTTCCCTCAACCTGCTTTGGTCCCATTTCTTTGGCTGCCGCCAGCGACAGAGGCTTTCTAATCTGGGAGCTCACATGTTGGGCTTCTCATCCACCAACACTCCTAAGTCCTTCTTCTTGGGCTGCTCTTAATCTAGTCTCCTCACAGCCTGTAATTTGTGCTTGGGATTGCCTTGGCTCAAGTGCCTGACTCTGTACTTGACTTAGTAGAACTTCAGAAGGCTTTTTCATAAACCTTCTAGAAATATAATAGCTTCAGACAATGCAGTCTGCAATGTCACTGAAAGAATATTAGGAAGGAAGATACACAGATGCACAGGTGCAGGCATGCCTCTTAACCTGTGAAAACATGAGCTTTGTCTCTTTGGACAAGTAGGTAAGAAAGAAATTTGAAACTAGTCTCATCTCATGTCTCTCTTTCCCATTGTCGACTCCATCTGCATGGCCAAATTGTCTTTTTTGTTTCTTTTCTCACTTGAGATGCATCAGTTCAACAGCCAATGAAGAATAGATGTAAAAAACCACCTTAATTTTAGAAAATGGGTAAACCATCCTCCTTTAATTTTCATTGATGAGGATTTTCTTAAGAACATCTCCTTGGATGCCACTCTGACTCTGAGGTGAGGTTTGGTTTGCCATACACATCCATTCCTCATTAAAAATCCAGTACTTGCCATCTGTCCGAGTCTTCCCTACTGGCAGAGGCAGTAAAAATAGACAACGTGAAAGGCAGAAGGGGACGCTAAAATAAGCAATGGGAAGAATGCTCTCCATCTTTTCTTGGTGGTCTGGATAGATAATAGGCAGCATTTTGTGCCTCCAAAAAAGCATGGTAGGAAGGGGAGAAGATATTCTGAAAGAGTATCAAAGGCAAAATGTGCAGAGGAAAGGCCTAGGAGGATCCAGGAGGATAAGAGGAGAGAGTTGGTTTGGGTTTAAAAGGTACAAGAGGTTCCTTGAAGGAACAAGTCAAGTGTGAGAAGATTCCTAAAGGATCTGAAAATTCCATTGCATTTCTCACATCAATTTTAAATTCTTTAGCTGATTTCCACTTTTGTTGAATTAACTTCTTTCTAATCAGACTTGCCCTGAAATAATATGCCCTTGATCTTTGCTAATATTTGTAATGGAATCAAAATCCCCAAGGATAAAGACATTAGGATTCAGAGGCAAATCTATCTTCATTTTTGTAGCTACTTTTCCATTACTTTTCTTTCGAATTAATGCTCTTCCTAGCCTGGATTCACCCTTGAAAGTCCACAAGGACAACTACAGAACACTCCTCCACCCTCTCCCGCATTCCTGACCCTGGAGGCAGCAAATTCCTCTTCAGAGAGACAAGTTCTGGTGCAGAGTCCCATTAAGCCTGTTCCTGAAGTTTCAGATAGAAATTGAAGTAGTAATTCTTTCTTCTATACAGACAGATGAAAAAAGCTTGTCTGTGTTTCCACTGTGAATTTTTAAAAATTTTTTTCCTGTCTTCAGGCCTAAAGAGCTGGACTGACACTTTGGCACAGTGGCCCCCTATTGTCCTGCTCTGGGGACTGCTAAGTCTTAACTCTCAAAAAAAATTATACTTTCCTCCACTAAAGCAATTCCAGTTCCCATGTGTAAAATGAAATCAAGGTTCAAAATTCTGTTGATGTCTTTCATTACAATTTGTTTCCACTAATCTTTTAATTCAAAGTCTCCAGTTATTCTCAATCTCACTACTTCTGGTAGCATAGGGCTGGAAACACCTAATCAAACGGTGGGGGCATTTATTGGTATAGTGATGAGAGAAGGGATGGGTCACAGGAAACTGGAAATGTTCAGCTATTCTGTGAGGGGAAATTGTTCGTAATCTCTTTAACTTTGGGCTGAAAACAAAAGAAAGCACAAAGGTAGAATAAATTGTCAAAATCTTTTCATGCCAGATTTCTCCAGAAGTTGCCTAGGTCTTTTAGCTTAAATTGTTTCTACATTAGTTCTGAAACATGTGTCTGTACAGTGTCTCATAAGGGGAACTCAAAGTTCTCACAAAAGCTTAGGATGGGTCATCTTTCCATGTCTTGCCATCTCAGAGGATGGGGGAGATGGCAACACACCTTCATTTCCCATCTGTGGGTAACCACTCTTTCCTGCTCAGCTGTCAAAGGAAGGGTAGCAGGAGACGGGAGGTTTCATGTTCAGGGTGTGAACTGCTCTTGCACCTGCTGGTGCCCAAGACAGTGCTGAAACAAACTCAGTGGGAAAAGGGAAAAATGCAGCAGAGGAACAGGCATGAAAATAGGACTCTCACGTTTTTGGGGGCATGAATACCAATATATCACAGCAATTTCCTAGACAACTGCACACCTTCCAACAGAAAGAGAGTGTGCCCTTTATTGAGGTGCTTTTCATGAAGCGTTTTTCTGAGGCCATGGAAGACCTGGCAATAGCTCACTGTAGATCTTCCCACTGAATTAATTAATGAGCAGGCATTTGGATAAACATGGCCAAAACATCCAAGGGCTGTTAACCTCCACGTGCAAAATTGTCTATTTCAACAGTGTGGTAAAAGCAACTTTTAGCCTGCTCCTGCAGCCAGGTCACATGAAATGCTCTTGATGAGTGCATCAGCCCATCCATTGAAGTGATGACCAGCAGAAAGATGGACAAGCTCACAGGGCAGCGTTTCTGGAGCTCAGCCTCCTTTTCCTACCCCAATTCAGTTTCTCTCATCTTGAGAGTAAGAAAGCACATGCAGGGGCTTGACACACAGGCAGCAACTGACAGGCAGCATAAAAGGACACAGTCTCAAGCTGTGCCAAGGGAAATATAGGCTGGATATTATAATAAAGCTTTTTACACAAAGGGTGATAAAGTATTGGTATGGTCTGCTCAGGATGGTGGAGTCACCATGCCTGGATGTGTTTAAAGAAAGACTGGGTGTGGCACTTGGTGCCTTGCTTTAGTCGAGGTGTTAAGGCTGGGTTGGACTCAATGATCTCGAAAATCTCTTCTGACCTAGGGATTCTGCGATTCTGTGACTTATCACTTTGCCCTGTGGATAATGAAATCCAAGGTTCAACATAATTTGCACCCACACACCTCAGTCACAAGGTCCAGGGCAAGGCTGCTTCGTATACGGTGAGTGTATGTGTGTATGTGTGCTGCACTGAGTCTGACAGGTAATATCAAGGCCAGTGGAGGAAGGCCACTTGTTGCTTCTATCATTGCTGAGGCGATTGTCATTAATCCTCTGTGCTTTCATGTATATAGGGGCTGTGTTCACTGGGGATTCACTTTAATAAATAGCACTTAACATGTATGCAGGCTTCTGTCATTCCCTCCTGTCCACATCCTGCTTTTTTCTCCTATTTTTAAGGCACCCCCTGAAGAGTCCCAGGAGCTTTCATAGGGGGCTGCACAGCAGGGAAGAAAAGGTGATGTGCTATTTTTCTGAGGCAGCTTTTCTGTGCCCAGGACATTCCTGTAAATGACAGGAGTATTAAGACTCTAACAAAACTCAGATAAAGGGAAAAGATGAAGGGACAAAAGGAATGAAACTTCCATTAAGCGTAATGTAAGCAGTCTCTTCATGATAGCTGAGGTTAATCAGGCTGACAAGTAAACAATTCTCTTTTCACTTTAACAAAAGCATTCCATCTGTGTGCAATGCAGTGGAGCCACAAAAGTGTCATGTTTAAATTAACTAAAGCAGGAAAGAAAGCTCTTGACCAGTTCAGTGAGGAAAATCAGTGAGTTTGCTTTTCCAGTTAGCATGGTGAGAAGTGCCCCTTCTCCCTTCTGTTACTCCAATGAAAAATGCTTTCTTTCTCCAGACTATTGCCCTCAAGTGCTCTTGCACTAATTCAAGTGAAAAGTTTTACATTCCATCAGTTCAGAATCTTGCCATGGGAAACATGGCCAGCTCTTCTGTCATGATTCCTTTTATTTCTGCTTGGCTGATTTGGGGATTTAAAACAGCTCTCACTTTCAATGGCTGCTCAAAGATTTTCTCCTGTACTCATCGAGTCTTCAGACAGAGGGTTCAGGTGATTCTTCTGTCATCTCTGGTGATGAGAAATTCTTAGATGAGAGAAGGAATCCAGATTCAGATCTGCCTGCAGCCCTTCTGGAAGACAGCAACTCAATGACCGCAGTTCTTGCAGTTTGTGAGGAGACATTAATATCTAATCGGACAATTGGTCATGAGCAGAAGTTCTTGCAGTGAATGTTGAGGCATTTCATGTCCTCCCAGGCCAGACCAACACAGTATTTTGGAGGCCAAATCCACGCTTAGAGCCTTCTTATGCATTGGTTAGGCACTTTGGCACTGTAAGAGGGAAATACAATGTTTTTATGGAGCTGGGGAAGGGGAGAAGGAAAGCAGGAGTAAATTGCCCAGTGACTGCTAATAACTTGAGGTTAGAGCCTCTCCTAGATTTATGCAGAACAGTTACAATGTAAGGAGTGGAAAGAAGGCAAATATTAATTCCTCCCTGTAAATTTAAAAGCTAGGCTGAAGAGAGCTGGATTGACAATTCTTCGGTATTTCTGCTTTCTCTGCAGATCTTGCAGAGCCTTGGCTTCATGCTCATTTTCTGTAGTAAAACAAATGACAGTACATCAGAGGAAAATCCCTCACATTTTAGCAAAGTACTCAGTGGTACATGAACTTAGGACAGTGGTTAAATACTGCCATGGAACTGGATGCTTCCTTCACAAGCAAATTTACACTCTAAAATCAGCAACAAGCGATCTCTGGGTTCAACGGACCTGAATTTTAGAGGCTGAATATCCAAGATATATGCCACCTTGTCTGAAGCTTTGATCTTGTGTTAGAAAGAAAAATAACATTATTATCATGCTGTTCAGCCCAGCTGACAGAGGATTTTGTATTTCAAGAATGCTTTTAAGATGCCTAAATTGAGAACAGAAGGATGTTCTATTCCTCACTAAATGGAATGAGAGTTGTAGTTTGATCAACATGGTGTTGCCGCTGAAAATAAAGCACCTAAAACACAACAAAGCTAATATGTGATGAAAGAAGATGAGCGTTGAGTGATTGGCCAAACCTCTACCTGACACAGATAACATAATCACGTTTCTTCATTATAACATTGACACTTGCAGGGATGTGTGGGTCTGTCAGTTCCCAATTCAAAGTAATGCAGCATTGTCAAGCATCAGTGCTCGAAAAAAGTGCTCTGCCATTTATTCCCCTCTCACAGGCAAGATGTTAAGTCATCACATTATTTCTATATAGATATATTTGTGGATATAGATGGAATAAATGCACACATACTCAAATTTAGAGATACACATGTGTAAACATGTATTTGTACATACATGTGCAGATGTTGGGAGTTAGGTTTGTTCCTTCTTTCTCTAAAGAATTTTTTCTCCAGAAGTTACCAAGGAGACCAAGTGTTGGAGAGTTGGAGAGTCCTTAACTGAAACAAAGAGGTGGACAAAGTTGGAAGAGGGAGATAAGGCAGGTAAAAGACAGAGCTTGAGGCAGCTGCGGGCTGTTCTTTTTCCGGCGTTCGGCGTTCGGGGAGAGAGAGAAAGGCTGTTGCTGGCTGGAAGAGTTTCACTGTGGCCAAAGGGATCCAGTCCTGGAAATCTACTATCACCCGTTCGGCCTGAATCCGGAGTTTTCTCTGCCACCCGCGGGAGCTGGGCCGGCCTTGCCTCGCCTTCAGCTCCTTCGGCGCTGCTCGTCTTGCTGCAGTGTGACCCTGCACCCCCTGCGCTGCCGGGACATCCTGCCCCTGCCTGCCGGGACACCCTGCCATCCCAGCCACCAGCCCAGGACTTTTCCACTCTTTCAGCTTGGTGCTCTGAGGATCCTGCAGGAACACTGAAACCAAACTGCCCTGGGTTTTGTGAAACAAAGCCCTCAAGGTTCTTAGTACTGTTTTTGTTTGTTACTAATGCTGTAGTTGTTTGGTAGGGGTTTTTTGTGTTTGTTTGCTTTGTAATACATTATAGTAAAGATCTGCTATTCCTATTTCCCAAATCTTTGCCTAAGAGCCTCTGATTGTAAATTTTTAATTGAAAAAGAAGAAAAAAGGGGTGGAGGGTGTAGTTTACACTCTCCATTCCAAAGGAAACTCCAGTTGTTTTCTTTTTATTACCTGGCAGATACCTGTCTCCCCAAACCAAGACAGCAGATATATATAAATACATTAAAGGAACTCCTCATTTCTCCACCTCATTTGTAAGCTATCTTTATGTACCTGCTTCTCAAGTGTGGGACTATTTTTGTTCAGTCTCTAGGCCAAGCAAAATGCCTTTTTTTCATTTGGGGGTTCTTAGATTGTGTTGATTTGTTGGGAGGGTTTTTTGCTGTTATTTTTTATTATTAACACAGCTGGAAAAACTGCTCCTGTCACCACATCATGTTTACAAGGACTTGAGGGCTAAAAATAGAAGTTTAATGCTATGTTGACTTAGTCAATTATCTGGTTTGGATAAAAAATCCCTGCAGAGTGTTCAGAGGAATGGGAAATAATTCCATTACCTTTCCCAATTATTTCCATGACTGTGCAATAAATTAGAAGAAATCAAACTCTTTTATTCTAGAAATCCCAGCAAGGGACGTTTCAGCAGGTAGATGTCCTGTAAAAACATTCACTGCCCAGACACAATCAAGGTGAGCTGTTACAAGACAGGTATAGTTTTTGCTACAAACACCGAGAGCAAAGGCTTGGACCAAGACTGCTGCTGGGATGAGGCAGGTCTCTGTTTAGCTGTGGTCTCACCATGTCCACAGGTCACATGCAAATATTTAATCTTACCTATAAAAATGTAGATAATATTCCTGTCAATGTGGCATTTTAGAAGGGGCGTGTAAACGAAAGATGTGTGGATTCTTTTTTTTCTAGTAGACAGGTGCACAAGTTAGAATAAATTGGCTGCCAGCCCAAATCACTGGAGTGGTCTCTGGAGTTCATGCGAGTCTCATCTGATGGTGTTGCTGGTGCATCTTAAGGTGAAGGTTATGCCAAGTGGAAAGTTTTTCCTAGGATGTCCTGAAATGGGTTCTTGGTCTTACATCAGAGAATTTCTAAAGTACAAATGAGTGTAATCTCTTAGAGTGACCACAAATTTGGCAAGTATATCTGCTCATTGAAGTTTTATTTTTAGCAAATCCAAACCTGGAACTTGCTTGCAGACAACACACATATGCGCTAGCATCTGTTTTAACTTTGGTTTTAATGTCTGATGTAATTATTTTAAAAAGTGAAATATGAAGGGAAATGAGATGGTGCTTCCTTTAATGTTCCTTTTAAAAGATAAGGATGTTTCATTCTTTTTCACTTAGTACTGGCAGAAAAATCTTGATTGAAATTAAGTTCCAACAAAACCAAGGAAAATATTAAATCTTTGAATGAATATTTTATCCTAACTTAAACAAGGTCTACCTTCTTTGCACAGGACAGACAAAGAGAACCAGAGGTTCTTTTTCCCTCCAAAAAAAAACCCAAAATCATTTCCTATACACTGAAATTATTACTTCAAGTTAAAACAAAATAGGCACGTTCATCTTTTAAGCATTAAAAGGGTGATTAAGGAAGTATCTGAAGCTTTAAATTGGTTTTATCTGCATCCCAAAATGTTCCTCGTTTCATAAAAATGTAGTCACTTGTTAGGAGCTTTAGAAGCTGTTGCAAAAAAAAATCAAGGTAGGTAGAACAAACCATTTTACAGAAATTTGGTAAACCTGAATTTCACGTCCCAACAAGTAAAGAATCAGATAAGGTAAAAAAAAAATGATCGTGGTCTGAGTCAAGATAGAGCAGTTTGGACAGGCCAAATTCTCTGATCCATGGCCGAGAGTCCGTTTTAAGATTTATTGATATCTTCCCACTAGAAGTTACCAGGAGATAAATGGCTGGTAGTGAGACCCTATTCAACAGCAGTAGGGAAACCGTGACTCCCTTACCAGTGTGGGTGCAAGGTCTTGTGGACATGAGATTTGCCAAAGCAATACACTAATGAAATGTACTTTTCATGGGGCATTCCCTTAAGAAACATTGCCGGTGGGAACAAAAGGAACATGTCTTTGTTCCTTGAAGGCCATGTCCCTAAGAATTGGGGCCCATCTGCCTCCTTTCTACCTGACCCTGAAATACATCTCAGAGGGTGCAGAAGTTAATGCAGATCCTGGCTACCATGGACTTTCTCACAATTAGTAGAAAGTACTGTACTGTAATTAAGGGGTGAAGTGGGGCATGATGAATATATGGAAAGGAAGACCCTTAATAAATGATAGAGCCTTGAAAAGAAATTTCTAATTCGTATGCATTTGATGTGTAATGTACCACTTTTAAGACTTTGCCTGGAAGAAACTGCTATGGTTGGTCTTTGAAGGAGTGGTGAGATTAGCATTTCCAAAGGGGGCAATTTCCTGTCTTCTTGGCTCTGTTCAATGAAGGAAATAACTTCCAAGACTGAAGCAGTAGTCAGCCCATCAATCATCCTCACAGCTGGAAACAGGGTCCCAAATGCTGAGATGAGTTAATCTGTCACTTAATAAATACATAGTGGCAGCGTATGGTGCTGACACACTCCACACTGTGGCAAAGGACAGAACTGTTTACACAGGCATGCTGCTTTCTCAGGTACCTCCCCACTGGCAGACCCTTTTGTTTGGGAGGATCAATTTACTTTGCACAGTAATTTGACTGAACGGATCAGTTCAGAGAACCTAAGTGTTGGCTAATCCTAGGTAATCCTGTTCTACCCAGATGGAAGGAACAAAGGGTGCTGGCAGCAGGCCAGTTTTTTCTTCATTCTGGAGGATGCTGTCTCTGGGCATGATGAACTTGAATTAAAGCTGATGGTAGGCAGATATGTAGCCTGTACCCAATGGGTGTCAGAGATAACAGGAGGAAGCTAATTTACATGTCCCAGCCTGGCTGCTGTCCTTAATAGTCCCTCTGCCAGTTGTCCTGACTGGGAGAGGAACACAAACAAAAGTCAGGATTACTAGCTCCAAGAGTGACTGCACTTCTTTACAAACCACATGACGAATGATAGGCTGGTAAGCAAAAAATAGTAACCCCTCCCTTCAACATGTTTAAAACCACACGAGCAGGACAATTTAGTACAAGTCATGAACATGACATCTTTCTGAATCATATAAGGACACACCCAGACTGTGCTAGGCACTGCAGAATATGTAACTTTCTAGTTTTAACTTTAAAATTCCTCAATTTTACACTTATGTTTGAAGCCACTAATTCTAAATACTTTGATTACATTTCAACTGGAGTAATAAAACTCAAAGCAGTCTGTAAATATTCAAAGTATTCATTTGAATATTTTCTTTTGAATCAAGCTTGTTGTCTATAGCCAGCACCTTTCTGATTAGTTTTCAACAGAGGTGGTAGATTATTCTTTCACTTTAAAAACAGAATAAAATAAAATAAAATAAAATAAAATAAAATAAAATAAAATAAAATAAAATAAAATAAAATAAAATAAAATAAAATAAAATAAAATAAAATAAAATAATCTCTTTTTAAAAAAACAGCACAATAAACAAATTTCCAAATATCAAAATACATGTTTGGAATTTGTAATGCAGCATGAAACAGTTTCCCAAAACTGGGATTATAGCACTGAGAAATACAATCACACATTTTTAGGGAGTTTCCCCACCTTGTCTTCACAGCATCTTTTTAATACATGGTGCAGGGACTTTTCTTAACTTTTAGCTTGCTGTTCCTTTCAGTTTCCTAACTTTTACCTTGTATTACTTCCATCCCTTTGAAATTGGTGGACTGAAATTGATGGTTAAATATGACCTAGAATTTAGAAATAGCCCCCCACTCTGAGGTAGATCTCATGAACTGAAAGAGATGCGTAATAGACAATTGGTTGGTGATTGTAAATGGTTTTGAGCTATTATATTTATTTTATGGTCCACTGTTTTTGGATATTCATCTCAGTAGGCAGAACTGATCATTGTGACAGACAAAAAACTGTGAAATGTCCCTTTTCCTCCCCTCTTTCCTCTTCCATGTCCTCCAAACCTGTTCATTCATTTCAACAAAGATGTGCTGGAAGGAAGCTTGGACTGCCAGGAGAATTTTGCCAGAATTCTCCCCAACTTCTAGGAAAGCTTGTCTTGTCCCTTTTCAGCAGTGAAAACTAGAGTTTAGAAAACTACCGCTCAGCAATCTTCTAGGATAAATTAGAAAGGATCAGTGGCAAATACCTTCAAAATCAAGGGATGCAGCTTCCACATCATTGCATAAAAGAAAGATGTGATTTATTCAATAGCAGACAAAGGCAGAGCGGATGACCTTAGTTCACTCAGTAAAAGGGCAGCTCTTCACATGTACTTTTTCAGAAGGTAGTTGTATGTGGAAAGTACATGTAAGAGAGTGTAAATAGTGGAATGTATGTTCCTTATTTTCCTCTGGAAAGAAAAGAACTTCAGAAGAACAAAAATTCAACTAAATTTATTTCTTGCATAGAAGTAGAAGAAAAAAATTTTCCTGCATATTAGTCCTTGTGTTTTTTAATCCCATAGTATATTAGTTCATACAGAGTGTAATATCAACTACAATAGAAAATTCCTATTGGAGGGTATGACTTTATTTTAAATGAATGATGGAACTTTTGAGGAGGGAGATAAAAGGGAAGCCTTGTAGATATTAGATTTGGGCATGGATCTGTTTTCAAAATGATAGGCAAAAGTATATGTTAATGAAGATCTTTTCATTAGATCATTTCAAATTTCAGAAACAATCTGGTGACATACAAACCCTCAAAAATCTGTATTATTAACCACTAGCTGTTTGAGCAACAAAGTCACAGTTGAGTGTGCTGAAAATAGAATGCCCCACTAGCATGCTTATAATATGTACAGCATTATATACATGAAGTATGCAATATATAAAAGAATCAGTTGCTTTATACCAACTTTCATTTCAAAGTCTATATTTTGCAGCTGAGTTCTGCAAAGCTTTCAAAAGCTGTCTTCCAAATGGAAGTACATCTATATCTTCATATGGAAAGCAATAAAGGCACATTTTCTTATGTAAAGAATGTGGAAACAGGTTTCATATTCTGGGTTGTCTGTTTTGACTAATTTTATTTTCCTTTCTTTACTACCTTTATATATGCAAAGCATAGAGAATTGGCAGAATATTTAGAGACAGCCTCATTTCTAATGGTGAACTCCCACTAGGCTTACCCTCTCCCTAAAAAATACACAGAGAAGATTCCTGAGGTCACAAGTGCTATCCAACAGAAAGGGGACAAATGGACACTCTAAGGAATCCTTGGCAATGGCAGCAGTAAATTGTAGTTACAATTAAAACTTCATTTTATTAAGAGAATATATGGTTAGTAGAGCACAGAATTTATGTTTATGGCACTAGTTCCCTACAAACAGATAGAATATAGTACAACTTATAACATTACTGGGTTTCAAGCTGGGGAAGCATGTCACAGGCAGGTGCCACTCATGCAGATGAGGTCAGTGCTTTGAAGACACATCCCAGAGACTCCTGAAACCTCCTTGGCTGTGATCCAATCTTACCTGTGAGCCTCTGTAAGAGCTAGGCTGAGCAGATGTGAAGTACCATGGATGTCCTCTCCAAAGGAGTGTAAAGGACTTCTCTACATTTTTCATCCTTAAAAAAAAAAGGAGAAACATCCTATGCATGGGATACAGTGACAGAACACCACCTAGTGAACTCAACCGGTTCAGTTTTACCTCCATTAGCTCTTCCCTCTCTTTCAGAAAAAGAAAATACAGTACATGAAAATACAGCAACCCTTCATCAAGGAGTATCTACTCCACATCCCCTGAGTTTCTGGCACACACAGCAGGACCTAGGGAAGGAGTTCCAATCCAGAATGTGCGATTGCACAACTGAATTTGGGACAAGGCTAAACAATCAGAGGTTTCAGTTTCAAAAAAGCGGTTTCATCATTTTCTCAAGGCAGAGAGAATACTCAAATTGCCCTTCCCGATAGTTTCAGTAGTTTTTTTATTTATTAAGGTCCTTAGACAAAAATGAGATTCTAGAAAGCGCTTACCTTTGTGTCTCACCATCTTACAGTGTCCACAATACTGACAACAAAGGAGCAAGGAAAACAGCAAATTTTGATTGATTTACTAGCTATCTTTCAAGTTACCTGAGTGCTCCTTTTCTGTTTGGCTTGACATACATGATCATTGAGCATAATATAAAGGCAAAACATTAACCTCTTTTGCCTTGTGCATGTCAAGAATCAAAGTTAATAGGACTAGAACCAACGCCAAATAGCTGTTCTGATACGTAAAAACATTATTGGCACAAAGAATTGACCAATATGAATATTTCTGGGTTTTATTTGCTGAATACAATCCTCCTCAAAGAAGAGATCTTCTTGGCAAGAATTCCCTTAATAAATAATCACACTTCTAGAGCTTGACATTTTTGGCTTCAGTTGCAGGAGACATTTTTCCATTTTTGAGGGGGAAAAGTCACCCAGCCCCCATATTTTCTCAGTCAGCAATGTTTTCTCAGACTCCTAGTAAATCAGCCTTCCCGTGTTCATGTGGTTCTTACAGACAGTATCTCATTGTGTCCTGATTGCAGACAATTTATACTAATTTTTTCATAGATTCTGGAAAGAAACCCTTGTGTGACTGTGTAACAGGAGCAGTGGAAAAGGACTGGAATTTGCAGGAATTGTGAACAATTCTCTTCCAATTACACTCATGTAATTAAGAGTGTAATTTGAGGCACAGCTATTATGACCCAGAGCAGCAGGTTTGCTTTCTTACCTGCTTAGGTCATTTCCATCCCTCACTGTGTTTTGAAGGTTTATGTCAGAACATCGAGTGCACATATAGACAACCATTATCACCATGCTACTTGAGGATATTTTGCTGCATCCCACAACCCCCAGGTACAAAATGATGATGCCCAGGTTGCTTCTGCAGACCCAGTTGCACTTTTGGAAGCATGTAATATTAAAACAGATCCCACTGTCCTGCTAGGCTGCACTGTCCAGCTTGCAGAGTACATAGCAACAAGTGGCCTGTTAAATGATGAAAAATCCTTTAGCTCCTGGCTTTAGATCTCTGGCCTCCCTGCCTGTACCCAGGGAGCAGTCTGGGGGGAAGTCTGGGAAAAGAAATTACATCAAAACCAGCTGTTACATTAAAGCTATTACCATTAAAGATGGACAACATGTTAACCAAAATAGGGTCTTTTTACAGTGTGGGCTTTTGCAATCACTGAGAGTCCAGAGCTGCTTCCTCCCCGTGCACACCTGCCGTCCCCCGCCCCACCCCCCCCCCCCGGTCCCCGCTTTCCCACTTTATGGAAACAGCAGTAAATGTCATTCTAAGATGTCCTATTGTCCCTCAAATTATGAGTACATCGTGTTTTATTGAAATCTCTTCTTTCTTCTTTTAATTTACTATGTTTCTCAGCTCTGAGCATTATGTCTTCCCAGCTTCACAGCACAGAAGTGATTCAGCACATAAGTCCTGCTTTTCAGTTGCTCTGACTGACATTTAGAGTTTGCTTGTATTGTAATTATGAATGATAATAAAATCTCTGATTTTCTTCTGGAAATTTATACACAGGAACATAGGAAATAATGTCTACATTTGCCTTGCTAGTTTCAGTGCTGGCACCTGAAATTATCTTAGGCACAAGTTAAAGTGGATTGTGCCCAACAGAGGATGTCAAATTTTACCATGGGAGGTTTCAAACACCCACTGTGCTGTTCATACACACCTGCATCCAAAATAGAGAAAACCAGCAAGCATCTCAGAATTGTAGAATTACTGACTCATTTATGTTGGACAAGACCTCTAACATCATAGAGTCTGTGCATTTACGCAGAGCTCACAAGCCCATCACTAAACTGTGTCCCCAAACAACACATCTACACATTTAGATCACTCTGGGGATGGTGACTTCAACATTGCCCTGAGCAGTCTGTGCCAGGGCTTGACAATCTTTCCAGTAAAGAAATTTTACTTGATTTCCTATCTAAACCTATTGTGGCCCAACTTGAGGCCATTTCCTCTTGTTCTATCACTTGCTGCTTCAGGGATTTGGCTGTCGTGCATAGAGGAGAAAACAAGGGAAGGAGCATGATGGTGGTGGAGAAGCTCAGAGAAGAATGCACGCTGAGAAGCACCTCTTAAGAGTCCTTCAAACCCAAAATAGTTGTCTGTAGAATATTTGAACGAGAGTAGAGATGGAAAGGACAGCTCCTGAGAAGGAAGTTCAAATTTTTTTCACCACTTCTATTTTCCTCACTTTCACCACTATCATCTCAAGGTTTTTCATCAAATCTCCACTTGTTGCTGTTTCCTCTAATACTCTGTGCTCTTTCTATGCCATTCCCTATCAAACTCAATTCTCCCTCTAATCAAATTCTATGCGGTAAACTAAAGGAAAAGAATAGTATTGGAAGTTCAACCAGAAACTTCAGTGAAGACATCGATTTATGGCCTTGTA
The DNA here is from genome assembly GCF_029207755.1 of Chamaea fasciata. Classification (NCBI taxonomy): domain Eukaryota; kingdom Metazoa; phylum Chordata; class Aves; order Passeriformes; family Sylviidae; genus Chamaea; species Chamaea fasciata. Next base: position 633,927 of record NW_027094127.1, read on the forward strand.
AATAATCATTTTAAAAAGGTATTACTTTAGGTGACAGAGAAGAGTTGTTTTCAGCGAATGTTTGTCTAAAACCACCAACTGTGTCAGCTGTTGACGTTTGTGAAAAGTAGTTAAAAGTTGAGGAAATCTGGCAAGAGGAGGCAGCTACAACAGTTCATGTGAAGTCACATGATATTCCCAAAACACAGAAGAGACTGCCTCCTGCTGGTGAAGAAGAGATGGAGAGCAACATTTAGTCTGGAGTAAATATAACTGTTAATATAACTAGAGACCAAAATTAAGCCTATCTGTAGGTGTCTAGTAGCTGTCTCAGCAGTCTACTTACTTTTCCAAACCTGTCTAAGCTTACAATACAGCAATGTGCTCAGAGGAGCTTGATCTGTAAGAAACAGGCTCTTACATTTTGTTATTCATTAGAATACAGGACTAAAGAGAATACTGTTTAACAGGACTTTGTGGTACTCCACTTGAGTAGCTGATGGGTCCTTCACTGAGATAGCGCAGGTCCACTTTTAGGAAGGATGACAGCCTACATTCAAAGAGAGATTTCTCATTCCTAGGTAAGCTGGGTGAAACTCCTCCTCTTCCAAATCATGATACTAAATTTCGAAAAATGAATATGTGAGTGGAGGATAGACAGTTTGATGGCTTTACGGACCAGTTGTGGTGGGTACGTTTTTGGAATAGCACTGGCCTGAGATCCTGCCCCTCATTTTTGTGAGTTCTATGCAAGCCAGTTCACTGGCCTAGGGCCAAATCTCTGCTACGTGTCACCCAAAAGTTGCCTATCCTCCTGTCCTCTTTCTTACTAATCCTAAGGATCTTCCTTTTCTGCCGTTCTACTAGGATAGAAAAGGAAGGGGCTAGGGGGCTCTATTACAACGAGTAACCAGGAAGATGGCTTTCAAAAAAAGTGGTCAGACACCAGTTTCTGTTACTGTTTCTATTTTTCCCATCCTTAAAGGAGATGAGTTCTCAGATCATTGGTATTTCCTCTGACTCTCTCAGTAGGCTAACTGGAGCCTCACTTAAATACAGTTAAGCCCATTCCACACGCTTACTTGGAAATTTGGTATTTTGTTGGGAGGAATGGATGAGCTCTGAGTGTATGCACTAACATTTAGGCAAAGCAATGCACTATGGCTCACTCAACAAACAGAAAAGAGTTGGGCAAGAGAACAGAATTAAATTTTAGGGTTTAAAATGTATATATTATTGAGCTTTACAGATCTGAGTAGAAACAAAAGGTGTTTAGGTACCCAAAATTATTTTCTTACATTTCAAATCTCCTTGTAGGATCCAACTGAGCTGCCTTCACAAAGGACTCTTATTCTGTGTTTAGGATGACACTTCAGTAGGTATATGCATACATGGATTTTTCTCACTTTGTGAGAAAATGGATAAGAATACTTTCAACTTTTCTACCTACCAAGGAAACAGTTCTATCTGTAACAGCTAAAAGATATGCAGCTCCAGCTGGTTTGCAAAGTTACAAAGTGTGAAGGGAAGTTGAAAAACCCTATATGAGTTACATGTGGAAGAGCAGAAAGAAAGAAATGGCAACTTGTGTTCATTTAAGAGAAACCTTAACAGCAAAAGGATAATTGTCTTGAGGTTTTCCTTCCCCAAGCTCTACATTTAACCGATTCTCTTCCCTTTTTTTAATTTTATTTTTTTCTTTTTTTTTTTTTTTTTTTTTTTTTTTTTTTTTTTTTTTTTTTGGTGGTTTTTTTTTTTTTAATCATAGAAACCAAGACTGAGAAATATGCTTTCAGGAGTATATGTGCATATTTCCCAACAAATCAGGTAGTAGTGTCACTCCATTTTTTATTTGTTTTCAATCGTTGTAAAAAATACCTTCCTTCTGGAAATGTGAAGGATAGCAAAATGATTGGCCAGGGAGACCAAATGCCCCTGTTTTGGTTTAGATCATTTATTTGAGGTTCGTTTTTGGGTACAGGAAGGTTTGTGAGCCATCTTCATTGTCACACCTCATAGAATCATGGAATCATCATGCAATCACTGAAACACAGAATAGTGTGGACTGAAAGGAACTATAATCATCATCTCTATCCAACCCCTCTGTCATGGGCAGGGTCACCTTCCACTAGACCAGGATGCTCTAAGCCCCTTCCAACCTGAATTTAAACATTTCCAGATGTATAAATTCCCTGTGCCAATGTCCCACCCTCCTCACAGAAACAAATTTCTTCCTAAAACTCCCCTCTATTATTTCAAAACCATTCCCTCCTTATTCTATCACTATTTTCCCATGTAAAAAGTTGCTTTTCACCTTTTTTAGAAACTCTCTTTAATAACTGAAAGACCATATCTATCTTACTTCCAGTTTGCTTCAAAACTCTCCGTCAGCCCTCAGAGTCCAGCTACCTGGTGCATCACTAAAAATGATGCAATCACAAGACCAGCAGGTAAGACCTGCTTTCTTCCCCCAAAGACCTGTGATGACCTCTGACACAATGTCGGGCTCACAGCTGAAACTGAAGGCCGAAACAATTTCATTCTGTAAGAGGACAATGGGCACAAGCACTGCTTCCGAGAAATGCTTCTGCCTAGATGCCAAAACTGTGAGAACCTGTGAAGAAGCAATGTCAAGGCCAAGATGTATTGCTCTGCTGAAGCTAAACAGGCCCATTAATACTACTCCTGAAGTAATAATTAATAATAATTAATATTTATTACTACTCCTGAAGTCTTCTAGCACCTCTTTTTGTCCACAAACCTGTCCACTTTCAGAATGTGCTAAATAATACGAAAGACAGAATTTTCCAGTGGCCTCCTTGGTGATGCACCGGCTAGAGAAATACTCATCACAAAATTCTTAATTGTTCCGTGGACGTTGTTTTTGCAAAGCAATATTGGCAAATCTTTGATTTTCTTTTCTGTGCTGAACGACCTCTGTGATTTCCCTATATAGTTTCTAATCATCTAAGCAAAATATTCCCAGTGTTGCTCCTCTTCCTCATAGGAAATTTAACTTTCTGAGGTGGATTAAAAAGTCAGTAGTCCATGGAAGTCTAAAGTGGTCAGCTAAGCATTAGCATACACAAGTGGCAGAAAAATAATTAAGTAATCCATTGCAGAAAAAAGTCAACTAGGATTCTCTAGTTGAAAAGCAGAAAAAACCCCAGTTCTGACTCAGTACACTGAAAGTACTGAGTTTTTCTATTGATGCCACCGGATAAGAGCTCTAACTTATTTATTTAGCAAGGTCATGGGGTAATTGCATATTTCAGACTGATGTCAGCAAAGTCAATATCTGTCTTCTGAATTCACCATTGTTTCAATTCACTCCTGTCTAATTCATCTCAGAATTGCCCACACATTGTTCCCAACTCGTCAAGAAATGCAATTAACAATTAAAAGGGGAGTAGCCTCTCGACAAATAATTCCACTTAACCATGTTAGAAATAAGCTATTAATAGTATTTGCAAAATAGTGGGTGATGAACTAATGAAATACTTCATTCTGTCATGTAAGACAAAATTTCATCCCAATTCCAGACAGGAATATCATCTCAGAGACCGTGCTGCCAAAATGGAACTTTTCCTGATACGTAATGATTCTGTGACAGTTCTGTGTTTCCAGTTAAGGTACTGATGCTTTGGAGTGGCTACCTGGAACAGAGTAGGGGCCCAGAACTGGCACAGCACTCCAGCTGTGCCCGCAGCGCTGCCCAGCACAGGGGGACGGTCACTGCCCTGCTCCTGCTCTTCCCCTATTGCTGACACAGGCCAGGATGCCCTTGGCCTTCCTGGCACGCTGGGCTCACATTCTGCTGCTCTTGACCCGCACCCCTGCCTCCTTTTGTCCCACCCACCTCTCCTGGCACACAGGTGCACGTTTGCTATAAAATACAGCCTACAGAATTTCAACGTGTCCTTCCTGTTCTTAGCAACACAAGACAACAGGCAAGGACCTGCAGCTTCATCCCCGCTCCAGGCTCCAATGCACTTTTCAATGCTGTAAGACTTCACCACAAAATGGAGCAACAGAGACTTGCTGCTTCTGCCTTTTGCCTTACAAGAAGGATTCAGAACCATATGGTTGCTTTCTTTTGCCACACGGGACAAAAGTGGCCCCACAGCTTCATGGACAACACAATCACCTCCTTGCAGCTTATCAAAAGCCAGAAGACTCTGTAGAAGTGAAGAACGACTCGAGAAAACTGCAGAACACTTCCACAAGTCAAACACAGGTCCCAAATGGGAAAACAAGCAAACAAAACCTTGTGACCTCCAGAAGGAGCCCCTGCACCCTTGGGCTATTGCGCTGCAGAAGACATGACATAGAGCTTCACTGAGCCAGATGCTCACATGGAGCACCAGCCCTTTGGTGCCTCAACATGGCAGATCAAAGCCCATTGCCCAGCTGTCACTGGCTGGGGCAAATGCTAGGTCCTGGCAGGACTGCAGCACTCAGCATCCTTAGCCAGCAGCAGCAAGTGCTGGCTGGGCAGAAACTTGCACCTCTGCCTTGCACTAAAGACAGCACCCTCCAGAACTGGCATTTACTATCTCAGGAAAATCTGACTCTGCTGTCACCACAGCTGTAGGGTTGTGGTAACTTTGCTCATTTTGCTCCTCTTTGGCCTCTTCTCCAGCAGAAGGGAGAGCCATCAGCACAGCAGGTGGCTGAGGAGCTACCAGTAACTGTAGCAATGGATCTGCAGCAATGAATCCGCACAACTTGGAATACAAAGTGCTCCAGCCGAACTACCACCTAGAGATATTAGTTACAAGTATCAGCTCTTTGGGAATATATCAAGGCCACAGAGACACAAACTGTTCTAAAAAGAAGAGGAGCCTGGGAAATTGAATGCCAGGACAAGAAGAATGAGATAGAGGCCATGAAGGCTTGGAATTATAGCCAATCAAATTGCCTAAGGGACGTGTGCTGAGCAAACAAAGCAGACGAACCGATCAAGAAAGGCATGAAGGTGTGAAGAGTGGTCTTACAATCTATAAACATAGTGTAATGTAAATATGAAATGGCTTCTGCAGAAATCTAATTGGTTCTGTTGTTCAGAGGTACCGAGCTCCCACAAGTATCATTCAGATGTATTTGCTGGCAGCCAGAAATGAAAATTCAGAACTCAAGCTGTAGCCCCAAAGAGCAGGGAGATGCTCGAGGAGGCACCACCTTTGTTTCAGCAATTCAGCAAGTGAGCAAGTCCTTCAGTGAAAGGAGCCACTCCCCTCCTTGCCTTCCTTCTGGCAGCTGAGAAGGACAAAGACTGTCCCAAATGCAACTGGCAGGCTGCCACAAGTCTGTGCTTCTTGTGTCTTTTCAACACAGCTCTAGCCAAAGCTGCAGCCACAGCTGACACAGAGAGGAAAGCCCCCAAGAGCAGCAGAGTCTGTGGGGGCTGTTGACATTTACCTCTCCTCCTGTGGCAGTGTCGAGTGCTCTACAAACCTCTCCAAAAGTCCTAGAAACAAAAGAGCAGCAAAGAAAGGAGAAACCGTTTAGACCTTGGAGTGAAAGCCAGCCCAGACTGGAGATCTCTGCTGGAAATGCCTAAAACCTGCAGGTGGGCTCTGTCAGAAGGCAGATGATGCATTTTGCTCTCAAGTGCATGGCCACTGGGCCTGAAGCATTGAGGATTACTGCCTCAGCTCAGAAAGAGGGTTTCTTCTTTCTTCTCAGGTTTCAGTCTCTAACTTATGCAGTTCTAATCCTGACCATGGAGGATTTCCTTCAGCAAACTCTTGGAAAGAAAGCTATGACAGAGGGTAGGTTTCTCTTTCAGGCAAGCAAGATTCTTCTCCGTCTGTTAGTGTGGCCAGCTGATTATAGATATACAAAAATGCAAAGGAAATTAACACAGAGCTGTCCCATGCTTGAGAGACCAGGAGATCAACCAGGTCATATTCCTTGCTCCAGGCAAGGCCTTGGCAGTGTGACAATTTGACAATTTGACAATGCCTTCTGGCCACGCTTACAAACTCTGACTGGTACTGAGAGATGGGACAGTCTGTCCTCAGTGTCTGAACATTTTTGCAGCTTGCCTGACTTCAGACTTGATAGATATTCTACCAGGAAAACACTTGGCCCATGGCTTTGTGGTTGGACTCACCCGCTGCCGATATTTTTGACTTTGATGTACTTTGTCATAGGATTTTCCATGCTCACAATTGTCACTGAGGAAAACAAAATTCAAGATGCTGACTTTCAAGCAGAGATCCCAGCTTCCAGGAGACACCTAAAAAGGCAGCCCCATTGCATGGTGCTCTGAACCCTTTGTGGTGAGCTGGGCAACAACAACCAAAGAACCAGACAGACAGATCTGAAGCAAAAATGGCCAGCAGAGACTGATTTTCTACACAGGTTCCTATGGGGAATCCTAAATGTCCCTGTGATATCAGACTGAAAAGGAACATTTGGTCCAGCTACGCTGCCACGTGCACACAAGACACCGTCCCTCAGACAAGAAATACACAAGACGTACTCAGTAGCTCCAGGGAGTCCTCCTCGATCTGCTGTTGCTGAGCAGCAGCTGTGTCAGCGCTGCAGATGAACCGACTGCCCGGGCTCACCTTCTCGGCTTGGGGAGCAAAGGCTCCTTGACACAATGCTCCTGCTGCAGCAGGTTTGCTGCAAGAGCCTGTGTAGATCTGGGAGAAGAAATGAGTTTGGTTCAGAAAGGTGGCTGGCAGAGATGGCCCTGAGATGCCATTCCAAATACAAGCCCTTAGGAAGATGCTGTCAGCCTGCCACACGCAGGGCTCTTAAAATGGATTTTTTGCACGTCCACTTCCATTTGACTGGATGGGTCAAAGCCAAAGACTGGTTTTACTGGATTTCATGGTCAGATTCATCTTCCATTTTCAGAGATTTTCTGAAGGACGACTGCCACAAGGACCATTCCACTTCATCCCAAGGGCTCCTTTCCCCCTCCAAGGGCTGCAGACACACTTGCAGCTCCCTGTTCAAATGTTCTACCTCCCCCCACGGAGTGCTCTTGTCCTCCAACACGTTCAGGTCATTCTCAACTGGCAGCACTTCTGGTGGAGGCAGTTCCTGCGGCTCACGCTGATCCTGGGGCTCCTCCTTGTCACTCATTTGCAGGAGGCCTTTGCAGGCTGCCTGGCCAGATGACAACACTTCCACCTCGAGTCAAAGAGAACAAAGCAGTCAGAGACTACAGCTTGTCCCTCTTAGCCAAGAGTCATCAGCTGTGAGCAAAGGGAAAGAAGAGATTTACAAGGGCTACAGACAGCTCGTTTCCATTTTCCATCTTGGGCACCACGTTCCACTGTTAGAACACCACAAGAAACGAGGAGAGCGAGAAGAGGCCAGCAGGAGTCAGTTTGGATGACTGCTGGCCAAAAGGCCAAAGGACTACTTCCATTGTCCAGGGCAGCAGTTGAGATTCAAGATACCAGGAAATGTCCTTCAGAATGGCTGCCACAGACACTACAGCAGGATGGCCCTCAGAGGCATCACCCCACTTGCCTGCTGCTCTGCAGTGGAAAGGCAAGAAGGGCAGAAAGCACCAGCTTGGTGACTGTGGCAGTTATTGCTGTTTCACTCACTTGCTTTTGAAGACTTTGATGGAAGGCATTGAGTATGTCTCTCATTGTTTCCATTTCTTGCTCCATCCTCTTCTCTTTTGCCTTGATCCTAGCCTCCATTTCCTGCAGCCCTGCTTGCAGCTGTTCCTTGTCATTCTGAAGATAAAGTGAGAGAGGATGTTTCCTCATTGGAGTAGCTTCACCTCTCTCACTCACTTGAGGTTGTTGATGTCCCCTCTGCTGATGGAGATTCATCTCCTCTTGAGGGTGAATCTCCATCATGTCTTCTGTGTTCCTCCTCTTCACTGCCTTGATGTCACTCTGAGCTTCAGGCAGCTCTGCTTGTGGCCCTGCCTTGATATTCTGCACACACAAACGCAGAGCAAGTGACAGGGAGCTGCCATCAGCTTTTTCCTCTTTCAGCCTCAAAATCACATTCACTCAGCCACTTCTTTCTGTGTCCCTGCCCACCTCTGCTTCCACTGCCAACCTCCTTTCCCAGTGCCGATCTCTGCACGTGACAAGGCTCGGTGCTTTCTGTGCCTCTGGCACTCCTGGTCTCCTCAGTCCCAAGAGCTCTGTTTTATGCCCCTCTTCCTGCCCTTCACTCTGTCATCTGCGGAGCCAGGCTTACCTCTTCATTCTCCTGTGGTTCTTCCACCTGCTGCCTGAGCTGCTCTTCCTGCTCTTGGGCTGGCAACAGCTCTCCCTGAGTCTGGCATGGCATCTCTGAGAGCGCAATGTGCTCATGCCTGTTGTCTGGCAGGAGCTGCACAGAAAGCAAGAGAAGATGGCTTTCAACTTCCCATACAACATCTGTGGGCAGGAGGAAACCCCAGGGACAGAAAGCACCATTTCTAGAGCCCTGGCAGGGCAAAAGTCCCATCAAGATGAGGACACCAGAATAAACAGACGAGTGGGATTCTGGGCCAGGTTTGCCTATGATGCCAAGGTCCTCATATGAAGGTGAATGGTGCAGATTGTCCCACTGGTCCTGTTTCTGGCTCTTTCTAGGAACCAGAGGGACCCTGATTGAGCCTGTGCAGCACTAAGCTTGGAAAGTCATGGTTCATTGATTTTTGGTTTGTGTTTTTTTTTTTTTCCTGTGGACAGCATCCGTTTGTAAGATCAGGAAATTCAGCATTCACCCTGACACCGCTGACCACGGCAGTGAAGAGGAGAAGAAGGAGAAGAAGGAGAAGAAGGAGAAGAAGGAGAAGAAGGAGAAGAAGAAGAAGAAGCAGAAGAAGCAGAAGCAGAAGAAGCAGAAGCAGAAGCAGAAGCAGAAGCAGAAGCAGAAGCAGAAGCAGAAGCAGAAGCAGAAGCAGAAGCAGAAGCAGAAGCAGAAGCAGAAGAAGAAGCAGAAGAAGAAGCAGAAGAAGAAGCAGAAGAAGCAGAAGAAGCAGAAGAAGAAGCAGAAGAAGAAGCAGAAGAAGCAGAAGAAGCAGAAGAAGCAGAAGAAGCAGAAGCAGAAGCAGAAGAAGAAGCAGAAGCAGAAGCAGAAGAAGAAGCAGAAGCAGAAGCAGAAGCAGAAGAAGAAGAAGCAGAAGAAGCAGAAGAAGAAGAAGAAGAAGAAGAAGAAGAAGAAGAAGAAGAAGAAGAAGAAGAAGAAGAAGAAGAAGCAGAAGAAGAAGAAGCAGAAGAAGCAGAAGAAGCAGAAGAAGAAGAAGAAGAAGAAGAAGAAGAAGAAGAAGAAGAAGAAGAAGACGACATGAATGTGACATTCATGTAAAGACTTTTCATCTCCATAACCGGCTTAGAGTAGGCTTGTAGAGTAGGATTATAGAAAAGGAGTATAAGGAAATAAAATTGCTGAAACGTAAGCTCATCTGGAAGATTCCGTTCTTTCTCACCCTGTCAATAAGTGCAGCTTTTCTGTCTGAGTGTTCCGTTGTCTGTTGAAGGTGCAGAGTGACATTGACAGCTTCTTAGGTGTGCCTTGAAAGTGGGGAAGGCTCCGCTTCAGTCATCCTCTCCAGACCACAGTGCCTTTGGAATACGGCCCACTGACCGTATTTTGCACACCTGTGGTACTTCAATTTGAGGCAGAAAGGACAGTGGCATTGGCAGGCAAAACCAAAGGAGGAGTGGGGCAGCCAAAAGATCCTGTGCACATGCAGGTCTTCAGCTGTGACTCAAGAGCGTTTGGGTTCGTGCCATTTGGATTTGTATCCCGAAGTGCAATCTCTTTGGCTGCAGGAGAGTCTTGCTCAAGTGAGAAATCAGCAAGATCAGTGAGAGTGCTCTGAGAGGTTTCCTCTGGTGCAGAGCTGTCAGCGTCTGTGAGGTGAGAGCGGACGCAGGCTCGCCCAGGGCGGAGGCCCCTGGCAGAGCCCGGAGCAGCCTGAGCCTGGGCAGAGGCAGGCTGCAAGGAGGCCCTTGTAGCCTGGGAGCAGGCGAATGCTCCGCTCTCAGAGCCCGGCTGGCAGCCGGCCGCTCCCGAGGGGAAGCGTAGCCCAGCTGGGCACAGCACAGACGGGTGGCATCGGCCGTCTGCAGTCTGCACAGGAGCAGAGAAAGGCAAACGGCAGCCGAGGGCTGCAGGCCTGGCTGAGGATTCCCACTCTTGTGCCGGCTGCCCTGGAACTCCTGGCAAAGGGGAGCAGTGTGTGCAGCACTCCGGGCACAGGGGAGGGAGCCAGGCTGCTCCGCAGGCTCCAGCACAGAGTAGTGTCCTCCAGGCACGGCGCTTCTGCCGAGGGAACCGAGGTTGACGGGCGGCAGGGACAGCTTGCCCCAAGGGCCAAACACACACACCCACTGCAATGGAATGCTGCTTTTTATTGCCTTTCCCAGCCCAGGGTGAACCATGTGCCCTTTCCCTTTGGCTGGGTACTGGGGAACTTTTATTCTCTCCTGACTGCCTACCTTTCTGTCCCCTCCCCTCTTCTACTACTTCCCTTTTGGTCTGGGCTTCAAGCTGGCCCCTCTCCCAGCTCCCAGCAAAAGCCAACAAATTAACTAGAACAAATCCAAGCCATAAATAACAGTACCTAGAACCAACAATTTTCATTCATTTTTGTAATCATCTTCCGGCTGCAGCAAAATATTACCCTGTATCTCACAGAGGGAATCGGGGATGAGCCTGTGGCTTGCGCTTGAGCAGGGAACTGATTTGGATGGGAGCAGAAGGCTTTCAGTAGGTGACTGGTGTTTTCTTGATTAATTTCTGAAGGAAAGACACAACGTGGCTTCAGTCAGCAAACAGCTTTTCAAGGTGCAGTGACAAAATGCTTGGGAGCAATTCCCAGAGAAGGAAGGTGCTGAGAAAATCTTGAACTGAAAGAAATCATGAATTCCCTTAGCATTAACAGAGAGAGTTGAGCTGTCTATTTCCTCCAGTGCACTGATTAATGTGTGCAAGTGGCTACCTTAGCCTTGAGAATGGAGTAGTCCTCCTAAGAAGGTAGCGGGAATGCATTCAAGGGGAAGCAAGTGGTTCTAGGAGGCTCTTGAGCATCAGAGGAGAATTTGAGGAATGGGATGTTCCCCGAATGACCACCAGAGACCCTTAAGAGAGCCCTACTCTCTCGTTCTTCACTTCTGAGACGTGATTTAAATTTGTCCAATAATTTGAGGGAATATTTAGCCTGTGAGTTTCTGCAAAGTAATGAGTAGGTCTTATTTCCATGGTTACAAATCAGTAGGTGAGATTTCTGAGTGAGCACATGTTAGAGAAGTGATTCCCCACACAGGCAGCACTGAAATAAAGTCATGCCCCCTTTCTCACACTGAGCTGGCACCGGGGACCGGGCCCTGCTTGGGAACTTCCATTTTAGTCCCTTCTATTGAAAGGTGAGAATGAAACTTCTTCCAGCCGTTTCCCTCTGGTTTCCATTCTTGGGGGCCAAAGCTCTGTGCTGCAGGTGGCCCGGGTGTGTGCAGAGCAATGCAGCCTCCACAAAGCCCTTGGTTTCCCCACAAGCCATCATGATTTCTTGCCAGGTGTGCCCAGCTGTGGCAGGAGAAAGAGCCCGCAGCGCAGTGGGCGCCGTGCCCTGCCCAGCTGGGGCACTCTGGCACAGAGCAGCAGCAGTGCCAGCACCTTTCAAACCACTCCTGCCTTGGCTTCGCCTGGGACACAGAAGCCTCTGGAAAGCAGCACCACATGTCGCGTTCCCGGCTTGGAGCAGCTGCTGCTGGTGGGGGGCAGACCTGGCCCCTTGTATCGCTTCCAAGTGGGAATCCAGGTGGAGACAGAGACATACATACAGAGAAAGCCCGGGCTTGTCCAAGAAGTGGGCAAATGTATGGGGGAATGTGTTAGGAATCATTTCAACTGTTGTGCCAACACTGCCTGCTCTCCTTTTCTCTCTTCACATTTCCTCTTCTTTTCCATCTCACATTTCCCCCCCCTTTCCACTCACAATTCTCACAGTTTTCCTGTCGTGTTTCCCTCCCAACTTTTTCTCATTTCCCCCACCCTGTTCAGCTCACTTTCCTCCTGCTTTATCTCTCATCTTTTCCCACCTTCCCACTCTTGCCTGGTTTTTTCTTCCCTCATGCTTCTCACCATTTTTCCCTCACTTACCCTGCCCTTTTCTCCCCTCACGTTTCCCTTCTTTTCTCGGTCATATTTCTCAGTATTTTCTCTTCTCGTTTCTCACTTTCACCCTCCGGTTTCTCGCCCTTTTCCTCTCACATTTCTCACACTTTTCCCCTCACGTTTAGCATTCTTTCCCCGTCACGTTCCTTTTACTTCTCCTCTTGCATTTTGTGCCCTTTATTCACTCCTGTTTTCTGCCACTTTTCCCATCAAACTTCCCACCTTTCTTTCCCCTCATGTTTTCTGCCTTTTTCTGCCCTCTGGTTTCTCACTCTTTTCCCCGCAGGATTCTCACCATGTTCCCCTCACGTTTTCTGCCCCTTTCTCTCTCTTTGCCAGTCAAGTTTCTCACTCTTTTCCCCCCACATTTCCTTCCATGTTTTCCCCCGAGAGTTCTCACGCTTTTCCCCTCATGTTTTTAGAATTTTCCCATTGTATTTCCTGCCTTTTCCTCCTCTCACCTTCCTCTCCTGTTTTCGCTCACATTTTTCACCATTTCCCACTCAGGTTTCCTTCCCTTTTCTTCCCTCACACTTCCCTCCTTTTTTCATTCACATTTCTCACACTTGTCACCTCACGTTTGCTGCCTTTTTTTCCCCTCACATTTCTTAAGCCACTGCTTCCTGTCAGTGACTGTTCCTCTTCAGAAGCTGAGGGGCTTCTCTTCTTTCCTCCTGTCATCCCCTACTCCAAATAATGGGCGCCAGAGCAGCGCTCCAAGAAGCCCCTGCCTGTGCGTCTGCTGAACAGAATGTCGCTGCTCAGCTTGAAGAATCCCATTAAGAACAACCTCAGCTGCACTGCACTTCCTGCTGCAGTTTTGATTAGTGTTTCAATTCTATAGGGTCTTCACAGTGTTCTAAATAAAGAGGTACCCCGAGGGATACACATGGCAGGTGAGCAGCCACTGCACCATCCGCCCCAAGCGGATCCCATCTCCGTTTTCATCACCTCACAGTCACTGTGACTCCTGCCTGGACGAAACCACTTGTGATGCTTCTTGATGCTAAACCAAGTCCATCTGCACAGGAAATGCTTTTGGCCCTCTCCTGGAAAAAAAAGAAAAGTTTTTATTTGAAAACATTCAAACCCCGGAGTTTCTTCCTCTGTTCACCTATTTGAATTGCCTCGACATCCAAATACTGCCAGCCGCCGTTCCAAACTGGCTGGTCTGTGTTGGTGTGCGCAGAGCAGAGGTGCCACGCCGTCTCCGTTTCCCGGGTGTCTGTTAATGTCCATTTCAGCAGACGGCTGAGGGCTCGGCCTGCCCCAGCCGCCATCTTGTGCGTGGCTGCCTCTGCTCTCTGGCCTCCATCTTGGGCGTGGCTGCTCCAGCCCCGGCCGCCATGTTGTTCTTGGCTGCCTCAGCCCTGGCTGCCATCTTGTGCATCCACCTAGTCCAACTCTGAAACAAACGTGTCGCTGTTTTGCCAGCAGTCAGCACCAGAGACGCCAACACCAGCGTAAGGAGTAAGCGGCTTTTACTGGAGTGCAAAGCAGCAAAGGAGTACCAGAGGATAAGCTAAGCAATGCACCTGATTATTACAGCAGAAGACTGCCCGTAGGGATTAAGAAAGGTACATCGACAGTTACCCATATGCTTTGCCATCCTCCTGACACACTCGTCAGCTGGCGAGCCCCTGTCACACCAAAGGATTGGAAATGCACTCCCAGTAGCCAGGGATTCCTATGCAGCTGGCCCACCCACAGGCCAGGCCGCAGACTTTGCTGTTAGAGACCCCAGATTTTATTCTGTTGAATAAACAAGCTACCAAAACTTTTAGTGCAGGAACATCTGATTTCATCCTTTTCTTGGCCCGGGCTCAGAGAGGAACCAAGGCAGTTTGCTTTGACCATATATCTTCAAACAAGACCACACAGATCTGATTCTGTGGCCTTGTCTGGCTTCTAAGTGCGGAAAGGTAAATACCTGTTGCACTACCAACCGGATTCATCTATCATCCCGGTAACGGTCCTGCCTGTTTTGTTTATGAGCCAATATAAATACAATGTTTGGTTGGAAGGGTCGTCCGGAGGTTAGCTTTGGCTTAGGGCCTGTTGTTGAGTTTTTAGTACTTCACCAGAATTGTCTTTTTACAGGCAGTGGTGCTGTCCCCTCGGCTGCAATGGCATCTTCAGCTGGTCCCACAGGGATTGCCAACACTCTGGTTGTGCTGCACTCCTTGTGAGCGGAGTCGTCAGTCTCTTGGGTGAGCAGATTCTCTGTCACGGAGTCCAAAATTCTGCTCTGGGATGCACCAAGGTAACAAGAGGAAAGCGCTTCTGCAGTTCTGACATGGAAATTGTCCTGCTGCGTGGGCTTTGCTGTGAGTCTGAAACACAGCAGCTCTCTGGCCTTTCGGTGCTGCTGGCTGAGCTAGCTGCTGCCTACTCAAGGCTCAGGTAGGCACCTGAGCTGCCTCGCCGCACTGCAAAATCCATCTCAGTGCTCATGGCACGCCCAGATGCCTCATCTCAGTGGAAGTCCCACCGGCAGTGTCAGAGCAGCGGCTCCTCGGCATTGGTGCTGCCTGTGCTCTCTGCCCTGGCCCTGGCCCTGGCCGTGGCAGTGCTGGCCCTACTGCCATGCATGCACAGGGAATGGGAACTGCTGCCTGACGTTTTTCAGCTGCGCCACTGCTGCTGCTCAAGACACCTCAATGAATGGATTAGTGGGGTTGTGGGCCATATGAGCCTGTGATAGCAAGGTCCTGGACATGAAGGCAGAGGTGCAGAGTGTCCTGCCAGTCCTATTTCAGCGTATTTCTGGGAACCAGGGAATCCCTCTTGATCCTATGAGGCACTGAGTTTGCAAAGTAATGGTTCCATTGTTGCTGTTGTTGTTGCTGCTGCTGTTGTTGTTCTTGTTGTTTTCCCTTTGTGCTGCATCCCTATTTGATGCCAGCCGAGCCTCTCTCCAGATGGGCATCTCTGATCATTGCAGTGAAGCAATGCAGGCAGTTCAGGAGGTGGTGACGACCATTTCAGGATGACTCTCTCCAGTTCAAGCCCTGAGTGGGAGTCAGAATAAAAACTCTATCAAACCTCAACTCCATTGGAAGATTCCCTTCCTTGTCACCCTGTGAATAAGGTCTACATGACCTTTCTGAATTGTCCATTGTCTTTTCAAGATGGAAAATCCTGTTGATGGTGATTTTGGTTCAGTTAGGAATTGCGGAATGGTCTCCTTCTAATGCCAACACGATTTCTGCTTTTCTATTTCCTTCATATATATTCCTACCTCTGTCGACTACTGTTGTATAGTTATATAGTTCCTAGGTAACTTCAGTACTTTTCCTCCTCTGATAGGCAGAAAGACAAAACACGTTCCAAAGTCTCCTATCTGATCTTGCCTCCTCTAGGAGCAAAGGTTGAAACAGCAGTACTGATAGGCAGTACAGCTAGGAGCAAGAAAGAGGGGCTCCAGAGGAGGTGGGAACAAAGCAGGGATATTTCCTCATTTCTTGTGCTGCTAATTGAGAATTCTTGTCAATTATGCTAATGTTCCACACTTGTAAAACCACATTTGCCCTATGTGGGGCGGGTGTTTTTCCATACCTGCCCCTGGAGGCCTCCAGTTAAAGGCCAGATTTGATATTACCTGCTATAGTAATGTGGCAAAAGTGGGTTGTTTTATTTTTCAGTCATTAGGGCACCACTTCCTCCACACTGCGGTGCCTTTGGAATATGGCCCATCCGCCCTTGTTTGCACAGCTCTGGTCCTTCTACATGAGGCAGAAAACACATTTCCAGCCAAAAGCCCACAAGGAGTGGGGCAGCCAGAGCATTCTGTGCAGTTACAGGCCTGCAGCTGTGACTCGAGAGGGTTTTGGTTGCTGCCTGCTGTGGCAGGTGCGTCTCCTCTGTGACTGCCTCTGCTCCTGGCTGCCCATGGATAGCAGGTACAGGGTTCTGCAAGGAGAATGGAACAGGTTGGTGATGTCTGCTGGCAAGAGAGTGCAGTGGAAAAGATTGGGGAAATGTTTGACCGTAACAAACTGTGAATTCCTTAAGCTTTACCAGACAGTTCTTAGTCCTGTATTCCCTCTTAGCAGTGCAAGTGGTTATCTGAGGTGGGAGAATAAAGAGAGTGGGCCTGCTGAAAAGATAGCTTCAATGTATTTAAGGGGAAGAAATTTGTTTTCAGAGGCTCTTGACCATCAAAGGAGAATTTGAGGCATGAGATCTTTCCCAAATGACCACCAGAGACTTTTAAAGCGACCTCTATTCTGATGCAATTAATTTTGTGGAAGTGATTTAAATATATGAAACTGTGTGCAGGGGGTTGGGGTGATGCCTCTGAGGGCCATCCTGCTGTAGTGTCTGTGGCAGCCATTCTGAAGGACATTTCCTGGTATCTTGAATCTCAACTGCTGCCTTGGACAATGGAAGTAGTCCTTTGGCCTTTTGGCCAGCAGTCATCCAAACTGACTCCTGCTGGCCTCTTCTCGCTCTCCTCGTTTCTTGTGGTGTTCTAACAGTGGAACATGGTGCCCAAGATGGAGGATGGAAACAAGCTGTCTGTAGCCCTTGTAAATCTCTTCTTTCCCTTTGCTCACAGCTGATGACTCTTGGCTAAGAGGGACAAGCTGTAGTCTCTGACTGCTTTGTTCTCTTTGACTCGAGGTGGAAGTGTTGACATCTGGCCAGGCAGCCTGCAAAGACCTCCTGCAAATGACTGACAAGGAGGAGCCCTAGGATTGGTGTGAGCCGCAGGAACTGCCTCCACCAGAAGTGCTGCCGGTTGAGAATGACCTGAACGTGTTGGAGGACAAGAGCACTCCGTGGGGGGAGGTAGAACATTTGAACAGGGAGCTGCAAGTGTGTCTGCAGCCCTTGGAGGGGGGAAAGAGCCCTTGGGATGAAGTGGAATGGTCCTTGTGGCAGTCGTCCTTCAGAAAATCTCTGAAAATGGAACATAAATCTGACCATGAACTCCAGTAAAACCAGTCTTTGACTTTGAGCCATCCAGTCAAAGGGAAGTGGACGAGCAAAAAATCCATTTTAAGAGCCCTGCGTGTGGCAGGTTGACAGCATCTTCCTAAGGGCTTGCATTTGGAATGGCATCTCAGGGCCATCTCTGCCAGCCACCTTTCTGAACCAAACTCATTTCTTCTCCCAGATCTACACAGGCTCTTGCAGCAAACCTGCTGCAGCAGGAGCATTGTGTCAAGGAGCCTTTGCTCCCCAAGCCGAGAAGGTGAGCCCGGGCAGCCGGCTCATCTGCAGCGCTGACACAGCTGCTGCTCAGCAACAGCAGATCGAGGACGACTCCCTGGAGCTACTGAGTACGTCTTGTGTATTTCTTGTCTGAGGGACGGTGTCTTGTGTGCACGTGGCAGCGTAGCTGGACCAAATGTTCCTCCTCAGCTTGATATCACAGGGACATTTAGGATTCCCCATAGGAACCTGTGTAGAAAATCAGTCTCTGCTGGCCATCTGTGCTTCAGATCTGTCTGTCTTGTTCTTTGGTTGTTGTTGCCCAGCTCACCACAAAGGGTTCAGAGCACCATGCAATGGGGCTGCCTTTTTAGGTGTCTCCTGGAAGCTGGGATCTCTGCTTGAAAGTCAGCATCTTGAGTTTTGTTTTCCTCAGTGACAATTGTGAGCATGGAAAATCCTATGACAGAATAAATCAAAGTCAAAAATATCAGCAGTGGATGAGTCCAACCACAAAACCATGGGCCAGGTGTTTTCCTGGTGGAATATCTATCAAGTCTGAAGTCAGGCAAGCTGCAAAAATGTTCAGACACTGAGGATAGATTGTCCCATCTCTCAGTATCAGTCAGAGTTTGTAAGCATGACCAGAAGACATTGTCAAATTGTCAAATTGTCACACTGCCAAGGCCTTGCCTGGAGCAAGGAATATGACCTGGTTGATCTCCTGGTCTCTCAAGCATGGGACAGCTCTGTGTTAATTTCCTTTGCATTTTTGTATATCTATAATCAGCTGGCCACAATACCAGAGGGAGAAGGATCTTGCTTGCCTGAAAGAGAAACCTACCCTCTGTCATAGCTTTCTTTCCAAGAGTTTGCTGAAGGAAATCCTCCATGGTCAGGATTAGAACTGCATAAGTTAGAGACTGAAACCTGAGAAGAAAGAAGAAACCCTCTTTCTGAGCTGAGGCAGTAATCCTCAATGCTTCAGGCCCAGTGGCCATGCACTTGAGAGCAAAATGCATCATCTGCCTTCTGACAGAGCCCACCTGCAGGTTTTAGGCATTTCCAGCAGAGATCTCCAGTCTGGGCTGGCTTTCACTCCAAGGTCTAAACGGTTTCTCCTTTCTTTGCTGCTCTTTTGTTTCTAGGACTTTTGGAGAGGTTTGTAGAGCGCTCGACACTGCCACAGGAGGAGAGGTAAATGTCAACAGCCCCCACAGACTCTGCTGCTCTTGGGGGCTTTCCTCTCTGTGTCAGCTGTGGCTGCAGCTTTGGCTAGAGCTGTGTTGAAAAGACACAAGAAGCACAGACTTGTGGCAGCCTGCCAGTTGCATTTGGGACAGTCTTTGTCCTTCTCAGCTGCCAGAAGGAAGGCAAGGAGGGGAGTGGCTCCTTTCACTGAAGGACTTGCTCACTTGCTGAATTGCTGAAACAAAGGTGGTGCCTCCTCGAGCATCTCCCTGCTCTTTGGGGCTACAGCTTGAGTTCTGAATTTTCATTTCTGGCTGCCAGCAAATACATCTGAATGATACTTGTGGGAGCTCGGTACCTCTGAACAACAGAACCAATTAGATTTCTGCAGAAGCCATTTCATATTTACATTACACTATGTTTATAGATTGTAAGACCACTCTTCACACCTTCATGCCTTTCTTGATCGGTTCGTCTGCTTTGTTTGCTCAGCACACGTCCCTTAGGCAATTTGATTGGCTATAATTCCGAGCCTTCATGGCCTCTATCTCATTCTTCTTGTCCTGGCATTCAATTTCCCAGGCTCCTCTTCTTTTTAGAACAGTTTGTGTCTCTGTGGCCTTGATATATTCCCAAAGAGCTGATACTTGTAACTAATATCTCTAGGTGGTAGTTCGGCTGGAGCACTTTGTATTCCAAGTTGTGCGGATTCATTGCTGCAGATCCATTGCTACAGTTACTGGTAGCTCCTCAGCCACCTGCTGTGCTGATGGCTCTCCCTTCTGCTGGAGAAGAGGCCAAAGAGGAGCAAAATGAGCAAAGTTACCACAACCCTACAGCTGTGGTGACAGCAGAGTCAGATTTTCCTGAGATAGTAAATGCCAGTTCTGGAGGGTGCTGTCTTTAGTGCAAGGCAGAGGTGCAAGTTTCTGCCCAGCCAGCACTTGCTGCTGCTGGCTAAGGATGCTGAGTGCTGCAGTCCTGCCAGGACCTAGCATTTGCCCCAGCCAGTGACAGCTGGGCAATGGGCTTTGATCTGCCATGTTGAGGCACCAAAGGGCTGGTGCTCCATGTGAGCATCTGGCTCAGTGAAGCTCTATGTCATGTCTTCTGCAGCGCAATAGCCCAAGGGTGCAGGGGCTCCTTCTGGAGGTCACAAGGTTTTGTTTGCTTGTTTTCCCATTTGGGACCTGTGTTTGACTTGTGGAAGTGTTCTGCAGTTTTCTCGAGTCGTTCTTCACTTCTACAGAGTCTTCTGGCTTTTGATAAGCTGCAAGGAGGTGATTGTGTTGTCCATGAAGCTGTGGGGCCACTTTTGTCCCGTGTGGCAAAAGAAAGCAACCATATGGTTCTGAATCCTTCTTGTAAGGCAAAAGGCAGAAGCAGCAAGTCTCTGTTGCTCCATTTTGTGGTGAAGTCTTACAGCATTGAAAAGTGCATTGGAGCCTGGAGCGGGGATGAAGCTGCAGGTCCTTGCCTGTTGTCTTGTGTTGCTAAGAACAGGAAGGACACGTTGAAATCCTGTAGGCTGTATTTTATAGCAAACGTGCACCTGTGTGCCAGGAGAGGTGGGTGGGACAAAAGGAGGCAGGGGTGCGGGTCAAGAGCAGCAGAATGTGAGCCCAGCGTGCCAGGAAGGCCAAGGGCATCCTGGCCTGTGTCAGCAATAGGGGAAGAGCAGGAGCAGGGCAGTGACCGTCCCCCTGTGCTGGGCAGCGCTGCGGGCACAGCTGGAGTGCTGTGCCAGTTCTGGGCCCCTACTCTGTTCCAGGTAGCCACTCCAAAGCATCAGTACCTTAACTGGAAACACAGAACTGTCACAGAATCACTACGTATCAGGAAAAGTTCCATTTTGGCAGCACGGTCTCTGAGATGATATTCCTGTCTGGAATTGGGATGAAATTTTGTCTTACATGACAGAATGAAGTATTTCATTAGTTCATCACCCACTATTTTGCAAATACTATTAATAGCTTATTTCTAACATGGTTAAGTGGAATTATTTGTCGAGAGGCTACTCCCCTTTTAATTGTTAATTGCATTTCTTGACGAGTTGGGAACAATGTGTGGGCAATTCTGAGATGAATTAGACAGGAGTGAATTGAAACAATGGTGAATTCAGAAGACAGATATTGACTTTGCTGACATCAGTCTGAAATATGCAATTACCCCATGACCTTGCTAAATAAATAAGTTAGAGCTCTTATCCGGTGGCATCAATAGAAAAACTCAGTACTTTCAGTGTACTGAGTCAGAACTGGGGTTTTTTCTGCTTTTCAACTAGAGAATCCTAGTTGACTTTTTTCTGCAATGGATTACTTAATTATTTTTCTGCCACTTGTGTATGCTAATGCTTAGCTGACCACTTTAGACTTCCATGGACTACTGACTTTTTAATCCACCTCAGAAAGTTAAATTTCCTATGAGGAAGAGGAGCAACACTGGGAATATTTTGCTTAGATGATTAGAAACTATATAGGGAAATCACAGAGGTCGTTCAGCACAGAAAAGAAAATCAAAGATTTGCCAATATTGCTTTGCAAAAACAACGTCCACGGAACAATTAAGAATTTTGTGATGAGTATTTCTCTAGCCGGTGCATCACCAAGGAGGCCACTGGAAAATTCTGTCTTTCGTATTATTTAGCACATTCTGAAAGTGGACAGGTTTGTGGACGAAAAGAGGTGCTAGAAGACTTCAGGAGTAGTAATAAATATTAATTATTATTAATTATTACTTCAGGAGTAGTATTAATGGGCCTGTTTAGCTTCAGCAGAGCAATACATCTTGGCCTTGACATTGCTTCTTCACAGGTTCTCACAGTTTTGGCATCTAGGCAGAAGCATTTCTCGGAAGCAGTGCTTGTGCCCATTGTCCTCTTACAGAATGAAATTGTTTCGGCCTTCAGTTTCAGCTGTGAGCCCGACATTGTGTCAGAGGTCATCACAGGTCTTTGGGGGAGGAAAGCAGGTCTTACCTGCTGGTCTTGTGATTGCATCATTTTTAGTGATGCACCAGGTAGCTGGACTCTGAGGGCTGACGGAGAGTTTTGAAGCAAACTGGAAGTAAGATAGATATGGTCTTTCAGTTATTAAAGAGAGTTTCTAAAAAAGGTGAAAAGCAACTTTTTACATGGGAAAATAGTGATAGAATAAGGAGGGAATGGTTTTGAAATAATAGAGGGGAGTTTTAGGAAGAAATTTGTTTCTGTGAGGAGGGTGGGACATTGGCACAGGGAATTTATACATCTGGAAATGTTTAAATTCAGGTTGGAAGGGGCTTAGAGCATCCTGGTCTAGTGGAAGGTGACCCTGCCCATGACAGAGGGGTTGGATAGAGGTGATGATTATAGTTCCTTTCAGTCCACACTATTCTGTGTTTCAGTGATTGCATGATGATTCCATGATTTTATGAGGTGTGACAATGAAGATGGCTCACAAACCTTCCTGTACCCAAAAACGAACCTCAAATAAATGATCTAAACCAAAACAGGGGCATTTGGTCTCCCTGGCCAATCATTTTGCTATCCTTCACATTTCCAGAAGGAAGGTATTTTTTACAACGATTGAAAACAAATAAAAAATGGAGTGACACTACTACCTGATTTGTTGGGAAATATGCACATATACTCCTGAAAGCATATTTCTCAGTCTTGGTTTCTATGATTAAAAAAAAAAAAACCACCAAAAAAAAAAAAAAAAAAAAAATTAAAAAAAGGGAAGAGAATCGGTTAAATGTAGAGCTTGGGGAAGGAAAACCTCAAAACAATTATCCTTTTGCTGTTAAAGTTTCTCTTAAATGAACACAAGTTGCCATTTCTTTCTTTCTGCTCTTCCACATGTAACTCATATAGGGTTTTTCAACTTCCCTTCACACTTTGTAACTTTCCAAACCAGCTGGAGCTGCATATCTTTTAGCTGTTACAGATAGAACTGTTTCCTTGGTAGGTAGAAAAGTTGAAAGTATTCTTATCCATTTTCTCACAAAGTGAGAAAAATCCATGTATGCATATACCTACTGAAGTGTCATCCTAAACACAGAATAAGAGTCCTTTGTGAAGGCAGCTCAGTTGGATCCTACAAGGAGATTTGAAATGTAAGAAAATAATTTTGGGTACCTAAACACCTTTTGTTTCTACTCAGATCTGTAAAGCTCAATAATATATACATTTTAAACCCTAAAATTTAATTCTGTTCTCTTGCCCAACTCTTTTCTGTTTGTTGAGTGAGCCATAGTGCATTGCTTTGCCTAAATGTTAGTGCATACACTCAGAGCTCATCCATTCCTCCCAACAAAATACCAAATTTCCAAGTAAGCGTGTGGAATGGGCTTAACTGTATTTAAGTGAGGCTCCAGTTAGCCTACTGAGAGAGTCAGAGGAAATACCAATGATCTGAGAACTCATCTCCTTTAAGGATGGGAAAAATAGAAACAGTAACAGAAACTGGTGTCTGACCACTTTTTTTGAAAGCCATCTTCCTGGTTACTCGTTGTAATAGAGCCCCCTAGCCCCTTCCTTTTCTATCCTAGTAGAACGGCAGAAAAGGAAGATCCTTAGGATTAGTAAGAAAGAGGACAGGAGGATAGGCAACTTTTGGGTGACACGTAGCAGAGATTTGGCCCTAGGCCAGTGAACTGGCTTGCATAGAACTCACAAAAATGAGGGGCAGGATCTCAGGCCAGTGCAATTCCAAAAACGTACCCACCACAACTGGTCCGTAAAGCCATCAAACTGTCTATCCTCCACTCACATATTCAGTTTTAGAAATTTAGTATCATGATTTGGAAGAGGAGGAATTTCACCCAGCTTACCTAGGAATGAGAAATCTCTCTTTGAATGTAGGCTGTCATCCTTCCTAAAAGTGGACCTGCGCTATCTCAGTGAAGGACCCATCAGCTACTCAAGTGGAGTACCACAAAGTCCCGTTAAACAGTATTCTCTTTAGTCCTGTATTCTAATGAATAACAAAAAGTAAGAGCCTGTTTCTTACAGATCAAGCTCCTCTGAGCACATTGCTGTATTGTAAGCTTAGACAGGTTTGGAAAAGTAAGTAGACTGCTGAGACAGCTACTAGACACCTACAGATAGGCTTAATTTTGGTCTCTAGTTATATTAACAGTTATATTTACTCCAGACTAAATGTTGCTCTCCATCTCTTCTTCACCAGCAGGAGGCAGTCTCTTCTGTGTTTTGGGAATATCATGTGACTTCACATGAACTGTTGTAGCTGCCTCCTCTTGCCAGATTTCCTCAACTTTTAACTACTTTTCACAAACGTCAACAGCTGACACAGTTGGTGGTTTTAGACAAACATTCGCTGAAAACAACTCTTCTCTGTCACCTAAAGTAATACCTTTTTAAAATGATTATTTACAAGGCCATAAATCGATGTCTTCACTGAAATTTCTGGTTGAACTTCCAATACTATTCTTTTCCTTTAGTTTACCGCATAGAATTTGATTAGAGGGAGAATTGAGTTTGATAGGGAATGGCATAGAAAGAGCATAGAGTGTTAGAGGAAACAGCAACAAGTGGAGATTTGATGAAAAACCTTGAGATGATAGTGGTGAAAGTGAGGAAAATAGAAGTGGTGAAAAAAGTTTGAACTTCCTTCTCAGGAGCTGTCCTTTCCATCTCTACTCTTGTTCAAATATTCTACAGACAACTATTTTGGGTTTGAAGGACTCTTAAGAGGTGCTTCTCAGCATGCATTCTTCTCTGAGCTTCTCCACCACCATCATGCTCCTTCCCTTGTTTTCTCCTCTATGCACGACAGCCAAATCCCTGAAGCAGCAAGTGATAGAACAAGAGGAAATGGCCTCAAGTTGGGCCACAACAGGTTGAGATAGGAAATCAAGTAAAATTTCTTTACTGGAAAGGTTGTCAAGCCCTGGCACAGACTGCTCAGGGCAATGTTGAAGTCACCATCCCCAGAGTGATCTAAATGTGTAGATGTGTTGTTTGGGGACACAGTTTAGTGATGGGCTTGTGAGCTCTGCGTAAATGCACAGACTCTATGATGTTAGAGGTCTTGTCCGACATAAATGAGTCAGTAATTCTACAATTCTGAGATGCTTGCTGGTTTTCTCTATTTTGGATGCAGGTGTGTATGAACAGCACAGTGGGTGTTTGAAACCTCCCATGGTAAAATTTGACATCCTCTGTTGGGCACAATCCACTTTAACTTGTGCCTAAAATAATTTCAGGTGCCAGCACTGAAACTAGCAAGGCAAATGTAGACATTATTTCCTATGTTCCTGTGTATAAATTTCCAGAAGAAAATCAGAGATTTTATTATCATTCATAATTACAATACAATACAAGCAAACTCTAAATGTCAGTCAGAGCAACTGAAAAGCAGGACTTATGTGCTGAATCACTTCTGTGCTGTGAAGCTGGGAAGACATAATGCTCAGAGCTGAGAAACATAGTAAATTAAAAGAAGAAAGAAGAGATTTCAATAAAACACGATGTACTCATAATTTGAGGGACAATAGGACATCTTAGAATGACATTTACTGCTGTTTCCATAAAGTGGGAAAGCGGGGACCGGGGGGGGGGGGGGGGGTAGAGGGGTGGGGGTGGGGCGGCTGGTGTGCATGGAGAGGAAGCAGCTTAGGACTCTCAGTGATTGCAAAAGCCCACACTGTAAAAAGACCCTATTTTGGTTAACATGTTGTCCATCTTTAATGGTAGTAGCTTTAATGTAACAGCTGGTTTTGATGTAATTTCTTTTCCCAGACTTCTCCCCAGACTGCTCCCTGGGTACAGGCAGGGAGGCCAGAGATCTAAAGCCAGGAGCTAAAGGATTTTTCATCATTTAACAGGCCACTTGTTGCTATGTACTCTGCAAGCTGGACAGTGCAGCCTAGCAGGACAGTGGGATCTGTTTTAATATTTCATGCTTCCAAAAGTGCAACTGGGTCTGCAGAAGCAACCTGGGCATCATCATTTTGTACCTGGGGGTTGTGGGATGCAGCAAAATATCCTCAAGTAGCATGGTGATAATGGTTGTCTATGCGTGCACTCGATGTTCTGACATAAACCTTCAAAACACAGTGAGGGATGGAAATGACCTAAGCAGGTAAGAAAGCAAACCTGCTGCTCTGGGTCATAATAGCTGTGCCTCGAATTCAACTCTTAATTACATGAGTGCAATTGGAAGAGAATTGTTCACAATTCCTGCAAATTCCAGTCCTTTTCCACTGCTCCTGTTACACAGTCACACAAGGGTTTCTTTCCAGAATCTATGAAAAAATTAGTATAAATTGTCTGCAATTAAGACACAATGAGACACTGTCTGTAGGAACCACATGAACATGGGAAGGCTGATTTTCTGGGAGTCTGAGAAAACATAGCTGACTGAAAAAATATGGGGGCTGGGTGACTTTTCCCCCTCAAAAAATGGAAAAATGTCTCCTGCAACTGAAGCCAAAAATGTCAAGCTCTAGAAGTGTGATTATTTATTAAGGGAATTCTTGCCAAGAAGATCTCTTCTTTGAGGAGGATTGTATTCAGCAAATAAAACTCAGAAATATTCATATTGGTCAATTCTTTCTACCAATAATATTTTTACGTATCAGAACAGCTATTTGGCGTTGGTTCTAGTCCTATTAACTTTGATTCTTGACATGCACAAGGCAAAAGAGGTTAATGTTTTGCCTTTATATTATGCTCAATGATCATGTATGTCAAGCAAAACAGAAAAGGAGCATTCAGGTACCTTGAAAGATAGCTAGTAAATCAATCAAAATTTTCTGTTTTCCTTGCTCTTTTGTTGTCAGTATTGTGGACACTGTAAGATGGTGAGACACAAAGGTAAGCGCTTTCTAGAATCTCATTTTTGTCTAAGGACCTTAATAAATCAAAAAACTACTGAAACTATCGGGAAGGGCAATTTGAGTATTCTCTCTGCCTTGAGAAAATGATGAAACCGCTTTTTTGAAACTGAAACCTCTGTTTAGCCTTGTCCCAAATTCAGTTGTGCAATCGCACATTCTGGATTGGAACTCCTTCTCAAAGTCCTGCTGTGTGTGCCAGAAACTCAGGGGATGTGGAGTAGATACTCCTTGATGAAGGGTTGCTGTATTTTCATGTACTGTATTTTCTTTTTCTGAAAGAGAGGGAAGAGCTAATGGAGGTAAAACTGAACCAGTTGCGTTCACTAGGTGGTGTTCTGTCACAGTATCCCATGCATAGGATGTTTCTCCTTGTTTTTTTAAGGATGAAAAATATAGAGAAGTCCTTTACACTCCTTTGGAGAGGACATCCATGGTACTTCACATCTGCTCAGCCTAGCTCTTACAGAGGCTCACAGGTAAGATTGGATCACAGCCAAGGAGGTTTCAGGAGTCTCTGGGATGTGTCTTCAAAGCACTGACCTCATCTGCATGAGTGGCACCTGCCTGTGACATGCTTCCTCAGCTTGAAACCCAGTAATGTTATAAGTTGTACTATATTCTATCTGTTTGTAGGGAACTAGTGCCATAAACATAAATTCTGTGCTCTACTAACCATATATTCTCTTAATAAAATGAAGTTTTAATTGTAACTACAATTTAGTGCTGCCATTGCCAAGGATTCCTTAGAGTGTCCATTTGTCCCCTTTCTGTTGGACAGCACTTGTGACCTCAGGAATCTTCTCTGTGCATTTTTTAGGGAGAGGATAAGCCTAGTGGGAGTTCACAAATAGCAATGAGGCTGTCTCTAAATATTCTGCCAATTCTCTATGCTTTGCATATATAAAGGTAGTAAAGAAAGGAAAATAAAATTAGTCAAAACAGACAACTCAGAATATGAAACCTGTTTCCACATTCTTTACATAGGAAAACATGCCTTTATTGCTTTCCACATGAAGATATAGATGTACTTCCATTTGGAAGACAGCTTTTGAAAGCTTTGCAGAACTCAGCTGCAAAATATAGACTTTGAAATGAAAGTTGGTATAAATAACTGATTCTTTTATATATTGCATACTTCATGTATATAGTGCTGTGCATATTATAAGCATGCTAGTGGGGCATTCTATTTTCAGCACACTCAACTGTGACTTTGTTGCTCAAACAGCTAGTGGTTAATAATACAGAT
Organism: Chamaea fasciata; assembly: GCF_029207755.1. Taxonomy (NCBI): domain Eukaryota; kingdom Metazoa; phylum Chordata; class Aves; order Passeriformes; family Sylviidae; genus Chamaea; species Chamaea fasciata. Next base: position 661,447 of record NW_027094127.1, read on the forward strand.
TTTTGAGGGTTTGTATGTCACCAGATTGTTTCTGAAATTTGAAATGATCTAATGAAAAGATCTTCATTAACATATACTTTTGCCTATCATTTTGAAAACAGATCCATGCCCAAATCTAATATCTACAAGGCTTCTCTTTTATCTCCCTCCTCAAAAGTTCCATCATTCATTTAAAATAAAGTCATACCCTCCAATAGGAATTTTCTATTGTAGTTGATATTACACTCTGTATGAACTAATATACTATGGGATTAAAAAACACAAGGACTAGTATGCAGGAAAATTTTTTTCTTCTACTTCTATGCAAGAAATAAATTTAGTTGAATTTTTGTTCTTCTGAAGTTCTTTTCTTTCAAGAGGAAAATAAGGAACATACATTCCAGTATTTACACTCTCTTACATGTACTTTCCACATACAACTACCTTCTGAAAAAGTACATGTGAAGAGCTGCCCTTTTACTGAGTGAACTAAGGTCATCCACTCTGCCTTTGTCTGCTATTGAATAAATCACATCTTTCTTTTATGCAATGATGTGGAAGCTGCATCCCTTGATTTTGAAGGTATTTGCCACTGATCCTTTCTAATTTATCCTAGAAGATTGCTGAGCGGTAGTTTTCTAAACTCTAGTTTTCACTGCTGAAAAGGGACAAGACAAGCTTTCCTAGAAGTTGGGGAGAATTCTGGCAAAATTCTCCTGGCAGTCCAAGCTTCCTTCCAGCACATCTTTGTTGAAATGAATGAACAGGTTTGGAGGACATGGAAGAGGAAAGAGGGGAGGAAAAGGGACATTTCACAGTTTTTTGTCTGTCACAATGATCAGTTCTGCCTACTGAGATGAATATCCAAAAACAGTGGACCATAAAATAAATATAATAGCTCAAAACCATTTACAATCACCAACCAATTGTCTATTACGCATCTCTTTCAGTTCATGAGATCTACCTCAGAGTGGGGGGCTATTTCTAAATTCTAGGTCATATTTAACCATCAATTTCAGTCCACCAATTTCAAAGGGATGGAAGTAATACAAGGTAAAAGTTAGGAAACTGAAAGGAACAGCAAGCTAAAAGTTAAGAAAAGTCCCTGCACCATGTATTAAAAAGATGCTGTGAAGACAAGGTGGGGAAACTCCCTAAAAATGTGTGATTGTATTTCTCAGCGCTATAATCCCAGTTTTGGGAAACTGTTTCATGCTGCATTACAAATTCCAAACATGTATTTTGATATTTGGAAATTTGTTTATTGTGCTGTTTTTTTAAAAAGAGATTATTTTATTTTATTTTATTTTATTTTATTTTATTTTATTTTATTTTATTTTATTTTATTTTATTTTATTTTATTTTATTCTGTTTTTAAAGTGAAAGAATAATCTACCACCTCTGTTGAAAACTAATCAGAAAGGTGCTGGCTATAGACAACAAGCTTGATTCAAAAGAAAATATTCAAATGAATACTTTGAATATTTACAGACTGCTTTGAGTTTTATTACTCCAGTTGAAATGTAATCAAAGTATTTAGAATTAGTGGCTTCAAACATAAGTGTAAAATTGAGGAATTTTAAAGTTAAAACTAGAAAGTTACATATTCTGCAGTGCCTAGCACAGTCTGGGTGTGTCCTTATATGATTCAGAAAGATGTCATGTTCATGACTTGTACTAAATTGTCCTGCTCATGTGGTTTTAAACATGTTGAAGGGAGGGGTTACTATTTTTTGCTTACCAGCCTATCATTCCTCATGTGGTTTGTAAAGAAGTGCAGTCACTCTTGGAGCTAGTAATCCTGACTTTTGTTTGTGTTCCTCTCCCAGTCAAGACAACTGGCAGAGGGACTATTAAGGACAGCAGCCAGGCTGGGACATGTAAATTAGCTTCCTCCTGTTATCTCTGACACCCATTGGGTACAGGCTACACATCTGCCTACCATCAGCTTTAATTCAAGTTCATCATGCCCAGAGACAGCATCCTCCAGAATGGAGAAAAAACTGGCCTGCTGCCAGCACCCTTTGTTCCTTCCATCTGGGTAGAACAGGACTACCTAGGATTAGCCAACACTTAGGTTCTCTGAACTGATCAGTTCAGTCAAATTACTGTGCAAAGTAAATTGATCCTCCCAAACAAAAGGGTCTGCCAGTGGGGAGGTACCTGAGAAAGCAGCATGCCTGTGTAAACTGTTCTGTCCTTTGCCACAGTGTGGAGTGTGTCAGCACCATACGCTGCCACTATGTATTTATTAAGTGACAGATTAACTCAGCATTTGGGACCCTGTTTCCAGCTGTGAGGATGATTGATGGGCTGACTACTGCTTCAGTCTTGGAAGTTATTTCCTTCATTGAACAGAGCCAAGAAGACAGGAAATTGCCCCCTTTGGAAATGCTAATCTCACCACTCCTTCAAAGACCAACCATAGCAGTTTCTTCCAGGCAAAGTCTTAAAAGTGGTACATTACACATCAAATGCATACGAATTAGAAATTTCTTTTCAAGGCTCTATCATTTATTAAGGGTCTTCCTTTCCATATATTCATCATGCCCCACTTCACCCCTTAATTACAGTACAGTACTTTCTACTAATTGTGAGAAAGTCCATGGTAGGCAGGATCTGCATTAACTTCTGCACCCTCTGAGATGTAGTTCAGGGTCAGGTAGAAAGGAGGCAGATGGGCCCCAATTCTTAGGGACATGGCCTTCAAGGAACAAAGACATGTTCCTTTTGTTCCCACCGGCAATGTTTCTTAAGGGAATGCCCCATGAAAAGTACATTTCATTAGTGTATTGCTTTGGCAAATCTCATGTCCACAAGACCTTGCACCCACACTGGTAAGGGAGTCACGGTTTCCCTACTGCTGTTGAATAGGGTCTCACTACCAGCCATTTATCTCCTGGTAACTTCTAGTGGGAAGATATCAATAAATCTTAAAACGGACTCTCGGCCATGGATCAGAGAATTTGGCCTGTCCAAACTGCTCTATCTTGACTCAGACCACGATCATTTTTTTTTTTACCTTGTCTGATTCTTTACTTGTTGGGAAGTGAAATTCAGGTTTACCAAATTTCTGTAAAATGGTTTGTTCTACCTACCTTGATTTTTTTTTGCAACAGCTTCTAAAGCTCCTAACAAGTGACTACATTTTTATGAAACGAGGAACATTTTGGAATGCAGATAAAACCAATTTAAAGCTTCAGATACTTCCTTAATCACCCTTTTAATGCTTAAAAGATGAACGTGCCTATTTTGTTTTAACTTGAAGTAATAATTTCAGTGTATAGGAAATGATTTTGGGTTTTTTTTGGAGGGAAAAAGAACCTCTGGTTCTCTTTGTCTGTCCTGTGCAAAGAAGGTAGACCTTGTTTAAGTTAGGATAAAATATTCATTCAAAGATTTAATATTTTCCTTGGTTTTGTTGGAACTTAATTTCAATCAAGATTTTTCTGCCAGTACTAAGTGAAAAAGAATGAAACATCCTTATCTTTTAAAAGGAACATTAAAGGAAGCACCATCTCATTTCCCTTCATATTTCACTTTTTAAAATAATTACACCAGACATTAAAACCAAAGTTAAAACAGATGCTAGCACATATGTGTGTTGTCTGCAAGCAAGTTCCAGGTTTGGATTTGCTAAAAATAAAACTTTAATGAGCAGATATACTTGCCAAATTTGTGGTCACTCTAAGAGATTACACTCATTTGTACTTTAGAAATTCTCTGGTGTAAGACCAAGAACCCATTTCAGGACATCCTAGGAAAAACTTTCCACCTGGCATAACCTTCACCTTAAGATGCACCAGCAACACCATCAGATGAGACTCGCATGAACTCCAGAGACCACTCCAGTGATTTGGGCTGGCAGCCAATTTATTCTAACTTGTGCACCTGTCTACTAGAAAAAAAAGAATCCACACATCTTTCGTTTACACGCCCCTTCTAAAATGCCACATTGACAGGAATATTATCTACATTTTTATAGGTAAGATTAAATATTTGCATGTGACCTGTGGACATGGTGAGACCACAGCTAAACAGAGACCTGCCTCATCCCAGCAGCAGTCTTGGTCCAAGCCTTTGCTCTCGGTGTTTGTAGCAAAAACTATACCTGTCTTGTAACAGCTCACCTTGATTGTGTCTGGGCAGTGAATGTTTTTACAGGACATCTACCTGCTGAAACATCCCTTGCTGGGATTTCTAGAATAAAAGAGTTTGATTTCTTCTAATTTAATGCACAGTCATGGAAATAATTGGGAAAGGTAATGGAATTATTTCCCATTCCTCTGAACACTCTGCAGGGATTTTTTATCCAAACCAGATAATTGACTAAGTCAACATAGCATTAAACTTCTATTTTTAGCCCTCAAGTCCTTGTAAACATGATGTGGTGACAGGAACAGTTTTTCCAGCTGTGTTAATAATAAAAAATAACAGCAAAAAACCCTCCCAACAAATCAACACAATCTAAGAACCCCCAAATGAAAAAAAGGCATTTTGCTTGGCCTAGAGACTGAACAAAAATAGTCCCACACTTGAGAAGCAGGTACATAAAGATAGCTTACAAATGAGGTGGAGAAATGAGGAGTTCCTTTAATGTATTTATATATATCTGCTGTCTTGGTTTGGGGAGACAGGTATCTGCCAGGTAATAAAAAGAAAACAACTGGAGTTTCCTTTGGAATGGAGAGTGTAAACTACACCCTCCACCCCTTTTTTCTTCTTTTTCAATTATAAATTTACAATCAGAGACTCTTAGGCAAAGATTTGGGAAATAGGAATAGCAGTTCTTTACTAGAATGTATTACAAAGCAAACAAACACAAAAAACCCCTACCAAACAACTACAGCATTAGTAACAAACAAAAACAGTACTAAGAACCTTGAGGGCTTTGTTTCACAAAACCCAGGGCAGTTTGGTTTCGGTGTTCCTGCAGGATCCTCAGAGCACCAAGCTGAAAGAGTGGAAAAGTCCCGGGCTGGTAGCTGGGATGGCAGGGTGTCCCGGCAGGCAGGGGCAGGATGTCCCGGCAGCGCAGGGGGTGCAGGGTCACACTGCAGCAAGACGAGCAGCGCCGAAGGAGCTGAAGGCGAGGCAGAGCCGGCCCAGCTCCCGCGGGTGGCAGAGAAAACTCCGGATTCAGGCCGCACGGGTGATAGTAGATTTCCAGGACTGGATCCCTTTGGCCACAGTGAAACTCTTCCAGCCAGCAACAGCCTTTCTCTCTCTCCCCGAACGCCGAACGCCGGAAAAAGAACAGCCCGCAGCTGCCTCAAGCTCTGTCTTTTACCTGCCTTATCTCCCTCTTCCAACTTTGTCCACCTCTTTGTTTCAGTTAAGGACTCTCCAACTCTCCAGCACTTGGTCTCCTTGGTAACTTCTGGAGAAAAAATTCTTTAGAGAAAGAAGGAACAAACCTAACTCCCAACATCTGCACATGTATGTACAAATACATGTTTACATATGTGTATCTCTAAATTTGAGTATGTGTGCATTTATTCCATTTATATCCACAAATATATCTATATAGAAATAATGTGATGACTTAACATCTTGCCTGTGAGAGGGGAATAAATAGCAGAGCACTTTTTTCGAGCACTGATGCTTGACAATGCTGCATTACTTTGAATTGGGAACTGACAGACCCACACATCCCTGCAAGTGTCAATGTTATAATGAAGAAACGTGATTATGTTATCTGTGTCAGGTAGAGGTTTGGCCAATCACTCAACGCTCATCTTCTTTCATCACATATTAGCTTTGTTGTGTTTTAGGTGCTTTATTTTCAGCGGCAACACCATGTTGATCAAACTACAACTCTCATTCCATTTAGTGAGGAATAGAACATCCTTCTGTTCTCAATTTAGGCATCTTAAAAGCATTCTTGAAATACAAAATCCTCTGTCAGCTGGGCTGAACAGCATGATAATAATGTTATTTTTCTTTCTAACACAAGATCAAAGCTTCAGACAAGGTGGCATATATCTTGGATATTCAGCCTCTAAAATTCAGGTCCGTTGAACCCAGAGATCGCTTGTTGCTGATTTTAGAGTGTAAATTTGCTCGTGAAGGAAGCATCCAGTTCCATGGCAGTATTTAACCACTGTCCTAAGTTCATGTACCACTGAGTACTTTGCTAAAATGTGAGGGATTTTCCTCTGATGTACTGTCATTTGTTTTAGTACAGAAAATGAGCATGAAGCCAAGGCTCTGCAAGATCTGCAGAGAAAGCAGAAATACCGAAGAATTGTCAATCCAGCTCTCTTCAGCCTAGCTTTTAAATTTACAGGGAGGAATTAATATTTGCCTTCTTTCCACTCCTTACATTGTAACTGTTCTGCATAAATCTAGGAGAGGCTCTAACCTCAAGTTATTAGCAGTCACTGGGCAATTTACTCCTGCTTTCCTTCTCCCCTTCCCCAGCTCCATAAAAACATTGTATTTCCCTCTTACAGTGCCAAAGTGCCTAACCAATGCATAAGAAGGCTCTAAGCGTGGATTTGGCCTCCAAAATACTGTGTTGGTCTGGCCTGGGAGGACATGAAATGCCTCAACATTCACTGCAAGAACTTCTGCTCATGACCAATTGTCCGATAAGATATTAATGTCTCCTCACAAACTGCAAGAACTGCGGTCATTGAGTTGCTGTCTTCCAGAAGGGCTGCAGGCAGACCTGAATCTGGATTCCTTCTCTCATCTAAGAATTTCTCATCACCAGAGATGACAGAAGAATCACCTGAACCCTCTGTCTGAAGACTCGATGAGTACAGGAGAAAATCTTTGAGCAGCCATTGAAAGTGAGAGCTGTTTTAAATCCCCAAATCAGCCAAGCAGAAATAAAAGGAATCATGACAGAAGAGCTGGCCATGTTTCCCATGGCAAGATTCTGAACTGATGGAATGTAAAACTTTTCACTTGAATTAGTGCAAGAGCACTTGAGGGCAATAGTCTGGAGAAAGAAAGCATTTTTCATTGGAGTAACAGAAGGGAGAAGGGGCACTTCTCACCATGCTAACTGGAAAAGCAAACTCACTGATTTTCCTCACTGAACTGGTCAAGAGCTTTCTTTCCTGCTTTAGTTAATTTAAACATGACACTTTTGTGGCTCCACTGCATTGCACACAGATGGAATGCTTTTGTAAAGTGAAAAGAGAATTGTTTACTTGACAGCCTGATTAACCTCAGCTATCATGAAGAGACTGCTTACATTACGCTTAATGGAAGTTTCATTCCTTTTGTCCCTTCATCTTTTCCCTTTATCTGAGTTTTGTTAGAGTCTTAATACTCCTGTCATTTACAGGAATGTCCTGGGCACAGAAAAGCTGCCTCAGAAAAATAGCACATCACCTTTTCTTCCCTGCTGTGCAGCCCCCTATGAAAGCTCCTGGGACTCTTCAGGGGGTGCCTTAAAAATAGGAGAAAAAAGCAGGATGTGGACAGGAGGGAATGACAGAAGCCTGCATACATGTTAAGTGCTATTTATTAAAGTGAATCCCCAGTGAACACAGCCCCTATATACATGAAAGAACAGAGGATTAATGACAATCGCCTCAGCAATGACAGAAGCAACAAGTGGCCTTCCTCCACTGGCCTTGATATTACCTGTCAGACTCAGTGCAGCACACACACACACATACACTCACCGTATACGAAGCAGCCTTGCCCTGGACCTTGTGACTGAGGTGTGTGGGTGCAAATTATGTTGAACCTTGGATTTCATTATCCACAGGGCAAAGTGATAAGTCACAGAATCGCAGAATCCCTAGGTCAGAAGAGATCTTCGAGATCATTGAGTCCAACCCAGCCTTAACACCTCAACTAAAGCAAGGCACCAAGTGCCTCACCCAGTCTTTCTTTAAACACATCCAGGCATGGTGACTCCACCATCCTGCGCAGACCATACCAATACTTTATCACCCTTTGTGTAAAAAGCTTTTTTATACTATCCAGCCTATATTTCCCTTGGCACAGCTTGAGACTGTGTCCTTTTATGCTGCCTGTCAGTTGCTGCCTGTGTGTCAAGCCCCTGCATGTGCTTTCTTACTCTCAAGATGAGAGAAACTGAATTGGGGTAGGAAAAGGAGGCTGAGCTCCAGAAACGCTGCCCTGTGAGCTTGTCCATCTTTCTGCTGGTCATCACTTCAATGGATGGGCTGATGCACTCATCAAGAGCATTTCATGTGACCTGGCTGCAGGAGCAGGCTAAAAGTTGCTTTTACCACACTGTTGAAATAGACAATTTTGCACGTGGAGGTTAACAGTCCTTGGATGTTTTGGCCATGTTTATCCAAATGCCTGCTCATTAATTAATTCAGTGGGAAGATCTACAGTGAGCTATTGCCAGGTCTTCCATGGCCTCAGAAAAACGCTTCATGAAAAGCACCTCAATAAAGGGCACACTCTCTTTCTGTTGGAAGGTGTGCAGTTGTCTAGGAAATTGCTGTGATATATTGGTATTCATGCCCCCAAAAACGTGAGAGTCCTATTTTCATGCCTGTTCCTCTGCTGCATTTTTCCCTTTTCCCACTGAGTTTGTTCCAGCACTGTCTTGGGCACCAGCAGGTGCAAGAGCAGTTCACACCCTGAACATGAAACCTCCCGTCTCCTGCTACCCTTCCTTTGACAGCTGAGCAGGAAAGAGTGGTTACCCACAGATGGGAAATGAAGGTGTGTTGCCATCTCCCCCATCCTCTCAGATGGCAAGACATGGAAAGATGACCCATCCTAAGCTTTTGTGAGAACTTTGAGTTCCCCTTATGAGACACATGTTTCAGAACTAATGTAGAAACAATTTAAGCTAAAAGACCTAGGCAACTTCTGGAGAAATCTGGCATGAAAAGATTTTGACAATTTATTCTACCTTTGTGCTTTCTTTTGTTTTCAGCCCAAAGTTAAAGACATTACGAACAATTTCCCCTCACAGAATAGCTGAACATTTCCAGTTTCCTGTGACCCATCCCTTCTCTCATCACTATACCAATAAATGCCCCCACCGTTTGATTAGGTGTTTCCAGCCCTATGCTACCAGAAGTAGTGAGATTGAGAATAACTGGAGACTTTGAATTAAAAGATTAGTGGAAACAAATTGTAATGAAAGACATCAACAGAATTTTGAACCTTGATTTCATTTTACACATAGGAACTGGAATTGCTTTAGTGGAGGAAAGTATAATTTTTTTGGAGAGTTAAGACTTAGCAGTCCCCAGAGCAGGACAATAGGGGGCCACTGTGCCAAAGTGTCAGTCCAGCTCTTTAGGCCTGAAGACAGGAAAAAAAGTTTTAAAAATTCACAGTGACAACACAGACAAGCTTTTTTCATCTGTCTGTATAGAAGAAAGAATTACTACTTCAATTTCTATCTGAAACTTCAGGAACAGGCTTAATGGGACTCTGCACCAGAACTTGTCTCTCTGAAGAGGAATTTGCTGCCTCCAGGGTCAGGAATGCGGGAGAGGGTGGAGGAGTGTTCTGTAGTTGTCCTTGTGGACTTTCAAGGGTGAATCCAGGCTAGGAAGAGCATTAATTCGAAAGAAAAGTAATGGAAAAGTAGCTACAAAAATGAAGATAGATTTGCCTCTGAATCCTAATGTCTTTATCCTTGGGGATTTTGATTCCATTACAAATATTAGCAAAGATCAAGGGCATATTATTTCAGGGCAAGTCTGATTAGAAAGAAGTTAATTCAACAAAAGTGGAAATCAGCTAAAGAATTTAAAATTGATGTGAGAAATGCAATGGAATTTTCAGATCCTTTAGGAATCTTCTCACACTTGACTTGTTCCTTCAAGGAACCTCTTGTACCTTTTAAACCCAAACCAACTCTCTCCTCTTATCCTCCTGGATCCTCCTAGGACTTTCCTCTGCACATTTTGCCTTTGATACTCTTTCAGAATATCTTCTCCCCTTCCTACCATGCTTTTTTGGAGGCACAAAATGCTGCCTATTATCTACCTAGACCACCAAGAAAAGATGGAGAGCATTCTTCCCATTGCTTATTTTAGCGTCCCCTTCTGCCTTTCACGTTGTCTATTTTTACTGCCTCTGCCAGTAGGGAAGACTCGGACAGATGGCAAGTACTGGATTTTTAATGAGGAATGGATGTGTATGGCAAACCAAACCTCACCTCAGAGTCAGAGTGGCATCCAAGGAGATGTTCTTAAGAAAATCCTCCTCAATGAAAATTAAAGGAGGATGGTTTACCCATTTTCTAAAATTAAGGTGGTTTTTTACATCTATTCTTCTTCATTGGCTGTTGAACTGATGCATCTCAAGTGAGAAAAGAAACAAAAAAGACAATTTGGCCATGCAGATGGAGTCAACAATGGGAAAGAGAGACATGAGATGAGACTAGTTTCAAATTTCTTTCTTACCTACTTGTCCAAAGAGACAAAGCTCATGTTTTCACAGGTTAAGAGGCATGCCTGCACCTGTGCATCTGTGTATCTTCCTTCCTAATATTCTTTCAGTGACATTGCAGACTGCATTGTCTGAAGCTATTATATTTCTAGAAGGTTTATGAAAAAGCCTTCTGAAGTTCTACCAAGTCAAGTACAAAGTCAGGCACTTGAGCCAAGGCAATCCCAAGCACAAATTACAGGCTGTGAGGAGACTAGATTAAGAGCAGCCCAAGAAGAAGGACTTAGGAGTGTTGGTGGATGAGAAGCCCAACATGTGAGCTCCCAGATTAGAAAGCCTCTGTCGCTGGCGGCAGCCAAAGAAATGGGACCAAAGCAGGTTGAGGGAAGGCATTCTGTCCTTCTACTACCCTCGCATGAAACCCCACTGGGTCCGTTTCTGGGCCCTTCAGAATAAGAAGGACATCACCTTGTTGGATCACGTCCAGAGCAGGTCATAGGGCTTGGAGCAGCTCTCCTGTGAGGAACGGTTGTCAGGCGTTGTTCTGAATGGAGAAGAGAAGGCTCTGGAGAGATCTCAGAGTACCTTCCAGCAACTAAAAGTGCTATAAGAGAACTGGAGAGGGACTTTTGATGAAGGCCTGGAGTGATAGGATAAGGAAGAATGTTTTCAAACTGAAAGAGGCCAGGGCATTATTAGATGTTTGAAAGAAATTCCTCTCTGTGAAGGTGGTGAAGCACCGGCACAGGTTGCTCAGAAAAGCTGTGGATGCCCCATCCTGGAAGTGTTCAAGGCCAACTTGCATGAGGCTTTAGGGAATCCGGTCTAGTGGAAAGGGTCCCTGCCCATGGCATGTGGGTCACACGGGGAGATCTTTAGGGTGTCTTCCAACTCAGACTGTCCAATGATCCCGTGAAGCAAAATCTTACTATCTGCTTGCCTTGCCGTGACTCCGTTCCTAACTGGCCTCTGCTGAACCCCACTGGCCCCTTTGTCTAACTATGCACAGCAGCTTTTGCTGTCATGGTAAACAGATGGTTTGATGAGCAAGGTCCTGCAATCATATCTAGCAGAGCAGACTGCACACACTCTTCCTCCTCTTCCTCTGTAGTTAAAATCAAGAATATAAAGGCCATTTGTTGTTGCTCCGAATAAAAAGCTCCATAATACTGAAACCATTTAGAGGTTATTTTGGGTACACAAAGATTTTACCATTACGTTAAGAGTTTCTCTAATTGTGTTAGAAACAATATGAAGTTCCAATTGAAATATGAAATGATATCAGCTGTATAAAAACTGAAAGGAGTTACATCACAAGTCATGAGTTAGAAATCGAGCTGGTTGCAGAAATTTACAAACTCTAAAGGTACAACATGTGTAGAATGGAGGGCCCAAACCACCTTTCTGTCTACTGCCTGGAATTGGTTAATCAAAAAAGTTAATGTGAAACAAAGACATTTTCAAGAAAAGCTTGTAAGCTACAAGCAAAAAACAATTGCAAATCATATATTTAATTTAATCTTGACATTTGCAGTTAAGAGTGAATGACTTATTATGTGGTGATGGTTATGTGGTAATGCTCCTCACTCACTGAAAGCTGTATCTCCATCTCCTCCTTGCTGTTTTTGTAATCTCTTTTGAAACCTCTCTGGAAATCCTCCACCATCTTCCACACGAAGGTGAGGAGGGCATTGTTGTAGGGGTTCTTGGCAATCTGCAGGTTCCAGAACACCAGGCTGCTCAAGTTGTTGGTGTATAGCTTCATCAGGACCCCTGGGGTGAGGGAGTTCCGCAGATTCAAGCCGTTCTCCAGGAAGAGCCAGACAAATTTGGGCCTGTCTTTCACCAGGGCTGTGAATGTCACATCCTGAAGGTCAGCAGCCTAGGAAGAACTGGAAAAGCAAATGTGAGGGATCACATGTGAGACATGTAAATTTCATCTATGGCCTGATACACAATCACTGTCACACTTTCATCAGAATCAGGCCGGGGGCTTTTTCTGTGCACAATTGCCTTGGCTAGATGGCCCAGAGCATTTCTGGCATGGGCAGATCACCTTTCTAACCAGTGATGATAGAATGGATGGATCATCAGCGAATGATGGAGCTGGCTCTATGGATTATCCTGACTGAATGAGTTGGAAAGGACCCACAAGGATCATGGAGTCCAGCCCCCGGCCCTGCACAGACACCCCAACAATGCCACCCTGTGCATCCCTGAGAGTGTTTCTCAAATGCTCCTTGAGCTGTGGCAGCCTTGGGGCTGTGCCCATTCCCTGGGGAGCCTGGGCAGCGCCCTGTACCCTCTGGGAGAAGAACCTTTCCCTGGTCTCCAGCCTGAGCCTCCCCTGGCACAGCTCCAGCCATTCCCTGGGGTCCTGTCCCTGTAACAGTAGAGATGGGAGCTGCCCCTTGTGAGGAAGCAGCAGCTGCCAAGGAGGTCTGACCTCCTCTTCTCCAGGCTGAACAGAATGTGACGGTCAGTGCGGGAGCAATAGACACTCTCTTGACACAGAGGCCCAGGTGCTGAGACAGTGGCTCCTGCTGGGATGTGTCCCTCCCCACAGCTCCCAGCACTCCCTCAGAAGGGGGCTGCACCTGCCAGTTTCGGTCATTGGTGAAGATCTCGTCGCTGGCCAGGTCCAGCTGGTTCCACTCCAGCAGCAGTTTCAGCTGCCCGTTCCAGTTCTCCCTGTCGTGCTCCTTGGTGCTGAAAGCTGCAGGCGAGGAACAATCTCTGGGTAACAACCAGGCACATTTATCATTGCTGCTTCTCACACTGCCAGGACAAGACTTCTTCCAAGTGGCTTTTTCCCCAGACTCATGCACATCTTCCTGACTGGGGGCTGGAGGCTGCTGGAGGCTCAGGGATGTGTTTATGGTCCAGGAGCACTTCCTAACCAAGATCAGCACAAGGCTTTCTTCAGGCTGCTCAGAGTCCTGCACCCTCTACACCAGGGAGATTCTGCAGGATTCCCAAGTGGGGCCCAACCAGCATCCCCAAGACTCTCCAAAATGCCTTCCCAGTTACCTGGTTTGGATCTTTCCCACGCTCAGAGATCCCATACTGCTGTTGTAGCCTGCCCACACCCCTTCAGCAGAAGAAGACAGGCTCCAAATTAAGGCAGGAGCTTAGCTCTAGAGAGATGGCACTGCTCTAAGGAAACCTCCTCTAGGGAATAAATAGCCATCCCATTTCCATTTATTATTAAATTCCCAAACAAACCCAGAAAAACAATTATTTGCCTTGGTACAGAGCAAAGGAAATGGCATTGCCCACAATTGCATCTCCAGCTTCTATTCTGATCACTGTCAGTAAATGAAGGCTTTCAAGGACGTCTTTGATCTACAAAAAAAGAGAAAAATTCCCTTTCAAAGCTTTCAAGGCTGTTTAGTAGCAGATCTTCTAGATCCTTTAACAAAGAAATTTACCACCGCATCGTAGCAAAGCTGCTTCTCATCAGTCCTGGGTTTTAACAAATTTAAACAAGCCTAAATGGAAGTAGATAATGAGTTGGATTTTAAAGTCACCAAAGGACAACATTAATTATCCTCTGAACATACAGCAAAGAAATGTGATTCCCCGATGCAGAACATCTTGAACACCAAGATATCATCTCAGTAATTAGAAGCAGCAAGAAATTTCCATTAATGTCATCCTCTGAGTGTCACTTTGCAAAGCAGAAGACCACACAGAGGTAAAACAAAGGCCTTGCTTTGGTTTCAAACATTTTCCTAGGAAGGCATGAGAAGAACCCAATTCTCTTAAGGAATCAAAGCTCTCCAGGAATGAAAGTCCACTCAGTGCTACAAAAGTAGCCCAAACAAATGAGTAGATTGCAAAAGGGCTAATCCTCCCCCTGCTCCAGATATCAAAGTGGCCAAGAAAGTAGAGCTCTCCCCTCTTCTTCTCTGCAGAAGCAGGATGACTAAGAGAAAAAGTCCCAGCTATTCCTTCAGTCCTCCATCACCAAAGCTGTGCCATAGCACAGGTGCTGCCTTCAAAGTGACCCCAGTTCCAGCCTAGACCTCTCACCTTCCAGACAACTCCTTCCCCAACACGCCCAGCAGCACCAACCCCAGCTCAACACCCTGCCAAGACCCGCAGCTGTCCCCATGCCTGCGCAGAGCTTTCCCACCCCCTGGTTCCCTGCACGTGCCGTGGCATGGCACTCAGGAGGATGTGCTCCAAGGCCTTCCCCGCTAGCAAGCTCAGGCTGCCAGGCCTACGGTTCCTGGATCATCCTTCCCACCCACCCTTCCCGTGCACCGCTGGTCCATTTGCGCTCAGCTCCGACTTGGCCGCTTCAGCAGGACTGCTGCTAAAGGATGGAGAGCAGCCCGGCAAGCTCCTTCTCCAGCTCCCTCTTTACTCTCGGGGCAGGTAGAACATGCCACAGGAAAGCAAGCAGTGCCAAAAGACTTGGGCCAGCATCAGGCACATTGAGGAATGAAACAAGGCCTTTGTTCGATGGAAGGAAGCACAAGCAATTGACAGAAGTGAAGAGGACTTAGCACAGATATCCAGAAGTCCTTAGCACCAGGTAACATCAGAAAAACCTGGAAGCCTAACTTGACATGAGAGTGACTTGACAAAAAGCTTGAGACATAGCCTTCGGGAAGACCTAAGGGCGGCTACAGAATCAGCCCTGTGCAGGGGAAGGCATGAGGAAGATGAGCTGCTTTGGTGCGCTGAGACGACTCCTGGCCAGCAGGTGGACATTAACTTCAGGTCTAGGATTCTGACGCAATGTGTTTCCTTCTAAGCCCCTGCCTATGGAATCACCTCAGCAGTCTAAAGACGGAAGGGATTTTTGATAGAATTCCTACAGAAACCCACTGAAATTTGGACGTGGCGAAGAAGCCTTGTGCTGGGGTGTAGAGCCCTAACCTCCTGCCAATAAAAGAGCTCTTGGTGGACAATGCATTTGTCTGCTGATTTCATTGAATTCTAGAGACCTCTCAGGACTGCTGTATCCTGAGGGAAGGCCCTTGGCCTTGAGCTGCAGGCACCCGCGCAAGCTTCAGATCAGCTCCCTCAGCTTCCAGGACCTCTCTTGGCCGGCATCCTGACGGGGAGGCAGGACCGCTGCAAGGCACTGCTGGGACCCAGCAGGACAGGACCGGCTGTCTCGTGTCCACGTAGCAGCCCCTGACACAGCCAGGGTCATCCCGAAAGCAGACAAGGCTCACGTGTCAGCGCAGAGGGGCAAGGAGCGCTGGGCTCCTCTCAGGGTGTCTCAGCTGGGCCTGCTCCACAAGACGCCCCCATTTGAAGGCCTGCTAATGCCCAGCTGCCAGAAATGCCTGCCTTGTTCTCTCCAAGATGCAGAGGAAGAGGCAGGGAGCAGGGCGCCTTGGGAGGCAAAGCTTCCAAGCCTTTCCTGAGGCCATGCACACACCAAGAGCAGCCAAGACTCTCCCTGCTGCCTGGCCCACACAGCCCAGCTCGGTGCTGGCCCTCTGGGCCGCAGCAGCCTCCAGCAAGCAAGAGGCAAATGCATATTGCCAAGAGTTGAAGCACAGCAGACAGGTAAGACGTGAGACGTGTGCTGGAAGGCCTTTGAATTCACAGCTCTCCAAGACAGCTTTGGGGCTGGCAGCTGGACAGAGATGCTCCTGCTCACACCTTGTCACAATCCGCTTACACAAGCCGGGTTCGTTTTAGGGGTCTCAGAGCGCAAAAGACACTGTGGGGGACAAACTCAGTTTACTCAATCACAAATGCACCTTTATTTAGTGCCAACAAATGCGATAGTGGGGAGAGAAAATAGTAAGAAAGACAGAAAGGAGGGGAAGGGGATTATAGCTTCCAACATGGAGGTTCGAGTCCTCGAGGCTTTTGAAGATGCCTATAGACGTGATCTTCTCCAGTGGGGATATCTCAAAAGTGAGCGAGGGTCTCCAGGGTTTTTATAGTCCTCTCCGAAGCAACAGGCAGTTGGCCAAACAGGTGGGGGAAATCATTGCAGTGTGTTCACTTAGAGAACTCAGAACAAGTCGGTCATCAGCAGGTACAGTGTCAACCAGTACAAGTCAGCAGGCGCAGTCACTTCACCGTGACTTGCCCATTGTTTCTGCTCAGGTTCTGATGTTCTGATATGGATGCTGGGTTTTTCCATCGAACACACCTGCAGGCAGCACTTGGCCGACATCCCACCTCAGCCAGGCCAGAACTTCAATGTTGAGATTTTAAAGTCCCTTTTAGGGGTTTCAGTCTCTGTCCGTGACGATGGTCGTGAGGCAGATGAGGGAACTTCAGGCCATCTCGTACACCACCCCGTGACTCACAATTGTCGTCAAGAGAGCTCCTTCAGCAGGGTTCCGTAGTCTTGCAAAGTCTTCAGGACTCATCCATGTTAGTAGCATATCCTGGAAAAAACAGAGACAGTAGAGAGCGTTTATGAAAGAGAGAGAGAGTGAGAGAGAGAGAGAGAGAGAGAGAGAGAGAGAGAGAGAGTAAGAGAGAGAGAGAGAGAGAGGAGAAATAGGAAAAGGAAATAGAAACAAAACAAATCAATCAATATTGATTAAAACAATTTCATCAAAATAATCAAAACAAATCATCAAATTCCTTAAAGTTATAACAATTTTCAAACAAAAGCTTAATTTTGATTACAATATAACATAATTAAAACAAACAACAATAATCAAAACAAGCAACCAACTAGTTCAAATTAAGCTGCTGTTGGAGGTCTAATTTTCACTCTTAGGGTAGTACGTCTTGTGTCAATAACTTTGGGAGTGTCTCTTGCAAAAGGGGTATTGATTAAACTGTGCGCTTCCATTATAGATGCCAAGTGGGTTAACTTCTTCATCATTTTCCAATTTAGGATGTATAAAATGATTGCTAAGACAAAACCAATCAAAACCAAAACCGAAAGAACAACAGGGGGGTGACATACTCTGTTCAGGATACCTGTGGCAGCAGGTGACCACCCAAAAAGGATATCCCACCACCTGTATTCAGCATCTTTTTTGACCCTTTCTAAAACACAATGTATTTCTTTCACATCATGATGGACTGTCACCAAAGTGTTCTGTCCATTTTTCTTGACCTTTTCCAAAATTCCTACTAAGTCTTCGTGAAGCAACAATTGCTTAATTAAAGTCAGATTCATTCCAATGGGGGCAGATGTTATCCGGTGAAACAGGGTAAAATGTGATTGTAAAATGTGATAGCATGTAACTGGGGCTGAGCAAGAAAAGTCACATCCTGTAATTGGGGTAAAATTGCAGACACAAAAATTTGAGTGATTTTTAAGATTCACTCCTATTTCTTCTACAAACACTACATCACAAGCAGTCCTTACACAAGCACGTCCATTGCCTATATACACAAGCACTCTTTCAGGACTTTCGTTAGGGTGTACTTCAAAATGACAAATAGTTTGCTCTGTGTCCAAACAAATGTCTTGAGCTATGATTGCATTACTCTCACAGATGAACCCTTGTTTTTCACAGACAATATATGACTCTAAATTAACAGTTTGCCATTTCTCACCATTTTGATAGGCCTATTCCCTATGCTCGGAAAGATAGGGGACAGCTCTATCATGATTCAGTCCTAATGCAATGATGGGGAATATCGAGTGCAAAAAGGCATTACATATGGTTAACACAAAAGCTGTGACTGTTGGTATTGGGGTTACAAGTAAAGTTCACCAACTTCCACCAGGATTGGAATTCCTTTTCAAAATCATTTGCATTGTCCCAAATTATTTTCTGAATTTCAGTAGGAAAAGTGCCTTCTTTTCCTTCCCTTATGATTGAGGCAACAACTGTCTGCATCCAAAGCTGTGTCTGGGTGCAGCTAAGAGCCAAAGAAACATTGTTTTGTGTAGCACCAAGTGCATCGATTAACATTTTGTGATCATTCACATTCACCTTTTCCCAATTTGATAATGTGTTTGATAGCAACCACTGATGTGTCCCCAAAACCAATAAGGACAACTGCAATGGTTGTTGTAATTCGGTCAAATCCCTAGTTGTAGAAGCCAATTTGTTCATTAATACCTCTAAATCAATACTGTTCAAAATTCCCAATTTAAGATATTTATCATGGTTTATATGGCCTTCATGTCCCTCGGAGTTCTCCTGTAAAAAGTAAGCACAAGAGAATCTGCCATCAGAAGGCAGAAAGTTAGAATAATGGAAATTCTCCAATGTGCATTTATTCAATACTCTTTCCCTAGAGCACCAAAGGTTACCCATGTGTATTTATTCAGAGGGGTTTTTAGCACTAGTGGTACCTCTCCCTCCGTGGGGAGGTCCACCAAAACAGGTTGTCCAGGGTAACGTGCTGGATTCTTGGAATCACTTGGTCCCCGTAGTGAGGGAACTATGCTTGGAGCTGTTGGGCCAAAAGGAAAAGCATCAGTAAACCAAGGATTTGCTGACTGTTCGGGGGAAAAGGGAGGGGCTATAACTGAGGCAGGTTTGTCTTGGATGCTATCCAAGTTTTCTGCTTCTTGTACTGCCAGTTTTTCCACAGCTCCTTCAGTTATTGAGAAGATGTTACAATAATGTTCAATCTGAGCATACCACTTTCTTACTGAGGCTGTCTGGGCCACCCCATCAGGTGGGGGAGTCCCAGTAGTGACTGACTTAAAAACTTGGAAAGGTCTTCTCCAAACAATTGGTTGTTGTGGTACAATCTTCTCTACTTCTGTCAGAGCTAGGCTAACCACAAACAAGCCTTTTTCCCAGGTAGTATACCTCTTTTCAGCATCTCTGAAACCACGGGAATAAAAACCAACAGGCCATGTCGGACCCTCAGGACCCCACTGCCATATGTGTACTGACAACCCTGAGGAAGCAAATCCCCATTCTACCTGAAAAGGATCTGTTGGGTGGATAGGGCCTAGGGCCTGATGAGCTGTGGCTCCAAAAATCAACAACTGTGATGCCTTTTCCTGAGAAGGGCTCCAGTCCCATTTTACTCCCTTTCTCAACAAATCATAAAGAGGTCTGGCAATTATGGAAAAATCTGGAATGTGTTTTCCCCAAAACACTAATAATCCCAAGGCATGCTGTAGATCTTTCCTGGACTCAGGCACTTTAATTTGATCTGAGGAGGTTAGGGTGTCAGGTGGGATACATGTCAGACCTCCTTTCCACCGGATACCCTGAAATTTTACTTCTTGAAAAGGCTTTTGTAGTCTCTCTAAGGGGACCTGCAAACCAAGGCTTTCTAAGTGGGAAGTTATTTTCTGTTGAACACCCCCACTTGCTGTGTTTTATTGTTAAAACTTGTGCTAGGGAGTGCTGTGGCTTGTTGCCCAAGGCTTGTGGAAGAGGAGGTGCGCTGGGTTGTCGGTTGGATGATTCCGACACAATAGGTTTGGGACAGGGCCAATTAGAAATTATTTTCGCCAATTTATCATACGGCTATTTATCCATTACTCTCGTGGAACTCCCCTTTTCAGCCCTAGCAACCACAGCTGCTGCCGGTTGCAAATTTGTTTTCCCTTTTCTGGGTTTTCATTAGGAGAAGCAATGTGCCTGACTCCTCTGGGTTTTTCTTGTTTGTCCTCTGAGTACTTCACTGGTCCATATTTTCTACTGTAACTTATTAACTCTTCTGCTACCTCACTCCATGTCCCAACTTTATGACTGCTGTTACATTGTGATCTAGGAGTTGTGAAAGGTGAGAAGTCAGTGGAACCAGTTTGATCTCTTGTATGTCCAAGAAATCTTTCAAGTCTATCTACCGGAGAGATAGATGCTATTGTTTTCTGAAGAATTGCTGTTGGTTTAAGAGACTCTGGCAAACCTCCAATTAGGGGGGGTCATAATCTCAGGTTTTACAGGCTGTTGCAATGGTGACTCATAGCCAGGGATTAATTTCCATTCATGTATCATTTGCAAGCACGCCGCTTGGTGTATGTTTTCTAGGAGTTGGTCTGAGGTGCCAACTATTGCCAGAGGGTCGCCCCTCTCAAGGGGGTTTAACCCCCCTGCCCAGTAAGCTGCACGCTGTGTCAGGGACCATGGAGCAGGCGTATTTCCTGTTGTTAAGAAAACTCCATGTCCCCAATAGCCACTTGCTTCTTGTTCACTTCATTTAATTTGGTCACCCACAGTGAGTGAGACTCTAAAAACATACTCCGTCTCTGATTCACTAGGGAGGCGGGAGTATTCTTTCTTTAATTGAGCTAATTCAGTGGCTGTGTATGGTATTTCTTTGGTGGTTATGTGGGGATCATGATCCTCTTCATTTATATAATTATATTCTGTTTTAATGAGAGGTCTCAAGTTGGAGCAACAGTGTTCCCCACAATTTTGCATGTGTACTAATTCTTTCTGAGGATATATTTGTTTAAGGCTGTACGTCTCCTTTCCTTCTATTTCTGTGGGTGAATCTGCAGATTTTAAGTTTTTACTTCGCCCTTCTGCAAGGGAAATCTGCAGCAAATAATTCTGATTTCTTTCCTGTTCTAATTGTTCTTTCAAAGCTTCTACCATATTTAGCAGGGATTCTATTACTGTTTTTTCTTCACTTACCCGTTCAAAACGGGTTTCTATGGCTGCCGAAAGGCAGGCCCCCAAAACTGAGCAAAGAATGCTTTTATTTCTGCCCAGTTTGTATCTAGCATCATGTTGCAAAGAATATATTCTATCTACAATGTTTTCAAAGTTAAACCAATTATTCTGTGCCCACCTTTCTCCGTCTAGAGAAAGTCTAGCACCATGTTTTGCTAACAAGGCATAAAATGCATACTTATCTTTTTCATTCATTTTGTGAAGGGACCAAAACCACTCTCAGGGAGGTACTCTTCAAGTTACACCAAAGGCACAGCTAAAACGGTGTTTCCCTTCACTTCCCTGGAATGGGCGAGGAGACCAAAACTGCCTGGGAGGTTCACCTTAGTTACAAATAGTTGTCTCCTCAACTACACCAAGCAGCCCAAAACACAAAAATTAACTGCAGTCCCATCTTTTGCACAATGAGATCTTTCTGAGAAATCCTGATGACAGGGAGTGCTATTCGCCTGGGTGTATACAGTTTGCGGGAATTTTCCCTCGCCCCCCTTGCTTTCTAACAGCGCTCACCGAAGTGGCGTGCTAGGTGCTGCTGAGACGAGGGTCCTTCCCCTTTTACAAACGATATAAAACCCGCAACCCCTCTGTCCATCAAGACCCTGTCCGTGACACCAATTTAATGTCACGATCCGCTCACAGAAGCGGCGTTTGTGATGGTCCGTTTTAGGGATCCCAGAGCGCAAAAGACACTGTGGGGGACAAACTCAGTTTACTCAATCACAAATGCACCTTTATTTAGTGCCAACAAAGGCAATAATGGGGAGAGAAAAGAGAACAGTAAGAAAGACAGAAAAAGAGGGGAAAGGGATTATAGCTAGGATTAACGTGGAGGGTCAAGTCTTCGAGGCTTTTGAAGATGCCTATAGACGCGAGTGTCTCCAGTGGGGTGATCACAAAGTCTGTGGTTAACTCAGGGCTCCTTAGAGTCCTCTCCGAAGCGACAGGCAGTTGGCCAAACAGGTGGGGGAAATCATTGCAGCGTGTTCATTAAGAGAACTCAGAACAAGTCGGCCGTCAGCAGGTACAGTGACAACCAGTACAAGTCAGCAGGCGCAGTCACTTCACCTTGACTTGCCCAGTGTTTCTGCTCAGGTTCTGATGTTCCCATATGGATGCTGGGTTTTTCCATCGAACACACCTGCAGGCAGCACTTGGCCAACATCCCACCTCAGCCAGGCCAGAACTCCTGTGTTGAGATTTTAAAGTTCCTTTTAGGGGTTTCAATCTCTGTCCTTGAGGATAGTCGTTAGGCAGATGAGGGATCTTCAGACCGTCTCTAACACAGAGATGTCGCAGCACAGCTGGTCTGTAGCTGGACAAAATAAATCTGGTCATAAATCCAATTGGGCTAACCTGGCTTGTTCTAGAAACAAATCCCTAGGTCAACAATTGAACTCAAGCAGAGACCTCAGACAACCCCATCCGAGCCCTGGATGCAAACACATCACTGGCCAGAGAGCTGGGCAGTGCAGAGATCCCAACTAATCAGCTATCCAAGCCTGGGAAATTCAAAGCCCCTCTAAAAAGAAGCTGTGAACAATAAAAGGAGCTGTTTGCTGACAACCTTTGGTGCGTGCTGTGTCATGTGCCTGTCTCCAACCCACGACCCTCACGTAACAGGAGAATTCTGTAAAACGCTAATTGCAGTGGGTTTAGGATGAGGTCAGGCTCAGTGGGAATGCCCAGGTTTGGGAATACAGCTAGAGAGCCAAGCTGGGAGCACTGCTTGGAATTGGCTGGTGTGAGCAGCAGGAATGTTGCTGGCTGGAACATTTTGAAGAGCTGGAGAAAAGAAGCGTTTTGTGGAAGGCCACCAGCTGCCCTTTGCCAGCAGCAGAAGGTGTGAAGGTCCTCTTTGAGGGCCGTCTCTGCACAAGGACAGCCTGGCCTTCTCCAGTACCCAACCATCTTTCAGGCTTTAGGGCTCGCCTTGTCCCTCACTCTGGAGAAGCAGCTTGCTCTTGGAACTCACATATGCACAGTTTCTGGCTGGATTACTTTGTCTTACCACAGACAGCCCTGGAGACAACACTGCATTGAGGCTCAATCCGCAATAAAAGGGGATTTTGTTCCAGCTTTTCCCTCGCACCAGTGAGCAGCAAGCACACCTGGGCCTCCTTCAGGTCTCTGTGTGGGCTGGTAGTCAGCTTCTGTTGGCAATTTAAAGCTTTTCCTCTACTTTTGGCAGCAAAGAATGAAGCATACCCAGGTGCACCCAACCCCAAGTTTCACTCTAAAAAATGACAAATTTCATTCTCCTCTATTCAAGCCGTCAAGAAAACAAACTTTCTTGAGTGAGCTGGGCACAGTGTCCTCCAAGACCATTCACGAGTAGGACATGTTCCAGGGGAAGACTGGCAAACCCAGAGTTTACCCATGCTTAGGAAACCTTTGCAAAACCTTCCCACCTCTAGTGGTGTTGCAGCCTCCTGAGCTCCTGGAGGCCCCAGTCCCCTCAGGCACAGTTTGGACAGGAGGGGGACGGTTCAGTTTCTGAGACGTGGAGACAGGAGGAGGAACAGGCTGCAAACACTGGTACAAGGGCAGGGCTGCTTCCATTTATGGTGCCATGTGGCAGCACAGAACCTTTGATTGAATGTGTGGGAGGTGCTGAAGGGCAAAAATTCTCAGTGATAAGGACATCTTCACTTATCATAGCAAGGGAAGTGAAAGTGCAATCTATCTTTCATGGAAGCTGTTCAGTTTTTAACAAATTATTTTTGCTGAGGACATGCCTAGGCAATGGTGATTTTAGAGCATTTTGTGACTCTCATAGTTATCCTCACACCGGTTTTGCCACATTTTCTCTCTTTTCTTTCCTGGTGAAGGATTTCTCCTGCCCAGCTGGCTTCTGGTTGGAGTTCTACACTCTGGAGTCCCCGAGTTTTCTCAGCAGCCTTTGCAGCGAGTCCTCAGCCAACGTGTGGCTCTGCTGCCATCCCAAATCTGTGCCTGCCTTGCCCAGCCAGGGCGCAAGTGGGGCATGTGCTGGGCATGGCTGGAGAATTGCAGGGACAAAGTCCTCCAGTGTTGTGATGTTCCGCCTGGTTGGCTCAAACCTTGTCACTCCACATTGAACCCTGCCCCTATTGCTTTGGTATTGGCTCCTGCCCCCAAAACTCCTCCCTTGGCCCTTCCCCTTCCAAGCTACTGCAAAGGCACTGTGAGGGGTTCTGCTTCCTGCTCGGGGTTAGAGTTGGAGTTTGCCTCAGGAAACGATCCTCAGAGGGGCACAGCTCCCGGGCCCTGCGGGCAGAGCTGCCTTGCCCAAGGACAGCCGCTGTGGCGGCCGGGGCAGCTGCACGGCCCAGGGCCAAAGCCCCGCGGCACCCTCAGTCCAGCCCACCTGACCGGCCCTGCGGCCTCACCCGGGCTCGGGGCTAGCAGCAGCAGCTCCCTGCTCACTGCTGGAGCTGGTGGCCTTCAGCTTCTCCCCGCTGCCTCCTGTCAGTCCCTGCCTGTCCTCAAGGTCGGCAGGGCAGCCGTGGCCAAAGTGGAGCCTCTGGAATTGGTTCCACGGCCTGGCAGAGCTGCCCCCTCAGCCCCCTGTGTCTCCCCGTCCTTCAGCAGCTCCTCAGGGGACAGCGCCGGGGGCCACCGGCAGCTCCCAATGCTCCAGGGACACCCGGGGCTGGAACTGCTGCTCCGCCCAGCCCGGCCGCCAGCTGGGGCTGGGCACAGCAACAGGGGGCACAGGGGGCACAGGGGGAAAAACAAGAGCTGAAACAGGCAGCCGAGGAGGGAAAGAGGTAAAAATGCAGCCTAGGCCTACACAGACATCAGTCTCTCGGTCTGTATCAATTCACAGACCATCACAGAGCGTTTGCTTTGTGATGTCAGGGCACGGTTGCCACGTGGTCGTGGTGACATCCGAGGTTGTCTTGGTGCACGGAAGGCCTCAGGGGTGTCAGAGCAGCTCTTGAGCTTGCTCAGCACAGGAGCTTTTGTCCTGCGCTTGAGTCTTTTGTCAGTGGGCAGCTGAACACGGAGAGTAGCCTTGCTGTTCTTTAGTGTTAGAGTTTGCAAACTTGCACAGCAGCTGCCACAATGATTGGGCAGCTTGCAGCTGTAGTTTTCTCTGTTTATGGAGTCGGATATTCCTGCTATTTCCTGACACAGCTGGCACGTAAGTAGAGGTTTTCCCTGGGTGTCACCTAACCTGGCTTTTGTATGTCTTCCTGCTCTTTCTTAGTGACTGAGTTGATTTGGAAACAGAAAGGCCATTTGGATGCCGCTTGGGTGAAGCGCTGTCAACACGTTCAGCTCAAAAGGGGGTGTCTGTAGCCAGGGCTGTGCGGGCAGCATTTGCAAGGGAGCCTGCAGGGGTTGTGTTCCCTCCATGAGAGAGTGTGTGGCAGCAGAGTCTGTCATTTCCTCCCTTTGCTGGGTCAAGCGGGACAACTTTGAAAATGTGGACTGGGAGGCCTTCTTGGAAGGTGCTGTAAAAATGCTCTGGTTGTCTCCAGCGTTCTCAAAAAATCTGGTTTATTTTCCCTTGCCCACTGCAGGTCACCTGAGCCGAGTGTTCAGAGGTTCTGATCCTGAGGTGAGTAAGAAAGGAACATTTGATTTTCCTGGCGTTTAAGAATTGTGCAGCAAGCTGCCAGCTTGGCCTGTGGCAGTAGAGTGCAGAGGACCAGATGAGCAGGCTGCAAGAAAATCCATTTCCATGTCTGCAGCAGCAAGAGCAAAGGCGTCACTGGCTATTTCCTAATTTTCCATTTCCTCATTTTCCATTGCAGAGCTTTAAAAGAGCTAAAAGCCCAGTTTTGCAGGGAGAAAGTTGCCCCCACAGAGTAGCCAAGGGGGGAAAATCTGATTCAGAGCAATTGGCAGCACAGTTGAATCAGCCTATTTGAATTTAGTCTGAGTGACTTAGAATCCCATTGCTCTTAAGGTCGATGATTTGTGCTTAGTACAGCCGGTTTGAGGGCTGAAGAGAAGGAAGCTTATAAATGAGCCTGTATCTCACCGTCCTCTCTGTCCACAGATCACAGAAGCAAGAGCAGACTCTCCTCTGGCTCCCTCTTCTCCTGCAGAAGAGGCCAACGAGGAGCCAAATGACCACAGGCCTCCAGCAGCGGTCACACCACAGCTGGAACTTTCCCAGACAGTAAGTGCCACTTCTGGAGGGTGCTGTCTTTAGTGCAAGGCAGAGGTGCAAGTTTCTGCCCAGCCAGCTCTCGCTGCTGCTGGCTGAGGGTGCTGAGTGCTGCAGTGCTGCCAGGACCTAGGGTCTCCCCCCAGCCAGTGACAGCTGGGCAATGGGCTTTGATCTGCCACGTTGAGTCACCAAAGGGCTGGTGCTCCGCATGAGCATCTGGCTCAGCGAAGCTCTATGCCTTGGCTTCTGCAGAGCTATAGCCCAAGGGCGCACGGGCTCCTTCTGGAAGTCAAGAGATTTTGTTTGTTTGTTTTCCTACTTGGGACACCTGTGTTTGGCTTCTGGAAAGTTTCTGTAGTTTTCTCGAGTCGTTCATCACTTCTACAGAGTCTTTTGGGCACTCCAGTTGTGCCCAGCCTTGTCACGTGCAGAGATTGGCACTGGGAAAAGAGGTTGGCAGTGGAAGCAGAGGTGGGCAGGGACACAGAAAGAAGTGGCTGAGCGAATGTGATTTTGATGCTGAAAGAGGAAAAAGCTGAGCCTGATGGCAGCTCCCTGTCACTTGCTCTGCGTTTGTGTGTGCAGAATCTCAAGGCAGAGCCACAAGCAGAGCTGCCTGAAGCTCAGAGTGACATCAAGGCAGTGAAGAGGAGGAACACAGAAGACATGATGGAGATTCATCCTCAAGAGGAGATGCATCTCCATCAGCAGAGGGGACATCAACAACCTCAGGTGAGTGAGAGAGGTGAAGCTACTCCAATGAGGAAACATCCTCTCTCACTTTATCTTCAGAATGACAAGGAACAGCTGCAAGCAGGGCTGCAGGAAATGGAGGCTAGGATCAAGGCAAAAGAGAAGAGGATGGAGCAAGAAATGGAAACAATGAGAGACATACTCAATGCCTTCCATCAAAGTCTTCAAAAGCAAGTGAGTGAAACAGCAATAACTGCCACAGTCACCAAGCTGGTGCTTTCTGCCCTTCTTGCCTTTCCACTGCAGAGCAGCAGGCAAATGGGGTGATGCCTCTGAGGGCCATCCTGCTGTAGTGTCTGTGGCAGCCATTCTGAAGGACATTTCCTGGTATCTTGAATCTCAACTGCTGCCCTGGACAATGGAAGTAGTCCTTTGGCCTTTTGGCCAGCAGTCATCCAAACTGACTCCTGCTGGCCTCTTCTCGCTCTCCTCGTTTCTTGTGGTGTTCTAACAGTGGAACATGGTGCCCAAGATGGAGGATGGAAACAAGCTGTCTGTAGCCCTTGTAAATCTCTTCTTTCCCTTTGCTCACAGCTGATGACTCTTGGCTAAGAGGGACAAGCTGTAGTCTCTGACTGCTTTGTTCTTTTTGACTCGAGGTGGAAGTGTTGACATCTGGCCAGGCAGCCTGCAAAGGTCTCCTGCAAATGACTGAGAAGGAGGAGCCCCAGGATCGGCGTGAGCCGCAGGCACTGCCTCCACCAGAAGTGCTGCCGGTTGAGAATGACCTGAACGTGGTGGAGGACAAGAGCACTCCGTGGGGGGAGGTAGAACATTTGAACCGGGAGCTGCAAGTGTGTCTGCAGCCCTTGGAGGGGGAAAGGAGCCCTTGGGATGAAGTGGAATGGTCCTTGTGGCAGTCGTCCTTCAGAAAATCTCTGAAAATGGAAGATGAATCTGGCCATGAACTCCAGTAAAACCAGCCTTTGGCTTTGGCCCATCCAGTCAAATGGAAGTGGACGTGCAAAAAATCCATTTTAAGAGCCCTGCGTGTGGCAGGCTGACAGCATCTTCCTAAGGGCTTGCATTTGGAACGGCATCTCAGGGTCATCTCTGCCAGCCACCTTTCTGAACCAAACTCATTTCTTCTCCCA
This sequence comes from Chamaea fasciata, assembly GCF_029207755.1. Classification (NCBI taxonomy): domain Eukaryota; kingdom Metazoa; phylum Chordata; class Aves; order Passeriformes; family Sylviidae; genus Chamaea; species Chamaea fasciata. Next base: position 689,277 of record NW_027094127.1, read on the forward strand.
GATCTACACAGGCTCTTGCAGCAAACCTGCTGCAGCAGGAGCATTGTGTCAAGGAGCCTTTGCTCCCCAAGCTGAGAAGGTGAGCCCGGGCAGCCGGTTCATCTGCAGCGCTGACACAGCTGCTGCTCAGCAACAGCAGATCGAGGAGGACTCCCTGGAGCTACTGAGTACGTCTTGTGTATTTCTTGTCTGAGGGATGGTGTCTTGTGTGCACGTGGCAGCGTAGCTGGACCAAATGTTCCTCCTCAGTCTGATATCACAGGGACATTTAGGATTCCCCATAGGAACCTGTGTAGAAAATCAGTCTCTGCTGGCCATTTTTGCTTCAGATCTGTCTGTCTTGTTCTTTGGTTGTTGTTGCCCAGCTCACCACAAAGGGTTCAGAGCCCCAGCAATGGGGCTGCCTTTTTAGGTGTCTCCTGGAAGCTGGGATCTCTGCTTGAAAGTCAGCATCTTGAGTTTTGTTTTCCTCAGTGACAATTGTGAGCATGGAAAATCCTATGACAGAATAAATCAAAGTCAAAAATATCAGCAGTGGATGAGTCCAACCACAAAACCATGGGCCAGGTGTTTTCCTGGTAGAATATCTATCAAGTCTGAAGTCAGGCAAGCTGCAAAAATGTTCAGACACTGAGGATAGATTGTCCCATCTCTCAGTATCAGTCAGAGTTTGTAAGCATGACCAGAAGACATTGTCAAATTGTCAAATTGTCACACTGCCAAGGCCTTGCCTGGAGCAAGGAATATGACCTGGTTGATCTCCTGGTCTCTCAAGCATGGGACAGCTCTGTGTTAATTTCCTTTGCATTTTTGTATATCTATAATCAGCTGGCCACAATACCAGAGGGAGAAGGATCTTGCTTGCCTGAAAGAGAAACCTACCCTCTGCCATAGCCTTCTTTCCAAGAGTTTGCTGAAGGAAATCCTCCATGGTCAGGATTAGAACTGCATAAGTTAGAGACTGAAACCTGAGAAGAAAGAAGAAACCCTCTTTCTGAGCTGAGGCAGTAATCCTCAATGCTTCAGGCCCAGTGGCCATGCACTTGAGAGCAAAATGCATCATCTGCCTTCTGACAGAGCCCTTCTGCATCCTGCAGGTTCTAGGCATTTCCAGCAGAGATCTCCAGTCTGGGCTGGCTTTCACTCCAAGGTCTAAACGGTTTCTCCTTTCTTTGCTGCTCTTTTGTTTCTAGGACTTTTGGAGAGGTTTGTAGAGCACTCTTCACTGCCACAGGAGGAGAGGTAAATGTCAACAGCCCCCACAGACTCTGCTGCTCTTGGGGGCTTTCCTCTCTGTGTCAGCTGTGGCTGCAGCTTTGGCTAGAGCTGTGTTGAAAAGACACAAGAAGCACAGACTTGTGGCAGCCTGCCAATTGCATTTGGGACAGTCTTTGTCCTTCTCAGCTGCCAGAAGGAAGGCAAGGAGGGGAGTGGCTCCTTTCACTGAAGGACTTGCTCACTTGCTGAATTGCTGAAACAACGGTTGTGCCTCCTCGAGCATCTCCCTGCTCTTTGGGGCTTCAGCTTGAGTTCTGAATTTTCATTTCTGGCTGCCAGCAAATACATCTGAATGATACTTGTGGGAGCTCGGTACCTCTGAACAACAGAACCAATTAGATTTCTGCAGAAGCCATTTCATATTTACATTACACTATGTTTATAGATTGTAAGACCACTGTTCACACCTTCATGCCTTTCTTGATCGGTTCGTCTGCTTTGTTTGCTCAGCACACGTCCCTTAGGCAATTTGATTGGCTATAATTCCGAGCCTTCATGGCCTCTATCTCATTCTTCTTGTCCTGGTATTCAATTTCCCAGGCTCCTCTTCTTTTTAGAACAGTTTGTGTCTCTGTGGCCTTGATATATTCCCAAAGAGCTGATACTTGTAACTAATATCTCTAGGTGGTAGTTCGGCTGGAGCACTTTGTATTCCAAGTTGTGCGGATCCATTGCTGCAGATCCATTGCTACAGTTACTGGTAGCTCCTCAGCCACCTGCTGTGCTGATGGCTCTCCCTTCTGCTGGAGAAGAGGCCAAAGAGGAGCAAAATGAGCAAAGTTACCACAACCCTACAGCTGTGGTGACAGCAGAGTCAGATTTTCCTGAGATAGTAAATGCCAGTTCTGGAGGGTGCTGTCTTTAGTGCAAGGCAGAGGTGCAAGTTTCTGCCCAGCCAGCACTTGCTGCTGCTGGCTAAGGATGCTGAGTGCTGCAGTCCTGCCAGGACCTAGCATTTGCCCCAGCCAGTGACAGCTGGGCAATGGGCTTTGATCTGCCATGTTGAGGCACCAAAGGGCTGGTGCTCCATGTGAGCATCTGGCTCAGTGAAGCTCTGTGTCATGTCTTCTGCAGCGCAACAGCCCAAGGGTGCAGGGGCTCCTTCTGGAGGTCACAAGGTTTTGTTTGCTTGTTTTCCCATTTGGGACCTGTGTTTGACTTGTGGAAGTGTTCTGCAGTTTTCTCGAGTCGTTCTTCACTTCTACAGAGTCTTCTGGCTTTTGATAAGCTGCAAGGAGGTGATTGTGTTGTCCATGAAGCTGTGGGGCCACTTTTGTCCCGTGTGACAAAAGAAAGCAACCATATGGCTCTGAATCCTTCTCGTAAGGCAAAAGGCAGAAGCAGCAAGTCTCTGTTGCTCCATTTTGTGGTGAAGTCTTACAGCATTGAAAAGTGCATTGGAGCCTGGAGCGGGGATGAAGCTGCAGGTCCTTGCCTGTTGTCTTGTGTTGCTAAGAACAGGAAGGACACGTTGAAATTCTGTAGGCTGTATTTTATAGCAAACGTGCACCTGTGTGCCAGGAGAGGTGGGTGGGACAAAAGGAGGCAGGGATGCGGGTCAAGAGCAGCAGAATGTGAGCCCAGCGTGCCAGGAAGGCCAAGGGCATCCTGGCCTGTGTCAGCAATAGGGGAAGAGCAGGAGCAGGGCAGTGACCGTCCCCCTGTGCTGGGCAGCGCTGCGGGCACAGCTGGAGTGCTGTGCCAGTTCTGGGCCCCTACTCTGTTCCAGGTAGCCACTCCAAAGCATCAGTACCTTAACTGGAAACACAGAACTGTCACAGAATCATTACGTATCAGGAAAAGTTCCATTTTGGCAGCACGGTCTCTGAGACGATATTCCTGTCTTGAACTGGGATGAAATTTTGTCTTACATGACAGAATGAAGTATTTCATTAGTTCATCACCCACTATTTTGCAAATACGATTAATAGCTTATGTCTAACATGGTTAAGTGGAATTATTTGTCGAGAGGCTACTCCCCTTTTAATTGTTAATTGCATTTCTTCACGAGTTGGGAACAATGTGTGGGCAATTCTGAGATGAATTAGACAGGAGTGAATTGAAACAATGGTGAATTCAGAAGACAGATATTGACTTTGCTGACATCAGTCTGAAATATGCAATTACCCCATGACCTTGCTAAATAAATAAGTTAGAGCTCTTATCCGGTGGCATCAATAGAAAAACTCAGTACTTTCAGTGTACTGAGTCAGAACTGGGATTTTTTCTGCTTTTCAACTAGAGAATCCTAGTTGACTTTTTTCTGCAATGGATTACTTAATTATTTTTCTGCCACTTGTGTATGCTAATGCTTAGCTGATCACTTTAGACTTCCACGGACTACTGACTTTTTAATCCACCTCAGAAAGTTAAATTTCCTATGAGGAAGAGGAGCAACACTGGGAATATTTTGCTTAGATGATTAGAAACTATATAGGGAAATCACAGAGGTCGTTCAGCACAGAAAAGAAAATCAAAGATTTGCCAATATTGCTTTGCAAAAACAACGTCCACGGAACAATTAAGAATTTTGTGATGAGTATTTCTCTAGCCGGTGCATCACCAAGGAGGCCACTGGAAAATTCTGTCTTTCGTATTATTTAGCACATTCTGAAAGTGGACAGGTTTGTGGACAAAAAGAGGTGCTAGAAGACTTCAGGAGTAGTAATAAATATTAATTATTATTAATTATTACTTCAGGAGTAGTATTAATGGGCCTGTTTAGCTTCAGCAGAGCAATACATCTTGGCCTTGACATTGCTTCTTCACAGGTTCTCACAGTTTTGGCATCTAGGCAGAAGCATTTCTCGGAAGCAGTGCTTGTGCCCATTGTCCTCTTACAGAATGAAATTGTTTCGGCCTTCAGTTTCAGCTGTGAGCCCGACATTGTGTCAGAGGTCATCACAGGTCTTTGGGGGAAGAAAGCAGGTCTTACCTGCTGGTCTTGTGATTGCATCATTTTTAGTGATGCACCAGGTAGCTGGACTCTGAGGGCTGACGGAGAGTTTTGAAGCAAACTGGAAGTAAGATAGATATGGTCTTTCAGTTATTAAAGAGAGTTTCTAAAAAAGGTGAAAAGCAACTTTTTACATGGGAAAATAGTGATAGAATAAGGAGGGAATGGTTTTGAAATAATAGAGGGGAGTTTTAGGAAGAAATTTGTTTCTGTGAGGAGGGTGGGACATTGGCACAGGGAATTTATACATCTGGAAATGTTTAAATTCAGGTTGGAAGGGGCTTAGAGCATCCTGGTCTAGTGGAAGGTGACCCTGCCCATGACAGAGGGGTTGGATAGAGGTGATGATTATAGTTCCTTTCAGTCCACACTATTCTGTGTTTCAGTGATTGCATGATGATTCCATAATTCTATGAGGTGTGACAATGAAGATGGCTCACAAACCTTCCTGTCCCCAAAAACGAACCTCAAATAAATGATTGTTGGGGGTTGGGTTTGTTCCTTCTTTCTCTGGGGAATTTTTTCCCCACGGGTTGCCAAGGGGACCGGGTGTTGGATACTTGAGAGTGCTTGGCTGAAACAAAGAGGTAGACAAAAGGTAGAGGGGGGAGATAACGCAGGTAGAGGACAGGGCTTGAGGCAGCGGCGTGCTCTTCTTCTTCCGGCGTTCGGGAGACGCGTGTCGGCCGCTCCTCGAAGATCTCAGCCGCCGCAAAGCACGCGGAGCAGAAGCTGGGCCGCTTTTCTGCCTCGCCTTCGAGCTTCTTCGGCGCTGCTCGTCTTGCTGCAGCGTGACCCTGCACTCCCTGCGCTGCCGGGACATCCTGCCCCTGCCTGCCGGGACACCCTGCCATCCCAGCTACCAGCCCGGGACTTTTCCACTGTTCCAGCTTGGTGCTCTGAGGATCCTGCAGGGACACCGAAACCAAACTGCCCTGGGTTTTGTGAAACAAAGCCCTCAAGGTTCTTGGTACTGTTGTCGTTTGTCATTAATGCTGTAGTTGTTTGGTGGGGGGGGGGAGTTTTTTTTGTGTTTGTTTGCTTTGTATTACATACTAGTAAAGAACTGCTATTCCTATTTCCCAAATCTTTGCCAAAGAGCCTCTGATTGTAATTTTACCTAGCAGATACCTGTCTTCCTAAACCAAGACAATGATCTAAACCAAAACAGGGGCATTTGGTCTCCCTGGCCAATCATTTTGCTATCCTTCACATTTCCAGAAGGAAGGTATTTTTTACAACGATTGAAAACAAATAAATAAATGGAGTGACACTACTACCTGATTTGTTGGGAAATATGCACATATACTCCTGAAAGCATATTTCTCAGTCTTGGTTTCTATGATAAAAATAATAAAAAAAAAAAAAAAAAAAAAAAAAAAAAAAAAAAAAACCAAAACAAAAGAAAAAAATAAAATTAAAAAAAGGGAAGAGAATCAGTTAAATGTCGAGCTTGGGGAAGGAAAACCTCAAGACAATTATCCTTTTGCTGTTAAGGTTTCTCTTAAATGAACACAAGTTGTCATTTCTTTCTTTCTGCTCTTCCACATGTAACTCATATAGGGTTTTTCAACTTCCCTTCACACTTTGTAACTTTGCAAACCAGCTGGAGCTGCATATCTTTTAGCTGTTACAGATAGAACTGTTTCCTTGGTAGGTAGAAAAGTTGAAAGTATTCTTATCCATTTTCTCACAAAGTGAGAAAAATCCATGTATGCATATACCTACTGAAGTGTCATCCTAAACACAGAATAAGAGTCCTTTGTGAAGGCAGCTCAGTTGGATCCTACAAGGAGATTTGAAATGTAAGAAAATAATTTTGGGTACCTAAACACCTTTTGTTTCTACTCAGATCTGTAAAGCTCAATAATATATACATTTTAAACCCTAAAATTTAATTCTGTTCTCTTGCCCAACTCTTTTCTGTTTGTTGAGTGAGCCATAGTGCATTGCTTTGCCTAAATGTTAGTGCATACACTCAGAGCTCATCCATTCCTCCCAACAAAATACCAAATTTCCAAGTAAGCGTGTGGAATGGGCTTAACTGTATTTAAGTGAGGCTCCAGTTAGCCTACTGAGAGAGTCAGAGGAAATACCAATGATCTGAGAACTCATCTCCTTTAAGGATGGGAAAAATAGAAACAGTAACAGAAAGTGGTGTCTGACCACTTTTTTTGAAAGCCATCTTCCTGGTTACTCGTTGTAATAGAGCCCCCTAGCCCCTTCCTTTTCTATCCTAGTAGAACGGCAGAAAAGGAAGATCCTTAGGATTAGTAAGAAAGAGGACAGGAGGATAGGCAACTTTTGGGTGACACGTAGCAGAGATTTGGCCCTAGGCCAGTGAACTGGCTTGCATAGAACTCACAAAAATGAGGGGCAGGATCTCAGGCCATTGCTATTCCAAAAACGTACCCACCACAACTGGTCCATAAAGCCATCAAACTGTCTATCCTCCACTCACATATTCAGTTTTAGAAATTTAGTATCATGATTTGGAAGAGGAGGAATTTCACCCAGCTTACCTAGGAATGAGAAATCTCTCCTTGAATGTAGGCTGTCGTCCTTCCTAAAAGTGGACCTGCGCTATCTCAGTGAAGGACCCATCAGCTACTCAAGTGGAGTACCACAAAGTCCTGTTAAACAGTATTCTCTTTAGTCCTGTATTCTAATGAATAACAAAAAGTAAGAGCCTGTTTCTTACAGATCAAGCTCCTCTGAGCACATTGCTGTATTGTAAGCTTAGACAGGTTTGGAAAAGTAAGTAGACTGCTGAGACAGCTACTAGACACCTACAGATAGGCTTAATTTTGGTCTCTAGTTATATTAACAGTTATATTTACTCCAGACTAAATGTTGCTCTCCATCTCTTCTTCACCAACAGGAGGCAGTCTCTTCTGTGTTTTGGGAATATCATGTGACTTCACATGAACTGTTGTAGCTGCCTCCTCTTGCCAGATTTCCTCAACTTTTAACTACTTTTCACAAATGTCAACAGCTGACACAGTTGGTGGTTTTAGACAAACATTCGCTGAAAACAACTCTTCTCTGTCACCTAAAGTAATACCTTTTTAAAATGATTATTTACAAGGCCATAAATCGATGTCTTCACTGAAATTTCTGGTTGAACTTCCAATACTGTTCTTTTCCTTTAGTTTACCACATAGAATTTGATTAGAGGGAGAATTGAGTTTGATAGGGAATGGCATAGAAAGAGCACAGAGTGTTAGAGGAAACAGCAACAAGTGGAGATTTGATGAAAAACCTTGAGATGATAGTGGTGAAAGTGAGGAAAATAGAAGTGGTGAAAAAAGTTTGAACTTCCTTCTCAGGAGCTGTCCTTTCCATCTCTACTCTTGTTCAAATATTCTACAGACAACTATTTTGGGTTTGAAGGACTCTTAAGAGGTGCTTCTCAGCATGCATTCTTCTCTGAGCTTCTCCACCACCATCATGCTCCTTCCCTTGTTTTCTCCTCTATGCACGACAGCCAAATCCCTGAAGCAGCAAGTGATAGAACAAGAGGAAATGGCCTCAAGTTGGGCCACAATAGGTTTAGATAGGAAATCAAGTAAAATTTCTTTACTGGAAAGGTTGTCAAGCCCTGGCACAGACTGCTCAGGGCAATGTTGAAGTCACCATCCCCAGAGTGATCTAAATGTGTAGATGTGTTGTTTGGGGACACAGTTTAGTGATGGGCTTGTGAGCTCTGCGTAAATGCACAGACTCTATGATGTTAGAGGTCTTGTCCGACATAAATGAGTCAGTAATTCTACAATTCTGAGATGCTTGCTGGTTTTCTCTATTTTGGATGCAGGTGTGTATGAACAGCACAGTGGGTGTTTGAAACCTCCCATGGTAAAATTTGACATCCTCTGTTGGGCACAATCCACTTTAACTTGTGCCTAAGATAATTTCAGGTGCCAGCACTGAAACTAGCAAGGCAAATGTAGACATTATTTCCTATGTTCCTGTGTATAAATTTCCAGAAGAAAATCAGAGATTTTATTATCATTCATAATTACAATACAAGCAAACTCTAAATGTCAGTCAGAGCAACTGAAAAGCAGGACTTATGTGCTGAATCACTTCTGTGCTGTGAAGCTGGGAAGACATAATGCTCAGAGCTGAGAAACATAGTAAATTAAAAGAAGAAAGAAGAGATTTCAATAAAACACGATGTACTCATAATTTGAGGGACAATAGGACATCTTAGAATGACATTTACTGCTGTTTCCATAAAGTGGGAAAGCGGGGACCGGGGGGGGGGGGGGGGGGGGCGGGGGACGGCTGGTGTGCGCGGGGAGGAAGCAGCTCTGGACTCTCAGTGATTGCAAAAGCCCACACTGTAAAAAGACCCTATTTTGGTTAACATGTTGTCCATCTTTAATGGTAATAGCTTTAATGTAACAGCTGGTTTTGATGTAATTTCTTTTCCCAGACTTCCCCCCAGACTGCTCCCTGGGTACAGGCAGGGAGGCCAGAGATCTAAAGCCAGGAGCTAAAGGATTTTTCATCATTTAACAGGCCACTTGTTGCTATGTACTCTGCAAGCTGGACAGTGCAGCCTAGCAGGACAGTGGGATCTGTTTTAATATTACATGCTTCCAAAAGTGCAACTGGGTCTGCAGAAGCAACCTGGGCATCATCATTTTGTACCTGGGGGTTGTGGGATGCAGCAAAATATCCTCAAGTAGCATGGTGATAATGGTTGTCTATATGTGCACTCGATGTTCTGACATAAACCTTCAAAACACAGTGAGGGATGGAAATGACCTAAGCAGGTAAGAAAGCAAACCTGCTGCTCTGGGTCATAATAGCTGTGCCTCAAATTACACTCTTAATTACATGAGTGTAATTGGAAGAGAATTGTTCACAATTCCTGCAAATTCCAGTCCTTTTCCACTGCTCCTGTTACACAGTCACACAAGGGTTTCTTTCCAGAATCTATGAAAAAATTAGTATAAATTGTCTGCAATCAGGACACAATGAGATACTGTCTGTAAGAACCACATGAACACGGGAAGGCTGATTTACTAGAAGAGTCTGAGAAAACATTGCTGACTGAGAAAATATGGGGGCTGGGTGACTTTTCCCCCTCAAAAATGGAAAAATGTCTCCTGCAACTGAAGCCAAAAATGTCAAGCTCTAGAAGTGTGATTATTTATTAAGGGAATTCTTGCCAAGAAGATCTCTTCTTTGAGGAGGATTGTATTCAGCAAATAAAACCCAGAAATATTCATATTGGTCAATTCTTTGTGCCAATAATGTTTTTACGTATCAGAACAGCTATTTGGCGTTGGTTCTAGTCCTATTAACTTTGATTCTTGACATGCACAAGGCAAAAGAGGTTAATGTTTTGCCTTTATATTATGCTCAATGATCATGTATGTCAAGCCAAACAGAAAAGGAGCACTCAGGTAACTTGAAAGATAGCTAGTAAATCAATCAAAATTTGCTGTTTTCCTTGCTCCTTTGTTGTCAGTATTGTGGACACTGTAAGATGGTGAGACACAAAGGTAAGCGCTTTCTAGAATCTCATTTTTGTCTAAGGACCTTAATAAATCAAAAAACTACTGAAACTATCGGGAAGGGCAATTTGAGTATTCTCTCTGCCTTGAGAAAATGATGAAACCGCTTTTTTGAAACTGAAACCTCTGATTGTTTAGCCTTGTCCCAAATTCAGCTGTGCAATCGCACATTCTGGATTGGAACTCCTTCCCTAGGTCCTGCTGTGTGTGCCAGAAACTCAGGGGATGTGGAGTAGATACTCCTTGATGAAGGGTTGCTGTATTTTCATGTACTGTATTTTCTTTTTCTGAAAGAGAGGGAAGAGCTAATGGAGGTAAAACTGAACCGGTTGAGTTCACTAGGTGGTGTTCTGTCACTGTATCCCATGCATAGGATGTTTCTCCTTTTTTTTTTAAGGATGAAAAATGTAGAGAAGTCCTTTACACTCCTTTGGAGAGGACATCCATGGTACTTCACATCTGCTCAGCCTAGGTCTTACAGAGGCTCACAGGTAAGATTGGATCACAGCCAAGGAGGTTTTAGGAGTCTCTGGGATGTGTCTTCAAAGCACTGACCTCATCTGCATGAGTGGCACCTGCCTGTGACATGCTTCCCCAGCTTGAAACCCAGTAATGTTATAAGTTGTGCTATATTCTATCTGTTTGTAGGGAACTAGTGCCATAAACATAAATTCTGTGCTCTACTAACCATATATTCTCTTAATAAAATGAAGTTTTAATTGTAACTACAATTTACTGCTGCCATTGCCAAGGATTCCTTAGAGTGTCCATTTGTCCCCTTTCTGTTGGATAGCACTTGTGACCTCAGGAATCTTCTCTGTGTATTTTTTAGGTAGAGGGTAAGCCTAGTGGGAGTTCACCATTAGAAATGAGGCTGTCTCTAAATATTCTGCCAATTCTCTATGCTTTGCATATATAAAGGTAGTAAAGAAAGGAAAATAAAATTAGTCAAAACAGACAACCCAGAATATGAAACCTGTTTCCACATTCTTTACATAAGAAAATGTGCCTTTATTGCTTTCCATATGAAGATATAGATGTACTTCCATTTGGAAGACAGCTTTTGAAAGCTTTGCAGAACTCAGCTGCAAAATACAGACTTTGAAATGAAAGTTGGTATAAAGCAACTGATTCTTTTATATATTGCATACTTCATGTATATAATGCTGTACATATTATAAGCATGCTAGTGGGGCATTCTATTTTCAGCACACTCAACTGTGACTTTGTTGCTCAAACAGCTAGTGGTTAATAATACAGATTTTTGAGGGTTTGTATGTCACCAGATTGTTTCTGAAATTTGAAATGATCTAATGAAAAGATCTTCATTAACATATACTTTTGCCTATCATTTTGAAAACAGATCCATGCCCAAATCTAATATCTACAAGGCTTCCCTTTTATCTCCCTCCTCAAAAGTTCCATCATTCATTTAAAATAAAGTCATACCCTCCAATAGGAATTTTTTATTGTAGTTGATATTACACTCTGTATGAACTAATATACTATGGGATTAAAAAACACAAGGACTAATATGCAGGAAAACTTTTTTCTTCTACTTCTATGCAAGAAATAAATTTAGTTGAATTTTTGTTCTTCTGAAGTTCTTTTCTTTCAAGAGGAAAATAAGGAACATACATTCCACTATTTACACTCTCTTACATGTACTTTCCACATACAACTACCTTCTGAAAAAGTACATGTGAAGAGCTGCCCTTTTACTGAGTGAACTAAGGTCATCCGCTCTGCCTTTGTCTGCTATTGAATAAATCACATCTTTCTTTTATGCAATGATGTGGAAGCTGCATCCCTTGATTTTGAAGGTATTTGCCACTGATCCTTTCTAATTTATCCTGGAAGATTGCTGAGCAGTAGTTTTCTAAACTCTAGTTTTCACTGCTGAAAAGGGACAAGACAAGCTTTCCTAGAAGTTGGGGAGAATTCTGGCAAAATTCTCCTGGCAGTCCAAGCTTCCTTCCAGCACATCTTTGTTGAAATGAATGAACAGGTTTGGAGGACATGGAAGAGGAAAGAGGGGAGGAAAAGGGACATTTCACAGTTTTTTGTCTGTCACAATGATCAGTTCTGCCTACTGAGATGAATATCCAAAAACAGTGGACCATAAAATAAACATAATAGCTCAAAACCATTTACAATCACCAACCAATTGTCTATTACACATCTCTTTCAGTTCATGAGATCTACCTCAGAGTGGGAGGCTATTTCTAAATTCTAGGTCATATTTAACCATCAATTTCAGTCCACCAATTTCAAAGGGATGGAAGTAATACAAGGTAAAAGTTAGGAAACTGAAAGGAACAGCAAGCCAGAAGTTAAGAAAAGTCCCTGCACCATGTATTAAAAAGATGCTGTGAAGACAAGGTGGGGAAACTCCCTAAAAATGTGTGATTGTATTTCTCAGTGCTATAATCCCAGTTTTGGGAAACTGTTTCATGCTGCATTACAAATTCCAAACATGTATTTTGATATTTGGAAATTTGTTTATTGTGCTACTTTTTTAAAAAAAGAATACTTCATTTTATTTTATTTTATTTTATTTTATTTTATTTTATTTTATTTTATTTTATTTTATTTTTATAATATTCTGTTTTTAAATTGAAAGAATAATCTACCACTTCTTCTGAAGACTAATCAGAAAGGTGCTGGCTATAGACAACAAGCTTGATTCAAAAGAAAATATTCAAATGAATACTTTGAATATTTACAGACTGCTTTGAGTTTTATTACTCCAGTTGAAATGTAATCAAAGTATTTAGAATTAGTGGCTTCAAACATAAGTGTAAAATTGAGGAATTTAAAAGTTAAAACTAGAAAGTTACATATTCTGCAGTGCCTAGCACAGTCTGGGTGTGTCCTTATATGATTCAGAAAATTGTCATGTTCATGACTTGTACTAAATTGTCCTGCTCATGTGGTTTTAAACATGTTGAAGGGAGGGGTTACTATTTTTTACTTACCAGTCTATCATTCCTCATTTGGTTTGTAAAGAAGTGCAGTCACTCTTGGAGCTAGTAATCCTGACTTTTGTTTGTGTTCCTCTCCCAGTCAGGACAACTGGCAGAGGGACTATTAAGGACAGCAGCCAGGCTGGGACATGTAAATTAGCTTCCTCCTGTTATCTCTGACACCCATTGGGTACAGGCTACACATCTGCCTACCATCAGCTTTAATTCAAGTTCATCATGCCCAGAGACAGCATCCTCCAGAATGAAGAAAAAACTGGCCTGCTGCCAGCACCCTTTGTTCCTTCCATCTGGGTAGAACAGGATTACCTAGGATTAGCCAACACTTAGGTTCTCTGAACTGATCCGTTCAGTCAAATTACTGTGCAAAGTAAATTGATCCTCCCAAACAAAAGGGTCTGCCAGTGGGGAGGTACCTGAGAAAGCAGCATGCCTGTGTAAACAGTTCTGTCCTTTGCCACAGTGTGGAGTGTGTCAGCACCATACGCTGCCACTATGTATTTATTAAGTGACAGATTAACTCATCTCAGCATTTGGGACCCTGTTCCCAGCTGTGAGGATGATTGATGGGCTGACTACTGCTTCAGTCTTGGAAGTTATTTCCTCCATTGAACAGAGCCAAGACAGGAAATTGCCCCCTTTGGAAATGCTAATCTCACCACTCCTTCAAAGACCAACCATAGCAGTTTCTTCCAGGCAAAGTCTTAAAAGTGGTACATTACACATCAAATGCATACGAATTAGAAATTTCTTTTCAAGGCTCTATCATTTATTAAGGGTCTTCCTTTCCATATATTCATCATGCCCCACTTCACCCCTTAATTACAGTACAGTACTTTCTACTAATTGTGAGAAAGTCCATGGTAGCCAGGATCTGCATTAACTTCTGCACCCTCTGAGATGTAGTTCAGGGTCAGGTAGAAAGGAGGCAGATGGGCCCCAATTCTTAGGGACATGGCCTTCAAGGAACAAAGACATGTTCCTTTTGTTCCCACCGGCAATGTTTCTTAAGGGAATGCCCCATGAAAAGTACATTTCATTAGTGTATTGCTTTGGCAAATCTCATGTCCACAAGACCTTGCACCCACACTGGTAAGGGAGTCACGGTTTCCCTACTGCTGTTGAATAGGGTCTCACTACCAGCCATTTATCTCCTGGAAACTTCTAGTGGGAAGATATCAATAAATCTTAAAACGGACTCTCGGCCATGGATCAGAGAATTTGGCCTGTCCAAACTGCTCTATCTTGACTCAGACCACGATCATTTTTTTTTTACCTTATCTGATTCTTTACTTGTTGGGAAGTGAAATTCAGGTTTACCAAATTTCTGTAAAATGGTTTGTTCTACCTACCTTGATTTTTTTTTGCAACAGCTTCTAAAGCTCCTAACAAGTGACTACATTTTTATGAAACGAGGAACATTTTGGAATGCAGATAAAACCAATTTAAAGCTTCAGATACTTCCTTAATCACCCTTTTAATGCTTAAAAGATGAACGTGCCTATTTTGTTTTAACTTGAAGTAATAATTTCAGTGTATAGGAAATGATTTTGGTTTTTTTTTTGGAGGGAAAAAGAACCTCTGGTTCTCTTTGTCTGTCCTGTGCAAAGAAAGTAGACCTTGTTTAAGTTAGGATAAAATATTCATTCAAAGATTTAATATTTTCCTTGGTTTTGTTGGAACTTAATTTCAATCAAGATTTTTCTGCCAGTACTAAGTGAAAAAGAATGAAACATCCTTATCTTTTAAAAGGAACATTAAAGGAAGCACCATCTCATTTCCCTTCATATTTCACTTTTTAAAATAATTACACCAGACATTAAAACCAAAGTTAAAACAGATGCTGGCAGACAGCAAGCAAGTTCCAGGTTTGGATTTGCTAAAAATAAAACTTCAATGAGCAGATATACTTGCCAAATTTGTGGTCACTCTAAGAGATTACACTCATTTGTACTTTAGAAATTCTCTGGTGTAAGACCAAGAACCCATTTCAGGACATCCTAGGAAAAACTTTCCACTTGGCATAACCTTCACCTTAAGATGCACCAGCAACACCATCAGATGAGACTCGCATGAACTCCAGAGACCACTCCAGTGATTTGGGCTGGCAGCCAATTTATTCTAACTTGTGCACCTGTCTACTAGAAAAAAAAGAATCCACACATCTTTCATTTACACGGCCCTTCCAAAATGCCACATTGACAGGAATATTATCTACATTTTTATAGGTAAGATTAAATATTTGCATGTGACCTGTGGACATGGTGAGACCACAGCTAAACAGAGTCCTGCCTCATCCCAGCAGCAGTCTTGGTCCAAGCCTTTGCTCTCGGTGTTTGTAGCAAAAACTATACCTGTCTTGTAACAGCTCACCTTGATTGTGTCTGGGCAGTGAATGTTTTTACAGGACATCTACCTGCTGAAACATCCCTTGCTGGGATTTCTAGAATAAAAGAGTTTGATTTCTTCTAATTTATTGCACAGTCATGGAAATAATTGGGAAAGGTAATGGAATTATTTCCCATTCCTCTGAACAGTCTGCAGGGATTTTTTATCCAAACCAGATAATTGACTAAGTCAACATAGCATTAAACTTCTATTTTTAGCACTCAAGTCCTTGTAAACATGATGTGGTGACAGGAGCAGTTTTTCCAGCTGTGTTAATAATAAAAAATAACAGCAAAAAACCCTCCCAACAAATCAACACAATCTAAGAACCCCCAAATTAAAAAAAGGCATTTTGCTTGGCCTAGAGACTGAACAAAAATAGTCCCGCACTTGAGAAGCAGGTACATAAAGATAGCTTACAAATGAGGTGGAGAAATGAGGAGTTCCTTTAATGTATTTATATATATCTGCTGTCTTGGTTTGGGGAGACAGGCATCTGCCAGGTAATAAAAAGAAAACAACTGGAGTTTCCTTTGGAATGGAGAGTGTAAACTACACCCTCCACCCCTTTTTTCTTATTTTTCAATTATAAATTTACAATCAGAGGCTCTTAGGCAAAGATTTGGGAAATAGGAATAGCAGTTCTTTACTAGAATGTATTACAAAGCAAACAAACACAAGAAACCCCTACCAAACAACTACAGCATTAGTAACAAACAAAAACAGTACTAAGAACCTTGAGGGCTTTGTTTCACAAAACCCAGGGCAGTTTGGTTTCGGTGTTCCTGCAGGATCCTCAGAGCACCAAGCTGACAGAGTGGAAAAGTCCCGGGCTGGTAGCTGGGATGGCAGGGTGTCCCGGCAGGCAGGGGCAGGATGTCCCGGCAGCGCAGGGGGTGCAGGGTCACACTGCAGCAAGACGAGCAGCGCCGAAGGAGCTGAAGGCGAGGCAGAGCCGGCCCAGCTCCCGCGGGTGGCAGAGAAAACTCTGGATTCAGGCCGAACGGGTGATAGTAGATTTCCAGGACTGGATCCCTTTGGCCACAGTGAAACTCTTCCAGCCAGCAACAGCCTTTCTCTCTCTCCCCGAACGCCGAACGCCGGAAAAAAACAGCCCGCAGCTGCCTCAAGCTCTGTCTTTTACCTGCCTTATCTCCCTCTCCAACTTTGTCCACCTCTTTGTTTCAGTTAAGGACTCTCCAACTCTCCAACACTTGGTCTCCTTGGTAACTTCTGGAGAAAAAATTCTTTAGAGAAAGAAGGAACAAACCTAACTCCCAACATCTGCACATGTATGTACAAATACATGTTTACACATGTGTATCTCTAAATTTGAGTATGTGTGCATTTATTCCATCTATATCCACAAATATATCTATATAGAAATAATGTGATGACTTAACATCTTGCCTGTGAGAGGGGAATAAATGGCAGAGCACTTTTTTCGAGCACTGATGCTTGACAATGCTGCATTACTTTGAATTGGGAACTGACAGACCCACACATCCCTGCAAGTGTCAATGTTATAATGAAGAAACGTGATTATGTTATCTGTGTCAGGTAGAGATTTGGCCAATCACTCAACGTTCATCTTCTTTCATCACATATTAGCTTTGTTGTGTTTTAGGTGCTTTATTTTCAGCGGCAACACCATGTTGATCAAACTACAACTCTCATTCCATTTAGTGAGGAATAGAACATCCTTCTGTTCTCAATTTAGGCATCTTAAAAGCATTCTTGAAATACAAAATCCTCTTTCTGCTGGGCTGAACAGCATGATAATAATGTTATTTTTCTTTCTAACACAAGATCAAAGCTTCAGACAAGGTGGCATATATCTTGGATATTCAGCCTCTAAAAGTCAGGTCCGTTGAACCCAGAGATCGCTTGTTGCTGATTTTAGAGTGTAAAATTGCTTGTGAAGGAAGCATCCAGTTACATGGCAGTATTTAACCACTGTCCTAAGTTCATGTACCACTGAGTACTTTGCTAAAATGTGAGGGATTTTCCTCTGATGTACTGTCATTTGTTTTACTACAGAAAATGAGCATGAAGCCAAGGCTCTGCAAGATCTGCAGAGAAAGCAGAAATACCGAAGAATTGTCAATCCAGCTCTCTTCAGCCTAGCTTTTAAATTTACAGGGAGGAATTAATATTTGCCTTCTTTCCACTCCTTACATTGTAACTGTTCTGCATAAATCTAGGAGAGGCTCTAACCTCAAGTTATTAGCAGTCACTGGGCAATTTACTCCTGCTTTCCTTCTCCCCTTCCCCAGCTCCATAAAAACATTGTATTTCCCTCTTACAGTGCCAAAGTGCCTAACCAATGCATAAGAAGGCTCTAAGCGTGGATTTGGCCTCCAAAATACTGTGTTGGTCTGGCCTGGGAGGACATGAAATGCCTCAACATTCACTGCAAGAACTTCTGCTCATGACCAATTGTCCGATAAGATATTAATGTCTCCTCACAAACTGCAAGAACTGCGGTCATTGAGTTGCTGTCTTCCAGAAGGGCTGCAGGCAGACCTGAATCTGGATTCCTTCTCTCATCTAAGAATTTCTCATCACCAGAGATGACAGAAGAATCACCTGAACCCTCTGTCTGAAGACTCGATGAGTACAGGAGAAAATCTTTGAGCAGCCATTGAAAGTGAGAGCTGTTTTAAATCCCCAAATCAGTCAATCAGAAATAAAAGGAATCATGACAGAAGAGCTGGCCATGTTTCCCATGGCAAAATTCTGAACTGATGGAATGTAAAACTTTTCACTTGAATTAGTGCAAGAGCACTTAAGGGCAATAGTCTGGAGAAAGAAAGCATTTTTCATTGGAGTAACAGAAGGGAGAAGGGGCACTTCTAACCATGCTAACTGGGAAAGCAAACTCACTGATTTTCCTCACTGAACTGGTCAAGAGCTTTCTTTCCTGCTTTATTTAATTTAAACATGGATCTTCTGTGGCTCCACTGCATTGCACACAGATGGAATGCTTTTGTAAAGTGAAAAGAGAATTGCTTACTTGTCAGCCTGAATAACCTCAGCTATCATGAAGAGACTGCTTACATTATGCTTAATGGAAGTTTCATTCCTTTTGTCCCTTCATCTTTTCCCTTTATCTGAGTTTTGTTAGAGTCTTAATACTCCTGTCATTTACAGGAATGTCCTGGGCACAGAAAAGCTGCCTCAGAAAAATAGCACATCACCTTTTCTTCCCTGCTGTGCAGCCCCCTATGAAAGCTCCTGGGACTCTTCAGGGGGTGCCTGAAAAATAGGAGAAAAAAGCAGGACGTGGACAGGAGGGAATGACAGAAGCCTGCATTCACGTTAAGTGCTATTTATTAAAGTGAATCCCCAGTGAACACAGCCCCTATATACATGAAAGCACAGAGGATTAATGACAATCGCCTCAGCAATGACAGAAGCAACAAGTGGCCTTCCTCCACTGGCCTTGATATTACCTGTCAGACTCAGTGCAGCACACATACACACATACACTCACCGTATACGAAGCAGCCTTGCCCTGGACCTTGTGGCTGAGGTGTGTGGGTGCAAATTATGTTGAACCTTGGATTTCATTATCCACAGGGCAAAGTGATAAGTCACAGAATCGCAAAATCCCTAGGTCAGAAGAGATTTTCGAGATCATTGAGTCCAACCCAGCCTTAACACCTCGACTAAAGCAAGGCACCAAGTGCCTCACCCAGTCTTTCTTTAAACACATCCAGGGATGGTGAGTCCACCATCCTGAGCAGACCATACCAATACTTTATCACCCTTTGTGTAAAAAGCTTTTTTATACTATCCAGCCTATATTTCCCTTGGCACAGCTTGAGACTGTGTCCTTTTGTGCTGCCTGTCAGTTGCTGCCTGTGTGTCAAGCCCCTGCATGTGCTTTCTTACTCTCAAGATGAGAGAAACTGAATTGGGGTAGGAAAAGGAGGCTGAGCTCTAGAAACGCTGCCCTGTGAGCTTGCCCATCTTTCTGCTGGTCATCACTTCAATGGATGGGCTGATGCACTCATCAAGAGCATTTCATGTGACCTGGCTGCAGGAGCAGGCTAAAAGTTGCTTTTACCACACTGTTGAAATAGACAATTTTGCACGTGGAGATTAACAGTCCTTGGATGTTTTGGCCATGTTTATCCAAATGCCTGCTCATTAATCAACTCAGTGGGAAGATCTACAGTGAGCTATTGCCAGGTCTGCCATGGCCTCAGAAAAACGCTTCATGAAAAGCACCTCAATAAAGGGCACACTCTCTTTCTGTTGGAAGGTGTGCAGTTGTCTAGGAAATTGCTGTGATATACTGGGATTCATGCCCCCAAAAACGTGAGAGTCCTATTTTCATGCCTGTTCCTCTGTTGCATTTTTCCCTTTTCCCACTGAGTTTGTTCCAGCACTGTCTTGGGCACCAGCAGGTGCAAGAGCAGTTCACACCCTGAACATGAAACCTCCCGTCTCCTGCTACCCTTCCTTTGACAGCTGAGCAGGAAAGAGTGGTTACCCACAGATGGGAAATGAAGGTGTGTTGCCATCTTCCCCATCCTCTGAGATGGCAAGACATGGAAAGATGACCCATCCTAGGCTTTTGTGAGAACTTTGAGTTCCCCTTATGAGACACATGTTTCAGAACTAATGTAGAAACAATTTTAGCTAAAAGACCTTTCAGGATTGTCCCATACACAACTTCTGGATGTTGTGCTTTCTTTTGTGCCTTCTTTTGTTTTCAGCCCAAAGTTAAAGACATTACGAACAATTTCCCCTTGCAGAAAAGCTGAACATTTCCAGTTTCCTGTGACCCATCCCTTCTCTCATCACTATACCAATAAATGCCCCCACCGTTTGATTAGGTGTTTCCAGCCCTATGCTACCAGAAGTAGTGAGATTGAGAATAACTGGAGACTTTGAATTAAAAGATTAGTGGAAACAAATTGTAATGAAAGACATCAACAGAATTTTGAACCTTGATTTCATTTTACACATAGGAACTGGAATTGCTTTAGTGGAGGAAAGTATAATTTTTTTGGAGAGTTAAGACTTAGCAGTCCCCAGAGCAGGACAATAGGGGGCCACTGTGCCAAAGTGTCAGTCCAGCTCTTTAGGCCTGAAGACAGGAAAAAAAGTTTTAAAAATTCACAGTGACAACACAGACAAGCTTTTTTCATCTGTCTGTATAGAAGAAAGAATTACTACTTCAATTTCTATCTGAAACTTCAGGAACAGGCTTAATGGGACTCTGCACCAGAACTTGTCTCTCTGAAGAGGAATTTGCTGCCTCCAGGGTCAGGAATGCGGGAGAGGGTGGAGGAGTGTTCTGTAGTTGTCCTTGTGGACTTTCAAGGGTGAATCCAGGCTAGGAAGAGTATTAATTTGAAAGAAAAGTAGTAGAAAAGTAGATACAAAAATGAAGATAGATTTGCCTCTGAATCCTAATGTCTTTATCCTTGGGGATTTTGATTCCGTTACAAACATTAGCAAAGATCAAGGGCATATTATTTCAGGGCCAAGTCTGTTTGGAAAGAAGTCAATTCAACAAATGTGGAAATCAGCTAAAGAATTGAAAACTGATGTGAGATATTCAATGGAATTCTCAGATCTTTTAGGAGTCTTCCCACACTTGACTTGGACCTTCAAGGAACTTCTTGTATCTTTTAAACCCAAACCTACTCTCTCCACTTATCCTCGTAGATCCACCTAGCCCTTCCTTTGCACATTTTGCCTTTGATACTCTTTCAGAATATCTTCTCCCCTTCCTACCATGCTTTTTTGGAGGCACAAAATGCTGCCTATTATCTACCTAGACCACCAAGAAAAGATGGAGAGCATTCTCCCCATTGCTTATTTTAGCGTCCCCTTCTGCCTTTCACGTTGTCTATTTTTACTGCCTCTGCCAGTAGGGAAGACTCAGACAGATGGCAAGTACTGGATTTTTAATGAGGAATGGATGTGTATGGCAAACCAAACCTCACCTCAGAGTCAGAGTGGCATCCAAGGAGATGTTCTTAAGAAAATCCTCATCAATGAAAATTAAAGGAGGATGGTTTACCCATTTTCTAAAATTAAGGTGGTTTTTTACATCTATTCTTCACTGGCTGTTGAACTGATGCATCTCAAGTGAGAAAAGAAACAAAAAAGACAATTTGGCCATGCAGATGGAGTCGACAGTGGGAAAGAGAGACATGAGATGAGACTAGTTTCAAATTTCTTTCTTACCTACTTGTCCAAAGAGACAAAGCTCATGTTTTCACAGGTTAAGAGGCATGCCTGCACCTGTGCATCTGTGTATCTTCCTTCCTAATATTCTTTCAGTGACATTGCAGACTGCATTGTCTGAAGCTATTATATTTCTAGAAGGTTTATGAAAAAGCCTTCTGAAGTTCTACTAAGCCAAGTACAAAGTCAGGCACTTGAGCCAAGGCAATCCCAAGCACAAATTACAGGCTGTGAGGAGACTAGATTAAGAGCAGCCCAAGAAGAAGGACTTAGGAGTGTTGGTGGATGAGAAGCCCAACATGTGAGCTCCCAGATTAGAAAGCCTCTGTCGCTGGCGGCAGCCAAAGAAATGGGACCAAAGCAGGTTGAGGGAAGGCATTCTGTCCTTCTACTATCCTCTCATGAAACCCCACTGGGTCCGTTTCTGGGCCCTTCAGAATAAGAAGGACATCACCTTGCTGAATCACGTCCAGAGCAGGTCATAGGGCCTGGTGCAGCTCTCCTGTGAGAAACGGTTGACAGGCGTTGTTCCGAATGGAGAAGAGAAGGCTCTGGAGAGATCTCAGAGTACCTTCCAGCAACTAAGAGTGCTATAAGAGAACTGGAGAGGGCCTTTTGATGAGGGCATGGAGTGATAGGATAAGGAAGAATGTTTTCAAACTGAAAGAGGCCAGGGCATTATTAGATGTTTGAAAGAAATTCCTCTCTGTGAAGGTGGTGAAGCACCGGCACAGGTTGCTCAGAAAAGCTGTGGATGCCCCATCCTGGAAGTGCTCAAGGCCAACTTGCATGAGGTTTTAGGGAATCCGGTCTAGTGGAAAGGGTCCCTGCCCATGGCATGTGGGTCACACGGGGAGATCTTTAGGGTGTCTTCCAACTCAGACTGTCCAATGATCCCGTGAAGCAAAATCTTACTATCTGCTTGCCTTGCTTTGACTCCGTTCTTAACTGGCCTCTGCTGAACCCCACTGGCCCCTTTGTCTAACTATGCACAGCAGCTTTTGCTGTCATGGTAAACAGATGGTTTGATGAGCAAGGTCCTGCAATCATATCTAGCAGAGCAGACTGCACACACTCTTCCTCCCCTTCCTCTGTAGTTAAAATCAAGAATATAAAGGCCATTTGTTGTTGCTCTGAATAAAAAGCTCCATAATACTGAAACCATTTAGAGGTTATTTTGGGTACACAAAGATTTTACCATTATGTTTAGAGTTCCTCTAATTGTGTTAGAAACAATATGAAGTTCCAATTGAAATATGAAATGATATCTGCTGTATAAAAACTGAAAGGAGTTACATCACAAGTCATGAGTTAGAAATCGAGCTGGTTGCAGAAATTTACAAACTCTAAAGGTACAACATGTGAAGGATAGAGGGCCCAAACCACCTTTCTGTCTACTGCCTGGAATTGGTTAATCAAAAAAGTTAATGTGAAACAAAGACATTTTCAAGAAAAGCTTGTAAGCTACAAGCAAAAAACAATTGCAAATCATATATTTAATTTAATCTTGACATTTGCAGTTAAGAGTGAATGACTTATTATGTGGTGATGGTTATGTGGTAATGCTCCTCACTCACTGAAAGCTGTATCTCCATCTCCTCCTTGCTGTTTTTGTAATCTCTTTTGAAACCTCTCTGGAAATCCTCCACCATCTTCCACATGAAGGTGAGGAGGGCATCGTTGTAGGAGTTCTTGGCAAACTGCAGGTTCCAGAACACCAGGCTGCTCAAGTTGTTGGTGTATAGCTTCATCAGGACCCCTGGGGTGAGGGAGTTCCGCAGATTCAAGCCGTTCTCCAGGAAGAGCCAGACAAATTTGGGCCTGTCTTTCACCAGGGCTGTGAACGTCACATCCTGAAGGTCAGCAGCCTAGGAAGAACTGGAAAAGCAAATGTGAGGGATCACATGTGAGACATGTAAATTTCATCTATGGCCTGATACACAATCACTGTCACACTTTCATCAGAATCAGGCCGGGGGCTTTTTCTGTGCACAATTGCCTTGGCTAGATGGCCCAGAGCATTTCTGGCATGGGCAGATCACCTTTCTAACCAGTGATGATAGAATGGATGGATCATCAGCGAATGATGGAGCTGGCTCTATGGATTATCCTGACTGAATGAGTTGGAAAGGACCCACAAGGATCATGGAGTCCAGCCCCCGGCCCTGCACAGACACCCCAACAATGCCACCCTATGCATCCCTGAGAGTGTTGCTCAAATGCTCCTTGGGCTGTGGCAGCCTTGGGGCCGTGCCCATTCCCTGGGGAGCCTGGGCAGCGCCCTGTACCCTCTGGGAGAAGAACCTTTCCCTGGTCTCCAGCCTGAGCCTCCCCTGGCACAGCTCCAGCCATTCCCTGGGGTCCTGTCCCTGTAACAGTAGAGATGGGAGCTGCCCCTTGTGAGGAAGCAGCAGCTGCCAAGGAGGTCTGACCTCCTCTTCTCCAGGCTGAACGGAATGTGACGGTCAGTGCGGGAGCAATAGACACTCTCTTGACACAGAGGCCCAGGTGCTGAGACAGTGGCTCCTGCTGGGATGTGTCCCTCCCCACAGCTCCCAGCACTCCCTCAGAAGGGGGCTGCACCTGCCAGTTTCGGTCATTGGTGAAGATCTTGTCGCTGGCCAGGTCCAGCTGGTTCCATTCCAGCAGCAGCTTCAGCTGCCCGTTCCAGTTCTCCCTGTCGTGTTCCTTGGTGCTGAAAGCTGCAGGCGAGGAACAATCTCTGAGTAACAACCAGGCACATTTATCATCGCTGCTTCTCACACTGCCAGGACAAGACTTCTTCCAAGTGGCTTTTTCCCCAGACTCATGCACATCTTCCTGACTGGGGGCTGGAGGCTGCTGGAGGCTCAGGGATGTGTTTATGGTCCAGGAGCACTTCCTAACCAAGATCAGCACAAGGCTTTCTTCAGGCTGCTCAGAGTCCTGCACCCTCTACACCAGGGAGATTCTGCAGGATTCCCAAGTGGGGCCCGACCAGCATCCCCAAGACTCTCCAAAATGCCTTCCCAGTTACCTGGTTTGGATCTTTCCCACGCTCAGAGATCCCATACTGCTGTTGTAGCCTGCCCACACCCCTTCAGCAGAAGAAGACAGGCTCCACATTGTGACAGGAGCTTAGCTCTAGGGAGATGGCACTGCTCTAAGGAAACCTCCTCTAGGGAATAAATAGCCATCCCATTTCCATTTATTATTAAATTCCCAAACAAACCCAGAAAAACAATTATTTGCCTTTGTACAGAGCAAAGGAAATGGCATTGCTCAAAATTTCATTGCCACCTTCTTCTATTTTGATCACTGTCAGTAAATGAGGGCTTTCAAGGATGTCTTTGATCTACAAAAGAATAGAAAAATTCCCTTTCAAAGCTATCAAGGCAGTTTAGTAGCAGATCTCCTAGATCCTTTAACAAAGAAATTTACCACCGCATCGTAGCAAAGCTGCTTCTCATCAGTCCTGGGTTTTAACAAATTTAAACAAGCCTAAATGGAAGTAGATAATGAGTTAGATTTTAAAGTCACCACGAGACAACATTAATTATCCTCTGAACATACAGCAAAGAACTATGATTCCCCTATGCAGAACATCTTGAACACCAAGATATCATCTCAGTAATTAGAAGCAGCAACACATTTGCCTTACGGTCATCCACTGAATGTCACTTTGCAAAGCAGAAGACCACACAGAGGAAAAATAAAGACCTTACTTTGGATTCAAACATTTTTCTAGGAAGGCATGGAAAGAGCCTAATTCTCTTAAGGAATCAAAGCTCTCCAGGAATGAAAGTCCACTCAGTGTTACAAAAGTAGCCCAAACAAATGAGTAGATTGCAAAAGGGCTAATCCTCCCCCTGCTCCAGATATCAAAGTGGCCAAGAAAGTAGAGCTCTCCCCTCTTCTTCTCTGCAGGAGAAGCAGGATGACTAAGAGAAAAAGTCCCAGCTATTCCTTCAGTCCTCCATCACCAAAGCTGTGCCATAGCACAGGTGCTGCCTTCAAAGTGACCCCAGTTCCAGCCTAGACCTCTCACCTTCCAGACAACTCCTTCCCCAACACGCCCAGCAACAGCAACCCCAGCTCAACACCCTGCCAAGACCCGCAGCTGTCCCCATGCCTGCGCAGAGCTTTCC
This sequence comes from Chamaea fasciata, assembly GCF_029207755.1. Lineage (NCBI taxonomy): Eukaryota > Metazoa > Chordata > Aves > Passeriformes > Sylviidae > Chamaea > Chamaea fasciata. The sequence continues at coordinate 714,748 of NW_027094127.1, forward strand.
CACCCCCTGGTTCCCTGCACGTGCCGTGGCATGGCACTCAGGAGGATGTGCTCCAAGGCCTTCCCCGCTAGCAAGCTCAGGCTGCCAGGCCTACGGTTCCTGGATCATCCTTCCCACCCACCCTTCCCGTGCACCGCTGGTCCATTTGCGCTCAGCTCCGACTTGGCCGCTTCAGCAGGACTGCTGCTAAAGGATGGAGAGCAGCCCGGCAAGCTCCTTCTCCAGCTCCCTCTTTACTCTCGGGGCAGGTAGAACATGCCACAGGAAAGCAAGCAGTGCCAAAAGACTTGGGCCAGCATCAGGCACATTGAGGAATGAAACAAGGCCTTTGTTTGATGGAAGGAAGCACAAGCAATTGACAGAAGTGAAGAGGACTTAGCACAGATATCCAGAAGTCCTTAGCACCAGGTAACATCAGAAAAACCTGGAAGCCTAACTTGACATGAGAGTGACTTGACAAAAAGCTTGAGACATAGCCTTCGGGAAGACCTAAGGGCAGCTACAGAATCAGCCCTGTGCAGGGAAGGCATGAGGAAGATGGGCTGCTTTGGTGCGCTGAGACTCCTCCTGGCCAGCAGGTGGACATTAGCTTCAGGCCTAGGATTCTGACGCAATGTGTTTCCTTCTAAGTCCCTGCCTATGGAATCACCTCAGCAGTCTAAAGACGGAAGGGATTTTTGATAGAATTCCTACAGAAACCCACTGAAATTCGGACGTGGCGAAGAAGCCTTGTGCTGGGGTGCAGAGCCCTAACCTCCTGCCAATAAAAGAGCTCTTGGTGGACAATGCATTTGTCTGCTGATTTCTTTGAATTCTAGAGACCTCTCAGGACTGCTCTATCCTGAGGGAAGGCCCTTGGCCTTGAGCTGTAGGCACCCGCGCAAGCTTCAGATCAGCTCCCTCAGCTTCCAGGACCTCTCTTGGCCGGCATCCTGACGGGGAGGCAGGACCGCTGCTAGGCACTGCTGGGACCCAGCAGGACAGGACCGGCTGTCTCGTGTCCACGTAGCACCCCCTGACACAGCCAGGGTCATCCCGAAAGCAGACAAGGCTCACGTGTCAGCGCAGAGGGGCAAGGAGCGCTGGGCTCCTCTCAGGGTGTCTCAGCTGGGCCTGCTCCACAAGACGCCCCCATTTGAAGGCCTGCTAATGCCCAGCTGCCAGAAATGCCTGCCTTGTTCTCTCCAAGATGCAGAGGAAGAGGCAGGGAGCAGGGCGCCTTGGGAGGCAAAGCTTCCAAGCCTTTTCTGAGGCCACGCACACACCAAGAGCAGCCAAGACTCTCCCTGCTGCCTGGCCCACACAGCCCAGCTCGGTGCTGGCCCTCTGGGCCGCAGCAGCCTCCAGCAAGCAAGAAGCAAATGCATATTGCCAAGAGTTGAAGCACAGCAGACAGGTAAGATGTGAGACGTGTGTGCTGGAAGGCCTTTGAATTCACAGCTCTCCAAGACAGCTTTGGGGCTGGCAGCTGGACAGAGATGCTCCTGCTCACACCTTGTCACAATCCGCTTACACAAGCTGGGTTCGTTTTAGGGGTCTCAGAGCGCAAAAGACACTGTGGGGGACAAACTCAGTTTACTCAATCACAAATGCACCTTTATTTAGTGCCAACAAATGCGATAGTGGGGAGAGAAAATAGTAAGAAAGACAGAAAGGAGGGGAAGGGGATTATAGCTTCCAACATGGAGGTTCGAGTCCTCAAGGCTTTTGAAGATGCCTATAGACGTGATCTTCTCCAGTGGGGATATCTCAAAAGTGAGCGGGGGTCTCCAGGGTTTTTATAGTCCTCTCCGAAGCAACAGGCAGTTGGCCAAACAGGTGGGGGAAATCATTGCAGTGTGTTCACTTAGAGAACTCAGAACAAGTCAGTCATCAGCAGGTACAGTGTCAACCAGTACAAGTCAGCAGGCGCAGTCACTTCACCGTGACTTGCCCATTGTTTCTGCTCAGGTTCTGATGTTCTGATATGGATGCTGGGTTTTTCCATCGAACACACCTGCAGGCAGCACTTGGCCGACATCCCACCTCAGCCAGGCCAGAACTTCAATGTTGAGATTTTAAAGTCCCTTTTAGGGGTTTCAGTCTCTGTCCGTGACGATGGTTGTGAGGCAGATGAGGGAACTTCAGGCCATCTCGTACACCACCCCGTGACTCACAATTGTCGTCAAGAGAGCTCCTTCAGCAGGGTTCCGTAGTCTTGCAAAGTCTTCAGGACTCATCCATGTTAGTAGCATATTCTGGAAAAAACAGAGACAGTAGAGAGCGTGTATGAAAGAGAGAGAGAGTGAGAGAGAGAGAGAGAGAGAGAGAGAGAGAGAGTAAGAGAGAGAGAGAGAGAGGAGAAATAGGAAAAGGAAATAGAAACAAAACAAATCAATCAATATTGATTAAAACAATTTCATCAAAATAATCAAAACAAATCATCAAATTCCTTAAAGTTATAACAATTTTCAAACAAAAGCTTAATTTTGATTACAATATAACATAATTAAAACAAACAACAATAATCAAAACAAGCAACCAACTAGTTCAAATTAAGCTGCTGTTGGAGGTCTAATTTTCACTCTTAGGGTAGTACGTCTTGTGTCAATAACTTTGGGAGCGTCTCTTGCAAAAGGGGTATTGATTAAACTGTGCGCTTCCATTATAGATGCCAAGTGGGTTAACTTCTTCATCATTTTCCAATTTAGGATGTATAAAATGATTGCTAAGACAAAACCAATCAAAACCAAAACCGAAAGAACAACAGGGGGGTGACATACTCTGTTCAGGATACCTGTGGCAGCAGGTGACCACCCAAAAAGGATATCCCACCACCTGTATTCAGCATCTTTTTTGACCCTTTCTAAAACACAATGTATTTCTTTCACATCATGATGGACTGTCACCAAAGTGTTCTGTCCATTTTTCTTGACCTTTTCCAAAATTCCTACTAAGTCTTCGTGAAGCAACAATTGCTTAATTAAAGTCAGATTCATTCCAATGGGGGCAGATGTTATCCGGTGAAACAGGGTAAAATGTGATTGTAAAATGTGATAGCATGTAACTGGGGCTGAGCAAGAAAAGTCACATCCTGTAATTGGGGTAAAATTGCAGACACAAAAATTTGAGTGATTTTTAAGATTCACTCCTATTTCTTCTACAAACACTACATCACAAGCAGTCCTTACACAAGCACGTCCATTGCCTATATACACAAGCACTCTTTCAGGACTTTCGTTAGGGTGTACTTCAAAATGACAAATAGTTTGCTCTGTGTCCAAACAAATGTCTTGAGCTATGATTGCATTACTCTCACAGATGAACCCTTGTTTTTCACAGACAATACATGACTCTAAATTAACAGTTTGCCATTTCTCACCATTTTGATAGGCCTATTCCCTATGCTCGGAAAGATAGAGGACAGCTCTATCATGATTCAGTCCTAATGCAATGATGGGGAATATCGAGTGCAAAAAGGCATTACATATGGTTAACACAAAAGCTGTGACTGTTGGTATTGGGGTTACAAGTAAAGTTCACCAACTTCCACCAGGATTGGAATTCCTTTTCAAAATCATTTGCATTGTCCCAAATTATTTTCTGAATTTCAGTAGGAAAAGTGCCTTCTTTTCCTTCCCTTATGATTGAGGCAACAACTGTCTGCATCCAAAGCTGTGTCTGGGTGCAGCTAAGAGCCAAAGAAACATTGTTTTGTGTAGCACCAAGTGCATCGATTAACATTTTGTGATCATTCACATTCACCTTTTCCCAATTTGATAATGTGTTTGATAGCAACCACTGATGTGTCCCCAAAACCAATAAGGACAACTGCAATGGTTGTTGTAATTCGGTCAAATCCCTAGTTGTAGAAGCCAATTTGTTCATTAATACCTCTAAATCAATACTGTTCAAAATTCCCAATTTAAGATATTTATCATGGTTTATATGGCCTTCATGTCCCTCGGAGTTCTCCTGTAAAAAGTAAGCACAAGAGAATCTGCCACCAGAAGGCAGAAAGTTAGAATAATGGAAATTCTCCAATGTGCATTTATTCAATACTCTTTCCCTAGAGCATCAAAGGTTACCCATGTGTATTTATTCAGAGGGGTTTTTAGCACTAGTGGTACCTCTCCCTCCGTGGGGAGGTCCACCAAAACAGGTTGTCCAGGGTAACGTGCTGGATTCTTGGAATCACTTGGTCCCCGTAGTGAGGGAACTATGCTTGGAGCTGTTGGGCCAAAAGGAAAAGCATCAGTAAACCAAGGATTTGCTGACTGTTCGGGGGAAAAGGGAGGGGCTATAACTGAGGCAGGTTTGTCTTGGATGCTATCCAAGTTTTCTGCTTCTTGTACTGCCAGTTTTTCCACAGCTCCTTCAGTTATTGAGAAGATGTTACAATAATGTTCAATCTGAGCATACCACTTTCTTACTGAGGCTGTCTGGGCCACCCCATCAGGTGGGGGAGTCCCAGTAGTGACTGACTTAAAAACTTGGAAAGGTCTTCTCCAAACAATTGGTTGTTGTGGTACAATCTTCTCTACTTCTGTCAGAGCTAGGCTAACCACAAACAAGCCTTTTTCCCAGGTAGTATACCTCTTTTCAGCATCTCTGAAACCACGGGAATAAAAACCAACAGGCCATGTCGGACCCTCAGGACCCCACTGCCATATGTGTACTGACAACCCTGAGGAAGCAAATCCCCATTCTACCTGAAAAGGATCTGTTGGGTGGATAGGGCCTAGGGCCTGATGAGCTGTGGCTCCAAAAATCAACAACTGTGATGCCTTTTCCTGAGAAGGGCTCCAGTCCCATTTTACTCCCTTTCTCAACAAATCATAAAGAGGTCTGGCAATTATGGAAAAATCTGGAATGTGTTTTCCCCAAAACACTAATAATCCCAAGGCATGCTGTAGATCTTTCCTGGACTCAGGCACTTTAATTTGATCTGAGGAGGTTAGGGTGTCAGGTGGGATACATGTCAGACCTCCTTTCCACCGGATACCCTGAAATTTTACTTCTTGAAAAGGCTTTTGTAGTCTCTCTAAGGGGACCTGCAAACCAAGGCTTTCTAAGTGGGAAGTTATTTTCTGTTGAACACCCCCACTTGCTGTGTTTTATTGTTAAAACTTGTGCTAGGGAGTGCTGTGGCTTGTTGCCCAAGGCTTGTGGAAGAGGAGGTGCGCTGGGTTGTCGGTTGGATGATTCCGACACAATAGGTTTGGGACAGGGCCAATTAGAAATTATTTTCGCCAATTTATCATACGGCTATTTATCCATTACTCTCGTGGAACTCCCCTTTTCAGTCCTAGCAACCACAGCTGCTGCCGGTTGCAAATTTGTTTTCCCTTTTCTGGGTTTTCATTCGGAGAAGCAATGTGCCTGACTCCTCTGGGTTTTTCTTGTTTGTCCTCTGAGTACTTCACTGGTCCATATTTTCTACTGTAACTTATTAACTCTTCTGCTACCTCACTCCATGTCCCAACTTTATGACTGCTGTTACATTGTGATCTAGGAGTTGTGAAAGGTGAGAAGTCAGTGGAACCAGTTTGATCTCTTGTATGTCCAAGAAATCTTTCAAGTCTATCTACCGGAGAGATAGATGCTATTGTTTTCTGAAGAATTGCTGTTGGTTTAAGAGACTCTGGCAAACCTCCAATTAGGGGGGGTCATAATCTCAGGTTTTACAGGCTGTTGCAATGGTGACTCATAGCCAGGGATTAATTTCCATTCATGTATCATTTGCAAGCACGCCGCTTGGTGTATGTTTTCTAGGAGTTGGTCTGAGGCGCCAACTATTGCCAGAGGGTCGCCCCTCTCAAGGGGGTTTAACCCCCCTGCCCAGTAAGCTGCACGCTGTGTCAGGGACCATGGAGCAGGCGTATTTCCTGTTGTTAAGAAAACTCCATGTCCCCAATAGCCACTTGCTTCTTGTTCACTTCATTTAATTTGGTCACCCACAGTGAGTGAGACTCTAAAAACATACTCCGTCTCTGATTCACTAGGGAGGCGGGAGTATTCTTTCTTTAATTGAGCTAATTCAGTGGCTGTGTATGGTATTTCTTTGGTGGTTATGTGGGGATCATGATCCTCTTCATTTATATAATTATATTCTGTTTTAATGAGAGGTCTCAAGTTGGAGCAACAGTGTTCCCCACAATTTTGCATGTGTACTAATTCTTTCTGAGGATATATTTGTTTAAGGCTGTATGTCTCCTTTCCTTCTATTTCTGTGGGTGAATCTGCAGATTTTAAGTTTTTACTTCGCCCTTCTGCAAGGGAAATCTGCAGCAAATAATTCTGATTTCTTTCCTGTTCTAATTGTTCTTTCAAAGCTTCTACCATATTTAGCAGGGATTCTATTACTGTTTTTTCTTCACTTACCCGTTCAAAACGGGTTTCTATGGCTGCCGAAAGGCAGGCCCCCAAAACTGAGCAAAGAATGCTTTTATTTCTGCCCAGTTTGTATCTAGCATCATGTTGCAAAGAATATATTCTATCTACAATGTTTTCAAAGTTAAACCAATTATTCTGTGCCCACCTTTCTCCGTCTAGAGAAAGTCTAGCACCATGTTTTGCTAACAAGGCATAAAATGCATACTTATCTTTTTCATTCATTTTGTGAAGGGACCAAAACCACTCTCAGGGAGGTACTCTTCAAGTTACACCAAAGGCACAGCTAAAACGGTGTTTCCCTTCACTTCCCTGGAATGGGCGAGGAGACCAAAACTGCCTGGGAGGTTCACCTTAGTTACAAATAGTTGTCTCCTCAACTACACCAAGCAGCCCAAAACACAAAAACTAACTGCAGTCCCATCTTTTGCACAATGAGATCTTTCTGAGAAATCCTGATGACAGGGAGTGCTATTCGCCTGGGTGTATACAGTTTGCGGGAATTTTCCCTCGCCCCCCTTGCTTTCTAACAGCGCTCATCGAAGTGGCGTGCTAGGTGCTGCTGAGACGAGGGTCCTTCCCCTTTTACAAACGATATAAAACCCGCAACCCCTCTGTCCATCAAGACCCTGTCCGTGACACCAATTTAATGTCACGATCCGCTCACAGAAGCGGGGTTCGTGATGGTCCGTTTTAGGGATCTCAGAGCGCAAAAGACACAGCAGGGGACAAACTCAGTTTACTCAACCACAAATGCACCTTTATTTAGTGCCAACAAAGGCAATAATGGGGAGAGAAAAGAGAACAGTAAGAAAGACAGAAAAAGAGGGGAAAGGGATTATAGCTAGGATTAACGTGGAGGGTCAAGTCTTCGAGGCTTTTGAAGATGCCTATAGACGCGAGTGTCTCCAGTGGGGTGATCACAAAGTCTGTGGTTAACTCAGGGCTCCTTAGAGTCCTCTCCGAAGCGACAGGCAGTTGGCCAAACAGGTGGGGGAAATCATTGCAGTGTGTTCATTAAGAGAACTCAGAACAAGTCGGCCGTCAGCAGGTACAGTGACAACCAGTACAAGTCAGCAGGCGCAGTCACTTCACCTTGACTTGCCCAGTGTTTCTGCTCAGGTTCTGATGTTCCCATATGGATGCTGGGTTTTTCCATCGAACACACCTGCAGGCAGCACTTGGCCAACATCCCACCTCAGCCAGGCCAGAACTCCTGTGTTGAGATTTTAAAGTCCCTTTTAGGGGTTTCAATCTCTGTCCTTGAGGATAGTCGTTAGGCAGATGAGGGATCTTCAGACCGTCTCTAACACAGAGATGTCGCAGCACAGCTGGTCTGTAGCTGGACAAAATAAATCTGGTCATAAATCCAATTGGGCTAACCTGGCTTGTTCTAGAAACAAATCCCTAGGTCAACAATTGAACTCAAGCAGAGACCTCAGACAACCCCATCCGAGCCCTGGATGCAAACACATCACTGGCCAGAGAGCTGGGCAGTGCAGAGATCCCAACTAATCAGCTATCCAAGCCTGGGAAATTCAAAGCCCCTCTAAAAAGAAGCTGTGAACAATAAAAGGAGCTGTTTGCTGACAACCTTTGGTGCGTGCTGTGTCATGTGCCTGTCTCCAACCCACGACCCTCACGTAACAGGAGAATTCTGTAAAACGCTAATTGCAGTGGGTTTAGGATGAGGTCAGGCTCAGTGGGAATGCCCAGGTTTGGGAATACAGCTAGAGAGCCAAGCTGGGAGCACTGCTTGGAATTGGCTGGTGTGAGCAGCAGGAATGTTGCTGGCTGGAACATTTTGAAGAGCTGGAGAAAAGAAGCGTTTTGTGGAAGGCCACCAGCTGCCCTTTGCCAGCAGCAGCAGGTGTGAAGGTCCTCTTTGAGGGCCGTCTCTGCACAAGGACAGCCTGGCCTTCTCCAGTACCCAACCATCTTTCAGGCTTTTGGGCTGGCCTTGTCCCTCACTCTGGAGAAGCAGCTTGCTCTTGGAACTCACACATGCACAGTTTCTGGCTGGATTACTTTGTCTTACCACAGACAGCCCTGGAGACAACACTGCATTGAGGCTCAATCCGCAATAAAAGGGGATTTTGTTCCAGCTTTTCCCTCGCACCAGTGAGCAGCAAGCACACCTGGGCCTCCTTCAGGTCTCTGTGTGGGCTGGTAGTCAGCTTCTGTTGGCAATTTAAAGCTTTTCCTCTACTTTTGGCAGCAAAGAATGAAGCATACCCAGGTGCACCCAACCCCAAGTTTCACTCTAAAAAATGACAAATTTCATTCTCCTCTATTCAAGCCGTCAAGAAAACAAACTTTCTTGAGTGAGCTGGGCACAGTGTCCTCCAAGACCATTCACGAGTAGGACATGTTCCAGGGGAAGACTGGCAAACCCAGAGTTTACCCATGCTTAGGAAACCTTTGCAAAACCTTCCCACCTCTAGTGGTGTTGCAGCCTCCTGAGCTCCTGGAGGCCCCAGTCCCCTCAGGCACAGTTTGGACAGGAGGGGGACGGTTCAGTTTCTGAGACGTGGAGACAGGAGAAGGAACAGGCTGCAAACACTGGTACAAGGGCAGGGCTGCTTCCATTTATGGTGCCAAGTGGCAGCACAGAACCTTTGATTGAATGTGTGGGAGGTGCTGAAGGGCAAAAATTATCAGTGATAAGGACATCTTCACTTATCATAGCAAAGGAAGTGAAAGAGAAAGTGCAATCTATCTTTCATGGAAGCTGTTCAGTTTTTAACAGATTATTTTTGCTGAAGACATGCCTAGGCAATGGTGATTTTAGAGCATTTTGTGACTCTCATAGTTATCCTCACACCGGTTTTGCCACATTTTCTCTCTTTTCTTTCCTGGTGAAGGATTTCTCCTGCCCAGCTGGCTTCTGGTTGGAGTTCTACACTCTGGAGTCCCCGAGTTTTCTCAGCAGCCTTTGCAGCGAGTCCTCAGCCAACGTGTGGCTCTGCTGCCATCCCAAATCTGTGCCTGCCTTGCCCAGCCAGGGCGCAAGTGGGGCATGTGCTGGGCATGGCTGGAGAATTGCAGGGACAAAGTCCTCCAGTGTTGTGATGTTCCGCCTGGTTGGCTCAAACCTTGTCACTCCACATTGAACCCTGCCCCTATTGCTTTGGTATTGGCTCCTGCCCCCAAAACTCCTCCCTTGGCCCTTCCCCTTCCAAGCTACTGCAAAGGCACTGTGAGGGGTTCTGCTTCCTGCTCGGGGTTAGAGTTGGAGTTTGCCTCAGGAAACGATCCTCAGAGGGGCACAGCTCCCGGGCCCTGCGGGCAGAGCTACCTTGCCCAAGGACAGCCGCTGTGGCGGCCGGGGCAGCTGCACGGCCCAGGGCCAAAGCCCCGCGGCACCCTCAGTCCAGCCCGCCTGACCGGCCCTGCGGCCTCACCCGGGCTCGGGGCTAGCAGCAGCAGCTCCCTGCTCACTGCTGGAGCTGGTGGCCTTCAGCTTCTCCCCGCTGCCTCCTGTCAGTCCCTGCCTGTCCTCAAGGTCGGCAGGGCAGCCGTGGCCAAAGTGGAGCCTCTGGAATTGGTTCCACGGCCTGGCAGAGCTGCCCCCTCAGCCCCCTGTGTCTCCCCGTCCTTCAGCAGCTCCTCAGGGGACAGCGCCGGGGGCCACCGGCAGCTCCCAACGCTCCAGGGACACCCGGGGCTGGAACTGCTGCTCCGCCCGGCCCGGCCGCCAGCTGGGGCTGGGCACAGCAACAGGGGGCACAGGGGGCACAGGGGGAAAAACAAGAGCTGAAACAGGCAGCCGAGGAGGGAAAGAGGTAAAAATGCAGCCTAGGCCTACACAGACATCAGTCTCTCCGTCGGTATCAATTCACAGACCATCACAGAGCGTTTGCTTTGTGATGTCAGGGCACGGTTGCCACGTGGTCGTGGTGACATCCGAGGTTGTCTTGGTGCACGGAAGGCCTCAGGGGTGTCAGAGCAGCTCTTGAGCTTGCTCAGCACAGGAGCTTTTGTCCTGCGCTTGAGTCTTTTGTCAGTGGGCAGCTGAACACGGAGAGTAGCCTTGCTGTTCTTTAGTGTTAGAGTTTGCAAACTTGCACAGCAGCTGCCACAATGATTGGGCAGCTTGCAGCTGTAGTTTTCTCTGTTTATGGAGTCGGATATTCCTGCTATTTCCTGACACAGCTGGCACGTAAGTAGAGGTTTCCCCTGGGTGTCACCTAACCGGGCTTTTGTATGTCTTCCTGCTCTTTCTTAGTGACTGAGTTGATTTGGAAACAGAAAGGCCATTTGGATGCCGCTTGGGTGAAGCGCTGTCAACACGTTCAGCTCAAAAGGGGGTGTCTGTAGCCAGGGCTGTGCGGGCAGCATTTGCAAGGGAGCCTGCAGGGGTTGTGTTCCCTCCATGAGAGAGTGTGTGGCAGCAGAGTCTGTCATTTCCTCCCTTTGCTGGGTCAAGTGGGACAACTTTGAAAATGTGGACTGGGAGGCCTTCTTGGAAGGTGCTGTAAAAATGCTCTGGTTGTCTCCAGCGTTCTCAAAAAATCTGGTTTATTTTCCCTTGCCCACTGCAGGTCACCTGAGCCGAGTGTTCAGAGGTTCTGATCCTGAGGTGAGTAAGAAAGGAACATTTGATGTTCCTGGCGTTTAAGAATTGTGCAGCAAGCTGTCAGCTTGGCCTGTGGCAGTAGAGTGCAGAGGACCAGATGAGCAGGCTGCAAGAAAATCCATTTCCATGTCTGCAGCAGCAAGAGCAAAGGCGTCACTGGCTATTTCCTAATTTTCCATTTCCTCATTTTCCATTGCAGAGCTTTAAAAGAGCTAAAAGCCCAGTTTTGCAGGGAGAAAGTTGCCCCCACATAGTAGCCAAGGGGGGAAAATCTAATTCAGAGCAATTGGCAGCACAGTTGAATCAGCCTATTTGAATTTAGTCTGAGTGACTTAGAATCCCATTGCTCTTAAGGTCGATGATTTGTGCTTAGTACAGCCGGTTTGAGGGCTGAAGAGAAGGAAGCTTATAAATGAGCCTGTATCTCACCGTCCTCTCTGTCCACAGATCACAGAAGCAAGAGCAGACTCTCCTCTGGCTCCCTCGGCTCCTGCAGAAGAGGCCAACGAGGAGCCAAATGACCACAGGCCTCCAGCAGCGGTCACACCACAGCTGGAACTTTCCCAGACAGTAAGTGCCACTTCTGGAGGGTGCTGTCTTTAGTGCAAGGCAGAGGTGCAAGTTTCTGCCCAGCCTGCTCTCGCTGCTGCTGGCTGAGGGTGCTGAGTGCTGCAGTGCTGCCAGGACCTAGGGTCTCCCCCTAGCCAGTGACAGCTGGGCAATGGGCTTTGATCTGCCACGTTGAGTCACCAATGGGCTGGTGCTCCGCGTGAGCATCTGGCTCAGCGAAGCTCTATGTCTTGGCTTCTGCAGAGCTATAGCCCAAGGGCGCACGGGCTCCTTCTGGAAGTCAAGAGATTTTGTTTGTTTGTTTTCCTACTTGGGACACCTGTGTTTGGCTTCTGGAAAGTTTCTGTAGTTTTCTCGAGTCGTTCATCACTTCTACAGAGTCTTTTGGGCGCTCCAGTTGTGCCCAGCCTTGTCACGTGCAGAGATCGGCACTGGGAAAGGAGGTTGGCAGTGGAAGCAGAGGTGGGCAGGGACACAGAAAGAAGTGGCTGAGCGAATGTGATTTTGAGGCTGAAAGAGGAAAAAGCTGAGCCTGATGGCAGCTCCCTGTCACTTGCTCTGCGTTTGTGTGTGCAGAATCTCAAGGCAGAGCCACAAGCAGAGCTGCCTGAAGCTCAGAGTGACATCAAGGCAGTGAAGAGGAGGAACACAGAAGACATGATGGAGATTCATCCTCAAGAGGAGATGCATCTCCATCAGCAGAGGGGACATCAACAACCTCAGGTGAGTGAGAGAGGTGAAGCTACTCCAATGAGGAAACATCCTCTCTCACTTTATTTTCAGAATGACAAGGAACAGCTGCAAGCAGGGCTGCAGGAAATGGAGGCTAGGGTCAATGCAAAAGAGAAGAGGATGGAGCAAGAAATGAAAACAATGAGAGACATACTCAATGCCCTCCGTCAAAATCTTCAAAAGCAAGTGAGTGAAACAGCAATAACTGCCACAGTCACCAAGCTGGTGCTTTCTGCCCTTCTTGCTTATCCACTGCAGAGCAGCAGGCAAATGGGGTGATGCCTCTGAGGGCCATCCTGCTGTAGTGTCTGTGGCAGCCATTCTAAAGGACATTTCCTGGTATCTTGAATCTCGACTGCTGCCCTGGACAATGGAAGTAGTCCTTTGGCCTTTTGGCCAGCAGTCATCCAAACTGACTCCTGCTGGCCTCTTCTCGCTCTCCTCGTTTCTTGTGGTGTTCTAACAGTGGAACGTGGATCCCAAGATGGAGGATGGAAACAAGCTGTCTGTAGCCCTTGTAAATCTCTTCTTTCCCTTTGCTCACAGCTGATGACTCTTGGCTAACAGGGACAAGCTGTAGCCTCTGACTGCTTTGTTCTCTTTGACTCGAGGTGGAAGTGTTGACATCTGGCCAGGCAGCCTGCAAAGGCCTCCTGCAAATGGCTGAGAAGGAGGAGCCCCAGGATTGGTGTGAGCCACAGGAACTGCCTCCACCAGAAGTGCTGCCAGTTGAGAATGACCTGAACGTGGTGGAGGACAAGAGCACTCCGTGGGGGGAGGTAGAACATTTGAACCGGGAGCTGCAAGTGTGTCTGCAGCCCTTGGAGGGGGAAAAGAGGGAGGAAGTGCAATATGGTCCTTGGGAAGAAGTGGAATATGGTCCATGTGGCAGTCGTCCTTCAGAAAATCCCTGGAAATGGAAGATGAATCTGGCCATGAACTCCAGTAAAACCAGCCTTTGGCTTTGGCCCATCCAGTCAAAGAGAAGTGGACGTGCAAAAAATCCATTTTAAGAGCCCTGCGTGTGGCAGGCTGACAGCATCTTCCTAAGGGCTTGCATTTGGGACGGCATCTCAGGGTCATCTCCGCCAGCCACGTTTCTGAACCAAACTCATTTCTTCTCCCAGATCTACACAGGCTCTTGCAGCAAACCTGCTGCAGCAGGAGCATTGTGTCAAAGAGCCTTTGCTCCCCAAGCCGAGAAGGTGAGCCCGGGCAGTCGGTTCATCTGCAGCGCTGACACAGCTGCTGCTCAGCAACAGCAGATCGAGGAGGACTCCCTGGAGCTACTGAGTACGTCTTGTGTATTTCTTGTCTGAGGGACGGTGTCTTGTGTGCATGTGGCAGCGTAGCTGGACCAAGTGGTCCTCCTCAGTCTGGTATCACAGGGACAGTTAGGATTCTCCATAGGAACTTGTGTAGAAAATCAGTCTCTGCTGGCCATCTGTGCTTCAGAGCTGTCTGTCTGTCTGTCTGTCTGCTTGTTGTTGTTGCTGTTAGCCAGCGGACCACAAAGGGTTCAGAGCCCCACGCAACGGGGCTGCCTTTTTAGGTGTCTCCTGGAAGCTGGGATCTCTGCTTGAAAGTCAGCATCTTGAATTTTGTTTTCCTCAGGGACAGTTGTCAGCACGGAAAATCCCATGACAAAATACATCAAAGTCGAAAATATCGGCAGCGGGTGAGTCCAACCACAAAACCATGGGCCAGGTGTTTTCCTGGTGGAGTATCTATCAGGTCTGAAGTCAGGCCAGCTGCAAACGTGTTCAGACACTGAGGCTAGACTGTCCCATCTCTCAGTACCAGTCAGAATTTGTGAACCTGGCCAGAAGGCGTTATCAAAGACATCTCCACACTGCCAAGGTCTTGCCTGCAGTAGGCAACAGGACCTGGTAGATCTCCTGGTCTCTCAAGTGTGGGACAGCTGTGTGCTAATTTCCTTTGCATTTTTGTATATCTCTAATCAGCTGGCCACACTAACAGAGGGAGAAGAATCTTGCTTGCCTGAAAGAGGAAGCCTAGCCCCTATCATAGCTCTCTTTGCAAGAGTTTGCTGTAGGAAATATTCCATGGTCAGGATTAGAACTGCACAGTTTAGAAACTGAAACCCGAGAAGAAAGAAGAAACTCTCTTTCTGAGCTGAGACAGTAAACCCCAATGCGTCAGGCCCAGTGGCCATGCACTTGAGAGCAAAATGCATCATCTGCCTTCTGACAGTGCCCTTCTGCATCCTGCAGGTTCTAGGCATTTCCAGCAGAGATCTCCAGTCTGGGCTGGCTTTCACTCCAAGGTCTAAATGGTTTCTCCTTTCTTTGCTGCTCTTTTGTTTCTAGGACTTTTGGAGAGGTTTGTAGAGCGCTCGACACTGCCACAGGAGGAGAGGTAAATGTCAACAGCCCCCACAGACTCTGCTGCTCTCGGGGGCTTTTATCTCTGGTGTCAGCTGTGGCTGCAGCTTTGGCTAGAGCTGTGTTGAAAAGACACAAGAAGCACAGACTTGTGACAGCCTGCCAGTTGCATTTGGGACAGTCTTTGTCCTTCTCAGCTGCCAGAAGGAAGGCAAGGAGGGTAGTGGCTCCTTTCACTGAAGGACTCGCTCACTTGCTGAATTGCTGAAACAAAGGTGGTGCCTCCTCGAGCATCTCCCTGCTCTTTGGGGCTACAGCTTGAGTCCTGAGTTCTCATTTCTGACTGTCAGCAAATACATCTGAATGTCACTGGTAGTTCCCTTAGCCACCTGCAGTGCTGCACTTAGGAAGTGCCCTTAGGGAGAGAGCTGCAAGGCATCCCTAAAAGCCCTAAGCCCTGCCCATAGCCCAAGAGGTAGCCACAGAGTAGTAAGGGGCGGATTACTTCTGAATCCCAGAAAGAGCAGCAAAGAGTGTGCTCAGAGGTCTGTGGGTGATAGCTGAGACACCCTTGTTACCAAGTGGACAAGACAAAATATCAGTGACCACGTGTCCTGTGACTGGCCCCCAAAGGAGCAGAGAAATGGGCTGTTGGAATGTCAGTTGCTAATTACTCCTTGGTCTAATCCCAAGGCACTTTGGCACAGCTTAGCTGTGCCATTCCAAAACCATGCGCTGCATGAGCGTTGTGGTCTCCTGCCACCAGCTTGGAAAGTGACTGATTTTCAATGTCATTTTAGGTGGCCATAAAGAAAATCAATCTCCAAGGACTGCGGAAGAAGGAATTAACCTTCTCTGAATTACTGGTCATGAAGATGAATGGGAATCCCAACCTGGTCAACATTTTAGACAGGTGAGTTGTTGTGCTTCTGTCCCATGAATGTTTGGTTACCTCTTGCAGAGACGCAAAGTAAAAACCCACTTTGGTCACTGGCAGAAAATAGAGCTGTTAATTATTGGTTGATTCTTATTGCTCTGTTCATCTGCCATGGATGGGAAGAGAGTGCATCTTGCCTGCATGAGTCGTGCCTGGCATGTGTAGTTTGAAAAGTGTTCAAAGACCTGGATCAATCGTATCTAAGTAAATCAACAGCCTGCAAGTTCAGTGCTGCCATGTTGTTTTGGGGCTTGATTTTTTTTCAAGTATCTTCTTAGGTGCGGATAAACGAAACAAGGATTTGCCTTGGATTGTGTCTCCTCTTTTCCATGGCTTTGCATGGCAGGAAGACTAGGGGCTTTTTTCCCAGAAACATGCAGCTTGACTGGTCTTTTATTTGGCCTGTTCCTAAACTGCATTTTTCACTTGCTGGCATCTCCTTTTTCACAGCTCTGCCTTTCTCCTTGAGACAGACTGCAAACACTGCACAACCTAGAGGCAATGTCATTCCTTTTATTCTCTCCTTGTCACAGAGGGACCTGGAAACAAGAATCAAGCACGAGACCAAGGTAGCCATGCATGTTTATGTCTATGCCCTTGTTTCCTTCTTTCAGCTACCTTGTCAATGAGCAATTCTGGCTGGTTATGGAGTACGTGGATGGAGGCACGCTGAGTGAAATCATCAGCAAGGTCTGCCTTTCTGAAGACGAGATGGCAGCAATCAGTCGTGAGGTCAGGGATCCCATCTGTACTTCTCAGGCCTTGGGCAGGGTGGTCTGGGAAACTGGGCTCAGAACTGGAGTGATTCCATGTGCCAGCCTTTGTTTCAGTATTGCTGGTGTGCTATGGGCAGGCAAGAGCATCTCAAGACAACTGCCTGCCAGGGCCTCTGCACTCACTGGACTCTGATCCTGTACTCTTATCTCCTGCTGTTGTATTCTCGCTCTGTTTCTTGTATTTGTATCTGCCCTTCTCCGCCTTGCCTCTTTAAATGTTTACCTCAAGCCTGTCTGCACTGCATTCCTTGCCTGTAAAAGCCAAGGTGGTGGCAGCAGGATTTGAAACAAAGTGCAAACAAAAGAGAGAGATTCATTTCTCACAGTCCTAAGCTGAAAAGGACAGCAGTGCAGCCAAAATGCTCTCTGCTCATGGAAGGGAACTGCTGTGATACTTCCAAGTCTGTGCTGAGGCCAGCAATAAAACCTTTGTCATGCAGCCTCCCAGCCAAAAGTGATCCAACTTGACAGCAAAGGGAGGGACATTTTCTTTCTTGGCAACCCTCGTTTGACCTCTGCATGAAGAGAGCACATGCACTGCAGCAGCAGTCATTCTGGCTGCTTTGCAGAAGGCAGTCTACAAAGGCAGTTGCTGCTGCTCTTCCAAAGGCTGGCATGCCTCTCCTTAGAAAGGTGCTGCTCTGCTAGTCTTGGAGCAGCAAGCTCTTCCTCTCGCTGGCACTGTGTTCTGCCATGCCGCCCCATTCCCCTGGAGAGGGAATTTTTAGGCTGTTTCCTTTCTTGTGTGATGAAATCACTTCCCTAAGTTTCGCCCTCCTGTTTCTGTTTTCTCTCTCAGTGCCTGCAAGGATTGTATTTTCTTCACTCGAAGCACGTGATCCACCGAGATGTGAAGAGCCACAACATCCTTCTGGGAAGCGACGGCTCTGTCAAGCTGGGTCAGTGTATTCTTAGTCAGGTGCGGCGTTCCAAGCACGCAGAGCGTGGGGCTGCTTTGAGTGACTGCCAGCTCCCCAAAAATGGTGCTGGTGGGAGTGCAGGGGCTCCTGTTGCAAGCTGAAGGCAAAATTGCAACATGCACAGAGGTGTGACAAGGAACCACAAGCAGTCAAGAGTGGCGTGGGTCTGTGTCCCTTCCAGAGGGAGAGAGCTACAATCTAAAGCTTCAGGGGAATAAAGGACACTGCTGTGAGCAGTGTTTAGAAAGCTGGCATTTTTTTGCAGGTGGCCAATACCACACTTCCTGGGCTTAAGCCCCGAGGAAAGGAAGTGTGGACAGTGCTCCAGGAGATTCAAGAGCACATTCTTAGACTGAGAGCGGGGAATTCTTTTCTTTGGGTTCCTAATTTGAGGTGGTTTTCATTGTGTGTTGTTTTCTCCACAGCTGATTTTGGCCTCTTTGCTCAGCTCCTCCCTGAGCAAAGTAGGCAGAGCTCAGTGGCCAGGACACCTGGGTGGATGGCTCCTGAAGTTATGAAAGACCAACCGTATGGCCCCAAAGCAGACATTTGGTCGCTTGGAATCGTGGGCATTCACATGGTGGAAGGAGAAGTTCCTTCCTGGAATGAAACTCCTGTCTCGGTAAGGTGCAAATGCTCACCGATCCCGCTGTCTTTCTCAGCTGTCCCATGTTGTGTGTGCCATTGGACAAAATCCCATTGCCATCTGCTGGCACCACTTGCAGCTCTTTTTAGAAGGTGGCCTCCTAAAAGTGTCCCCTGCAGCACATCAGCATCTGCTGTAGCTTTGGTTGCATCAGAAGGGAAGTGGAAGGTCAAGCAGTTCAGAAACCTGCCATTTTGCCCTCCAGCCATGCCTGACATTTGCTTTTTGAACCATGTTGGAGCTCTGTCTCTGAAGGAAAGGAATTTTACTGTGGAATGGTTAGATATGTTCTTAGTACCCTTGGAAAGGGAGGTTTAATCTTCGCAGTTTCAATTTTATAGACAAAGTAAGAAAAGAGGAAAAAGCCAAGGAAAACCCCAGAGAAAAAGAAAAAGGAAAAATAGCAAAAGCAAGTGAAAAAGGGAAAGAAAAAAAAAAGAAAAGCCAAAAGAATAGAGAAAAAGAAAAGCCAAAAGAAAGATCAAAAGAGAAAAGAAACAATCACCAAGTAAATCCCAAAGCAGTCGTGCTTCCTTTTTCCTTTTTTGACCACAGCACAACAATTTTTCTCCATGCTGTAGCATCTTTCCCAAATCCTGTGAGTTATCCAGATTTTCAGCTTTTCAAGACATCTGTCTGGGTGGCCTCTCTAAATTCAGGATGTGTTGCTCCCCAACTGCAGTTAGAATTGTATGCCGGACCCTGAGCTGTTTCTGGGTACTTTAAAAAGTTGATGGGCTTGCAGTCAGGTGCCCGTGGCTGGGATCCAAGGGGTGCGGTTGACGCCGCTGCTGTTCCTTTACCGTGGGAGCAGGGACAGCCCTGGGTTGCACAGTTGTAATGACAGGGAGCACTGCAGCTCCCCACCATGCCCAGTGGCTGAGCTCAGCTGCAGAGGGACACGATCAAAGCCCCTTTGATCTCACCTCTGGCGGTGTGAGAAAAGGAAAGCAAGCTGCCATAAGTATTTGCACTCAAGGGGAGTTTGTTTGCTGGTTTAGGTTTGGAAATTTTTCTCTGGATTGAAGAAGATAATAACAAAGTCTCTTTGGTCACCATCTATTTCAGTGCCAGCAGCACAGAGCTGTTGGTATTGTGATGGGCATTTTTACAGAGACCAGCTCAGAAGCCTCCTGGTGTCATGCGCAGAGCCTGCCGAAACTTGCCGTTCTCTGCCCGGCACTTTCTGCGCTGGGCACACCATGAGTGCATTGACTCGAGTATCCAAATGAGCATTGGCTTATCATAGGGATGGCACTTCTCCTTCCTCTGATTTGACCATGAGAAGGTTTCCTTTTGCCACATAAAGAAGCTGAAACTTGCAGACTGCGGACAGACAGAGCTGTAGGTGTCTCCTCTGTGCCCAAAGAGGCATTTTCATGGCAAAAGATTGGTGCAGGCATCTTTTTGTGTCTGTGTTGAATAGGAGATTCCAAATGTTTGTTTCCTTCCCCGAGGAACGCCTGGTGGATTTCCTTTCATTTCTTCCAATTCCCATTGTTTTCTGGAACAGGACAAAAGGCCTGATGAGTTTTGTTTTATGGCAGCTGTGCGGAAGGGACCAACAAGCAGTGCAGAGGTGCCTTTCATGTAATAATCCTTGGAAATAGTAGGGTTAGTTAGACTAGCAAAGTGCCTCTTCTAAAAAGCCTGTCAGGCTGCTGTGAATCCTCAGAGAAGGAAACATGCTTTTGCTGATGGAGTTCCCACTAACTACGTCAGTCAATGAAATAGCTGCCAAAGCAAGATCTGCTGGATGTTGGAAATCTGTGGCTGCATGGGCATTGGGGTTTTTGTTGGTACAGGAAAGTCAGCTCTGCCTCTCGGCCAGGGCACAAACTGTCGCTGCAGAGTGGAGCTTAAACAATGGGATCTGGGAGGGCAGTTGCAGTTCCAGGGAAAGAAGCAGGTGGAGCCGGGTGTTTCCATTTTCTCCAGCCTCAACTGCTGATAGCCACTGGAGGGAGACCAAGGCTGTGGCAGCCCAACCTGTTCTTGCCGCGCACACGTCACTTCCTGAGCTGCTGCCTGCAGACAGACGAGGCACGGCGCTGGTCTGCCAAGGAGCTGCTGCAGGTAAAATGCCAAGGGGCCGCAGGGGAAACAGTGTCCCAGGGACGGGCTCCTCCTGCACTGAAGTGCAAGGCATCAGATGAGCTCCCCTCCTCCTCACTTCCACACTTGGTGCTTTCAAATGAGAACGCTGAGGAATCCTAGAGTGGCCTGGGCTGGCAGGGACCTGTAAAGTTCATCTGGTCCAAGTGGCCTGCAATGAGCAGGGACATCTTTGAAGAGATCGGGTTGCTCAGAGGCCTGTCCCATCTGACCTTGAATGGTTCCAGGGACAATGCACCTACCAGCTCTCAGGGCAACCTGTGCCAGTGCTGCACCATGCTTTGAGTAAACAGGTTTGTTGTTAGACCTGCTCTGACTCCATCCCCATTTTGTTTAAAAGTATTAGCCCACTTGCTATTGGAAGTGGACCTATGTAAAAAAGTCTTCTATTTTCCCTCAGAAGCCACTTTGAAGTTTTAGAAGGTGGCAATAATGTCTCCCTGGGGTCCATTCTTCTTTCTTCAGGCTGTATAAGTCCAGGTCTCTCAGCCTGTCTTCAGAGGACAGGTGCTCTGTCCTCTGACTGTTTCTGTTGCCCTGTTTTGTAATTTGGTGGGGTGCTCAGTTCTATCAAATGGCAAAAGAGTTGAAGCAGAGCAATGTGGAGAACAGAGGCATGAAATAGTGGTGGAGGAAGCATGGGAAACCAGTCCCAGCCAAGCAGTCAGGCATTTGGCCGTGGGCAGAAGGGGCTGTGGAGGGCTCACTGGGAGCCTCTGAGGGGTTCTGGTTTGTACCCCCCCTCCACTCTTGGATGTTTCTGCCACGCAGACAGGGACAGCTGAGGGTGACTGGTCCCAGCCCCATCTGCTGCCTGGCACAGTCAAGCCGATGGCAACTGCCCCAGGGTTTACTGCCAGCTTGTGTGGCAGAGAGGGAAGTGCAGGATCCAGTGCCGCTCGGCTGTCCCTGCTGGGAAGGAAGGTGCCAGCCAGCACAGGAGGGGCAGGGCATGGAAAGGTAGGCACTGTTCCGTGTCCCTGTGGAAATCAGCACAGTGCCTGTCTTTCAAAGAGAGGGACCTATGTGAGTCATAGAGGTATCCTGGAAAGAGGAAACCCCAGGGAAATTTCTAGAGCAGCGGCAGGGCAAAAGTCCCATCAAGATGAAGACACCAGAATAAACAGATGAGTGGGATTCTGGGCCAGGTTTGCCTATGATGCCAAGGTCCTCATACGAAGCTGTAGGTGCAGATTGTCCCACTGGTCGTGTTTCTGGCTCTTTCTAGAAACCAGAGGGACCCTGATTGAGCCTGTGAAGCACTAAGCTTGGAAAGTCATGGTTCATTGATTTTTGGTTTGTGTTTTTTATTTTCTTTCCTGTGGACAGCATCCGTTTGTAAGATCAGGAAATTCAGCATTCACCCTGACACCGCTGATCATGGCAGTGAAGAAGATAAAGAAGAAGGAGTAGACATGAATGTGACATTCATGTAATGACTGGTTATCTCAATAACCACCTTAGAGAAGGCTTGTAGAGTAGGATTATAGGTTTGATATTCTATATTATCTATATAGAATAGGGTTATGAGGAAATAAAATTGCTGAAACGTAAGCTCATCTGGAAGATTCCGTTCTTTCTCACCCTGTCAATAAGTGCAGCTTTTCTGTCTGAGTGTTCCGTTGTCTGTTGAAGGTGCAGAGTGACATTGACAGCTTCTTAGGTGTGCCTTGAAAGTGGGGAAGGCTCCGCTTCAGTCATCCTCTCCAGACCACAGTGCCTTTGGAATACGGCCCACTGACCGTATTTTGCACACCTGTGGTACTTCAATTTGAGGCAGAAAGGACAGTGGCATTGGCAGGCAAAACCAAAGGAGGAGTGGGGCAGCCAAAAGATCCTGTGCACATGCAGGTCTTCAGCTGTGACTCAAGAGCGTTTGGGTTCGTGCCATTTGGATTTGTATCCCGAAGTGCAATCTCTTTGGCTGCAGAAGAGTCTTGCTCAAGTGAGAAATCAGCAAGATCAGTGAGAATGCTCTGAGAGGTTTCCTCTGGTGCAGAGCTGTCAGCGTCTGTGAGGTGAGAGCGGACGCAGTCTCGCCCAGGGCAGAGGCCCCTGGCAGAGCCCGGAGCAGCCTGAGCCTGGGCAGAGGCAGGCTGCAAGGAGGCCCTTGTAGCCTGGGAGCAGGCGAATGCTCCGCTCTCAGAGCCCGGCTGGCAGCCGGCCGCTCCCGAGGGGAAGCGTAGCCCAGCTGGGCACAGCACAGACGGGTGGCATCGGCCGTCTGCAGTCTGCACAGGAGCAGAGAAAGGCAAACGGCAGCCGAGGGCTGCAGGCCTGGCTGAGGATTCCCACTCTTGTGCCGGCTGCCCTGGAACTCCTGGCAAAGGGGAGCAGTGTGTGCAGCACTCCGGGCACAGGGGAGGGAGCCGGGCTGCTCCGCAGGCTCCAGCACAGAGTAGTGTCCTCCAGGCACGGCGCTTCTGCCGAGGGAACCGAGGTTGACGGGCGGCAGGGACAGCTTGCCCCAAGGGCCAAACACACACACCCACTGCAATGGAATGCTGCTTTTTATTGCCTTTCCCAGCCCAGGGTGAACCATGTGCCCTTTCCCTTTGGCTGGGTACTGGGGAACTTTTATTCTCTCCTGACTGCCTACCTTTCTGTCCCCTCCCCTCTTCTACTACTTCCCTTTTGGTCTGGGCTTCAAGCTGGCCCCTCTCCCAGCTCCCAGCAAAAGCCAACAAATTAACTAGAACAAATCCAAGCCATAAATAACAGTACCTAGAACCAACAATTTTCATTCATTTTTGTAATCATCTTCCGGCTGCAGCAAAATATTACCCTGTATCTCACAGAGGGAATCGGGGATGAGCCTGTGGCTTGCGCTTGAGCAGGGAACTGATTTGGATGGGAGCAGAAGGCTTTCAGTAGGTGACTGGTGTTTTCTTGATTAATTTCTGAAGGAAAGACACAACGTGGCTTCAGTCAGCAAACACCTTTTCAAGGTGCAGTGACAAAATGCTTGGGAGCAATTCCCAGAGAAGGAAGGTGCTGAGAAAATCTTGAACTGAAAGAAATCATGAATTCCCTTAGCATTAACAGAGAGAGTTGAGCTGTCTATTTCCTCCAGTGCACTGATTAATGTGTGCAAGTGGCTACCTTAGCCTTGAGAATGGAGTGGTCCTCCTAAGAAGGTAGCGGGAATGCATTCAAGGGGAAGCAAGTGGTTCTAGGAGGCTCTTGAGCATCAGAGGAGAATTTGAGGAATGGGATGTTCCCCGAATGACCACCAGAGATCCTTAAGAGAGCCCTACTCTCTCGTTCTTCACTTCTGAGACGTGATTTAAATTTGCCCAATAATTTGAGGGAATATTTAGCCTGTGAGTTTCTGCAAAGTAATGAGTAGGTCTTATTTCCATGGTTACAAATCAGTAGGTGAGATTTCTGAGTGAGCACATGTTAGAGAAGTGATTCCCCGCACAGGCAGCACTGAAATAAAGTCATGCCTCCTTTCTCACACTGAGCTGGCACCGGGGACCGGGCCCTGCTTGGGAACTTCCATTTTAGTCCCTTCTATTGAAAGGTGAGAATGAAACTTCTTCCAGCCGTTTCCCTCTGGTTTCCATTCTTGGGGGCCAAAGCTCTGTGCTGCAGGTGGCCCGGGTGTGTGCAGAGCAATGCAGCCTCCACAAAGCCCTTGGTTTCCCCACAAGCCATCATGATTTCTTGCCAGGTGTGCCCAGCTGTGGCAGGAGAAAGAGCCCGCAGCGCAGTGGGCGCCGTGCCCTGCCCAGCCGGGGCACTCTGGCACAGAGCAGCAGCAGTGCCAGCACCTTTCAAACCACTCCTGCCTTGGCTTCGCCTGGGACACAGAAGCCTCTGGAAAGCAGCACCACATGTCGCGTTCCCGGCTTGGAGCAGCTGCTGCTGGTGGGGGGCAGACCTGGCCCCTTGTATCGCTTCCAAGTGGGAATCCAGGTGGAGACAGAGACATACATACAGAGAAAGCCCGGGCTTGTCCAAGAAGTGGGCAAATGTATGGGGGAATGTGTTAGGAATCATTTCAACTGTTGTGCCAACACTGCCTGCTCTCCTTTTCTCTCTTCACATTTCCTCTTCTTTTCCATCTCACATTTCCCCCCCTTCCCACTCACAATTCTCACAGTTTTCCTGTCGTGTTTCCCTCCCAACTTTTTCTCATTTCCCCCACCCTGTTCAGCTCACTTTCCTCCTGCTTTATCTCTCATCTTTTCCCACCTTCCCACTCTTGCCTGGTTTTTTCTTCCCTCATGCTTCTCACCGTTTTTCCCTCACTTACCCTGCCCTTTTCTCCCCTCACGTTTCTCTTCTTTTCTCCGTCATATTTCTCAGTATTTTCTCTTCTCGTTTCTCACTTTCACCCTCCGGTTTCTCGCCCTTTTCCTCTCACATTTCTCACACTTTTCCCCTCACGTTTAGCATTCTTTCCCCGTCACGTTCCTTTTACTTCTCCTCTTGCATTTTGTGCCCTTTATTCACTCCTGTTTTCTGCCACTTTTCCCATCAAACTTCCCACCTTTCTTTCCCCTCATGTTTTCTGCCTTTTTCTGCCCTCTGGTTTCTCACTCTTTTCCCCGCAGGATTCTCACCATGTTCCCCTCACGTTTTCTGCCCCTTTCTCTCTCTTTGCCAGTCAAGTTTCTCACTCTTTTCCCCCCACATTTCCTTCCATGTTTTCCCCCGAGAGTTCTCACGCTTTTCCCCTCATGTTTTTAGAATTTTCCCATTGTATTTCCTGCCTTTTCCTCCTCTCACCTTCCTCTCCTGTTTTCGCTCACATTTTTCACCATTTCCCACTCAGGTTTCCTTCCCTTTTCTTCCCTCACACTTCCCTCCTTTTTTCATTCACATTTCTCACACTTGTCACCTCACGTTTGCTGCCTTTTTTTCCCCTCACATTTCTTAAGCCACTGCTTCCTGTCAGTGACTGTTCCTCTTCAGAAGCTGAGGGGCTTCTCTTCTTTCCTCCTGTCATCCCCTACTCCAAATAATGGGCGCCAGAGCAGCGCTCCAAGAAGCCCCTGCCTGTGCGTCTGCTGAACAGAATGTCGCTGCTCAGCTTGAAGAATCCCATTAAGAACAACCTCAGCTGCACTGCACTTCCTGCTGCAGTTTTGATTAGTGTTTCAATTCTATAGGGTCTTCACAGTGTTCTAAATAAAGAGGTACCCCGAGGGATACACATGGCAGGTGAGCAGCCACTGCACCATCCGCCCCAAGCGGATCCCATCTCCGTTTTCATCACCTCACAGTCACTGTGACTCCTGCCTGGACGAAACCACTTGTGATGCTTCTTGATGCTAAACCAAGTCCATCTGCACAGGAAATGCTTTTGGCCCTCTCCTGGAAAAAAAAGAAAAGTTTTTTATTTGAAAACATTCAAACCCCGGAGTTTCTTCCTCTGTTCACCTATTTGAATTGCCTCGACATCCAAATACTGCCAGCCGCCGTTCCAAACTGGCTGGTCTGTGTTGGTGTGCGCAGAGCAGAGGTGCCACGCCGTCTCCGTTTCCCGGGTGTCTGTTAATGTCCGTTTCAGCAGACGGCTGAGGGCTCGGCCTGCCCCAGCCGCCATCTTGTGCGTGGCTGCCTCTGCTCTCTGGCCTCCATCTTGGGCGTGGCTGCTCCAGCCCCGGCCGCCATGTTGTTCTTGGCTGCCTCAGCCCTGGCTGCCATCTTGTGCATCCACCTAGTCCAACTCTGAAACAAACGTGTCGCTGTTTTGCCAGCAGTCAGCACCAGAGACGCCAACACCAGCGTAAGGAGTAAGCGGCTTTTACTGGAGTGCAAAGCAGCAAAGGAGTACCAGAGGATAAGCTAAGCAATGCACCTGATTATTACAGCAGAAGACTGCCCGTAGGGATTAAGAAAGGTACATCGACAGTTACCCATATGCTTTGCCATCCTCCTGACACACTCGTCAGCTGGCGAGCCCCTGTCACACCAAAGGATTGGAAATGCACTCCCCGTAGCCAGGGATTCCTATGCAGCTGGCCCACCCACAGGCCAGGCCGCAGACTTTGCTGTTAGAGACCCCAGATTTTATTCTGTTGAATAAACAAGCTACCAAAACTTTTAGTGCAGGAACATCTGATTTCGTCCTTCTCTTGGCCCGGGCTCAGAGAGGAACCAAGGCAGTTTGCTTTGACCATATATCTTCAAACAAGACCACACAGATCTGATTCTGTGGCCTTGTCTGGCTTCTAAGTGCGGAAAGGTAAATACCTGTTGCACTACCAACCGGATTCATCTATCATCCCGGTAACGGTCCTGCCTGTTTTGTTTATGAGCCAATATAAATACAATGTTTGGTTGGAAGGGTCGTCCGGAGGTTAGCTTTGGCTTAGGGCCTGTTGTTGAGTTTTTAGTACTTCACCAGAATTGTCTTTTTACAGGCAGTGGTGCTGTCCCCTCGGCTGCAATGGCATCTTCAGCTGGTCCCACAGGGATTGCCAACACTCTGGTTGTGCTGCACTCCTTGTGAGCGGAGTCGTCAGTCTCTTGGGTGAGCAGATTCTCTGTCACGGAGTCCAAAATTCTGCTCTGGGATGCACCAAGGTAACAAGAGGAAAGCGCTTCTGCAGTTCTGACATGGAAATTGTCCTGCTGCGTGGGCTTTGCTGTGAGTCTGAAACACAGCAGCTCTCTGGCCTTTCGGTGCTGCTGGCTGAGCTAGCTGCTGCCTACTCAAGGCTCAGGTAGGCACCTGAGCTGCCTCGCCGCACTGCAAAATCCATCTCAGTGCTCATGGCACGCCCAGATGCCTCATCTCAGTGGAAGTCCCACCGGCAGTGTCAGAGCAGCGGCTCCTCGGCATTGGTGCTGCCTGTGCTCTCTGCCCTGGCCCTGGCCCTGGCCGTGGCAGTGCTGGCCCTACTGCCATGCATGCACAGGGAATGGGAACTGCTGCCTGACGTTTTTCAGCTGCGCCACTGCTGCTGCTCAAGACACCTCAATGAATGGATTAGTGGGGTTGTGGGCCATATGAGCCTGTGATAGCAAGGTCCTGGACATGAAGGCAGAGGTGCAGAGTGTCCTGCCAGTCCTATTTCAGCGTATTTCTGGGAACCAGGGAATCCCTCTTGATCCTATGAGGCACTGAGTTTGCAAAGTAATGGTTCCATTGTTGCTGTTGTTGTTGCTGCTGCTGTTGTTGTTCTTGTTGTTTTCCCTTTGTGCTGCATCCCTATTTGATGCCAGCCGAGCCTCTCTCCAGATGGGCATCTCTGATCATTGCAGTGAAGCAATGCAGGCAGTTCAGGAGGTGGTGACGACCATTTCAGGATGACTCTCTCCAGTTCAAGACCTGAGTGGGAGTCAGAATAAAAACTCTATCAAACCTCAACTCCATTGGAAGATTCCCTTCCTTGTCACCCTGTGAATAAGGTCTACATGACCTTTCTGAATTGTCCATTGTCTTTTCAAGATGGAAAATCCTGTTGATGGTGATTTTGGTTCAGTTAGGAATTGCGGAATGGTCTCCTTCTAATGCCAACACGATTTCTGCTTTTCTATTTCCTTCATATATATTCCTACCTCTGTCGACTACTGTTGTATAGTTATATAGTTCCTAGGTAACTTCAGTACTTTTCCTCCTCTGATAGGCAGAAAGACAAAACACATTCCAAAGTCTCCTATCTGATCTTGCCTCCTCTAGGAGCAAAGGTTGAAACAGCAGTACTGATAGGCAGTACAGCTAGTAGCAAGAAAGAGGGGCTCCAGAGGAGGTGGGAACAAAGCAGGGATATTTCCTCATTTCTTGTGCTGCTAATTGAGAATTCTTGTCAATTATGCTAATGTTCCACACTTGTAAAACCACATTTGCCCTATGTGGGGCGGGTGTTTTTCCATACCTGCCCCTGGAGGCCTCCAGTTAAAGGCCAGATTTGATATTACCTGCTATAGTAATGTGGCAAAAGTGGGTTGTTTTATTTTTCAGTCATTAGGGCACCACTTCCTCCACACTGCGGTGCCTTTGGAATATGGCCCATCCGCCCTTGTTTGCACAGCTCTGGTCCTTCTACATGAGGCAGAAAACACATTTCCAGCCAAAAGCCCACAAGGAGTGGGGCAGCCAGAGCATTCTGTGCAGTTACAGGCCTGCAGCTGTGACTCGAGAGGGTTTTGGTTGCTGCCTGCTGTGGCAGGTGCGTCTCCTCTGTGACTGCCTCTGCTCCTGGCTGCCCATGGATAGCAGGTACAGGGTTCTGCAAGGAGAATGGAACAGGTTGGTGATGTCTGCTGGCAAGAGAGTGCAGTGGAAAAGATTGGGGAAATGTTTGACCATAACAAACTGTGAATTCCTTAAGCTTTACCAGACAGTTCTTAGTCCTGTATTCCCTCTTAGCAGTGCAAGTGGTTATCTGAGGTGGGAGAATAAAGAGAGTGGGCCTGCTGAAAAGATAGCTTCAATGTATTTAAGGGGAAGAAATTTGTTTTCAGAGGCTCTTGGCCATCAAAGGAGAATTTGAGGCATGAGATCTTTCCCAAATGACCACCAGAGACTTTTAAAGCGACCTCTATTCTGATGCAATTAATTTTGTGGAAGTGATTTAAATATATGAAACTATGTGCAGGGGGTTGGGGTGATGCCTCTGAGGGCCATCCTGCTGTAGTGTCTGTGGCAGCCATTCTGAAGGACATTTCCTGGTATCTTGAATCTCAACTGCTGCCTTGGACAATGGAAGTAGTCCTTTGGCCTTTTGGCCAGCAGTCATCCAAACTGACTCCTGCTGGCCTCTTCTTGCTCTCCTTGTTTCTTGTGGTGTTCTAACAGTGGAACGTGGTGCCCAAGATGGAGGATGGAAACAAGCTGTCTGTAGCCCTTGTAAATCTCTTCTTTCCCTTTGCTCACAGCTGATGACTCTTGGCTAAGAGGGACAAGCTGTAGTCTCTGACTGCTTTGTTCTCTTTGACTCGAGGTGGAAGTGTTGTCATCTGGCCAGGCAGCCTGCAAAGGCCTCCTGCAAATGAGTGACAAGGAGGAGCCCTAGGATCGGCGTGAGCCGCAGGAACTGCCTCCACCAGAAGTGCTGCCGGTTGAGAATGACCTGAACGTGTTGGAGGACAAGAGCACTCCGTGGGGGGAGGTAGAACATTTGAACCGGGAGCTGCAAGTGTGTCTGCAGCCCTTGGAGGGGGGAAAGAGCCCTTGGGATGAAGTGGAATGGTCCTTGTGGCAGTCGTCCTTCAGAAGATCTCTGAAAATGGAAGATGAATCTGGCCATGAACTCCAGTAAAACCAGTCTTTGACTTTGAGCCATCCAGTCAAAGGGAAGTGGACGTGCAAAAAATCCATTTTAAGAGCCCTGCGTGTGGCAGGCTGACAGCATCTTCCTAAGGGCTTGCATTTGGAACGGCATCTCAGGGTCATCTCTGCCAGCCACCTTTCTGAACCAAACTCATTTCTTCTCCCAGATCTACACAGGCTCTTGCACCAAACCTGCTGCAGCAGGAGCATTGTGTCAAGGAGCCTTTGCTCCCCAAGCCGAGAAGGTGAGCCCGGGCAGTCGGTTCATCTGCAGCGCTGACACAGCTGCTGCTCAGCAACAGCAGATCGAGGAGGACTCCCTGGAGCTACTGAGTACGTCTTGTGTATTTCTTGTCTGAGGGACGGTGTCTTGTGTGCACGTGGCAGCGTAGCTGGACCAAATGTTCCTCCTCAGTCTGATATCACAGGGACATTTAGGATTCCCCATAGGAACCTGTGTAGAAAATCAGTCTCTGCTGGCCATTTTTGCTTCAGATCTGTCTGTCTTGTTCTTTGGTTGTTGTTACCCAGCTCACCACAAAGGGTTCAGAGCCCCAGCAATGGGGCTGCCTTTTTAGGTGTCTCCTGGAAGCTGGGATCTCTGCTTGAAAGTCAGCATCTTGAGTTTTGTTTTCCTCAGTGACAATTGTGAGCATGGAAAATCCTATGACAGAATAAATCAAAGTCAAAAATATCAGCAGTGGATGAGTCCAACCACAAAACCATGGGCCAGGTGTTTTCCTGGTAGAATATCTATCAAGTCTGAAGTCAGGCAAGCTGCAAAAATGTTCAGACACTGAGGATAGATTGTCCCATCTCTCAGAATCAGTCAGAGTTTGTAAGCATGACCAGAAGACATTGTCAAATTGTCAAATTGTCACACTGCCAAGGCCTTGCCTGGAGCAAGGAATATGACCTGGTTGATCTCCTGGTCTCTCAAGCATGGGACAGCTCTGTGTTAATTTCCTTTGCATTTTTGTATATCTATAATCAGCTGGCCACAATACCAGAGGGAGAAGGATCTTGCTTGCCTGAAAGAGAAACCTACCCTCTGCCATAGCCTTCTTTCCAAGAGTTTGCTGAAGGAAATCCTCCATGGTCAGGATTAGAACTGCATAAGTTAGAGACTGAAACCTGAGAAGAAAGAAGAAACCCTCTTTCTGAGCTGAGGCAGTAATCCTCAATGCTTCAGGCCCAGTGGCCATGCACTTGAGAGCAAAATGCATCATCTGCCTTCTGACAGAGCCCTTCTGCATCCTGCAGGTTCTAGGCATTTCCAGCAGAGATCTCCAGTCTGGGCTGGCTTTCACTCCAAGGTCTAAACGGTTTCTCCTTTCTTTGCTGCTCTTTTTTTTCTAGGACTTTTGGAGAGGTTTGTAGAGCACTCAACACTGCCACAGGAGGAGAGGTAAATGTCAACAGCCCCCACAGACTCTGCTGCTCTCGGGGGCTTTCCTCTCTGTGTCAGCTGTGGCTGCAGCTTTGGCTAGAGCTGTGTTGAAAAGACACAAGAAGCACAGACTTGTGGCAGCCTGCCAATTGCATTTGGGACAGTCTTTGTCCTTCTCAGCTGCCAGAAGGAAGGCAAGGAGGGGAGTGGCTCCTTTCACTGAAGGACTTGCTCACTTGCTGAATTGCTGAAACAACGGTTGTGCCTCCTCGAGCATCTCCCTGCTCTTTGGGGCTTCAGCTTGAGTTCTGAATTTTCATTTCTGGCTGCCAGCAAATACATCTGAATGATACTTGTGGGAGCTCGGTACCTCTGAACAACAGAACCAATTAGATTTCTGCAGAAGCCATTTCATATTTACATTACACTATGTTTATAGATTGTAAGACCACTGTTCACACCTTCATGCCTTTCTTGATCGGTTCGTCTGCTTTGTTTGCTCAGCACACGTCCCTTAGGCAATTTGATTGGCTATAATTCCGAGCCTTCATGGCCTCTATCTCATTCTTCTTGTCCTGGTATTCAATTTCCCAGGCTCCTCTTCTTTTTAGAACAGTTTGTGTCTCTGTGGCCTTGATATATTCCCAAAGAGCTGATACTTGTAACTAATATCTCTAGGTGGTAGTTCGGCTGGAGCACTTTGTATTCCAAGTTGTGCGGATCCATTGCTGCAGATCCATTGCTACAGTTACTGGTAGCTCCTCAGCCACCTGCTGTGCTGATGGCTCTCCCTTCTGCTGGAGAAGAGGCCAAAGAGGAGCAAAATGAGCAAAGTTACCACAACCCTACAGCTGTGGTGACAGCAGAGTCAGATTTTCCTGAGATAGTAAATGCCAGTTCTGGAGGGTGCTGTCTTTAGTGCAAGGCAGAGGTGCAAGTTTCTGCCCAGCCAGCACTTGCTGCTGCTGGCTAAGGATGCTGAGTGCTGCAGTCCTGCCGGGACCTAGCATTTGCCCCAGCCAGTGACAGCTGGGCAATGGGCTTTGATCTGCCATGTTGAGGCACCAAAGGGCTGGTGCTCCATGTGAGCATCTGGCTCAGTGAAGCTCTGTGTCATGTCTTCTGCAGCGCAACAGCCCAAGGGTGCAGGGGCTCCTTCTGGAGGTCACAAGGTTTTGTTTGCTTGTTTTCCCATTTGGGACCTGTGTTTGACTTGTGGAAGTGTTCTGCAGTTTTCTCGAGTCGTTCTTCACTTCTACAGAGTCTTCTGGCTTTTGATAAGCTGCAAGGAGGTGATTGTGTTGTCCATGAAGCTGTGGGGCCACTTTTGTCCCGTGTGACAAAAGAAAGCAACCATATGGCTCTGAATCCTTCTCGTAAGGCAAAAGGCAGAAGCAGCAAGTCTCTGTTGCTCCATTTTGTGGTGAAGTCTTACAGCATTGAAAAGTGCATTGGAGCCTGGAGCGGGGATGAAGCTGCAGGTCCTTGCCTGTTGTCTTGTGTTGCTAAGAACAGGAAGGACACGTTGAAATTCTGTAGGCTGTATTTTATAGCAAACGTGCACCTGTGTGCCAGGAGAGGTGGGTGGGACAAAAGGAGGCAGGGGTGCGGGTCAAGAGCAGCAGAATGTGAGCCCAGCGTGCCAGGAAGGCCAAGGGCATCCTGGCCTGTGTCAGCAATAGGGGAAGAGCAGGAGCAGGGCAGTGACCGTCCCCCTGTGCTGGGCAGCGCTGCGGGCACAGCTGGAGTGCTGTGCCAGTTCTGGGCCCCTACTCTGTTCCAGGTAGCCACTCCAAAGCATCAGTACCTTAACTGGAAACACAGAACTGTCACAGAATCATTACGTATCAGGAAAAGTTCCATTTTGGCAGCACGGTCTCTGAGACGATATTCCTGTCTTGAACTGGGATGAAATTTTGTCTTACATGACAGAATGAAGTATTTCATTAGTTCATCACCCACTATTTTGCAAATACGATTAATAGCTTATGTCTAACATGGTTAAGTGGAATTATTTGTCGAGAGGCTACTCCCCTTTTAATTGTTAATTGCATTTCTTCACGAGTTGGGAACAATGTGTGGGCAATTCTGAGATGAATTAGACAGGAGTGAATTGAAACAATGGTGAATTCAGAAGACAGATATTGACTTTGCTGACATCAGTCTGAAATATGCAATTACCCCATGACCTTGCTAAATAAATAAGTTAGAGCTCTTATCCGGTGGCATCAATAGAAAAACTCAGTACTTTCAGTGTACTGAGTCAGAACTGGGGTTTTTTCTGCTTTTCAACTAGAGAATCCTAGTTGACTTTTTTCTGCAATGGATTACTTAATTATTTTTCTGCCACTTGTGTATGCTAATGCTTAGCTGATCACTTTAGACTTCCACGGGCTACTGACTTTTTAATCCACCTCAGAAAGTTAAATTTCCTATGAGGAAGAGGAGCAACACTGGCAATATTTTGCTTAGATGATTAGAAACTATATAGGGAAATCACAGAGGTCGTTCAGCACAGAAAAGAAAATCAAAGATTTGCCAATATTGCTTTGCAAAAACAACGTCCACGGAACAATTAAGAATTTTGTGATGAGTATTTCTCTAGCCGGTGCATCACCAAGGAGGCCACTGGAAAATTCTGTCTTTCGTATTATTTAGCACATTCTGAAAGTGGACAGGTTTGTGGACAAAAAGAGGTGCTAGAAGACTTCAGGAGTAGTAATAAATATTAATTATTATTAATTATTACTTCAGGAGTAGTATTAATGGGCCTGTTTAGCTTCAGCAGAGCAATACATCTTGGCCTTGACATTGCTTCTTCACAGGTTCTCACAGTTTTGGCATCTAGGCAGAAGCATTTCTCTGAAGCAGTGCTTGTGCCCATTGTCCTCTTACAGAATGAAATTGTTTCGGCCTTCAGTTTCAGCTGTGAGCCCGACATTGTGTCAGAGGTCATCACAGGTCTTTGGGGGAAGAAAGCAGGTCTTACCTGCTGGTCTTGTGATTGCATCATTTTTAGTGATGCACCAGGTAGCTGGACTCTGAGGGCTGATGGAGAGTTTTGAAGCAAACTGGAAGTAAGATAGATATGGTCTTTCAGTTATTAAAGAGAGTTTCTAAAAAAGGTGAAAAGCAACTTTTTACATGGGAAAATAGTGATAGAATAAGGAGGGAATGGTTTTGAAATAATAGAGGGGAGTTTTAGGCAGAAATTTGTTTCTGTGAGGAGGGTGGGACATTGGCACAGGGAATTTATACATCTGGAAATGTTTAAATTCAGGTTGGAAGGGGCTTAGAGCATCCTGGTCTAGTGGAAGGTGACCCTGCCCATGACAGAGGGGTTGGATAGAGGTGATGATTATAGTTCCTTTCAGTCCACACTATTCTGTGTTTCAGTGATTGCATGATGATTCCATAATTCTATGAGGTGTGACAATGAAGATGGCTCACAAACCTTCCTGTCCCCAAAAACGAACCTCAAATAAATGATTGTTGGGGGTTGGGTTTGTTCCTTCTTTCTCTGGGGAATTTTTTCCCCACGGGTTGCCAAGGGGACCGGGTGTTGGATACTTGAGAGTGCTTGGCTGAAACAAAGAGGTAGACAAAAGGTAGAGGGGGGAGATAACGCAGGTAGAGGACAGGGCTTGAGGCAGCGGCGTGCTCTTCTTCTTCCGGCGTTCGGGAGACGTGTGTCGGCCGCTCCTCGAAGATCTCAGCCGCCGCAAAGCACGCGGAGCAGAAGCTGGGCCGCTTTTCTGCCTCGCCTTCGAGCTTCTTCGGCGCTGCTCGTCTTGCTGCAGCGTGACCCTGCACCCCCTGCGCTGCCGGGACATCCTGCCCCTGCCTGCCGGGACACCCTGCCATCCCAGCTACCAGCCCGGGACTTTTCCACTGTTCCAGCTTGGTGCTCTGAGGATCCTGCAGGGACACCGAAACCAAACTGCCCTGGGTTTTGTGAAACAAAGCCCTCAAGGTTCTTGGTACTGTTGTCGTTTGTCATTAATGCTGTAGTTGTTTGGTGGGGGGGGGGAGTTTTTTTTGTGTTTGTTTGCTTTGTATTACATACTAGTAAAGAACTGCTATTCCTATTTCCCAAATCTTTGCCAAAGAGCCTCTGATTGTAATTTTACCTAGCAGATACCTGTCTTCCTAAACCAAGACAATGATCTAAACCAAAACAGGGGCATTTGGTCTCCCTGGCCAATCATTTTGCTATCCTTCACATTTCCAGAAGGAAGGTATTTTTTACAACGATTGAAAACAAATAAATAAATGGAGTGACACTACTACCTGATTTGTTGGGAAATATGCACATATACTCCTGAAAGCATATTTCTCAGTCTTGGTTTCTATGATAAAAATAATAAAAAAAAAAAAAAAAAAAAAAAAAAAAAAAAAAAAACCAAAACAAAAGAAAAAAATAAAATTAAAAAAAGGGAAGAGAATCAGTTAAATGTCGAGCTTGGGGAAGGAAAACCTCAAGACAATTATCCTTTTGCTGTTAAGGTTTCTCTTAAATGAACACAAGTTGTCATTTCTTTCTTTCTGCTCTTCCACATGTAACTCATATAGGGTTTTTCAACTTCCCTTCACACTTTGTAACTTTGCAAACCAGCTGGAGCTGCATATCTTTTAGCTGTTACAGATAGAACTGTTTCCTTGGTAGGTAGAAAAGTTGAAAGTATTCTTATCCATTTTCTCACAAAGTGAGAAAAATCCATGTATGCATATACCTACTGAAGTGTCATCCTAAACACAGAATAAGAGTCCTTTGTGAAGGCAGCTCAGTTGGATCCTACAAGGAGATTTGAAATGTAAGAAAATAATTTTGGGTACCTAAACACCTTTTGTTTCTACTCAGATCTGTAAAGCTCAATAATATATACATTTTAAACCCTAAAATTTAATTCTGTTCTCTTGCCCAACTCTTTTCTGTTTGTTGAGTGAGCCATAGTGCATTGCTTTGCCTAAATGTTAGTGCATACACTCAGAGCTCATCCATTCCTCCCAACAAAATACCAAATTTCCAAGTAAGCGTGTGGAATGGGCTTAACTGTATTTAAGTGAGGCTCCAGTTAGCCTACTGAGAGAGTCAGAGGAAATACCAATGATCTGAGAACTCATCTCCTTTAAGGATGGGAAAAATAGAAACAGTAACAGAAACTGGTGTCTGACCACTTTTTTTGAAAGCCATCTTCCTGGTTACTCGTTGTAATAGAGCCCCCTAGCCCCTTCCTTTTCTATCCTAGTAGAACGGCAGAAAAGGAAGATCCTTAGGATTAGTAAGAAAGAGGACAGGAGGATAGGCAACTTTTGGGTGACACGTAGCAGAGATTTGGCCCTAGGCCAGTGAACTGGCTTGCATAGAACTCACAAAAATGAGGGGCAGGATCTCAGGCCATTGCTATTCCAAAAACGTACCCACCACAACTGGTCCATAAAGCCATCAAACTGTCTATCCTCCACTCACATATTCAGTTTTAGAAATTTAGTATCATGATTTGGAAGAGGAGGAATTTCGCCCAGCTTACCTAGGAATGAGAAATCTCTCCTTGAATGTAGGCTGTCGTCCTTCCTAAAAGTGGACCTGCGCTATCTCAGTGAAGGACCCATCAGCTACTCAAGTGGAGTACCACAAAGTCCTGTTAAACAGTATTCTCTTTAGTCCTGTATTCTAATGAATAACAAAAAGTAAGAGCCTGTTTCTTACAGATCAAGCTCCTCTGAGCACATTGCTGTATTGTAAGCTTAGACAGGTTTGGAAAAGTAAGTAGACTGCTGAGACAGCTACTAGACACCTACAGATAGGCTTAATTTTGGTCTCTAGTTATATTAACAGTTATATTTACTCCAGACTAAATGTTGCTCTCCATCTCTTCTTCACCAACAGGAGGCAGTCTCTTCTGTGTTTTGGGAATATCATGTGACTTCACATGAACTGTTGTAGCTGCCTCCTCTTGCCAGATTTCCTCAACTTTTAACTACTTTTCACAAATGTCAACAGCTGACACAGTTGGTGGTTTTAGACAAACATTCGCTGAAAACAACTCTTCTCTGTCACCTAAAGTAATACCTTTTTAAAATGATTATTTACAAGGCCATAAATCGATGTCTTCACTGAAATTTCTGGTTGAACTTCCAATACTGTTCTTTTCCTTTAGTTTACCACATAGAATTTGATTAGAGGGAGAATTGAGTTTGATAGGGAATGGCATAGAAAGAGCATAGAGTGTTAGAGGAAACAGCAACAAGTGGAGATTTGATGAAAAACCTTGAGATGATAGTGGTGAAAGTGAGGAAAATAGAAGTGGTGAAAAAAGTTTGAACTTCCTTCTCAGGAGCTGTCCTTTCCATCTCTACTCTTGTTCAAATATTCTACAGACAACTATTTTGGG
The DNA here is from genome assembly GCF_029207755.1 of Chamaea fasciata. Taxonomy (NCBI): domain Eukaryota; kingdom Metazoa; phylum Chordata; class Aves; order Passeriformes; family Sylviidae; genus Chamaea; species Chamaea fasciata. Next base: position 751,757 of record NW_027094127.1, read on the forward strand.
TTTGAAGGACTCTTAAGAGGTGCTTCTCAGCATGCATTCTTCTCTGAGCTTCTCCACCACCATCATGCTCCTTCCCTTGTTTTCTCCTCTATGCACGACAGCCAAATCCCTGAAGCAGCAAGTGAAAGAACAAGAGGAAATGGCCTCAAGTTGGGCCACAATAGGTTTAGATAGGAAATCAAGTAAAATTTCTTTACTGGAAAGGTTGTCAAGCCCTGGCACAGACTGCTCAGGGCAATGTTGAAGTCACCATCCCCAGAGTGATCTAAATGTGTAGATGTGTTGTTTGGGGACACAGTTTAGTGATGGGCTTGTGAGCTCTGCGTAAATGCACAGACTCTATGATGTTAGAGGTCTTGTCCGACATAAATGAGTCAGTAATTCTACAATTCTGAGATGCTTGCTGGTTTTCTCTATTTTGGATGCAGGTGTGTATGAACAGCACAGTGGGTGTTTGAAACCTCCCATGGTAAAATTTGACATCCTCTGTTGGGCACAATCCACTTTAACTTGTGCCTAAGATAATTTCAGGTGCCAGCACTGAAACTAGCAAGGCAAATGTAGACATTATTTCCTATGTTCCTGTGTATAAATTTCCAGAAGAAAATCAGAGATTTTATTATCATTCATAATTACAATACAAGCAAACTCTAAATGTCAGTCAGAGCAACTGAAAAGCAGGACTTATGTGCTGAATCACTTCTGTGCTGTGAAGCTGGGAAGACATAATGCTCAGAGCTGAGAAACATAGTAAATTAAAAGAAGAAAGAAGAGATTTCAATAAAACACGATGTACTCATAATTTGAGGGACAATAGGACATCTTAGAATGACATTTACTGCTGTTTCCATAAAGTGGGAAAGCGGGGACCGGGGGGGGGGGGTGGGGGGGGGGGACGGCTGGTGTGCATGGAGAGGAAGCAGCTCTGGACTCTCAGTGATTGCAAAAGCCCACACTGTAAAAAGACCCTATTTTGGTTAACATGTTGTCCATCTTTAATGGTAATAGCTTTAATGTAACAGCTGGTTTTGATGTAATTTCTTTTCCCAGACTTCCCCCCAGACTGCTCCCTGGGTACAGGCAGGGAGGCCAGAGATCTAAAGCCAGGAGCTAAAGGATTTTTCATCATTTAACAGGCCACTTGTTGCTATGTACTCTGCAAGCTGGACAGTGCAGCCTAGCAGGACAGTGGGATCTGTTTTAATATTACATGCTTCCAAAAGTGCAACTGGGTCTGCAGAAGCAACCTGGGCATCATCATTTTGTACCTGGGGGTTGTGGGATGCAGCAAAATATCCTCAAGTAGCATGGTGATAATGGTTGTCTATATGTGCACTCGATGTTCTGACATAAACCTTCAAAACACAGTGAGGGATGGAAATGACCTAAGCAGGTAAGAAAGCAAACCTGCTGCTCTGGGTCATAATAGCTGTGCCTCAAATTACACTCTTAATTACATGAGTGTAATTGGAAGAGAATTGTTCACAATTCCTGCAAATTCCAGTCCTTTTCCACTGCTCCTGTTACACAGTCACACAAGGGTTTCTTTCCAGAATCTATGAAAAAATTAGTATAAATTGTCTGCAATCAGGACACAATGAGATACTGTCTGTAAGAACCACATGAACACGGGAAGGCTGATTTACTAGGAGTCTGAGAAAACATTGCTGACTGAGAAAATATGGGGGCTGGGTGACTTTTCCCCCTCAAAAATGGAAAAATGTCTCCTGCAACTGAAGCCAAAAATGTCAAGCTCTAGAAGTGTGATTATTTATTAAGGGAATTCTTGCCAAGAAGATCTCTTCTTTGAGGAGGATTGTATTCAGCAAATAAAACCCAGAAATATTCATATTGGTCAATTCTTTGTGCCAATAATGTTTTTACGTATCAGAACAGCTATTTGGCGTTGGTTCTAGTCCTATTAACTTTGATTCTTGACATGCACAAGGCAAAAGAGGTTAATGTTTTGCCTTTATATTATGCTCAAGGATCATGTATGTCAAGCCAAACAGAAAAGGAGCACTCAGGTAACTTGAAAGATAGCTAGTAAATCAATCAAAATTTGCTGTTTTCCTTGCTCCTTTGTTGTCAGTATTGTGGACACTGTAAGATGGTGAGACACAAAGGTAAGCGCTTTCTAGAATCTCATTTTTGTCTAAGGACCTTAATAAATCAAAAAACTACTGAAACTATCGGGAAGGGCAATTTGAGTATTCTCTCTGCCTTGAGAAAATGATGAAACCGCTTTTTTGAAACTGAAACCTCTGATTGTTTAGCCTTGTCCCAAATTCAGTTGTGCAATCGCACATTCTGGATTGGAACTCCTTCCCTAGGTCCTGCTGTGTGTGCCAGAAACTCAGGGGATGTGGAGTAGATACTCCTTGATGAAGGGTTGCTGTATTTTCATGTACTGTATTTTCTTTTTCTGAAAGAGAGGGAAGAGCTAATGGAGGTAAAACTGAACCGGTTGAGTGCACTAGGTGGTGTTCTGTCACTGTATCCCATGCATAGGATGTTTCTCCTTTTTTTTTTAAGGATGAAAAATGTAGAGAAGTCCTTTACACTCCTTTGGAGAGGACATCCATGGTACTTCACATCTGCTCAGCCTAGCTCTTACAGAGGCTCACAGGTAAGATTGGATCACAGCCAAGGAGGTTTTAGGAGTCTCTGGGATGTGTCTTCAAAGCACTGACCTCATCTGCATGAGTGGCACCTGCCTGTGACATGCTTCCCCAGCTTGAAACCCAGTAATGTTATAAGTTGTGCTATATTCTATCTGTTTGTAGGGAACTAGTGCCATAAACATAAATTCTGTGCTCTACTAACCATATATTCTCTTAATAAAATGAAGTTTTAATTGTAACTACAATTTAGTGCTGCCATTGCCAAGGATTCCTTAGAGTGTCCATTTGTCCCCTTTCTGTTGGACAGCACTTGTGACCTCAGGAATCTTCTCTGTGTATTTTTTAGGGAGAGGGTAAGCCTAGTGGGAGTTCACCATTAGAAATGAGGCTGTCTCTAAATATTCTGCCAATTCTCTATGCTTTGCATATATAAAGGTAGTAAAGAAAGGAAAATAAAATTAGTCAAAACAGACAACCCAGAGTATGAAACCTGTTTCCACATTCTTTACATAAGAAAATGTGCCTTTATTGCTTTCCATATGAAGATATAGATGTACTTCTTTTGGAAGACAGCTTTTGAAAGCTTTGCAGAACTCAGCTGCAAAATATAGACTTTGAAATGAAAGTTGGTATAAAGCAACTGATTCTTTTATATATTGCATACTTCATGTATATAATGCTGTACATATTATAAGCATGCTAGTGGGGCATTCTATTTTCAGCACACTCAACTCTGACTTTGTTGCTCAAACAGCTAGTGGTTAATAATACAGATTTTTGAGGGTTTGTATGTCACCAGATTGTTTCTGAAATTTGAAATGATCTAATGAAAAGATCTTCATTAACATATACTTTTGCCTATCATTTTGAAAACAGATCCATGCCCAAATCTAATATCTACAAGGCTTCCCTTTTATCTCCCTCCTCAAAAGTTCCATCATTCATTTAAAATAAAGTCATACCCTCCAATAGGAATTTTTTATTGTAGTTGATATTACACTCTGTATGAACTAATATACTATGGGATTAAAAAACACAAGGACTAATATGCAGGAAAATTTTTTTCTTCTACTTCTATGCAAGAAATAAATTTAGTTGAATTTTTGTTCTTCTGAAGTTCTTTTCTTTCAAGAGGAAAATAAGGAACATACATTCCACTATTTACACTCTCTTACATGTACTTTCCACATACAACTACCTTCTGAAAAAGTACATGTGAAGAGCTGCCCTTTTACTGAGTGAACTAAGGTCATCCACTCTGCCTTTGTCTGCTATTGAATAAATCACATCTTTCTTTTATGCAATGATGTGGAAGCTGCATCCCTTGATTTTGAAGGTATTTGCCACTGATCCTTTCTAATTTATCCTGGAAGATTGCTGAGCAGTAGTTTTCTAAACTCTAGTTTTCACTGCTGAAAAGGGACAAGACAAGCTTTCCTAGAAGTTGGGGAGAATTCTGGCAAAATTCTCCTGGCAGTCCAAGCTTCCTTCCAGCACATCTTTGTTGAAATGAATGAACAGGTTTGGAGGACATGGAAGAGGAAAGAGGGGAGGAAAAGGGACATTTCACAGTTTTTTGTCTGTCACAATGATCAGTTCTGCCTACTGAGATGAATATCCAAAAACAGTGGACCATAAAATAAACATAATAGCTCAAAACCATTTACAATCACCAACCAATTGTCTATTACGCATCTCTTTCAGTTCATGAGATCTACCTCAGAGTGGGGGGCTATTTCTAAATTCTAGGTCATATTTAACCATCAATTTCAGTCCACCAATTTCAAAGGGATGGAAGTAATACAAGGTAAAAGTTAGGAAACTGAAAGGAACAGCAAGCTAAAAGTTAAGAAAAGTCCCTGCACCATGTATCAAAAAGATGCTGTGAAGACAAGGTGGGGAAACTCCCTAAAAATGTGTGATTGTATTTCTCAGTGCTATAATCCCAGTTTTGGGAAACTGTTTCATGCTGCATTACAAATTCCAAACATGTATTTTGATATTTGGAAATTTGTTTATTGTGCTGTTTTTTTTAAAAAGAGATTATTTTATTTTATTTTATTTTATTTTATTTTATTTTATTTTATTTTATTTTATTTTATTTTATTTTATTTTATTCTGTTTTTAAAGTGAAAGAATAATCTACCACCTCTGTTGAAAACTAATCAGAAAGGTGCTGGCTATAGACAACAAGCTTGATTCAAAAGAAAATATTCAAATGAATACTTTGAATATTTACAGACTGCTTTGAGTTTTATTACTCCAGTTGAAATGTAATCAAAGTATTTAGAATTAGTGGCTTCAAACATAAGTGTAAAATTGAGGAATTTTAAAGTTAAAACTAGAAAGTTACATATTCTGCAGTGCCTAGCACAGTCTGGGTGTGTCCTTATATGATTCAGAAAGATGTCATGTTCATGACTTGTACTAAATTGTCCTGCTCATGTGGTTTTAAACATGTTGAAGGGAGGGGTTACTATTTTTTGCTTACCAGCCTATCATTCCTCATGTGGTTTGTAAAGAAGTGCAGTCACTCTTGGAGCTAGTAATCCTGACTTTTGTTTGTGTTCCTCTCCCAGTCAAGACAACTGGCAGAGGGACTATTAAGGACAGCAGCCAGGCTGGGACATGTAAATTAGCTTCCTCCTGTTATCTCTGACACCCATTGGGTACAGGCTACACATCTGCCTACCATCAGCTTTAATTCAAGTTCATCATGCCCAGAGACAGCATCCTCCAGAATGAAGAAAAAACTGGCCTGCTGCCAGCACCCTTTGTTCCTTCCATCTGGGTAGAACAGGACTACCTAGGATTAGCCAACACTTAGGTTCTCTGAACTGATCAGTTCAGTCAAATTACTGTGCAAAGTAAATTGATCCTCCCAAACAAAAGGGTCTGCCAGTGGGGAGGTACCTGAGAAAGCAGCATGCCTGTGTAAACAGTTCTGTCCTTTGCCACAGTGTGGAGTGTGTCAGCACCATACGCTGCCACTATGTATTTATTAAGTGACAGATTAACTCATCTCAGCATTTGGGACCCTGTTTCCAGCTGTGAGGATGATTGATGGGCTGACTACTGCTTCAGTCTTGGAAGTTATTTCCTTCATTGAACAGAGCCAAGAAGACAGGAAATTGCCCCCTTTGGAAATGCTAATCTCACCACTCCTTCAAAGACCAACCATAGCAGTTTCTTCCAGGCAAAGTCTTAAAAGTGGTACATTACACATCAAATGCATACGAATTAGAAATTTCTTTTCAAGGCTCTATCATTTATTAAGGGTCTTCCTTTCCATATATTCATCATGCCCCACTTCACCCCTTAATTACAGTACAGTACTTTCTACTAATTGTGAGAAAGTCCATGGTAGGCAGGATCTGCATTAACTTCTGCACCCTCTGAGATGTAGTTCAGGGTCAGGTAGAAAGGAGGCAGATGGGCCCCAATTCTTAGGGACATGGCCTTCAAGGAACAAAGACATGTTCCTTTTGTTCCCACCGGCAATGTTTCTTAAGGGAATGCCCCATGAAAAGTACATTTCATTAGTGTATTGCTTTGGCAAATCTCATGTCCACAAGACCTTGCACCCACACTGGTAAGGGAGTCACGGTTTCCCTACTGCTGTTGAATAGGGTCTCACTACCAGCCATTTATCTCCTGGTAACTTCTAGTGGGAAGATATCAATAAATCTTAAAACGGACTCTCGGCCATGGATCAGAGAATTTGGCCTGTCCAAACTGCTCTATCTTGACTCAGACCACGATCATTTTTTTTTTACCTTGTCTGATTCTTTACTTGTTGGGAAGTGAAATTCAGGTTTACCAAATTTCTGTAAAATGGTTTGTTCTACCTACCTTGATTTTTTTTTGCAACAGCTTCTAAAGCTCCTAACAAGTGACTACATTTTTATGAAACGAGGAACATTTTGGGATGCAGATAAAACCAATTTAAAGCTTCAGATACTTCCTTAATCACCCTTTTAATGCTTAAAAGATGAACGTGCCTATTTTGTTTTAACTTGAAGTAATAATTTCAGTGTATAGGAAATGATTTTGGTTTTTTTTTGGAGGGAAAAAGAACCTCTGGTTCTCTTTGTCTGTCCTGTGCAAAGAAAGTAGACCTTGTTTAAGTTAGGATAAAATATTCATTCAAAGATTTAATATTTTCCTTGGTTTTGTTGGAACTTAATTTCAATCAAGATTTTTCTGCCAGTACTAAGTGAAAAAGAATGAAACATCCTTATCTTTTAAAAGGAACATTAAAGGAAGCACCATCTCATTTCCCTTCATATTTCACTTTTTAAAATAATTACACCAGACATTAAAACCAAAGTTAAAACAGATGCTAGCACATATGTGTGTTGTCTGCAAGCAAGTTCCAAGTTTGGATTTGCTAAAAATAAAACTTTAATGAGCAGATATACTTGCCAAATTTGTGGTCACTCTAAGAGATTACACTCATTTGTACTTTAGAAATTCTCTGGTGTAAGACCAAGAACCCATTTCAGGACATCCTAGGAAAAACTTTCCACTTGGCATAACCTTCACCTTAAGATGCACCAGCAACACCATCAGATGAGACTCGCATGAACTCCAGAGACCACTCCAGTGATTTGGGCTGGCAGCCAATTTATTCTAACTTGTGCACCTGTCTACTAGAAAAAAAAGAATCCACACATCTTTCGTTTACACGCCCCTTCTAAAATGCCACATTGACAGGAATATTATCTACATTTTTATAGGTAAGATTAAATATTTGCATGTGACCTGTGGACATGGTGAGACCACAGCTAAACAGAGTCCTGCCTCATCCCAGCAGCAGTCTTGGTCCAAGCCTTTGCTCTCGGTGTTTGTAGCAAAAACTATACCTGTCTTGTAACAGCTCACCTTGATTGTGTCTGGGCAGTGGATGTTTTTACAGGACATCTACCTGCTGAAACATCCCTTGCTGGGATTTCTAGAATAAAAGAGTTTGATTTCTTCTAATTTATTGCACAGTCATGGAAATAATTGGGAAAGGTAATGGAATTATTTCCCATTCCTCTGAACATTCTGCAGGGATTTTTTTATCCAAACCAGATAATTGACTAAGTCAACATAGCATTAAACTTCTATTTTTAGCCCTCAAGTCCTTGTAAACATGATGTGGTGACAGGAGCAGTTTTTCCAGCTGTGTTAATAATAAAAAATAACAGCAAAAAACCCTCCCAACAAATCAACACAATCTAAGAACCCCCAAATTAAAAAAAGGCATTTTGCTTGGCCTAGAGACTGAACAAAAATAGTCCCACACTTGAGAAGCAGGTACATAAAGATAGCTTACAAATGAGGTGGAGAAATGAGGAGTTCCTTTAATGTATTTATATATATCTGCTGTCTTGGTTTGGGGAGACAGGCATCTGCCAGGTAATAAAAAGAAAACAACTGGAGTTTCCTTTGGAATGGAGAGTGTAAACTACACCCTCCACCCCTTTTTTCTTATTTTTCAATTATAAATTTACAATCAGAGGCTCTTAGGCAAAGATTTGGGAAATAGGAATAGCAGTTCTTTACTAGAATGTATTACAAAGCAAACAAACACAAAAAACCCCTACCAAACAACTACAGCATTAGTAACAAACAAAAACAGTACTAAGAACCTTGAGGGCTTTGTTTCACAAAACCCAGGGCAGTTTGGTTTCGGTGTTCCTGCAGGATCCTCAGAGCACCAAGCTGAAAGAGTGGAAAAGTCCTGGGCTGGTCGCTGGGATGGCAGGGTGTCCCGGCAGGCAGGGGCAGGATGTCCCAGCAGGGCAGGGGGTGCAGGGTCACACTGCAGCAAGACGAGCAGCGCCGAAGGAGCTGAAGGCGAGGCAAGGCCGGCCCAGCTCCCGCGGGTGGCAGAGAAAACTCCGGATTCAGGCCGAACGGGTGATAGTAGATTTCCAGGACTGGATCCCTTTGGCCACAGTGAAACTCTTCCAGCCAGCAACAGCCTTTCTCTCTCTCCCCGAACGCCGAACGCCGGAAAAAGAACAGCCCGCAGCTGCCTCAAGCTCTGTCTTTTACCTGCCTTATCTCCCTCTTCCAACTTTGTCCACCTCTTTGTTTCAGTTAAGGACTCTCCAACTCTCCAGCACTTGGTCTCCTTGGTAACTTCTGGAGAAAAAATTCTTTAGAGAAAGAAGGAACAAACCTAACTCCCAACATCTGCACATGTATGTACAAATACATGTTTACACATGTGTATCTCTAAATTTGAGTATGTGTGCATTTATTCCATTTATATCCACAAATATATCTATATAGAAATAATGTGATGACTTAACATCTTGCCTGTGAGAGGGGAATAAATGGCAGAGCACTTTTTTCGAGCACTGATGCTTGACAATGCTGCATTACTTTGAATTGGGAACTGACAGACCCACACATCCCTGCAAGTGTCAATGTTATAATGAAGAAACGTGATTATGTTATCTGTGTCAGGTAGAGGTTTGGCCAATCACTCAACGCTCATCTTCTTTCATCACATATTAGCTTTGTTGTGTTTTAGGTGCTTTATTTTCAGCGGCAACACCATGTTGATCAAACTACAACTCTCATTCCATTTAGTGAGGAATAGAACAGCCTTCTGTTCTCAATTTAGGCATCTTAAAAGCATTCTTGAAATACAAAATCCTCTGTCAGCTGGGCTGAACAGCATGATAATAATGTTATTTTTCTTTCTAACACAAGATCAAAGCTTCAGACAAGGTGGCATATATCTTGGATATTCAGCCTCTAAAATTCAGGTCCGTTGAACCCAGAGATCGCTTGTTGCTGATTTTAGAGTGTAAATTTGCTTGTGAAGGAAGCATCCAGTTCCATGGCAGTATTTAACCACTGTCCTAAGTTCATGTACCACTGAGTACTTTGCTAAAATGTGAGGGATTTTCCTCTGATGTACTGTCATTTGTTTTAGTACAGAAAATGAGCATGAAGCCAAGGCTCTGCAAGATCTGCAGAGAAAGCAGAAATACCGAAGAATTGTCAATCCAGCTCTCTTCAGCCTAGCTTTTAAATTTACAGGGAGGAATTAATATTTGCCTTCTTTCCACTCCTTACATTGTAACTGTTCTGCATAAATCTAGGAGAGGCTCTAACCTCAAGTTATTAGCAGTCACTGGGCAATTTACTCCTGCTTTCCTTCTCCCCTTCCCCAGCTCCATAAAAACATTGTATTTCCCTCTTACAGTGCCAAAGTGCCTAACCAATGCATAAGAAGGCTCTAAGCGTGGATTTGGCCTCCAAAATACTGTGTTGGTCTGGCCTGGGAGGACATGAAATGCCTCAACATTCACTGCAAGAACTTCTGCTCATGACCAATTGTCCGATTAGATATTAATGTCTCCTCACAAACTGCAAGAACTGCGGTCATTGAGTTGCTGTCTTCCAGAAGGGCTGCAGGCAGATCTGAATCTGGATTCCTTCTCTCATCTAAGAATTTCTCATCACCAGAGATGACAGAAGAATCACCTGAACCCTCTGTCTGAAGACTCGATGAGTACAGGAGAAAATCTTTGAGCAGCCATTGAAAGTGAGAGCTGTTTTAAATCCCCAAATCAGCCAAGCAGAAATAAAAGGAATCATGACAGAAATAAAAGGAATCATGTTTCCCATGGCAAGATTCTGAACTGATGGAATGTAAAACTTTTCACTTGAATTAGTGCAAGAGCACTTGAGGGCAATAGTCTGGAGAAAGAAAGCATTTTTCATTGGAGTAACAGAAGGGAGAAGGGGCACTTCTCACCATGCTAACTGGAAAAGCAAACTCACTGATTTTCCTCACTGAACTGGTCAAGAGCTTTCTTTCCTGCTTTAGTTAATTTAAACATGACACTTTTGTGGCTCCACTGCATTGCACACAGATGGAATGCTTTTGTTAAAGTGAAAAGAGAATTGTTTACTTGACAGCCTGATTAACCTCAGCTATCATGAAGAGACTGCTTACATTACGCTTAATGGAAGTTTCATTCCTTTTGTCCCTTCATCTTTTCCCTTTATCTGAGTTTTGTTAGAGTCTTAATACTCCTGTCATTTACAGGAATGTCCTGGGCACAGAAAAGCTGCCTCAGAAAAATAGCACATCACCTTTTCTTCCCTGCTGTGCAGCCCCCTATGAAAGCTCCTGGGACTCTTCAGGGGGTGCCTTAAAAATAGGAGAAAAAAGCAGGATGTGGACAGGAGGGAATGACAGAAGCCTGCATACATGTTAAGTGCTATTTATTAAAGTGAATCCCCAGTGAACACAGCCCCTATATACATGAAAGCACAGAGGATTAATGACAATCGCCTCAGCAATGATAGAAGCAACAAGTGGCCTTCCTCCACTGGCCTTGATATTACCTGTCAGACTCAGTGCAGCACACATACACACATACACTCACCGTATACGAAGCAGCCTTGCCCTGGACCTTGTGACTGAGGTGTGTGGGTGCAAATTATGTTGAACCTTGGATTTCATTATCCACAGGGCAAAGTGATAAGTCACAGAATCGCAGAATCCCTAGGTCAGAAGAGATTTTCGAGATCATTGAGTCCAACCCAGCCTTAACACCTCGACTAAAGCAAGGCACCAAGTGCCACACCCAGTCTTTCTTTAAACACATCCAGGCATGGTGACTCCACCATCCTGAGCAGACCATACCAATACTTTATCACCCTTTGTGTAAAAAGCTTTATTATAATATCCAGCCTATATTTCCCTTGGCACAGCTTGAGACTGTGTCCTTTTATGCTGCCTGTCAGTTGCTGCCTGTGTGTCAAGCCCCTGCATGTGCTTTCTTACTCTCAAGATGAGAGAAACTGAATTGGGGTAGGAAAAGGAGGCTGAGCTCCAGAAACGCTGCCCTGTGAGCTTGTCCATCTTTCTGCTGGTCATCACTTCAATGGATGGGCTGATGCACTCATCAAGAGCATTTCATGTGACCTGGCTGCAGGAGCAGGCTAAAAGTTGCTTTTACCACACTGTTGAAATAGACAATTTTGCACGTGGAGGTTAACAGCCCTTGGATGTTTTGGCCATGTTTATCCAAATGCCTGCTCATTAATTAATTCAGTGGGAAGATCTACAGTGAGCTATTGCCAGGTCTTCCATGGCCTCAGAAAAACGCTTCATGAAAAGCACCTCAATAAAGGGCACACTCTCTTTCTGTTGGAAGGTGTGCAGTTGTCTAGGAAATTGCTGTGATATATTGGTATTCATGCCCCCAAAAACGTGAGAGTCCTATTTTCATGCCTGTTCCTCTGCTGCATTTTTCCCTTTTCCCACTGAGTTTGTTTCAGCACTGTCTTGGGCACCAGCAGGTGCAAGAGCAGTTCACACCCTGAACATGAAACCTCCCGTCTCCTGCTACCCTTCCTTTGACAGCTGAGCAGGAAAGAGTGGTTACCCACAGATGGGAAATGAAGGTGTGTTGCCATCTCCCCCATCCTCTGAGATGGCAAGACATGGAAAGATGACCCATCCTAAGCTTTTGTGAGAACTTTGAGTTCCCCTTATGAGACACTGTACAGACACATGTTTCAGAACTAATGTAGAAACAATTTAAGCTAAAAGACCTAGGCAACTTCTGGAGAAATCTGGCATGAAAAGATTTTGACAATTTATTCTACCTTTGTGCTTTCTTTTGTTTTCAGCCCAAAGTTAAAGAGATTACGAACAATTTCCCCTCACAGAATAGCTGAACATTTCCAGTTTCCTGTGACCCATCCCTTCTCTCATCACTATACCAATAAATGCCCCCACCGTTTGATTAGGTGTTTCCAGCCCTATGCTACCAGAAGTAGTGAGATTGAGAATAACTGGAGACTTTGAATTAAAAGATTAGTGGAAACAAATTGTAATGAAAGACATCAACAGAATTTTGAACCTTGATTTCATTTTACACATGGGAACTGGAATTGCTTTAGTGGAGGAAAGTATAATTTTTTTTGAGAGTTAAGACTTAGCAGTCCCCAGAGCAGGACAATAGGGGGCCACTGTGCCAAAGTGTCAGTCCAGCTCTTTAGGCCTGAAGACAGGAAAAAAATTTTTAAAAATTCACAGTGGAAACACAGACAAGCTTTTTTCATCTGTCTGTATAGAAGAAAGAATTACTACTTCAATTTCTATCTGAAACTTCAGGAACAGGCTTAATGGGACTCTGCACCAGAACTTGTCTCTCTGAAGAGGAATTTGCTGCCTCCAGGGTCAGGAATGCGGGAGAGGGTGGAGGAGTGTTCTGTAGTTGTCCTTGTGGACTTTCAAGGGTGAATCCAGGCTAGGAAGAGCATTAATTCGAAAGAAAAGTAATGGAAAAGTAGCTACAAAAATGAAGATAGATTTGCCTCTGAATCCTAATGTCTTTATCCTTGGGGATTTTGATTCCATTACAAATATTAGCAAAGATCAAGGGCATATTATTTCAGGGCAAGTCTGATTAGAAAGAAGTTAATTCAACAAAAGTGGAAATCAGCTAAAGAATTTAAAATTGATGTGAGAAATGCAATGGAATTTTCAGATCCTTTAGGAATCTTCTCACACTTGACTTGTTCCTTCAAGGAACCTCTTGTACCTTTTAAACCCAAACCAACTCTCTCCTCTTATCCTCCTGGATCCTCCTAGGCCTTTCCTCTGCACATTTTGCCTTTGATACTCTTTCAGAATATCTTCTCCCCTTCCTACCATGCTTTTTTGGAGGCACAAAATGCTGCCTATTATCTATCCAGACCACCAAGAAAAGATGGAGAGCATTCTTCCCATTGCTTATTTTAGCGTCCCCTTCTGCCTTTCACGTTGTCTATTTTTACTGCCTCTGCCAGTAGGGAAGACTCGGACAGATGGCAAGTACTGGATTTTTAATGAGGAATGGATGTGTATGGCAAACCAAACCTCACCTCAGAGTCAGAGTGGCATCCAAGGAGATGTTCTTAAGAAAATCCTCATCAATGAAAATTAAAGGAGGATGGTTTACCCATTTTCTAAAATTAAGGTGGTTTTTTACATCTATTCTTCATTGGCTGTTGAACTGATGCATCTCAAGTGAGAAAAGAAACAAAAAAGACAATTTGGCCATGCAGATGGAGTCGACAATGGGAAAGAGAGACATGAGATGAGACTAGTTTCAAATTTCTTTCTTACCTACTTGTCCAAAGAGACAAAGCTCATGTTTTCACAGGTTAAGAGGCATGCCTGCACCTGTGCATCTGTGTATCTTCCTTCCTAATATTCTTTCAGTGACATTGCAGACTGCATTGTCTGAAGCTATTATATTTCTAGAAGGTTTATGAAAAAGCCTTCTGAAGTTCTACTAAGTCAAGTACAAAGTCAGGCACTTGAGCCAAGGCAATCCGAAGCACAAATTACAGGCTGTGAGGAGACTAGATTAAGAGCAGCCCAAGAAGAAGGACTTAGGAGTGTTGGTGGATGAGAAGCCCAACATGTGAGCTCCCAGATTAGAAAGCCTCTGTCGCTGGCGGCAGCCAAAGAAATGGGACCAAAGCAGGTTGAGGGAAGGCATTCTGTCCTTCTACTACCCTCGCATGAAACCCCACTGGGTCCGTTTCTGGGCCCTTCAGAATAAGAAGGACATCACCTTGTTGGATCACGTCCAGAGCAGGTCATAGGGCTTGGAGCAGCTCTCCTGTGAGGAACGGTTGTCAGGCGTTGTTCCGAATGGAGAAGAGAAGGCTCTGGAAAGATCTCAGAGTACCTTCCAGCAACTAAAAGTGCTATAAGAGAACTGGAGAGGGACTTTTGATGAAGGCCTGGAGTGATAGGATAAGGAAGAATGTTTTCAAACTGAAAGAGGCCAGGGCATTATTAGATGTTTGAAAGAAATTCCTCTCTGTGAAGGTGGTGAAGCACCGGCACAGGTTGCTCAGAAAAGCTGTGGATGCCCCATCCTGGAAGTGTTCAAGGCCAACTTGCATGAGGCTTTAGGGAATCCGGTCTAGTGGAAAGGGTCCCTGCCCATGGCATGTGGGTCACACGGGGAGATCTTTAGGGTGTCTTCCAACTCAGACTGTCCAATGATCCCGTGAAGCAAAATCTTACTATCTGCTTGCCTTGCTTTGACTCCGTTCCTAACTGGCCTCTGCTGAACCCCACTGGCCCCTTTGTCTAACTATGCACAGCAGCTTTTGCTGTCATGGTAAACAGATGGTTTGATGAGCAAGGTCCTGCAATCATATCTAGCAGAGCAGACTGCACACACTCTTCCTCCTCTTCCTCTGTAGTTAAAATCAAGAATATAAAGGCCATTTGTTGTTGCTCTGAATAAAAAGCTCCATAATACTGAAACCATTTAGAGGTTATTTTGGGTACACAAAGATTTTACCATTACGTTAAGAGTTTCTCTAATTGTGTTAGAAACAATATGAAGTTCCAATTGAAATATGAAATGATATCTGCTGTATAAAAACTGAAAGGAGTTACATCACAAGTCATGAGTTAGAAATCGAGCTGGTTGCAGAAATTTACAAACTCTAAAGGTACAACATGTGTAGAATGGAGGGCCCAAACCACCTTTCTGTCTACTGCCTGGAATTGGTTAATCAAAAAAGTTAATGTGAAACAAAGACATTTTCAAGAAAAGCTTGTAAGCTACAAGCAAAAAACAATTGCAAATCATATATTTAATTTAATCTTGACATTTGCAGTTAAGAGTGAATGACTTATTATGTGGTGATGGTTATGTGGTAATGCTCCTCACTCACTGAAAGCTGTATCTCCATCTCCTCCTTGCTGTTTTTGTAATGTCTTTTGAAACCTCTCTGGAAATCCTCCACCATCTTCCACACGAAGGTGAGGAGGGCATCGTTGTAGGGGTTCTTGGCAATCTGCAGGTTCCAGAACACCAGGCTGCTCAAGTTGTTGGTGTATAGCTTCATCAGGACCCCTGTGGTGAGGAACTTCCGCAGATTCAAGCCGTTCTCCAGGAAGAGCCAGACACATTTGGGCCTGTCTTTCACCAGGGCTGTGAACATCACATCCTGAAGGTCAGCAGCCTAGGAAGAACTGGAAAAGCAAATGTGAGGGATCACATGTGAGACATGTAAATTTCATCTATGGCCTGATACACAATCACTGTCACACTTTCATCAGAATCAGGCCGGGGGCTTTTTCTGTGCACAATTGCCTTGGCTAGATGGCCCAGAGCATTTCTGGCATGGGCAGATCACCTTTCTAACCAGTGATGATAGAATGGATGGATCATCAGCGAATGATGGAGCTGGCTCTATGGATTATCCTGACTGAATGAGTTGGAAAGGACCCACAAGGATCATGGAGTCCAGCCCCCGGCCCTGCACAGACACCCCAACAATGCCACCCTGTGCATCCCTGAGAGTGTTTCTCAAATGCTCCTTGAGCTGTGGCAGCCTTGGGGCTGTGCCCATTCCCTGGGGAGCCTGGGCAGCGCCCTGTACCCTCTGGGAGAAGAACCTTTCCCTGGTCTCCAGCCTGAGCCTCCCCTGGCACAGCTCCAGCCATTCCCTGGGGTCCTGTCCCTGTCACAGCAGAGATGGGAGCTGCCCCTTGTGAGGAAGCAGCAGCTGCCAAGGAGGTCTGACCTCCTCTTCTCCAGGCTGAACAGAATGTGACGGTCAGTGCGGGAGCAATAGACACTCTCTTGACACAGAGGCCCAGGTGCTGAGACAGTGGCTCCTGCTGGGATGTGTCCCTCCCCACAGCTCCCAGCACTCCCTCAGAAGGGGGCTGCACCTGCCAGTTTCGGTCATTGGTGAAGATCTCGTCGCTGGCCAGGTCCAGCTGGTTCCACTCCAGCAGCAGTTTCAGCTGCCCGTTCCAGTTCTCCCTGTCGTGCTCCTTGGTGCTGAAAGCTGCAGGCGAGGAACAATCTCTGGGTAACAACCAGGCACATTTATCATTGCTGCTTCTCACACTGCCAGGACAAGACTTCTTCCAAGTGGCTTTTTCCCCAGACTCATGCACATCTTCCTGACTGGGGGCTGGAGGCTGCTGGAGGCTCAGGGATGTATTTATGGTCCAGGAGCACTTCCTAACCAAGATCAGCACAAGGCTTTCTTCAGGCTGCTCAGAGTCCTGCACCCTCTACACCAGGGAGATTCTGCAGGATTCCCAAGTGGGGCCCGACCAGCATCCCCAAGACTCTCCAAAATGCCTTCCCAGTTACCTGGTTTGGATCTTTCCCACGCTCAGAGATCCCATACTGCTGTTGTAGCCTGCCCACACCCCTTCAGCAGAAGAAGACAGGCTCCAAATTGAGGCAGGAGCTTAGCTCTAGGGAGATGGCACTGCTCTAAGGAAACCTCCTCTAGGGAATAAATAGCCATCCCATTTCCATTTATTATTAAATTCCCAAACAAACCCAGAAAAACAATTATTTGCCTTGGTACAGAGCAAAGGAAATGGCATTGCCCACAATTGCATCTCCAGCTTCTATTCTGATCACTGTCAGTAAATGAAGGCTTTCAAGGACGTCTTTGATCTACAAAAAAAGAGAAAAATTCCCTTTCAAAGCTTTCAAGGCTGTTTAGTAGCAGATCTTCTAGATCCTTTAACAAAGAAATTTACCACCGCATCGTAGCAAAGCTGCTTCTCATCAGTCCTGGGTTTTAACAAATTTAAACAAGCCTAAATGGAAGTAGATAATGAGTTGGATTTTAAAGTCACCAAAGGACAACATTAATTATCCTCTGAACATACAGCAAAGAAATGTGATTCCCCGATGCAGATCATCTTTAACACCAAGATATCATCTCAGTAATTAGAAGCAGCAAGAAATTTCCATTAATGTCATCCTCTGAGTATCACTTTGCAAAGCAGAAGACCACACAGAGGCAAAACAAAGGCCTTGCTTTGGTTTCAAACATTTTCCTAGGAAGGCATGAGAAGAACCTAATTCTTTTAAGGAATCAAAGCTCTCCAGGAATGAAAGTCCACTCAGTGCTACAAAAGTAGCCCAAACAAATGAGTAGATTGCAAAAGGGCTAATCCTCCCCCTGCTCCAGATATCAAAGTGGCCAAGAAAGTAGAGCTCTCCCCTCTTCTTCTCTGCAGGAGAAGCAGGATGACTAAGAGAAAAAGTCCCAGCTATTCCTTCAGTCCTCCATCACCAAAGCTGTGCCATAGCACAGGTGCTGCCTTCAAAGTGACCCCAGTTCCAGCCTAGACCTCTCACCTTCCAGACAACTCCTTCCCCAACACGCCCAGCAACAGCAACCTCAGCTCAACACCCTGCCAAGACCCGCAGCTGTCCCCATGCCTGCGCAGAGCTTTGCCACCCCCTGGTTCCCTGCACGTGCCGTGGCATGGCACTCAGGAGGATGTGCTCCAAGGCCTTCCCCGCTAGCAAGCTCAGGCTGCCAGGCCTATGGTTCCTGGATCATCCTTCCCACCCACCCTTCCCGTGCATGGCTGGTCCATTTGCGCTCAGCTCCGACTTGGCCGCTTCAGCAGGACTGCTGCTAAAGGATGGAGAGCAGCCTGGCAAGCTCCTTCTCCAGCTCCCTCTTTACTCTCGGGGCAGGTAGAACATGCCACAGGAAAGCAAGCAGTGCCAAAAGACTTGGGCCAGCATCAGGCACATTGAGGAATGAAACAAGGCCTTTGTTCGATGGAAGGAAGCACAAGCAATTGACAGACGTGAAGAGGACTTAGCACAGATATCCAGAAGTCCTTAGCACCAGTGAACATCAGAAAAACCTGGGAGCCTAACTTGACATGAGAGTGACTTGACAAAAAGCTTGAGACATAGCCTTCGGGAAGACCTAAGGGTGGCTACAGAATCAGCCCTGTGCAGGGAAGGCATGAGGAAGATGAGCTGCTTTGGTGCGCTGAGACTCCTCCTGGCCAGCAGGTGGACATTAGCTTCAGGTCTAGGATTCTGACGCAATGTGTTTCCTTCTAAGCCCCTGCCTATGGAATCACCTCAGCAGTCTAAAGACGGAAGGGATTTTTGATAGAATTCCTACAGAAACCCACTGAAATTTGGACGTGGCGAAGAAGCCTTGTGCTGGGGTGCAGAGCCCTAACCTCCTGCCAATAAAAGAGCTCTTGGTGGACAATGCATTTGTCTGTTGATTTCATTGAATTCTAGAGACCTCTCAGGACTGCTCTATCCTGAGGGAAGGCCCTTGGCCTTGAGCTGTAGGCACCCGCGCAAGCTTCAGATCAGCTCCCTCAGCTTCCAGGACCTCTCTTGGCCGGCATCCTGACGGGGAGGCAGGACCGCTGCCAGGCACTGCTGGGACCCAGCAGGACAGGACCGGCTGTCTCGTGTCCACGTAGCACCCCCTGACACAGCCAGGGTCATCCCGAAAGCAGACAAGGCTCACGTGTCAGCGCAGAGGGGCAAGGAGCGCTGGGCTCCTCTCAGGGTGTCTCAGCTGGGCCTGCTCCACAAGACGCCCCCATTTGAAGGCCTGCTAATGCCCAGCTGCCAGAAATGCCTGCCTTGTTCTCTCCAAGATGCAGAGGAAGAGGCAGGGAGCAGGGCGCCTTGGGAGGCAAAGCTTCCAAGCCTTTTCTGAGGCCACGCACACACCAAGAGCAGCCAAGACTCTCCCTGCTGCCTGGCCCACACAGCCCAGCTCGGTGCTGGCCCTCTGGGCCGCAGCAGCCTCCAGCAAGCAAGAGGCAAATGCATATTGCCAAGAGTTGAAACAAAGCAGACAGGTAAGACGTGAGACGTGTGTGCTGGAAGGCCTTTGAATTCACAGCTCTCCAAGACAGCTTTGGGGCTGGCAGCTGGACAGAGATGCTCCTGCTCACACCTGTGTCCAAAGGGGGGAACACACCCTGCTGCAGGTGCTTGCCTTGGTCTCTGCAGGTCCAGCTGGATTCCAAACCTGCTCTTCACAGCCTTCTCCCTTCCCTTGTCCATCTGCCAAGGGCAACGGGCCTCAAGGACTGAAAGGACCACAGAGAGCCAAAGGAGGACAGTTGTTCCTACATCACTGGGAGCTCCTAGGAAAACGCTTTCCTTCAGCAGCTAGCCCCTTTCCCCCAGAGGTCTTTCCCCGGACTGGAAGCTTTCCTGGTGTAAGAGACAGTCCGAAGATCCCTCATTTGCCTCACAACCATCGTCAAGGACAGAGACTGAAACCCCTAAAAGGGACTTTAAAATCTCAATACAGGAGTTCTGGCCTGGATGAGGCGGGATGTTGGCCAAGTGCTGCCTGCAGGTGTGTTCGCTGGAAAAATCCAGCACCCATATCGGAACATCAGAATCTGAGCAGAAACAATGGGCAAGTCACGGTGAAGTGACTGTGCCTGCTGGCACTGCAGCTGCTGACTTGTACTGGTTGACACTGTACCTGCTGACGACCAACTTGTTCTGGGTTCACTAAATGAACACACTACAATGATTTCCCCCACCTGTTTGGCCAACTGCCTGTCGCTTCGGAGAGGACTATAAAACCCTGGAGACCCCCGCTCACTTTTGAGATCTCCCCACTGGAGAAGACCGCGTCTATAGGCATCTTCAAAAGCCTCGAGGACTCGACCCTCCATGTTGGTAGCTATAATCCCCTTCCCCTCTTTTCTGTTTTTCTAACTATTCTCTTTTTCTCTCCCTACTATCGCATTTGCTGGCACTAAATAAAGGTGCATTTGTGATTGAGTAAACTGAGTTTGTCCCCCGCTGAGTCTTTCGTGCTCTGAGATCCCTAAAAGGAACCATCACGAACCCCGCTTGTGTGAGCGGATCGTGACACCTGGGGAATGCCAAGACAATCTTAAGTAACCCTGGCAAGGCTGAATTTCTTTCTGGTCCTTTCTGGACAGGCGCTCCAGCTCTAGCTGGCATTTCCCCCAGTGTGATTCCAGCTGGAGGTTGACACATGCAGCCCCAGGCCCTCTACAAACACAAGCTGCTCGCTGCCTCGACTCCTGCCTGCGCTCACAGCAGCAAACGCAGGTTCTTCCCGGCCAGAGACCAGAGCCCTGATCCCGCAGGACGCTCTCGCCAGCACCTTCCAGGACTCTCCGCTGTGCACGCAGCACTTTTCCTGCCCGCTCTCCACAGCCTTTGGAAGACAGAGCACAACCTGGCTGGCGCTGCCATCAGCACACTGCAAACACGGGCAGAGGAAGGAGAAGCAGGGGCTGCTTTGCGACCATGCCCAGGAGAGACTGGAAGGCTGCCCTCCCTCTGCTCTCACTCGCTTGGCTTTCTGGCAGCCTCTGAGGCAGGGGCTGCGATTCCTCAGCTCTGGGCACCAGAACCGCAGCCGGGATCCCGGCACTGCCTGACGGCGCTGGGGCCATTGGCTGGGTCACGCGTCCGAGTCTCGGCCACCGTGCTGCTGCTGCTGCTGCTTCACTTGCCCTTAGGCACACCCCAAGCTCCCTGTTAAGGCCTGATGGTCTCTGCTTCTGCCATCTCCCCGACCCTGTGCAGGGATGGAGCACTGCTGTGCTTTCAGCAAGCTATTCTTGAAAGCTTCCAACATTCCAAGCTCCTTTGCCCTCTGTAGATGCTTGCCATGGAATCCCTCACAGCTGGCTTCAGAGCGTCCTCAGGTTGGCTCTCCCAAAATCCGGGAGCTTCAGGCTGCTCAGTAGGACCTTAAACTGCACAGTGTTGTGGAACTGGACCTTCAGCACAGGCACCTTTCCAGCCTGACGCGGCCTCGCTCCTCTGTGTCTCTGCACAAAAGACGGCGCGCAAGAGGACGGCAGCAGGGGCCTGTGTGTGCCAGGGCTCAGGTTTTTACGCCGCTTCAGCTCCACAGAGACGCAGGTAAAGTGAAGAAGCCAAAGTGTTTATTAATTCAAGGCGAAGCAAAGGGATGAGCTGGGAGGGAATAAGGGGGGATGGGCAGGGTCTGAGGGCTGGGAGGTAAGGATAAGTCCAAAGGGGTGGAGAGTGGAGGGAAAAAAAGGGCATGGGCAGGGTCTGAGGGCTGGAGGGAGGGAGCTAACTACAAAGAGGGAGAGGTGTGAAGCCAGGAGAATTGTGCTCAGCCTCAGCTGTGCGTGGAGCTCCAGCAGCACTGAGAGATGGTGTCCTCTTCAGTGTCTCCTGGTGTGTTCTTGGGACACCAATTCGCTAGATTCAGAAGATGTCCCCAGTTGTTTAGCTTTCTGGGGAAAGCGGGCTTCATTTTGCAGGTTTAGAGCATGACGGGCTGCTGTCTTGCCTCTGGGTTTGAAGGGCTGCAAGAGCGAAGAACAGAGCCATGGTCAGAGGCTGGATCAGTGGGAATCCTAGGGGATCTTCCTGCCAGAACCATCCCACCCAGAAGCAAGCAGGAGACATTGGGATCAGCCCGAAGGTCCTTGCCACGAATCCCCCACGTGCCCCTGAAATCTCTGTGCGTTGTGCCCTCTCCAGCCCTCGTCCACACAAGGAGCAAAGGCCTCCAGAGCCGGGGATTGCAGCTGTCTGCCCGGGCAGTGCAGCTTCCCCCGCCAGAGCCGCTGACGGCCCGCTGCCCTCACTCACCCTGACTGAGAAGGTGAAGCTGTCCTGGCTGCCCCCTCAGAGAGCGTGTCACGGCCCCAGCGGCACGGCTCCCTGCCAGCGCCGCTGCCAGCCCTGTGGCCACACGGCCTCCTGCCCCGGCAGGGCTCAGCCCGGGCCCTTGCCGCCTGCTGCCGCCCCAGGGCACGGCTGCCAGAGGGCGGCAGCAGCCCCGAGGGCAGGCGGGGCTCCACGGCGCCGGGCCCGGATGCCGCTGCAGCCGCGGCAGCAGCAGCCGGGGCCGGGGCCGAGCTGCGGCGGGCCGGGGAGGGAGCCCGGGCTCGTGGCTCACCCATGAACCGCATGGCCGCCTCTGGCAGGGACTCCTGCGGGTTCTCCAGGTAGGGCAGGGCCCGGAGCAGGTACTCGGCCGCTCGCATCCTGTCGTCTGCCAGCTGGAGAGAGCGGCAGGAGGGAAGGGTTGGCGCGGGCTCAGCCCCTGGGCCGGGCTCTGGCCGCGCCCAGCCCCGGCCTCCCCTGCCCGCACGGCCCTGAGGCCCGGCCAGCAGCCGCTGGCGCCGGGCTCTGGAGGGGGCAGAGGGCCGGCTGCTGCCCGGGGAGCCGCGGTGCCGCCCCGTGCCCGCAGCCCCGCTGGGCCGGGACTCCACGGGCACCCGGCTCGGGCCCGCAGGAGCCTGGAGAAGAGCCCGCGGGGCCCAGGGAAGGCAGCGGCGTGTGGGGCGCAGGCTGGAGCCCCCGGGTGCAGCACTGGGCAGGGGCCACGGCTGCCAGCCCCGCGGCCACGGATCTTCTCCAGGCTGAGGCTGCCACTTCTCCAAGCCATCCTTACCTTACAGTCATCGATAGTCAACGGTTGTTCCTTTGTCAGTAGCTCCTGGAGATCCCTCCTCTTCAGGAACTTGGCCGCACAATGCAGGGTTTCCCGAGAGGTCTGGAGAGCAGCAGAGATGCAGAGATGGCACCACAGCCCAGGGCACAAGGACCCGCATCCCTGTGCCAAGGCCTGGAGGAGGACGCAGCCTCCTCCTCCTCCTGCAGCAGGGCAGGACGCAGCTGAGCCCCCGTCCCAGGGATGCACAAAACCTCACATTTGCCACACGCCAGTTCTCATCATGGCAGTAGATTAAAAGTAGGTACAGGCTCTTGTTGACAGTTGCCTTCAGGGGCTTTTTTCCCTCCTTCACTACCAACTCCATCACCTTACAGAAGAGGTCCATGGAGAGCAGTTGCATGTAGCTATTTTCCTAGAGGAAAGGAAAAAACCTAAGCATCAATTACTCCAGGCCCACCTAGGCAAAGGCCTGAAAATGCAGACAGCACACGGTTTCTGGGCAGCACCCAATGCCTGTGGCTCGGGTTGCAGAACCTTACACTGTTAAAGAGCGCCAGGAGTGCCTCAGCCAGCTTTGGGGCGGTGGTGCTGGATACCAGGATGTTTTCGCTCTCCAGCATATTAGTAAGCACACGAAGGGTCAGGGCAACCACCACTCCGTCTTCATCAGCCAGCAGATCCACAAAGCTTTCAGACAGGCAGCACATTCTTCTGGCCTGTGTGGAACACAAGGCTGCGCTGTGAAGCCGTGAACAGCTGCACCAGCGACAGCGCCCTGGCACTGCAAGCCCAGCCTGCTGCCGCAGGGCCCAGACACCAAAGGCCTGTCCCAAAGCACTCGGGCAGCTGAGGCAGGAGAGCTGGGAGCAGCTGCCTCAGCTCCTGAAGCCCAGCCAGCCCATGGGGCTGCTCTCCCCAGTGCAGCTTCAGCTGCTGCCCCCTTCTCACCATCAGGGGATCCTTGCTGAGCACCAGCAGGCCTTTGAGCGCCAGGCGACACCTCTTCCTGCACTCGGTCCGCAGGTACCTCGACACGACCCTCAGGACCCAGCCACCACATTTAGTTAAGTCCAGGCACTCCAGGACCTGAAAGGCACAGGGCAGTGGCACAGGGCCCGGCTGGCAGGAGCCCAGAACTGCCCAGGGCCAGCCCCAGGCAGCAGCAGCACAGGGCACTGGTGCCATCCCAGGAGGCTAGGGATGCGGCTGCGAGAGGGCAGAGAGCTGGGAGGCAGCTCAGCCAGGCAGCGCTGCTCTTCAGGCTCACCTCCACAAGGAATGCCAGGAAAGGCAGATCGCAGCCTGGCTTCTCAATGCTGAGCAGCCGGAGCAAGTGGGTTGCGATGCAGGCAGAGAAAGGGATCAAGACATGGCGCATCTCCCTGTCAGGGGCAAAAAGGAAGAAAGAGCCTGAGCTGGGGGGGGCACACTTTTCACAGGACTGACTCCCAGAAGTGCAGTCTTTCCCCAGTATCCCTGGAGGGGACGTGGGTGCTTTGGGAGGCGGCCACTCCTGTGCACCCTCCTCTCCCAGCCTTTTTCAGTCTGCTCGGCCGTCCCTAAAGTGACGAGGCCCTCTGGTCCATGACCACAGGGACTGTGTGGGGCAGCCCGGGCACAGGGCACCAATTCCAGGGACAGCAGGGAGCAGGGGGTCTCACCTGGCCAGCAGAGCCACAGCATAGTACTGGGTATTAGCACAGAGCATGGTGTCCCAGCCATGCTTGGACTCCACAACCAACACCTGATTCTCACACTCCAGCCGGCAGAGTAGGGACTTCATGACCTGCACTGCAAACCTGTGTGCAGAGCAAAGCCCGGGTCACATTGGGAGCACTGGCACTGGCCACAAGGACATGGGAAGGACGGGAGGACGGAGACCTGTTGGGGTCGCTGGGAAGGTGGTGTTCCTCTCGGCACGCTCTCCAGAAGCGATCGACTTCCTGTGGTGGCATCTGCTGTGTGGTGATGACAACATGGAAAAGCAAAGCCACAAAGAGGCGGGAGGAATAAAGGGTCATAGCCTCGTGGCACTCAGGCACCTGGAGAATCACCCACACCACCAGAGTTGCCTGCAAAAGAAGTTGCCAAGGAGAGCGCTCAGTGCGAGGTGTCCATGTGGCAGGGCCCCAGGGGAGACGCAGGGGGAGCAGCGGGCCTGGTGGCCCCTGAGCCTGCCCTTAGGCCAGGTTTCAGCCCAGGGCCTGAGGCAGGGAGAGGATGGAGAGCTGCTGGAGAGGTGACCTGGGGGTGAGCAAATGCCCAGAAACTCACAGCCAGGGCAAAGACGCCATCGTTGTCCCCATCGGAGGTGAACATGCTGTGCAGAGGCCAATCCTCCATCACACAGAGCAGTGTTGGCAGAACCATCTCCACTGTGAGACTCGATGAGCCTATGCTTCTCCACATCATTGCAGCAGCTCTGTGGGATCAGAGCTCTGTGTCAGGGACATCTCAGCCACACTACCATGCCCTGTGCGGCTCTGGGGGCTGGGTGACAGAGCCCCGGTGCCCTGAAGGGCAGGGAGGGAGCACGGCAGCAGGCTCGGGAAACAGAGGGGCCCGAGGGTCCCGGACCTGTTTGCCGCTCTGGCAGAGCCCATTGCACGGGCCGTGCAGGGCCATGGCCCTAAAGGCCGGGGAGGCCTGAGCTCTCCAGGCAGGTGGGCCCATACCTGTCACATGTTGGGGCACAGCGCAGGAGGGTCAGCACCACGTCAGCTGGGTGTTCTTCGGCCAGCCTCACGATGTTCATGGGCAGCCTGGTATCCACATTTCTATGCGATGCAAGATTCTGGTGCATCTTCTTTACAATGGCTGGCACCTGGAAAGGGCATGGGGAAGACTTGGGCCGCTGTCTAGGAGAGCAACTTCACCAGCTTCCCCCAAGAATCGCTTCCCTTCCTGCCACGCTGTGCCGGCCTCAAAGGCTGAGGGGGCCCAGTGGCCGTGGCTGGAGATGACACACAATCCTGGGAGGCCTCTAGCCCCGGCCCCAGGCTGTTTACCTGCTGCTCAGAAGAAATACCACTCTTCTGGATAAAATCCTCAGTGGGAGCAGGAATGGCAGTGGGAGAGGCCGTGGCGCCAGTATCTCTGATGCCCTGAGTCTCTCCAGTGTCAGCCGTTTGGAGGGCCACATCCTCAGCCACTGCCTTGTCAGCCCTTGCCCTTTGATCATTCAACGCAGTGTCAAAATTTTCTGAGGGCTCAGCCAAATCTGTGTTGACATCAGGCTCTGCCTGGGGCTCGGTCAGCCCACAGTCAGGCTCAGCTGAGCCCTCAGCTGCCGTGGTGCCGGTGTTTCTACGCCGAATGCGCAGGAATTCTCGGATCATCTGCAGGAGAACAAAGGACAGGGAAGAGAGACGTGTTCCATGGACTGCTCCAAGCGCGGTGCTCGGCTGAGCAGTGACAGCAGGCCCAGCCCAGGCGGGGATGGCTGCAGGTACCTTCAGTGTCCTGCGGAAGCTTCCACCGGCAGGCCTCTGCTCTTGTGTGCCGTCCGTGGCTGCATCTGGCAAAGAGCGAGAGCAGCCAGAGCTGAGGGGCTGCGGGAGAGGCCGGAGAACACAGCCCAGCCCTGCCCTCCCCAGGCTGCGATAGGGACGGGACGGGATGGGGCCACGTTGGCTGCAGCCATCAGCCCTGTGGCCCAGCTCTGCCACTCACCATCCTGTAGTGTCTGGATCCGCTCGGGCTCTTCAGGCTCTTGTGCTGGGGTAGCTCCAGGGCCTTTGCTTTTTTTCCCCCTGAATACTTTGGACAGGCCGAGAAATCTGCCCGCCATGCCACAGCACCTTTCAAGAGAGATGCCTCAGGAAAGCACTGAGGCAACAAGTTGTGCACTTGCGCCTTGAAAGCGCCTGTGGCAGAAGAAGCCTCAGGAAGGCTGCAGGACAGCAAGTCCTGCACTCTGGTCTCAAGGGCTCCTGCCACGATGACAGGAGGTTCCTCGTAGATGATTCAAGTCACCAAATCCCACAGTCCGGCCTGGAGGCCACAGGCCACAGGGATAAGAGATGACTTGGAAAGCCTCCGAGTCACCAAGTCGTGCAGTTTGGCCCTGAGGTCAGCTGCACAACTCACTCCTTGTAGAAGCTCTGGGTCAGGCACAAACGAGTGCGCTGTGCGGGGGCTCCTCACAGCACCGCTCTGGCGCGTCCTGTCCCGTCGCCTGCTCCAAGGAATGTGGCCTGGCTGCGTCACCGCCAGCACCTATGTCCCCACGTGTCACAAAGGGTCCTTGGACACCCTGTGCCGTTCAATGCCACGGTGACCGCGCTGCTGCACCATGTCACAAAGGGCCAATGCACACACTGCCACCTGCCCTGGGGCCGCTCCCAGCCCAGCCAAAGTGGCCCAGGTTGGAAGGAACCCCTCTCCCCAAGTGTCTAAGACAGCCCTGAGACAGCATTTTTCGCAGCGGCTCAATCCATGGGCAAACGCTGCCCTGCTCTGCGGGCTCAGGGCAGCAGAAGGAGCCCCCAGGGCCGCCGACGCAGCCGCAGCGGGAAGGGCACGGGGCCTCGCACAGAAGCTGGCACGGCCTCCCTGGGACACGTCCCAGCCGGTGGCCGTCCTAAACCCGCGGGTGTGACACAGATGAGGAACCTGTGGGCCGGGGCACGGGCACTGCTCTGACCCCAGGGGCCAGGGCAGCGCTGAAATCGGCAGGCGTGACAGAGCCCCCGCCCAAGCAGAGCTGCCGCCCCCCCGAGCCCTGGCAAGCGCTGGTGCCATCTCCTGCCCCAGAGACCTGTGCCCCGGGGCGCTTCTCTGCCACAGGGCAGCCAAAGCCAACGGGCCCTGGCGGCTGGGCTCCTTCCTACAGGGGATGTTGGCAGGAGCACCTGGAGCAAGTGCTGGCAACACTTGGTCTCTGTCAGAAGCTCTTACTCCATGCTGAAATTGTTTTCTACTTGGAGTGATTTCCTGAAGCACAAAATCACCCTGGCAGCAGAGGCATAGAAGGAGCTGGCATTTAAGAATCCTCAACTCGGGAAAGCTTTTCTTCCCATTACTCAACTCAAGTAGTTGCAAAAAGTTGCCAACTTGCTAAATTAAGAGCAATGGCCTGAGAACCTGATAGATTTGCAAGTTTCCTTCCCATCTCAAAGCAGTGTTAGAAATGATCAGAGCTAATTTCCAAAATCAAAGATTTAGTTAACAAATTTGAAAAGCAATTTCGGGAAATGCCACGATAAATCAGGACAACATCGATCAAATGTTGGGTGGTCAATCCGGGAGCAGCACAGGGTTCTCCTCCGGAGTACTGCCCACAAATTCGGGGTCTCAGGGGAGGTGTTTGAGACCATTTTTCTACCCTGAGGCAAAAACAAGACGGTAACAAAGAACCCGAAGAGCATGACATCATGTACATAAGAGAATCATTGAAATGTCTGGTGTCCGCAAGGGATATCTGAAAGAGTTTCCTGAGAAATTGAAAAGACGTCTGCATGAAAAGTCTCCGAATCTTCTGTCAGAAGGTTTCTGTTGCCCTCCGCCCAGATTGGTATGGGATCTCCTGATGAGCTGTGAAGATATGGTCAGCCCATGCTTCATGAGCCCTTTCCCGCTTATCTCTCTGGCAGATGTCCAGGTAACACCTTTGGACTGTGAAAAGACTGTGGTATGCAAAGAGAGGCCCTGGAAGTGTTTCCAGCAATTCTGGGGATTTTACCTTCCACTGCAAAGTTTTAAGACACACAATTTTAATCCAGGAATTTAATACTATGTATCAATTACAGCAGCAACACCTTTGCCTTAAGGTCATCCACTGCATGTCACTTTGCAAAGCAGAAGACCACACAGAGACAAAATAAAGGCCTTGCTTTGGTTTCAAACATTTTCCTAGGAAGGCATGAGAAGAACCTGATTCTCTTAAGGAATCAAAGCTCTCCAGGAATGAAAGTCCACTCAGTGCTACAAAAGTAGCCCAAACAAATGAGTAGATTGCAAGAGGGCTAATCCTCCCCCTGCTCCAGATATCAAAGTGGCCAAGAAAGTAGAGCTCTCCCCTCTTCTTCTCTGCAGGAGAAGCAGGATGACTAAGAGAAAAAGTCCCAGCTATTCCTTCAGTCCTCCATCACCAAAGCTGTGCCATAGCACAGGTGCTGCCTTCAAAGTGACCCCAGTTCCAGCCTAGACTTCTCACCTTCCAGACAACTCCTTCCCCAACACGCCCAGCAGCACCAACCCCAGCTCAACACCCTGCCAAGACCCGCAGCTGTCCCCATGCCTGCGCAGAGCTTTGCCACCCCCTGGTTCCCTGCACGTGCCGTGGCATGGCACTCAGGAGGATGTGCTCCAAGGCCTTCCCCGCTAGCAAGCTCAGGCTGCCAGGCCTACGGTTCCTGGATCATCCTTCCCACCCACCCTTCCCGTGCACGGCTGGTCCATTTGCGCTCAGCTCCGACTTGGCCGCTTCAGCAGGACTGCTGCTAAAGGATGGAGAGCAGCCTGGCAAGCTCCTTCTCCAGCTCCCTCTTTACTCTCGGGGGCAGGTAGAACATGCCACAGGAAAGCAAGCAGTGCCAAAAGACATGGGCCAGCATCAGGCACATTGAGGAATGAAACAAGGCCTTTGTTCGATGGAAGGAAGCACAAGCAATTGACAGAAGTGAAGAGGACTTAGCACAGATATCCAGAAGTCCTTAGCACCAGTGAACATCAGAAAAACCTGGAAGCCTAACTTGACATGAGAGTGACTTGACAAAAAGCTTGAGACATAGCCTTCGGGAAGACCTAAGGGCGGCTACAGAATCAGCCCTGTGCAGGGAAGGCATGAGGAAGATGAGCTGCTTTGGTGCGCTGAGACTCCTCCTGGCCAGCAGGTAGACACTAGGTTCAAGTCTAGGATTCTGACGCAAAGTGTTTCCTTCTAAGCCCCTGCCTATGGAATCACCTCAGCAGTCTAAAGACGGAAGGGATTTTTGATAGAATTCCTACAGAAACCCACTGAAATTTGGACGTGGCAAAGAAGCCTTGTGCTGGGGTGCAGAGCCCTAACCTCCTGCCAATAAAAGAGCTCTTGGTGGACAATGCATTTGTCTGCTGATTTCTTTGAATTCTAGAGACCTCTCAGGACTGCTGTATCCTGAGGGAAGGCCCTTGGCCTTGAGCTGCAGGCACCCGCGCAAGCTTCAGATCAGCTCCCTCAGCTTCCAGGACCTCTCTTGGCCGGCATCCTGACGGGGAGGCAGGACTGCTGCCAGGCACTGCTGGGACCCAGCAGGACAGGACCGGCTGTCTCGTGTCTACGTAGCAGCCCCTGACACAGCCAGGGTCATCCCGAAAGCAGACAAGGCTCACGTGTCAGCGCAGAGGGGCAAGGAGCGCTGGGCTCCTCTCAGGGTGTCTCAGCTGGGCCTGCTCCACAAGACGCCCCCATTTGAAGGCCTGCTAATGCCCAGCTGCTAGAAATGCCTGCCTTGTTCTCTCCAAGATGCAGAGGAAGAGGCAGGGAGCAGGGCGCCTTGGGAGGCAAAGCTTCCAAGCCTTTTCTGAGGCCACGCACACACCAAGAGCAGCCAAGACTCTCCCTGCTGCCTGGCCCACACAGCCCAGCTCGGTGCTGGCCCTCTGGGCCGCAGCAGCTTCCAGCAAGCAAGAGGCAAATGCATATTGCCAAGAGTTGAAGCACAGCAGACAGGTAAGATGTGAGACGTGTGTGCTGGAAGGCCTTTGAATTCACAGCTCTCCAAGACAGCTTTGGGGCTGGCAGCTGGACAGAGATGCTCCTGCTCACACCTGTGTCCAGAGAGGGGGAACACACCCTGCTGCAGGCGCTTGCCTTGGTCTCTGCAGGTCCAGCTGGATTCCAAACCTGCTTTTCACAGCCTTCTCCCTTCCCTTGTCCATCTGCCAAGTGCAACGGGCCTCAGGGACTGAAAGGACCACAGAGAGCCAAACGGGGACAGTTCTTCCTACATCACGGGGAGCTCCTAGGAAAACGCTTTCCTTCAGCAGCAAGGCCCTTTCCCCCAGAGGCCTTTCCCCAGATTGGAAGCTTTCCTGGGGAACACCAAGACACTCTTAAGAAACCCTGGCAAGGCTGAATTCCTTTCTGGTCCTTTCTGGACAGGCGCTCCAGCTCTAGCTGGCATTTCCCCCAGTGTGATTCCAGCTGGAGGTTGACACATGCAGCCCCAGGCCCTCTACAAACACAAGCTGCCCGCTGCCTCCACTCCTGCCTGCGCTCACAGCAGCAAAAGCAGGCTCTTCCCGGCCAGAGACCAGAGAGCCCTGATCCCGCAGGACGCTCTCGCCAGCACCTTCCAGGACTCTCCGCTGTGCACGCAGCACTTTTCATGCCCGCTCTCCACAGCCTTTGGAAGACAGAGCGCAACCTGGCTGGCGCTGCCATCAGCACACCCCAAACACGGGCAGAGGAAGGAGAAGCAGGGGCTGCTTTGCGGCCATGCCCAGGAGAGACTGGAAGGCTGCCCTCCCTCTGCTCTCACTCGCTTGGCTTTCTGGCAGCCTCTGAGGCAGGGGCTGCGATTCCTCAGCTCTGGGCACCAGAACCGCAGCCGGGATCCCGGCACTGCCTGACGGCGCTGGGGCCATTGGCCGGGTCACGCGTCCGAGTCTCGGCCACCGTGCTGCTGCTGCTGCTGCTTCACTTGCCCTTAGGCACACCCCAAGCTCCCTGTTAAGGCCTGATGGTCTCTGCTTCTGCCATCTCCCCGACCCTGTGCAGGGATGGAGCCCTGCTGTGCTTTCAGCAGGCTATTCTTGAAAGCTTCCAGCATTCCAAGCTCCTTTGCCCTCTGTAGATGCTTGCCATGGAATCCCTCACAGCTGGCTTCAGAGCGTCCTCAGGTTGGCTCTCCCAAAATCCGGGAGCTTCAGGCTGCTCAGTAGGACCTTAAACTGCACAGTGTTGTGGAACTGGACCTTCAGCACAGGCACCTTTCCAGCCTGACGCGGCCTCGCTCCTCTGTGTCTCTGCACAAAAGACGGCGCGCAAGAGGACGGCAGCAGGGGCCTGTGTGTGCCAGGGCTCAGGTTTTTACGCCGCTTCAGCTCCACAGAGACGCAGGTAAAGTGAAGAAGCCAAAGTGTTTATTAATTCAAGGCGAAGCAAAGGGATGAGCTGGGAGGGAATAAGGGGGGATGGGCAGGGTCTGAGGGCTGGGAGGTAAGGATAAGTCCAAAGGGGTGGAGAGTGGAGGGAAAAAAAGGGCATGGGCAGGGTCTGAGGGCTGGAGGGAGGGAGCTAACTACAAAGAGGGAGAGGTGTGAAGCCAGGAGAATTGTGCTCAGCCTCAGCTGTGCGTGGAGCTCCAGCAGCACTGAGAGATGGTGTCCTCTTCAGTGTCTCCTGGTGTGTTCTTGGGACACCAATTCGCTAGATTCAGAAGATGTCCCCAGTTGTTTAGCTTTCTGGGGAAAGCGGGCTTCATTTTGCAGGTTTAGAGCATGACGGGCTGCTGTCTTGCCTCTGGGTTTGAAGGGCTGCAAGAGCGAAGAACAGAGCCATGGTCAGAGGCTGGATCAGTGGGAATCCTAGGGGATCTTCCTGCCAGAACCATCCCACCCAGAAGCAAGCAGGAGACATTGGGATCAGCCCGAAGGTCCTTGCCACGAATCCCCCACGTGCCCCTGAAATCTCTGTGCGTTGTGCCCTCTCCAGCCCTCGTCCACACAAGGAGCAAAGGCCTCCAGAGCCGGGGATTGCAGCTGTCTGCCCGGGCAGTGCAGCTTCCCCCGCCAGAGCCGCTGACGGCCCGCTGCCCTCACTCACCCTGACTGAGAAGGTGAAGCTGTCCTGGCTGCCCCCTCAGAGAGCGTGTCACGGCCCCAGCGGCACGGCTCCCTGCCAGCGCCGCTGCCAGCCCTGTGGCCACACGGCCTCCTGCCCCGGCAGGGCTCAGCCCGGGCCCTTGCCGCCTGCTGCCGCCCCAGGGCACGGCTGCCAGAGGGCGGCAGCAGCCCCGAGGGCAGGCGGGGCTCCACGGCGCCGGGCCCGGATGCCGCTGCAGCCGCGGCAGCAGCAGCCGGGGCCGGGGCCGAGCTGCGGCGGGCCGGGGAGGGAGCCCGGGCTCGTGGCTCACCCATGAACCGCATGGCCGCCTCTGGCAGGGACTCCTGCGGGTTCTCCAGGTAGGGCAGGGCCCGGAGCAGGTACTCGGCCGCTCGCATCCTGTCGTCTGCCAGCTGGAGAGAGCGGCAGGAGGGAAGGGTTGGCGCGGGCTCAGCCCCTGGGCCGGGCTCTGGCCGCGCCCAGCCCCGGCCTCCCCTGCCCGCACGGCCCTGAGGCCCGGCCAGCAGCCGCTGGCGCCGGGCTCTGGAGGGGGCAGAGGGCCGGCTGCTGCCCGGGGAGCCGCGGTGCCGCCCCGTGCCCGCAGCCCCGCTGGGCCGGGACTCCACGGGCACCCGGCTCGGGCCCGCAGGAGCCTGGAGAAGAGCCCGCGGGGCCCAGGGAAGGCAGCGGCGTGTGGGGCGCAGGCTGGAGCCCCCGGGTGCAGCACTGGGCAGGGGCCACGGCTGCCAGCCCCGCGGCCACGGATCTTCTCCAGGCTGAGGCTGCCACTTCTCCAAGCCATCCTTACCTTACAGTCATCGATAGTCAACGGTTGTTCCTTTGTCAGTAGCTCCTGGAGATCCCTCCTCTTCAGGAACTTGGCCGCACAATGCAGGGTTTCCCGAGAGGTCTGGAGAGCAGCAGAGATGCAGAGATGGCACCACAGCCCAGGGCACAAGGACCCGCATCCCTGTGCCAAGGCCTGGAGGAGGACGCAGCCTCCTCCTCCTCCTGCAGCAGGGCAGGACGCAGCTGAGCCCCCGTCCCAGGGATGCACAAAACCTCACATTTGCCACACGCCAGTTCTCATCATGGCAGTAGATTAAAAGTAGGTACAGGCTCTTGTTGACAGTTGCCTTCAGGGGCTTTTTTCCCTCCTTCACTACCAACTCCATCACCTTACAGAAGAGGTCCATGGAGAGCAGTTGCATGTAGCTATTTTCCTAGAGGAAAGGAAAAAACCTAAGCATCAATTACTCCAGGCCCACCTAGGCAAAGGCCTGAAAATGCAGACAGCACACGGTTTCTGGGCAGCACCCAATGCCTGTGGCTCGGGTTGCAGAACCTTACACTGTTAAAGAGCGCCAGGAGTGCCTCAGCCAGCTTTGGGGCGGTGGTGCTGGATACCAGGATGTTTTCGCTCTCCAGCATATTAGTAAGCACACGAAGGGTCAGGGCAACCACCACTCCGTCTTCATCAGCCAGCAGATCCACAAAGCTTTCAGACAGGCAGCACATTCTTCTGGCCTGTGTGGAACACAAGGCTGCGCTGTGAAGCCGTGAACAGCTGCACCAGCGACAGCGCCCTGGCACTGCAAGCCCAGCCTGCTGCCGCAGGGCCCAGACACCAAAGGCCTGTCCCAAAGCACTCGGGCAGCTGAGGCAGGAGAGCTGGGAGCAGCTGCCTCAGCTCCTGAAGCCCAGCCAGCCCATGGGGCTGCTCTCCCCAGTGCAGCTTCAGCTGCTGCCCCCTTCTCACCATCAGGGGATCCTTGCTGAGCACCAGCAGGCCTTTGAGCGCCAGGCGACACCTCTTCCTGCACTCGGTCCGCAGGTACCTCGACACGACCCTCAGGACCCAGCCACCACATTTAGTTAAGTCCAGGCACTCCAGGACCTGAAAGGCACAGGGCAGTGGCACAGGGCCCGGCTGGCAGGAGCCCAGAACTGCCCAGGGCCAGCCCCAGGCAGCAGCAGCACAGGGCACTGGTGCCATCCCAGGAGGCTAGGGATGCGGCTGCGAGAGGGCAGAGAGCTGGGAGGCAGCTCAGCCAGGCAGCGCTGCTCTTCAGGCTCACCTCCACAAGGAATGCCAGGAAAGGCAGATCGCAGCCTGGCTTCTCAATGCTGAGCAGCCGGAGCAAGTGGGTTGCGATGCAGGCAGAGAAAGGGATCAAGACATGGCGCATCTCCCTGTCAGGGGCAAAAAGGAAGAAAGAGCCTGAGCTGGGGGGGGCACACTTTTCACAGGACTGACTCCCAGAAGTGCAGTCTTTCCCCAGTATCCCTGGAGGGGACGTGGGTGCTTTGGGAGGCGGCCACTCCTGTGCACCCTCCTCTCCCAGCCTTTTTCAGTCTGCTCGGCCGTCCCTAAAGTGACGAGGCCCTCTGGTCCATGACCACAGGGACTGTGTGGGGCAGCCCGGGCACAGGGCACCAATTCCAGGGACAGCAGGGAGCAGGGGGTCTCACCTGGCCAGCAGAGCCACAGCATAGTACTGGGTATTAGCACAGAGCATGGTGTCCCAGCCATGCTTGGACTCCACAACCAACACCTGATTCTCACACTCCAGCCGGCAGAGCAGGGACTTCATGACCTGCACTGCAAACCTGTGTGCAGAGCAAAGCCCGGGTCACATTGGGAGCACTGGCACTGGCCACAAGGACATGGGAAGGACGGGAGGACGGAGACCTGTTGGGGTCGCTGGGAAGGTGGTGTTCCTCTCGGCACGCTCTCCAGAAGCGATCGACTTCCTGTGGTGGCATCTGCTGTGTGGTGATGACAACATGGAAAAGCAAAGCCACAAAGAGGCGGGAGGAATAAAGGGTCATAGCCTCGTGGCACTCAGGCACCTGGAGAATCACCCACACCACCAGAGTTGCCTGCAAAAGAAGTTGCCAAGGAGAGCGCTCAGTGCGAGGTGTCCATGTGGCAGGGCCCCAGGGGAGACGCAGGGGGAGCAGCGGGCCTGGTGGCCCCTGAGCCTGCCCTTAGGCCAGGTTTCAGCCCAGGGCCTGAGGCAGGGAGAGGATGGAGAGCTGCTGGAGAGGTGACCTGGGGGTGAGCAAATGCCCAGAAACTCACAGCCAGGGCAAAGACGCCATCGTTGTCCCCATCGGAGGTGAACATGCTGTGCAGAGGCCAATCCTCCATCACACAGAGCAGTGTTGGCAGAACCATCTCCACTGTGAGACTCGATGAGCCTATGCTTCTCCACATCATTGCAGCAGCTCTGTGGGATCAGAGCTCTGTGTCAGGGACATCTCAGCCACACTACCATGCCCTGTGCGGCTCTGGGGGCTGGGTGACAGAGCCCCGGTGCCCTGAAGGGCAGGGAGGGAGCACGGCAGCAGGCTCGGGAAACAGAGGGGCCCGAGGGTCCCGGACCTGTTTGCCGCTCTGGCAGAGCCCATTGCACGGGCCGTGCAGGGCCATGGCCCTAAAGGCCGGGGAGGCCTGAGCTCTCCAGGCAGGTGGGCCCATACCTGTCACATGTTGGGGCACAGCGCAGGAGGGTCAGCACCACGTCAGCTGGGTGTTCTTCGGCCAGCCTCACGATGTTCATGGGCAGCCTGGTATCCACATTTCTATGCGATGCAAGATTCTGGTGCATCTTCTTTACAATGGCTGGCACCTGGAAAGGGCATGGGGAAGACTTGGGCCGCTGTCTAGGAGAGCAACTTCACCAGCTTCCCCCAAGAATCGCTTCCCTTCCTGCCACGCTGTGCCGGCCTCAAAGGCTGAGGGGGCCCAGTGGCCGTGGCTGGAGATGACACACAATCCTGGGAGGCCTCTAGCCCCGGCCCCAGGCTGTTTACCTGCTGCTCAGAAGAAATACCACTCTTCTGGATAAAATCCTCAGTGGGAGCAGGAATGGCAGTGGGAGAGGCCGTGGCGCCAGTATCTCTGATGCCCTGAGTCTCTCCAGTGTCAGCCGTTTGGAGGGCCACATCCTCAGCCACTGCCTTGTCAGCCCTTGCCCTTTGATCATTCAACGCAGTGTCAAAATTTTCTGAGGGCTCAGCCAAATCTGTGTTGACATCAGGCTCTGCCTGGGGCTCGGTCAGCCCACAGTCAGGCTCAGCTGAGCCCTCAGCTGCCCTGGTGCCGGTGTTTCTACGCCGAATGCGCAGGAATTCTCGGATCATCTGCAGGAGAACAAAGGACAGGGAAGAGAGACGTGTTCCATGGACTGCTCCAAGCGCGGTGCTCGGCTGAGCAGTGACAGCAGGCCCAGCCCAGGCGGGGATGGCTGCAGGTACCTTCAGTGTCCTGCGGAAGCTTCCACCGGCAGGCCTCTGCTCTTGTGTGCCGTCCGTGGCTGCATCTGGCAAAGAGCGAGAGCAGCCAGAGCTGAGGGGCTGCGGGAGAGGCCGGAGAACACAGCCCAGCCCTGCCCTCCCCAGGCTGCGATAGGGACGGGACGGGATGGGGCCACGTTGGCTGCAGCCATCAGCCCTGTGGCCCAGCTCTGCCACTCACCATCCTGTAGTGTCTGGATCCGCTCGGGCTCTTCAGGCTCCTGTGCTGGGGTAGCTCCAGGGCCTTTGCTTTTTTTCCCCCTGAATACTTTGGACAGGCCGAGAAATCTGCCCGCCATGCCACAGCACCTTTCAAGAGAGATGCCTCAGGAAAGCACTGAGGCAACAAGTTGTGCACTTGCGCCTTGAAAGCGCCTGTGGCAGAAGAAGCCTCAGGAAGGCTGCAGGACAGCAAGTCCTGCACTCTGGTCTCAAGGGCTCCTGCCACGATGACAGGAGGTTCCTCGTAGATGATTCAAGTCACCAAATCCCACAGTCCGGCCTGGAGGCCACAGGCCACAGGGATAAGAGATGACTTGGAAAGCCTCCGAGTCACCAAGTCGTGCAGTTTGGCCCTGAGGTCAGCTGCACAACTCACTCCTTGTAGAAGCTCTGGGTCAGGCACAAACGAGTGCGCTGTGCGGGGGCTCCTCACAGCACCGCTCTGGCGCGTCCTGTCCCGTCGCCTGCTCCAAGGAATGTGGCCTGGCTGCGTCACCGCCAGCACCTATGTCCCCACGTGTCACAAAGGGTCCTTGGACACCCTGTGCCGTTCAATGCCACGGTGACCGCGCTGCTGCACCGCGTCACAAAGGGCCAATGCACACACTGCCACCTGCCCTGGGGCCGCTCCCAGCCCAGCCAAAGTGGCCCAGGTTGGAAGGAACCCCTCTCCCCAAGTGTCTAAGACAGCCCTGAGACAGCATTTTTCGCAGCGGCTCAATCCATGGGCAAACGCTGCCCTGCTCTGCGGGCTCAGGGCAGCAGAAGGAGCCCCCAGGGCCGCCGATGCAGCCGCAGCGGGAAGGGCACGGGGCCTCGCACAGAAGCTGGCACGGCCTCCCTGGGACACGTCCCAGCCGGTGGCCGTCCTAAACCCGCGGGTGTGACACAGATGAGGAACCTGTGGGCCGGGGCACGGGCACTGCTCTGACCCCTGGGGCCAGGGCAGCGCTGAAATCGGCAGGCGTGACAGAGCCCCCGCCCAAGCAGAGCTGCCGCCCCCCCGAGCCCTGGCAAGCGCTGGTGCCATCTCCTGCCCCAGAGACCTCTGCCCCGGGGCGCTTCTCTGCCACAGGGCAGCCAATGCCAACGGGCCCTGGCGGCTGGGCTCCTTCCTACAGGGGATGTTGGCAGGAGCACCTGGAGCAAGTGCTGGCAACACTTGGTCTCTGTCAGAAGCTCTTACTCCATGCTGAAATTGTTTTCTACTTGGAGTGATTTCCTGAAGCACAAAATCACCCTGGCAGCAGAGGCATAGAAGGAGCTGGCATTTAAGAATCCTCAACTCGGGAAAGCTTTTCTTCCCATTACTCAACTCAAGTAGTTGCAAAAAGTTGCCAACTTGCTAAATTAAGAGCAATGGCCTGAGAACCTGATAGATTTGCAAGTTTCCTTCCCATCTCAAAGCAGTGTTAGAAATGATCAGAGCTAATTTCCAAAATCAAAGATTTAGTTAACAAATTTGAAAAGCAATTTCGGGAAATGCCACGATAAATCAGGACAACATCGATCAAATGTTGGGTGGTCAATCCGGGAGCAGCACAGGGTTCTCCTCCGGAGTACTGCCCACAAATTCGGGGTCTCAGGGGAGGTGTTTGAGACCATTTTTCTACCCTGAGGCAAAAACAAGACGGTAACAAAGAACCCGAAGAGCATGACATCATGTACATAAGAGAATCATTGAAATGTCTGGTGTCCGCAAGGGATATCTGAAAGAGTTTCCTGAGAAATTGAAAAGACGTCTGCATGAAAAGTCTCCGAATCTTCTGTCAGAAGGTTTCTGTTGCCCTCCGCCCAGATTGGTATGGGATCTCCTGATGAGCTGTGAA
Source organism: Chamaea fasciata (assembly GCF_029207755.1). Classification (NCBI taxonomy): domain Eukaryota; kingdom Metazoa; phylum Chordata; class Aves; order Passeriformes; family Sylviidae; genus Chamaea; species Chamaea fasciata. Next base: position 790,726 of record NW_027094127.1, read on the forward strand.
GATATGGTCAGCCCATGCTTCATGAGCCCTTTCCCGCTTATCTCTCTGGCAGATGTCCAGGTAACACCTTTGGACTGTGAAAAGACTGTGGTATGCAAAGAGAGGCCCTGGAAGTGTTTCCAGCAATTCTGGGGATTTTACCTTCCACTGCAAAGTTTTAAGACACACAATTTTAATCCAGGAATTTAATACTATGTATCAATTACAGCAGCAACACCTTTGCCTTAAGGTCATCCACTGCATGTCACTTTGCAAAGCAGAAGACCACACAGAGACAAAATAAAGGCCTTGCTTTGGTTTCAAACATTTTCCTAGGAAGGCATGAGAAGAACCTGATTCTCTTAAGGAATCAAAGCTCTCCAGGAATGAAAGTCCACTCAGTGCTACAAAAGTAGCCCAAACAAATGAGTAGATTGCAAGAGGGCTAATCCTCCCCCTGCTCCAGGTATCAAAGTGGCCAAGAAAGTAGAGCTCTCCCCTCTTCTTCTCTGCAGGAGAAGCAGGATGACTAAGAGAAAAAGTCCCAGCTATTCCTTCAGTCCTCCATCACCAAAGCTGTGCCATAGCACAGGTGCTGCCTTCAAAGTGACCCCAGTTCCAGCCTAGACTTCTCACCTTCCAGACAACTCCTTCCCCAACACGCCCAGCAGCACCAACCCCAGCTCAACACCCTGCCAAGACCCGCAGCTGTCCCCATGCCTGCGCAGAGCTTTGCCACCCCCTGGTTCCCTGCACGTGCCGTGGCATGGCACTCAGGAGGATGTGCTCCAAGGCCTTCCCCGCTAGCAAGCTCAGGCTGCCAGGCCTACGGTTCCTGGATCATCCTTCCCACCCACCCTTCCCGTGCACGGCTGGTCCATTTGCGCTCAGCTCCGACTTGGCCGCTTCAGCAGGACTGCTGCTAAAGGATGGAGAGCAGCCTGGCAAGCTCCTTCTCCAGCTCCCTCTTTACTCTCGGGGGCAGGTAGAACATGCCACAGGAAAGCAAGCAGTGCCAAAAGACATGGGCCAGCATCAGGCACATTGAGGAATGAAACAAGGCCTTTGTTCGATGGAAGGAAGCACAAGCAATTGACAGAAGTGAAGAGGACTTAGCACAGATATCCAGAAGTCCTTAGCACCAGTGAACATCAGAAAAACCTGGAAGCCTAACTTGACATGAGAGTGACTTGACAAAAAGCTTGAGACATAGCCTTCGGGAAGACCTAAGGGCGGCTACAGAATCAGCCCTGTGCAGGGAAGGCATGAGGAAGATGAGCTGCTTTGGTGCGCTGAGACTCCTCCTGGCCAGCAGGTAGACACTAGGTTCAAGTCTAGGATTCTGACGCAAAGTGTTTCCTTCTAAGCCCCTGCCTATGGAATCACCTCAGCAGTCTAAAGACGGAAGGGATTTTTGATAGAATTCCTACAGAAACCCACTGAAATTTGGACGTGGCAAAGAAGCCTTGTGCTGGGGTGCAGAGCCCTAACCTCCTGCCAATAAAAGAGCTCTTGGTGGACAATGCATTTGTCTGCTGATTTCTTTGAATTCTAGAGACCTCTCAGGACTGCTCTATCCTGAGGGAAGGCCCTTGGCCTTGAGCTGCAGGCACCCGCGCAAGCTTCAGATCAGCTCCCTCAGCTTCCAGGACCTCTCTTGGCCGGCATCCTGACGGGGAGGCAGGACTGCTGCCAGGCACTGCTGGGACCCAGCAGGACAGGACCGGCTGTCTCGTGTCTACGTAGCAGCCCCTGACACAGCCAGGGTCATCCCGAAAGCAGACAAGGCTCACGTGTCAGCGGAGAGGGGCAAGGAGCGCTGGGCTCCTCTCAGGGTGTCTCAGCTGGGCCTGCTCCACAAGACGCCCCCATTTGAAGGCCTGCTAATGCCCAGCTGCTAGAAATGCCTGCCTTGTTCTCTCCAAGATGCAGAGGAAGAGGCAGGGAGCAGGGCGCCTTGGGAGGCAAAGCTTCCAAGCCTTTTCTGAGGCCACGCACACACCAAGAGCAGCCAAGACTCTCCCTGCTGCCTGGCCCACACAGCCCAGCTCGGTGCTGGCCCTCTGGGCCGCAGCAGCTTCCAGCAAGCAAGAGGCAAATGCATATTGCCAAGAGTTGAAGCACAGCAGACAGGTAAGATGTGAGACGTGTGTGCTGGAAGGCCTTTGAATTCACAGCTCTCCAAGACAGCTTTGGGGCTGGCAGCTGGACAGAGATGCTCCTGCTCACACCTGTGTCCAGAGAGGGGGAACACACCCTGCTGCAGGCGCTTGCCTTGGTCTCTGCAGGTCCAGCTGGATTCCAAACCTGCTTTTCACAGCCTTCTCCCTTCCCTTGTCCATCTGCCAAGTGCAACGGGCCTCAGGGACTGAAAGGACCACAGAGAGCCAAACGGGGACAGTTCTTCCTACATCACGGGGAGCTCCTAGGAAAACGCTTTCCTTCAGCAGCAAGGCCCTTTCCCCCAGAGGCCTTTCCCCAGATTGGAAGCTTTCCTGGGGAACACCAAGACACTCTTAAGAAACCCTGGCAAGGCTGAATTCCTTTCTGGTCCTTTCTGGACAGGCGCTCCAGCTCTAGCTGGCATTTCCCCCAGTGTGATTCCAGCTGGAGGTTGACACATGCAGCCCCAGGCCCTCTACAAACACAAGCTGCCCGCTGCCTCCACTCCTGCCTGCGCTCACAGCAGCAAAAGCAGGCTCTTCCCGGCCAGAGACCAGAGAGCCCTGATCCCGCAGGACGCTCTCGCCAGCACCTTCCAGGACTCTCCGCTGTGCACGCAGCACTTTTCATGCCCGCTCTCCACAGCCTTTGGAAGACAGAGCGCAACCTGGCTGGCGCTGCCATCAGCACACCCCAAACACGGGCAGAGGAAGGAGAAGCAGGGGCTGCTTTGCGGCCATGCCCAGGAGAGACTGGAAGGCTGCCCTCCCTCTGCTCTCACTCGCTTGGCTTTCTGGCAGCCTCTGAGGCAGGGGCTGCGATTCCTCAGCTCTGGGCACCAGAACCGCAGCCGGGATCCCGGCACTGCCTGACGGCGCTGGGGCCATTGGCCGGGTCACGCGTCCGAGTCTCGGCCACCGTGCTGCTGCTGCTGCTGCTTCACTTGCCCTTAGGCACACCCCAAGCTCCCTGTTAAGGCCTGATGGTCTCTGCTTCTGCCATCTCCCCGACCCTGTGCAGGGATGGAGCCCTGCTGTGCTTTCAGCAGGCTATTCTTGAAAGCTTCCAGCATTCCAAGCTCCTTTGCCCTCTGTAGATGCTTGCCATGGAATCCCTCACAGCTGGCTTCAGAGCGTCCTCAGGTTGGCTCTCCCAAAATCCGGGAGCTTCAGGCTGCTCAGTAGGACCTTAAACTGCACAGTGTTGTGGAACTGGACCTTCAGCACAGGCACCTTTCCAGCCTGACGCGGCCTCGCTCCTCTGTGTCTCTGCACAAAAGACGGCGCGCAAGAGGACGGCAGCAGGGGCCTGTGTGTGCCAGGGCTCAGGTTTTTACGCCGCTTCAGCTCCACAGAGACGCAGGTAAAGTGAAGAAGCCAAAGTGTTTATTAATTCAAGGCGAAGCAAAGGGATGAGCTGGGAGGGAATAAGGGGGGATGGGCAGGGTCTGAGGGCTGGGAGGTAAGGATAAGTCCAAAGGGGTGGAGAGTGGAGGGAAAAAAAGGGCATGGGCAGGGTCTGAGGGCTGGAGGGAGGGAGCTAACTACAAAGAGGGAGAGGTGTGAAGCCAGGAGAATTGTGCTCAGCCTCAGCTGTGCGTGGAGCTCCAGCAGCACTGAGAGATGGTGTCCTCTTCAGTGTCTCCTGGTGTGTTCTTGGGACACCAATTCGCTAGATTCAGAAGATGTCCCCAGTTGTTTAGCTTTCTGGGGAAAGCGGGCTTCATTTTGCAGGTTTAGAGCATGACGGGCTGCTGTCTTGCCTCTGGGTTTGAAGGGCTGCAAGAGCGAAGAACAGAGCCATGGTCAGAGGCTGGATCAGTGGGAATCCTAGGGGATCTTCCTGCCAGAACCATCCCACCCAGAAGCAAGCAGGAGACATTGGGATCAGCCCGAAGGTCCTTGCCACGAATCCCCCACGTGCCCCTGAAATCTCTGTGCGTTGTGCCCTCTCCAGCCCTCGTCCACACAAGGAGCAAAGGCCTCCAGAGCCGGGGATTGCAGCTGTCTGCCCGGGCAGTGCAGCTTCCCCCGCCAGAGCCGCTGACGGCCCGCTGCCCTCACTCACCCTGACTGAGAAGGTGAAGCTGTCCTGGCTGCCCCCTCAGAGAGCGTGTCACGGCCCCAGCGGCACGGCTCCCTGCCAGCGCCGCTGCCAGCCCTGTGGCCACACGGCCTCCTGCCCCGGCAGGGCTCAGCCCGGGCCCTTGCCGCCTGCTGCCGCCCCAGGGCACGGCTGCCAGAGGGCGGCAGCAGCCCCGAGGGCAGGCGGGGCTCCACGGCGCCGGGCCCGGATGCCGCTGCAGCCGCGGCAGCAGCAGCCGGGGCCGGGGCCGAGCTGCGGCGGGCCGGGGAGGGAGCCCGGGCTCGTGGCTCACCCATGAACCGCATGGCCGCCTCTGGCAGGGACTCCTGCGGGTTCTCCAGGTAGGGCAGGGCCCGGAGCAGGTACTCGGCCGCTCGCATCCTGTCGTCTGCCAGCTGGAGAGAGCGGCAGGAGGGAAGGGTTGGTGCGGGCTCAGCCCCTGGGCCGGGCTCTGGCCGCGCCCAGCCCCGGCCTCCCCTGCCCGCACGGCCCTGAGGCCCGGCCAGCAGCCGCTGGCGCCGGGCTCTGGAGGGGGCAGAGGGCCGGCTGCTGCCCGGGGAGCCGCGGTGCCGCCCCGTGCCCGCAGCCCCGCTGGGCCGGGACTCCACGGGCACCCGGCTCGGGCCCGCAGGAGCCTGGAGAAGAGCCCGCGGGGCCCAGGGAAGGCAGCGGCGTGTGGGGCGCAGGCTGGAGCCCCCGGGTGCAGCACTGGGCAGGGGCCACGGCTGCCAGCCCCGCGGCCACGGATCTTCTCCAGGCTGAGGCTGCCACTTCTCCAAGCCATCCTTACCTTACACTCATCGATAGTCAACGGTTGTTCCTTTGTCAGTAGCTCCTGGAGATCCCTCCTCTTCAGGAACTTGGCCGCACAATGCAGGGTTTCCCGAGAGGTCTGGAGAGCAGCAGAGATGCAGAGATGGCACCACAGCCCAGGGCACAAGGACCCGCATCCCTGTGCCATGGCCTGGAGGAGGACGCAGCCTCCTCCTCCTCCTGCAGCAGGGCAGGACGCAGCTGAGCCCCCGTCCCAGGGATGCACAAAACCTCACATTTGCCACACGCCAGTTCTCATCATGGCAGTAGATTAAAAGTAGGTACAGGCTCTTGTTGACAGTTGCCTTCAGGGGCTTTTTTCCCTCCTTCACTACCAACTCCATCACCTTACAGAAGAGGTCCATGGAGAGCAGTTGCATGTAGCTATTTTCCTAGAGGAAAGGAAAAAACCTAAGCATCAATTACTCCAGGCCCACCTAGGCAAAGGCCTGAAAATGCAGACAGCACACGGTTTCTGGGCAGCACCCAATGCCTGTGGCTCGGGTTGCAGAACCTTACACTGTTAAAGAGCGCCAGGAGTGCCTCAGCCAGCTTTGGGGCGGTGGTGCTGGATACCAGGATGTTTTCGCTCTCCAGCATATTAGTAAGCACACGAAGGGTCAGGGCAACCACCACTCCGTCTTCATCAGCCAGCAGATCCACAAAGCTTTCAGACAGGCAGCACATTCTTCTGGCCTGTGTGGAACACAAGGCTGCGCTGTGAAGCCGTGAACAGCTGCACCAGCGACAGCGCCCTGGCACTGCAAGCCCAGCCTGCTGCCGCAGGGCCCAGACACCAAAGGCCTGTCCCAAAGCACTCGGGCAGCTGAGGCAGGAGAGCTGGGAGCAGCTGCCTCAGCTCCTGAAGCCCAGCCAGCCCATGGGGCTGCTCTCCCCAGTGCAGCTTCAGCTGCTGCCCCCTTCTCACCATCAGGGGATCCTTGCTGAGCACCAGCAGGCCTTTGAGCGCCAGGCGACACCTCTTCCTGCACTCGGTCCGCAGGTACCTCGACACGACCCTCAGGACCCAGCCACCACATTTAGTTAAGTCCAGGCACTCCAGGACCTGAAAGGCACAGGGCAGTGGCACAGGGCCCGGCTGGCAGGAGCCCAGAACTGCCCAGGGCCAGCCCCAGGCAGCAGCAGCACAGGGCACTGGTGCCATCCCAGGAGGCTAGGGATGCGGCTGCGAGAGGGCAGAGAGCTGGGAGGCAGCTCAGCCAGGCAGCGCTGCTCTTCAGGCTCACCTCCACAAGGAATGCCAGGAAAGGCAGATCGCAGCCTGGCTTCTCAATGCTGAGCAGCCGGAGCAAGTGGGTTGCGATGCAGGCAGAGAAAGGGATCAAGACATGGCGCATCTCCCTGTCAGGGGCAAAAAGGAAGAAAGAGCCTGAGCTGGGGGGGGCACACTTTTCACAGGACTGACTCCCAGAAGTGCAGTCTTTCCCCAGTATCCCTGGAGGGGACGTGGGTGCTTTGGGAGGCGGCCACTCCTGTGCACCCTCCTCTCCCAGCCTTTTTCAGTCTGCTCGGCCGTCCCTAAAGTGACGAGGCCCTCTGGTCCATGACCACAGGGACTGTGTGGGGCAGCCCGGGCACAGGGCACCAATTCCAGGGACAGCAGGGAGCAGGGGGTCTCACCTGGCCAGCAGAGCCACAGCATAGTACTGGGTATTAGCACAGAGCATGGTGTCCCAGCCATGCTTGGACTCCACAACCAACACCTGATTCTCACACTCCAGCCGGCAGAGCAGGGACTTCATGACCTGCACTGCAAACCTGTGTGCAGAGCAAAGCCCGGGTCACATTGGGAGCACTGGCACTGGCCACAAGGACATGGGAAGGACGGGAGGACGGAGACCTGTTGGGGTCGCTGGGAAGGTGGTGTTCCTCTCGGCACGCTCTCCAGAAGCGATCGACTTCCTGTGGTGGCATCTGCTGTGTGGTGATGACAACATGGAAAAGCAAAGCCACAAAGAGGCGGGAGGAATAAAGGGTCATAGCCTCGTGGCACTCAGGCACCTGGAGAATCACCCACACCACCAGAGTTGCCTGCAAAAGAAGTTGCCAAGGAGAGCGCTCAGTGCGAGGTGTCCATGTGGCAGGGCCCCAGGGGAGACGCAGGGGGAGCAGCGGGCCTGGTGGCCCCTGAGCCTGCCCTTAGGCCAGGTTTCAGCCCAGGGCCTGAGGCAGGGAGAGGATGGAGAGCTGCTGGAGAGGTGACCTGGGGGTGAGCAAATGCCCAGAAACTCACAGCCAGGGCAAAGACGCCATCGTTGTCCCCATCGGAGGTGAACATGCTGTGCAGAGGCCAATCCTCCATCACACAGAGCAGTGTTGGCAGAACCATCTCCACTGTGAGACTCGATGAGCCTATGCTTCTCCACATCATTGCAGCAGCTCTGTGGGATCAGAGCTCTGTGTCAGGGACATCTCAGCCACACTACCATGCCCTGTGCGGCTCTGGGGGCCGGGTGACAGAGCCCCGGTGCCCTGAAGGGCAGGGAGGGAGCACGGCAGCAGGCTCGGGAAACAGAGGGGCCCGAGGGTCCCGGACCTGTTTGCCGCTCTGGCAGAGCCCATTGCACGGGCCGTGCAGGGCCATGGCCCTAAAGGCCGGGGAGGCCTGAGCTCTCCAGGCAGGTGGGCCCATACCTGTCACATGTTGGGGCACAGCGCAGGAGGGTCAGCACCACGTCAGCTGGGTGTTCTTCGGCCAGCCTCACGATGTTCATGGGCAGCCTGGTATCCACATTTCTATGCGATGCAAGATTCTGGTGCATCTTCTTTACAATGGCTGGCACCTGGAAAGGGCATGGGGAAGACTTGGGCCGCTGTCTAGGAGAGCAACTTCACCAGCTTCCCCCAAGAATCGCTTCCCTTCCTGCCACGCTGTGCCGGCCTCAAAGGCTGAGGGGGCCCAGTGGCCGTGGCTGGAGATGACACACAATCCTGGGAGGCCTCTAGCCCCGGCCCCAGGCTGTTTACCTGCTGCTCAGAAGAAATACCACTCTTCTGGATAAAATCCTCAGTGGGAGCAGGAATGGCAGTGGGAGAGGCCGTGGCGCCAGTATCTCTGATGCCCTGAGTCTCTCCAGTGTCAGCCGTTTGGAGGGCCACATCCTCAGCCACTGCCTTGTCAGCCCTTGCCCTTTGATCATTCAACGCAGTGTCAAAATTTTCTGAGGGCTCAGCCAAATCTGTGTTGACATCAGGCTCTGCCTGGGGCTCGGTCAGCCCACAGTCAGGCTCAGCTGAGCCCTCAGCTGCCGTGGTGCCGGTGTTTCTACGCCGAATGCGCAGGAATTCTCGGATCATCTGCAGGAGAACAAAGGACAGGGAAGAGAGACGTGTTCCATGGACTGCTCCAAGCGCGGTGCTCGGCTGAGCAGTGACAGCAGGCCCAGCCCAGGCGGGGATGGCTGCAGGTACCTTCAGTGTCCTGCGGAAGCTTCCACCGGCAGGCCTCTGCTCTTGTGTGCCGTCCGTGGCTGCATCTGGCAAAGAGCGAGAGCAGCCAGAGCTGAGGGGCTGCGGGAGAGGCCGGAGAACACAGCCCAGCCCTGCCCTCCCCAGGCTGCGATAGGGACGGGATGGGATGGAGCCACGTTGGCTGCAGCCATCAGCCCTGTGGCCCAGCTGTGCCACTCACCATCCTGTAGTGTCTGGATCCGCTCGGGCTCTTCAGGCTCTTGTGCTGGGGTAGCTCCAGGGCCTTTGCTTTTTTTCCCCCTGAATACTTTGGACAGGCCGAGAAATCTGCCCGCCATGCCACAGCACCTTTCAAGAGAGATGCCTCAGGAAAGCACTGAGGCAACAAGTTGTGCACTTGCGCCTTGAAAGCGCCTGTGGCAGAAGAAGCCTCAGGAAGGCTGCAGGACAGCAAGTCCTGCACTCTGGTCTCAAGGGCTCCTGCCACGATGACAGGAGGTTCCTCGTAGATGATTCAAGTCACCAAATCCCACAGTCCGGCCTGGAGGCCACAGGCCACAGGGATAAGAGATGACTTGGAAAGCCTCCGAGTCACCAAGTCGTGCAGTTTGGCCCTGAGGTCAGCTGCACAACTCACTCCTTGTAGAAGCTCTGGGTCAGGCACAAACGAGTGCGCTGTGCGGGGGCTCCTCACAGCACCGCTCTGGCGCGTCCTGTCCCGTCGCCTGCTCCAAGGAATGTGGCCTGGCTGCGTCACCGCCAGCACCTATGTCCCCACGTGTCACAAAGGGTCCTTGGACACCCTGTGCCGTTCAATGCCACGGTGACCGCGCTGCTGCACCATGTCACAAAGGGCCAATGCACACACTGCCACCTGCCCTGGGGCCGCTCCCAGCCCAGCCAAAGTGGCCCAGGTTGGAAGGAACCCCTCTCCCCAAGTGTCTAAGACAGCCCTGAGACAGCATTTTTCGCAGCGGCTCAATCCATGGGCAAACGCTGCCCTGCTCTGCGGGCTCAGGGCAGCAGAAGGAGCCCCCAGGGCCGCCGACGCAGCCGCAGCGGGAAGGGCACGGGGCCTCGCACAGAAGCTGGCACGGCCTCCCTGGGACACGTCCCAGCCGGTGGCCGTCCTAAACCCGCGGGTGTGACACAGATGAGGAACCTGTGGGCCGGGGCACGGGCACTGCTCTGACCCCAGGGGCCAGGGCAGCGCTGAAATCGGCAGGCGTGACAGAGCCCCCGCCCAAGCAGAGCTGCCGCCCCCCCGAGCCCTGGCAAGCGCTGGTGCCATCTCCTGCCCCAGAGACCTGTGCCCCGGGGCGCTTCTCTGCCACAGGGCAGCCAATGCCAACGGGCCCTGGCGGCTGGGCTCCTTCCTACAGGGGATGTTGGCAGGAGCACCTGGAGCAAGTGCTGGCAACACTTGGTCTCTGTCAGAAGCTCTTACTCCATGCTGAAATTGTTTTCTACTTGGAGTGATTTCCTGAAGCACAAAATCACCCTGGCAGCAGAGGCATAGAAGGAGCTGGCATTTAAGAATCCTCAACTCGGGAAAGCTTTTCTTCCCATTACTCAACTCAAGTAGTTGCAAAAAGTTGCCAACTTGCTAAATTAAGAGCAATGGCCTGAGAACCTGATAGATTTGCAAGTTTCCTTCCCATCTCAAAGCAGTGTTAGAAATGATCAGAGCTAATTTCCAAAATCAAAGATTTAGTTAACAAATTTGAAAAGCAATTTCGGGAAATGCCACGATAAATCAGGACAACATCGATCAAATGTTGGGTGGTCAATCCGGGAGCAGCACAGGGTTCTCCTCCGGAGTACTGCCCACAAATTCGGGGTCTCAGGGGAGGTGTTTGAGACCATTTTTCTACCCTGAGGCAAAAACAAGACGGTAACAAAGAACCCGAAGAGCATGACATCATGTACATAAGAGAATCATTGAAATGTCTGGTGTCCGCAAGGGATATCTGAAAGAGTTTCCTGAGAAATTGAAAAGACGTCTGCATGAAAAGTCTCCGAATCTTCTGTCAGAAGGTTTCTGTTGCCCTCCGCCCAGATTGGTATGGGATCTCCTGATGAGCTGTGAAGATATGGTCAGCCCATGCTTCATGAGCCCTTTCCCGCTTATCTCTCTGGCAGATGTCCAGGTAACACCTTTGGACTGTGAAAAGACTGTGGTATGCAAAGAGAGGCCCTGGAAGTGTTTCCAGCAATTCTGGGGATTTTACCTTCCACTGCAAAGTTTTAAGACACACAATTTTAATCCAGGAATTTAATACTATGTATCAATTACAGCAGCAACACCTTTGCCTTAAGGTCATCCACTGCATGTCACTTTGCAAAGCAGAAGACCACACAGAGACAAAATAAAGGCCTTGCTTTGGTTTCAAACATTTTCCTAGGAAGGCATGAGAAGAACCTGATTCTCTTAAGGAATCAAAGCTCTCCAGGAATGAAAGTCCACTCAGTGCTACAAAAGTAGCCCAAACAAATGAGTAGATTGCAAGAGGGCTAATCCTCCCCCTGCTCCAGATATCAAAGTGGCCAAGAAAGTAGAGCTCTCCCCTCTTCTTCTCTGCAGGAGAAGCAGGATGACTAAGAGAAAAAGTCCCAGCTATTCCTTCAGTCCTCCATCACCAAAGCTGTGCCATAGCACAGGTGCTGCCTTCAAAGTGACCCCAGTTCCAGCCTAGACTTCTCACCTTCCAGACAACTCCTTCCCCAACACGCCCAGCAGCACCAACCCCAGCTCAACACCCTGCCAAGACCCGCAGCTGTCCCCATGCCTGCGCAGAGCTTTGCCACCCCCTGGTTCCCTGCACGTGCCGTGGCATGGCACTCAGGAGGATGTGCTCCAAGGCCTTCCCCGCTAGCAAGCTCAGGCTGCCAGGCCTACGGTTCCTGGATCATCCTTCCCACCCACCCTTCCCGTGCACGGCTGGTCCATTTGCGCTCAGCTCCGACTTGGCCGCTTCAGCAGGACTGCTGCTAAAGGATGGAGAGCAGCCTGGCAAGCTCCTTCTCCAGCTCCCTCTTTACTCTCGGGGGCAGGTAGAACATGCCACAGGAAAGCAAGCAGTGCCAAAAGACATGGGCCAGCATCAGGCACATTGAGGAATGAAACAAGGCCTTTGTTCGATGGAAGGAAGCACAAGCAATTGACAGAAGTGAAGAGGACTTAGCACAGATATCCAGAAGTCCTTAGCACCAGTGAACATCAGAAAAACCTGGAAGCCTAACTTGACATGAGAGTGACTTGACAAAAAGCTTGAGACATAGCCTTCGGGAAGACCTAAGGGCGGCTACAGAATCAGCCCTGTGCAGGGAAGGCATGAGGAAGATGAGCTGCTTTGGTGCGCTGAGACTCCTCCTGGCCAGCAGGTAGACACTAGGTTCAAGTCTAGGATTCTGACGCAAAGTGTTTCCTTCTAAGCCCCTGCCTATGGAATCACCTCAGCAGTCTAAAGACGGAAGGGATTTTTGATAGAATTCCTACAGAAACCCACTGAAATTTGGACGTGGCAAAGAAGCCTTGTGCTGGGGTGCAGAGCCCTAACCTCCTGCCAATAAAAGAGCTCTTGGTGGACAATGCATTTGTCTGCTGATTTCTTTGAATTCTAGAGACCTCTCAGGACTGCTGTATCCTGAGGGAAGGCCCTTGGCCTTGAGCTGCAGGCACCCGCGCAAGCTTCAGATCAGCTCCCTCAGCTTCCAGGACCTCTCTTGGCCGGCATCCTGACGGGGAGGCAGGACTGCTGCCAGGCACTGCTGGGACCCAGCAGGACAGGACCGGCTGTCTCGTGTCTACGTAGCAGCCCCTGACACAGCCAGGGTCATCCCGAAAGCAGACAAGGCTCACGTGTCAGCGGAGAGGGGCAAGGAGCGCTGGGCTCCTCTCAGGGTGTCTCAGCTGGGCCTGCTCCACAAGACGCCCCCATTTGAAGGCCTGCTAATGCCCAGCTGCTAGAAATGCCTGCCTTGTTCTCTCCAAGATGCAGAGGAAGAGGCAGGGAGCAGGGCGCCTTGGGAGGCAAAGCTTCCAAGCCTTTTCTGAGGCCACGCACACACCAAGAGCAGCCAAGACTCTCCCTGCTGCCTGGCCCACACAGCCCAGCTCGGTGCTGGCCCTCTGGGCCGCAGCAGCTTCCAGCAAGCAAGAGGCAAATGCATATTGCCAAGAGTTGAAGCACAGCAGACAGGTAAGATGTGAGACGTGTGTGCTGGAAGGCCTTTGAATTCACAGCTCTCCAAGACAGCTTTGGGGCTGGCAGCTGGACAGAGATGCTCCTGCTCACACCTGTGTCCAGAGAGGGGGAACACACCCTGCTGCAGGCGCTTGCCTTGGTCTCTGCAGGTCCAGCTGGATTCCAAACCTGCTTTTCACAGCCTTCTCCCTTCCCTTGTCCATCTGCCAAGTGCAACGGGCCTCAGGGACTGAAAGGACCACAGAGAGCCAAACGGGGACAGTTCTTCCTACATCACGGGGAGCTCCTAGGAAAACGCTTTCCTTCAGCAGCAAGGCCCTTTCCCCCAGAGGCCTTTCCCCAGATTGGAAGCTTTCCTGGGGAACACCAAGACACTCTTAAGAAACCCTGGCAAGGCTGAATTCCTTTCTGGTCCTTTCTGGACAGGCGCTCCAGCTCTAGCTGGCATTTCCCCCAGTGTGATTCCAGCTGGAGGTTGACACATGCAGCCCCAGGCCCTCTACAAACACAAGCTGCCCGCTGCCTCCACTCCTGCCTGCGCTCACAGCAGCAAAAGCAGGCTCTTCCCGGCCAGAGACCAGAGAGCCCTGATCCCGCAGGACGCTCTCGCCAGCACCTTCCAGGACTCTCCGCTGTGCACGCAGCACTTTTCATGCCCGCTCTCCACAGCCTTTGGAAGACAGAGCGCAACCTGGCTGGCGCTGCCATCAGCACACCCCAAACACGGGCAGAGGAAGGAGAAGCAGGGGCTGCTTTGCGGCCATGCCCAGGAGAGACTGGAAGGCTGCCCTCCCTCTGCTCTCACTCGCTTGGCTTTCTGGCAGCCTCTGAGGCAGGGGCTGCGATTCCTCAGCTCTGGGCACCAGAACCGCAGCCGGGATCCCGGCACTGCCTGACGGCGCTGGGGCCATTGGCCGGGTCACGCGTCCGAGTCTCGGCCACCGTGCTGCTGCTGCTGCTGCTTCACTTGCCCTTAGGCACACCCCAAGCTCCCTGTTAAGGCCTGATGGTCTCTGCTTCTGCCATCTCCCCGACCCTGTGCAGGGATGGAGCCCTGCTGTGCTTTCAGCAGGCTATTCTTGAAAGCTTCCAGCATTCCAAGCTCCTTTGCCCTCTGTAGATGCTTGCCATGGAATCCCTCACAGCTGGCTTCAGAGCGTCCTCAGGTTGGCTCTCCCAAAATCCGGGAGCTTCAGGCTGCTCAGTAGGACCTTAAACTGCACAGTGTTGTGGAACTGGACCTTCAGCACAGGCACCTTTCCAGCCTGACGCGGCCTCGCTCCTCTGTGTCTCTGCACAAAAGACGGCGCGCAAGAGGACGGCAGCAGGGGCCTGTGTGTGCCAGGGCTCAGGTTTTTACGCCGCTTCAGCTCCACAGAGACGCAGGTAAAGTGAAGAAGCCAAAGTGTTTATTAATTCAAGGCGAAGCAAAGGGATGAGCTGGGAGGGAATAAGGGGGGATGGGCAGGGTCTGAGGGCTGGGAGGTAAGGATAAGTCCAAAGGGGTGGAGAGTGGAGGGAAAAAAAGGGCATGGGCAGGGTCTGAGGGCTGGAGGGAGGGAGCTAACTACAAAGAGGGAGAGGTGTGAAGCCAGGAGAATTGTGCTCAGCCTCAGCTGTGCGTGGAGCTCCAGCAGCACTGAGAGATGGTGTCCTCTTCAGTGTCTCCTGGTGTGTTCTTGGGACACCAATTCGCTAGATTCAGAAGATGTCCCCAGTTGTTTAGCTTTCTGGGGAAAGCGGGCTTCATTTTGCAGGTTTAGAGCATGACGGGCTGCTGTCTTGCCTCTGGGTTTGAAGGGCTGCAAGAGCGAAGAACAGAGCCATGGTCAGAGGCTGGATCAGTGGGAATCCTAGGGGATCTTCCTGCCAGAACCATCCCACCCAGAAGCAAGCAGGAGACATTGGGATCAGCCCGAAGGTCCTTGCCACGAATCCCCCACGTGCCCCTGAAATCTCTGTGCGTTGTGCCCTCTCCAGCCCTCGTCCACACAAGGAGCAAAGGCCTCCAGAGCCGGGGATTGCAGCTGTCTGCCCGGGCAGTGCAGCTTCCCCCGCCAGAGCCGCTGACGGCCCGCTGCCCTCACTCACCCTGACTGAGAAGGTGAAGCTGTCCTGGCTGCCCCCTCAGAGAGCGTGTCACGGCCCCAGCGGCACGGCTCCCTGCCAGCGCCGCTGCCAGCCCTGTGGCCACACGGCCTCCTGCTCCGGCAGGGCTCAGCCCGGGCCCTTGCCGCCTGCTGCCGCCCCAGGGCACGGCTGCCAGAGGGCGGCAGCAGCCCCGAGGGCAGGCGGGGCTCCACGGCGCCGGGCCCGGATGCCGCTGCAGCCGCGGCAGCAGCAGCCGGGGCCGGGGCCGAGCTGCGGCGGGCCGGGGAGGGAGCCCGGGCTCGTGGCTCACCCATGAACCGCATGGCCGCCTCTGGCAGGGACTCCTGCGGGTTCTCCAGGTAGGGCAGGGCCCGGAGCAGGTACTCGGCCGCTCGCATCCTGTCGTCTGCCAGCTGGAGAGAGCGGCAGGAGGGAAGGGTTGGCGCGGGCTCAGCCCCTGGGCCGGGCTCTGGCCGTGCCCAGCCCCGGCCTCCCCTGCCCGCACGGCCCTGAGGCCCGGCCAGCAGCCGCTGGCGCCGGGCTCTGGAGGGGGCAGAGGGCCGGCTGCTGCCCGGGGAGCTGCGGTGCCGCCCCGTGCCCGCAGCCCCGCTGGGCCGGGACTCCACGGGCACCCGGCTCGGGCCCGCAGGAGCCTGGAGAAGAGCCCGCGGGGCCCAGGGAAGGCAGCGGCGTGTGGGGCGCAGGCTGGAGCCCCCGGGTGCAGCACTGGGCAGGGGCCACGGCTGCCAGCCCCGCGGCCACGGATCTTCTCCAGGCTGAGGCTGCCACTTCTCCAAGCCATCCTTACCTTACAGTCATCGATAGTCAACGGTTGTTCCTTTGTCAGTAGCTCCTGGAGATCCCTCCTCTTCAGGAACTTGGCCGCACAATGCAGGGTTTCCCGAGAGGTCTGGAGAGCAGCAGAGATGCAGAGATGGCACCACAGCCCAGGGCACAAGGACCCGCATCCCTGTGCCAAGGCCTGGAGGAGGACGCAGCCTCCTCCTCCTCCTGCAGCAGGGCAGGACGCAGCTGAGCCCCCGTCCCAGGGATGCACAAAACCTCACATTTGCCACACGCCAGTTCTCATCATGGCAGTAGATTAAAAGTAGGTACAGGCTCTTGTTGACAGTTGCCTTCAGGGGCTTTTTTCCCTCCTTCACTACCAACTCCATCACCTTACAGAAGAGGTCCATGGAGAGCAGTTGCATGTAGCTATTTTCCTAGAGGAAAGGAAAAAACCTAAGCATCAATTACTCCAGGCCCACCTAGGCAAAGGCCTGAAAATGCAGACAGCACACGGTTTCTGGGCAGCACCCAATGCCTGTGGCTCGGGTTGCAGAACCTTACACTGTTAAAGAGCGCCAGGAGTGCCTCAGCCAGCTTTGGGGCGGTGGTGCTGGATACCAGGATGTTTTCGCTCTCCAGCATATTAGTAAGCACACGAAGGGTCAGGGCAACCACCACTCCGTCTTCATCAGCCAGCAGATCCACAAAGCTTTCAGACAGGCAGCACATTCTTCTGGCCTGTGTGGAACACAAGGCTGCGCTGTGAAGCCGTGAACAGCTGCACCAGCGACAGCGCCCTGGCACTGCAAGCCCAGCCTGCTGCCGCAGGGCCCAGACACCAAAGGCCTGTCCCAAAGCACTCGGGCAGCTGAGGCAGGAGAGCTGGGAGCAGCTGCCTCAGCTCCTGAAGCCCAGCCAGCCCATGGGGCTGCTCTCCCCAGTGCAGCTTCAGCTGCTGCCCCCTTCTCACCATCAGGGGATCCTTGCTGAGCACCAGCAGGCCTTTGAGCGCCAGGCGACACCTCTTCCTGCACTCGGTCCGCAGGTACCTCGACACGACCCTCAGGACCCAGCCACCACATTTAGTTAAGTCCAGGCACTCCAGGACCTGAAAGGCACAGGGCAGTGGCACAGGGCCCGGCTGGCAGGAGCCCAGAACTGCCCAGGGCCAGCCCCAGGCAGCAGCAGCACAGGGCACTGGTGCCATCCCAGGAGGCTAGGGATGCGGCTGCGAGAGGGCAGAGAGCTGGGAGGCAGCTCAGCCAGGCAGCGCTGCTCTTCAGGCTCACCTCCACAAGGAATGCCAGGAAAGGCAGATCGCAGCCTGGCTTCTCAATGCTGAGCAGCCGGAGCAAGTGGGTTGCGATGCAGGCAGAGAAAGGGATCAAGACATGGCGCATCTCCCTGTCAGGGGCAAAAAGGAAGAAAGAGCCTGAGCTGGGGGGGGCACACTTTTCACAGGACTGACTCCCAGAAGTGCAGTCTTTCCCCAGTATCCCTGGAGGGGACGTGGGTGCTTTGGGAGGCGGCCACTCCTGTGCACCCTCCTCTCCCAGCCTTTTTCAGTCTGCTCGGCCGTCCCTAAAGTGACGAGGCCCTCTGGTCCATGACCACAGGGACTGTGTGGGGCAGCCCGGGCACAGGGCACCAATTCCAGGGACAGCAGGGAGCAGGGGGTCTCACCTGGCCAGCAGAGCCACAGCATAGTACTGGGTATTAGCACAGAGCATGGTGTCCCAGCCATGCTTGGACTCCACAACCAACACCTGATTCTCACACTCCAGCCGGCAGAGTAGGGACTTCATGACCTGCACTGCAAACCTGTGTGCAGAGCAAAGCCCGGGTCACATTGGGAGCACTGGCACTGGCCACAAGGACATGGGAAGGACGGGAGGACGGAGACCTGTTGGGGTCGCTGGGAAGGTGGTGTTCCTCTCGGCACGCTCTCCAGAAGCGATCGACTTCCTGTGGTGGCATCTGCTGTGTGGTGATGACAACATGGAAAAGCAAAGCCACAAAGAGGCGGGAGGAATAAAGGGTCATAGCCTCGTGGCACTCAGGCACCTGGAGAATCACCCACACCACCAGAGTTGCCTGCAAAAGAAGTTGCCAAGGAGAGCGCTCAGTGCGAGGTGTCCATGTGGCAGGGCCCCAGGGGAGACGCAGGGGGAGCAGCGGGCCTGGTGGCCCCTGAGCCTGCCCTTAGGCCAGGTTTCAGCCCAGGGCCTGAGGCAGGGAGAGGATGGAGAGCTGCTGGAGAGGTGACCTGGGGGTGAGCAAATGCCCAGAAACTCACAGCCAGGGCAAAGACGCCATCGTTGTCCCCATCGGAGGTGAACATGCTGTGCAGAGGCCAATCCTCCATCACACAGAGCAGTGTTGGCAGAACCATCTCCACTGTGAGACTCGATGAGCCTATGCTTCTCCACATCATTGCAGCAGCTCTGTGGGATCAGAGCTCTGTGTCAGGGACATCTCAGCCACACTACCATGCCCTGTGCGGCTCTGGGGGCTGGGTGACAGAGCCCCGGTGCCCTGAAGGGCAGGGAGGGAGCACGGCAGCAGGCTCGGGAAACAGAGGGGCCCGAGGGTCCCGGACCTGTTTGCCGCTCTGGCAGAGCCCATTGCACGGGCCGTGCAGGGCCATGGCCCTAAAGGCCGGGGAGGCCTGAGCTCTCCAGGCAGGTGGGCCCATACCTGTCACATGTTGGGGCACAGCGCAGGAGGGTCAGCACCACGTCAGCTGGGTGTTCTTCGGCCAGCCTCACGATGTTCATGGGCAGCCTGGTATCCACATTTCTATGCGATGCAAGATTCTGGTGCATCTTCTTTACAATGGCTGGCACCTGGAAAGGGCATGGGGAAGACTTGGGCCGCTGTCTAGGAGAGCAACTTCACCAGCTTCCCCCAAGAATCGCTTCCCTTCCTGCCACGCTGTGCCGGCCTCAAAGGCTGAGGGGGCCCAGTGGCCGTGGCTGGAGATGACACACAATCCTGGGAGGCCTCTAGCCCCGGCCCCAGGCTGTTTACCTGCTGCTCAGAAGAAATACCACTCTTCTGGATAAAATCCTCAGTGGGAGCAGGAATGGCAGTGGGAGAGGCCGTGGCGCCAGTATCTCTGATGCCCTGAGTCTCTCCAGTGTCAGCCGTTTGGAGGGCCACATCCTCAGCCACTGCCTTGTCAGCCCTTGCCCTTTGATCATTCAACGCAGTGTCAAAATTTTCTGAGGGCTCAGCCAAATCTGTGTTGACATCAGGCTCTGCCTGGGGCTCGGTCAGCCCACAGTCAGGCTCAGCTGAGCCCTCAGCTGCCCTGGTGCCGGTGTTTCTACGCCGAATGCGCAGGAATTCTCGGATCATCTGCAGGAGAACAAAGGACAGGGAAGAGAGACGTGTTCCATGGACTGCTCCAAGCGCGGTGCTCGGCTGAGCAGTGACAGCAGGCCCAGCCCAGGCGGGGATGGCTGCAGGTACCTTCAGTGTCCTGCGGAAGCTTCCACCGGCAGGCCTCTGCTCTTGTGTGCCGTCCGTGGCTGCATCTGGCAAAGAGCGAGAGCAGCCAGAGCTGAGGGGCTGCGGGAGAGGCCGGAGAACACAGCCCAGCCCTGCCCTCCCCAGGCTGCGATAGGGACGGGACGGGATGGGGCCACGTTGGCTGCAGCCATCAGCCCTGTGGCCCAGCTGTGCCACTCACCATCCTGTAGTGTCTGGATCCGCTCGGGCTCTTCAGGCTCTTGTGCTGGGGTAGCTCCAGGGCCTTTGCTTTTTTTCCCCCTGAATACTTTGGACAGGCCGAGAAATCTGCCCGCCATGCCACAGCACCTTTCAAGAGAGATGCCTCAGGAAAGCACTGAGGCAACAAGTTGTGCACTTGCGCCTTGAAAGCGCCTGTGGCAGAAGAAGCCTCAGGAAGGCTGCAGGACAGCAAGTCCTGCACTCTGGTCTCAAGGGCTCCTGCCACGATGACAGGAGGTTCCTCGTAGATGATTCAAGTCACCAAATCCCACAGTCCGGCCTGGAGGCCACAGGCCACAGGGATAAGAGATGACTTGGAAAGCCTCCGAGTCACCAAGTCGTGCAGTTTGGCCCTGAGGTCAGCTGCACAACTCACTCCTTGTAGAAGCTCTGGGTCAGGCACAAACGAGTGCGCTGTGCGGGGGCTCCTCACAGCACCGCTCTGGCGCGTCCTGTCCCGTCGCCTGCTCCAAGGAATGTGGCCTGGCTGCGTCACCGCCAGCACCTATGTCCCCACGTGTCACAAAGGGTCCTTGGACACCCTGTGCCGTTCAATGCCACGGTGACCGCGCTGCTGCACCATGTCACAAAGGGCCAATGCACACACTGCCACCTGCCCTGGGGCCGCTCCCAGCCCAGCCAAAGTGGCCCAGGTTGGAAGGAACCCCTCTCCCCAAGTGTCTAAGACAGCCCTGAGACAGCATTTTTCGCAGCGGCTCAATCCATGGGCAAACGCTGCCCTGCTCTGCGGGCTCAGGGCAGCAGAAGGAGCCCCCAGGGCCGCCGACGCAGCCGCAGCGGGAAGGGCACGGGGCCTCGCACAGAAGCTGGCACGGCCTCCCTGGGACACGTCCCAGCCGGTGGCCGTCCTAAACCCGCGGGTGTGACACAGATGAGGAACCTGTGGGCCGGGGCACGGGCACTGCTCTGACCCCAGGGGCCAGGGCAGCGCTGAAATCGGCAGGCGTGACAGAGCCCCCGCCCAAGCAGAGCTGCCGCCCCCCCGAGCCCTGGCAAGCGCTGGTGCCATCTCCTGCCCCAGAGACCTGTGCCCCGGGGCGCTTCTCTGCCACAGGGCAGCCAAAGCCAACGGGCCCTGGCGGCTGGGCTCCTTCCTACAGGGGATGTTGGCAGGAGCACCTGGAGCAAGTGCTGGCAACACTTGGTCTCTGTCAGAAGCTCTTACTCCATGCTGAAATTGTTTTCTACTTGGAGTGATTTCCTGAAGCACAAAATCACCCTGGCAGCAGAGGCATAGAAGGAGCTGGCATTTAAGAATCCTCAACTCGGGAAAGCTTTTCTTCCCATTACTCAACTCAAGTAGTTGCAAAAAGTTGCCAACTTGCTAAATTAAGAGCAATGGCCTGAGAACCTGATAGATTTGCAAGTTTCCTTCCCATCTCAAAGCAGTGTTAGAAATGATCAGAGCTAATTTCCAAAATCAAAGATTTAGTTAACAAATTTGAAAAGCAATTTCGGGAAATGCCACGATAAATCAGGACAACATCGATCAAATGTTGGGTGGTCAATCCGGGAGCAGCACAGGGTTCTCCTCCGGAGTACTGCCCACAAATTCGGGGTCTCAGGGGAGGTGTTTGAGACCATTTTTCTACCCTGAGGCAAAAACAAGACGGTAACAAAGAACCCGAAGAGCATGACATCATGTACATAAGAGAATCATTGAAATGTCTGGTGTCCGCAAGGGATATCTGAAAGAGTTTCCTGAGAAATTGAAAAGACGTCTGCATGAAAAGTCTCCGAATCTTCTGTCAGAAGGTTTCTGTTGCCCTCCGCCCAGATTGGTATGGGATCTCCTGATGAGCTGTGAAGATATGGTCCGCCCATGCTTCATGGGACCTTTCCCGCTTATCTCTCTGGCAGATGTCCAGGTAACACCTTTGGACTGTGAAAAGACTGTGGTATGCAAAGAGAGGCCCTGGAAGTGTTTCCAGCAATTCTGGGGATTTTACCTTCCACTGCAAAGTTTTAAGACACACAATTTTAATCCAGGAATTTAATACTATGTATCAATTACAGCAGCAACACCTTTGCCTTAAGGTCATCCACTGCATGTCACTTTGCAAAGCAGAAGACCACACAGAGACAAAATAAAGGCCTTGCTTTGGTTTCAAACATTTTCCTAGGAAGGCATGAGAAGAACCTGATTCTCTTAAGGAATCAAAGCTCTCCAGGAATGAAAGTCCACTCAGTGCTACAAAAGTAGCCCAAACAAATGAGTAGATTGCAAGAGGGCTAATCCTCCCCCTGCTCCAGATATCAAAGTGGCCAAGAAAGTAGAGCTCTCCCCTCTTCTTCTCTGCAGGAGAAGCAGGATGACTAAGAGAAAAAGTCCCAGCTATTCCTTCAGTCCTCCATCACCAAAGCTGTGCCATAGCACAGGTGCTGCCTTCAAAGTGACCCCAGTTCCAGCCTAGACTTCTCACCTTCCAGACAACTCCTTCCCCAACACGCCCAGCAGCACCAACCCCAGCTCAACACCCTGCCAAGACCCGCAGCTGTCCCCATGCCTGCGCAGAGCTTTGCCACCCCCTGGTTCCCTGCACGTGCCGTGGCATGGCACTCAGGAGGATGTGCTCCAAGGCCTTCCCCGCTAGCAAGCTCAGGCTGCCAGGCCTACGGTTCCTGGATCATCCTTCCCACCCACCCTTCCCGTGCACGGCTGGTCCATTTGCGCTCAGCTCCGACTTGGCCGCTTCAGCAGGACTGCTGCTAAAGGATGGAGAGCAGCCTGGCAAGCTCCTTCTCCAGCTCCCTCTTTACTCTCGGGGGCAGGTAGAACATGCCACAGGAAAGCAAGCAGTGCCAAAAGACATGGGCCAGCATCAGGCACATTGAGGAATGAAACAAGGCCTTTGTTCGATGGAAGGAAGCACAAGCAATTGACAGAAGTGAAGAGGACTTAGCACAGATATCCAGAAGTCCTTAGCACCAGTGAACATCAGAAAAACCTGGAAGCCTAACTTGACATGAGAGTGACTTGACAAAAAGCTTGAGACATAGCCTTCGGGAAGACCTAAGGGCGGCTACAGAATCAGCCCTGTGCAGGGAAGGCATGAGGAAGATGAGCTGCTTTGGTGCGCTGAGACTCCTCCTGGCCAGCAGGTAGACACTAGGTTCAAGTCTAGGATTCTGACGCAAAGTGTTTCCTTCTAAGCCCCTGCCTATGGAATCACCTCAGCAGTCTAAAGACGGAAGGGATTTTTGATAGAATTCCTACAGAAACCCACTGAAATTTGGACGTGGCAAAGAAGCCTTGTGCTGGGGTGCAGAGCCCTAACCTCCTGCCAATAAAAGAGCTCTTGGTGGACAATGCATTTGTCTGCTGATTTCTTTGAATTCTAGAGACCTCTCAGGACTGCTGTATCCTGAGGGAAGGCCCTTGGCCTTGAGCTGCAGGCACCCGCGCAAGCTTCAGATCAGCTCCCTCAGCTTCCAGGACCTCTCTTGGCCGGCATCCTGACGGGGAGGCAGGACTGCTGCCAGGCACTGCTGGGACCCAGCAGGACAGGACCGGCTGTCTCGTGTCTACGTAGCAGCCCCTGACACAGCCAGGGTCATCCCGAAAGCAGACAAGGCTCACGTGTCAGCGGAGAGGGGCAAGGAGCGCTGGGCTCCTCTCAGGGTGTCTCAGCTGGGCCTGCTCCACAAGACGCCCCCATTTGAAGGCCTGCTAATGCCCAGCTGCTAGAAATGCCTGCCTTGTTCTCTCCAAGATGCAGAGGAAGAGGCAGGGAGCAGGGCGCCTTGGGAGGCAAAGCTTCCAAGCCTTTTCTGAGGCCACGCACACACCAAGAGCAGCCAAGACTCTCCCTGCTGCCTGGCCCACACAGCCCAGCTCGGTGCTGGCCCTCTGGGCCGCAGCAGCTTCCAGCAAGCAAGAGGCAAATGCATATTGCCAAGAGTTGAAGCACAGCAGACAGGTAAGATGTGAGACGTGTGTGCTGGAAGGCCTTTGAATTCACAGCTCTCCAAGACAGCTTTGGGGCTGGCAGCTGGACAGAGATGCTCCTGCTCACACCTGTGTCCAGAGAGGGGGAACACACCCTGCTGCAGGCGCTTGCCTTGGTCTCTGCAGGTCCAGCTGGATTCCAAACCTGCTTTTCACAGCCTTCTCCCTTCCCTTGTCCATCTGCCAAGTGCAACGGGCCTCAGGGACTGAAAGGACCACAGAGAGCCAAACGGGGACAGTTCTTCCTACATCACGGGGAGCTCCTAGGAAAACGCTTTCCTTCAGCAGCAAGGCCCTTTCCCCCAGAGGCCTTTCCCCAGATTGGAAGCTTTCCTGGGGAACACCAAGACACTCTTAAGAAACCCTGGCAAGGCTGAATTCCTTTCTGGTCCTTTCTGGACAGGCGCTCCAGCTCTAGCTGGCATTTCCCCCAGTGTGATTCCAGCTGGAGGTTGACACATGCAGCCCCAGGCCCTCTACAAACACAAGCTGCCCGCTGCCTCCACTCCTGCCTGCGCTCACAGCAGCAAAAGCAGGCTCTTCCCGGCCAGAGACCAGAGAGCCCTGATCCCGCAGGACGCTCTCGCCAGCACCTTCCAGGACTCTCCGCTGTGCACGCAGCACTTTTCATGCCCGCTCTCCACAGCCTTTGGAAGACAGAGCGCAACCTGGCTGGCGCTGCCATCAGCACACCCCAAACACGGGCAGAGGAAGGAGAAGCAGGGGCTGCTTTGCGGCCATGCCCAGGAGAGACTGGAAGGCTGCCCTCCCTCTGCTCTCACTCGCTTGGCTTTCTGGCAGCCTCTGAGGCAGGGGCTGCGATTCCTCAGCTCTGGGCACCAGAACCGCAGCCGGGATCCCGGCACTGCCTGACGGCGCTGGGGCCATTGGCCGGGTCACGCGTCCGAGTCTCGGCCACCGTGCTGCTGCTGCTGCTGCTTCACTTGCCCTTAGGCACACCCCAAGCTCCCTGTTAAGGCCTGATGGTCTCTGCTTCTGCCATCTCCCCGACCCTGTGCAGGGATGGAGCCCTGCTGTGCTTTCAGCAGGCTATTCTTGAAAGCTTCCAGCATTCCAAGCTCCTTTGCCCTCTGTAGATGCTTGCCATGGAATCCCTCACAGCTGGCTTCAGAGCGTCCTCAGGTTGGCTCTCCCAAAATCCGGGAGCTTCAGGCTGCTCAGTAGGACCTTAAACTGCACAGTGTTGTGGAACTGGACCTTCAGCACAGGCACCTTTCCAGCCTGACGCGGCCTCGCTCCTCTGTGTCTCTGCACAAAAGACGGCGCGCAAGAGGACGGCAGCAGGGGCCTGTGTGTGCCAGGGCTCAGGTTTTTACGCCGCTTCAGCTCCACAGAGACGCAGGTAAAGTGAAGAAGCCAAAGTGTTTATTAATTCAAGGCGAAGCAAAGGGATGAGCTGGGAGGGAATAAGGGGGGATGGGCAGGGTCTGAGGGCTGGGAGGTAAGGATAAGTCCAAAGGGGTGGAGAGTGGAGGGAAAAAAAGGGCATGGGCAGGGTCTGAGGGCTGGAGGGAGGGAGCTAACTACAAAGAGGGAGAGGTGTGAAGCCAGGAGAATTGTGCTCAGCCTCAGCTGTGCGTGGAGCTCCAGCAGCACTGAGAGATGGTGTCCTCTTCAGTGTCTCCTGGTGTGTTCTTGGGACACCAATTCGCTAGATTCAGAAGATGTCCCCAGTTGTTTAGCTTTCTGGGGAAAGCGGGCTTCATTTTGCAGGTTTAGAGCATGACGGGCTGCTGTCTTGCCTCTGGGTTTGAAGGGCTGCAAGAGCGAAGAACAGAGCCATGGTCAGAGGCTGGATCAGTGGGAATCCTAGGGGATCTTCCTGCCAGAACCATCCCACCCAGAAGCAAGCAGGAGACATTGGGATCAGCCCGAAGGTCCTTGCCACGAATCCCCCACGTGCCCCTGAAATCTCTGTGCGTTGTGCCCTCTCCAGCCCTCGTCCACACAAGGAGCAAAGGCCTCCAGAGCCGGGGATTGCAGCTGTCTGCCCGGGCAGTGCAGCTTCCCCCGCCAGAGCCGCTGACGGCCCGCTGCCCTCACTCACCCTGACTGAGAAGGTGAAGCTGTCCTGGCTGCCCCCTCAGAGAGCGTGTCACGGCCCCAGCGGCACGGCTCCCTGCCAGCGCCGCTGCCAGCCCTGTGGCCACACGGCCTCCTGCCCCGGCAGGGCTCAGCCCGGGCCCTTGCCGCCTGCTGCCGCCCCAGGGCACGGCTGCCAGAGGGCGGCAGCAGCCCCGAGGGCAGGCGGGGCTCCACGGCGCCGGGCCCGGATGCCGCTGCAGCCGCGGCAGCAGCAGCCGGGGCCGGGGCCGAGCTGCGGCGGGCCGGGGAGGGAGCCCGGGCTCGTGGCTCACCCATGAACCGCATGGCCGCCTCTGGCAGGGACTCCTGCGGGTTCTCCAGGTAGGGCAGGGCCCGGAGCAGGTACTCGGCCGCTCGCATCCTGTCGTCTGCCAGCTGGAGAGAGCGGCAGGAGGGAAGGGTTGGCGCGGGCTCAGCCCCTGGGCCGGGCTCTGGCCGCGCCCAGCCCCGGCCTCCCCTGCCCGCACGGCCCTGAGGCCCGGCCAGCAGCCGCTGGCGCCGGGCTCTGGAGGGGGCAGAGGGCCGGCTGCTGCCCGGGGAGCCGCGGTGCCGCCCCGTGCCCGCAGCCCCGCTGGGCCGGGACTCCACGGGCACCCGGCTCGGGCCCGCAGGAGCCTGGAGAAGAGCCCGCGGGGCCCAGGGAAGGCAGCGGCGTGTGGGGCGCAGGCTGGAGCCCCCGGGTGCAGCACTGGGCAGGGGCCACGGCTGCCAGCCCCGCGGCCACGGATCTTCTCCAGGCTGAGGCTGCCACTTCTCCAAGCCATCCTTACCTTACACTCATCGATAGTCAACGGTTGTTCCTTTGTCAGTAGCTCCTGGAGATCCCTCCTCTTCAGGAACTTGGCCGCACAATGCAGGGTTTCCCGAGAGGTCTGGAGAGCAGCAGAGATGCAGAGATGGCACCACAGCCCAGGGCACAAGGACCCGCATCCCTGTGCCATGGCCTGGAGGAGGACGCAGCCTCCTCCTCCTCCTGCAGCAGGGCAGGAGGCAGCTGAGCCCCCGTCCCAGGGATGCACAAAACCTCACATTTGCCACACGCCAGTTCTCATCATGGCAGTAGATTAAAAGTAGGTACAGGCTCTTGTTGACAGTTGCCTTCAGGGGCTTTTTTCCCTCCTTCACTACCAACTCCATCACCTTACAGAAGAGGTCCATGGAGAGCAGTTGCATGTAGCTATTTTCCTAGAGGAAAGGAAAAAACCTAAGCATCAATTACTCCAGGCCCACCTAGGCAAAGGCCTGAAAATGCAGACAGCACACGGTTTCTGGGCAGCACCCAATGCCTGTGGCTCGGGTTGCAGAACCTTACACTGTTAAAGAGCGCCAGGAGTGCCTCAGCCAGCTTTGGGGCGGTGGTGCTGGATACCAGGATGTTTTCGCTCTCCAGCATATTAGTAAGCACACGAAGGGTCAGGGCAACCACCACTCCGTCTTCATCAGCCAGCAGATCCACAAAGCTTTCAGACAGGCAGCACATTCTTCTGGCCTGTGTGGAACACAAGGCTGCGCTGTGAAGCCGTGAACAGCTGCACCAGCGACAGCGCCCTGGCACTGCAAGCCCAGCCTGCTGCCGCAGGGCCCAGACACCAAAGGCCTGTCCCAAAGCACTCGGGCAGCTGAGGCAGGAGAGCTGGGAGCAGCTGCCTCAGCTCCTGAAGCCCAGCCAGCCCATGGGGCTGCTCTCCCCAGTGCAGCTTCAGCTGCTGCCCCCTTCTCACCATCAGGGGATCCTTGCTGAGCACCAGCAGGCCTTTGAGCGCCAGGCGACACCTCTTCCTGCACTCGGTCCGCAGGTACCTCGACACGACCCTCAGGACCCAGCCACCACATTTAGTTAAGTCCAGGCACTCCAGGACCTGAAAGGCACAGGGCAGTGGCACAGGGCCCGGCTGGCAGGAGCCCAGAACTGCCCAGGGCCAGCCCCAGGCAGCAGCAGCACAGGGCACTGGTGCCATCCCAGGAGGCTAGGGATGCGGCTGCGAGAGGGCAGAGAGCTGGGAGGCAGCTCAGCCAGGCAGCGCTGCTCTTCAGGCTCACCTCCACAAGGAATGCCAGGAAAGGCAGATCGCAGCCTGGCTTCTCAATGCTGAGCAGCCGGAGCAAGTGGGTTGCGATGCAGGCAGAGAAAGGGATCAAGACATGGCGCATCTCCCTGTCAGGGGCAAAAAGGAAGAAAGAGCCTGAGCTGGGGGGGGCACACTTTTCACAGGACTGACTCCCAGAAGTGCAGTCTTTCCCCAGTATCCCTGGAGGGGACGTGGGTGCTTTGGGAGGCGGCCACTCCTGTGCACCCTCCTCTCCCAGCCTTTTTCAGTCTGCTCGGCCGTCCCTAAAGTGACGAGGCCCTCTGGTCCATGACCACAGGGACTGTGTGGGGCAGCCCGGGCACAGGGCACCAATTCCAGGGACAGCAGGGAGCAGGGGGTCTCACCTGGCCAGCAGAGCCACAGCATAGTACTGGGTATTAGCACAGAGCATGGTGTCCCAGCCATGCTTGGACTCCACAACCAACACCTGATTCTCACACTCCAGCCGGCAGAGCAGGGACTTCATGACCTGCACTGCAAACCTGTGTGCAGAGCAAAGCCCGGGTCACATTGGGAGCACTGGCACTGGCCACAAGGACATGGGAAGGACGGGAGGACGGAGACCTGTTGGGGTCGCTGGGAAGGTGGTGTTCCTCTCGGCACGCTCTCCAGAAGCGATCGACTTCCTGTGGTGGCATCTGCTGTGTGGTGATGACAACATGGAAAAGCAAAGCCACAAAGAGGCGGGAGGAATAAAGGGTCATAGCCTCGTGGCACTCAGGCACCTGGAGAATCACCCACACCACCAGAGTTGCCTGCAAAAGAAGTTGCCAAGGAGAGCGCTCAGTGCGAGGTGTCCATGTGGCAGGGCCCCAGGGGAGACGCAGGGGGAGCAGCGGGCCTGGTGGCCCCTGAGCCTGCCCTTAGGCCAGGTTTCAGCCCAGGGCCTGAGGCAGGGAGAGGATGGAGAGCTGCTGGAGAGGTGACCTGGGGGTGAGCAAATGCCCAGAAACTCACAGCCAGGGCAAAGACGCCATCGTTGTCCCCATCGGAGGTGAACATGCTGTGCAGAGGCCAATCCTCCATCACACAGAGCAGTGTTGGCAGAACCATCTCCACTGTGAGACTCGATGAGCCTATGCTTCTCCACATCATTGCAGCAGCTCTGTGGGATCAGAGCTCTGTGTCAGGGACATCTCAGCCACACTACCATGCCCTGTGCGGCTCTGGGGGCCGGGTGACAGAGCCCCGGTGCCCTGAAGGGCAGGGAGGGAGCACGGCAGCAGGCTCGGGAAACAGAGGGGCCCGAGGGTCCCGGACCTGTCTGCCGCTCTGGCAGAGCCCATTGCACGGGCCGTGCAGGGCCATGGCCCTAAAGGCCGGGGAGGCCTGAGCTCTCCAGGCAGGTGGGCCCATACCTGTCACATGTTGGGGCACAGCGCAGGAGGGTCAGCACCACGTCAGCTGGGTGTTCTTCGGCCAGCCTCACGATGTTCATGGGCAGCCTGGTATCCACATTTCTATGCGATGCAAGATTCTGGTGCATCTTCTTTACAATGGCTGGCACCTGGAAAGGGCATGGGGAAGACTTGGGCCGCTGTCTAGGAGAGCAACTTCACCAGCTTCCCCCAAGAATCGCTTCCCTTCCTGCCACGCTGTGCCGGCCTCAAAGGCTGAGGGGGCCCAGTGGCCGTGGCTGGAGATGACACACAATCCTGGGAGGCCTCTAGCCCCGGCCCCAGGCTGTTTACCTGCTGCTCAGAAGAAATACCACTCTTCTGGATAAAATCCTCAGTGGGAGCAGGAATGGCAGTGGGAGAGGCCGTGGCGCCAGTATCTCTGATGCCCTGAGTCTCTCCA
The DNA here is from genome assembly GCF_029207755.1 of Chamaea fasciata. Lineage (NCBI taxonomy): Eukaryota > Metazoa > Chordata > Aves > Passeriformes > Sylviidae > Chamaea > Chamaea fasciata. Next base: position 819,987 of record NW_027094127.1, read on the forward strand.
GTGTCAGCCGTTTGGAGGGCCACATCCTCAGCCACTGCCTTGTCAGCCCTTGCCCTTTGATCATTCAACGCAGTGTCAAAATTTTCTGAGGGCTCAGCCAAATCTGTGTTGACATCAGGCTCTGCCTGGGGCTCGGTCAGCCCACAGTCAGGCTCAGCTGAGCCCTCAGCTGCCCTGGTGCCGGTGTTTCTACGCCGAATGCGCAGGAATTCTCGGATCATCTGCAGGAGAACAAAGGACAGGGAAGAGAGACGTGTTCCATGGACTGCTCCAAGCGCGGTGCTCGGCTGAGCAGTGACAGCAGGCCCAGCCCAGGCGGGGATGGCTGCAGGTACCTTCAGTGTCCTGCGGAAGCTTCCACCGGCAGGCCTCTGCTCTTGTGTGCCGTCCGTGGCTGCATCTGGCAAAGAGCGAGAGCAGCCAGAGCTGAGGGGCTGCGGGAGAGGCCGGAGAACACAGCCCAGCCCTGCCCTCCCCAGGCTGCGATAGGGACGGGACGGGATGGGGCCACGTTGGCTGCAGCCATCAGCCCTGTGGCCCAGCTGTGCCACTCACCATCCTGTAGTGTCTGGATCCGCTCGGGCTCTTCAGGCTCTTGTGCTGGGGTAGCTCCAGGGCCTTTGCTTTTTTTCCCCCTGAATACTTTGGACAGGCCGAGAAATCTGCCCGCCATGCCACAGCACCTTTCAAGAGAGATGCCTCAGGAAAGCACTGAGGCAACAAGTTGTGCACTTGCGCCTTGAAAGCGCCTGTGGCAGAAGAAGCCTCAGGAAGGCTGCAGGACAGCAAGTCCTGCACTCTGGTCTCAAGGGCTCCTGCCACGATGACAGGAGGTTCCTCGTAGATGATTCAAGTCACCAAATCCCACAGTCCGGCCTGGAGGCCACAGGCCACAGGGATAAGAGATGACTTGGAAAGCCTCCGAGTCACCAAGTCGTGCAGTTTGGCCCTGAGGTCAGCTGCACAACTCACTCCTTGTAGAAGCTCTGGGTCAGGCACAAACGAGTGCGCTGTGCGGGGGCTCCTCACAGCACCGCTCTGGCGCGTCCTGTCCCGTCGCCTGCTCCAAGGAATGTGGCCTGGCTGCGTCACCGCCAGCACCTATGTCCCCACGTGTCACAAAGGGTCCTTGGACACCCTGTGCCGTTCAATGCCACGGTGACCGCGCTGCTGCACCGCGTCACAAAGGGCCAATGCACACACTGCCACCTGCCCTGGGGCCGCTCCCAGCCCAGCCAAAGTGGCCCAGGTTGGAAGGAACCCCTCTCCCCAAGTGTCTAAGACAGCCCTGAGACAGCATTTTTCGCAGCGGCTCAATCCATGGGCAAACGCTGCCCTGCTCTGCGGGCTCAGGGCAGCAGAAGGAGCCCCCAGGGCCGCTGATGCAGCCGCAGCGGGAAGGGCACGGGGCCTCGCACAGAAGCTGGCACGGCCTCCCTGGGACACGTCCCAGCCGGTGGCCGTCCTAAACCCGCGGGTGTGACACAGATGAGGAACCTGTGGGCCGGGGCACGGGCGCTGCTCTGACCCCAGGGGCCAGGGCAGCGCTGAAATCGGCAGGCGTGACGGAGCCCCCGCCCAAGCAGAGCTGCCGCCCCCCCGAGCCCTGGCAATGCTGGTGCCATCTCCTGCCCCAGAGACCTGTGCCCCGGGGCGCTTCTCTGCCACAGGGCAGCCAAAGCCAACGGGCCCTGGCGGCTGGGCTCCTTCCTACAGGGGATGTTGGCAGGAGCACCTGGAGCAAGTGCTGGCAACACTTGGTCTCTGTCAGAAGCTCTTACTCCATGCTGAAATTGTTTTCTACTTGGAGTGATTTCCTGAAGCACAAAATCACCCTGGCAGCAGAGGCATAGAAGGAGCTGGCATTTAAGAATCCTCAACTCGGGAAAGCTTTTCTTCCCATTACTCAACTCAAGTAGTTGCAAAAAGTTGCCAACTTGCTAAATTAAGAGCAATGGCCTGAGAACCTGATAGATTTGCAAGTTTCCTTCCCATCTCAAAGCAGTGTTAGAAATGATCAGAGCTAATTTCCAAAATCAAAGATTTAGTTAACAAATTTGAAAAGCAATTTCGGGAAATGCCACGATAAATCAGGACAACATCGATCAAATGTTGGTTGGTCAATCCGGGAGCAGCACAGGGTTCTCCTCCGGAGTACTGCCCACAAATTCGGGGTCTCAGGGGAGGTGTTTGAGACCATTTTTCTACCCTGAGGCAAAAACAAGACGGTAACAAAGAACCCGAAGAGCATGACATCATGTACATAAGAGAATCATTGAAATGTCTGGTGTCCGCAAGGGATATCTGAAAGAGTTTCCTGAGAAATTGAAAAGACGTCTGCATGAAAAGTCTCCGAATCTTCTGTCAGAAGGTTTCTGTTGCCCTCCGCCCAGATTGGTATGGGATCTCCTGATGAACTGTGAAGATGTGGTCCGCCCATGCTTCATGGGACCTTTCCCGCTTATCTCTCTGGCAGATGTCCAGGTAACACCTTTGGACTGTGAAAAGACTGTGGTATGCAAAGAGAGGCCCTGGAAGTGTTTCCAGCAATTCTGGGGATTTTACCTTCCACTGCAAAGTTTTAAGACACACAATTTTAATCCAGGAATTTAATACTATGTATCAATTACAGCAGCAACACCTTTGCCTTAAGGTCATCCACTGCATGTCACTTTGCAAAGCAGAAGACCACACAGAGACAAAATAAAGGCCTTGCTTTGGTTTCAAACATTTTCCTAGGAAGGCATGAGAAGAACCTGATTCTCTTAAGGAATCAAAGCTCTCCAGGAATGAAAGTCCACTCAGTGTTACAAAAGTAGCCCAAACAAATGAGTAGATTGCAAGAGGGCTAATCCTCCCCCTGCTCCAGATATCAAAGTGGCCAAGAAAGTAGAGCTCTCCCCTCTTCTTCTCTGCAGGAGAAGCAGGATGACTAAGAGAAAAAGTCCCAGCTATTCCTTCAGTCCTCCATCACCAAAGCTGTGCCATAGCACAGGTGCTGCCTTCAAAGTGACCCCAGTTCCAGCCTAGACTTCTCACCTTCCAGACAACTCCTTCCCCAACACGCCCAGCAGCACCAACCCCAGCTCAACACCCTGCCAAGACCCGCAGCTGTCCCCATGCCTGCGCAGAGCTTTGCCACCCCCTGGTTCCCTGCACGTGCCGTGGCATGGCACTCAGGAGGATGTGCTCCAAGGCCTTCCCCGCTAGCAAGCTCAGGCTGCCAGGCCTACAGTTCCTGGATCATCCTTCCCACCCACCCTTCCCGTGCACGGCTGGTCCATTTGCGCTCAGCTCCGGCTTGGCCGCTTCAGCAGGACTGCTGCTAAAGGATGGAGAGCAGCCTGGCAAGCTCCTTCTCCAGCTCCCTCTTTACTCTCGGGGGCAGGTAGAACATGCCACAGGAAAGCAAGCAGTGCCAAAAGACATGGGCCAGCATCAGGCACATTGAGGAATGAAACAAGGCCTTTGTTCGATGGAAGGAAGCACAAGCAATTGACAGAAGTGAAGAGGACTTAGCACAGATATCCAGAAGTCCTTAGCACCAGTGAACATCAGAAAAACCTGGAAGCCTAACTTGACATGAGAGTGACTTGACAAAAAGCTTGAGACATAGCCTTTGGGAAGACCTAAGGGCGGCTACAGAATCAGCCCTGTGCAGGGAAGGCATGAGGAAGATGAGCTGCTTTGGTGCGCTGAGACTCCTCCTGGCCAGCAGGTAGACACTAGGTTCAAGTCTAGGATTCTGACGCAATGTGTTTCCTTCTAAGCCCCTGCCTATGGAATCACCTCAGCAGTCTAAAGACGGAAGGGATTTTTGATAGAATTCCTACAGAAACCCACTGAAATTTGGACGTGGCAAAGAAGCCTTGTGCTGGGGTGCAGAGCCCTAACCTCCTGCCAATAAAAGAGCTCTTGGTGGACAATGCATTTGTCTGCTGATTTCTTTGAATTCTAGAGACCTCTCAGGACTGCTCTATCCTGAGGGAAGGCCCTTGGCCTTGAGCTGCAGGCACCCGTGCAAGCTTCAGATCAGCTCCCTCAGCTTCCAGGACCTCTCTTGGCCGGCATCCTGACGGGGAGGCAGGACTGCTGCCAGGCACTGCTGGGACCCAGCAGGACAGGACCGGCTGTCTCGTGTCTACGCAGCAGCCCCTGACACAGCCAGGGTCATCCCGAAAGCAGACAAGGCTCACGTGTCAGTGGAGAGGGGCAAGGAGCGCTGGGCTCCTCTCAGGGTGTCTCAGCTGGGCCTGCTCCACAAGACGCCCCCATTTGAAGGTGTCACGATCCGCTCACACAAGCGGGGTTCGTGATGGTTCGTTTTAGGGATCTCAGAGCACGAAAGACTCAGCGGGGGACAAACTCAGTTTACTCAATCACAAATGCACCTTTATTTAGTGCCAACATATGCGATAGTAGGGAGAGAAAAAGAGAATAGTTAGAAAAACAGAAAAGAGGGGAAGGGGATTATGGCTACCAACATGGAAGGTTGAGTCCTCGAGGCTTTTGAAGATGCCTATAGACGCGAGTTTCTCCAGTGGGGTGATCACAAAATTGAGCGAGGGTTTCCAGGGTTTCTATAGTCCTCTCCGAAGCGACAGGCAGTTGGCCAAACAGGTGGGGGAAATCATTGCAGTGTGTTCATTTAGAGAACCCAGAACAAGTCGGTCGTCAGCACGTACACTGTCAGCCAGTACAAGTCAGCAGCTGCAGTGCCAGCAGGCACAGTCACTTCACCGTGACTTGCCCATTGTATCTGCTCAGGTTCTGATGTTCCGATATGGGTGCTGGGTTTTTCCATCGAACACACCTGCAGGAAGCACTTGGCCAACATCCCACCTCAGCCAGGCCAGAACTCCTGTATTGAGATTTTAAAGTCCCTTTTAGGGGTTTCAGTCTCTGTCCTTGACGATGGTCGTGAGGCAGATGAGGGATCTTCAGACTGTCTCTTACAGAAGGCCTGCTAATGCCCAGCTGCCAGAAATGCCTGCCTTGTTCTCTCCAAGATGCAGAGAAAGAGGCAGGGAGCAGAGCGCCTTGGGAGGCAAAGCTTCCAAGCCTTTTCTGAGGCCACGCACACACCAAGAGCAGCCAAGACTCTCCCTGCTGCCTGGCCCACACAGCCCAGCTCGGTGCTGGCCCTCTGGGCCGCAGCAGCTTCCAGCAAGCAAGAGGCAAACACATATTGCGAGGAGTTGAAACACAGCAGACAGGTAAGATGTGAGACGTGTGTGTGGGAAGGCCTTTGAATTCACAGCTCTCCAAGACAGCTTTGGGGCTGGCAGCTGGACAGAGATGCTCCTGCTCACACCTGTGTCCAGAGAGGGGGAACACACCCTGCTGCAGGTGCTTGCCTTGGTCTCTGCAGGTCCAGCTGGATTCCAAACCTGCTTTTCACAGCCTTCTCCCTTCCCTTGTCCATCTGCCAAGTGCAACGGGCCTCAGGGACTGAAAGGACCACAGAAAACCAAAGGGGACAGTTCTTCCTACATCACGGGGAGCTCCTAGGAAAACGCTTTCCTTCAGCAGCAAGCCCCTTTCCCCCAGAGGCCTTTCCCCAGATTGGAAGCTTTCCTGGGGAACACCAAGACACTCTTAAGAAACCCTGGCAAGGCTGAATTCCCTCTGGACCTTTCTGGACAGGCGCTCCAGCTCTAGCTGGCATTTCCCCCAGTGTGATTCCAGCTGGAGGTTGACACATGCAGCCCCAGGCCCCCTACAAACACAAGCTGCCCGCTGCCTCCACTCCTGCCTGCGCTCACAGCAGCAAAAGCAGGCTCTTCCCGGCCAGAGACCAGAGAGCCCTGATCCCGCAGGACGCTCTCGCCAGCACCTTCCAGGACTCTCCGCTGTGCACGCAGCACTTTTCATGCCCGCTCTCCACAGCCTTTGGAAGACAGAGCACAACCTGGCTGGCGCTGCCATCAGCACACTGCAAACACGGGCAGAGGAAGGAGAAGCAGGGGCTGCTTTGCGGCCATGCCCAGGAGAGACTGGAAGGCTGCCCTCCCTCTGCTCTCACTCGCTTGGCTTTCTGGCAGCCTCTGAGGCAGGGGCTGCGATTCCTCAGCTCTGGGCACCAGAACCGCAGCCGGGATCCCGGCACTGCCTGACGGCGCTGGGGCCATTGGCTGGGTCACGCGTCCGAGTCTCGGCCACCGTGCTGCTGCTGCTGCTGCTTCACTTGCCCTTAGGCACACCCCAAGCTCCCTGTTAAGGCCTGGTGGTCTCTGCTTCTGCCATCTCCCCGACCCTGTGCAGGGATGGAGCACTGCTGTGCTTTCAGCAAGCTATTCTTGAAAGCTTCCAGCATTCCAAGCTCCTTTGCCCTCTGTAGATACTTGCCATGGAATCCCTCACAGCTGGCTTCAGAGCGTCCTCAGGTTGGCTCTCTCAAAATCCGGGAGCTTCAGGCTGCTCAGTAGGACCTTAAACTGCACAGTGTTGTGGAACTAGACCTTCAGCACAGGCACCTTTCCAGCCTGACGCGGCCTCGCTCCTCTGTGTCTCTGCACAAAAGACGGCGCGCAAGAGGACGGCAGCAGGGGCCTGTGTGTGCTAGGGCTCAGATTTTACACCGTTTCAGCTCCACAGAGACGCAGGTGAAGTGAAGAAGCCAAAGTGTTTATTAATTCAAGGCGAAGCAAAGGGATGAGCTGGGAGGGAATAAGGGGGGATGGGCAGGGTCTGAGGGCTGGAGGGAGGGAGCTAACTACAAAGAGGGAGAGGTGTGAAGCCAGGAGAATTGTGCTCAGCCTCAGCTGTGCGTGGAGCTCCAGCAGCACTGAGAGATGGTGTCCTCTTCAGTGTCTCCTGGTGTGTTCTTGGGACACCGGTTTGCTGGATTCAGAAGACGTCCCCAGTTGTTTAGCTTTCTGGGGAAAGCGGGCTTCATTTTGCAAGTTCAGAGCATGACGGGCTGTTGTCTTGCTTCTGGGTTAAAGGGCTGCAAGAGCAAAGAACAGAGCCATGGTCAGAGGCTGGATCAGTGGGAATCCTAGGAGATCTTCCTGCCAGGGCCATCCCATCTTGCCCTCGTCCACACAAGGAGCAAAGGCCTCCAGAGCTGAGGATTGCAGCTGTCTGCCCAGGCAGTGCAGCTTCCCCCGCCAGAGCCGCTGACGGCCCGCTGCCCTCACTCACCCTGACTGAGAAGGTGAAGCTGTCCTGGCTGCCCCCTCAGAGAGCGTGTCACGGCCCCAGCGGCACGGCTCCCTGCCAGCGCCGCTGCCAGCCCTGTGGCCACACGGCCTCCTGCCCCGGCAGGGCTCAGCCCGGGCCCTTGCTGCCTAACTGTCCTACCTGTCCCTGTGATATCAAACTGAGGTGGACCACTTGGTCCAGCTACGCTTTCATGTGCTCTTAAGACACCGTCCCTCAGACAAGAAATACACAAGATGTACTCAGTGGATCCAGGGAGTCCTTTTCGATCTGCTGTTGCTGAGCAGCAGCTGTGTCAGCGCTGCAGATGAACCGACTGCCCGGGCTCACCTTCTCGGCTTGGGGAGCAAAGGCTCCTTGACACAATGCTCCTGCTGCAGCAGGTTTGGTGCAAGAGCCTGTGTAGATCTGGGAGAAGAAATGAGTTTGGTTCAGAAAGGTGGCTGGCAGAGATGATCCTGAGATGCCGTTCCAAATGCAAGCCCTTAGGAAGATGCTGTCAACCTGCCACACTCAGGGCTCTTAAAATGGAATTTTTGCACATCCACTTCCCGTTTGACTGGATGGGTCAAAGCCAAAGACTGGTTTTATTGGAGTTCATGGTCAGATTCATCGTCCATTTTCAGGGATTTTCTGAAGGACGATTTCCACAAGGACCATATTCCACTTCTTCCCAAGGACCATATTCCACTTCCTCCCTCTTTTCCTCCTCCAAGGGCTGCAGACACACTTGCAGCTCCCGGTTCAAATGTTCTACCTCCCCCCACGGAGTGCTCTTGTCCTCCACCACGTTCAGGTCATTCTCAACCGGCAGCATTTCTGGTGGAGGCAGTTCCTGTGGCTCACGCCGATCCTAGGGCTCCTCCTTCTCAGCCATTTGCAGGAGGCCTTTGCAGGCTGCCTGGCCAGATATCAACACTTCCACCTCGAGTCAAAGAGAACAAAGCAGTCAGAGACTACAGCTTGTCCCTCTTAGCCAAGAGTCATCAGCTGTGAGCAAAGGGAAAGAAGAGATTTACAAGGGCTACAGACAACTTGTTTCCATCCTCCATCTTGGGCACCACGTTCCACTGTTAGAACACCACAAGAAACGAGGAGAGCGAGAAGAGGCCAGCAGGAGTCAGTTTGGATGACTGCTGGCCAAAAGGCCAAAGGACTACTTCCATTGTCCAGGGCAGCAGTCGAGATTCAAGATACCAGGAAATGTCCTTCAGAATGGCTGCCACAGACACTACAGCAGGATGGCCCTCAGAGGCATCACCCCACTTGCCTGCTGCTCTGCAGTGGAAAGGCAAGAAGGGCAGAAAGCACCAGCTTGGTGACTGTGGCAGTTATTGCTGTTTCACTCACTTGCTTTTGAAGACTTTGATGGAAGGCATTGAGTATGTCTCTCATTGTTTTCATTTCTTGCTCCATCCTCTTCTCTTTTTCCTTGATCCTAGCCTCCATTTCCTGCAGCCCTGCTTGCAGCTGTTCCTTGTCATTCTGAAGATCAAGTGAGAGGGGACGTTTCCTCATTGGAGTAGCTTCACCTCTCTCACTCACTTGAGGTTGTTGATGTCCCCTCTGCTGATGGAGATTCATCTCCTCTTGAGGATGAATCTCCATCATGTCTTCTGTGTTCCTCCTCTTCACTGCCTTGATGTCACTCTGAGCTTCAGACAGCTCTGCTTGTGGCCCTGCCTTGAGATTCTACGCACACAAACACAGAGCAGGTGACAGGGAGCCGCCATAAGGCTCAGCTTTTTCCTCTTTCAGCCTCAAAATCACATTCACTCAGCCACGTCTTTCTGTGTCCCTGCCCACCTCTGCTTCCACTGCCAACCTCCTTTCCCAGTGCCGATCTCTGCACGTGACAAGGCTCGGTGCTTTCTGTGCCTCTGGGACTCCTGGTCTCCTCAGTCCCAAGAGCTCTGTTTATGCCCCTCTTCCTGCCCTTCACTCTGTCATCTGCAGAGCCAGGCTTACCTCTTCATTCTCCTGTGGCTTATCCACCTGCTGCCTGAGCTGCTCTTCCTGCTCTTGGGCTGGCAACAGCTCTCCCTGAGTCTGGCATGGCATCTCTGAGAGTGCAATCTGCTCATGCCTGTTGTCTGGCAGGAGCTGCACAGAAAGCAAGAGAAGATGGCTTTCAACTTCCCATACAACATCTGTGGGCCAAGACTCCATGACTGATGGGCTCACACATTCCCAAAGCACTGTGCTGCTGTTCTCCTGGCTCATTCTCTGCCCATGGGGAGGCACAGATTCCCAAGTGAAACTGGTAAGATAATCAGGCTCCATACAGGGCTGACGCTCCAACAGCCTCTCAGGCAGATGATAGGAAAAGTGTGGCATTTCTCAAGGCTCTGGTGAGGGCATCCCTCCACTTCTGCTGTGTCCTCTTTGTCTTTCTCTTGTGACTGACACCCAGCCCTGTCCCACAGCTCCATCCTGGCTCTGCAGGTGGCTTCCTCTGCCAGCTCACTGCTTGTGAGAGACACTTCTGGAGTTCATGTTCTCTTCAGGCCTGCGCCGCCATTCCTGCCTTTCTGACATCTACACTCTTTTCAGAAATCCTGCTCATTCAGGAGATAAGGATGTGTGCAAAGATCCTCTGATGGACGTCACAGAGCCTCTACAGCCACCTCAGTCTATGGAGGAGGACCAAGGTCTTTATTCTCCCCCTTTTCTCAACTGAGAATTCTGACTGGCAGTGACAGAGACCCTCATAAGGCCCCACCAGCAAATTAACTTACACACCCCTGAGGATGCCAATGAAGGAAACAATGACCCACGGAATGCATGTATGACCAGAGTCACCAAACACCACCTAAAACATGGAATTATTCCACCTCGCTCGCACAGGCAGAAATTGCAAGAATTAACTGAGCGCTTCAGGGAAGAAGCGGCTGGAGGAGGAAAAGGGCTCTGAGGGGAAAGAAACCCCATGTCTACAGCAGGAAACATCTCTGCCTGCTCAGAATCGGCCCACGGAACATGTCTCTCCTCTTCTTTTGAAAGGGATGCCTTTAGGTGAGCTTTGCAGCTCCAACTGCTTTGCACCAGAGCCGGGAAGATGCAATTGTGTAGATGTTAGATAGATGGAAAGGTGGAGAGATGGATAGACGGACAGATAGAATGTGCAGGGCATTATGGAATGTGATGAGAACCAGAGCACTGCACTGGGAACCACACTCCTTGTGCACCTGTGCTCGGGCAAGTTCTTCTCTTGGAAATTACTACACTGATGGTGCTGAAGTGGCTGGAATCAGAAATTAAGAACAGCCCCATCCCAGTGCCTGTGATCTCTGAAGACAAGCTGGAATGCCAGGACATTGATTTCCTGCTCAGTTCCTAAAACCAACACATACAAATGCCCTGGGATGCCAAAAGGCACGGCACCAGTTAACCTGAAAGTGATGAGCAAGCCCAACTGGCTGCCTCAGCCAAACAACTGTTCAATCTTCACAAACATCCCTGCCGCAAATTACATATTCTCATGCAAAAATGCTGCATCTCCAAGACCTGCAACATTACAAATTAACTTCTAACAGAATCGTTTCCAACACTGGAAAAGGGCAGCAAAACTTGACCTAAAGAGCCATGATGGAAAAATAGAAGAACAGGGATTCTGCACTTACCAAACAAAAAAAACGAACAAAAACAGAAGGGAAAATGCCACGTCGTTCAGTAACTATGGACTTGGAGACAGTGAGGGGAAGGTCAAAGTCAATAATGAGACTCTAATAACATGCTAAAGCTCCCTCAGCACCTCCTCCCTGGGCTTGTCCTCCACACCCTTCCCCAGCTCCCTTGTCCTTCTCTGGACACACTCCAGCCCCTCCATGACGTTCAGCTTCCCAGGGCCCCCAAACTGGGCACAGCTGGAGTGCCCAAAAGACTCTGTAGAAGTGACGAACGACTCGAGAAAACTACAGAAACCTTCCAAAAGCCAAACACAGGTGTCCCAAGTAGGAAAACAAACAAACAAACAAAATCTCTTGACTTCCAGAAGGAACCTGTGCGCCCTTGGGCTATAGCTCTGCAGAAGCCAAGACATAGAGCTTCACTGAACCAGATGCTCACGCAGAGCACCAGCCCATTGGTGCCTCAACGTGGCAGATCAAAGCCCATTGCCCAGCTGTCACTGACTGGGGGGAGACCCTAGGTGCTGGCAGCACTGCAGCACTCAGCATCCTCAGCCAGCAGCAGCAAGTGCTGGCTGGGCAGAAACTTGCACCTCTGCCTTGCACTAAAGACAGCACCCTCCAGAAGTGGCACTTACCGTCTGGGACAGTTCCAGCTGTGGTGTGACCGCTGCTGGAGGCCTGTGGTCATTTGGCTCCTCATTGGCCTCTTCTGCAGGAGCAGAGGGAGCCAGAGGAGAGTCTGCTCTTGCTTCTGTGATCTGTGGACAGAGAGGACGGTGAGATACAGGCTCATTTATAAGCTTCTTTCTCTTCAGCCCTCAAACCACCTGTACTAAGCACAAATCATCGACTTTGAGAGCAATGGGATTCTAAGTCACTCAGACTAAATTCAAATAGGCTGATTCAACTGTGCTGCCAATTGCTCTGAATTAGATTTTCCCCCCTTGGCTACTATGTGGGGGCAACTTTCTCCCTGCAAAACTGGGCTTTTAGTTCTTTCGAAGCTCTGCAATGGAAAATGAGGAAATGGAAAATTAGGAAATAGCCAGTGACGCCTTTGCTCTTGCTGCTGCAGACATGGAAATGGATTTTCCTGCAGCCTGCTCATCTGGTCCTCTGCACTCTACTGCCACAGGCCAAGCTGGCAGCTTGCTGCACAATTCTTAAATGCCAGGAAAATCAAATGTTCCTTTCTTACTCACCTCAGGATCAGAACCTCTGAACGCCCGGCTCAGGTGACCTGCAGTGGGCAAGGGAAAATGAAACAGATTCTTTGAGAACGCTGGAGACAACCAGAGCATTTTTACAGCACCTTCCAAGAAGGCCTCCCAGTCCACATTTTCAAAGTTGTCCCGCTTGACTCAGCAAAGGGAGGAAATGACAGACTCTACTGCCACACACTCTCCCATGGAGGGAACACAACCCCTGCAGGCTCCCTTGCAAATGCTGCCTGCACAGCCCTGGCTACAGACACCCTCTTTTGAGCTGAACGTGTTGACAGTGCTTCACCCAAGCGGCATCCAAATGGCCTTTCTGTTTCCAAATCAACTCAGTCACTAAGAAAGAGCAGGAAGACATACAAAAGCCCGGTTAGGTGACACCCAGGGGAAACCTCTACTTATGTGCCAGCTGTGTCAGGAAATAGCAGCAACATCCGACTCCATAAACAGAGAAAACTACAGCTGCAAGCTGCCCAATCATTGTGGCAGCTGCTGTGCAAGTTTGCAAACTCTAACACTAAAGAAAAGCAAGGCTACTCTCCGTGTTCACCTGCCCACTGACAAAAGACTCAAGCGCAGGACAAAAGCTCCTGTGCTGAGCAAGTTCAAGAGCTGCTCTGACACCCCTGAGGCCTTCCGTGCACCAAGACAACCTCGGATGTCACCACGACCACGTGGCAACCGTGCCCTGACATCACAAAGCAAACGCTCTGTGATGGTCTGTGAATTGATACAGACCGAGAGACTGATGTCTGTGTAGGCCTAGGCTGCATTTTTACCTCTTTCCCTCCTCGGCTGCCTGTTTCAGCTCTTGTTTTTCCCCCTGTGCCCCCTGTGCCCCCTGTTGCTGTGCCCAGCCCCAGCTGGCGGCCGGGCCGGGCGGAGCAGCAGTTCCAGCCCCGGGTGTCCCTGGAGCGTTGGGAGCTGCCGGTGGCCCCCGGCGCTGTCCCCTGAGGAGCTGCTGAAGGACGGGGAGACACAGGGGGCTGAGGGGGCAGCTCTGCCAGGCCGTGGAACCAATTCCAGAGGCTCCACTTTGGCCACGGCTGCCCTGCCGACCTTGAGGACAGGCAGGGACTGACAGGAGGCAGCGGGGAGAAGCTGAAGGCCACCAGCTCCAGCAGTGAGCAGGGAGCTGCTGCTGCTAGCCCCGAGCCCGGGTGAGGCCGCAGGGCCGGTCAGGCGGGCTGGACTGAGGGTGCCGCGGGGCTTTGGCCCTGGGCCGTGCAGCTGCCCCGGCCGCCACAGCGGCTGTCCTTGGGCAAGGCAGCTCTGCCCGCAGGGCCCGGGAGCTGTGCCCCTCTGAGGATCGTTTCCTGAGGCAAACTCCAACTCTAACCCCGAGCAGGAAGCAGAACCCCTCACAGTGCCTTTGCAGTAGCTTGGAAGGGGAAGGGCCAAGGGAGGAGTTTTGGGGGCAGGAGCCAATACCAAAGCAATAGGGGCAGGGTTCAATGTGGAGTGACAAGGTTTGAGCCAACCAGGCGGAACATCACAACACTGGAGGACTTTGTCCCTGCAATTCTCCAGCCATGCCCAGCACATGCCCCACTTGCGCCCTGGCTGGGCAAGGCAGGCACAGATTTGGGATGGCAGCAGAGCCACACGTTGGCTGAGGACTCGCTGCAAAGGCTGCTGAGAAAACTCGGGGACTCCAGAGTGTAGAACTCCAACCAGAAGCCAGCTGGGCAGGAGAAATCCTTCACCAGGAAAGAAAAGAGAGAAAATGTGGCAAAACCGGTGTGAGGATAACTATGAGAGTCACAAAATGCTCTAAAATCACCATTGCCTAGGCATGTCTTCAGCAAAAATAATTTGTTAAAAACTGAACAGCTTCCATGAAAGATAGATTGCACATTCTCCTTCACTTTCCTTGCTGTGCTAAGTGAAGATGTCCTTATCACTGGGAATTTTTGCCCTTCAGCACCTCCTACACATTCAAAGGTTCTGTACTACCACTTGGCACCATAAATTGAAACCCCTAAAGGGGACTTTAAAATCTCAAGACAGGAGTTCTGGCCTGGCTGAGGTGGGATGTTGGCCAAGTGCTGCCTGCAGGTGTGTTCGATGGAAAAACCCAGCAGCCATATCGGAACATCAGAACCTGAGCAGAAACAATGGGCAAGTCACGGTGAAGTGACTGCGCCTGCTGACTTGTACTGGTTGACACCGTACCTGCTGACGAAAGACGTGTTCTGAGTTCTCTAAATGAACACACTGCAGTGATTTCCCCCAACCGTTTGGCCAACTGCCTGTCACTTCAGAGAGGACTAAAAAAACCCTGGAGACCGCCGCTCACTTTGGAGATCTCAGAACTGGAGAAGATCACGTCTATAGGCATCTTCAAAAGCTTTGAGGACTCGACTCTCCATGTTGGTAGCTATAATCCCCTTCCCCTCTTTTCTGTCTTTCTTACTATTCTCTTTTCTCTCCCCACTATCGCGTTTGTTTGCACTCAATAAAGATGCATTTGTGATTGAGTAAACTGAGTTTGTCCTCCGCAGTGTCCTTTGCGCTCTGAGATCCCTAAAACGAACCATCACGAACCCCGTTTGTGAAAGCGGATTGTGACAAGGTGTAAGCAGGAGCATCTCTGTCCGGCTTCCAGCCCCAAAGCTGTCTCGGAGAGCTGTGAATTCAAAGGCCTTCCAGCACACACGTCTCACATCTTACCTGTCTGCTGTGTTTCAACTCTTGGCAATATGCATTTGCCTCTTGCTTGCTGGAGGCTGCTGCTGCCCAGAGGGCCAGCACCGAGCTGGGCTGTGTGGGCCAGGCAGCAGGGAGAGTCTTGGCTGCTCTTGGTGTGTGAGCGGCCTCAGAAAAGGCTTGGAAGCTTTGCCTCCCAAGGCGCCCTGCTCCCTGCCTCTTCCTCTGCATCTTGGAGAGAACAAGGCAGGCATTTCTAGCAGCTGGGCATTAGCAGGCCTTCAAATGGGGGCGTCTTGTGGAGCAGGCCCAGCTGAGACACCCTGAGAGGAGCCCAGCGCTCCTTGCCCCTCTGCGCTGACACGTGAGCCTTGTCTGCTTTCGGGATGACCCTGGCTGTGTCAGGGGGTGCTACGTGGACACGAGACAGCCGGTCCTGTCCTGCTGGGTCCCAGCAGTGCCTGGCAGCGGTCCTGCCTCCCCGTCAGGATGCCGGCCAAGAGAGGTCCTGGAAGCTGAGGGAGCTGATCTGAAGCTTGCGCGGGTGCCTGCAGCTCAAGGCCAAGGGCCTTCCCTCAGGATAGAGCAGTCCTGAGAGGTCTCTAGAATTCAATGAAATCAGCAGGCAAATGCATTGTCCACCAAGAGCTCTTTTATTGGCTGGAGGTTAGGGCTCTGCACCCCAGCACAAGGCTTCTTCGCCACGTCCAAATTTCAGTGGGTTTCTGTAGGAATTCTATCAAAAATCCCTTCCGTCTTTAGACTGCTGAGGTGATTCCATAGGCAGGGGCTTAGAAGGAAACACTTTGCGTCAGAATCCTAGGCCTGAAGCTAATGTCCACCTGCTGGCCAGGAGGAGTCTCAGCGCACCAAAGCAGCTCATCTTCCTCATGCCTTCCCTGCACAGGGCTGATTCTGTAGCCGCCCTTAGGTCTTCCCGAAGGCTATGTCTCAAGCTTTTTGTCAAGTCACTCTCATGTCAAGTTAGGCTCCCAGGTTTTTCTGATGTTCACTGGTGCTAAGGACTTCTGGATATCTGTGCTAAGTCCTCTTCACTTCTGTCAATTGCTTGTGCTTCCTTCCATCGAACAAAGGCCTTGTTTCATTCCTCAATGTGCCTGATGCTGGCCCAAGTCTTTTGGCACTGCTTGCTTTCCTGTGGCATGTTCTACCTGCCCCCGAGAGTAAAGAGAGAGCTGGAGAAGGAACTTGCCGGGCTGCTCTCCATCCTTTAGCAGCAGTCCTGCTGAAGCGGCCAAGTCGGAGCTGAGCGCAAATGGACCAGCCGTGCACGGGAAGGGTGGGTGGGAAGGATGATCCAGGAACCGTAGGCCTGGCAGCCTGAGCTTGCTAGCGGGGAAGGCCTTGGAGCACATCCTCCTGAGGGCCATGCCACGGCACGTGCAGGGAACCAGGGGGTGGCAAAGCTCTGCGCAGGCGTGGGGACAGCTGCGGGTCTTGGCAGGGTGTTGAGCTGGGGTTGGTGCTGCTGGGCGTGTTGGGGAAGGAGTTGTCTGGAAGGTGAGAGGTCTAGGCTGGAACTGGGGTCACTTTGAAGGCAGCACCTGTGCTATGGCACAGCTTTGGTGATGGAGGACTGAAGGAATAGCTGGGACTTTTCCTCTTAGTCATCCTGCTTCTCCTGCAGAGAAGAAGAGGGGAGAGCTCTACTTTCTTGGCCACTTTGATATCTGGAGCAGGGGGAGGATTAGCCCTTTTGCAATCTACTCATTTGTTTGGGCTACTTTTGTAACACTGAGTGGACTTTCATTCCTGGAGAGCTTTGATTCCTTAAGAGAATTGGGTTCTTCTCATGCCTTCCTAGGAAAATGTTTGAAACCAAAGCAAGGCCTTTGTTTTGCCTCTGTGTGGTCTTCTGCTTTGCAAAGTGACATTCAGTGGATGACCGTAAGGCAAATGTGTTGCTGCTTCTAATTACTGAGACGATATCTTGGTGTTCAAGATGTTCTGCATAGGGGAATCATAGTTCTTTGCTGTATGTTCAGAGGATAATTAATGTTGTCCTTTGGTGACTTTAAAATCTAACTCATTATCTACTTCCATTTAGGCTTTTTTAAATTTGTTAAAACCCAGGACTGATGAGAAGCAACTTTGCTACGATGCGGTGGTAAATTTCTTTGTTAAAGGATCTAGGAGATCTGCTACTAAACTGCCTTGATAGCTTTGAAAGGGAATTTTTCTATTCTTTTGTAGATCAAAGACATCCTTGAAAGCCCTCATTTACTGACAGTGATCAAAATAGAAGAAGGTGGCAATGAAATTTTGAGCAATGCCATTTCCTTTGCTCTGTACAAAGGCAAATAATTGTTTTTCTGGGTTTGTTTGGGAATTTAATAATAAATGGAAATGGGATGGCTATTTATTCCCTAGAGGAGGTTTCCTTAGAGCAGTGCCATCTCCCTAGAGCTAAGCTCCTGTCACAATGTGGAGCCTGTCTTCTTCTGCTGAAGGGGTGTGGGCAGGCTACAACAGCAGTATGGGATCTCTGAGCGTGGGAAAGATCCAAACCAGGTAACTGGGAAGGCATTTTGGAGAGTCTTGGGGATGCTGGTCGGGCCCCACTTGGGAATCCTGCAGAATCTCCCTGGTGTAGAGGGTGCAGGACTCTGAGCAGCCTGAAGAAAGCCTTGTGCTGATCTTGGTTAGGAAGTGCTCCTGGACCATAAACACATCCCTGAGCCTCCAGCAGCCTCCAGCCCCCAGTCAGGAAGATGTGCATGAGTCTGGGGAAAAAGCCACTTGGAAGAAGTCTTGTCCTGGCAGTGTGAGAAGCAGCGATGATAAATGTGCCTGGTTGTTACTCAGAGATTGTTCCTCGCCTGCAGCTTTCCGCACCAAGGAGCACGACAGGGAGAACTGGAACGGGCAGCTGAAGCTGCTGCTGGAATGGAACCAGCTGGACCTGGCCAGCGACAAGATCTTCACCAATGACCGAAACTGGCAGGTGCAGCCCCCTTCTGAGGGAGTGCTGGCAGCTGTGGGGAGGGACACATCCCAGCAGGAGCCACTGTCTCAGCACCTGGGCCTCTGTGTCAAGAGAGTGTCTATTGCTCCCGCACTGATCGTCACATTCCGTTCAGCCTGGAGAAGAGGAGGTCAGACCTCCTTGGCAGCTGCTGCTTCCTCACAAGGGGCAGCTCCCATCTCTACTGTTACAGGGACAGGACCACAGGGAATGGCTGGAGCTGTGCCAGGGGAGGCTCAGGCTGGAGACCAGGGAAAGGTTCTTCTCCCAGAGGGTACAGGGCGCTGCCCAGGCTCCCCAGGGAATGGGCACGGCCCCAAGGCTGCCACAGCCCAAGGAGCATTTGAGCAACACTCTCAGGGATGCATAGGGTGGCATTGTTGGGGTGTCTGTGCAGGGCCGGGGGCTGGACTCCATGATCCTTGTGGGTCCTTTCCAACTCATTCAGTCAGGATAATCCATAGAGCCAGCTCCATCATTCGCTGATGATCCATCCATTCTATCATCACTGGTTAGAAAGGTGATCTGCCCATGCCAGAAATGCTCTGGGCCATCTAGCCAAGGCAATTGTGCACAGAAAAAGCCCCCGGCCTGATTCTGATGAAAGTGTGACAGTGATTGTGTATCAGGCCATAGATGAAATTTACATGTCTCACATGTGATCCCTCACATTTGCTTTTCCAGTTCTTCCTAGGCTGCTGACCTTCAGGATGTGACGTTCACAGCCCTGGTGAAAGACAGGCCCAAATTTGTCTGGCTCTTCCTGGAGAACGGCTTGAATCTGCGGAACTCCCTCACCCCAGGGGTCCTGATGAAGCTATACACCAACAACTTGAGCAGCCTGGTGTTCTGGAACCTGCAGTTTGCCAAGAACTCCTACAACGATGCCCTCCTCACCTTCCTGTGGAAGATGGTGGAGGATTTCCAGAGAGGTTTCAAAAGAGATTACAAAAACAGCAAGGAGGAGATGGAGATACAGCTTTCAGTGAGTGAGGAGCATTACCACATAACCATCACCACATAATAAGTCATTCACTCTTAACTGCAAATGTCAAGATTAAATTAAATATATGATTTGCAATTGTTTTTTGCTTGTAGCTTACAAGCTTTTCTTGAAAATGTCTTTGTTTCACATTAACTTTTTTGATTAACCAATTCCAGGCAGTAGACAGAAAGGTGGTTTGGGCCCTCCATTCTACACATGTTGTACCTTTAGAGTTTGTGAATTTCTGCAACCAGCTCGATTTCTAACTCATGACTTGTGATGTAACTCCTTTCAGTTTTTATACAGCAGATATCATTTCATATTTCAATTGGAACTTCATATTGTTTCTAACACAATTAGAGGAACTCTAAACATAATGGTAAAATCTTTGTGTACCCAAAATAACCTCTAAATGGTTTCAGTATTATGGAGCTTTTTATTCGGAGCAACAACAAATGGCCTTTATATTCTTGATTTTAACTACAGAGGAAGGGGAGGAAGTGTGCAGTCTGCTCTGCTAGATATGATTGCAGGACCTTGCTCATCAAACCATCTGTTTACCATGACAGCAAAAGCTGCTGTGCATAGTTAGACAAAGGGGCCAGTGGGGTTCAACAGAGGCCAGTTAGGAACGGAGTCACGGCAAGGCAAGCAGATAGTAAGATTTTGCTTCACGGGATCATTGGACAGTCTGAGTTGGAAGACACCCTAAAGATCTCCCCGTGTGACCCACATGCCATGGGCAGGGACCCTTTCCACTAGACCGGATTCCCTAAAACCTCATGCAAGCTGGCCTTGAACACTTCCAGGATGGGGCATCCACAGCTTTTCTGAGCAACCTGTGCCGGTGCTTCACCACCTTCACAGAGAGGAATTTCTTTCAAACATCTAATAATGCCCTGGCCTCTTTCAGTTTGAAAACATTCTTCCTTATCCTATCACTCCATGCCCTCATCAAAAGGCCCTCTCCAGTTCTCTTATAGCACTCTTAGTTGCTGGAAGGTACTCTGAGATCTCTCCAGAGCCTTCTCTTCTCCATTCGGAACAACGCCTGTCAACCGTTTCTCACAGGAGAGCTGCACCAGGCCCTATGACCTGCTCTGGACGTGATTCAGCAAGGTGATGTCCTTCTTATTCTGAAGGGCCCAGAAACGGACCCAGTGGGGTTTCACGAGAGGATAGTAGAAGGACAGAATGCCTTCCCTCAACCTGCTTTGGTCCCATTTCTTTGGCTGCCGCCAAGGACAGAGGCTTTCTAATCTGGGAGCTCACATGTTGGGCTTCTCATCCACCAACACTCCTAAGTCCTTCTTCTTGGGCTGCTCTTAATCTAGTCTCCTCACAGCCTGTAATTTGTGCTTGGGATTGCCTTGGCTCAAGTGCCTGAAGTTCTACTTGGCTTAGTAGAACTTCAGAAGGCTTTTTCATAAACCTTCTAGAAATATAATAGCTTCAGACAATGCAGTCTGCAATGTCACTGAAAGAATATTAGGAAGGAAGATACACAGATGCACAGGTGCAGGCATGCCTCTTAACCTGTGAAAACATGAGCTTTGTCTCTTTGGACAAGTAGGTAAGAAAGAAATTTGAAACTAGTCTCATCTCATGTCTCTCTTTCCCACTGTCGACTCCATCTGCATGGCCAAATTGTCTTTTTTGTTTCTTTTCTCGCTTGAGATGCATCAGTTCAACAGCCAATGAAGAATAGATGTAAAAAACCACCTTAATTTTAGAAAATGGGTAAACCATCCTCCTTTAATTTTCATTGAGGAGGATTTTCTTAAGAACATCTCCTTGGATGCCACTCTGACTCTGAGGTGAGGTTTGGTTTGCCATACACATCCATTCCTCATTAAAAATCCAGTACTTGCCATCTGTCTGAGTCTTCCCTACTGGCAGAGGCAGTAAAAATAGACAACGTGAAAGGCAGAAGGGGACGCTAAAATAAGCAATGGGGAGAATGCTCTCCATCTTTTCTTGGTGGTCTAGGTAGATAATAGGCAGCATTTTGTGCCTCCAAAAAAGCATGGTAGGAAGGGGAGAAGATATTCTGAAAGAGTATCAAAGGCAAAATGTGCAAAGGAAGGGCTAGGTGGATCTACGAGGATAAGTGGAGAGAGTAGGTTTGGGTTTAAAAGATACAAGAAGTTCCTTGAAGGTCCAAGTCAAGTGTGGGAAGACTCCTAAAAGATCTGAGAATTCCATTGAATATCTCACATCAGTTTTCAATTCTTTAGCTGATTTCCACATTTGTTGAATTGACTTCTTTCCAAACAGACTTGGCCCTGAAATAATATGCCCTTGATCTTTGCTAATGTTTGTAACGGAATCAAAATCCCCAAGGATAAAGACATTAGGATTCAGAGGCAAATCTATCTTCATTTTTGTATCTACTTTTCTACTACTTTTCTTTCAAATTAATACTCTTCCTAGCCTGGATTCACCCTTGAAAGTCCACAAGGACAACTACAGAACACTCCTCCACCCTCTCCCGCATTCCTGACCCTGGAGGCAGCAAATTCCTCTTCAGAGAGACAAGTTCTGGTGCAGAGTCCCATTAAGCCTGTTCCTGAAGTTTCAGATAGAAATTGAAGTAGTAATTCTTTCTTCTATACAGACAGATGAAAAAAGCTTGTCTGTGTTGTCACTGTGAATTTTTAAAACTTTTTTTCCTGTCTTCAGGCCTAAAGAGCTGGACTGACACTTTGGCACAGTGGCCCCCTATTGTCCTGCTCTGGGGACTGCTAAGTCTTAACTCTCCAAAAAAATTATACTTTCCTCCACTAAAGCAATTCCAGTTCCTATGTGTAAAATGAAATCAAGGTTCAAAATTCTGTTGATGTCTTTCATTACAATTTGTTTCCACTAATCTTTTAATTCAAAGTCTCCAGTTATTCTCAATCTCACTACTTCTGGTAGCATAGGGCTGGAAACACCTAATCAAACGGTGGGGGCATTTATTGGTATAGTGATGAGAGAAGGGATGGGTCACAGGAAACTGGAAATGTTCAGCTTTTCTGCAAGGGGAAATTGTTCGTAATGTCTTTAACTTTGGGCTGAAAACAAAAGAAGGCACAAAAGAAAGCACAACATCCAGAAGTTGTCTATGGGACAATCCTGAAAGGTCTTTTAGCTTAAATTGTTTCTACATTAGTTCTGAAACATGTGTCTCATAAGGGGAACTCAAAGTTCTCACAAAAGCCTAGGATGGGTCATCTTTCCATGTCTTGCCATCTCAGAGGATGGGGGAGATGGCAACACACCTTCATTTCCCATCTGTGGGTAACCACTCTTTCCTGCTCAGCTGTCAAAGGAAGGGTAGCAGGAGACGGGAGGTTTCATGTTCAGGGTGTGAACTGCTCTTGCACCTGCTGGTGCCCAAGACAGTGCTGGAACAAACTCAGTGGGAAAAGGGAAAAATGCAACAGAGGAACAGGCATGAAAATAGGACTCTCACGTTTTTGGGGGCATGAATCCCAGTATATCACAGCAATTTCCTAGACAACTGCACACCTTCCAACAGAAAGAGAGTGTGCCCTTTATTGAGGTGCTTTTCATGAAGCGTTTTTCTGAGGCCATGGCAGACCTGGCAATAGCTCACTGTAGATCTTCCCACTGAGTTGATTAATGAGCAGGCATTTGGATAAACATGGCCAAAACATCCAAGGACTGTTAATCTCCACGTGCAAAATTGTCTATTTCAACAGTGTGGTAAAAGCAACTTTTAGCCTGCTCCTGCAGCCAGGTCACATGAAATGCTCTTGATGAGTGCATCAGCCCATCCATTGAAGTGATGACCAGCAGAAAGATGGACAAGCTCACAGGGCAGCGTTTCTAGAGCTCAGCCTCCTTTTCCTACACTAATTCAGTTTCTCTCATCTTGAGAGTATAAAAGCACATGCAGGGGCTTGACACACAGGCAGCAACTGACAGGCAGCACAAAAGGACACAGTCTCAAGCTGTGCCAAGGGAAATATAGGCTGGATAGTATAAAAAAGCTTTTTACACAAAGGGTGATAAAGTATTGGTATGGTCTGCTCAGGATGGTGGAGTCACCATCCCTGGATGTGTTTAAAGAAAGACTGGGTGAGGCACTTGGTGCCTTGCTTTAGTCGAGGTGTTAAGGCTGGGTTGGACTCAATGATCTCGAAAATCTCTTCTGACCTAGGGATTTTGCGATTCTGTGACTTATCACTTTGCCCTGTGGAAAATGAAATCCAAGGTTCAACATAATTTGCACCCACACACCTCAGCCACAAGGTCCAGGGCAAGGCTGCTTTGTGTATGGTGAGTGTATGTGTGTGTGTGTGCTGCACTGAGTCTGACAGGTAATATCAAGGCCAGTGGAGGAAGGCCACTTGTTGCTTCTGTCATTGCTGAGGCGATTGTCATTAATCCTCTGTGCTTTCATGTATATAGGGGCTGTGCTCACTGGGGATTCACTTTAATAAATAGCACTTAACGTGAATGCAGGCTTCTGTCATTCCCTCCTGTCCACGTCCTGCTTTTTTCTCCTATTTTTCAGGCACCCCCTGAAGAGTCCCAGGAGCTTTCATAGGGGGCTGCACAGCAGGGAAGAAAAGGTGATGTGCTATTTTTCTGAGGCAGCTTTTCTGTGCCCAGGTGTTGGGGGTTGAGTTTGTTCCTTCTTTCTCTAGGGAATTTTTTCCCCACGAGTTGCCAAGAGGACCGGATGTTGAATACTTGAGAGTGCTTGGCTGAAACAAAGAAGTGGACAAAAGGTAGAAGGGAGAGATAACGCAAGTAAAAGACACAGCTTGAGGCAGCTGCGTGCTTTTCTGCTTCCGGCGTTCGAGAGACGCGTGTCAGCCGCTCCTCGAAGATCTCAGCCGCCGTTTTTCTGCCTCGCCGTCGAGCTGCTTCGGCGCTGCTCCTCTTGCTGCAGCGTGACCCTGCACTCCCTGCGCTGCCGGGACATCCTGCCCCTGCCTGCCGAGACACCCTGCCATCCCAGCTACCAGCCCGGGACTTTTCCACTGTTCCAGCTTGGTGCTCTGAAGATCCTGCAGGGACACCAAAACCAAACTGCCCTGGGTTTTGTGAAACAAAGCCCTCAAAGTTCTTGGTACTGTTGTCGTTTGTCATTAATGCTGTAGTTGTTTGGTGGGGGGGGAGTTTTTTTTGTGTTTGTTTGCTTTGTATTACATACTAGTAAAGAACTGCTATTCCTATTTCCCAAATCTTTGCCAAAGAGCCTCTGATTGTAATTTTACCTAGCAGATACCTGTCTTCCTAAACCAAGACAGATTTTGGCGCCCAACGTGCGGCTTGAAGGCACTAAGAAAAGAAAAGAGAAGAAAAATAGCAGTTCTTAACTAACCTAGTACTTTCTTTTGTGTGCGTTGGATATAAAAACCTCATTAAGCTGCATCATGTGGTCTAACTTAGCCTGGTTTGAGTGGCATGTGGTTGTGGCTGTATTCCTTCCATTTGCAGGCCCTTATCTAAACATGAGCCCTATAACTAAAGCTACTGTGACTGTCATCCAGTTTATTTTATGGCTTAATAAGGTGAAGAACTCATGGATTTTTAATTTCCTCTGGAAGGCAGGCACATGGATTCAGGGCTATCGTACACTAACTGTGTGTTTTTGGAGTTACTTTAACAATGGTACCTACTGTGAAGAAATGACACCGGAGGAAGTTTCTTTTTCCCAACCCTTTACCCATCTCTTTGAGTCTGCCCCACCAGTTTTTGAAGGGTTTAAATCCTCTCTGAATGCTAATAATATCATACAATGGCTGGTGCTGCTAATATGCGTATTCTGTTTAGCATTCAGAGATAAGGGAAGATTGACCTAGATAACCACCCTGATACCTACCCCACAGAATAGGGATGATACCCCAGAGCCTAACTCTGCCCCACAGCCTGCCTCAGAAAAAACCCACCTGGATTGCGTTGAAGTTCTAGTAAAAGAGATAGGCCAAATGCTGAAGGAGTACATTTCCCCAGCTCATGAAAAACCCTCCCCCGGCCCCGAGAAGGCAGAGACTGATAGTGCAGCAGTAGAACCCACAGATGTTACAACTGTCCAGGTTCCAGCTGAACCACAAGGGCAGCCACAGCCAGCAGCAGTCGCCCCTGTGGAAACAAGGAAGTGTAAAGTGAAATCGTCAGATCCTGATATTAAGAGTAAGAAAGGAGGGTCCTCACAATCCACAGAAGAGCCACAAGTTGAGATCATCACTGAGTCCCTGACATATGAAAGTCTACGTAATCTGCAAAAAGATATTGCACGACGAGGACGTGAGGCTTATACAGCCTGGCTACTTCGAGTCTGAGACCTTATGGGTACAAGTGTGCAACTAGATAGTGCTGAAGCAAGGAATTTGGGACCCTTGACCCAGGACTCAGGTATAAATCAAGTATTTGTAAGAGAGCAAGGGCCCCTTTCCCTTTGGGAACGACTTCTAATAAGTGTGAGAAAGAGATTTGTCCACAGAGACAGAATGCAAGAGCACAACAATAGAATGCGATAGAAGACCCTTGAGGAAGAAATCCAACAGTTGAGAGAAATAGCAGTATTGGAAGTACTTTTTAAGAAGACCGGACAGCATGATAATGACCCCGACAAAGTTAAATGCACAAGGCACATGTTGTAAAATCTGGCAACTCATGGACCATCCCAATACGCCACATTCATCGCAACAATTAATGCCGAGGATAACCCAGAGACAGTGAGTTCTGTTGCCAACAAGCTCAGAAATTATGAAAGTATGATCAGTGGCCCAATGCAAGCTCATGTCTCTGCGGTGGTGAAGGAACTCAAAGAAGAGATAAAAGAGGTGAGAGAGGAGATGAGAAGAAACAGTTCCCATGTAGCACCAGTGCGAGTCACAAGCCCCAGAATCAGAGCCCAACATCCCCCAGCGAGAGAGAGAGGGTACACCCCTCGAGCTGACCTGTGGTTTTATCTGCGAGACCATAAGGAAGACATGAGAGCGTAGCATGAGAAACCTACTTCTGTCCTAGCAGCACGGGTACGTGAGCTCAAGGAGAAAAACGCTAACAGAAAGAGTTCCACTAGAATGAAAGTAGCCTCAACCTCCCATGAGCAAGCTGCCAAGTATTACAGAGGTGAGAATGCTGTGTCAAATTCCCTCGAAGGAACCTCTACCATGTATGTCCAAGAAAGGAATAATAACCAGTGCTAGAGGGGCCCTGCCTCTAGCCAGGAAGAGGCACGGAAAAATCGGGTTTTTTGGACTGTGTGAATTCGATGGCCTGGCACATCAGAGCCACAAAAACATGAAGCTTTAGTAGATACTAAGTCGCAGTGTACTCTAATGCCATCAAGACATGTGAGGGTAGAACCGATTTCCATTGCCGGAGTGACGGGAGGATCACAAGAACTGACTCTGGTTGAAGCCGAGGTGAGCCTGACCGAGAAAGAGTGGCAGAAACTTCCGATTGTGACCGGCCCAGAGGCTCCATGTATTCTGGGCATAAACTTCCTCAGGAATGGATATTATAAAGACCCTAAAGGACTCAGATGGGCTTTTGGAATAGCTGCTGTGGAGACAGAGAACATTAAGCAGTTGAACACCTTGCCGGGACTATCAGAGAACCCATCTGCAGTGAGACTCCTAAAGGTAAAAGAACAACAAGTACCTGTTGCCACCTCGACAGTGCACCGTCAGCAGTATCAGACAAATCAAGACGCCGTGATCCCCATCCACAAGATGATCCGTGAGCTGAAGAGCCAAAGAGTGGTCAGCAAAACCCACTCACCCTTCAACAGCCCCATCTGGCCTGTGCGCAAGTCTGATGGAGAATAAAGACTGACTGTGGACTATCGTGCATTGAATGAAGTGACTCCACCGCTGAGCGCTGCTGTGCCGAACATGCTAGAACTTCAGTACGAGCTGGAGTCCAAGGCAGCGAAGTAGTATGCCACTATTGACATTGCCAATGCATTTTTCTCCATTCCTCTGGCTGCAGAATGCAGGCCTCAGTTTGCTTTCACCTGGAGCGGCGTGCAGTACACCTGGAACCGGCTGCCCCAAGGGTGAAAACACAGCCCCACCATCTGCCATGGGCTGATCCAGGCTGCACTGGAGAAGGGTGAGGCTCCGGAACATCTACAGTACATTGATGACATCATTGTGTGGGGAAAGACTGCAGCTGAAGTATTCGAGAAAAGAGAGAGGATCATCCAGATTTTACTGAAAGCCAGGTTTGCCATCAAGAAGAGCAAAGTCAAGGGACCTGCCAGAGAGATCCAGTTCCTGGGAGTAAAGTGGCAAGATAGACGGCGGCAAATCCCCACTGAGGTCATTAATAAGATCACAGCAATGTCTCCACCGACCAGCAAAAAAGAAACACAAGCTTTCCTAAGAGCCATAAGTTTTTAGAGGATGCACATTCCTAAGTACAGTCAAATCGTAAGCCCTCTCTACCTGGTTACCCGCAAGAAGAACAATTTCCACTGGGGCCCTGAACAGCAACAAGCCTTTGCCCAGATCAAGCAAGAGATTGCTCATGCAGTAGCCCTTGGCCCAGTCAGGACGAAACCAGATGTGAAGAATGTGCTTTATTCTGCAGCCAAGAACAACAGTTTGTCCTAGAGCCTTTGGCAGAAGGTGCCAGGGGAGACCCAAGGCCGACCACTGAGATTCTAGAGTCGAAGTTACAGAGGATCTGAAGCCAACTACACTCCCACAAAAAAAAAGATCTTGGCCGCCTATGAAAGAGTTCAAGCCGCCTCAGAAGTAATTGGCACAGAAGCACAACTCCTCTTGGCACCCCGACTACCAGTGCTGGGGTGGATGTTTAAAGGAAAGGCTCCCTCCACGCACCATGCCACCGATGCCACATAGAGCAAATAGACTGCCCTCATCACACAGCGTGCCCGTATTAAAAACCCAAATCGCCCTGAAATTTTGAAGATAATTACAAACTGGCCGGAAAGAGAAAACTTCAGTTTCACGAACGAAGAAGAGCAAGTGACACGAGCTGAAAAAGCTCCTCCATACAACCAACTGCCAACAGAAGAAACACACTACGCCCTTTTCACTGATAGTTCCTGTCGCATCGTGAGAATGAACCGTAAGTGGAAAGCAGCCGTATAGAGCCCCACACGACAGGTTGCAGAAGCCACTAAAGAAGACGAGAGATCAAGTCAGCTTGCTGAACTCAAAGCTGTTCAATTAACCCTTGACATTGCTGAAAGAGAGAAGTAGCCAAAGCTCTACCTCTACACTGATTCGTGGATAGTAGCCAATGCTCTGTGGAGCTAGCTGGAAAGGTAGAAAAAGGCCAACTGACAGCGTAGAAGAAAACCAATCTGGGCTGCTAATGAATGGAAGAACGTTGCCACTCGTGTAGAGAAGCTGCCTGTAAAAGTCCGCCATGTAGATGCCCATGTTCCCAAGAGTCGGGCTAATGAAGAACACCAAAACAACAAGCAAGTAAATCAGGCTGCCAAGATAGAAGTGTCAAAGATAGATTTAGATTAGCAACACAAAGGAAAGTTGTTCCTAGCCCGATGGGCCCATGATGCCTCGGGTCATCAGGGCAGAGATGCCACCTATAAGTGGACCCGAGACCGAAGGGTGGATTTAACCATAGACAGTATTTCTCAAGTTATCCATGACTGTGAGACATGTGCTGCAATCAAGCAAGCCAAGCGGGTGAAGCCCTTATAGTATGGTAGGCGGTGGTCCAAATATAAATATAGAAAAGCCTAGCAGATTGACTACATCACCCTTCCCCAAACCCGCCAGGGCAAGCGTTATGTACTAACCATAGTGGAAGCCACCACTAGATAGTTAGAGACCTACCCTGTGCCTCATGCTACTGCCCGGAACACCATCCTGAGCCTGGAAAAACAAGTCCTGTGGAGACATGGCACCCCTAAAAGAATCGAGTCGGACAATGAGACTCATTTCAAGAATAGTCTTATAAGCACCTGGGCTAAAGAACATAGCATTGAGTAGGTGTACCATATTCCTTATCATGCACCAGCGGCCGAGAAAGTTGAACGGTACAATGGCCTGCTTAAAACTACCTTGAAAGCACTGGATAGAAGAACCTTTAAAAATTAAGATACTAATTTAGCAAAGGCCACCTAGTTGGTGAACACTCGAGGGTCCACCAACCGAGCAGGTCCTGCCCAATCTGAGCCCTTGCAAAAAACAGACGGAGATAAGGTTCCAGTGGTACACATGAGAAGTATGCTGAGAAAAACTGTTTAGATTAATCCTGCCTCCAGGAAAGACAATCCCATCCGTGGGGTTGTCTTCGCTCAGGGACCAGATTGCACCTAGTGGGTGATGCAAAAAGATAGAGAGACCCGATGCATACCTCAAGGGGACCTTGTTTTGGAGTGAACTACCCATGACAATGTGGCTGCATCCATATTTGCATATATATATATGTAGTTTTACTAGTTCAAACTCAATGTAATATGTTTGTATGGGAAAAAAATTCGGGGTGAATAATGTTGAGGGTTGAGTTTGTTCCTTCTTTCTCTAGAGAATTTTTTCCCCACGAGTTGCCAAGAGGACCGGATGTTGAATACTTGAGAGTGCTTGGCTGAAACAAAGAAGTGGACAAAAGGTAGAAGGGAGAGATAACGCAAGTAAAAGACACAGCTTGAGGCAGCTGTGTGCTTTTCTGCTTCCGGCGTTCGAGAGACGCGTGTCAGCCGCTCCTCGAAGATCTCAGCCGCCGTTTTTCTGCCTCGCCGTCGAGCTGCTTCGGCGCTGCTCCTCTTGCTGCAGCGTGACCCTGCACTCCCTGCGCTGCCGGGACATCCTGCCCCTGCCTGCCGAGACACCCTGCCATCCCAGCTACCAGCCCGGGACTTTTCCACTGTTCCAGCTTGGTGCTCTGAAGATCCTGCAGAGACACCAAAACCAAACTGCTCTGGGTTTTGTGAAACAAAGCCCTCAAAGTTCTTAGTACTGTTGTCGTTTGTCATTAATGCTGTAGTTGTTTGGTAGGGGGGGAGTTTTTTTTGTGTTTGTTTGCTTTGTATTACATACTAGTAAAGAACTGCTATTCCTATTTCCCAAATCTTTGCCAAAGAGCCTCTGATTGTAATTTTACCTAGCAGATACCTGTCTTCCTAAACCAAGACACCAGGACATTCCTGTAAATGACAGGAGTATTAAGACTCTAACAAAACTCAGATAAAGGGAAAAGATGAAGGGACAAAAGGAATGAAACTTCCTTTAAGCATAATGTAAGCAGTCTCTTCATGATAGCTGAGGTTATTCAGGCTGACAAGTAAGCAATTCTCTTTTCACTTTACAAAAGCATTCCATCTGTGTGCAATGCAGTGGAGCCACAGAAGATCCATGTTTAAATTAAATAAAGCAGGAAAGAAAGCTCTTGACCAGTTCAGTGAGGAAAATCAGTGAGTTTGCTTTTCCAGTTAGCATGGTGAGAAGTGCCCCTTCTCCCTTCTGTTACTCCAATTAAAAATGCTTTCTTTCTCCAGACTATTGCCCTCAAGTGCTCTTGCACTAATTCAAGTGAAAAGTTTTACATTCCATCAGTTCAGAATCTTGCCATGGGAAACATGGCCAGCTCTTCTGTCATGATTCCTTTTATTTCTGATTGACTGATTTGGGGATTTAAAACAGCTCTCACTTTCAATGGCTGCTCAAAGATTTTCTCCTGTACTCATCGAGTCTTCAGACAGAGGGTTCAGGTGATTCTTCTGTCATCTCTGGTGATGAGAAATTCTTAGATGAGAGAAGGAATCCAGATTCAGGTCTGCCTGCAGCCCTTCTGGAAGACAGCAACTCAATGACCGCAGTTCTTGCAGTTTGTGAGGAGACATTAATATCTTATCGGACAATTGGTCATGAGCAGAAGTTCTTGCAGTGAATGTTGAGGCATTTCATGTCTTCCCAGGCCAGACCAACACAGTATTTTGGAGGCCAAATCCACGCTTAGAGCCTTCTTATGCATTGGTTAGGCACTTTGGCACTGTAAGAGGGAAATACAATGTTTTTATGGAGCTGGGGAAGGGGAGAAGGAAAGCAGGAGTAAATTGCCCAGTGACTGCTAATAACTTGAGGTTAGAGCCTCTCCTAGATTTATGCAGGACAGTTACAATGTAAGGAGTGGAAAGAAGGCAAATATTAATTCCTCCCTGTAAATTTAAAAGCTAGGCTGAAGAGAGCTGGATTGACAATTCTTCGGTATTTCTGCTTTCTCTGCAGATCTTGCAGAGCCTTGGCTTCATGCTCATTTTCTGTACTAAAACAAATGACAGTACATCAGAGGAAAATCCCTCACATTTTAGCAAAGTACTCAGTGGTACATGAACTTAGGACAGTGGTTAAATACTGCCATGGAACTGGATGCTTCCTTCACAAGCAATTTTACACTCTAAAATCAGCAACAAGCGATCTCTGGGTTCAACGGACCTGAATTTTAGAGGCTGAATATCCAAGATATATGCCACCTTGTCTGAAGCTTTGATCTTGTGTTAGAACGAAAAATAACATTATTATCATGCTGTTCAGCCCAGCTGACAGAGGATTTTGTATTTCAAGAATGCTTTTAAGATGCCTAAATTGAGAACAGAAGGCTGTTCTATTCCTCACTAAATGGAATGAGAGTTGTAGTTTGATCAACATGGTGTTGCCGCTGAAAATAAAGCACCTAAAACACAACAAAGCTAATATGTGATGAAAGAAGATGAACATTGAGTGATTGGCCAAATCTCTACCTGACACAGATAACATAATCACGTTTCTTCATTATAACATTGACACTTGCAGGGATGTGTGGGTCTGTCAGTTCCCAATTCAAAGTAATGCAGCATTGTCAAGCATCAGTGCTCAAAAAAAGTGCTCTGCTATTTACTCCACTCTCACAGGCAAGATGTTAAGTCATGACATTATTTCTATATAGATATATTTGTGGATATAGATGGAATAAATGCACACATACTCAAATTTAGAGATACACATGTGTAAACATGTATTTGTACATACATGTGCAGATGTTGGGGGTTAGGTTTGTTCCTTCTTTCTCTAAAGAATTTTTTCTCCAGAAGTTACCAAGGAGACCAAGTGTTGGAGAGTTGGAGAGTCCTTAACTGAAACAAAGAGGTGGACAAAGTTGGAAGAGGGAGATAAGGCAGGTAAAAGACAGAGCTTGAGGCAGCTGCGGGCTGTTCTTTTTCCGGCGTTCGGCGTTCGGGGAGAGAGAGAAGGGCTATTGCTGGCTGGAAGAGTTTCACTGTGGCCAAAGGGATCCAGTCCTGGAAATCTACTATCACCGCTTCGGCCTGAATCCAGAGTTTTCTCTGCCACCCGCGGGAGCTGGGCCGGCCTTGCCTCGCCTTCGGCTCCTTCGGCGCTGCTCGTCTTGCTGCAGTGTGACCCTGCACCCCCTGCCCTGCTGGGACATCCTGCCCCTGCCTGCCGGGACACCCTGCCATCCCAGCTACCAGCCCGGGACTTTTCCACTCTTTCAGCTTGGTGCTCTGAGGATCCTGCAGGAACACCGAAACCAAACTGCCCTGGGTTTTGTGAAACAAAGCCCTCAAGGTTCTTAGTACTGTTTTTGTTTGTTACTAATGCTGTAGTTGTTTGGTAGGGGTTTCTGTGTTTGTTTGCTTTGTAATACATTCTAGTAAAGAACTGCTATTCCTATTTCCCAAATCTTTGCCTAAGAGTCTCTGATTGTAAATTTATAATTGAAAAAGAAGAAAAAAGGGGTGGAGGGAGGGGTTTACACTCTCCATTCCAAAGGAAACTCCAGTTGTTTTCTTTTTATTACCTGGCAGATACCTGTCTCCCCAAACCAAGACAGCAGATATATATAAATACATTAAAGGAGCTCCTCATTTCTCCACCTCATTTGTACGCTATCTTTAAGTACCTGCTTCTCAAGTGAGGGACTATTTTTGTTCAGTCTCTAGGCCAAGCAAAATGCCTTTTTTTCATTTGGAGGTTCTTAGATTGTGTTGATTTGTTAGGAGGGTTTTTTGCTGTTATTTTTTATTATTAACACAGCTGGAAAAACTGTTCCTGTCACCACATCATGTTTACAAGGACTTGAGTGCTAAAAATAGAAGTTTAATGCTATGTTGACTTAGTCAATTATCTGGTTTGGTTAAAAAATCCCTGCAGAGTGTTCAGAGGAATGGGAAATAATTCCATTACCTTTCCCAATTATTTCCATGACAGTGCATTAAATTAGAAGAAATCAAACTCTTTTATTCTAGAAATCCCAGCAAGGGACGTTTCAGCAGGTAGATGTCCTGTAAAAACATTCACTGCCCAGACACAATCAAGGTGAGCTGTTACAAGACAGGTATAGTTTTTGCTACAAACACCGAGAGCAAAGGCTTGGACCAAGACTGCTGCTGGGATGAGGCAGGTCTCTGTTTAGCTGTGGTCTCACCATGTCCACAGGTCACATGCAAATATTTAATCTTACCTATAAAAATGTAGATAATATTCCTGTCAATGTGGCATTTTGGAAGGGCCGTGTAAATGAAAGATGTGTGGATTCTTTTTTTTCTAGTAGACAGGTGCACAAGTTAGAATAAATTGGCTGCCAGCCCAAATCACTGGAGTGGTCTCTGGAATTCATGCGAGTCTCATCTGATGGTGTTTCTGGTGCATCTTAAGGTGAAGGTTATGCCAGGTGGAAAGTTTTTCCTAGGATGTCCTCAAATGGGTTCTTGGTCTTACACCAGAGAATTTCTAAAGCACAAATGATTGTAATCTCTTAGAGTGACCACAAATTTGGCAAGTATATCTGCTCATTGAAGTTTTATTTTTAGCAAATCCAAACCTGGAACTTGCTTGCAGACAACACACATATGTGCTAGCATCTGTTTTAACTTTGGTTTTAATGTCTGATGTAATTAATTAAAAAAGTGAAATATGAAGGGAAATGAGATGGTGCTTCCTTTAATGTTCCTTTTAAAAGATAAGGATGTTTCATTCTTTTTCACTTAGTATTGGCAGAAAAATCTTGATTGAAATTAAGTTCCAACAAAACCAAGGAAAATATTAAATCTTTGAATGAATATTTTATCCTAACTTCAAACAAGGTCTACTTTCTTTGCACAGGACAGACAAAGACAACCAGAGGTTCTTTTTCCCTCCAAAAAAAAAAAAAAATCATTTCCTGTACATTGAAATTATTACTTTAAGTTAAAGCAAAATAGGCACGTTCATCTTTTAAGCATTAAAAGGGTGACTAAGGAAGTATCTGGAGCTATAAATTGGTTTTATCTGCATCGCAAAATGTTCCTCATTTCATAAAAATGTAGTCACTTGTTTGGAGCTTTAGAAGATGTTGCAAAAAAAAAAAAAAACAAAATTAAATGAACTCATAGTTACCTCTAAGGATCACGTGAAAATAAATACCTTAGGAGTGAAACTTGCTTTTGACCTTGGCCCTTTATTGATCCATCTCCAGTTATATTTATGCCATTATAGGCATAAAGGTGAGCTACTCACCAAGGTTATTGTTGCTTGCTGTTGCCTGGTGCAAGGAAAGAATAGTGCATTTTTATGTTTTCACCAAGAAAAATGTGTAAATTTTTTATATGCCTCAGACTTAGTTTGGGTGGTTTCATTTCCTGACTTCCTTTCTATCTTCATAATGCAATGCTGATATGAG
Source organism: Chamaea fasciata (assembly GCF_029207755.1). Taxonomy (NCBI): domain Eukaryota; kingdom Metazoa; phylum Chordata; class Aves; order Passeriformes; family Sylviidae; genus Chamaea; species Chamaea fasciata. The sequence goes on from NW_027094127.1 coordinate 854,250, forward strand.
AGGTGGTACAGAGCAGTAGTAATGTGCTGGGCTTTTAAGAACCTTTATATAATCAGCAAATAATACGGGTGTTGGGGGCTGCTTACCGGCTAGCTCACTCACCGAGCCCACATGAAGGGGTACGGTTCAGTACCTTTCCAATTTGGTGGGTCTGAGCCTCTGGCAGAAGCATGGCAAACAGCGTGGAAGACCAAAGGAGGACTCCCATGTGGGCTTCACCTAGGCTTTATCCCACCCAGAGGGCTCCCCACGTATGAAGTGAGCTTTTGCCCTTGGGTTTCGGCTTAAGTACAGGGGGTGTGGAAAGAATAGGGGACAATCGAGAACCAATCCCAGGGAGGACGGGAGTAACCCAGAACAAGAGGACAATTAGGACAACATCTTATACATACATAATAAACAGAGAAGAAGTCATGGACTCTGCCAATCAGCCCAGCCCCTCAGCAGAGCCTGGGCAGGGATGCATAGTGATAGACAGCACCCACAACTAGGGAAAAACCAAAGAGGGGTTTTTACGTGAGGTAGGTAGAACAAACCATTTTACAGAAATTTGGTAAACCTGAATTTCACGTCCCAACAAGTAAAGAATCAGACAAGGCAAAAAAAAATGATCATGGTCTGAGTCAAGATAGAGCAGTTTGGACAGGCCAAATTCTCTGATCCATGGCCGAGAGTCCATTTTAAGATTTATTGATATCTTCCCACTAGAAGTTACCAGGAGATGAATGGCTGGTAGTGAGACCCTATTCAACAGCAGTAGGGAAACCGTGACTCCCTTACCAGTGTGGGTGCAAGGTCTTGTGGACATGAGATTTGCCAAAGCAATACACTAATGAAATGTACTTTTCATGGGGCATTCTCTTAAGAAACATTGCCGGTGGGAACAAAAGGAACATGTCTTTGTTCCTTGAAGGCCATGTCCCTAAGAATTGGGGCCCATCTGCCTCCTTTCTACCTGACCCTGAACTACATCTCAGAGGGTGCAGAAGTTAATGCAGATCCTGCCTACCATGGACTTTCTCACAATTAGTAGAAAGTACTGTACTGTAATTAAGGGGTGAAGTGGGGCATGATGAATATATGGAAAGGAAGACCCTTAATAACTGATAGAGCCTTGAAAAGAAATTTCTAATTCGTATGCATTTGATGTGTAATGTACCACTTTTAAGACTTTGCCTGGAAGAAACTGCTATGGTTGGTCTTTGAAGGAGTGGTGAGATTAGCATTTCCAAAGGGGGCAATTTCCTGTCTTCTTGGCTCTGTTCAATGAAGGAAATAACTTCCAAGACTGAAGCAGTAGTCAGCCCATCAATCATCCTCACAGCTGGAAACAGGGTCCCAAATGCTGAGTTAATCTGTCACTTAATAAATACATAGTGGCAGCGTATGGTGCTGACACACTCCACACTGTGGCAAAGGACAGAACTGTTTACACAGGCATGCTGCTTTCTCAGGTACCTCCCCACTGGCAGACCCTTTTGTTTGGGAGGATCAATTTACTTTGCACAGTAATTTGACTGAACTGATCAGTTCAGAGAACCTAAGTGTTGGCTAATCCTAGGTAATCCTGTTCTACCCAGATGGAAGGAACAAAGGGTGTTGGCAGCAGGCCAGTTTTTTCTTCATTCTGGAGGATGCTGTCTCTGGGCATGATGAACTTGAATTAAAGCTGATGGTAGGCAGATGTGTAGCCTGTACCCAATGGGTGTCAGAGATAACAGGAGGAAGCTAATTTACATGTCCCAGCCTGGCTGCTGTCCTTAATAGTCCCTCTGCCAGTTGTCCTGACTGGGAGAGGAACACAAACAAAAGTCAGGATTACTAGCTCCAAGAGTGACTGCACTTCTTTACAAACCACATGAGGAATGATAGGCTGGTAAGCAAAAAATAGTAACCCCTCCCTTCAACATGTTTAAAACCACATGAGTAGGACAATTTAGTACAAGTCATGAACATGACATCTTTCTGAATCATGTAAGGACACACCCAGACTGTGCTAGGCACTGCAGAATATGTAACTTTCTAGTTTTAACTTTTAAATTCCTCAATTTTACACTTATGTTTGAAGCCACTAATTCTAAATACTTTGATTACATTTCAACTGGAGTAATAAAACTCAAAGCAGTCTGTAAATATTCAAAGTATTCATTTGAATATTTTCTTTTGAATCAAGCTTGTTGTCTATAGCCAGCACCTTTCTGATTAGTTTTCAACAGAGGTGGTAGATTATTCATTCACTTTAAAAACAGAATAAAATAAAATAAAATAAAATAAAATAAAATAAAATAAAATAAAATAAAATAAAATAAAATAAAATAAAATAAAATAAAATAATCTCTTTTTAAAAAAACAGCACAATAAACAAATTTCCAAATATCAAAATACATGTTTGGAATTTGTAATGCAGCATGAAACAGTTTCCCAAAACTGGGATTATAGCACTGAGAAATACAATCACACATTTTTAGGGAGTTTCCCCACCTTGTCTTCACAGCATCTTTTTGATACATGGTGCAGGGACTTTTCTTAACTTTTAGCTTGCTGTTCCTTTCAGTTTCCTAACTTTTACCTTGTATTACTTCCATCCCTTTGAAATTGGTGGACTGAAATTGATGGTTAAATATGACCTAGAATTTAGAAATAGCCCCCCACTCTGAGGTAGATCTCATGAACTGAAAGAGATGCGTAATAGACAATTGGTTGGTGATTGTAAATGGTTTTGAGCTATTATGTTTATTTTATGGTCCACTGTTTTTGGATATTCATCTCAGTAGGCAGAACTGATCATCGTGACAGACAAAAAACTGTGAAATGTCCCTTTTCCTCCCCTCTTTCCTCTTCCATGTCCTCCAAACCTGTTCATTCATTTCAACAAAGATGTGCTGGAAGGAAGCTTGGACTGCCAGGAGAATTTTGCCAGAATTCTCCCCAACTTCTAGGAAAGCTTGTCTTGTCCCTTTTCAGCAGTGAAAACTAGAGTTTAGAAAACTACTGCTCAGCAATCTTCCAGGATAAATTAGAAAGGATCAGTGGCAAATACCTTCAAAATCAAGGGATGCAGCTTCCACATCATTGCATAAAAGAAAGATGTGATTTATTCAATAGCAGACAAAGGCAGAGCGGATGACCTTAGTTCACTCTGTAAAAGGGCAGCTCTTCACATGTACTTTTTCAGAAGGTAGTTGTATGTGGAAAGTACATGTAAGAGAGTGTAAATAGTGGAATGTATGTTCCTTATTTTCCTCTTGAAAGAAAAGAACTTCAGAAGAACAAAAATTCAACTAAATTTATTTCTTGCATAGAAGTAGAAGAAAAAAATTTTCCTGCATATTAGTCCTTGTGTTTTTTAATCCCATAGTATATTAGTTCATACAGAGTGTAATATCAACTACAATAAAAAATTCCTATTGGAGGGTATGACTTTATTTTAAATGAATGATGGAACTTTTGAGGAGGGAGATAAAAGGGAAGCCTTGTAGATATTAGATTTGGGCATGGATCTGTTTTCAAAATGATAGGCAAAAGTATATGTTAATGAAGATCTTTTCATTAGATCATTTCAAATTTCAGAAACAATCTGGTGACATACAAACCCTCAAAAATCTGTATTATTAACCACTAGCTGTTTGAGCAACAAAGTCAGAGTTGAGTGTGCTGAAAATAGAATGCCCCACTAGCATGCTTATAATATGTACAGCATTATATACATGAAGTATGCAATATATAAAAGAATCAGTTGCTTTATACCAACTTTCATTTCAAAGTCTATATTTTGCAGCTGAGTTCTGCAAAGCTTTCAAAAGCTGTCTTCCAGATGGAAGTACATCTATATCTTCATATGGAAAGCAATAAAGGCACATTTTCTTATGTAAAGAATGTGGAAACAGGTTTCATATTCTGGGTTGTCTGTTTTGACTAATTTTATTTTCCTTTCTTTACTACCTTTATATATGCAAAGCATAGAGAATTGGCAGAATATTTAGAGACAGCCTCATTTCTAATGGTGAACTCCCACTAGGCTTACCCTCTCCCTAAAAAATACACAGAGAAGATTCCTGAGGTCACAAGTGCTATCCAACAGAAAGGGGACAAATGGACACTCTAAGGAATCCTCGGCAATGGCAGCAGTAAATTGTAGTTACAATTAAAACTTCATTTTATTAAGAGAATATATGGTTAGTAAAGCACAGAATTTATGTTTATGGCACTAGTTCCCTACAACCAGATAGAATATAGTACAACTTATAACATTACTGGGTTTCAAGCTGGGGAAGCATGTCACAGGCAGGTGCCACTCATGCAGATGAGGTCAGTGCTTTGAAGACACATCCCAGAGACTCCTAAAACCTCCTTGGCTGTGATCCAATCTTACCTGTGAGCCTCTGTAAGAGCTAGGCTGAGCAGATGTGAAGTACCATGGATGTCCTCTCCAAAGGAGTGTAAAGGACTTCTCTACATTTTTCATCCTTAAAAAAACAAGGAGAAACATCCTATGCATGGGATACAGTGACAGAACACCACCTAGTGCACTCAACCGGTTCAGTTTTACCTCCATTAGCTCTTCCCTCTCTTTCAGAAAAAGAAAATACAGTACATGAAAATACAGCAACCCTTCATCAAGGAGTATCTACTCCACATCCCCTGAGTTTCTGGCACACACAGCAGGACCTAGGGAAGGAGTTCCAATCCAGAATGTGCGATTGCACAACTGAATTTGGGACAAGGCTAAACAATCAGAGGTTTCAGTTTCAAAAAAGCGGTTTCATCATTTTCTCAAGGCAGAGAGAATACTCAAATTGCCCTTCCCGATAGTTTCAGTAGTTTTTTGATTTATTAAGGTCCTTAGACAAAAATGAGATTCTAGAAAGCGCTTACCTTTGTGTCTCACCATCTTACAGTGTCCACAATACTGACAACAAAGGAGCAAGGAAAACAGCAAATTTTGATTGATTTACTAGCTATCTTTCAAGGTACCTGAATGCTCCTTTTCTGTTTGGCTTGACATACATGATCATTGAGCATAATATAAAGGCAAAACATTAACCTCTTTTGCCTTGTGCATGTCAAGAATCAAAGTTAATAGGACTAGAACCAACGCCAAATAGCTGTTCTGATACGTAAAAACATTATTGGCACAAAGAATTGACCAATATGAATATTTCTGGGTTTTATTTGCTGAATACAATCCTCCTCAAAGAAGAGATCTTCTTGGCAAGAATTCCCTTAATAAATAATCACACTTCTAGAGCTTGACATTTTTGGCTTCAGTTGCAGGAGACATTTTTCCATTTTTGAGGGGGAAAAGTCACCCAGCCCCCATATTTTCTCAGTCAGCAATGTTTTCTCAGACTCCTAGTAAATCAGCCTTCCCGTGTTCATGTGGTTCTTACAGACAGTATCTCATTGTGTCCTGACTGCAGACAATTTATACTAATTTTTTCATAGATTCTGGAAAGAAACCTTTGTGTGACTGTGTAACAGGAGCAGTGGAAAAGGACTGGAATTTGCAGGAATTGTGAACAATTCTCTTCCAATTACACTCATGTAATTAAGAGTGTAATTTGAGGCACAGCTATTATGACCCAGAGCAGCAGGTTTGCTTTCTTACCTGCTTAGGTCATTTCCATCCCTCACTGTGTTTTGAAGGTTTATGTCAGAACATCGAGTGCACGCATAGACAACCATTATCACCATGCTACTTGAGGATATTTTGCTGCATCCCACAACCCCCAGGTACAAAATGATGATGCCCAGGTTGCTTCTGCAGACCCAGTTGCACTTTTGGAAGCATGTAATATTAAAACAGATCCCACTGTCCTGCTAGGCTGCACTGTCCAGCTTGCAGAGTACATAGCAACAAGTGGCCTGTTAAATGATGAAAAATCCTTTAGCTCCTGGCTTTAGATCTCTGGCCTCTCTGCCTGTACCCAGGGAGCAGTCTGGGGGGAAGTCTGGGAAAAGAAATTACATCAAAACCAGCTGTTATATTAAAGCTATTACCATTAAAGATGGACAACATGTTAACCAAAATAGGGTCTTTTTACAGTGTGGGCTTTTGCAATCACTGAGAGTCCAGAGTTGCTTCCTCCCCGCGCACACCAGCCGTCCCCCCCCCCCCCCCCCCCCCGGTCCCCGCTTTCCCACTTTATGGAAACAGCAGTAAATGTCATTCTAAGATGTCCTATTGTCCCTCAAATTATGAGTACATCGTGTTTTATTGAAATCTCTTCTTTCTTCTTTTAATTTACTATGTTTCTCAGCTCTGAGCATTATGTCTTCCCAGCTTCACAGCACAGAAGTGATTCAGCACATAAGTCCTGCTTTTCAGTTGCTCTGACTGACATTTAGAGTTTGCTTGTATTGTAATTATGAATGATAATAAAATCTCTGATTTTCTTCTGGAAATTTATACACAGGAACATAGGAAATAATGTCTACGTTTGCCTTGCTAGTTTCAGTGCTGGCACCTGAAATTATTTTAGGCACAAGTTAAAGTGGATTGTGCCCAACAGAGGATGTCAAATTTTACCATGGGAGGTTTCAAACACCCACTGTGCTGTTCATACACACCTGCATCCAAAATAGAGAAAACCAGCAAGCATCTCAGAATTGTAGAATTACTGACTCATTTATGTCGGACAAGACCTCTAACATCATAGAGTCTGTGCATTTACGCAGAGCTCACAAGCCCATCACTAAACTGTGTCCCCAAACAACACATCTACACATTTAGATCACTCTGGGGATGGTGACTTCAACATTGCCCTGAGCAGTCTGTGCCAGGGCTTGACAACCTTTCCAGTAAAGAAATTTTACTTGATTTCCTATCTCAACCTATTGTGGCCCAACTTGAGGCCATTTCCTCTTGTTCTATCACTTGCTGCTTCAGGGATTTGGCTGTCGTGCATAGAGGAGAAAACAAGGGAAGGAGCATGATGGTGGTGGAGAAGCTCAGAGAAGAATGCATGCTGAGAAGCACCTCTTAAGAGTCCTTCAAACCCAAAATAGTTGTCTGTAGAATATTTGAACGAGAGTAGAGATGGAAAGGACAGCTCCTGAGAAGGAAGTTCAAACTTTTTTCACCACTTCTATTTTCCTCACTTTCACCACTATCATCTCAAGGTTTTTCATCAAATCTCCACTTGTTGCTGTTTCCTCTAACACTCTATGCTCTTTCTATGCCATTCCCTATCAAACTCAATTCTCCCTCTAATCAAATTCTATGTGGTAAACTAAAGGAAAAGAACAGTATTGGAAGTTCAACCAGAAATTTCAGTGAAGACATCGATTTATGGCCTTGTAAATAATCATTTTAAAAAGGTATTACTTTAGGTGACAGAGAAGAGTTGTTTTCAGCGAATGTTTGTCTAAAACCACCAACTGTGTCAGCTGTTGACGTTTGTGAAAAGTAGTTAAAAGTTGAGGAAATCTGGCAAGAGGAGGCAGCTACAACAGTTCATGTGAAGTCACATGATATTCCCAAAACACAGAAGAGCCTGCCTCCTGCTGGTGAAGAAGAGATGGAGAGCAACATTTAGTCTGGAGTAAATATAACTGTTAATATAACTAGAGACCAAAATTAAGCCTATCTGTAGGTGTCTAGTAGCTGTCTCAGCAGTCTACTTACTTTTCCAAACCTGTCTAAGCTTACAATACAGCAATGTGCTCAGAGGAGCTTGATCTGTAAGAAACAGGCTCTTACTTTTTGTTATTCATTAGAATACAGGACTAAAGAGAATACTGTTTAACATGACTTTGTGGTACTCCACTTGAGTAGCTGATGGGTCCTTCACTGAGATAGCGCAGGTCCACTTTTAGGAAGGATGACAGCCTACATTCAAAGAGAGATTTCTCATTCCTAGGTAAGCTGGGTGAAACTCCTCCTCTTCCAAATCATGATACTAAATTTCTAAAACTGAATATGTGAGTGGAGGATAGACAGTTTGATGGCTTTATGGACCAGTTGTGGTGGGTACGTTTTTGGAATAGCAATGGCCTGAGATCCTGCCCCTCATTTTTGTGAGTTCTATGCAAGCCAGTTCACTGGCCTAGGGCCAAATCTCTGCTACGTGTCACCCAAAAGTTGCCTATCCTCCTGTCCTCTTTCTTACTAATCCTAAGGATCTTCCTTTTCTGCCGTTCTACTAGGATAGAAAAGGAAGGGGCTAGGGGGCTCTATTACAACGAGTAACCAGGAAGATGGCTTTCAAAAAAAGTGGTCAGACACCACTTTCTGTTACTGTTTCTATTTTTCCCATCCTTAAAGGAGATGAGTTCTCAGATCATTGGTATTTCCTCTGACTCTCTCAGTAGGCTAACTGGAGCCTCACTTAAATACAGTTAAGCCCATTCCACACGCTTACTTGGAAATTTGGTATTTTGTTGGGAGGAATGGATGAGCTCTGAGTGTATGCACTAACATTTAGGCAAAGCAATGCACTATGGCTCACTCAACAAACAGAAAAGAGTTGGGCAAGAGAACAGAATTAAATTTTAGGGTTTAAAATGTATATATTATTGAGCTTTACAGATCTGAGTAGAAACAAAAGGTGTTTAGGTACCCAAAATTATTTTCTTACATTTCAAATCTCCTTGTAGGATCCAACTGAGCTGCCTTCACAAAGGACTCTTATTCTGTGTTTAGGATGACACTTCAGTAGGTATATGCATACATGGATTTTTCTCACTTTGTGAGAAAATGGATAAGAATACTTTCAACTTTTCTACCTACCAAGGAAACAGTTCTATCTGTAACAGCTAAAAGATATGCAGCTCCAGCTGGTTTGCAAAGTTACAAAGTGTGAAGGGAAGTTGAAAAACCCTATATGAGTTACATGTGGAAGAGCAGAAAGAAAGAAATGACAACTTGTGTTCATTTAAGAGAAACCTTAACAGCAAAAGGATAATTGTCTTGAGGTTTTCCTTCCCCAAGCTCGACATTTAACTGATTCTCTTCCCTTTTTTTAATTTTCTTTTTTTCTTTTTTTTTTTTTTTTTTTTTTTTTTTTTTTTTTTTTTTTTATTATTTTTATCATAGAAACCAAGACTGAGAAATATGCTTTCAGGAGTATATGTGCATATTTCCCAACAAATCAGGTAGTAGTGTCACTCCATTTATTTATTTGTTTTCAATCGTTGTAAAAAATACCTTCCTTCTGGAAATGTGAAGGATAGCAAAATGATTGGCCAGGGAGACCAAATGCCCCTGTTTTGGTTTAGATCATTTATTTGAGGTTCGTTTTTGGGTACAGGAAGGTTTGTGAGCCATCTTCATTGTCACACCTCATAGAATCATGGAATCATCATGCAATCACTGAAACACAGAATAGTGTGGACTGAAAGGAACTATAATCATCACCTCTATCCAACCCCTCCGTCATGGGCAGGGTCACCTTCCACTAGACCAGGATGCTCTAAGCCCCTTCCAACCTGAATTTAAACATTTCCAGATGTATAAATTCCCTGTGCCAATGTCCCACCCTCCTCACAGAAACAAATTTCTGCCTAAAACTCCCCTCTATTATTTCAAAACCATTCCCTCCTTATTCTATCACTATTTTCCCATGTAAAAAGTTGCTTTTCACCTTTTTTAGAAACTCTCTTTAATAACTGAAAGACCATATCTATCTTACTTCCAGTTTGCTTCAAAACTCTCCGTCAGCCCTCAGAGTCCAGCTACCTGGTGCATCACTAAAAATGATGCAATCACAAGACCAGCAGGTAAGACCTGCTTTCTTCCCCCAAAGACCTGTGATGACCTCTGACACAATGTCGGGCTCACAGCTGAAACTGAAGGCCGAAACAATTTCATTCTGTAAGAGGACAATGGGCACAAGCACTGCTTCAGAGAAATGCTTCTGCCTAGATGCCAAAACTGTGAGAACCTGTGAAGAAGCAATGTCAAGGCCAAGATGTATTGCTCTGCTGAAGCTAAACAGGCCCATTAATACTACTCCTGAAGTAATAATTAATAATAATTAATATTTATTACTACTCCTGAAGTCTTCTAGCACCTCTTTTTGTCCACAAACCTGTCCACTTTCAGAATGTGCTAAATAATACGAAAGACAGAATTTTCCAGTGGCCTCCTTGGTGATGCACCGGCTAGAGAAATACTCATCACAAAATTCTTAATTGTTCCGTGGACGTTGTTTTTGCAAAGCAATATTGGCAAATCTTTGATTTTCTTTTCTGTGCTGAACGACCTCTGTGATTTCCCTATATAGTTTCTAATCATCTAAGCAAAATATTCCCAGTGTTGCTCCTCTTCCTCATAGGAAATTTAACTTTCTGAGGTGGATTAAAAAGTCAGTAGTCCGTGGAAGTCTAAAGTGGTCAGCTAAGCATTAGCATACACAAGTGGCAGAAAAATAATTAAGTAATCCATTGCAGAAAAAAGTCAACTAGGATTCTCTAGTTGAAAAGCAGAAAAAACCCCAGTTCTGACTCAGTACACTGAAAGTACTGAGTTTTTCTATTGATGCCACCGGATAAGAGCTCTAACTTATTTATTTAGCAAGGTCATGGGGTAATTGCATATTTCAGACTGATGTCAGCAAAGTCAATATCTGTCTTCTGAATTCACCATTGTTTCAATTCACTCCTGTCTAATTCATCTCAGAATTGCCCACACATTGTTCCCAACTCGTCAAGAAATGCAATTAACAATTAAAAGGGGAGTAGCCTCTCGACAAATAATTCCACTTAACCATGTTAGACATAAGCTATTAATAGTATTTGCAAAATAGTGGGTGATGAACTAATGAAATACTTCATTCTGTCATGTAAGACAAAATTTCATCCCAATTCCAGACAGGAATATCATCTCAGAGACCGTGCTGCCAAAATGGAACTTTTCCTGATACGTAATGATTCTGTGACAGTTCTGTGTTTCCAGTTAAGGTACTGATGCTTTGGAGTGGCTACCTGGAACAGAGTAGGGGCCCAGAACTGGCACAGCACTCCAGCTGTGCCCGCAGCGCTGCCCAGCACAGGGGGACGGTCACTGCCCTGCTCCTGCTCTTCCCCTATTGCTGACACAGGCCAGGATGCCCTTGGCCTTCCTGGCACGCTGGGCTCACATTCTGCTGCTCTTGACCCGCACCCCTGCCTCCTTTTGTCCCACCCACCTCTCCTGGCACACAGGTGCACGTTTGCTATAAAATACAGCCTACAGGATTTCAACGTGTCCTTCCTGTTCTTAGCAACACAAGACAACAGGCAAGGACCTGCAGCTTCATCCCCGCTCCAGGCTCCAATGCACTTTTCAATGCTGTAAGACTTCACCACAAAATGGAGCAACAGAGACTTGCTGCTTCTGCCTTTTGCCTTACGAGAAGGATTCAGAGCCATATGGTTGCTTTCTTTTGCCACACAGGACAACATGTTGGGGGTTGGGTTTTTTCCTTCTTTCTCTGGGGAATTTTTTCCCCACGGGTTGCCAAGGGGACCGGGTGTTGGATACTTGAGAGTGCTTGGCTGAAACAAAGAGGTGGACAAAAGGTGGAAGGGGGAGATAACGCAGGTAAAAGACACAGCTTGAGGCAGCTGCGGGCTTTTCTGCTTCCGGCGTTCAGGGAGGCGCGTGTCTGCCGCTCCTCGAGGATCTCAGCCGCCGCAAAACACGCCGAGCAGAAGCTGGGCCGCTTTTCTGCCTCGCCTTCGAGCTTCTTCGGCGCTGCTCCTCTTGCTGCAGCGTGACCCTGCACTCCCTGCGCTGCCGGGACATCCTGCCCCTGCCTGCCGGGACACCCTGCCATCCCAGCTACCAGCCCGGGACTTTTCCACTGTTCCAGCTTGGTGCTCTGAGGATCCTGCAGGGACACCGAAACCAAACTGCCCTGGTTTTTGTGAAACAAAGCCCTCAAGGTTCTTGGTACTGTTGTCGTTTGTCATTAATGCTGTAGTTGTTTGGTGGGGGGGGAGTTTTTTTGTGTTTGTTTGCTTTGTATTACATACTAGTAAAGAACTGCTATTCCTATTTCCCAAATCTTTGCCAAAGAGCCTCTGATTGTAATTTTACCTAGCAGATACCTGTCTTCCTAAACCAAGACAGATTTTGGCGCCCAAGTGTGGGGCTTGAGGGCACTGAGAAAAGAAAAGGGAAGAGAAATAGCAGTTCTTAACTAGCCTAGTACTTTCTTTTGTGTGCGTTGGATATAAAAACCTCGTTAGGCTGCATCATGTGGTCTAACTTAGCCTGGTTTGGGTGGCATGTGGTTGTGGCTGTATTCCTTCCATTTGCAGGCCCTTATCTAAACATGGGCCCTATAACTAAGGCTACTGTGACTGTCATCCAGTTTATTTTATGGCTTAATAAGGTGAAGAACTCATGGATTTTTAATTTCCTCTGGAAGGCAGGCACATGGATTCAGGGCTATCGTACACTAACTGTGTGTTTTTGGAGTTACTTTAACAATGGTACCTACTGTGAGGAAATGACACCAGGGGAAGTTTCTTTTTCCCAACCCTTTACCCATCTCTTTGGGTCTGCCCCACCAGTTTTTGAAGGGTTTAAATCCTCTCTGAATGCTAATGATATCATACAATGGCTGGTGCTGCTAATAGGCATATTCTATTTAGCATTCAGAGATAAGGGAAGATTGACCTGGATAACCACCCTGATACCTACCCCACAGAACAGGGATGATACCCCAGAGCCTGACTCTGCCCCACAGCCTGCCTCAGAAAGGACCCACCTGGATTGCGTTGAGTTTCTGGTAAAAGAGATAGGCCAAATGCTGAAGGAGTACATTTCCCCAGCTCATGAAAAACCCTCCCCCTGCCCCAAGAAGGCAGAGACTGATAGTGCAGCAGTGGAACCCACAGACGTTACAACTGTCCAGGTTCCAGCTGAACCTCAAGGGCAGCCACAGCCAGCAGCAGTCGCCCCTGTGGAAACAAGGAAGTGTAAAGTGAAATCGTCAAATCCTGGTATTAAAGATAAAAAAGGAGGGTCCTCACAATCCACAGAAGAGCCACAGGTTGAGATCATCACTGAGTCCCTGACATATGAAAGTCTACGTAATCTGCAAAAAGATATTGCACGACGAGGACGTGAGGCTTATACAGCCTGGCTACTTCGAGTCTGGGACCTTATGGGTACAGGTGTGCAACTGGATAGTGCTGAAGCAAGGAATTTGGGACCCTTGACCCAGGACTCAGGTATAAATCAAGTATTTGTAAGAGAGCAAAGGCCCCTTCCCCTTTGGGAACGACTTCTAATGAGTGTGAGAGAGAGATTTGTCCACAGAGACAGAATGCAAGAGCACAACAATAGAATGCGATGGAAGACCCTTGAGGAAGGAATCCAACAGTTGAGAGAAGTGGCAGTATTGGAAGTACTTTTTGGGAGGACCGGACAGCATGATAATGACCCCGACAAGGTTAAATGCACAGGGCACATGTTGTGGAATCTGGCAACTCATGGACCATCCCAATACGCCACATTCATCGCAACAATTAATGCCGAGGATAACCGAGAGACAGTGGGTTCTGTTGCCAACAAGCTCAGAAATTATGAAAGTATGATCAGTGGCCCAATGCAGGCTCATGTCTCTGCGGTGGTGAAGGAACTCAAAGAGGAGATGAGGGAAATGAGAGAGGAGATGAGAAGGAACAGTTCCCATGTAGCACCGGTGCGAGTCACAGGCCCCAGAATCAGAGCCCAACATCCCCCAGCGAGAGAGAGAGGGTACACCCCTCGAGCTGACCTGTGGTTTTATCTGCGGGACCATGGGGAGGACATGGGAGCGTGGCATGGGAAACCTACTTCTGTCCTGGCAGCACGGGTACGTGAGCTCAAGGAGAGAAACGCTAACAGAGGGAGTTCCACTAGAATGAAGGTAGCCTCAGCCTCCCATGAGCAAGCTGCCAGGTATTACGGAGGTGGGAATGCTGTGTCAGATTCCCTCGAAGGAACCTCTACCATGTATGTCCAAGAAGGGAATAATAACCAGTGCTAGAGGGGCCCTGCCTCTAGCCAGGAAGAGGCACGGGAAAATCGGGTTTTTTGGACTGTGTGGATTCGATGGCCTGGCACATCAGAGCCACAAAAATATGAAGCTTTAGTAGATACTGGGTCGCAGTGTACTCTAATGCCATCAGGACATGTGGGGGCAGAACCGATTTCCATTGCCGGGGTGACGGGGGGATCACAGGAACTGACTCTGGTTGAAGCCGAGGTGAGCCTGACCGGGAAGGAGTGGCAGAAACTTCCGATTGTGACCGGCCCAGAGGCTCCATGTATTCTGGGCATAGACTTCCTCAGGAATGGATATTATAAAGACCCTAAAGGACTCAGATGGGCTTTTGGAATAGCTGCTGTGGAGACAGAGAACATTAAGCAGTTGAACACCTTGCCGGGACTATCAGAGAACCCATCTGCAGTGGGACTCCTGAAGGTAGAAGAACAACAAGTACCTGTTGCCACCTCGACAGTGCACCGTCGGCAGTATCGGACAAATCGGGACGCCGTGATCCCCATCCACAAGATGATCCGTGAGCTGGAGAGCCAAGGGTTGGTCAGCAAAACCCACTCACCCTTCAACAGCCCATCTGGCCTGTGCGCAAGTCTGATGGAGAATGGAGACTGACTGTGGACTATCGTGCATTGAATGAAGTGACTCCACCGCTGAGCGCTGCTGTGCCGGACATGCTGGAACTTCAGTACGAGCTGGAGTCCAAGGCAGCGAGGTGGTATGCCACTATTGACATTGCCAATGCATTTTTCTCCATTCCTCTGGCTGCAGAATGCAGGCCTCAGTTTGCTTTCACCTGGAGGGGCGTGCAGTACACCTGGAACCGGCTGCCCCAGGGGTGGAAACACAGCCCCACCATCTGCCATGGGCTGATCCAGGCTGCACTGGAGAAGGGTGAGGCTCCAGAACATCTACAGTACATCGATGACATCATTGTGTGGGGAAAGACTGCAGCTGAAGTATTCGAGAAAGGAGAGAGGATCATCCAGATTTTGCTGAAAGCCGGGTTTGCCATCAAGAAGAGCAAAGTCAAGGGACCTGCCAGAGAGATCCAGTTCCTGGGAGTAAAGTGGCAAGATGGACGGCGGCAGATCCCCACTGAGGTCATTGATAAGATCACAGCAATGTCTCCACCGACCAGCAAAAAGGAAACACAAGCTTTCCTAGGAGCCATAGGTTTTTGGAGGATGCACATTCCTGAGTACAGTCAGATCGTGAGCCCTCTCTACCTGGTTACCCGCAAGAAGAACAATTTCCACTGGGGCCCTGAACAGCAACAAGCCTTTGCCCAGATCAAGCAGGAGATTGCTCATGCAGTAGCCCTTGGCCCAGTCAGGACGGGACCAGATGTGAAGAATGTGCTTTATTCTGCAGCCGGGAACAACGGTTTGTCCTGGAGCCTTTGGCAGAAGGTGCCAGGGGAGACCCGAGGCCGACCACTGGGATTCTGGAGTCGAAGTTACAGAGGATCTGAAGCCAACTACACTCCCACAGAGAAGGAGATCTTGGCCGCCTATGAAGGAGTTCAAGCCGCCTCAGAAGTGATTGGCACAGAAGCACAACTCCTCTTGGCACCCCGACTACCAGTGCTGGGGTGGATGTTTAAAGGAAAGGCTCCCTCCACGCACCATGCCACCGATGCCACATGGAGCAAATGGACTGCCCTCATCACACAGCGTGCCCGTATTGGAAACCCAAATCGCCCTGGGATTTTGGAGATAATTACAAACTGGCCGGAAGGAGAAAACTTCGGTCTCACGGACGAAGAGGAGCAAGTGACACGAGCTGAAGAAGCTCCTCCATACAACCAACTGCCAGCAGAAGAAACACACTACGCCCTTTTCACTGATGGTTCCTGTCGCATTGTGGGAATGAACCGTAAGTGGAAAGCAGCCGTATGGAGCCCCACACGACAGGTTGCAGAAGCCACTGAAGGAGACGGGGGATCAAGTCAGCTTGCTGAACTCAAAGCTGTTCAATTAGCCCTTGACATTGCTGAAAGAGAGAAGTGGCCAAAGCTCTACCTCTACACTGATTCGTGGATGGTAGCCAATGCTCTGTGGGGCTGGCTGGAAAGGTGGAAAAAGGCCAACTGGCAGCGTAGAGGAAAACCAATCTGGGCTGCTGATGAATGGAAGGACGTTGCCACTCGTGTAGAGAAGCTGCCTGTGAAAGTCCGCCATGTAGATGCCCATGTTCCCAAGAGTCGGGCTAATGAGGAACACCAAAACAACAAGCAGGTAGATCAGGCTGCCAAGATAGAAGTGTCAAAGATAGATTTAGATTGGCAACACAAGGGAGAGTTGTTCCTAGCCCGATGGGCCCATGATGCCTCGGGTCATCAGGGCAGAGATGCCACCTATAAGTGGGCCCGAGACCGAGGGGTGGATTTAACCATGGACAGTATTTCTCAGGTTATCCATGACTGTGAGACATGTGCTGCAATCAAGCAAGCCAAGCGGGTGAAGCCCTTATGGTATGGTGGGCGGTGGTCCAAATATAAATATGGGGAAGCCTGGCAGATTGACTACATCACCCTTCCCCAAACCCGCCAGGGCAAGCGTTATGTGCTAACCATAGTGGAAGCCACCACTGGATGGTTGGAGACCTACCCTGTGCCTCATGCTACTGCCCGGAACACCATCCTGGGCCTGGAAAAACAAGTCCTGTGGAGACATGGCACCCCTGAGAGAATCGAGTCGGACAATGAGACTCATTTCAAGAATAGTCTTATAAGCACCTGGGCTAGAGAACATGGCATTGAGTGGGTGTACCATATTCCTTATCATGCACCAGCGGCCGGGAAAGTTGAACGGTGCAATGGCCTGCTTAAAACTACCTTGAAAGCACTGGGTGGGGGAACCTTTAAGAATTGGGATACTAATTTAGCAAAGGCCACCTGGTTGGTGAACACTCGAGGTTCCACCAACCGAGCAGGTCCTGCCCAATCTGAGCCCTTGCAAAAGACAGACGGAGATAAGGTTCCAGTGGTACACATGAGAGGTATGCTGGGAAAAACTGTTTGGATTAATCCTGCCTCCAGCAAAGACAATCCCATCCGTGGGGTTGTCTTCGCTCAGGGACCAGGTTGCACCTGGTGGGTGATGCAAAAGGATGGAGAGACCCGATGCATACCTCAAGGGGACCTTGTTTTGGGGTGAACTACCCATGACAATGTGGCTGCATCCATATTTGCATATATATATATGTATTTTTACTAGTTAAAACTCAATGTAATATGTTTGTATGGAAAAAAATTCGGGGTGGATAATGTTGGGGGTTGGGTTTGTTCCTTCTTTCTCTGGGGAATTTTTTCCCCACGGGTTGCCAAGGGGACCGGGTGTTGGATACTTGAGAGTGCTTGGCTGAAACAAAGAGGTGGACAAAAGGTGGAAGGGGGAGATAACGCAGGTAAAAGACACAGCTTGAGGCAGCTGCGTGCTTTTCTGCTTCCGGCGTTCGGGAGACGCGTGTCGGCCGCTCCTCGAGGATCTCAGCCGCCGCAAAACACGCCGAGCAGAAGCTGCGCCGCTTTTCTGCCTCGCCTTCGAGCTGCTTCGGCGCTGCTCCTTTTGCTGCAGCGTGACCCTGCACTCCCTGCGCTGCCGGGACATCCTGCCCCTGCCTGCCGGGACACCCTGCCATCCCAGCTACCAGCCCGGGACTTTTCCACTGTTCCAGCTTGGTGCTCTGAGGATCCTGCAGGGACACCGAAACCAAACTGCTCTGGGTTTTGTGAAACAAAACCCTCAAGGTTCTTGGTACTGTTGTCGTTTGTCATTAATGCTGTAGTTGTTTGGTGGGGGGGGAGTTTTTTTTGTGTTTGTTTGCTTTGTATTACATACTAGTAAAGAACTGCTATTCCTATTTCCCAAATCTTTGCCAAAGAGCCTCTGATTGTAATTTTACCTAGCAGATACCTGTCTTCCTAAACCAAGACAGGGTGGTTATCTAGGTCAATCTTCCCTTATCTCTGAATGCTAAACAGAATACGCATATTAGCAGCACCAGCCATTGTATGATATTATTAGCATTCAGAGAGGATTTAAACCCTTCAAAAACTGGTGGGGCAGACTCAAAGAGATGGGTAAAGGGTTGGGAAAAAGAAACTTCCTCCGGTGTCATTTCTTCACAGTAGGTACCATTGTTAAAGTAACTCCAAAAACACACAGTTAGTGTACGATAGCCCTGAATCCATGTGCCTGCCTTCCAGAGGAAATTAAAAATCCATGAGTTCTTCACCTTATTAAGCCATAAAATAAACTGGATGACAGTCACAGTAGCTTTAGTTATAGGGCTCATGTTTAGATAAGGGCCTGCAAATGGAAGGAATACAGCCACAACCACATGCCACTCAAACCAGGCTAAGTTAGACCACATGATGCAGCCTAATGAGGTTTTTATATCCAACGCACACAAAAGAAAGTACTAGGTTAGTTAAGAACTGCTATTTCTCTTCCCTTTTCTTTTCTCAGTGCCCTCAAGCCCCACACTTGGGCGCCAAAATCTGTCTTGGTTTAGGAAGACAGGTATCTGCTAGGTAAAATTACAATCAGAGGCTCTTTGGCAAAGATTTGGGAAATAGGAATAGCAGTTCTTTACTAGTATGTAATACAAAGCAAACAAACACAAAAAAAACTCCCCCCCCACCAAACAACTACAGCATTAATGACAAACGACAACAGTACCAAGAACTCTGAGGGCTTTGTTTCACAAAACCCAGGGCAGTTTGGTTTTGGTGTCCCTGCAGGATCTTCAGAGCACCAAGCTGGAACAGTGGAAAAGTCCCGGGCTGGTAGCTGGGATGGCAGGGTGTCTCGGCAGGCAGGGGCAGGATGTCCCGGCAGCGCAGGGAGTGCAGGGTCACGCTGCAGCAAGAGGAGCAGCGCCGAAGCAGCTCGACGGCGAGGCAGAAAAACGGCGGCTGAGATCTTCGAGGAGCGGCTGACACGCGTCTCTCGAACGCCGGAAGCAGAAAAGCACGCAGCTGCCTCAAGCTGTGTCTTTTACTTGCGTTATCTCTCCCTTCTACCTTTTGTCCACTTCTTTGTTTCAGCCAAGCACTCTCAAGTATTCAACATCCGGTCCTCTTGGCAACTCGTGGGGAAAAAATTCCCTAGAGAAAGAAGGAACAAACTCAACCCCCAACACCTGGGCACAGAAAAGCTGCCTCAGAAAAATAGCACATCACCTTTTCTTCCCTGCTGTGCAGCCCCCTATGAAAGCTCCTGGGACTCTTCAGGGGGTGCCTGAAAAATAGGAGAAAAAAGCAGGACGTGGACAGGAGGGAATGACAGAAGCCTGCATTCACGTTAAGTGCTATTTATTAAAGTGAATCCCCAGTGAGCACAGCCCCTATATACATGAAAGCACAGAGGATTAATGACAATCGCCTCAGCAATGACAGAAGCAACAAGTGGCCTTCCTCCACTGGCCTTGATATTACCTGTCAGACTCAGTGCAGCACACACACACACATACACTCACCATACACAAAGCAGCCTTGCCCTGGACCTTGTGGCTGAGGTGTGTGGGTGCAAATTATGTTGAACCTTGGATTTCATTTTCCACAGGGCAAAGTGATAAGTCACAGAATCGCAAAATCCCTAGGTCAGAAGAGATTTTCGAGATCATTGAGTCCAACCCAGCCTTAACACCTCAACTAAAGCAAGGCACCAAGTGCCTCACCCAGTCTTTCTTTAAACACATCCAGGGATGGTGACTCCACCATCCTGAGCAGACCATACCAATACTTTATCACCCTTTGTGTAAAAAGCTTTTTTATACTATCCAGCCTATATTTCCCTTGGCACAGCTTGAGACTGTGTCCTTTTGTGCTGCCTGTCAGTTGCTGCCTGTGTGTCAAGCCCCTGCACGTGCTTTTATACTCTCAAGATGAGAGAAACTGAATTAGTGTAGGAAAAGGAGGCTGAGCTCTAGAAACGCTGCCCTGTGAGCTTGCCCATCTTTCTGCTGGTCATCACTTCAATGGATGGGCTGATGCACTCATCAAGAGCATTTCATGTGACCTGGCTGCAGGAGCAGGCTAAAAGTTGCTTTTACCACACTGTTGAAATAGACAATTTTGCACGTGGAGATTAACAGTCCTTGGATGTTTTGGCCATGTTTATCCAAATGCCTGCTCATTAATCAACTCAGTGGGAAGATCTACAGTGAGCTATTGCCAGGTCTGCCATGGCCTCAGAAAAACGCTTCATGAAAAGCACCTCAATAAAGGGCACACTCTCTTTCTGTTGGAAGGTGTGCAGTTGTCTAGGAAATTGCTGTGATATACTGGGATTCATGCCCCCAAAAACGTGAGAGTCCTATTTTCATGCCTGTTCCTCTGTTGCATTTTTCCCTTTTCCCACTGAGTTTGTTCCAGCACTGTCTTGGGCACCAGCAGGTGCAAGAGCAGTTCACACCCTGAACATGAAACCTCTTGTCTCCTGCTACCCTTCCTTTGACAGCTGAGCAGGAAAGAGTGGTTACCCACAGATGGGAAATGAAGGTGTGTTGCCATCTCCCCCATCCTCTGAGATGGCAAGACATGGAAAGATGACCCATCCTAGGCTTTTGTGAGAACTTTGAGTTCCCCTTATGAGACACATGTTTCAGAACTAATGTAGAAACAATTTAAGCTAAAAGACCTTTCAGGATTGTCCCATAGACAACTTCTGGATGTTGTGCTTTCTTTTGTGCCTTCTTTTGTTTTCAGCCCAAAGTTAAAGACATTACGAACAATTTCCCCTTGCAGAAAAGCTGAACATTTCCAGTTTCCTGTGACCCATCCCTTCTCTCATCACTATACCAATAAATGCCCCCACCGTTTGATTAGGTGTTTCCAGCCCTATGCTACCAGAAGTAGTGAGATTGAGAATAACTGGAGACTTTGAATTAAAAGATTAGTGGAAACAAATTGTAATGAAAGACATCAACAGAATTTTGAACCTTGATTTCATTTTACACATAGGAACTGGAATTGCTTTAGTGGAGGAAAGTATAATTTTTTTGGAGAGTTAAGACTTAGCAGTCCCCAGAGCAGGACAATAGGGGGCCACTGTGCCAAAGTGTCAGTCCAGCTCTTTAGGTCTGAAGACAGGAAAAAAAGTTTTAAAAATTCACAGTGACAACACAGACAAGCTTTTTTCATCTGTCTGTATAGAAGAAAGAATTACTACTTCAATTTCTATCTGAAACTTCAGGAACAGGCTTAATGGGACTCTGCACCAGAACTTGTCTCTCTGAAGAGGAATTTGCTGCCTCCAGGGTCAGGAATGCGGGAGAGGGTGGAGGAGTGTTCTGTAGTTGTCCTTGTGGACTTTCAAGGGTGAATCCAGGCTAGGAAGAGTATTAATTTGAAAGAAAAGTAGTAGAAAAGTAGATACAAAAATGAAGATAGATTTGCCTCTGAATCCTAATGTCTTTATCCTTGGGGATTTTGATTCCGTTACAAACATTAGCAAAGATCAAGGGCATATTATTTCAGGGCCAAGTCTGTTTGGAAAGAAGTCAATTCAACAAATGTGGAAATCAGCTAAAGAATTGAAAACTGATGTGAGATATTCAATGGAATTCTCAGATCTTTTAGGAGTCTTCCCACACTTGACTTGGACCTTCAAGGAACTTCTTGTATCTTTTAAACCCAAACCTACTCTCTCCACTTATCCTCGTAGATCCACCTAGCCCTTCCTTTGCACATTTTGCCTTTGATACTCTTTCAGAATATCTTCTCCCCTTCCTACCATGCTTTTTTGGAGGCACAAAATGCTGCCTATTATCTACCTAGACCACCAAGAAAAGATGGAGAGCATTCTCCCCATTGCTTATTTTAGCGTCCCCTTCTGCCTTTCACGTTGTCTATTTTTACTGCCTCTGCCAGTAGGGAAGACTCAGACAGATGGCAAGTACTGGATTTTTAATGAGGAATGGATGTGTATGGCAAACCAAACCTCACCTCAGAGTCAGAGTGGCATCCAAGGAGATGTTCTTAAGAAAATCCTCCTCAATGAAAATTAAAGGAGGATGGTTTACCCATTTTCTAAAATTAAGGTGGTTTTTTACATCTATTCTTCATTGGCTGTTGAACTGATGCATCTCAAGTGAGAAAAGAAACAAAAAAGACAATTTGGCCATGCAGATGGAGTCGACAGTGGGAAAGAGAGACGTGAGATGAGACTAGTTTCAAATTTCTTTCTTACCTACTTGTCCAAAGAGACAAAGCTCATGTTTTCACAGGTTAAGAGGCATGCCTGCACCTGTGCATCTGTGTATCTTCCTTCCTAATATTCTTTCAGTGACATTGCAGACTGCATTGTCTGAAGCTATTATATTTCTAGAAGGTTTATGAAAAAGCCTTCTGAAGTTCTACTAAGCCAAGTAGAACTTCAGGCACTTGAGCCAAGGCAATCCCAAGCACAAATTACAGGCTGTGAGGAGACTAGATTAAGAGCAGCCCAAGAAGAAGGACTTAGGAGTGTTGGTGGATGAGAAGCCCAACATGTGAGCTCCCAGATTAGAAAGCCTCTGTCCTTGGCGGCAGCCAAAGAAATGGGACCAAAGCAGGTTGAGGGAAGGCATTCTGTCCTTCTACTATCCTCTCATGAAACCCCACTGGGTCCGTTTCTGGGCCCTTCAGAATAAGAAGGACATCACCTTGCTGAATCACGTCCAGAGCAGGTCATAGGGCCTGGTGCAGCTCTCCTGTGAGAAACGGTTGACAGGCGTTGTTCCGAATGGAGAAGAGAAGGCTCTGGAGAGATCTCAGAGTACCTTCCAGCAACTAAGAGTGCTATAAGAGAACTGGAGAGGGCCTTTTGATGAGGGCATGGAGTGATAGGATAAGGAAGAATGTTTTCAAACTGAAAGAGGCCAGGGCATTATTAGATGTTTGAAAGAAATTCCTCTCTGTGAAGGTGGTGAAGCACCGGCACAGGTTGCTCAGAAAAGCTGTGGATGCCCCATCCTGGAAGTGTTCAAGGCCAGCTTGCATGAGGTTTTAGGGAATCCGGTCTAGTGGAAAGGGTCCCTGCCCATGGCATGTGGGTCACACGGGGAGATCTTTAGGGTGTCTTCCAACTCAGACTGTCCAATGATCCCGTGAAGCAAAATCTTACTATCTGCTTGCCTTGCCGTGACTCCGTTCCTAACTGGCCTCTGCTGAACCCCACTGGCCCCTTTGTCTAACTATGCACAGCAGCTTTTGCTGTCATGGTAAACAGATGGTTTGATGAGCAAGGTCCTGCAATCATATCTAGCAGAGCAGACTGCACACTTCCTCCCCTTCCTCTGTAGTTAAAATCAAGAATATAAAGGCCATTTGTTGTTGCTCCGAATAAAAAGCTCCATAATACTGAAACCATTTAGAGGTTATTTTGGGTACACAAAGATTTTACCATTATGTTTAGAGTTCCTCTAATTGTGTTAGAAACAATATGAAGTTCCAATTGAAATATGAAATGATATCTGCTGTATAAAAACTGAAAGGAGTTACATCACAAGTCATGAGTTAGAAATCGAGCTGGTTGCAGAAATTCACAAACTCTAAAGGTACAACATGTGTAGAATGGAGGGCCCAAACCACCTTTCTGTCTACTGCCTGGAATTGGTTAATCAAAAAAGTTAATGTGAAACAAAGACATTTTCAAGAAAAGCTTGTAAGCTACAAGCAAAAAACAATTGCAAATCATATATTTAATTTAATCTTGACATTTGCAGTTAAGAGTGAATGACTTATTATGTGGTGATGGTTATGTGGTAATGCTCCTCACTCACTGAAAGCTGTATCTCCATCTCCTCCTTGCTGTTTTTGTAATGTCTTTTGAAACCTCTCTGGAAATCCTCCACCATCTTCCACAGGAAGGTGAGGAGGGCATCGTTGTAGGAGTTCTTGGCAAACTGCAGGTTCCAGAACACCAGGCTGCTCAAGTTGTTGGTGTATAGCTTCATCAGGACCCCTGGGGTGAGGGAGTTCCGCAGATTCAAGCCGTTCTCCAGGAAGAGCCAGACAAATTTGGGCCTGTCTTTCACCAGGGCTGTGAACGTCACATCCTGAAGGTCAGCAGCCTAGGAAGAACTGGAAAAGCAAATGTGAGGGATCACATGTGAGACATGTAAATTTCATCTATGGCCTGATACACAATCACTGTCACACTTTCATCAGAATCAGGCCGGGGGCTTTTTCTGTGCACAATTGCCTTGGCTAGATGGCCCAGAGCATTTCTGGCATGGGCAGATCACCTTTCTAACCAGTGATGATAGAATGGATGGATCATCAGCGAATGATGGAGCTGGCTCTATGGATTATCCTGACTGAATGAGTTGGAAAGGACCCACAAGGATCATGGAGTCCAGCCCCCGGCCCTGCACAGACACCCCAACAATGCCACCCTATGCATCCCTGAGAGTGTTGCTCAAATGCTCCTTGGGCTGTGGCAGCCTTGGGGCCGTGCCCATTCCCTGGGGAGCCTGGGCAGCGCCCTGTACCCTCTGGGAGAAGAACCTTTCCCTGGTCTCCAGCCTGAGCCTCCCCTGGCACAGCTCCAGCCATTCCCTGTGGTCCTGTCCCTGTAACAGTAGAGATGGGAGCTGCCCCTTGTGAGGAAGCAGCAGCTGCCAAGGAGGTCTGACCTCCTCTTCTCCAGGCTGAACGGAATGTGACGATCAGTGCGGGAGCAATAGACACTCTCTTGACACAGAGGCCCAGGTGCTGAGACAGTGGCTCCTGCTGGGATGTGTCCCTCCCCACAGCTCCCAGCACTCCCTCAGAAGGGGGCTGCACCTGCCAGTTTCGGTCATTGGTGAAGATCTTGTCGCTGGCCAGGTCCAGCTGGTTCCATTCCAGCAGCAGCTTCAGCTGCCCGTTCCAGTTCTCCCTGTCGTGCTCCTTGGTGCTGAAAGCTGCAGGCGAGGAACAATCTCTGAGTAACAACCAGGCACATTTATCATCGCTGCTTCTCACACTGCCAGGACAAGACTTCTTCCAAGTGGCTTTTTCCCCAGACTCATGCACATCTTCCTGACTGGGGGCTGGAGGCTGCTGGAGGCTCAGGGATGTGTTTATGGTCCAGGAGCACTTCCTAACCAAGATCAGCACAAGGCTTTCTTCAGGCTGCTCAGAGTCCTGCACCCTCTACACCAGGGAGATTCTGCAGGATTCCCAAGTGGGGCCCGACCAGCATCCCCAAGACTCTCCAAAATGCCTTCCCAGTTACCTGGTTTGGATCTTTCCCACGCTCAGAGATCCCATACTGCTGTTGTAGCCTGCCCACACCCCTTCAGCAGAAGAAGACAGGCTCCACATTGTGACAGGAGCTTAGCTCTAGGGAGATGGCACTGCTCTAAGGAAACCTCCT
This sequence comes from Chamaea fasciata, assembly GCF_029207755.1. Taxonomy (NCBI): domain Eukaryota; kingdom Metazoa; phylum Chordata; class Aves; order Passeriformes; family Sylviidae; genus Chamaea; species Chamaea fasciata. The sequence continues at coordinate 879,583 of NW_027094127.1, forward strand.
CTAGGGAATAAATAGCCATCCCATTTCCATTTATTATTAAATTCCCAAACAAACCCAGAAAAACAATTATTTGCCTTTGTACAGAGCAAAGGAAATGGCATTGCTCAAAATTTCATTGCCACCTTCTTCTATTTTGATCACTGTCAGTAAATGAGGGCTTTCAAGGATGTCTTTGATCTACAAAAGAATAGAAAAATTCCCTTTCAAAGCTATCAAGGCAGTTTAGTAGCAGATCTCCTAGATCCTTTAACAAAGAAATTTACCACCGCATCGTAGCAAAGTTGCTTCTCATCAGTCCTGGGTTTTAACGAATTTAAACAAGCCTAAATGGAAGTAGATAATGAGTTAGATTTTAAAGTCACCACGAGACAACATTAATTATCCTCTGAACATACAGCAAAGAACTATGATTCCCCTATGCAGAACATCTTGAACACCAAGATATCGTCTCAGTAATTAGAAGCAGCAACACATTTGCCTTACGGTCATCCACTGAATGTCACTTTGCAAAGCAGAAGACCACACAGAGGCAAAATAAAGGCCTTACTTTGGATTCAAACATTTTCCTAGGAAGGCATGAGAAGAACCTAATTCTCTTAAGGAATCAAAGCTCTCCAGGAATGAAAGTCCACTCAGTGCTACAAAAGTAGCCCAAACAAATGAGTAGATTGCAAAAGGGCTAATCCACCCCCTGCTCCAGACATGGAAGCGGCCAAGAAAGCAGAGCTCTCCCCTCTTCTTCTCTGCAGGAGAAGTAGGATGACTAAGAGAAAATGTCCAAGCTATTCCTTCAGCCCTCCATCACCAAAGCTGTGCCATAGCACAGGTGCTGCCTTCAAAGTGACCCCAGTTCCAGCCTAGACCTCTCACCTTCCAGACAACTCCTTCCCCAACACGCCCAGCAGCACCAACCCCAGCTCAACACCCTGCCAAGACCCGCAGCTGTCCCCATGCCTGCGCAGAGCTTTCCCACCCCCTGGTTCCCTGCACGTGCCGTGGCATGGCACTCAGGAGGATGTGCTCCAAGGCCTTCCCCGCTAGCAAGCTCAGGCTGCCAGGCCTACGGTTCCTGGATCATCCTTCCCACCCACCCTTCCCGTGCACGGCTGGTCCATTTGCGCTCAGCTCCGACTTGGCCGCTTCAGCAGGACTGCTGCTAAAGGATGGAGAGCAGCCCGGCAAGCTCCTTCTCCAGCTCCCTCTTTACTCTCGGGGGCAGGTAGAACATGCCACAGGAAAGCAAGCAGTGCCAAAAGACATGGGCCAGCATCAGGCACATTGAGGAATGAAACAAGGCCTTTGTTCGATGGAAGGAAGCACAAGTAATTGACAGAAGTGAAGAGGACTTAGCACAGATATCCAGAAGTCCTTAGCACCAGGTAACATCAGAAAAACCTGGAAGCCTAACTTGACATGAGAGTGACTTGACAAAAAGCTTGAGACATAGCCTTCGGGAAGACCTAAGGGCGGCTACAGAATCAGCCCTGTGCAGGGACGGCATGAGGAAGATGAGCTGCTTTGGTGCGCTGAGACTCCTCCTGGCCAGCAGGTAGACACTAGGTTCAAGTCTAAGATTCTGACGCAATGTGTTTCCTTCTAAGCCCCTGCCTATGGAATCACCTCAGCAGTCTAAAGACGGAAGGGATTTTTGATAGAATTCCTACAGAAACCCACTGAAATTTGGACGTGGCAAAGAAGCCTTGTGCTGGGGTGCAGAGCCCTAACCTCCTGCCAATAAAAGAGCTCTTGGTGGACAATGCATTTGTCTGCTGATTTCTTTGAATTCTAGAGACCTCTCAGGACTGCTGTATCCTGAGGGAAGGCCCTTGGCCTTGAGCTGCAGGCACCCGCGCAAGCTTCAGATCAGCTCCCTCAGCTTCCAGGACCTCTCTTGGCTGGCATCCTGACGGGGAGGCAGGACTGCTGCCAGGCACTGCTGGGACCCAGCAGGACAGGACCGGCTGTCTCGTGTCTACGTAGCAGCCCCTGACACAGCCAGGGTCATCCCGAAAGAAGACAAGGCTCACGTGTCAGCGCAGAGGGGCAAGGAGCGCTGGGCTCCTCTCAGGGTGTCTCAGCTGGGCCTGCTCCACAAGACGCCCCCATTTGAAGGCCTGCTAATGCCCAGCTGCTAGAAATGCTTGCCTTGTTCTCTCCAAGATGCAGAGGAAGAGGCAGGGAGCAGGGCGCCTTGGGAGGCAAAGCTTCCAAGCCTTTTCTGAGGCCACGCACACAGCAAGAGCAGCCAAGACTCTCCCTGCTGCCTGGCCCACACAGCCCAGCTCGGTGCTGGCCCTCTGGGCCGCAGCAGCTTCCAGCAAGCAAGAGGCAAATGCATATTGCCAAGAGTTGAAGCACAGCAGAGAGGTAAGATGTGAGACGTGTGTGCTGGAAAGCCTTTGAATTCATAGCTCTCCAAGACAGCTTTGGGGCTGGCAGCTGGACAGAGATGCTCCTGCTCACACCTGTGTCCAGAGAGGGGGAACACACCCTGCTGCAGGCGCTTGCCTTGGTCTCTGCAGGTCCAGCTGGATTCCAAACCTGCTTTTCACAGCCTTCTCCCTTCCCTTGTCCACCTGCCAAGTGCAACGGGCCTCAGGGACTGAAAGGACCTCAGAGAGCCAAAGGGGGACAGTTGTTCCTACATCACGGGGAGCTCCTAGGAAAACGCTTTCCTTCAGCAGCAAGCCCCTTTCCCCCAGAGGCCTTTCCCCAGATTGGAAGCTTTCCTGGGGAACACCAAGACACTCTTAAGAAACCCTGGCAAGGCTGAATTTCTTTCTGGTCCGTTCTGGACAGGCGCTCCAGCTCTAGCTGGCATTTCCCCCAGTGTGATTCCAGCTGGAGGTTGACACATGCAGCCCCAGGCCCTCTACAAACACAAGCTGCCCGCTGCCTCCACTCCTGCCTGCGCTCACAGCAGCAAAAGCAGGCTCTTCCCGGCCAGAGACCAGAGAGCCCTGATCCCGCAGGACGCTCTCGCCAGCACCTTCCAGGACTCTCCGCTGTGCACGCAGCACTTTTCATGCCCGCTCTCCACAGCCTTTGGAAGACAGAGCGCAACCTGGCTGGCGCTGCTATCAGCGCACCCCAAACACGGGCAGAGGAAGGAGAAGCAGGGGCTGCTTTGCGGCCATGCCCAGGAGAGACTGGAAGGCTGCCCTCCCTCTGCTCTCACTCGCTTGGCTTTCTGGCAGCCTCTGAGGCAGGGGCTGCGATTCCTCAGCTCTGGGCACCAGAACCGCAGCCGGGATCCCGGCACTGCCTGACGGCGCTGGGGCCATTGGCCGGGTCACGTGTCCGAGTCTCGGCCACCGTGCTGCTGCTGCTGCTGCTTCACTTGCCCTTAGGCACACCCCAAGCTCCCTGTTAAGGCCTGATGGTCTCTGCTTCTGCCATCTCCCCGACCCTGTGCAGGGATGGAGCACTGCTGTGCTTTCAGCAGGCTATTCTTGAAAGCTTCCAGCATTCCAAGCTCCTTTGCCCTCTGTAGATGCTTGCCATGGAATCCCTCACAGCTGGCTTCAGAGCGTCCTCAGGTTGGCTCTCCCAAAATCCGGGAGCTTCAGGCTGCTCAGTAGGACCTTAAACTGCACAGTGTTGTGGAACTGGACCTTCAGCACAGGCACCTTTCCAGCCTGACGCGGCCTCGCTCCTCTGTGTCTCTGCACAAAAGACGGCGCGCAAGAGGACGGCAGCAGGGGCCTGTGTGTGCCAGGGCTCAGGTTTTTACGCCGCTTCAGCTCCACAGAGACGCAGGTAAAGTGAAGAAGCCAAAGTGTTTATTAATTCAAGGCGAAGCAAAGGGATGAGCTGGGAGGGAATAAGGGGGGATGGGCAGGGTCTGAGGGCTAGAGGGAGGGAGCTAACTACAAAGAGGGAGAGGTGTGAAGCCAGGAGAATTGTGCTCAGCCTCAGCTGTGCGTGGAGTTCCAGCAGCACTGAGAGATGGTGTCCTCTTCAGTGTCTCCTGGTGTGTTCTTGGGACACCAATTCGCTAGATTCAGAAGATGTCCCCAGTTGTTTAGCTTTCTGGGGAAAGCGGGCTTCATTTTGCAGGTTTAGAGCATGACGGGCTGTTGTCTTGCCTCTGGGTTTGAAGGGCTGCAAGAGCGAAGAACAGAGCCATGGTCAGAGGCTGGATCAGTGGGAATCCTAGGGGATCTTCCTGCCAGAACCATCCCACCCAGAAGCAAGCAGGAGACATTGGGATCAGCCCGAAGGTCCTTGCCACGAATCCCCCACGTGCCCCTGAAATCTCTGTGCGTTGTGCCCTCTCCAGCCCTCGTCCACACAAGGAGCAAAGGCCTCCAGAGCCGGGGATTGCAGCTGTCTGCCCGGGCAGTGCAGCTTCCCCCGCCAGAGCCGCTGACGGCCCGCTGCCCTCACTCACCCTGACTGAGAAGGTGAAGCTGTCCTGGCTGCCCCCTCAGAGAGCGTGTCACGGCCCCAGCGGCACGGCTCCCTGCCAGCGCCGCTGCCAGCCCTGTGGCCACACGGCCTCCTGCCCGGGCAGGGCTCAGCCCGGGCCCTTGCCGCCTGCTGCCGCCCCAGGGCACGGCTGCCAGAGGGCGGCAGCAGCCCCGAGGGCAGGCGGGGCTCCACGGCGCCGGGCCCGGATGCCGCTGCAGCCGCGGCAGCAGCAGCCGGGGCCGGGGCCGAGCTGCGGCGGGCCGGGGAGGGAGCCCGGGCTCGTGGCTCACCCATGAACCGCATGGCCGCCTCTGGCAGGGACTCCTGCGGGTTCTCCAGGTAGGGCAGGGCCCGGAGCAGGTACTCGGCCGCTCGCATCCTGTCGTCTGCCAGCTGGAGAGAGCGGCAGGAGGGAAGGGTTGGCGCGGGCTCAGCCGCTGGCGCCGGGCTCTGGCCGCGCCCAGCCCCGGCCTCCCCTGCCCGCACGGCCCTGAGGCCCGGCCAGCAGCCGCTGGCGCCGGGCTCTGGAGGGGGCAGAGGGCCGGCTGCTGCCCGGGGAGCCGCGGTGCCGCCCCGTGCCCGCAGCCCCGTTGGGCCGGGACTCCACGGGCACCCGGCTCGGGGCCGCAGGAGCCTGGAGAAGAGCCCGCGGGGCCCAGTGAAGGCAGCGGCGTGTGGGGCGCAGGCTGGAGCCCCCGGGTGCAGCACTGGGCAGGGGCCACGGCTGCCAGCCCCGCGGCCACGGATCTTCTCCCGGCTGAGGCTGCCACTTCTCCAAGCCATCCTTACCTTACAGTCATCGATAGTCAAGGGATGTTCCTTTGTCAGTAGCTCCTGGAGATCCCTCCTCTTCAGGAACTTGGCCGCACAATGCAGGGTTTCCCAAGAGGTCTGGAGAGCAGCAGAGATGCAGAGATGGCACCACAGCCCAGGGCACAAGGACTCGCATCCCTGTGCCATGGCCTGGAGGAGGACGCAGCCTCCTCCTCCTCCTGCAGCAGGGCAGGAGGCAGCTGAGCCCCCGTCCCAGGGATGCACAAAACCTCACATTTGCCACACGCCGGTTCTCATCATGGCAGTAGATTAAAAGAAGGTACAGGCTCTTGTTGACAGTTGCCTTCAGGGGCTTTTTTCCCTCCTTCACTACCAACTCCATCACCTTACAGAAGAGGTCCATGGAGAGCAGTTGCATGTAGCTATTTTCCTAGGGGAAAGGAAAAAACCTAAGCATCAATTACTCCAGGCCCACCTAGGCAAAGGCCTGAAAATGCAGACAGCACAAGGTTTCTGGGCAGCACCCAATGCCTGTGGCTCGGGTTGCAGAACCTTACATTGTTAAAGAGCGCCAGGAGTGCCTCAGCCAGCTTTGGGGCGGTGGTGCTGGATACCAGGATGTTTTCGCCCTCCAGCATATTAGTAAGCACACGAAGGGTCAGGGCAACCACCACTCCATCTTCATCAGCCAGCAGATCCACAAAGCTTTCAGACAGGCAGCACATTCTTCTGGCCTGTGTGGAACACAAGGCTGCGCTGTGAAGCCGTGAACAGCTGCACCAGCTACAGCGCCCAGGCACTGCAAGCCCAGCCTGCTGCCGCAGGGCCCAGACACCAAAGGCCTGTCCCAAAGCACTCGGGCAGCTGAGGCAGGAGAGCTGGGAGCAGCTGCCTCAGCTCCTGAAGGCCAGCCAGCCCATGGGGCTGCTCTCCCCAGTGCAGCTTCAGCTGCTGCCCCCTTCTCACCATCAGGGGATCCTTGCTGAGCACCAGCAGGCCTTTGAGCGCCAGGCGACACCTCTTCCTGCACTCGGTCCGCAGGTACCTCGACACGACCCTCAGGACCCAGCCACCACATTTAGTCCAGTCCAGGCACTCCAGAACCTGAAAGGCACAGGGCAGTGGTACAGGGCCCGGCTGGCAGGAGCCCAGAACTGCCCAGGGCCAGCCCCAGGCAGCAGCAGCACAGGGCGCTGGTGCCATCCCAGGAGGCTAGGGATGCGGCTGCGAGAGGGCAGAGAGCTGGGAGGCAGCTCAGCCAGGCAGCGCTGCTCTTCAGGCTCACCTCCACAAGGAATGCCAGGAAAGGCAGATCGCAGCCTGGCTTCTCAATGCTGAGCAGCCGGAGCATGCGGGTTGCGATGCAGGAAGAGAAAGGGATCAAGACATGGCGCATCTCCCTGTCAGGGGCAAAAAGGAAGAAAGAGCCTGAGTAGGGGGGGGCACACTTTTCTCAGGACTGACTCCCAGAGGTGCAGTCTTTCCCCAGCATCCCTGTAGGGGACGTGGGTGCTTTGGGAGGTGGCCACTCCTGTGCACCCTCGTCTCCCAGCCTTTTCCAGTCTGCTCGGCCGTCCCTAAAGAGACGAGGCCCTCTGGCCCATGACCACAGGGACTGTGTGGGGCAGCCCGGGCACAGGGCACCAATTCCAGGGACAGCAGGGAGCAGGGGGTCTCACCTGGCCAGCAGAGCCACAGCATAGTACTGGGTATGAGCACAGAGCATGGTGTCCCAGCCATGCTTGGACTCCACAGCCATCACCTCATTCTCACACTGCAGCCGGCAGAGCAGGGTCTTCATGACCTGCACTGCAAACCTGTGTGCAGAGCAAAGCCCGGGTCACATTGGGAGCACTGGCACTGGCCACAAGGACATGGAAAGGACGGGAGGACGGAGACCTGTTGGGGTCGCTGGGAAGGTGGTGTTCCTCTCGGCACGCTCTCCAGAAGTGATCGACTTCCTGTGGTGGCATCTGCTGTGTGGTGACGACAACATGGAAAAGCAGAGCCACAAAGAGGCGGGAGGAAAAAAGGATCATTGCCTCGTGGCACTCAGGCACCTGGACAATCACCCACACCACCAGAGTTGCCTGCAAAAGAAGTTGCCATGGAGAGCGCTCAGTGCGAGGTGTCCATGTGGCAGGGCCCCAGGGGAGACGCAGGGGGAGCAGCGGGCCTGGTGGCCCCTGAGCCTGCCCTTAGGCCAGGTTTCAGCCCAGGGCCTGAGGCAGGGAGAGGATGGAGAGCTGCTGGAGAGGCGACCTGGGGGTGAGCAAATGCCCAGAAACTCACAGCCAGAGCAAAGACGCCCTCCTTGTCCCCATCCGAGGTGAACGTGCTGTGCAGAGGCCAATCCTCCATCACACAGAGCAGTGTTGGCAGAACCTTCTCCACTGTGGGACTCGATGAGCCTATGCTTCTCCAGATCATTGCAGCAGCTCTGTGGGATCAGAGCTCTGTGTCAGGGGCATCTCAGCCACACTACCATGCCCTGTGCAGCTCTGGGGGCCGGGTGACAGAGCCCCGGTGCCCTGAAGGGCAGGGAGGGAGCACGGCAGCAGGCTCGGGAAACAGAGGGGCCCGAGGGTCCCGGACCTGTCTGCCGCTCTGGCAGAGCCCATTGCACAGGCCGTGCAGGGCCATGGTCCTAAAGGCCGGGGAGGCCTGAGCTCTCCAGGCAGGTGGGCCCATACCTGTCACATGTTGGGGCACAGCGCAGGAGGGTCAGCACCACGTCAGCTGGGTGTTCTTCGGCCAGCCTCACGATGTTCATGGGCAGCCTGGTATCCACATTTCCATGTGATGCAAAATTCTGGTGCATCTTCTTTACAATGGCTGGCACCTGGAAAAGGCATGGGGAAGACTTGGGCCGCTGTCTAGGGGAGCAACTTCACCAGCTTCCCCCAAGAATCGCTTCCCTTCCTGCCACGCTGTGCCGGCCTCAAAGGCTGAGGGGGCCCAGTGGCCGTGGCTGGAGATGACACACAATCCTGGGAGGCCTCTAGCCCCAGCCCCAGGCTGTTTACCTGCTGCTCAGAAGGAATACCACTCTTCTGGATAAAATCCACGGCGGGAGCAGGAATGGCAGTGGGAGTGGCCGTGGCGCCAGTATCTCTGATGCCCTGAGTCTCTCCAGTGTCAGCCGTTTGGAGGGCCACAGCCTCAGCCACTGCCTTGTCAGCCCTTGCCCTTTGATCATTCAATGCAGCATCAAAATTTTCTAATGGCTCAGCCAAATCCGTGTTGACATCAGGCTCTGCCTGGGGCTCGGTCAGCCCACAGTCAGGCTCAGCTGAGCCCTCAGCTGCCGTGCTGCTGGTGTTTCTACGCCGTATGCGCAGGAATTTTCGGATCATCTGCAGGAGAACAAAGGACAGGGAAGAGGGACGTGTTCCATGGACTGCTCCAAGCGCGGTGCTCGGCTGAGCGGTGACAGCAGGCCCAGCCCAGGCGGGGATGGCTGCAGGTACCTTCAGTGTCCTGCGGAAGCTTCCACCGGCAGGCCTCTGCTCTTGTGTGCCATCCATGGCTGCATCTGGCAAAGAGCGAGAGCAGCCAGAGCTGAGGGGCTGCGGGAGAGGCCGGAGAACACAGCCCAGCCCTGCCCTCCCCAGGCTGCGATAGGGATGGGATGGGATGGGGCCACATTGGCTGCAGCCATCAGCCCTGTGGCCCAGCTCTGCCACTCACCATCCTGTAGTGTCTGGATCCGCTCGGGCTCTTCAGGCTCTTGTGCTGGGGTAGCTCCAGGGCCTTTGCTTTTTTTCCCCCTGAACACTTTGGACAGGCCGAGAATTCTGCCCGCCATGCCACAGCACCTTTCAAGAGAGATGCCTCAGGAAAGCACTGAGGCAACAAGTTGTGCACTTGCGCCTTGAAAGCACCTGTGGCAGAAGAAGCCTCAGGAAGGCTGCAGGACAGCAAGTCCTGCACTCTGGTCTCAAGGGCTCCTGCCACAATGACAGGAGGTTCCTCGTAGACGATTCAAGCCACCAAATCCCACAGTCCGGCCTGGAGGCCACAGGCCACGGGGATAAGAGATGACTTGGAAAACCTCCGAGTCACCAAGTCGTGCAGTCTGGCCGTGAGGTCAGCTGCACGAGTCACTCCTCGTAGAAGCTCTGGGTCAGGCACAAACGAGTGCGCTGTGCGGGGGCTCCTCACAGCACCGCTCTGGCGCGTCCTGTCCCGTCGCCTGCTCCAAGGAATGTGGCCTGGCTGCGTCACCGCCAGCACCTATGTCCCCACGTGTCACAAAGGGTCCTTGGACACCCTGTGCCATTCCAAGCCACGGTGACCGCGCTGCTGCACCGCGTCACAAAGGGCCAATGCACACACTGTCACCTGCCCTGGGGCCGCTCCCAGCCCAGCCAAAGTGGCCCAGGTTGGAAGGAACCCCTCTCCCCAAGTGTCTAAGACAGCCCTGAGACAGCATCTTTCGCAGCGGCTCAAACCGTGGGCAAACGCTGCCCTGCTCTGCGGGTTCAGGGCAGCAGAAGGAGCCCCCAGGGCCGCCGATGCAGCCGCAGCGGGAAGGGCACGGGGCCTTGCACAGAAGCTGGCACGGCCTCCCTGGGACACGTCCCAGCCGGTGGCCGTCCTAAACCCGCGGGTGTGACACAGACGAGGAACCTGTGGGCCGGGGCACGGACGCTGCTCTGACCCCAGGGGCCAGGGCAGCGCTGAAATCGGCAGGCGTGACGGAGCCCCCGCCCAAGCAGAGCTGCCGCCCCCCGAGCCCTGGCAACGCTGGTGCCATCTCCTGCCCCAGAGACCTGTGCCCCGGGGCGCTTCTCTGCCACAGGGCAGCCAAAGCCAACGGGCCCTGGCGGCTGGGCTCCTTCCTACAGGGGATGTTGGCAGGAGCACCTGGAGCAAGTGCTGGCAACACTTGGTCTCTGTCAGAAGCTCTTACTCCATGCTGAAATTGTTTTCTACTTGGAGTGATTTCCTGAAGCACAAAATCACCCTGGCAGCAGAGGCATAGAAGGAGTTGGCATTTAAGAATCCTCAATTCAGGAAAGCTTTTCTTCCCGTTACTCAACTCAAGTAGTTGCAAAAAGTTGCCAACTTCCTAAATTTATAGCAATGGCCTGAGAACCTGATAGATTTGCAAGCTTCCTTCCCATCTCAAAGCAGTGTTAGAAATGATCAGAGCCAATTTCCAAACTCAAAGATTTAGTTAACAAATTTGAAAAGCAATTTCGGGAAACGCCACGATAAATCAGGACAACATGGATCGACTGTTGGGTGGTCAATCCGGGAGCAGCACAGGGTGCTCCTCCGGAGTACTGCCCACAAATTCGGGGTCTCAGGGGAGGTGTTTGAGACCATTTTTCTACCCTGAGGCAAAAACAAGACGGTAACAAAGAACCCGAAGAGCATGACATCATGTACATAAGAGAATCATTGAAATGTCTGGTGTCCGCAAGGGATATCTGAAAGAGTTTCCTGAGAAATTGAAAAGACGTCTGCATGAAAAGTCTCCGAATCTTCTGTCAGAAGGTTTCTGTTGCCCTCCGCCCAGATTGGTATGGGATCTCCTGATGAACTGTGAAGATGTGGTCCGCCCATGCTTCATGGGACCTTTCCCGCTTATCTCTCTGGCAGATGTCCAGGTAACACCTTTGGACTGTGAAAAGACTGTGGTATGCAAAGAGAGGCCCTGGAAGTGTTTCCAGCAATTCTGGGGATTTTACCTTCCACTGCAAAGTTTTAAGACACACAATTTTAATCCAGGAATTTAATACTATGTATCTATTACAGCAGCAACACATTTGCCTTAAGGTCATCCACTGCATGTCACTTTGCAAAGCAGAAGACCACACAGAGGCAAAACAAAGGCCTTGCTTTGGTTTCAAACATTTTCCTAGGAAGGCATGAGAAGAACCCAATTCTCTTAAGGAATCAAAGCTCTCCAGGAATGAAAGTCCACTCAGTGTTACAAAAGTAGCCCAAACAAATGAGTAGATTGCAAAAGGGCTAATCCTCCCCCTGCTCCAGATATGGAAGTGGCCAAGAAAGTAGAGCTCTCCCCTCTTCTTCTCTGCAGGAGAAGTAGGATGACTAAGAGGAAAAGTCCCAGCTATTCCTTCAGTCCTCCATCACCAAAGCTGTGCCATAGCACAGGTGCTGCCTTCAAAGTGACCCCAGTTCCAGCCTAGACCTCTCACCTTCCAGGCAACTCCTTCCCCAACACGCCCAGCAGCACCAACCCCAGCTCAACACCCTGCCAAGACCCGCAGCTGTCCCCATGCCTGCGCAGAGCTTTCCCACCCCCTGGTTCCCTGCACGTGCCGTGGCATGGCACTCAGGAGGATGTGCTCCAAGGCCTTCCCCGCTAGCAAGCTCAGGCTGCCAGGCCTACGGTTCCTGGATCATCCTTCCCACCCACCCTTCCCGTGCACGGCTGGTCCATTTGCGCTCAGCTCCGACTTGGCCGCTTCAGCAGGACTGCTGCTAAAGGATGGAGAGCAGCCCGGCAAGCTCCTTCTCCAGCTCCCTCTTTACTCTCGGGGCAGGTAGAACATGCCACAGGAAAGCAAGCAGTGCCAAAAGACTTGGGCCAGCATCAGGCACATTGAGGAATGAAACAAGGCCTTTGTTCGATGGAAGGAAGCACAAGCAATTGACAGAAGTGAAGAGGACTTAGCACAGATATCCAGAAATCCTTAGCACCAGTGAACATCAGAAAAACCTGGAAGCCTAACTTGACATGAGAGTGACTTGACAAAAAGCTTGAGACATAGCCTTCGGGAAGACCTAAGGGCAGCTACAGAATCAGCCCTGTGCAGGGAAGGCATGAGGAAGATGAGCTGCTTTGGTGCGCTGAGACTCCTCCTGGCCAGCAAGTAGACACTAGGTTCAAGTCTAGGATTCTGACGCAAAGTGTTTCCTTCTAAGCCCCTGCCTATGGAATCACCTCAGCAGTCTAACGACAGAAGGGATTTTTGATAGAATTCCTACAGAAACCCACTGAAATTTGGACGTGGCGAAGAAGCCTTGTGCTGGGGTGCAGAGCCCTAACCTCCTGCCAATAAAAGAGCTCTTGGTGGACAATGCATTTGTCTGCTGATTTCTTTGAATTCTAGAGACCTCTCAGGACTGCTGTATCCTGAGGGAAGGCCCTTGGCCTTGAGCTGCAGGCACCCGCGCAAGCTTCAGATCAGCTCCCTCAGCTTCCAGGACCTCTCTTGGCCGGCATCCTGACGGGGAGGCAGGACCGCTGCCAGGCACTGCTGGGACCCAGCAGGACAGGACCGGCTGTCTCGTGTCCACGTAGCACCCCCTGACACAGCCAGGGTCATCCCGAAAGCAGACAAGGCTCACGTGTCAGTGGAGAGGGGTAAGGAGCTCTGGGCTCCTCTCAGGGTGTCTCAGCTGGGCCTGCTCCACAAGACGCCCCCATTTGAAGGCCTGCTAATGCCCAGCTGCCAGAAATGCCTGCCTTGTTCTCTCCAAGATGCAGAGGAAGAGGCAGGGAGTAGGGCCCATTGGGAGGCAAAGCTTCCAAGCCTTTTCTGAGGCCACGCACACACCAAGAGCAGCCAAGACTCTCCCTGCTGCCCGGCCCACACAGCCCAGCTCGGTGCTGGCCCTCTGGGCCGCAGCAGCCTCCAGCAAGCAAGAGGCAAATGCATATTGCCAAGAGTTGAAACACAGCAGACAGGTAAGACGTGAGACGTGTGCTGGAAGGCCTTTGAATTCACAGCTCTCCGAGACAGCTTTGGGGCTGGAAGCTGGACAGAGATGCTCCTGCTTACACCTTGTCACAATCCGCTTACACAAGCGGGGTTCGTGATGGTTCGTTTTAGGGATCTCAGAGCGCAAAGGACACTGCGGAGGACAAACTCAGTTTACTCAATCACAAATGCATCTTTATTGAGTGCAAACAAACGCGATAGTGGGGAGAGAAAAGAGAATAGTAAGAAAGACAGAAAAGAGGGGAAGGGGATTATAGCTACCAACATGGAGAGTCGAGTCCTCAAAGCTTTTGAAGATGCCTATAGACGTGATCTTCTCCAGTTCTGAGATCTCCAAAGTGAGCGGCGGTCTCCAGGGTTTTTTTAGTCCTCTCTGAAGTGACAGGCAGTTGGCCAAACGGTTGGGGGAAATCACTGTAGTGTGTTCATTTAGAGAACTCAGAACACGTCTTTCGTCAGCAGGTACGGTGTCAACCAGTACAAGTCAGCAGGCGCAGTCACTTCACCGTGACTTGCCCATTGTTTCTGCTCAGGTTCTGATGTTCCGATATGGCTGCTGGGTTTTTCCATCGAACACACCTGCAGGCAGCACTTGGCCAACATCCCACCTCAGCCAGGCCAGAACTCCTGTCTTGAGATTTTAAAGTCCCCTTTAGGGGTTTCAATTTATGGTGCCAAGCGGTAGTACAGAACCTTTGAATGTGTAGGAGGTGCTGAAGGGCAAAAATTCCCAGTGATAAGGACATCTTCACTTAGCACAGCAAGGAAAGTGAAGGAGAATGTGCAATCTATCTTTCATGGAAGCTGTTCAGTTTTTAACAAATTATTTTTGCTGAAGACATGCCTAGGCAATGGTGATTTTAGAGCATTTCATGACTCTCAGAGTTATCCTCACACCTGTTTTGCCACATTTTCTCTCTTTTCTTTCCTGGTGAAGGATTTCTCCTGCCCAGCTGGCTTCTGGTTGGAGTTCTACACTCTGGAGTCCCCGAGTTTTCTCAGCAGCCTTTGCAGCGAGTCCTCAGCCAACGTGTGGCTCTGCTGCCATCCCAAATCTGTGCCTGCCTTGCCCAGCCAGGGCGCAAGTGGGGCATGTGCTGGGCATGGCTGGAGAATTGCAGGGACAAAGTCCTCCAGTGTTGTGATGTTCCGCCTGGTTGGCTCAAACCTTGTCACTCCACATTGAACCCTGCCCCTATTGCTTTGGTATTGGCTCCTGCCCCCAAAACTCCTCCCTTGGCCCTTCCCCTTCCAAGCTACTGCAAAGGCACTGTGAGGGGTTCTGCTTCCTGCTCGGGGTTAGAGTTGGAGTTTGCCTCAGGAAACGATCCTCAGAGGGGCACAGCTCCCGGGCCCTGCGGGCAGAGCTGCCTTGCCCAAGGACAGCCGCTGTGGCGGCCGGGGCAGCTGCACGGCCCAGGGCCAAAGCCCCGCGGCACCCTCAGTCCAGCCCGCCTGACCGGCCCTGCGGCCTCACCCGGGCTCGGGGCTAGCAGCAGCAGCTCCCTGCTCACTGCTGGAGCTGGTGGCCTTCAGCTTCTCCCCGCTGCCTCCTGTCAGTCCCTGCCTGTCCTCAAGGTCGGCAGGGCAGCCGTGGCCAAAGTGGAGCCTCTGGAATTGGTTCCACGGCCTGGCAGAGCTGCCCCCTCAGCCCCCTGTGTCTCCCCGTCCTTCAGCAGCTCCTCAGGGGACAGCGCCGGGGGCCACCGGCAGCTCCCAACGCTCCAGGGACACCCGGGGCTGGAACTGCTGCTCCGCCCGGCCCGGCCGCCAGCTGGGGCTGGGCACAGCAACAGGGGGCACAGGGGGCACAGGGGGAAAAACAAGAGCTGAAACAGGCAGCCGAGGAGGGAAAGAGGTGAAAATGCAGCCTAGGCCTACACAGACATCAGTCTCTCGGTCTGTATCAATTCACAGACCATCACAGAGCATTTGCTTTGTGATGTCAGGGCACGGTTGCCACGTGGTCGTGGTGACATCCGAGGTTGTCTTGGTGCACGGAAGGCCTCAGGGGTGTCAGAGCAGCTCTTGAGCTTGCTCAGCACAGGAGCTTTTGTCCTGCGCTTGAGTCTTTTGTCAGTGGGCAGCTGAACACGGAGAGTAGCCTTGCTGTTCTTTAGTGTTAGAGTTTGCAAACTTGCACAGCAGCTGCCACAATGATTGGGCAGCTTGCAGGTGTAGTTTTCTCTGTTTATGGAGTCGGATATTCCTGCTATTTCCTGACACAGCTGGCACGTAAGTAGAGGTTTCCCCTGGGTGTCACCTAACCGGGCTTTTGTATGTCTTCCTGCTCTTTCTTAGTGACTGAGTTGATTTGGAAACAGAAAGGCCATTTGGATGCCGCTTGGGTGAAGCGCTGTCAACACGTTCAGCTCAAAAGGGGGTGTCTGTAGCCAGGGCTGTGCGGGCAGCATTTGCAAGGGAGCCTGCAGGGGTTGTGTTCCCTCCATGAGAGAGTGTGTGGCAGCAGAGTCTGTCATTTCCTCCCTTTGCTGGGTCAAGCGGGACAACTTTGAAAATGTGGACTGGGAGGCCTTCTTTGAAGGTGCTGTAAAAATGCTCTGGTTGTCTCCAGCGTTCTCAAAAAATCTGTTTCATTTTCCCTTGCCCACTGCAGGTCACCTGAGCCGAGTGTTCAGAGGTTCTGATCCTGAGGTGAGTAAGAAAGGAACATTTGATGTTCCTGGCGTTTAAGAATTGTGCAGCAAGCTGCCAGCTTGGCCTGTGGCAGTAGAGTGCAGAGGACCAGATGAGCAGGCTGCAAGAAAATCCATTTCCATGTCTGCAGCAGCAAGAGCAAAGGCGTCACTGGCTATTTCCTAATTTTCCATTTCCTCATTTTCCATTGCAGAGCTTTAAAAGAGCTAAAAGCCCAGTTTTGCAGGGAGAAAGTTGCCCCCACATAGTAGCCAAGGGGGGAAAATCTAATTCAGAGCAATTGGCAGCACAGTTGAATCAGCCTATTTGAATTTAGTCTGAGTGACTTAGAATCCCATTGCTCTTAAGGTTGATGATTTGTGCTTAGTACAGCCGGTTTGAGGGCTGAAGAGAAGGAAGCTTATAAATGAGCCTGTATCTCACCGTCCTCTCTGTCCACAGATCACAGAAGCAAGAGCAGACTCTCCTCTGGCTCCCTCGGCTCCTGCAGAAGAGGCCAACGAGGAGCCAAATGACCACAGGCCTCCAGCAGCGGTCACACCACAGCTGGAACTTTCCCAGACAGTAAGTGCCAGTTCTGGAGGGTGCTGTCTTTAGTGCAAGGCAGAGGTGCAAGTTTCTGCCCAGCCAGCTCTCGCTGCTGCTGGCTGAGGATGCTGAGTGCTGCAGTGCTGCCAGGACCTAGGGTCTCCCCCCAGTCAGTGACAGCTGGGCAATGGGCTTTGATCTGCCACGTTGAGTCACCAATGGGCTGGTGCTCTGCGTGAGCATCTGGTTCAGTGAAGCTCTATGTCTTGGCTTCTGCAGAGCTATAGCCCAAGGGCGCACAGGTTCCTTCTGGAAGTCAAGAGATTTTGTTTGTTTGTTTGTTTTCCTACTTGGGACACCTGTGTTTGGCTTTTGGAAGGTTTCTGTAGTTTTCTCGAGTCGTTCGTCACTTCTACAGAGTCTTTTGGGCACTCCAGCTGTGCCCAGTTTGGGGGCCCTGGGAAGCTGAACGTCATGGAGGGGCTGGAGTGTGTCCAGAGAAGGACAAGGGAGCTGGGGAAGGGTGTGGAGGACAAGCCCAGGGAGGAGGTGCTGAGGGAGCTTTAGCATGTTATTAGAGTCTCATTATTGACTTTGACCTTCCCCTCACTGTCTCCAAGTCCATAGTTACTGAACGACGTGGCATTTTCCCTTCTGTTTTTGTTCGTTTTTTTTGTTTGGTAACTGCAGAATCCCTGTTCTTCTATTTTTCCATCATGGCTCTTTAGGTCAAGTTTTGCTGCCCTTTTCCAGTGTTGGAAACGGTTCTGTTAGAAGTTAATTTGTAATGTTGCAGGTCTTGGAGATGCAGCATTTTTGCATGAGAATATGTAATTTGCGGCAGGGATGTTTGTGAAGATTGAACAGTTGTTTGGCTGAGGCAGCCAGTTGGGCTTGCTCATCACTTTCAGGTTAACTGGTGCCGTGCCTTTTGGCATCCCAGGGCATTTGTATGTGTTGGTTTTAGGAACTGAGCAGGAAATCAATGTCCTGGCATTCCAGCTTGTCTTCAGAGATCACAGGCACTGGGATGGGGCTGTTCTTAATTTCTGATTCCAGCCACTTCAGCACCATCAGCGTAGTCATTTCCAAGAGAAGAACTTGCCCGAGCACAGATGCACAAGGAGTGTGGTTCCCAGTGCAGTGCTCTGGTTCTCATCACATTCCATAATGCCCTGCACATTCTATCTGTCCGTCTATCCATCTCTCCACCTTTCCATCTATCTAACATCTACACAATTGCATCTTCCCGGCTCTGGTGCAAAGCAGTTGGAGCTGCAAAGCTCACCTAAAGGTATCCCTTTCAAAAGAAGAGGAGAGACATGTTCCGTGGACCGATTCTGAGCAGGCAGAGATGTTTCCTGCTGTAGACATGGGGTTTCTTTCCCCTCAGAGTCCTTTTCCTCCTCCAGCCTCTTCTTCCCTAAAGCGCTCAGTTAATTCTTGCAATTTCTGCCTGTGCGAGCGAGGTGGAATAATTCCATGTTTTAGGTGGTGTTTGGTGACTCTGGTCATACATGCATTCCGTGGGTCATTGTTTCCTTCATTGGCATCCTCAGGGGTGTGTAAGTTAATTTGCTGGTGGGGCCTAATGAGGGTCTCTGTCACTGCCGGTCAGAATTCTCAGTTGAGAAAAGGGGGAGAATAAAGACCTTGGTCCTCCTCCATAGACTGAGGTGGCTGTAGAGGCTCTGTGACGTCCATCAGAGGATCTTTGCACACATCCTTATCTCCTGAATGAGCAGGATTTCTGACAAGAGTGTAGATGTCAGAAAGGCAGGAATGGCGGCGCAGGCCTGAAGAGAACATGAACTCCAGAAGTGTCTCTCACAAGCAGTGAGCTGGCAGAGGAAGCCACCTGCAGAGCCAGGATGGAGCTGTGGGACAGGGCTGGGTGTCAGTCACGAGAGAAAGACAAAGAGGACACAGCAGAAGGGGAGGGATGCCCTCACCAGAGCCTTGAGAAATGCCACACTTTTCCTCTCATCTGCCTGAGAGGCTGTTGGAGCGTCAGCCCCGTATGGAGCCTGATTATCTTGCCAGTTTCACTTGGGAATCTGTGCCTCCCCATGGGCAGAGAATGAGCCAGGAGAACAGCAGCACAGTGCTTTGGGAATGTGTGAGCCCATCAGTCATGGAGTCTTGGCCCACAGATGTTGTATGGGAAGTTGAAAGCCATCTTCTCTTGCTTTCTGTGCAGCTCCTGCCAGACAACAGACATGAGCAGACTGCGCTCTCAGAGATGCCGTGCCAGACTCAGGGAGAGCTGTTGCCAGCCCAAGAGCAGGAAGAGCAGCTCAGGCAGCAGGTGGAAGAGCCACAGGAGAATGAAGAGGTAAGCCTGGCTCTGCAGATGACAGAGTGAAGGGCAGGAAGAGGGGCATAAAACAGAGCTCTTGGGACTGAGGAGACCAGGAGTCCCAGAGGCACAGAAAGCACTGAGCCTTGTCACGTGCAGAGATCAGCACTGGGAAAGGAGGCTGGCAGTGGAAGCAGAGGTGGGCAGGGACACAGAAAGAAGTGGCTGAATGAATGTGATTTTGAGGCTGAAAGAGGAAAAAGCTGAGCCTGATGGCAGCTCCCTGTCACTTGCTCTGCGTTTGTGTGTGCAGAATATCAAGGCAGGGCCACAAGCAGAGCTGTCTGAAGCTCAGAGTGACATCAAGGCAGTGAAGAGGAGGAACATAGAAGACATGGTGGAGATTCATCCTCAAGAGGAGATGAATCTCCATCAGCAGAGGGGACATCAACAACCTCAGGTGAGTGAGAGAGGTGAAGCTACTCCAATGAGGAAACATCCTCTCTCACTTTATTTTCAGAATGACAAGGAACAGCTGCAAGCAGGGCTGCAGGAAATGGAGGCTAGGATCAAGGCAAAAGAGAAGAGGATGGAGCAAGAAATGGAAACAATGAGAGACATACTCAATGCCCTCCGTCAAAGTCTTCAAAAGCAAGTGAGTGAAACAGCAATAACTGCCACAGTCACCAAGCTGGTGCTTTCTGCCCTTCTTGCCTTTCCACTGCAGAGCAGCAGGCAAGTGGGGTGATGCCTCTGAGGGCCATCCTGCTGTAGTGTCTGTGGCAGCCATTCTGAAGGACATTTCCTGGTATCTTGGATCTCAACTGCTGCCCTGGACAATGGAAGTAGTCCTTTGGCCTTTTGGCCAGCAGTCATCCAAACTGACTCCTGCTGGCCTCTTCTCGCTCTCCTCGTTTCTTGTGGTGTTCTAACAGTGGAACGTGGTGCCCAAGATGGAGGATGGAAACAAGCTGTCTGTAGCCCTTGTAAATCTCTTCTTTCCCTTTGCTCACAGCTGATGACTCTTGGCTAACAGGGACAAGCTGTAGCCTCTGACTGCTTTGTTCTCTTTGACTCGAGGTGGAAGTGTTGACATCTGGCCAGGCAGCCTGCAAAGGCCTCCTGCAAATGACTGAGAAGGAGGAGCCCCAGGATTGGTGTGAGCCACAGGAACTGCCTCCACCAGAAGTGCTGCCGGTTGAGAATGACCTGAACGTGGTGGAGGACAAGAGCACTCCGTGGGGGGAGGTAGAACATTTGAACCGGGAGCTGCAAGTGTGTCTGCAGCCCTTGGAGGGGGAAAAGAGGGAGGAAGTGGAATATGGTCCTTGGGAGGAAGTGGAATATGGTCCTTGTGGCAGTCGTCCTTCAGAAAATCCCTGAAAATGAAAGATGAATCTGGCCATGAACTCCAGTAAAACCAGTCTTTGGCTTTGGCCCATCCAGTCAAAGGGAAGTGGACGAGCAAAAAATCCATTTTAAGAGCCCTGCGTGTGGCAGGCTGACAGCATCTTCCTAAGGGCTTGCATTTGGGACGGCATCTCAGGGTCATCTCCGCCAGCCACGTTTCTGAACCAAACTCATTTCTTCTCCCAGATCTACACAGGCTCTTGCACCAAACCTGCTGCAGCAGGAGCATTGTGTCAAAGAGCCTTTGCTCCCCAAGCCGAGAAGGTGAGCCCGGGCAGTCGGTTCATCTGCAGCGCTGACACAGCTGCTGCTCAGCAACAGCAGATCGAGGAGGACTCCCTGGAGCTACTGAGTACGTCTTGTGTATTGCTTGTCTGAGGGACGGTGTCTTGTGTGCATGTGGCAGCGTAGCTGGACCAAGTGGTCCTCCTCAGTCTGATATCACAGGGACATTTAGGATTCCCCATAGGAACTTGTGTAGAAAATCAGTCTCTGCTGGCCATCTGTGCTTCAGAGCTGTCTGTCTGTCTGTCTGTCTGCTTGTTGTTGTTGTTGTTGCCCAGCTCACCACAAAGGGTTCAGAGCCCCAGCAATGGGGCTGCCTTTTTAGGTGTCTCCTGGAAGCTGGGATCTCTGCTTGAAAGTCAGCATCTTGAATTTTGTTTTCCTCAGGGACAGTTGTCAGCACGGGAAATTCCACGGAAAAATAAAGCAAAATCAAAATTATCAGCTGCAGGTGAGTCCAACCACAAAACCATGGGCCAGGTGTTTTCCTGGTGGAGTATCTATCAGGTCTGAAGTCAGGCCAGCTGCAAACGTGTTCAGACACTGAGGCTAGACTGTCCCATCTCTCAGTACCAGTCAGAATTTGTGAACCTGGCCAGAAGGCGTTATCAAAGACATCTCCACACTGCCAAGGTCTTGCCTGCAGTAGGCAACAGGACCTGGTAGATCTCCTGGTCTCTCAAGTGTGGGACAGCTGTGTGCTGATTTCCTCTGCATTTTTGTATATCTCTAATCAGCTGGCCACACTAACAGAGGGAGAAGAATCTTGCTTGCCTGAAAGAGGAAGCTTAGCCCCTATCATAGCTCTCTTTGCAAGAGTTTGCTGAAGGAAATATTCCACGGTCAGGATTAGAACTGCACAGTTTAGAAACTGAAACCCAAGAAGAAAGTAGAAACTCTTTTTCTGAGCTTTTTTTATTTGTACATGAGGCTGGACAGGTCCTGCTCATGTAGCCCACGGTATATTTAGATTTGCTTATATATTATATTGGAACCACTATTATCTACTATTAACAAATTATTGTAACTTTGAAGCTGCCTAAATTCAACTTGCTGCTACATTTAATATTGTTTGGGTTTTTTTATTCCTGATTGGAAAATTAGGCAGCACATTCATTTATAGCAGTTTGTATCCTAGGAAAGCAAGGATATCCTGATCCATGAGCTCCACCGTACTTTCTGTTCGATCTCTCATCTGTTCTCGCACAGTCTCCTTCAGATGTGACCGGAGAAGCTGTCACCGCCTCACGCTGGCCTCGGTTCCCCTGGCAGAACTGCTGTGCCTGGCGGACGCTGCAGAGCAGCCCGGCTCCCTCCCTCTGTAATAAAATGCTTTCACAGTTGTTTCTGAAGTTGCTGGTTATTACTTGTATCTGTTCCACAGCTTTCCAGGGGAGAATTTTTATAAAATGCTTTCAAAGGGGCTTCTGTAATTGTTTGTTGCTAGTTGTATCTGTTCTAAAGAGGCTTGATTGATTCAAAGGTTATAAGGTGCTGCGACACTGTAGGGGTGTCAAATGCTGTGTAAATGTCAATCAAAGGAAAGGGGGAAAAGATCTAGTTCATACAGGTTACATCACCCTGAGCCATGATCGGTGGGCGTGAAACACCGATCGCTCGACGCCCTTGGGAAATGATTGGTCAGGAGCGACTCTGGTTCAAGACCAAACAGAGCCCGAACAACAAACCAATTAGGAAGAGAATGCAAAAGGCACCAATCAGGAGGGACCAAAGAGGATAAAAGAGACTGTAAGACTGTAGGGGAGATCCTTCTTCAGAACTTTGGGGCTCTGAAGGAGCACCCAGTGGGATGTCACACTGTCTTTGGATTTCTGGCTTGCTGAGAGGAACCTGGGCTTATCCTGGGTTCCCTCTCCCAGTGGTTGCTTAAAGTTGAATAAGCGAGTGCCTTTTTTTATTACATCCAAGTCCCAGCCTCGTTTATAGCACACCTGTGCCCAGAGTGCGGCACACACTGCTCCCCTTTGCCAGGAGTTCCAGGGCAGCCGGCACAAGAGTGGGAATCCTCAGCCAGGCCTGCAGCCCTCGGCTGCCGTTTGCCTTTCTCTGCTCCTGTGCAGACTGCAGACGGCCGATGCCACCCGTCTGTGCTGTGCCCAGCTGGGCTACGCTTCCCCTCGGGAGCGGCCGGCTGCCAGCCGGGCTCTGAGAGCGGAGCATTCGCCTGCTCCCAGGCTACAAGGGCCTCCTTGCAGCCTGCCTCTGCCCAGGCTCAGGCTGCTCCGGGCTCTGCCAGGGGCCTCCGCCCTGGGCGAGACTGCGTCCGCTCTCACCTCACAGACGCTGACAGCTCTGCACCAGAGGAAACCTCTCAGAGCACTCTCACTGATCTTGCTGATTTCTCACTTGAGCAAGACTCTCCTGCAGCCAAAGAGATTGCACTTCGGGATACAAATCCAAATGGCACGAACCCAAACGCTCTTGAGTCACAGCTGAAGACCTGCATGTGCACAGGATCTTTTGGCTGCCCCACTCCTCCTTTGGTTTTGCCTGCCAATGCCACTGTCCTTTCTGCCTCAAATTGAAGTACCACAGGTGTGCAAAATACGGTCAGTGGGCCGTATTCCAAAGGCACTGTGGTCTGGAGAGGATGACTGAAGCGGAGCCTTCCCCACTTTCAAGGCACACCTAAGAAGCTGTCAATGTCACTCTGCACCTTCAACAGACAACGGAACACTCAGACAGAAAAGCTGCACTTATTGACAGGGTGAGAAAGAACGGAATCTTCCAGATGAGCTTACGTTTCAGCAATTTTATTTCCTCATAACCCTATTCTATATAGATAATATAGAATATCAAACCTATAATCCTACTCTACAAGCCTTCTCTAAGGTGGTTATTGAGATAACCAGTCATTACATGAATGTCACATTCATGTCTACTCCTTCTTCTTTATCTTCTTCACTGCCATGATCAGCGGTGTCAGGGTGAATGCTGAATTTCCTGATCTTACAAACGGATGCTGTCCACAGGAAAGAAAATAAAAAACACAAACCAAAAATCAATGAACCATGACTTTCCAAGCTTAGTGCTTCACAGGCTCAATCAGGGTCCCTCTGGTTTCTAGAAAGAGCCAGAAACACGACCAGTGGGACAATCTGCACCTACAGCTTCGTATGAGGACCTTGGCATCATAGGCAAACCTGGCCCAGAATCCCACTCATCTGTTTATTCTGGTGTCTTCATCTTGATGGGACTTTTGCCCTGCCGCTGCTCTAGAAATTTCCCTGGGGTTTCCTCTTTCCAGGATACCTCTATGACTCACATAGGTCCCTCTCTTTGAAAGACAGGCACTGTGCTGATTTCCACAGGGACACGGAACAGTGCCTACCTTTCCATGCCCTGCCCCTCCTGTGCTGGCTGGCACCTTCCTTCCCAGCAGGGACAGCCGAGCGGCACTGGATCCTGCACTTCCCTCTCTGCCACACAAGCTGGCAGTAAACCCTGGGGCAGTTGCCATCGGCTTGACTGTGCCAGGCAGCAGATGGGGCTGGGACCAGTCACCCTCAGCTGTCCCTGTCTGCGTGGCAGAAACATCCAAGAGTGGAGGGGGGGTACAAACCAGAACCCCTCAGAGGCTCCCAGTGAGCCCTCCACAGCCCCTTCTGCCCACGGCCAAATGCCTGACTGCTTGGCTGGGACTGGTTTCCTATGCTTCCTCCACCACTATTTCATGCCTCTGTTCTCCACATTGCTCTGCTTCAACTCTTTTGCCATTAGATAGAACTGAGCACCCCACCAAATTACAAAACAGGGCAACAGAAACAGTCAGAGGACAGAGCACCTGTCCTCTGAAGACAGGCTGAGAGACCTGGACTTATACAGCCTGAAGAAAGAAGAATGGACCCCAGGGAGACATTATTGCCACCTTCTAAAACTTCAAAGTGGCTTCTGAGGGAAAATAGAAGACTTTTTTACATAGGTCCACTTCCAATAGCAAGTGGGCTAATACTTTTAAACAAAATGGGGATGGAGTCAGAGCAGGTCTAACAACAAACCTGTTTACTCAAAGCATGGTGCAGCACTGGCACAGGTTGCCCTGAGAGCTGGTAGGTGCATTGTCCCTGGAACCATTCAAGGTCAGATGGGACAGGCCTCTGAGCAACCCGATCTCTTCAAAGATGTCCCTGCTCATTGCAGGCCACTTGGACCAGATGAACTTTACAGGTCCCTGCCAGCCCAGGCCACTCTAGGATTCCTCAGCGTTCTCATTTGAAAGCACCAAGTGTGGAAGTGAGGAGGAGGGGAGCTCATCTGATGCCTTGCACTTCAGTGCAGGAGGAGCCCGTCCCTGGGACACTGTTTCCCCTGCGGCCCCTTGGCATTTTACCTGCAGCAGCTCCTTGGCAGACCAGCGCCGTGCCTCGTCTGTCTGCAGGCAGCAGCTCAGGAAGTGACGTGTGCGCGGCAAGAACAGGTTGGGCTGCCACAGCCTTGGTCTCCCTCCAGTGGCTATCAGCAGTTGAGGCTGGAGAAAATGGAAACACCCGGCTCCACCTGCTTCTTTCCCTGGAACTGCAACTGCCCTCCCAGATCCCATTGTTTAAGCTCCACTCTGCAGCGACAGTTTGTGCCCTGGCCGAGAGGCAGAGCTGACTTTCCTGTACCAACAAAAACCCCAATGCCCATGCAGCCACAGATTTCCAACATCCAGCAGATCTTGCTTTGGCAGCTATTTCATTGACTGACGTAGTTAGTGGGAACTCCATCAGCAAAAGCATGTTTCCTTCTCTGAGGATTCACAGCAGCCTGACAGGCTTTTTAGAAGAGGCACTTTGCTAGTCTAACTAACCCTACTATTTCCAAGGATTATTACATGAAAGGCACCTCTGCACTGCTTGTTGGTCCCTTCCGCACAGCTGCCATAAAACAAAACTCATCAGGCCTTTTGTCCTGTTCCAGAAAACAATGGGAATTGGAAGAAATGAAAGGAAATCCACCAGGCGTTCCTCGGGGAAGGAAACAAACATTTGGAATCTCCTATTCAACACAGACACAAAAAGATGCCTGCACCAATCTTTTGCCATGAAAATGCCTCTTTGGGCACAGAGGAGACACCTACAGCTCTGTCTGTCCGCAGTCTGCAAGTTTCAGCTTCTTTATGTGGCAAAAGGAAACCTTCTCATGGTCAAATCAGAGGAAGGAGAAGTGCCATCCCTATGATAAGCCAATGCTCATTTGGATACTCGAGTCAATGCACTCATGGTGTGCCCAGCGCAGAAAGTGCCGGGCAGAGAACGGCAAGTTTCGGCAGGCTCTGCGCATGACACCAGGAGGCTTCTGAGCTGGTCTCTGTAAAAATGCCCATCACAATACCAACAGCTCTGTGCTGCTGGCACTGAAATAGATGGTGACCAAAGAGACTTTGTTATTATCTTCTTCAATCCAGAGAAAAATTTCCAAACCTAAACCAGCAAACAAACTCCCCTTGAGTGCAAATACTTATGGCAGCTTGCTTTCCTTTTCTCACACCGTCAGAGGTGAGATCAAAGGGGCTTTGATCGTGTCCCTCTGCAGCTGAGCTCAGCCACTGGGCATGGTGGGGAGCTGCAGTGCTCCCTGTCATTACAACTGTGCAACCCAGGGCTGTCCCTGCTCCCACGGTAAAGGAACAGCAGCGGCGTCAACCGCACCCCTTGGATCCCAGCCACGGGCACCTGACTGCAAGCCCATCAACTTTTTAAAGTACCCAGAAACAGCTCAGGGTCCGGCATACAATTCTAACTGCAGTTGGGGAGCAACACATCCTGAATTTAGAGAGGCCACCCAGACAGATGTCTTGAAAAGCTGAAAATCTGGATAACTCACAGGATTTGGGAAAGATGCTACAGCATGGAGAAAAATTGTTGTGCTGTGGTCAAAAAAGGAAAAAGGAAGCACGACTGCTTTGGGATTTACTTGGTGATTGTTTCTTTTCTCTTTTGATCTTTCTTTTGGCTTTTCTTTTTCTCTATTCTTTTGGCTTTTCTTTTTTTTTTTCTTTCCCTTTTTCACTTGCTTTTGCTATTTTTCCTTTTTCTTTTTCTCTGGGGTTTTCCTTGGCTTTTTCCTCTTTTCTTACTTTGTCTATAAAATTGAAACTGCGAAGATTAAACCTCCCTTTCCAAGGGTACTAAGAACATATCTAACCATTCCACAGTAAAATTCCTTTCCTTCAGAGACAGAGCTCCAACATGGTTCAAAAAGCAAGTGTCAGGCATGGCTGGAGGGCAAAATGGCAGGTTTCTGAACTGCTTGACCTTCCACTTCCCTTCTGATGCAACCAAAGCTACAGCAGATGCTGATGTGCTGCAGGGGACACTTTTAGGAGGCCACCTTCTAAAAAGAGCTGCAAGTGGTGCCAGCAGATGGCAATGGGATTTTGTCCAATGGCACACACAACATGGGACAGCTGAGAAAGACAGCGGGATCGGTGAGCATTTGCACCTTACCGAGACAGGAGTTTCATTCCAGGAAGGAACTTCTCCTTCCACCATGTGAATGCCCACGATTCCAAGCGACCAAATGTCTGCTTTGGGGCCATACGGTTGGTCTTTCATAACTTCAGGAGCCATCCACCCAGGTGTCCTGGCCACTGAGCTCTGCCTACTTTGCTCAGGGAGGAGCTGAGCAAAGAGGCCAAAATCAGCTGTGGAGAAAACAACACACAATGAAAACCACCTCAAATTAGGAACCCAAAGAAAAGAATTCCCCGCTCTCAGTCTAAGAATGTGCTCTTGAATCTCCTGGAGCACTGTCCACACTTCCTTTCCTCGGGGCTTAAGCCCAGGAAGTGTGGTATTGGCCACCTGCAAAAAAATGCCAGCTTTCTAAACACTGCTCACAGCAGTGTCCTTTATTCCCCTGAAGCTTTAGATTGTAGCTCTCTCCCTCTGGAAGGGACACAGACCCACGCCACTCTTGACTGCTTGTGGTTCCTTGTCACACCTCTGTGCATGTTGCAATTTTGCCTTCAGCTTGCAACAGGAGCCCCTGCACTCCCACCAGCACCATTTTTGGGGAGCTGGCAGTCACTCAAAGCAGCCCCACGCTCTGCGTGCTTGGAACGCCGCACCTGACTAAGAATACACTGACCCAGCTTGACAGAGCCGTCGCTTCCCAGAAGGATGTTGTGGCTCTTCACATCTCGGTGGATCACGTGCTTCGAGTGAAGAAAATACAATCCTTGCAGGCACTGAGAGAGAAAACAGAAACAGGAGGGCGAAACTTAGGGAAGTGATTTCATCACACAAGAAAGGAAACAGCCTAAAAATTCCCTCTCCAGGGGAATGGGGCGGCATGGCAGAACACAGTGCCAGCGAGAGGAAGAGCTTGCTGCTCCAAGACTAGCAGAGCAGCACCTTTCTAAGGAGAGGCATGCCAGCCTTTGGAAGAGCAGCAGCAACTGCCTTTGTAGACTGCCTTCTGCAAAGCAGCCAGAATGACTGCTGCTGCAGTGCATGTGCTCTCTTCATGCAGAGGTCAAACGAGGGTTGCCAAGAAAGAAAATGTCCCTCCCTTTGCTGTCAAGTTGGATCACTTTTGGCTGGGAGGCTGCATGACAAAGGTTTTATTGCTGGCCTCAGCACAGACTTGGAAGTATCACAGCAGTTCCCTTCCATGAGCAGAGAGCATTTTGGCTGCACTGCTGTCCTTTTCAGCTTAGGACTGTGAGAAATGAATCTCTCTCTTTTGTTTGCACTTTGTTTCAAATCCTGCTGCCACCACCTTGGCTTTTACAGGCAAGGAATGCAGTGCAGACAGGCTTGAGGTAAACATTTAAAGAGGCAAGGCGGAGAAGGGCAGATACAAATACAAGAAACAGAGCGAGAATACAACAGCAGGAGATAAGAGTACAGGATCAGAGTCCAGTGAGTGCAGAGGCCCTGGCAGGCAGTTGTCTTGAGATGCTCTTGCCTGCCCATAGCACACCAGCAATACTGAAACAAAGGCTGGCACATGGAATCACTCCAGTTCTGAGCCCAGTTTCCCAGACCACCCTGCCCAAGGCCTGAGAAGTACAGATGGGATCCCTGACCTCACGACTGATTGCTGCCATCTCGTCTTCAGAAAGGCAGACCTTGCTGATGATTTCACTCAGCGTGCCTCCATCCACGTACTCCATAACCAGCCAGAATTGCTCATTGACAAGGTAGCTGAAAGAAGGAAACAAGGGCATAGACATAAACATGCATGGCTACCTTGGTCTCGTGCTTGATTCTTGTTTCCAGGTCCCTCTGTGACAAGGAGAGAATAAAAGGAATGACATTGCCTCTAGGTTGTGCAGTGTTTGCAGTCTGTCTCAAGGAGAAAGGCAGAGCTGTGAAAAAGGAGATGCCAGCAAGTGAAAAATGCAGTTTAGGAACAGGCCAAATAAAAGACCAGTCAAGCTGCATGTTTCTGGGAAAAAAGCCCCTAGTCTTCCTACCATGCAAAGCCATGGAAAAGAGGAGACACAATCCAAGGCAAATCCTTGTTTCGTTTATCCGCACCTAAGAAGATACTTGAAAAAAAATCAAGCCCCAAAACAACATGGCAGCACTGAACTTGCAGGCTGTTGATTTACTTAGATACGATTGATCCAGGTCTTTGAACACTTTTCAAACTACACATGCCAGGCACGACTCATGCAGGCAAGATGCACTCTCTTCCCATCCATGGCAGATGAACAGAGCAATAAGAATCAACCAATAATTAACAGCTCTATTTTCTGCCAGTGACCAAAGTGGGTTTTTACTTTGCGTCTCTGCAAGAGGTAACCAAACATTCATGGGACAGAAGCACAACAACTCACCTGTCTAAAATGTTGACCAGGTTGGGATTCCCATTCATCTTCATGACCAGTAATTCAGAGAAGGTTAATTCCTTCTTCCGCAGTCCTTGGAGATTGATTTTCTTTATGGCCACCTAAAATGACATTGAAAATCAGTCACTTTCCAAGCTGGTGGCAGGAGACCACAACGCTCATGCAGCGCATGGTTTTGGAATGGCACAGCTAAGCTGTGCCAAAGTGCCTTGGGATTAGACCAAGGAGTAATTAGCAACTGACATTCCAACAGCCCATTTCTCTGCTCCTTTGGGGGCCAGTCACAGGACACGTGGTCACTGATATTTTGTCTTGTCCACTTGGTAACAAGGGTGTCTCAGCTATCACCCACAGACCTCTGAGCACACTCTTTGCTGCTCTTTCTGGGATTCAGAAGTAATCCGCCCCTTACTACTCTGTGGCTACCTCTTGGGCTATGGGCAGGGCTTAGGGCTTTTAGGGATGCCTTGCAGCTCTCTCCCTAAGGGCACTTCCTAAGTGCAGCACTGCAGGTGGCTAAGGGAACTACCAGTGACATTCAGATGTATTTGCTGACAGTCAGAAATGAGAACTCAGGACTCAAGCTGTAGCCCCAAAGAGCAGGGAGATGCTCGAGGAGGCACCACCTTTGTTTCAGCAATTCAGCAAGTGAGCGAGTCCTTCAGTGAAAGGAGCCACTACCCTCCTTGCCTTCCTTCTGGCAGCTGAGAAGGACAAAGACTGTCCCAAATGCAACTGGCAGGCTGTCACAAGTCTGTGCTTCTTGTGTCTTTTCAACACAGCTCTAGCCAAAGCTGCAGCCACAGCTGACACCAGAGAGAAAAGCCCCCGAGAGCAGCAGAGTCTGTGGGGGCTGTTGACATTTACCTCTCCTCCTGTGGCAGTGTCGAGCGCTCTACAAACCTCTCCAAAAGTCCTAGAAACAAAAGAGCAGCAAAGAAAGGAGAAACCATTTAGACCTTGGAGTGAAAGCCAGCCCAGACTGGAGATCTCTGCTGGAAATGCCTAGAACCTGCAGGATGCAGAAGGGCTCTGTCAGAAGGCAGATGATGCATTTTGCTCTCAAGTGCATGGCCACTGGGCCTGACGCATTGGGGTTTACTGTCTCAGCTCAGAAAGAGAGTTTCTTCTTTCTTCTCGGGTTTCAGTTTCTAAACTGTGCAGTTCTAATCCTGACCATGGAATATTTCCTACAGCAAACTCTTGCAAAGAGAGCTATGATAGGGGCTAGGCTTCCTCTTTCAGGCAAGCAAGATTCTTCTCCCTCTGTTAATGTGGCCAGCTGATTAGAGATATACAAAAATGCAAAGGAAATTAGCACACAGCTGTCCCACACTTGAGAGACCAGGAGATCTACCAGGTCCTGTTGCCTACTGCAGGCAAGACCTTGGCAGTGTGGAGATGTCTTTGATAACGCCTTCTGGCCAGGTTCACAAATTCTGACTGGTACTGAGAGATGGGACAGTCTAGCCTCAGTGTCTGAACACGTTTGCAGCTGGCCTGACTTCAGACCTGATAGATACTCCACCAGGAAAACACCTGGCCCATGGTTTTGTGGTTGGACTCACCCGCTGCCGATATTTTCGACTTTGATGTATTTTGTCATGGGATTTTCCGTGCTGACAACTGTCCCTGAGGAAAACAAAATTCAAGATGCTGACTTTCAAGCAGAGATCCCAGCTTCCAGGAGACACCTAAAAAGGCAGCCCCGTTGCGTGGGGCTCTGAACCCTTTGTGGTCCGCTGGCTAACAGCAACAACAACAAGCAGACAGACAGACAGACAGACAGCTCTGAAGCACAGATGGCCAGCAGAGACTGATTTTCTACACAAGTTCCTATGGAGAATCCTAACTGTCCCTGTGATATCAGACTGAGGAGGACCACTTGGTCCAGCTACGCTGCCACATGCACACAAGACACCGTCCCTCAGACAAGAAATACACAAGACGTACTCAGTAGCTCCAGGGAGTCCTCCTCGATCAGCTGTTGCTGAGCAGCAGCTGTGTCAGCGCTGCAGATGAACCGACTGCCCGGGCTCACCTTCTCGGCTTGGGGAGCAAAGGCTCTTTGACACAATGCTCCTGCTGCAGCAGGTTTAGTGCAAGAGCCTGTGTAGATCTGGGAGAAGAAATGAGTTTGGTTCAGAAACATGGCTGGCGGAGATGACCCTGAGATGCCGTCCCAAATGCAAGCCCTTAGGAAGATGCTGTCAGCCTGCCACACGCAGGGCTCTTAAAATGGATTTTTTGCACGTCCACTTCTCTTTGACTGGATGGGCCAAAGCCAAAGGCTGGTTTTACTGGAGTTCATGGCCAGATTCATCTTCCATTTCCAGGGATTTTCTGAAGGACGACTGCCACATGGACCATATTCCACTTCTTCCCAAGGACCATATTGCACTTCCTCCCTCTTTTCCCCCTCCAAGGGCTGCAGACACACTTGCAGCTCCCGGTTCAAATGTTCTACCTCCCCCCACGGAGTGCTCTTGTCCTCCACCACGTTCAGGTCATTCTCAACCGGCAGCACTTCTGGTGGAGGCAGTTCCTGTGGCTCACACCAATCCTGGGGCTCCTCCTTCTCAGCCATTTGCAGGAGGCCTTTGCAGGCTGCCTGGCCAGATGTCAACACTTCCACCTCGAGTCAAAGAGAACAAAGCAGTCAGAGGCTACAGCTTGTCCCTGTTAGCCAAGAGTCATCAGCTGTGAGCAAAGGGAAAGAAGAGATTTACAAGGGCTACAGACAGCTTGTTTCCATCCTCCATCTTGGGATCCACGTTCCACTGTTAAAACACCACAAGAAACGAGGAGAGCGAGAAGAGGCCAGCAGGAGTCAGTTTGGATGACTGCTGGCCAAAAGGCCAAAGGACTACTTCCATTGTCCAGGGCAGCAGTCGAGATTCAAGATACCAGGAAATGTCCTTTAGAATGGCTGCCACAGACACTACAGCAGGATGGCCCTCAGAGGCATCACCCCACTTGCCTGCTGCTCTGCAGTGGAAAGGCAAGAAGGGCAGAAAGCACCAGCTTGGTGACTGTGGCAGTTATTGCTGTTTCACTCACTTGCTTTTGAAGATTTTGACGGAGGGCATTGAGTATGTCTCTCATTGTTTTCATTTCTTGCTCCATCCTCTTCTCTTTTGCCTTGACCCTAGCCTCCATTTCCTGCAGCCCTGCTTGCAGCTGTTCCTTGTCATTCTGAAAATAAAGTGAGAGAGGATGTTTCCTCATTGGAGTAGCTTCACCTCTCTCACTCACCTGAGGTTGTTGATGTCCCCTCTGCTGATGGAGATGCATCTCCTCTTGAGGATGAATCTCCATCATGTCTTCTGTGTTCCTCCTCTTCACTGCCTTGATGTCACTCTGAGCTTCAGGCAGCTCTGCTTGTGGCTCTGCCTTGATATTCTGCACACACAAACGCAGAGCAAGTGACAGGGAGCTGCCATCAGGCTCAGCTTTTTCCTCTTTCAGCCTCAAAATCACATTCGCTCAGCCACTTCTTTCTGTGTCCCTGCCCACCTCTGCTTCCACTGCCAACCTCCTTTCCCAGTGCCGATCTCTGCACGTGACAAGGCTGGGCACAACTGGAGCGCCCAAAAGACTCTGTAGAAGTGATGAACGACTCGAGAAAACTACAGAAACTTTCCAGAAGCCAAACACAGGTGTCCCAAGTAGGAAAACAAACAAACAAAATCTCTTGACTTCCAGAAGGAGCCCGTGCGCCCTTGGGCTATAGCTCTGCAGAAGCCAAGACATAGAGCTTCGCTGAGCCAGATGCTCACGCGGAGCACCAACCCTTTGGTGACTCAACGTGGCAGATCAAAGCCCATTGCCCAGCTGTCACTGACTGGGGGGAGACCCTAGGTCCTGGCAGCACTGCAGCACTCAGCACCCTCAGCCAGCAGCAGCGAGAGCTGGCTGGGCAGAAACTTGCACCTCTGCCTTGCACTAAAGACAGCACCCTCCAGAAGTGGCACTTACTGTCTGGGAAAGTTCCAGCTGTGGTGTGACCGCTGCTGGAGGCCTGTGGTCATTTGGCTCCTCGTTGGCCTCTTCTGCAGGAGCCGAGGGAGCCAGAGGAGAGTCTGCTCTTGCTTCTGTGATCTGTGGACAGAGAGGACGGTGAGATACAGGCTCATTTATAAGCTTCCTTCTCTTCAGCCCTCAAACCGGCTGTACTAAGCACAAATCATCGACCTTAAGAGCAATGGGATTCTAAGTCACTCAGACTAAATTCAAATAGGCTGATTCAACTGTGCTGCCAATTGCTCTGAATTAGATTTTCCCCCCTTGGCTACTATGTGGGGGCAACTTTCTCCCTGCAAAACTGGGCTTTTAGCTCTTTTAAAGCTCTGCAATGGAAAATGAGGAAATGGAAAATTAGGAAATAGCCAGTGACGCCTTTGCTCTTGCTGCTGCAGACATGGAAATGGATTTTCTTGCAGCCTGCTCATCTGGTCCTCTGCACTCTACTGCCACAGGCCAAGCTGACAGCTTGCTGCACAATTCTTAAACGCCAGGAACATCAAATGTTCCTTTCTTACTCACCTCAGGATCAGAACCTCTGAACACTCGGCTCAGGTGACCTGCAGTGGGCAAGGGAAAATAAACCAGATTTTTTGAGAACGCTGGAGACAACCAGAGCATTTTTACAGCACCTTCCAAGAAGGCCTCCCAGTCCACATTTTCAAAGTTGTCCCGCTTGACCCAGCAAAGGGAGGAAATGACAGACTCTGCTGCCACACACTCTCTCATGGAGGGAACACAACCCCTGCAGGCTCCCTTGCAAATGCTGCCCGCACAGCCCTGGCTACAGACACCCCCTTTTGAGCTGAACGTGTTGACAGCGCTTCACCCAAGCGGCATCCAAATGGCCTTTCTGTTTCCAAATCAACTCAGTCACTAAGAAAGAGCAGGAAGACATACAAAAGCCAGGTTAGGTGACACCCAGGGGAAACCTCTACTTACGTGCCAGCTGTGTCAGGAAATAGCAGGAATATCCGACTCCATAAACAGAGAAAACTACAGCTGCAAGCTGCCCAATCATTGTGGCAGCTGCTGTGCAAGTTTGCAAACTCTAACACTAAAGAACAGCAAGGCTACTCTCCGTGTTCAGCTGCCCACTGACAAAAGACTCAAGCGCAGGACAAAAGCTCCTGTGCTGAGCAAGCTCAAGAGCTGCTCTGACACCCCTGAGGCCTTCCGTGCACCAAGACAACCTCGGATGTCACCACGACCACGTGGCAACCGTGCCCTGACATCACAAAGCAAATGCTCTGTGATGGTCTGTGAATTGATACAGACCGAGAGACTGATGTCTGTGTAGGCCTAGGCTGCATTTTCACCTCTTTCCCTCCTCGGCTGCCTGTTTCAGCTCTTGTTTTTCCCCCTGTGCCCCCTGTGCCCCCTGTTGCTGTGCCCAGCCCCAGCTGGCGGCCGGGCCGGGCGGAGCAGCAGTTCCAGCCCCGGGTGTCCCTGGAGCGTTGGGAGCTGCCGGTGGCCCCCGGCGCTGTCCCCTGAGGAGCTGCTGAAGGACGGGGAGACACAGGGGGCTGAGGGGGCAGCTCTGCCAGGCCGTGGAACCAATTCCAGAGGCTCCACTTTGGCCACGGCTGCCCTGCCGACCTTGAGGACAGGCAGGGACTGACAGGAGGCAGCGGGGAGAAGCTGAAGGCCACCAGCTCCAGCAGTGAGCAGGGAGCTGCTGCTGCTAGCCCCGAGCCCGGGTGAGGCCGCAGGGCCGGTCAGGCGGGCTGGACTGAGGGTGCCGCGGGGCTTTGGCCCTGGGCCGTGCAGCTGCCCCGGCCGCCACAGCGGCTGTCCTTGGGCAAGGCAGCTCTGCCCGCAGGGCCCGGGAGCTGTGCCCCTCTGAGGATCGTTTCCTGAGGCAAACTCCAACTCTAACCCCGAGCAGGAAGCAGAACCCCTCACAGTGCCTTTGCAGTAGCTTGGAAGGGGAAGGGCCAAGGGAGGAGTTTTGGGGGCAGGAGCCAATACCAAAGCAATAGGGGCAGGGTTCAATGTGGAGTGACAAGGTTTGAGCCAACCAGGCGGAACATCACAACACTGGAGGACTTTGTCCCTGCAATTCTCCAGCCATGCCCAGCACATGCCCCACTTGCGCCCTGGCTGGGCAAGGCAGGCACAGATTTGGGATGGCAGCAGAGCCACACGTTGGCTGAGGACTCGCTGCAAAGGCTGCTGAGAAAACTCGGGGACTCCAGAGTGTAGAACTCCAACCAGAAGCCAGCTGGGCAGGAGAAATCCTTCACCAGGAAAGAAAAGAGAGAAAATGTGGCAAAACCGGTGTGAGGATAACTATGAGAGTCACAAAATGCTCTAAAATCACCATTGCCTAGGCATGTCTTCAGCAAAAATAATTTGTTAAAAACTGAACAGCTTCCATGAAAGATAGATTGCACATTCTCCTTCACTTTCCTTGCTGTGCTAAGTGAAGATGTCCTTATCACTGGGAATTTTTGCCCTTCAGCACCTCCTACACATTCAAAGGTTCTGTACTACCACTTGGCACCATAAATTGAAACCCCTAAAGGGGACTTTAAAATCTCAAGACAGGAGTTCTGGCCTGGCTGAGGTGGGATGTTGGCCAAGTGCTGCCTGCAGGTGTGTTCGATGGAAAAACCCAGCAGCCATATCGGAACATCAGAACCTGAGCAGAAACAATGGGCAAGTCACGGTGAAGTGACTGCGCCTGCTGACTTGTACTGGTTGACACCGTACCTGCTGACGAAAGACGTGTTCTGAGTTCTCTAAATGAACACACTGCAGTGATTTCCCCCAACCGTTTGGCCAACTGCCTGTCACTTCAGAGAGGACTAAAAAAACCCTGGAGACCGCCGCTCACTTTGGAGATCTCAGAACTGGAGAAGATCACGTCTATAGGCATCTTCAAAAGCTTTGAGGACTCGACTCTCCATGTTGGTAGCTATAATCCCCTTCCCCTCTTTTCTGTCTTTCTTACTATTCTCTTTTCTCTCCCCACTATCGCGTTTGTTTGCACTCAATAAAGATGCATTTGTGATTGAGTAAACTGAGTTTGTCCTCCGCAGTGTCCTTTGCGCTCTGAGATCCCTAAAACGAACCATCACGAACCCCGCTTGTGTAAGCGGATTGTGACAAGGTGTAAGCAGGAGCATCTCTGTCCAGCTTCCAGCCCCAAAGCTGTCTCGGAGAGCTGTGAATTCAAAGGCCTTCCAGCACACGTCTCACGTCTTACCTGTCTGCTGTGTTTCAACTCTTGGCAATATGCATTTGCCTCTTGCTTGCTGGAGGCTGCTGCGGCCCAGAGGGCCAGCACCGAGCTGGGCTGTGTGGGCCAGGCAGCAGGGAGAGTCTTGGCTGCTCTTGGTGTGTGAGCGGCCTCAGAAAAGGCTTGGAAGCTTTGCCTCCCAAGGCGCCCTGCTCCCTGCCTCTTCCTCTGCATCTTGGAGAGAACAAGGCAGGCATTTCTAGCAGCTGGGCATTAGCAGGCCTTCAAATGGGGGCGTCTTGTGGAGCAGGCCCAGCTGAGACACCCTGAGAGGAGCCCAGCGCTCCTTGCCCCTCTGCGCTGACACGTGAGCCTTGTCTGCTTTCGGGATGACCCTGGCTGTGTCAGGGGCTGCTACGTGGACACGAGACAGCCGGTCCTGTCCTGCTGGGTCCCAGCAGTGCCTGGCAGCGGTCCTGCCTCCCCGTCAGGATGCCGGCCAAGAGAGGTCCTGGAAGCTGAGGGAGCTGATCTGAAGCTTGCGCGGGTGCCTACAGCTCAAGGCCAAGGGCCTTCCCTCAGGATAGAGCAGTCCTGAGAGGTCTCTAGAATTCAATGAAATCAGCAGGCAAATGCATTGTCCACCAAGAGCTCTTTTATTGGCTGGAGGTTAGGGCTCTGCACCGTAGCACAAGGCTTCTTCGCCACGTCCAAATTTCAGTGGGTTTCTGTAGGAATTCTATCAAAAATCCCTTCCGTCTTTAGACTGCTGAGGTGATTCCATAGGCAGGGGCTTAGAAGGAAACACTTTGCGTTAGAATCCTAGACTTGAACCTAGTGTCTACTTGCTGGCCAGGAGGAGTCTCAGCGCACCAAAGCAGCTCATCTTCCTCATGCCTTCCCTGCACAGGGCTGATTCTGTAGCCGCCCTTAGGTCTTCCCGAAGGCTATGTCTCAAGCTTTTTGTCAAGTCACTCTCATGTCAAGTTAGGCTTCCAGGTTTTTCTGATGTTCACTGGTGCTAAGGACTTCTGGATATCTGTGCTAAGTCCTCTTCACTTCTGTCAATTGCTTGTGCTTCCTTCCATCGAACAAAGGCCTTGTTTCATTCCTCAATGTGCCTGATCCTGGCCCAAGTCTTTTGGCACTGCTTGCTTTCCTGTGGCATGTTCTACCTGCCCCCGAGAGTAAAGAGGGAGCTGGAGAAGGAACTTGCCGGGCTGCTCTCCATCCTTTAGCAGCAGTCCTGCTGAAGCGGCCAAGTCGGAGCTGAGCGCACATGGACCAGCCGTGCACGGGAAGGGTGGGTGGGAAGGATGATCCAGGAACCGTAGGCCTGGCAGCCTGAGCTTGCTAGCGGGGAAGGCCTTGGAGCACATCCTCCTGAGGGCCATGCCACGGCACGTGCAGGGAACCAGGGAATGGCAAAGCTCTGCGCAGGCGTGGGGACAGCTGCGGGTCTTGGCAGGGTGTTGAGCTGGGGTTGCTGTTGCTGGGCGTGTTGGGGAAGGAGTTGTCTGGAAGGTGAGAGGTCTAGGCTGGAACTGGGGTCACTTTGAAGGCAGCACCTGTGCTATGGCACAGCTTTGGTGATGGAGGACTGAAGGAATAGCTGGGACTTTTCCTCTTAGTCATCCTGCTTCTCCTGCAGAGAAGAAGAGGGGAGAGCTCTACTTTCTTGGCCACTTCCATATCTGGAGCAGGGGGAGGATTAGCCCTTTTGCAATCTACTCATTTGTTTGGGCTTCTTTTGTAACACTGAGTGGACTTTCATTCCTGGAGAGCTTTGATTCCTTAAGAGAATTAGGCTCTTCCCATGCCTTCCTAGAAAAATGTTTGAAACCAAAGTAAGGCCTTTGTTTTGCCTCTGTGTGGTCTTCTGCTTTGCAAAGCGACATGTAGTGGATGACCATAAGGCAAATGTGTTGCTGCTGTAATAGATACAAAGTATTAAATTCCTGGATTTTAATCGTGTGTCTTAAAACTTTGCAGTGGAAGGTAAAATCCCCTGAATTGCTGGAAACACTTCCAGGGCCTCTCTTTGCATACCACAGTCTTTTCACAGTCCTAAGGTGTTACCTGGACATCTGCCAGAGAGATAAGCGGGAAAGGGCCCATGAAGCATGGGCTGACCATATCTTCACAGCTCATCAGGAGATCCCACACCAATCTGGGCGGAGGGCGGCAGAAACCATCTGACAGAAGATTCGGAGACTTTTCATGCAGACGTCTTTTCAATTTCTCAGGAAACTCTTTCAGATACCCCTTGCGGACACCAGACATTTCAATGATTCTCTTATGTACACGATGTCATGTTCTTCGGGTTCTTTGTTACCGTCTTGTTTTTGCCTCAGGGTAGAACAATGGTCTAAAACACCTCCCCCGAGACCCCGAATTTGTGGGCAGTACTCCGGAGAAGCACCCTTTGCTGCTCCCGGATTGACCACCCAACATTCGATCCATGTTGTCCTGATTTATCGTGGCGTTTCCCGAAATTGCTTTTCAAATTTGTTAACTAAATCTTTGAGTTTGGAAATTGGCTCTGATCATTTCTAACACTGCTTTGAGATGGGAAGGAAGCTTGCAAATCTATCAGGTTCTCAGGCCATTGCTATAAATTTAGGAAGTTGGCAACTTTTTGCAACTACTTGAGTTGAGTAACGGGAAGAAAAGCTTTCCTGAATTGAGGATTCTTAAATGCCAACTCCTTCTATGCCTCTGCTGCCAGGGTGATTTTGTGCTTCAGGAAATCACTCCAAGTAGAAAACAATTTCAGCATGGAGTAAGAGCTTCTGACAGAGACCAAGTGTTGCCAGCACTTGCTCCAGGTGCTCCTGCCAACATCCCCTGTAGGAAGGAGCCCAGCCGCCAGGGCCCGTTGGCTTTGGCTGCCCTGTGGCAGAGAAGCGCCCCGGGGCACAGGTCTCTGGGGCAGGAGATGGCACCAGCGTTGCCAGGGCTCGGGGGGCGGCAGCTCTGCTTGGGCGGGGGCTCCGTCACGCCTGCCGATTTCAGCGCTGCCCTGGCCCCTGGGGTCAGAGCAGCGCCCGTGCCCCGGCCCACAGGTTCCTCGTCTGTGTCACACCCGCGGGTTTAGGACGGCCACCGGCTGGGACGTGTCCCAGGGAGGCCGTGCCAGCTTCTGTGCGAGGCCCCGTGCCCTTCCCGCTGCGGCTGCATCGGCGGCCCTGGGGGCTCCTTCTGCTGCCCTGAACCCGCAGAGCAGGGCAGCGTTTGCCCACGGTTTGAGCCGCTGCGAAAGATGCTGTCTCAGGGCTGTCTTAGACACTTGGGGAGAGGGGTTCCTTCCAACCTGGGCCACTTTGGCTGGGCTGGGAGCGGCCCCAGGGCAGGTGACAGTGTGTGCATTGGCCCTTTGTGACGCGGTGCAGCAGCGCGGTCACCGTGGCTTGGAATGGCACAGGGTGTCCAAGGACCCTTTGTGACACGTGGGGACATAGGTGCTGGCGGTGACGCAGCCAGGCCACATTCCTTGGAGCAGGCGACGGGACAGGACGCGCCAGAGCGGTGCTGTGAGGAGCCCCCGCACAGCGCACTCGTTTGTGCCTGACCCAGAGCTTCTACGAGGAGTGAGTTGTGCAGCTGACCTCAGGGCCAAACTGCACGACTTGG
Source organism: Chamaea fasciata (assembly GCF_029207755.1). Classification (NCBI taxonomy): domain Eukaryota; kingdom Metazoa; phylum Chordata; class Aves; order Passeriformes; family Sylviidae; genus Chamaea; species Chamaea fasciata. The sequence goes on from NW_027094127.1 coordinate 919,299, forward strand.
TGACTCGGAGGTTTTCCAAGTCATCTCTTATCCCCGTGGCCTGTGGCCTCCAGGCCGGACTGTGGGATTTGGTGGCTTGAATCGTCTACGAGGAACCTCCTGTCATTGTGGCAGGAGCCCCTGAGACCAGAGTGCAGGACTTGCTGTCCTGCAGCCTTCCTGAGGCTTCTTCTGCCACAGGTGCTTTCAAGGCGCAAGTGCACAACTTGTTGCCTCAGTGCTTTCCTGAGGCATCTCTCTTGAAAGGTGCTGTGGCATGGCGGGCAGAATTCTCGGCCTGTCCAAAGTGTTCAGGGGGAAAAAAAGCAAAGGCCCTGGAGCTACCCCAGCACAAGAGCCTGAAGAGCCCGAGCGGATCCAGACACTACAGGATGGTGAGTGGCAGAGCTGGGCCACAGGGCTGATGGCTGCAGCCAATGTGGCCCCATCCCATCCCATCCCTATCGCAGCCTGGGGAGGGCAGGGCTGGGCTGTGTTCTCCGGCCTCTCCCGCAGCCCCTCAGCTCTGGCTGCTCTCGCTCTTTGCCAGATGCAGCCATGGATGGCACACAAGAGCAGAGGCCTGCCGGTGGAAGCTTCCGCAGGACACTGAAGGTACCTGCAGCCATCCCCGCCTGGGCTGGGCCTGCTGTCACCGCTCAGCCGAGCACCGCGCTTGGAGCAGTCCATGGAACACGTCCCTCTTCCCTGTCCTTTGTTCTCCTGCAGATGATCCGAAAATTCCTGCGCATACGGCGTAGAAACACCGGCAGCACGGCAGCTGAGGGCTCAGCTGAGCCTGACTGTGGGCTGACCGAGCCCCAGGCAGAGCCTGATGTCAACACGGATTTGGCTGAGCCATTAGAAAATTTTGATGCTGCATTGAATGATCAAAGGGCAAGGGCTGACAAGGCAGTGGCTGAGGCTGTGGCCCTCCAAACGGCTGACACTGGAGAGACTCAGGGCATCAGAGATACTGGCGCCACGGCCACTCCCACTGCCATTCCTGCTCCCGCCGTGGATTTTATCCAGAAGAGTGGTATTCCTTCTGAGCAGCAGGTAAACAGCCTGGGGTTGGGGCTAGAGGCCTCCCAGGATTGTGTGTCATCTCCAGCCACGGCCACTGGGCCCCCTCAGCCTTTGAGGCCGGCACAGCGTGGCAGGAAGGGAAGCGATTCTTGGGGGAAGCTGGTGAAGTTGCTCCCCTAGACAGCGGCCCAAGTCTTCCCCATGCCTTTTCCAGGTGCCAGCCATTGTAAAGAAGATGCACCAGAATTTTGCATCACATGGAAATGTGGATACCAGGCTGCCCATGAACATCGTGAGGCTGGCCGAAGAACACCCAGCTGATGTGGTGCTGACCCTCCTGCGCTGTGCCCCAACATGTGACAGGTATGGGCCCACCTCCCTGGAGAGCTCAGGCCTCCCCGGCCTTTAGGGCCATGGCCCTGCACGGCCTGTGCAATGGGCTCTGCCAGAGCGGCAAACAGGTCCGGGACCCTCGGGCCCCTCTGTTTCCCGAGCCTGCTGCCGTGCTCCCTCCCTGCCCTTCAGGGCACCGGGGCTCTGTCACCCGGCCCCCAGAGCTGCACAGGGCATGGTAGTGTGGCTGAGATGCCCCTGACACAGAGCTCTGATCCCACAGAGCTGCTGCAATGATCTGGAGAAGCATAGGCTCATCGAGTCCCACAGTGGAGAAGGTTCTGCCAACACTGCTCTGTGTGATGGAGGATTGGCCTCTGCACAGCACGTTCACCTCGGATGGGGACAAGGAGGGCGTCTTTGCTCTGGCTGTGAGTTTCTGGGCATTTGCTCACCCCCAGGTCGCCTCTCCAGCAGCTCTCCATCCTCTCCCTGCCTCAGGCCCTGGGCTGAAACCTGGCCTAAGGGCAGGCTCAGGGGCCACCAGGCCCGCTGCTCCCCCTGCGTCTCCCCTGGGGCCCTGCGACATGGACACCTCGCACTGAGCGCTCTCCATGGCAACTTCTTTTGCAGGCAACTCTGGTGGTGTGGGTGATTGTCCAGGTGCCTGAGTGCCACGAGGCAATAATCCTTTTTTCCTCCCGCCTCTTTGTGGCTCTGCTTTTCCATGTTGTCGTCACCACACAGCAGATGCCACCACAGGAAGTCGATCACTTCTGGAGAGCGTGCCGAGAGGAACACCACCTTCCCAGCGACCCCAACAGGTCTCCGTCCTGCCGTCCTTTCCATGTCCTTGTGGCCAGTGCCAGTGCTCCCAATGTGACCCGGGCTTTGCTCTGCACACAGGTTTGCAGTGCAGGTCATGAAGACCCTGCTCTGCCCGCTGCAGTGTGAGAATGAGGTGATGGCTGTGGAGTCCAAGCATGGCTGGGACACCATGCTCTGTGCTCATACCCAGTACTATGCTGTGGCTCTGCTGGCCAGGTGAGACCCCCTGCTCCCTGCTGTCCCTGGAATTGGTGCCCTGTGCCCGGGCTGCCCCACACAGTCCCTGTGGTCATGGGCCAGAGGGCCTCGTCTCTTTAGGGACGGCCGAGCAGACTGGAAAAGGCTGGGAGAGGAGGGTGCACAGGAGTGGCCACCTCCCAAAGCACCCACGTCCCCTCCAGGGATGCTGGGGAAAGACTGCACCTCTGGGAGTCAGTCCTGTGAAAAGTGTGCCCCCCCCAGCTCAGGCTCTTTCTTCCTTTTTGCCCCTGACAGGGAGATGCGCCATGTCTTGATCCCTTTCTCTGCCTGCATCGCAACCCACTTGCTCCGGCTGCTCAGCATTGAGAAGCCAGGCTGCGATCTGCCTTTCCTGGCATTCCTTGTGGAGGTGAGCCTGAAGAGCAGCGCTGCCTGGCTGAGCTGCCTCCCAGCTCTCTGCCCTCTCGCAGCCGCATCCCTAGCCTCCTGGGATGGCACCAGCGCCCTGTGCTGCTGCTGCCTGGGGCTGGCCCTGGGCAGTTCTGGGCTCCTGCCAGCCGGGCCCTGTGCCACTGCCCTGTGCCTTTCAGGTTCTGGAGTGCCTGGACTGGACTAAATGTGGTGGCTGGGTCCTGAGGGTCGTGTCGAGGTACCTGCAGACCGAGTGCAGGAAGAGGTGTCGCCTGGCGCTCAAAGGCCTGCTGGTGCTCAGCAAGGATCCCCTGATGGTGAGAAGGGGGCAGCAGCTGAAGCTGCACTGGGGAGAGCAGCCCCATGGGCTGGCTGGCCTTCAGGAGCTGAGGCAGCTGCTCCCAGCTCTCCTGCCTCAGCTGCCCGAGTGCTTTGGGACAGGCCTTTGGTGTCTGGGCCCTGCGGCAGCAGGCTGGGCTTGCAGTGCCTGGGCGCTGTCGCTGGTGCAGCTGTTCACGGCTTCACAGCGCAGCCTTGTGTTCCACACAGGCCAGAAGAATGTGCTGCCTGTCTGAAAGCTTTGTGGATCTGCTGGCTGATGAAGATGGAGTGGTGGTTGCCCTGACCCTCCGTGTGCTTACTAATATGCTGGAGAGCGAAGACATCCTGGTATCCAGCACCACCGCCCCAAAGCTGGCTGAGGCACTCCTGGCGCTCTTTAACAATGTAAGGTTCTGCAACCCGAGCCACAGGCATTGGGTGCTGCCCAGAAACCTTGTGCTGTCTGCATTTTCAGGCCTTTGCCTAGGTGGGCCTGGAGTAATTGATGCTTAGGTTTTTTCCTTTCCTCTAGGAAAATAGCTACATGCAACTGCTCTCCATTGACCTCTTCTGTAAGGTGATGGAGTTGGTAGTGAAGGAGGGAAAAAAGCGCCTGAAGGCAACTGTAAAGAAGAGCCTGTACCTACTTTTATTCTACTGCCATGATGAGAACCGGCGTGTGGCAAATGTGAGGTTTTGTGCATCCCTGGGACGGGGGCTCAGCTGCCTCCTGCCTTGCTGCAGGAGGAGGAGGAGGCTGCGTCCTTCTCCAGGCCTTGGCACAGGGATGCGAGTCCTTGTGCCCTGGGCTGTGGTGCCATCTCTGCATCTCTGCTGCTCTTCAGGCCTCTCGGGAAACCCTGTATTGTGCGGCCAAGTTCCTGAAGAGGAGGGATCTCGAGAAGCTCCTGACAAAGGAACATCCCTTGACTATCGATGACTGCAAGGTAAGGATGGCTTGGAGAAGTGGCAGCCTCAGCCTGGAGAAGATCCGTGGCCGCGGGGCTGGCAGCCGTGGCCCCTGCCCAGTGCTGCACCCGGGGGCTCCAGCCTGCGCCCCACACGCCGCTGCCTTCCCTGGGCCCCGCGGGCTCTTCTCCAGGCTCCTGCGGCCCCGAGCCGGGTGCCCGTGGAGTCCCGGCCCAGCGGGGCTGCGGGCACGGGGCGGCACCGCGGCTCCCCGGGCAGCAGCCGGCCCTCTGCCCCCTCCAGAGCCCGGCGCCAGCGGCTGCTGGCCGGGCCTCAGGGCCGTGCGGGCAGGGGAGGCCGGGGCTGGGCGCGGCCAGAGCCCGGCGCCAGCGGCTGAGCCCGCGCCAACCCTTCTTTCCTGCTGCTCTCTCCAGCTGGCAGACGACAGGATCCTAGCGGCCGAGCACCTGCGCCGGGCCCTGCCCTACCTGGAGAACCCGCAGGTGTCCCTGCCAGAGGCAGCCATGCGGTTCATGGGTGAGCCACGAGCCCGGGCTCCCTCCCTGGCCCGCCGCAGCTCGTCCCCGGCCCTGGCTGCTGCTGCCCCGGCTGCAGCAGCGGCATCCGGGCCCGGCGCCGTGGAGCCCCGCCTGCCCTCGGGGCTGCTGCCGCCCTCTGGCAGCCGTGCCCTGGGGCGGCAGCTGGCGGCAAGGGCCCGGGCTGAGCCCTGCCGGGGCAGGAGGCCGTGTGGCCACAGGGCTGGCAGCGGCGCTGGCAGGGAGCCGTGCCGCTGGGGCCGTGACACGCTCTCTGAGGGGGCAGCCAGGACAGCTTCACCTTCTCAGTCAGGGTGAGTGAGGGCAGCGGGCCGTCAGCGGCTCTGGCGGGGGAAGCTGCACTGCCCGGGCAGACAGCTGCAATCCTCAGCTCTGGAGGCCTTTGCTCCCTGTGTGGACGAGGGCTGGATGGGATGGCCCTGGCAGGAAGATCTCCTAGGATTCCCACAGATCCAGCCTCTGACCATGTCTCTATTCTTCTCTCTTGCAGCCCTTCAAACCCAGAGGCAAGACAACAGGCCGTCATGCTCTGAACCTGCAAAATGAAGCCTGCTTTCCCCAGAAAGCTAAACAACTGGGGACGTCTTCTGAATCCAGCAAACCGGTGTCCCAAGAACACACCAGGAGACACTGAAGAGGACACCATCTCTCAGTGCTGCTGGAGCTCCACGCACAGATGAGGCTGAGCACAATTCTCCTGGCTTCACACCTCTCGCTCTTTGTACTTAGCTCCCTCCCTCCAGCCCTCAGACCCTGCCCATCCCCCCTTATTCCTTCCCAGCTCATCCCTTTGCTTGGCCTTGAATTAATAAACACTTTGGCTTCTTCACTTCACCTGCGTCTCTGTGGAGCTGAAACGGTGTAAAACCTGAGCCCTAGCACACACAGGCCCCTGCTGCCGTCCTCTTGCGCGCCGTCTTTTGTGCAGAGACACAGAGGAGCGAGGCCGCGTCAGGTTGGAAAGGTGCCTGTGCTGAAGGTCCAGTTCCACAACACTGTGCAGTTTAAGGTCCTACTGAGCAGCCTGAAGCTCCCGGATTTTGAGAGAGCCAACCTGAGGACGCTCTGAAGCCAGCTGTGAGGGATTCCATGGCAAGCATCTACAGAGGGCAAAGGAGCTTGGAATGCTGGAAGCTTTCAAGAATAGCTTGCTGAAAGCACAGCAGTGCTCCATCCCTGCACAGGGTCGGGGAGATGGCAGAAGCAGAGACCATCAGGCCTTAACAGGGAGCTTGGGGTGTGCCTAAGGGCAAGTGAAGCAGCAGCAGCAGCAGCACGGTGGCCGAGACTCGGACGCGTGACCCAGCCAATGGCCCCAGCGCCGTCAGGCAGTGCCGTGATCCCGGCTGCGGTTCTGGTGCCCAGAGCTGAGGAATCGCAGCCCCTGCCTCAGAGGCTGCCAGAAAGCCAAGCGAGTGAGAGCAGAGGGAGGGCAGCCTTCCAGTCTCTCCTGGGCATGGCCGCAAAGCAGCCCCTGCTTCTCCTTCCTCTGCCCGTGTTTGCAGTGTGCTGATGGCAGCGCCAGCCAGGTTGTGCTCTGTCTTCCAAAGGCTGTGGAGAGCGGGCAGGAAAAGTGCTGCGTGCACAGCGGAGAGTCCTGGAAGGTGCTGGCGAGAGCGTCCTGCGGGATCAGGGCTCTGGTCTCTGGCCGGGAAGAACCTGCTTTTGCTGCTGTGAGCGCAGGCAGGAGTGGAGGCAGCGGGCAGCTTGTGTTTGTAGAGGGCCTGGGGCTGCATGTGTCAACCTCCAGCTGGAATCACACTGGGGGAAATGCCAGCTAGAGCTGGAGCGCCTGTCCAGAAAGGACCAGAAAGAAATTCAGCCTTGCCAGGGTTTCTTAAGAGTGTCTTGGCTTTCCCCAGGAAAGCTTCCAATCTGGGGAAAGGCCTCTGGGGGAAAGGGCCTTGCTGCTGAAGGAAAGCGCTTTCCTAGGAGCTCCCAGTGATGTAGGAACAACTGTCCCCCTTTGGCTCTCTGTGGTCCTTTCAGTCCTTGAGGCCCGTTGCCCTTGGCAGGCGGACAAGGGAAGGGAGAAGGCTGTGAAGAGCAGGTTTGGAATCCAGCTGGACCTGCAGAGACCAAGGCAAGCACCTGCAGCAGGGTGTGTTCCCCCCCTTTGGACACAGGTGTGAGCAGGAGTATCTCTGTCCAGCTGCCAGCCCCAAAGCTGTCTTGGAGAGCTGTGAATTCAAAGGCCTTCCCGCACACACGTCTCACATCTTACCTGTCTGCTGTGCTTCAACTCTTGGCAATATGCATTTGCCTCTTGCTTGCTGGAGGCTGCTGCGGCCCAGAGGGCCAGCACCGAGCTGGGCTGTGTGGGCCAGGCAGCAGGGAGAGTCTTGGCTGCTCTTGGTGTGTGAGCGGCCTCAGAAAAGGCTTGGAAGCTTTGCCTCCCAAGGCGCCCTGCTCCCTGCCTCTTCCTCTGCATCTTGGAGAGAACAAGGCAGGCATTTCTAGCAGCTGGGCATTAGCAGGCCTTCAAATGGGGGCGTCTTGTGGAGCAGGCCCAGCTGAGACACCCTGAGAGGAGCCCAGCGCTCCTTGCCCCTCTGCGCTGACACGTGAGCCTTGTCTGCTTTCGGGATGACCCTGGCTGTGTCAGGGGGTGCTACGTGGACACGAGACAGCCGGTCCTGTCCTGCTGGGTCCCAGCAGTGCCTGGCAGCGGTCCTGCCTCCCCGTCAGGATGCCGGCCAAGAGAGGTCCTGGAAGCTGAGGGAGCTGATCTGAAGCTTGCGCGGGTGCCTACAGCTCAAGGCCAAGGGCCTTCCCTCAGGATAGAGCAGTCCTGAGAGGTCTCTAGAATTCAATGAAATCAGCAGACAAATGCATTGTCCACCAAGAGCTCTTTTATTGGCAGGAGGTTAGGGCTCTGCACCCCAGCACAAGGCTTCTTCGCCACATCCAAATTTCAGTGGGTTTCTGTAGGAATTCTATCAAAAATCCCTTCCGTCTTTAGACTGCTGAGGTGATTCCATAGGCAGGGGCTTAGAAGGAAACACATTGCGTCAGAATCCTAGGCCTGAAGTTAATGTCCACCTGCTGGCCAGGAGGAGTCTCAGCTCACCAAAGCAGCTCATCTTCCTCATGCCTTCCCTGCACAGGGCTGATTCTGTAGCCGCCCTTAGGTCTTCCCAAAGGCTATGTCTCAAGCTTTTTGTCAAGTCACTCTCATGTCAAGTTAGGCTTCCAGGTTTTTCTGATGTTAACTGGTGCTAAGGACTTCTGGATATCTGTGCTAAGTCCTCTTCACTTCTGTCAATTGCTTGTGCTTCCTTCCATCGAACAAAGGCCTTGTTTGATTCCTCAATGTGCCTGATGCTGGCCCAAGTCTTTTGGCACTGCTTGCTTTCCTGTGGCATGTTCTACCTGCCCCGAGAGTAAAGAGGGAGCTGGAGAAGGAGCTTGCCGGGCTGCTCTCCATCCTTTAGCAGCAGTCCTGCTGAAGCGGCCAAGTCGGAGCTGAGCGCAAATGGACCAGCCGTGCACGGGAAGGGTGGGTGGGAAGGACGATCCAGGAACCGTAGGCCTGGCAGCCTGAGCTTGCTAGCGGGGAAGGCCTTGGAGCACATCCTCCTGAGTGCCATGCCACGGCACGTGCAGGGAACCAGGGGGTGGGAAAGCTCTGCGCAGGCATGGGGACAGCTGCGGGTCTTGGCAGGGTGTTGAGCTGGGGTTGCTGTTGCTGGGCGTGTTGGGGAAGGAGTTGTCTGGAAGGTGAGAGGTCTAGGCTGGAACTGGGGTCACTTTGAAGGCAGCACCTGTGCTATGGCACAGCTTTGGTGATGGAGGACTGAAGGAATAGCTGGGACTTTTTCTCTTAGTCATCCTGCTTCTCCTGCAGAGAAGAAGAGGGGAGAGCTCTACTTTTTTGGCCACTTCCATATCTGGAGCAGGGGGAGGATTAGCCCTTTTGCAATCTACTCATTTGTTTGGGCTTCTTTTGTAACACTGAGTGGGCTTTCATTCCTGGAGAGCTTTGATTCCTTAAGAGAATTAGGCTCTTCCCATGCCTTCCTAGAAAAATGTTTGAAACCAAAGTAAGGCCTTTGTTTTGCCTCTGTGTGGTCTTCTGCTTTGCAAAGCGACATGTAGTGGATGACCTTAAGGCAAATGTGTTGCTGCTGTAATAGATACAAAGTATTAAATTCCTGGATTTTAATCGTGTGTCTTAAAACTTTGCAGTGGAAGGTAAAATCCCCTGAATTGCTGGAAACACTTCCAGGGCCTCTCTTTGCATACCACAGTCTTTTCACAGTCCTAAGGTGTTACCTGGACATCTGCCAGAGAGATAAGCGGGAAAGGGCCCATGAAGCATGGGCTGACCATATCTTCACAGCTCATCAGGAGATCCCACACCAATCTGGGCGGAGGGCGGCAGAAACCATCTGACAGAAGATTCGGAGACTTTTCATGCAGACGTCTTTTCAATTTCTCAGGAAACTCTTTCAGATACCCCTTGCGGACACCAGACATTTCAATGATTCTCTTATGTACACGATGTCATGTTCTTCGGGTTCTTTGTTACCGTCTTGTTTTTGCCTCAGGGTAGAACAATGGTCTAAAACACCTCCCCCGAGACCCCGAATTTGTGGGCAGTACTCCGGAGAAGCACCCTTTGCTGCTCCCGGATTGACCACCCAACATTCGATCCATGTTGTCCTGATTTATCGTAGCATTTCCCGAAATTGCTTTTCAAATTTGTTAACTAAATCTTTGAGTTTGGAAATTGGCTCTGATCATTTCTAACACTGCTTTGAGATGGGAAGGAAGCTTGCAAATCTATCAGGTTCTCAGGCCATTGCTATAAATTTAGGAAGTTGGCAACTTTTTGCAACTACTTGAGTTGAGTAACGGGAAGAAAAGCTTTCCTGAATTGAGGATTCTTAAATGCCAACTCCTTCTATGCCTCTGCTGCCAGGGTGATTTTGTGCTTCAGGAAATCACTCCAAGTAGAAAACAATTTCAGCATGGAGTAAGAGCTTCTGACAGAGACCAAGTGTTGCCAGCACTTGCTCCAGGTGCTCCTGCCAACATCCCCTGTAGGAAGGAGCCCAGCCGCCAGGGCCCGTTGGCTTTGGCTGCCCTGTGGCAGAGAAGCGCCCCGGGGCACAGGTCTCTGGGGCAGGAGATGGCACCAGCGTTGCCAGGGCTCAGGGGGCGGCAGCTCTGCTTGGGCGGGGGCTCCGTCACGCCTGCCGATTTCAGCGCTGCCCTGGCCCCTGGGGTCAGAGCAGCGTCCGTGCCCCGGCCCACAGGTTCCTCGTCTGTGTCACACCCGCGGGTTTAGGACGGCCACCGGCTGGGACGTGTCCCAGGGAGGCCGTGCCAGCTTCTGTGCAAGGCCCCGTGCCCTTCCCGCTGCGGCTGCATCGGCGGCCCTGGGGGCTCCTTCTGCTGCCCTGAACCCGCAGAGCAGGGCAGCGTTTGCCCACGGTTTGAGCCGCTGCGAAAGATGCTGTCTCAGGGCTGTCTTAGACACTTGGGGAGAGGGGTTCCTTCCAACCTGGGCCACTTTGGCTGGGCTGGGAGCGGCCCCAGGGCAGGTGACAGTGTGTGCATTGGCCCTTTGTGACGCGGTGCAGCAGCGCGGTCACCGTGGCTTGGAATGGCACAGGGTGTCCAAGGACCCTTTGTGACACGTGGGGACATAGGTGCTGGCGGTGACGCAGCCAGGCCACATTCCTTGGAGCAGGCGACGGGACAGGACGCGCCAGAGCGGTGCTGTGAGGAGCCCCCGCACAGCGCACTCGTTTGTGCCTGACCCAGAGCTTCTACGAGGAGTGACTCGTGCAGCTGACCTCACGGCCAGACTGCACGACTTGGTGACTCGGAGGTTTTCCAAGTCATCTCTTATCCCCGTGGCCTGTGGCCTCCAGGCCGGACTGTGGGATTTGGTGGCTTGAATCGTCTACGAGGAACCTCCTGTCATTGTGGCAGGAGCCCTTGAGACCAGAGTGCAGGACTTGCTGTCCTGCAGCCTTCCTGAGGCTTCTTCTGCCACAGGTGCTTTCAAGGCGCAAGTGCACAACTTGTTGCCTCAGTGCTTTCCTGAGGCATCTCTCTTGAAAGGTGCTGTGGCATGGCGGGCAGAATTCTCGGCCTGTCCAAAGTGTTCAGGGGGAAAAAAAGCAAAGGCCCTGGAGCTACCCCAGCACAAGAGCCTGAAGAGCCCGAGCGGATCCAGACACTACAGGATGGTGAGTGGCAGAGCTGGGCCACAGGGCTGATGGCTGCAGCCAATGTGGCCCCATCCCATCCCATCCCTATCGCAGCCTGGGGAGGGCAGGGCTGGGCTGTGTTCTCCGGCCTCTCCCGCAGCCCCTCAGCTCTGGCTGCTCTCGCTCTTTGCCAGATGCAGCCATGGATGGCACACAAGAGCAGAGGCCTGCCGGTGGAAGCTTCCGCAGGACACTGAAGGTACCTGCAGCCATCCCCGCCTGGGCTGGGCCTGCTGTCACCGCTCAGCCGAGCACCGCGCTTGGAGCAGTCCATGGAACACGTCCCTCTTCCCTGTCCTTTGTTCTCCTGCAGATGATCCGAAAATTCCTGCGCATACGGCGTAGAAACACCGGCAGCACGGCAGCTGAGGGCTCAGCTGAGCCTGACTGTGGGCTGACCGAGCCCCAGGCAGAGCCTGATGTCAACACGGATTTGGCTGAGCCATTAGAAAATTTTGATGCTGCATTGAATGATCAAAGGGCAAGGGCTGACAAGGCAGTGGCTGAGGCTGTGGCCCTCCAAACGGCTGACACTGGAGAGACTCAGGGCATCAGAGATACTGGCGCCACGGCCACTCCCACTGCCATTCCTGCTCCCGCCGTGGATTTTATCCAGAAGAGTGGTATTCCTTCTGAGCAGCAGGTAAACAGCCTGGGGTTGGGGTTGGGCCTCCCAGGATTGTGTGTCATCTCCAGCCACGGCCACTGGGCCCCCTCAGCCTTTGAGGCCGGCACAGCGTGGCAGGAAGGGAAGCGATTCTTGGGGGAAGCTGGTGAAGTTGCTCCCCTAGACAGCGGCCCAAGTCTTCCCCATGCCTTTTCCAGGTGCCAGCCATTGTAAAGAAGATGCACCAGAATTTTGCATCGCATGGAAATGTGGATACCAGGCTGCCCATGAACATCGTGAGGCTGGCCGAAGAACACCCAGCTGACGTGGTGCTGACCCTCCTGCGCTGTGCCCCAACATGTGACAGGTATGGGCCCACCTGCCTGGAGAGCTCAGGCCTCCCCGGCCTTTAGGACCATGGCCCTGCACGGCCTGTGCAATGGGCTCTGCCAGAGCGGCAGACAGGTCCGGGACCCTCGGGCCCCTCTGTTTCCCGAGCCTGCTGCCGTGCTCCCTCCCTGCCCTTCAGGGCACCGGGGCTCTGTCACCCGGCCCCCAGAGCTGCACAGGGCATGGTAGTGTGGCTGAGATGCCCCTGACACAGAGCTCTGATCCCACAGAGCTGCTGCAATGATCTGGAGAAGCATAGGCTCATCGAGTCCCACAGTGGAGAAGGTTCTGCCAACACTGCTCTGTGTGATGGAGGATTGGCCTCTGCACAGCATGTTCACCTCCGATGGGGACAACGATGGCGTCTTTGCTCTGGCTGTGAGTTTCTGGGCATTTGCTCACCCCCAGGTCGCCTCTCCAGCAGCTCTCCATCCTCTCCCTGCCTCAGGCCCTGGGCTGAAACCTGGCCTAAGGGCAGGCTCAGGGGCCACCAGGCCCGCTGCTCCCCCTGCGTCTCCCCTGGGGCCCTGCGACATGGACACCTCGCACTGAGCGCTCTCCATGGCAACTTCTTTTGCAGGCAACTCTGGTGGTGTGGGTGATTGTCCAGGTGCCTGAGTGCCACGAGGCAATGATCCTTTTTTCCTCCCGCCTCTTTGTGGCTCTGCTTTTCCATGTTGTCGTCACCACACAGCAGATGCCACCACAGGAAGTCGATCACTTCTGGAGAGCGTGCCGAGAGGAACACCACCTTCCCAGCGACCCCAACAGGTCTCCGTCCTGCCGTCCTTTCCATGTCCTTGTGGCCAGTGCCAGTGCTCCCAATGTGACCCGGGCTTTGCTCTGCACACAGGTTTGCAGTGCAGGTCATGAAGACCCTGCTCTGCCGGCTGCAGTGTGAGAATGAGGTGATGGCTGTGGAGTCCAAGCATGGCTGGGACACCATGCTCTGTGCTCATACCCAGTACTATGCTGTGGCTCTGCTGGCCAGGTGAGACCCCCTGCTCCCTGCTGTCCCTGGAATTGGTGCCCTGTGCCCGGGCTGCCCCACACAGTCCCTCTGGTCATGGGCCAGAGGGCCTCGTCTCTTTAGGGACGGCCGAGCAGACTGGAAAAGGCTGGGAGAGGAGGGTGCACAGGAGTGGCCACCTCCCAAAGCACCCACGTCCCCTCCAGGGATGCTGGGGAAAGACTGCACCTCTGGGAGTCAGTCCTGTGAAAAGTGTGCCCCCCCCTACTCAGGCTCTTTCTTCCTTTTTGCCCCTGACAGGGAGATGCGCCATGTCTTGATCCCTTTCTCTTCCTGCATCGCAACCCGCATGCTCCGACTGCTCAGCATTGAGAAGCCAGGCTGCGATCTGCCTTTCCTGGCATTCCTTGTGGAGGTGAGCCTGAAGAGCAGCGCTGCCTGGCTGAGCTGCCTCCCAGCTCTCTGCCCTCTCGCAGCCGCATCCCTAGCCTCCTGGGATGGCACCAGCGCCCTGTGCTGCTGCTGCCTGGGGCTGGCCCTGGGCAGTTCTGGGCTCCTGCCAGCCGGGCCCTGTGCCACTGCCCTGTGCCTTTCAGGTTCTGGAGTGCCTGGACTGGACTAAATGTGGTGGCTGGGTCCTGAGGGTCGTGTCGAGGTACCTGCGGACCGAGTGCAGGAAGAGGTGTCGCCTGGCGCTCAAAGGCCTGCTGGTGCTCAGCAAGGATCCCCTGATGGTGAGAAGGGGGCAGCAGCTGAAGCTGCACTGGGGAGAGCAGCCCCATGGGCTGGCTGGCCTTCAGGAGCTGAGGCAGCTGCTCCCAGCTCTCCTGCCTCAGCTGCCCGAGTGCTTTGGGACAGGCCTTTGGTGTCTGGGCCCTGCGGCAGCAGGCTGGGCTTGCAGTGCCTGGGCGCTGTCGCTGGTGCAGCTGTTCACGGCTTCACAGCGCAGCCTTGTGTTCCACACAGGCCAGAAGAATGTGCTGCCTGTCTGAAAGCTTTGTGGATCTGCTGGCTGATGAAGATGGAGTGGTGGTTGCCCTGACCCTCCGTGTGCTTACTAATATGCTGGAGAGCGAAGACATCCTGGTATCCAGCACCACCGCCCCAAAGCTGGCTGAGGCACTCCTGGCGCTCTTTAACAATGTAAGGTTCTGCAACCCGAGCCACAGGCATTGGGTGCTGCCCAGAAACCTTGTGCTGTCTGCATTTTCAGGCCTTTGCCTAGGTGGGCCTGGAGTAATTGATGCTTAGGTTTTTTCCTTTCCTCTAGGAAAATAGCTACATGCAACTGCTCTCCATTGACCTCTTCTGTAAGGTGATGGAGTTGGTAGTGAAGGAGGGAAAAAAGCGCCTGAAGGCAACTGTAAACAAGAGCCTGTACCTACTTTTATTCTACTGCCATGATGAGAACCGGCGTGTGGCAAATGTGAGGTTTTGTGCATCCCTGGGACGGGGGCTCAGCTGCCTCCTGCCCTGCTGCAGGAGGAGGAGGAGGCTGCGTCCTTCTCCAGGCCTTGGCACAGGGATGCGAGTCCTTGTGCCCTGGGCTGTGGTGCCATCTCTGCATCTCTGCTGCTCTTCAGGCCTCTCGGGAAACCCTGTATTGTGCGGCCAAGTTCCTGAAGAGGAGGGATCTCGAGAAGCTCCTGACAAAGGAACATCCCTTGACTATCGATGACTGCAAGGTAAGGATGGCTTGGAGAAGTGGCAGCCTCAGCCTGGAGAAGATCCGTGGCCGCGGGGCTGGCAGCCGTGGCCCCTGCCCAGTGCTGCACCCGGGGGCTCCAGCCTGCGCCCCACACGCCGCTGCCTTCCCTGGGCCCCGCGGGCTCTTCTCCAGGCTCCTGCGGCCCCGAGCCGGGTGCCCGTGGAGTCCCGGCCCAGCGGGGCTGCGGGCACGGGGCGGCACCGCGGCTCCCCGGGCAGCAGCCGGCCCTCTGCCCCCTCCAGAGCCCGGCGCCAGCGGCTGCTGGCCGGGCCTCAGGGCCGTGCGGGCAGGGGAGGCCGGGGCTGGGCGCGGCCAGAGCCCGGCGCCAGCGGCTGAGCCCGCGCCAACCCTTCTTTCCTGCTGCTCTCTCCAGCTGGCAGACGACAGGATCCTAGCGGCCGAGCACCTGCGCCGGGCCCTGCCCTACCTGGAGAACCCGCAGGTGTCCCTGCCAGAGGCAGCCATGCGGTTCATGGGTGAGCCACGAGCCCGGGCTCCCTCCCTGGCCCGCCGCAGCTCGTCCCCGGCCCTGGCTGCTGCTGCCCCGGCTGCAGCAGCGGCATCCGGGCCCGGCGCCGTGGAGCCCCGCCTGCCCTCGGGGCTGCTGCCGCCCTCTGGCAGCCGTGCCCTGGGGCGGCAGCTGGCGGCAAGGGCCCGGGCTGAGCCCTGCCGGGGCAGGAGGCCGTGTGGCCACAGGGCTGGCAGCGGCGCTGGCAGGGAGCCGTGCCGCTGGGGCCGTGACACGCTCTCTGAGGGGGCAGCCAGGACAGCTTCACCTTCTCAGTCAGGGTGAGTGAGGGCAGCGGGCCGTCAGCGGCTCTGGCGGGGGAAGCTGCACTGCCCGGGCAGACAGCTGCAATCCTCAGCTCTGGAGGCCTTTGCTCCCTGTGTGGACGAGGGCTGGATGGGATGGCCCTGGCAGGAAGATCTCCTAGGATTCCCACAGATCCAGCCTCTGACCATGTCTCTATTCTTCTCTCTTGCAGCCCTTCAAACCCAGAGGCAAGACAACAGGCCGTCATGCTCTGAACCTGCAAAATGAAGCCTGCTTTCCCCAGAAAGCTAAACAACTGGGGACGTCTTCTGAATCCAGCAAACCGGTGTCCCAAGAACACACCAGGAGACACTGAAGAGGACACCATCTCTCAGTGCTGCTGGAGCTCCACGCACAGATGAGGCTGAGCACAATTCTCCTGGCTTCACACCTCTCGCTCTTTGTACTTAGCTCCCTCCCTCCAGCCCTCAGACCCTGCCCATCCCCCCTTATTCCTTCCCAGCTCATCCCTTTGCTTGGCCTTGAATTAATAAACACTTTGGCTTCTTCACTTCACCTGCGTCTCTGTGGAGCTGAAACGGTGTAAAACCTGAGCCCTAGCACACACAGGCCCCTGCTGCCGTCCTCTTGCGCGCCGTCTTTTGTGCAGAGACACAGAGGAGCGAGGCCGCGTCAGGTTGGAAAGGTGCCTGTGCTGAAGGTCCAGTTCCACAACACTGTGCAGTTTAAGGTCCTACTGAGCAGCCTGAAGCTCCCGGATTTTGGGAGAGCCAACCTGAGGACGCTCTGAAGCCAGCTGTGAGGGATTCCATGGCAAGCATCTACAGAGGGCAAAGGAGCTTGGAATGCTGGAAGCTTTCAAGAATAGCTTGCTGAAAGCACAGCAGTGCTCCATCCCTGCACAGGGTCGGGGAGATGGCAGAAGCAGAGACCATCAGGCCTTAACAGGGAGCTTGGGGTGTGCCTAAGGGCAAGTGAAGCAGCAGCAGCAGCAGCACGGTGGCCGAGACTCGGACGCGTGACCCGGCCAATGGCCCTAGCGCCGTCAGGCAGTGCCGTGATCCCGGCTGCGGTTCTGGTGCCCAGAGCTGAGGAATCGCAGCCCCTGCCTCAGAGGCTGCCAGAAAGCCAAGCGAGTGAGAGCAGAGGGAGGGCAGCCTTCCAGTCTCTCCTGGGCATGGCCGCAAAGCAGCCCCTGCTTCTCCTTCCTCTGCCCGTGTTTGCAGTGTGCTGATGGCAGCGCCAGCCAGGTTGTGCTCTGTCTTCCAAAGGCTGTGGAGAGCGGGCAGGAAAAGTGCTGCGTGCACAGCGGAGAGTCCTGGAAGGTGCTGGCGAGAGCGTCCTGCGGGATCAGGGCTCTGGTCTCTGGCCGGGAAGAACCTGCTTTTGCTGCTGTGAGCGCAGGCAGGAGTGGAGGCAGCGGGCAGCTTGTGTTTGTAGAGGGCCTGGGGCTGCATGTGTCAACCTCCAGCTGGAATCACACTGGGGGAAATGCCAGCTAGAGCTGGAGCGCCTGTCCAGAAAGGACCAGAAAGAAATTCAGCCTTGCCAGGGTTTCTTAAGAGTGTCTTGGCTTTCCCCAGGAAAGCTTCCAATCTGGGGAAAGGCCTCTGGGGGAAAGGGCCTTGCTGCTGAAGGAAAGCGCTTTCCTAGGAGCTCCCAGTGATGTAGGAACAACTGTCCCCCTTTGGCTCTCTGTGGTCCTTTCAGTCCTTGAGGCCCGTTGCCCTTGGCAGGCGGACAAGGGAAGGGAGAAGGCTGTGAAGAGCAGGTTTGGAATCCAGCTGGACCTGCAGAGACCAAGGCAAGCACCTGCAGCAGGGTGTGTTCCCCCCCTTTGGACACAGGTGTGAGCAGGAGTATCTCTGTCCAGCTGCCAGCCCCAAAGCTGTCTTGGAGAGCTGTGAATTCAAAGGCCTTCCCGCACACACGTCTCACATCTTACCTGTCTGCTGTGCTTCAACTCTTGGCAATATGCATTTGCCTCTTGCTTGCTGGAGGCTGCTGCGGCCCAGAGGGCCAGCACCGAGCTGGGCTGTGTGGGCCAGGCAGCAGGGAGAGTCTTGGCTGCTCTTGGTGTGTGAGCGGCCTCAGAAAAGGCTTGGAAGCTTTGCCTCCCAAGGCGCCCTGCTCCCTGCCTCTTCCTCTGCATCTTGGAGAGAACAAGGCAGGCATTTCTAGCAGCTGGGCATTAGCAGGCCTTCAAATGGGGGCGTCTTGTGGAGCAGGCCCAGCTGAGACACCCTGAGAGGAGCCCAGCGCTCCTTGCCCCTCTGCGCTGACACGTGAGCCTTGTCTGCTTTCGGGATGACCCTGGCTGTGTCAGGGGGTGCTACGTGGACACGAGACAGCCGGTCCTGTCCTGCTGGGTCCCAGCAGTGCCTGGCAGCGGTCCTGCCTCCCCGTCAGGATGCCGGCCAAGAGAGGTCCTGGAAGCTGAGGGAGCTGATCTGAAGCTTGCGCGGGTGCCTACAGCTCAAGGCCAAGGGCCTTCCCTCAGGATAGAGCAGTCCTGAGAGGTCTCTAGAATTCAATGAAATCAGCAGACAAATGCATTGTCCACCAAGAGCTCTTTTATTGGCAGGAGGTTAGGGCTCTGCACCCCAGCACAAGGCTTCTTCGCCACATCCAAATTTCAGTGGGTTTCTGTAGGAATTCTATCAAAAATCCCTTCCGTCTTTAGACTGCTGAGGTGATTCCATAGGCAGGGGCTTAGAAGGAAACACATTGCGTCAGAATCCTAGGCCTGAAGTTAATGTCCACCTGCTGGCCAGGAGGAGTCTCAGCTCACCAAAGCAGCTCATCTTCCTCATGCCTTCCCTGCACAGGGCTGATTCTGTAGCCGCCCTTAGGTCTTCCCAAAGGCTATGTCTCAAGCTTTTTGTCAAGTCACTCTCATGTCAAGTTAGGCTTCCAGGTTTTGCTGATGTTAACTGGTGCTAAGGACTTCTGGATATCTGTGCTAAGTCCTCTTCACTTCTGTCAATTGCTTGTGCTTCCTTCCATCGAACAAAGGCCTTGTTTGATTCCTCAATGTGCCTGATGCTGGCCCAAGTCTTTTGGCACTGCTTGCTTTCCTGTGGCATGTTCTACCTGCCCCGAGAGTAAAGAGGGAGCTGGAGAAGGAGCTTGCCGGGCTGCTCTCCATCCTTTAGCAGCAGTCCTGCTGAAGCGGCCAAGTCGGAGCTGAGCGCAAATGGACCAGCCGTGCACGGGAAGGGTGGGTGGGAAGGACGATCCAGGAACCGTAGGCCTGGCAGCCTGAGCTTGCTAGCGGGGAAGGCCTTGGAGCACATCCTCCTGAGTGCCATGCCACGGCACGTGCAGGGAACCAGGGGGTGGGAAAGCTCTGCGCAGGCATGGGGACAGCTGCGGGTCTTGGCAGGGTGTTGAGCTGGGGTTGCTGTTGCTGGGCGTGTTGGGGAAGGAGTTGTCTGGAAGGTGAGAGGTCTAGGCTGGAACTGGGGTCACTTTGAAGGCAGCACCTGTGCTATGGCACAGCTTTGGTGATGGAGGACTGAAGGAATAGCTGGGACTTTTTCTCTTAGTCATCCTGCTTCTCCTGCAGAGAAGAAGAGGGGAGAGCTCTACTTTTTTGGCCACTTCCATATCTGGAGCAGGGGGAGGATTAGCCCTTTTGCAATCTACTCATTTGTTTGGGCTTCTTTTGTAACACTGAGTGGGCTTTCATTCCTGGAGAGCTTTGATTCCTTAAGAGAATTAGGCTCTTCCCATGCCTTCCTAGAAAAATGTTTGAAACCAAAGTAAGGCCTTTGTTTTGCCTCTGTGTGGTCTTCTGCTTTGCAAAGCGACATGTAGTGGATGACCTTAAGGCAAATGTGTTGCTGCTGTAATAGATACAAAGTATTAAATTCCTGGATTTTAATCGTGTGTCTTAAAACTTTGCAGTGGAAGGTAAAATCCCCTGAATTGCTGGAAACACTTCCAGGGCCTGTCTTTGCATACCACAGTCTTTTCACAGTCCTAAGGTGTTACCTGGACATCTGCCAGAGAGATAAGCGGGAAAGGGCCCATGAAGCATGGGCTGACCATATCTTCACAGCTCATCAGGAGATCCCACACCAATCTGGGCGGAGGGCGGCAGAAACCATCTGACAGAAGATTCGGAGACTTTTCATGCAGACGTCTTTTCAATTTCTCAGGAAACTCTTTCAGATATCCCTTGCGGACACCAGACATTTCAATGATTCTCTTATGTACACGATGTCATGTTCTTCGGGTTCTTTGTTACCGTCTTGTTTTTGCCTCAGGGTAGAACAATGGTCTAAAACACCTCCCCCGAGACCCCGAATTTGTGGGCAGTACTCCGGAGAAGCACCCTTTGCTGCTCCCGGATTGACCACCCAACATTCGATCCATGTTGTCCTGATTTATCGTAGCATTTCCCGAAATTGCTTTTCAAATTTGTTAACTAAATCTTTGAGTTTGGAAATTGGCTCTGATCATTTCTAACACTGCTTTGAGATGGGAAGGAAGCTTGCAAATCTATCAGGTTCTCAGGCCATTGCTATAAATTTAGGAAGTTGGCAACTTTTTGCAACTACTTGAGTTGAGTAACGGGAAGAAAAGCTTTCCTGAATTGAGGATTCTTAAATGCCAACTCCTTCTATGCCTCTGCTGCCAGGGTGATTTTGTGCTTCAGGAAATCACTCCAAGTAGAAAACAATTTCAGCATGGAGTAAGAGCTTCTGACAGAGACCAAGTGTTGCCAGCACTTGCTCCAGGTGCTCCTGCCAACATCCCCTGTAGGAAGGAGCCCAGCCGCCAGGGCCCGTTGGCTTTGGCTGCCCTGTGGCAGAGAAGCGCCCCGGGGCACAGGTCTCTGGGGCAGGAGATGGCACCAGCGTTGCCAGGGCTCGGGGGGCGGCAGCTCTGCTTGGGCGGGGGCTCCGTCACGCCTGCCGATTTCAGCGCTGCCCTGGCCCCAGGGGTCAGAGCAGCGTCCGTGCCCCGGCCCACAGGTTCCTCGTCTGTGTCACACCCGCGGGTTTAGGACGGCCACCGGCTGGGACGTGTCCCAGGGAGGCCGTGCCAGCTTCTGTGCGAGGCCCCGTGCCCTTCCCGCTGCGGCTGCATCGGCGGCCCTGGGGGCTCCTTCTGCTGCCCTGAACCCGCAGAGCAGGGCAGCGTTTGCCCACGGTTTGAGCCGCTGCGAAAGATGCTGTCTCAGGGCTGTCTTAGACACTTGGGGAGAGGGGTTCCTTCCAACCTGGGCCACTTTGGCTGGGCTGGGAGCGGCCCCAGGGCAGGTGACAGTGTGTGCATTGGCCCTTTGTGACGCGGTGCAGCAGCGCGGTCACCGTGGCTTGGAATGGCACAGGGTGTCCAAGGACCCTTTGTGACACGTGGGGACATAGGTGCTGGCGGTGACGCAGCCAGGCCACATTCCTTGGAGCAGGCGACGGGACAGGACGCGCCAGAGCGGTGCTGTGAGGAGCCCCCGCACAGCGCACTCGTTTGTGCCTGACCCAGAGCTTCTACGAGGAGTGACTCGTGCAGCTGACCTCACGGCCAGACTGCACGACTTGGTGACTCGGAGGTTTTCCAAGTCATCTCTTATCCCCGTGGCCTGTGGCCTCCAGGCCGGACTGTGGGATTTGGTGGCTTGAATCGTCTACGAGGAACCTCCTGTCATTGTGGCAGGAGCCCTTGAGACCAGAGTGCAGGACTTGCTGTCCTGCAGCCTTCCTGAGGCTTCTTCTGCCACAGGTGCTTTCAAGGCGCAAGTGCACAACTTGTTGCCTCAGTGCTTTCCTGAGGCATCTCTCTTGAAAGGTGCTGTGGCATGGCGGGCAGAATTCTCGGCCTGTCCAAAGTGTTCAGGGGGAAAAAAAGCAAAGGCCCTGGAGCTACCCCAGCACAAGAGCCTGAAGAGCCCGAGCGGATCCAGACACTACAGGATGGTGAGTGGCAGAGCTGGGCCACAGGGCTGATGGCTGCAGCCAATGTGGCCCCATCCCATCCCATCCCTATCGCAGCCTGGGGAGGGCAGGGCTGGGCTGTGTTCTCCGGCCTCTCCCGCAGCCCCTCAGCTCTGGCTGCTCTCGCTCTTTGCCAGATGCAGCCATGGATGGCACACAAGAGCAGAGGCCTGCCGGTGGAAGCTTCCGCAGGACACTGAAGGTACCTGCAGCCATCCCCGCCTGGGCTGGGCCTGCTGTCACCGCTCAGCCGAGCACCGCGCTTGGAGCAGTCCATGGAACACGTCCCTCTTCCCTGTCCTTTGTTCTCCTGCAGATGATCCGAAAATTCCTGCGCATACGGCGTAGAAACACCAGCAGCACGGCAGCTGAGGGCTCAGCTGAGCCTGACTGTGGGCTGACCGAGCCCCAGGCAGAGCCTGATGTCAACACGGATTTGGCTGAGCCATTAGAAAATTTTGATGCTGCATTGAATGATCAAAGGGCAAGGGCTGACAAGGCAGTGGCTGAGGCTGTGGCCCTCCAAACGGCTGACACTGGAGAGACTCAGGGCATCAGAGATACTGGCGCCACGGCCACTCCCACTGCCATTCCTGCTCCCGCCGTGGATTTTATCCAGAAGAGTGGTATTCCTTCTGAGCAGCAGGTAAACAGCCTGGGGCTGGGGCTAGAGGCCTCCCAGGATTGTGTGTCATCTCCAGCCACGGCCACTGGGCCCCCTCAGCCTTTGAGGCCGGCACAGCGTGGCAGGAAGGGAAGCGATTCTTGGGGGAAGCTGGTGAAGTTGCTCCCCTAGACAGCGGCCCAAGTCTTCCCCATGCATTTTCCAGGTGCCAGCCATTGTAAAGAAGATGCACCAGAATTTTGCATCGCATGGAAATGTGGATACCAGGCTGCCCATGAACATCGTGAGGCTGGCCGAAGAACACCCAGCTGACGTGGTGCTGACCCTCCTGCGCTGTGCCCCAACATGTGACAGGTATGGGCCCACCTGCCTGGAGAGCTCAGGCCTCCTCGGCCTTTAGGACCATGGCCCTGCACGGCCTGTGCAATGGGCTCTGCCAGAGCGGCAGACAGGTCCGGGACCCTCGGGCCCCTCTGTTTCCTGAGCCTGCTGCCGTGCTCCCTCCCTGCCCTTCAGGGCACCGGGGCTCTGTCACCCGGCCCCCAGAGCTGCACAGGGCATGGTAGTGTGGCTGAGATGCCCCTGACACAGAGCTCTGATCCCACAGAGCTGCTGCAATGATCTGGAGAAGCATAGGCTCATCGAGTCCCACAGTGGAGAAGGTTCTGCCAACACTGCTCTGTGTGATGGAGGATTGGCCTCTGCACAGCACGTTCACCTCGGATGGGGACAAGGAGGGCGTCTTTGCTCTGGCTGTGAGTTTCTGGGCATTTGCTCACCCCCAGGTCGCCTCTCCAGCAGCTCTCCATCCTCTCCCTGCCTCAGGCCCTGGGCTGAAACCTGGCCTAAGGGCAGGCTCAGGGGCCACCAGGCCCGCTGCTCCCCCTGCGTCTCCCCTGGGGCCCTGCGACATGGACACCTCGCACTGAGCGCTCTCCATGGCAACTTCTTTTGCAGGCAACTCTGGTGGTGTGGGTGATTGTCCAGGTGCCTGAGTGCCACGAGGCAATGATCCTTTTTTCCTCCCGCCTCTTTGTGGCTCTGCTTTTCCATGTTGTCGTCACCACACAGCAGATGCCACCACAGGAAGTCGATCACTTCTGGAGAGCGTGCCGAGAGGAACACCACCTTCCCAGCGACCCCAACAGGTCTCCGTCCTGCCGTCCTTTCCATGTCCTTGTGGCCAGTGCCAGTGCTCCCAATGTGACCCGGGCTTTGCTCTGCACACAGGTTTGCAGTGCAGGTCATGAAGACCCTGCTCTGCCGGCTGCAGTGTGAGAATGAGGTGATGGCTGTGGAGTCCAAGCATGGCTGGGACACCATGCTCTGTGCTCATACCCAGTACTATGCTGTGGCTCTGCTGGCCAGGTGAGACCCCCTGCTCCCTGCTGTCCCTGGAATTGGTGCCCTGTGCCCGGGCTGCCCCACACAGTCCCTCTGGTCATGGGCCAGAGGGCCTCGTCTCTTTAGGGACGGCCGAGCAGACTGGAAAAGGCTGGGAGAGGAGGGTGCACAGGAGTGGCCGCCTCCCAAAGCACCCACGTCCCCTCCAGGGATGCTGGGGAAAGACTGCACCTCTGGGAGTCAGTCCTGAGAAAAGTGTGCCCCCCCCTACTCAGGCTCTTTCTTCCTTTTTGCCCCTGACAGGGAGATGCGCCATGTCTTGATCCCTTTCTCTTCCTGCATCGCAACCCGCATGCTCCGGCTGCTCAGCATTGAGAAGCCAGGCTGCGATCTGCCGTTCCTGGCATTCCTTGTGGAGGTGAGCCTGAAGAGCAGCGCTGCCTGGCTGAGCTGCCTCCCAGCTCTCTGCCCTCTCGCAGCCGCATCCCTAGCCTCCTGGGATGGCACCAGCGCCCTGTGCTGCTGCTGCTTGGGGCTGGCCCTGGGCAGTTCTGGGCTCCTGCCAGCTGGGCCCTGTACCACTGCCCTGTGCCTTTCAGGTTCTGGAGTGCCTGGACTGGACTAAATGTGGTGGCTGGGTCCTGAGGGTCGTGTCGAGGTACCTGCGGACCGAGTGCAGGAAGAAGTGTCGCCTGGCGCTCAAAGGCCTGCTGGTGCTCAGCAAGGATCCCCTGATGGTGAGAAGGGGGCAGCAGCTGAAGCTGCACTGGGGAGAGCAGCCCCATGGGCTGGCTGGCCTTCAGGAGCTGAGGCAGCTGCTCCCAGCTCTCCTGCCTCAGCTGCCCGAGTGCTTTGGGACAGGCCTTTGGTGTCTGGGCCCTGCGGCAGCAGGCTGGGCTTGCAGTGCCTGGGCGCTGTCGCTGGTGCAGCTGTTCACGGCTTCACAGCGCAGCCTTGTGTTCCACACAGGCCAGAAGAATGTGCTGCCTGTCTGAAAGCTTTGTGGATCTGCTGGCTGATGAAGATGGAGTGGTGGTTGCCCTGACCCTCCGTGTGCTTACTAATATGCTGGAGAGCGAAGACATCCTGGTATCCAGCACCACCGCCCCAAAGCTGGCTGAGGCACTCCTGGCGCTCTTTAACAATGTAAGGTTCTGCAACCCGAGCCACAGGCATTGGGTGCTGCCCAGAAACCTTGTGCTGTCTGCATTTTCAGGCCTTTGCCTAGGTGGGCCTGGAGTAATTGATGCTTAGGTTTTTTCCTTTCCTCTAGGAAAATAGCTACATGCAACTGCTCTCCATTGACCTCTTCTGTAAGGTGATGGAGTTGGTAGTGAAGGAGGGAAAAAAGCGCCTGAAGGCAACTGTAAAGAAGAGCCTGTACCTACTTTTATTCTACTGCCATGATGAGAACCGGCGTGTGGCAAATGTGAGGTTTTGTGCATCCCTGGGACGGGGGCTCAGCTGCCTCCTGCCCTGCTGCAGGAGGAGGAGGAGGCTGCGTCCTTCTCCAGGCCTTGGCACAGGGATGCGAGTCCTTGTGCCCTGGGCTGTGGTGCCATCTCTGCATCTCTGCTGCTCTTCAGGCCTCTCGGGAAACCCTGTATTGTGCGGCCAAGTTCCTGAAGAGGAGGGATCTTGAGGAGCTACTGACAAAGGAACATCCCTTGACTATCGATGACTGTAAGGTAAGGATGGCTTGGAGAAGTGGCAGCCTCAGCCTGGAGAAGATCCGTGGCCGCGGGGCTGGCAGCCGTGGCCCCTGCCCAGTGCTGCACCCGGGGGCTCCAGCCTGCGCCCCACACGCCGCTGCCTTCCCTGGGCCCCGCGGGCTCTTCTCCAGGCTCCTGCGGCCCCGAGCCGGGTGCCCGTGGAGTCCCGGCCCAGCGGGGCTGCGGGCACGGGGCGGCACCGCGGCTCCCCGGGCAGCAGCCGGCCCTCTGCCCCCTCCAGAGCCCGGCGCCAGCGGCTGCTGGCCGGGCCTCAGGGCCGTGCGGGCAGGGGAGGCCGGGGCTGGGCACGGCCAGAGCCCAGCCCAGGGGCTGAGCCCGCGCCAACCCTTCTTTCCTGCCGCTCTCTCCAGCTGGCAGACGACAGGATCCTAGCGGCCGAGCACCTGCGCCGGGCCCTGCCCTACCTGGAGAACCCGCAGGTGTCCCTGCCAGAGGCAGCCATGTGGTTCTTGGGTGAGCCATGAGCCCGGGCTCCCTCCCTGGCCCGCCGCAGCTCGGCCCCGGCCCCGGCTGCTGCTGCCCCGGCTGCAGCGGCATCCGGGCCCGGCGCCGTGGAGCCCCGCCTGCCCTCGGGGCTGCTGCCGCCCTCTGGCAGCCGTGCCCTGGGGCGGCAGCAGGCGGCAAGGGCCCGGGCTGAGCCCTGCCGGGGCAGGAGGCCGTGTGGCCACAGGGCTGGCAGCGGCGCTGGCAGGGAGCCGTGCCGCTGGGGCCGTGACACGCTCTCTGAGGGGGCAGCCAGGACAGCTTCACCTTCTCAGTCAGGGTGAGTGAGGGCAGCGGGCCGTCAGCGGCTCTGGCGGGGGAAGCTGCACTGCCCGGGCAGACAGCTGCAATCCTCAGCTCTGGAGGCCTTTGCTCCCTGTGTGGACGAGGGCTGGATGGGATGGCCCTGGCAGGAAGATCTCCTAGGATTCCCACAGATCCAGCCTCTGACCATGTCTCTATTCTTCTCTCTTGCAGCCCTTCAAACCCAGAGGCAAGACAACAGGCCGTCATGCTCTGAACCTGCAAAATGAAGCCTGCTTTCCCCAGAAAGCTAAACAACTGCGGACGTCTTCTGAATCCAGCAAACCGGTGTCCCAAAAACACACCAGGAGACACTGAAGAGGACACCATCTCTCAGTGCTGCTGGAGCTCCACGCACAGCTGAGGCTGAGCACAATTCTCCTGGCTTCACACCTCTCCCTCTTTGTAGTTAGCTCCCTCCCTCCAGCCCTCAGACCCTGCCCATGCCCTTTTTTTCCCTCCACTCTCCACCCCTTTGGACTGATCCTTACCTCCCAGCCCTCAGACCCTGCCCATCCCCCCTTATTCCTTCCCAGCTCATCCCTTTGCTTCACCTTGAATTAATAAACACTTTGGCTTCTTCACTTTACCTGCGTCTCTGTGGAGCTGTAACGGTGTAAAACCTGAGCCCTGGCACACACAGGCCCCTGCTGCCGTCCTCTTGCGCGCCGTCTTTTGTGCAGAGACACAGAGGAGCGAGGCCGCGTCAGGCTGGAAAGGTGCCTGTGCTGAAGGTCCAGTTCCACAACACTGTGCAGTTTAAGGTCCTACTGAGCAGCCTGAAGCTCCCGGATTTTGGGAGAGCCAACCTGAGGACGCTCTGAAGCCAGCTGTGAGGGATTCCATGGCAAGCATCTACAGAGGGCAAAGGAGCTTGGAATGCTGGAAGCTTTCAAGAATAGCCTGCTGAAAGCACAGCAGTGTTCCATCCCTGCACAGGGTCGGGGAGATGGCAGAAGCAGAGACCATCAGGCCTTAACAGGGAGCTTGGGGTGTGCCTAAGGGCAAGTGAAGCAGCAGCAGCAGCAGCACGGTGGCCGAGACTCGGACGCGTGACCCGGCCAATGGCCCCAGCGCCGTCAGGCAGTGCCGGGATCCCGGCTGCGGTTCTGGTGCCCAGAGCTGAGGAATCGCAGCCCCTGCCTCAGAGGCTGCCAGAAAGCCAAGCGAGTGAGAGCAGAGGGAGGGCAGCCTTCCAGTCTCTCCTGGGCATAGCCGCAAAGCAGCCCCTGCTTCTCCTTCCTCTGCCCGTGTTTGGGGTGTGCTGATAGCAGCGCCAGCCAGGTTGCGCTCTGTCTTCCAAAGGCTGTGGAGAGCGGGCATGAAAAGTGCTGCGTGCACAGCGGAGAGTCCTGGAAGGTGCTGGCGAGAGCGTCCTGCGGGATCAGGGCTCTGGTCTCTGGCCGGGAAGAGCCTGCTTTTGCTGCTGTGAGCGCAGGCAGGAGTGGAGGCAGCGGGCAGCTTGTGTTTGTAGAGGGCCTGGGGCTGCATGTGTCAACCTCCAGCTGGAATCACACTGGGGGAAATGCCAGCTAGAGCTGGAGCGCCTGTCCAGAACGGACCAGAAAGAAATTCAGCCTTGCCAGGGTTTCTTAAGAGTGTCTTGGTGTTCCCCAGGAAAGCTTCCAATCTGGGGAAAGGCCTCTGGGGGAAAGGGCCTTGCTGCTGAAGGAAAGCGTTTTCCTAGGAGCTCCCCGTGATGTAGGAACAACTGTCCCCCTTTGGCTCTCTGAGGTCCTTTCAGTCCCTGAGGCCCGTTGCACTTGGCAGGTGGACAAGGGAAGGGAGAAGGCTGTGAAAAGCAGGTTTGGAATCCAGCTGGACCTGCAGAGACCAAGGCAAGCGCCTGCAGCAGGGTGTGTTCCCCCTCTCTGGACACAGGTGTGAGCAGGAGCATCTCTGTCCAGCTGCCAGCCCCAAAGCTGTCTTGGAGAGCTATGAATTCAAAGGCTTTCCAGCACACACGTCTCACATCTTACCTGTCTGCTGTGCTTCAACTCTTGGCAATATGCATTTGCCTCTTGCTTGCTGGAAGCTGCTGCGGCCCAGAGGGCCAGCACCGAGCTGGGCTGTGTGGGCCAGGCAGCAGGGAGAGTCTTGGCTGCTCTTGGTGTGTGAGCGGCCTCAGAAAAGGCTTGGAAGCTTTGCCTCCCAAGGCGCCCTGCTCCCTGCCTCTTCCTCTGCATCTTGGAGAGAACAAGGCAGGCATTTCTAGCAGCTGGGCATTAGCAGGCCTTCAAATGGGGGCGTCTTGTGGAGCAGGCCCAGCTGAGACACCCTGAGAGGAGCCCAGCGCTCCTTGCCCCTCTGCGCTGACACGTGAGCCTTGTCTGCTTTCGGGATGACCCTGGCTGTGTCAGGGGCTGCTACGTAGACACGAGACAGCCGGTCCTGTCCTGCTGGGTCCCAGCAGTGCCTGGCAGCAGTCCTGCCTCCCCGTCAGGATGCCGGCCAAGAGAGGTCCTGGAAGCTGAGGGAGCTGATCTGAAGCTTGCGCGGGTGCCTGCAGCTCAAGGCCAAGGGCCTTCCCTAAGGATAGAGCAGTCCTGAGAGGTCTCTAGAATTCAAAGAAATCAGCAGACAAATGCATTGTCCACCAAGAGCTCTTTTATTGGCAGGAGGTTAGGGCTCTGCACCCCAGCACAAGGCTTCTTTGCCACGTCCAAATTTCAGTGGGTTTCTGTAGGAATTCTATCAAAAATCCCTTCCGTCTTTAGACTGCTGAGGTGATTCCATAGGCAGGGGCTTAGAAGGAAACACATTGCGTCAGAATCCTAGACTTGAACCTAGTGTCTACCTGCTGGCCAGGAGAAGTCTCAGCGCACCAAAGCAGCTCATCTTCCTCATGCCTTCCCTGCACAGGGCTGATTCTGTAGCCGCCCTTAGGTCTTCCCGAAGGCTATGTCTCAAGCTTTTTGTCAAGTCACTCTCATGTCAAGTTAGGCTTCCAGGTTTTTCTGATGTTCACTGGTGCTAAGGATTTCTGGATATCTGTGCTAAGTCCTCTTCACTTCTGTCAATTGCTTGTGCTTCCATCGAACAAAGGCCTTGTTTGATTCCTCAATGTGCCTGATGCTGGCCCAAGTCTTTTGGCACTGCTTGCTTTCCTGTGGCATGTTCTACCTGCCCCCGAGAGTAAAGAGGGAGCTGGAGAAGGAGCTTGCCAGGCTGCTCTCCATCCTTTAGCAGCAGTCCTGCTGAAGCGGCCAAGTCGGAGCTGAGCGCAAATGGACCAGCCGTGCACGGGAAGGGTGGGTGGGAAGGATGATCCAGGAACCGTAGGCCTGGCAGCCTGAGCTTGCTAGCGGGGAAGGCCTTGGAGCACATCCTCCTGAGTGCCATGCCACGGCACGTGCAGGGAACCAGGGGGTGGGAAAGCTCTGCGCAGGCATGGGGACAGCTGCGGGTCTTGGCAGGGTGTTGAGCTGGGGTTGGTGCTGCTGGGCGTGTTGGGGAAGGAGTTGTCTGGAAGGTGAGAAGTCTAGGCTGGAACTGGGGTCACTTTGAAGGCAGCACCTGTGCTATGGCACAGCTTTGGTGATGGAGGACTGAAGGAATAGCTGGGACATTTTCTCTTAGTCATCCTACTTCTCCTGCAGAGAAGAAGAGGGGAGAGCTCTGCTTTCTTGGCCGCTTCCATGTCTGGAGCAGGGGGAGGATTAGCCCTTTTGCAATCTACTCATTTGTTTGGGCTACTTTTGTAGCACTGAGTGGACTTTCATTCCTGGAGAGCTTTGATTCCTTAAGAGAATTAGGTTCTTCTCATGCCTTCCTAGGAAAATGTTTGAATCCAAAGTAAGGCCTTTATTTTGCCTCTGTGTGGTCTTCTGCTTTGCAAAGTGACATTCAGTGGATGACCGTAAGGCAAATGTGTTGCTGCTTCTAATTACTGAGACGATATCTTGGTGTTCAAGATGTTCTGCATAGGGGAATCATAGTTCTTTGCTGTATGTTCAGAGGATAATTAATGTTGTCCTTTGGTGACTTTAAAATCTAACTCATTATCTACTTCCATTTAGGCTTTTTTAAATTTGTTAAAACCCAGGACTGATGAGAAGCAACTTTGCTACGATGCGGTGGTAAATTTCTTTGTTAAAGGATCTACGAGATCTGCTACTAAACTGCCTTGATAGCTTTGAAAGGGAATTTTTCTATTCTTTTGTAGATCAAAGACATCCTTGAAAGCCCTCATTTACTGACAGTGATCAAAATAGAAGAAGGTGGCAATGAAATTTTGAGCAATGCCATTTCCTTTGCTCTGTACAAAGGCAAATAATTGTTTTTCTGGGTTTGTTTGGGAATTTAATAATAAATGGAAATGGGATGGCTATTTATTCCCTAGAGGAGGTTTCCTTAGAGCAGTGCCATCTCCCTAGAGCTAAGCTCCTGTCACAATGTGGAGCCTGTCTTCTTCTGCTGAAGGGGTGTGGGCAGGCTACAACAGCAGTATGGGATCTCTGAGCGTGGGAAAGATCCAAACCAGGTAACTGGGAAGGCATTTTGGAGAGTCTTGGGGATGCTGGTCGGGCCCCACTTGGGAATCCTGCAGAATCTCCCTGGTGTAGAGGGTGCAGGACTCTGAGCAGCCTGAAGAAAGCCTTGTGCTGATCTTGGTTAGGAAGTGCTCCTGGACCATAAACACATCCCTGAGCCTCCAGCAGCCTCCAGCCCCCAGTCAGGAAGATGTGCATGAGTCTGGGGAAAAAGCCACTTGGAAGAAGTCTTGTCCTGGCAGTGTGAGAAGCAGCGATGATAAATGTGCCTGGTTGTTACTCAGAGATTGTTCCTCGCCTGCAGCTTTCCGCACCAAGGAGCACGACAGGGAGAACTGGAACGAGCAGCTGAAGCTGCTGCTGGAATGGAACCAGCTGGACCTGGCCAGCGACGAGATCTTCACCAATGACCGAAACTGGCAGGTGCAGCCCCCTTCTGAGGGAGTGCTGGGAGCTGTGGGGAGGGACACATCCCAGCAGGAGCCACTGTCTCAGCACCTGGGCCTCTGTGTCAAGAGAGTGTCTATTGCTCCCGCACTGATCGTCACATTCCGTTCAGCCTGGAGAAGAGGAGGTCAGACCTCCTTGGCAGCTGCTGCTTCCTCACAAGGGGCAGCTCCCATCTCTACTGTTACAGGGACAGGACCCCAGGGAATGGCTGGAGCTGTGCCAGGGGAGGCTCAGGCTGGAGACCAGGGAAAGGTTCTTCTCCCAGAGGGTACAGGGCGCTGCCCAGGCTCCCCAGGGAATGGGCACAGCCCCAAGGCTGCCACAGCCCAAGGAGCATTTGAGCAACACTCTCAGGGATGCACAGGGTGGCATTGTTGGGGTGTCTGTGCAGGGCCGGGGGCTGGACTCCATGATCCTTGTGGGTCCTTTCCAACTCATTCAGTCAGGATAATCCATAGAGCCAGCTCCATCATTCGCTGATGATCCATCCATTCTATCATCACTGGTTAGAAAGGTGATCTGCCCATGCCAGAAATGCTCTGGGCCATC
This sequence comes from Chamaea fasciata, assembly GCF_029207755.1. NCBI lineage: Eukaryota > Metazoa > Chordata > Aves > Passeriformes > Sylviidae > Chamaea > Chamaea fasciata. Next base: position 950,463 of record NW_027094127.1, read on the forward strand.
TAGCCAAGGCAATTGTGCACAGAAAAAGCCCCCGGCCTGATTCTGATGAAAGTGTGACAGTGATTGTGTATCAGGCCATAGATGAAATTTACATGTCTCACATGTGATCCCTCACATTTGCTTTTCCAGTTCTTCCTAGGCTGCTGACCTTCAGGATGTGACGTTCACAGCCCTGGTGAAAGACAGGCCCAAATTTGTCTGGCTCTTCCTGGAGAACGGCTTGAATCTGCGGAACTCCCTCACCCCAGGGGTCCTGATGAAGCTATACACCAACAACTTGAGCAGCCTGGTGTTCTGGAACCTGCAGTTTGCCAAGAACTCCTACAACGATGCCCTCCTCACCTTCATGTGGAAGATGGTGGAGGATTTCCAGAGAGGTTTCAAAAGAGATTACAAAAACAGCAAGGAGGAGATGGAGATACAGCTTTCAGTGAGTGAGGAGCATTACCACATAACCATCACCACATAATAAGTCATTCACTCTTAACTGCAAATGTCAAGATTAAATTAAATATATGATTTGCAATTGTTTTTTGCTTGTAGCTTACAAGCTTTTCTTGAAAATGTCTTTGTTTCACATTAACTTTTTTGATTAACCAATTCCAGGCAGTAGACAGAAAGGTGGTTTGGGCCCTCCATTCTACACATGTTGTACCTTTAGAGTTTGTGAATTTCTGCAACCAGCTCGATTTCTAACTCATGACTTGTGATGTAACTCCTTTCAGTTTTTATACAGCAGATATCATTTCATATTTCAATTGGAACTTCATATTGTTTCTAACACAATTAGAGGAACTCTAAACATAATGGTAAAATCTTTGTGTACCCAAAATAACCTCTAAATGGTTTCAGTATTATGGAGCTTTTTATTCGGAGCAACAACAAATGGCCTTTATATTCTTGATTTTAACTACAGAGGAAGGGGAGGAAGTGTGCAGTCTGCTCTGCTAGATATGATTGCAGGACCTTGCTCATCAAACCATCTGTTTACCATGACAGCAAAAGCTGCTGTGCATAGTTAGACAAAGGGGCCAGTGGGGTTCAGCAGAGGCCAGTTAGGAACGGAGTCACGGCAAGGCAAGCAGATAGTAAGATTTTGCTTCACGGGATCATTGGACAGTCTGAGTTGGAAGACACCCTAAAGATCTCCCCGTGTGACCCACATGCCATGGGCAGGGACCCTTTCCACTAGACCGGATTCCCTAAAACCTCATGCAAGCTGGCCTTGAACACTTCCAGGATGGGGCATCCACAGCTTTTCTGAGCAACCTGTGCCGGTGCTTCACCACCTTCACAGAGAGGAATTTCTTTCAAACATCTAATAATGCCCTGGCCTCTTTCAGTTTGAAAACATTCTTCCTTATCCTATCACTCCATGCCCTCATCAAAAGGCCCTCTCCAGTTCTCTTATAGCACTCTTAGTTGCTGGAAGGTACTCTGAGATCTCTCCAGAGCCTTCTCTTCTCCATTCGGAACAACGCCTGTCAACCGTTTCTCACAGGAGAGCTGCACCAGGCCCTATGACCTGCTCTGGACGTGATTCAGCAAGGTGATGTCCTTCTTATTCTGAAGGGCCCAGAAACGGACCCAGTGGGGTTTCATGAGAGGATAGTAGAAGGACAGAATGCCTTCCCTCAACCTGCTTTGGTCCCATTTCTTTGGCTGCCGCCAAGGACAGAGGCTTTCTAATCTGGGAGCTCACATGTTGGGCTTCTCATCCACCAACACTCCTAAGTCCTTCTTCTTGGGCTGCTCTTAATCTAGTCTCCTCACAGCCTGTAATTTGTGCTTGGGATTGCCTTGGCTCAAGTGCCTGAAGTTCTACTTGGCTTAGTAGAACTTCAGAAGGCTTTTTCATAAACCTTCTAGAAATATAATACCTTCAGACAATGCAGTCTGCAATGTCACTGAAAGAATATTAGGAAGGAAGATACACAGATGCACAGGTGCAGGCATGCCTCTTAACCTGTGAAAACATGAGTTTTGTCTCTTTGGACAAGTAGGTAAGAAAGAAATTTGAAACTAGTCTCATCTCACGTCTCTCTTTCCCACTGTCGACTCCATCTGCATGGCCAAATTGTCTTTTTTGTTTCTTTTCTCACTTGAGATGCATCAGTTCAACAGCCAATGAAGAATAGATGTAAAAAACCACCTTAATTTTAGAAAATGGGTAAACCATCCTCCTTTAATTTTCATTGAGGAGGATTTTCTTAAGAACATCTCCTTGGATGCCACTCTGACTCTGAGGTGAGGTTTGGTTTGCCATACACATCCATTCCTCATTAAAAATCCAGTACTTGCCATCTGTCTGAGTCTTCCCTACTGGCAGAGGCAGTAAAAATAGACAACGTGAAAGGCAGAAGGGGACGCTAAAATAAGCAATGGGGAGAATGCTCTCCATCTTTTCTTGGTGGTCTAGGTAGATAATAGGCAGCATTTTGTGCCTCCAAAAAAGCATGGTAGGAAGGGGAGAAGATATTCTGAAAGAGTATCAAAGGCAAAATGTGCAAAGGAAGGGCTAGGTGGATCTACGAGGATAAGTGGAGAGAGTAGGTTTGGGTTTAAAAGATACAAGAAGTTCCTTGAAGGTCCAAGTCAAGTGTGGGAAGACTCCTAAAAGATCTGAGAATTCCATTGAATATCTCACATCAGTTTTCAATTCTTTAGCTGATTTCCACATTTGTTGAATTGACTTCTTTCCAAACAGACTTGGCCCTGAAATAATATGCCCTTGATCTTTGCTAATGTTTGTAACGGAATCAAAATCCCCAAGGATAAAGACATTAGGATTCAGAGGCAAATCTATCTTCATTTTTGTATCTACTTTTCCATTACTTTTCTTTCGAATTAATACTCTTCCTAGCCTGGATTCACCCTTGAAAGTCCACAAGGACAACTACAGAACACTCCTCCACCCTCTCCCGCATTCCTGACCCTGGAGGCAGCAAATTCCTCTTCAGAGAGACAAGTTCTGGTGCAGAGTCCCATTAAGCCTGTTCCTGAAGTTTCAGATAGAAATTGAAGTAGTAATTCTTTCTTCTATACAGACAGATGAAAAAAGCTTGTCTGTGTTGTCACTGTGAATTTTTAAAACTTTTTTTCCTGTCTTCAGGCCTAAAGAGCTGGACTGACACTTTGGCACAGTGGCCCCCTATTGTCCTGCTCTGGGGACTGCTAAGTCTTAACTCTCCAAAAAAATTATACTTTCCTCCACTAAAGCAATTCCAGTTCCTATGTGTAAAATGAAATCAAGGTTCAAAATTCTGTTGATGTCTTTCATTACAATTTGTTTCCACTAATCTTTTAATTCAAAGTCTCCAGTTATTCTCAATCTCACTACTTCTGGTAGCATAGGGCTGGAAACACCTAATCAAACGGTGGGGGCATTTATTGGTATAGTGATGAGAGAAGGGATGGGTCACAGGAAACTGGAAATGTTCAGCTTTTCTGCAAGGGGAAATTGTTCGTAATGTCTTTAACTTTGGGCTGAAAACAAAAGAAGGCACAAAAGAAAGCACAACATCCAGAAGTTGTCTATGGGACAATCCTGAAAGGTCTTTTAGCTTAAATTGTTTCTACATTAGTTCTGAAACATGTGTCTCATAAGGGGAACTCAAAGTTCTCACAAAAGCCTAGGATGGGTCATCTTTCCATGTCTTGCCATCTCAGAGGATGGGGGAGATGGCAACACACCTTCATTTCCCATCTGTGGGTAACCACTCTTTCCTGCTCAGCTGTCAAAGGAAGGGTAGCAGGAGACAAGAGGTTTCATGTTCAGGGTGTGAACTGCTCTTGCACCTGCTGGTGCCCAAGACAGTGCTGGAACAAACTCAGTGGGAAAAGGGAAAAATGCAACAGAGGAACAGGCATGAAAATAGGACTCTCACGTTTTTGGGGGCATGAATCCCAGTATATCACAGCAATTTCCTAGACAACTGCACACCTTCCAACAGAAAGAGAGTGTGCCCTTTATTGAGGTGCTTTTCATGAAGCGTTTTTCTGAGGCCATGGCAGACCTGGCAATAGCTCACTGTAGATCTTCCCACTGAGTTGATTAATGAGCAGGCATTTGGATAAACATGGCCAAAACATCCAAGGACTGTTAATCTCCACGTGCAAAATTGTCTATTTCAACAGTGTGGTAAAAGCAACTTTTAGCCTGCTCCTGCAGCCAGGTCACATGAAATGCTCTTGATGAGTGCATCAGCCCATCCATTGAAGTGATGACCAGCAGAAAGATGGGCAAGCTCACAGGGCAGCGTTTCTAGAGCTCAGCCTCCTTTTCCTACACTAATTCAGTTTCTCTCATCTTGAGAGTATAAAAGCACGTGCAGGGGCTTGACACACAGGCAGCAACTGACAGGCAGCACAAAAGGACACAGTCTCAAGCTGTGCCAAGGGAAATATAGGCTGGATAGTATAAAAAAGCTTTTTACACAAAGGGTGATAAAGTATTGGTATGGTCTGCTCAGGATGGTGGAGTCACCATCCCTGGATGTGTTTAAAGAAAGACTGGGTGAGGCACTTGGTGCCTTGCTTTAGTTGAGGTGTTAAGGCTGGGTTGGACTCAATGATCTCGAAAATCTCTTCTGACCTAGGGATTTTGCGATTCTGTGACTTATCACTTTGCCCTGTGGAAAATGAAATCCAAGGTTCAACATAATTTGCACCCACACACCTCAGCCACAAGGTCCAGGGCAAGGCTGCTTTGTGTATGGTGAGTGTATGTGTGTGTGTGTGCTGCACTGAGTCTGACAGGTAATATCAAGGCCAGTGGAGGAAGGCCACTTGTTGCTTCTGTCATTGCTGAGGCGATTGTCATTAATCCTCTGTGCTTTCATGTATATAGGGGCTGTGTTCACTGGGGATTCACTTTAATAAATAGCACTTAACGTGAATGCAGGCTTCTGTCATTCCCTCCTGTCCACGTCCTGCTTTTTTCTCCTATTTTTCAGGCACCCCCTGAAGAGTCCCAGGAGCTTTCATAGGGGGCTGCACAGCAGGGAAGAAAAGGTGATGTGCTATTTTTCTGAGGCAGCTTTTCTGTGCCCAGGACATTCCTGTAAATGACAGGAGTATTAAGACTCTAACAAAACTCAGATAAAGGGAAAAGATGAAGGGACAAAAGGAATGAAACTTCCATTAAGCATAATGTAAGCAGTCTCTTCATGATAGCTGAGGTTATTCAGGCTGACAAGTAAGCAATTCTCTTTTCACTTTACAAAAGCATTCCATCTGTGTGCAATGCAGTGGAGCCACAGAAGATCCATGTTTAAATTAAATAAAGCAGGAAAGAAAGCTCTTGACCAGTTCAGTGAGGAAAATCAGTGAGTTTGCTTTTCCAGTTAGCATGGTGAGAAGTGCCCCTTCTCCCTTCTGTTACTCCAATGAAAAATGCTTTCTTTCTCCAGACTATTGCCCTTAAGTGCTCTTGCACTAATTCAAGTGAAAAGTTTTACATTCCATCAGTTCAGAATCTTGCCATGGGAAACATGGCCAGCTCTTCTGTCATGATTCCTTTTATTTCTGCTTGGCTGATTTGGGGATTTAAAACAGCTCTCACTTTCAATGGCTGCTCAAAGATTTTCTCCTGTACTCATCGAGTCTTCAGACAGAGGGTTCAGGTGATTCTTCTGTCATCTCTGGTGATGAGAAATTCTTAGATGAGAGAAGGAATCCAGATTCAGGTCTGCCTGCAGCCCTTCTGGAAGACAGCAACTCAATGACCGCAGTTCTTGCAGTTTGTGAGGAGACATTAATATCTTATCGGACAATTGGTCATGAGCAGAAGTTCTTGCAGTGAATGTTGAGGCATTTCATGTCCTCCCAGGCCAGACCAACACAGTATTTTGGAGGCCAAATCCACGCTTAGAGCCTTCTTATGCATTGGTTAGGCACTTTGGCACTGTAAGAGGGAAATACAATGTTTTTATGGAGCTGGGGAAGGGGAGAAGGAAAGCAGGAGTAAATTGCCCAGTGACTGCTAATAACTTGAGGTTAGAGCCTCTCCTAGATTTATGCAGAACAGTTACAATGTAAGGAGTGGAAAGAAGGCAAATATTAATTCCTCCTTGTAAATTTAAAAGCTAGGCTGAAGAGAGCTGGATTGACAATTCTTCGGTATTTCTGCTTTCTCTGCAGATCTTGCAGAGCCTTGGCTTCATGCTCATTTTCTGTACTAAAACAAATGACAGTACATCAGAGGAAAATCCCTCACATTTTAGCAAAGTACTCAGTGGTACATGAACTTAGGACAGTGGTTAAATACTGCCATGGAACTGGATGCTTCCTTCACAAGCAATTTTACACTCTAAAATCAGCAACAAGCGATCTCTGGGTTCAACGGACCTGACTTTTAGAGGCTGAATATCCAAGATATATGCCACCTTGTCTGAAGCTTTGATCTTGTGTTAGAAAGAAAAATAACATTATTATCATGCTGTTCAGCCCAGCTGACAGAGGATTTTGTATTTCAAGAATGCTTTTAAGATGCCTAAATTGAGAACAGAAGGCTGTTCTATTCCTCACTAAATGGAATGAGAGTTGTAGTTTGATCAACATGGTGTTGCCGCTGAAAATAAAGCACCTAAAACACAACAAAGCTAATATGTGATGAAAGAAGATGAACATTGAGTGATTGGCCAAACCTCTACCTGACACAGATAACATAATCACGTTTCTTCTTTATAACATTGACACTTGCAGGGATGTGTGGGTCTGTCAGTTCCCAATTCAAAGTAATGCAGCATTGTCAAGCATCAGTGCTCAAAAAAAGTGCTCTGCTATTTACTCCACTCTCACAGGCAAGATGTTAAGTCATGACATTATTTCTATATAGATATATTTGTGGATATAGATGGAATAAATGCACACATACTCAAATTTAGAGATACACATGTGTAAACATGTATTTGTACATACATGTGCAGATGTTGGGGGTTAGGTTTGTTCCTTCTTTCTCTAAAGAATTTTTTCTCCAGAAGTTACCAAGGAGACCAAGTGTTGGAGAGTTGGAGAGTCCTTAACTGAAACAAAGAGGTGGACAAAGTTGGAAGAGGGAGATAAGGCAGGTAAAAGACAGAGCTTGAGGCAGCTGCGGGCTGTTCTTTTTCCGGCGTTCGGCGTTCGGGGAGAGAGAGAAGGGCTATTGCTGGCTGGAAGAGTTTCACTGTGGCCAAAGGGATCCAGTCCTGGAAATCTACTATCACCCGTTCGGCCTGAATCCAGAGTTTTCTCTGCCACCCGCGGGAGCTGGGCCGGCCTTGCCTCGCCTTCGGCTCCTTCGGCGCTGCTCGTCTTGCTGCAGTGTGACCCTGCACCCCCTGCCCTGCCGGGACATCCTGCCCCTGCCTGCCGGGACACCCTGCCATCCCAGCTACCAGCCCGGGACTTTTCCACTCTTTCAGCTTGGTGCTCTGAGGATCCTGCAGGGACACTGAAACCAAACTGCCCTGGGTTTTGTGAAACAAAGCCCTCAAGGTTCTTAGTACAGTTTTTGTTTGTTACTAATGCTGTAGTTGTTTGGTAGGGGTTTTTTGTGTTTGTTTGCTTTGTAATACATTCTAGTAAAGAACTGCTATTCCTATTTCCCAAATCTTTGCCTAAGAGTCTCTGATTGTAAATTTATAATTGAAAAAGAAGAAAAAAGGGGTGGAGGGAGGGGTTTACACTCTCCATTCCAAAGGAAACTCCAGTTGTTTTCTTTTTATTACCTGGCAGATACCTGTCTCCCCAAACCAAGACAGCAGATATATATAAATACATTAAAGGAGCTCCTCATTTCTCCACCTCATTTGTACGCTATCTTTAAGTACCTGCTTCTCAAGTGAGGGACTATTTTTGTTCAGTCTCTAGGCCAAGCAAAATGCCTTTTTTTCATTTGGAGGTTCTTAGATTGTGTTGATTTGTTAGGAGGGTTTTTTGCTGTTATTTTTTATTATTAACACAGCTGGAAAAACTGTTCCTGTCACCACATCATGTTTACAAGGACTTGAGGGCTAAAAATAGAAGTTTAATGCTATGTTGACTTAGCCAATTATCTGGTTTGGATAAAAAATCCCTGCAGAGTGTTCAGAGGAATGGGAAATAATTCCATTACCTTTCCCAATTATTTCCATGACAGTGCATTAAATTAGAAGAAATCAAACTCTTTTATTCTAGAAATCCCAGCAAGGGACGTTTCAGCAGGTAGATGTCCTGTAAAAACATCCACTGCCTAGACACAATCAAGGTGAGCTGTTACAAGACAGGTATAGTTTTTGCTACAAACACCGAGAGCAAAGGCTTGGACCAAGACTGCTGCTGGGATGAGGCAGGTCTCTGTTTAGCTGTGGTCTCACCATGTCCACAGGTCACATGCAAATATTTAATCTTACCTATAAAAATGTAGATAATATTCCTGTCAATGTGGCATTTTGGAAGGGCCGTGTAAATGAAAGACGTGTGGATTCTTTTTTTTCTAGTAGACAGGTGCACAAGTTAGAATAAATTGGCTGCCAGCCCAAATCACTGGAGTGGTCTCTGGAATTCATGCGAGTCTCATCTGATGGTGTTGCTGGTGCATCTTAAGGTGAAGGTTATGCCAGGTGGAAAGTTTTTCCTAGGATGTCCTCAAATGGGTTCTTGGTCTTACACCAGAGAATTTCTAAAGCACAAATGATTGTAATCTCTTAGAGTGACCACAAATTTGGCAAGTATATCTGCTCATTGAAGTTTTATTTTTAGCAAATCCAAACCTGGAACTTGCTTGCAGACAACACACATATGTGCTAGCATCTGTTTTAACTTTGGTTTTAATGTCTGATGTAATTAATTAAAAAAGTGAAATATGAAGGGAAATGAGATGGTGCTTCCTTTAATGTTCCTTTTAAAAGATAAGGATGTTTCATTCTTTTTCACTTAGTATTGGCAGAAAAATCTTGATTGAAATTAAGTTCCAACAAAACCAAGGAAAATATTAAATCTTTGAATGAATATTTTATCCTAACTTCAAACAAGGTCTACTTTCTTTGCACAGGACAGACGAAGACAACCAGAGGTTCTTTTTCCCTCCAAAAAAAAAAAAAATCATTTCCTGTACATTGAAATTATTACTTTAAGTTAAAGCAAAATAGGCACGTTCATCTTTTAAGCATTAAAAGGGTGACTAAGGAAGTATCTGGAGCTATAAATTGGTTTTATCTGCATCGCAAAATGTTCCTCATTTCATAAAAATGTAGTCACTTGTTTGGAGCTTTAGAAGCTGTTGCAAAAAAAAAAAAACAAGCCCCAAATTAAATGAACTCATAGTTACCTCTAAGGATCATGTGAAAATAAATACCTTAGGAGTGAAACTTGCTTTTGACCTTGGCCCTTTATTGATCCATCTCCAGTTATATTTATGCCATTATAGGCATAAAGGTGAGCTACTCACCAAGGTTATTGTTGCTTGCTGTTGCCTGGTGCAGGGAAAGAATAGTGCATTTTTATGTTTTCACCAAGAAAAATGTGTAAATTTTTTATATGCCTCAGACTTAGTTTGGGTGGTTTCATTTCCTGACTTCCTTTCTATCTTCATAATGCAATGCTGATATGAGAGGTGGTACAGAGCAGTAGTAATGTGCTGGGCTTTTAAGAACCTTTATATAATCAGCAAATAATACGGGTGTTGGGGGCTGCTTACCGGCTAGCTCACTCACCGAGCCCACATGAAGGGGTACGGTTCAGTACCTTTCCAATTTGGTGGGTCTGAGCCTCTGGCAGAAGCATGGCAAACAGCATGGAAGACCAAAGGAGGACTCCCATGTGGGCTTCACCTAGGCTTTATCCCACCCAGAGGGCTCCCCACGTATGAAGTGAGCTTTTGCCCTTGGGTTTCGGCTTAAGTACAGGGGGTGTGGAAAGAATAGGGGACAATCGAGAACCAATCCCAGGGAGGACGGGAGTAACCCAGAACAAGAGGACAATTAGGACAACATCTTATACATACATAATAAACAGAGAAGAAGTCATGGACTCTGCCAATCAGCCCAGCCCCTCAGCAGAGCCTGGGCAGGGATGCATAGTGATAGACAGCACCCACAACTAGGGAAAAACCAAAGAGGGGTTTTTACGTGAGGTAGGTAGAACAAACCATTTTACAGAAATTTGGTAAACCTGAATTTCACGTCCCAACAAGTAAAGAATCAGACAAGGTAAAAAAAAAATGATCGTGGTCTGAGTCAAGATAGAGCAGTTTGGACAGGCCAAATTCTCTGATCCATGGCCGAGAGTCCGTTTTAAGATTTATTGATATCTTCCCACTAGAAGTTACCAGGAGATGAATGGCTGGTAGTGAGACCCTATTCAACAGCAGTAGGGAAACCGTGACTCCCTTACCAGTGTGGGTGCAAGGTCTTGTGGACATGAGATTTGCCAAAGCAATACACTAATGAAATGTACTTTTCATGGGGCATTCTCTTAAGAAACATTGCCGGTGGAAACAAAAGGAACATGTCTTTGTTCCTTGAAGGCCATGTCCCTAAGAATTGGGGCCCATCTGCCTCCTTTCTACCTGACCCTGAAATACATCTCAGAGGGCGCAGAAGTTAATGCAGATCCTGGCTACCATGGACTTTCTCACAATTAGTAGAAAGTACTGTACTGTAATTAAGGGGTGAAGTGGGGCATGATGAATATATGGAAAGGAAGACCCTTAATAACTGATAGAGCCTTGAAAAGAAATTTCTAATTCGTATGCATTTGATGTGTAATGTACCACTTTTAAGACTTTGCCTGGAAGAAACTGCTATGGTTGGTCTTTGAAGGAGTGGTGAGATTAGCATTTCCAAAGGGGGCAATTTCCTGTCTTCTTGGCTCTGTTCAATGAAGGAAATAACTTCCAAGACTGAAGCAGTAGTCAGCCCATCAATCATCCTCACAGCTGGAAACAGGGTCCCAAATGCTGAGTTAATCTGTCACTTAATAAATACATAGTGGCAGCGTATGGTGCTGACACACTCCACACTGTGGCAAAGGACAGAACTGTTTACACAGGCATGCTGCTTTCTCAGGTACCTCCCCACTGGCAGACCCTTTTGTTTGGGAGGATCAATTTACTTTGCACAGTAATTTGACTGAACTGATCAGTTCAGAGAACCTAAGTGTTGGCTAATCCTAGGTAATCCTGTTCTACCCAGATGGAAGGAACAAAGGGTGCTGGCAGCAGGCCAGTTTTTTCTTCATTCTGGAGGATGCTGTCTCTGGGCATGATGAACTTGAATTAAAGCTGATGGTAGGCAGATGTGTAGCCTGTACCCAATGGGTGTCAGAGATAACAGGAGGAAGCTAATCTACATGTCCCAGCCTGGCTGCTGTCCTTAATAGTCCCTCTGCCAGTTGTCTTGACTGGGAGAGGAACACAAACAAAAGTCAGGATTACTAGCTCCAAGAGTGACTGCACTTGTTTACAAACCACATGAGGAATGATAGGCTGGTAAGCAAAAAATAGTAACCCCTCCCTTCAACATGTTTAAAACCACATGAGCAGGACAATTTAGTACAAGTCATGAACATGACATCTTTCTGAATCATATAAGGACACACCCAGACTGTGCTAGGCACTGCAGAATATGTAACTTTCTAGTTTTAACTTTAAAATTCCTCAATTTTACACTTATGTTTGAAGCCACTAATTCTAAATACTTTGATTACATTTCAACTGGAGTAATAAAACTCAAAGCAGTCTGTAAATATTCAAAGTATTCATTTGAATATTTTCTTTTGAATCAAGCTTGTTGTCTATAGCCAGCACCTTTCTGATTAGTTTTCAACAGAGGTGGTAGATTATTCTTTCACTTTAAAAACAGAATAAAATAAAATAAAATAAAATAAAATAAAATAAAATAAAATAAAATAAAATAAAATAAAATAAAATAAAATAAAATAAAATAAAATAAAATAAAATAAAATAATCTCTTTTTTAAAAATCAGCACAATAAACAAATTTCCAAATATCAAAATACATGTTTGGAATTTGTAATGCAGCATGAAACAGTTTCCCAAAACTGGGATTATAGCGCTGAGAAATACAATCACACATTTTTAGGGAGTTTCCCCACCTTGTCTTCACAGCATCTTTTTAATACATGGTGCAGGGACTTTTCTTAACTTTTAGCTTGCTGTTCCTTTCAGTTTCCTAACTTTTACCTTGTATTACTTCCATCCCTTTGAAATTGGTGGACTGAAATTGATGGTTAAATATGACCTAGAATTTAGAAATAGCCCCCCACTCTGAGGTAGATCTCATGAACTGAAAGAGATGCGTAATAGACAATTGGTTGGTGATTGTAAATGGTTTTGAGCTATTATATTTATTTTATGGTCCACTGTTTTTGGATATTCATCTCAGTAGGCAGAACTGATCATTGTGACAGACAAAAAACTGTGAAATGTCCCTTTTCCTCCCCTCTTTCCTCTTCCATGTCCTCCAAACCTGTTCATTCATTTCAACAAAGATGTGCTGGAAGGAAGCTTGGACTGCCAGGAGAATTTTGCCAGAATTCTCCCCAACTTCTAGGAAAGCTTGTCTTGTCCCTTTTCAGCAGTGAAAACTAGAGTTTAGAAAACTACCGCTCAGCAGTCTTCTAGGATAAATTAGAAAGGCTCAGTGGCAAATACCTTCAAAATCAAGGGATGCAGCTTCCACATCATTCCATAAAAGAAAGATGTGATTTATTCAATAGCAGACAAAGGCAGAGCGGATGACCTTAGTTCACTCAGTAAAAGGGCAGCTCTTCACATGTACTTTTTCAGAAGGTAGTTCTATGTGGAAAGTACATGTAAGAGAGTGTAAATAGTGGAATGTATGTTCCTTATTTTCCTCTGGAAAGAAAAGAACTTCAGAAGAACAAAAATTCAACTAAATTTATTTCTTGCATAGAAGTAGAAGAAAAAAATTTTCCTGCATATTAGTCCTTGTGTTTTTTAATCCCATAGTATATTAGTTCATACAGAGTGTAATATCAACTACAATAAAAAATTCCTATTGGAGGGTATGACTTTATTTTAAATGAATGATGGAACTTTTGAGGAGGGAGATAAAAGGGAAGCCTTGTAGATATTAGATTTGGGCATGGATCTGTTTTCAAAATGATAGGCAAAAGTATATGTTAATGAAGATCTTTTCATTAGATCATTTCAAATTTCAGAAACAATCTGGTGACATACAAACCCTCAAAAATCTGTATTATTAACCACTAGCTGTTTGAGCAACAAAGTCAGAGTTGAGTGTGCTGAAAATAGAATGCCCCACTAGCATGCTTATAATATGCACAGCACTATATACATGAAGTATGCAATATATAAAAGAATCAGTTATTTATACCAACTTTCATTTCAAAGTCTATATTTTGCAGCTGAGTTCTGCAAAGCTTTCAAAAGCTGTCTTCCAAATGGAAGTACATCTATATCTTCATATGGAAAGCAATAAAGGAACATTTTCTTATGTAAAGAATGTGGAAATAGGTTTCATATTCTGGGTTGTCTGTTTTGACTAATTTTATTTTCCTTTCTTTACTACCTTTATATATGCAAAGCATAGAGAATTGGAAGAATATTTAGAGACAGCCTCATTGCTATTTGTGAACTCCCACTAGGCTTATCCTCTCCCTAAAAAATGCACAGAGAAGATTCCTGAGGTCACAAGTGCTGTCCAACAGAAAGGGGACAAATGGACACTCTAAGGAATCCTTGGCAATGGCAGCACTAAATTGTAGTTACAATTAAAACTTCATTTTATTCAGAGAATATATGGTTAGTAGAGCACAGAATTTATGTTTATGGCACTAGTTCCCTACAAACAGATAGAATATAGTACAACTTATAACATTACTGGGTTTCAAGCTGAGGAAGCATGTCACAGGCAGGTGCCACTCATGCAGATGAGGTCAGTGCTTTGAAGACACATCCCAGAGACTCCTAAAACCTCCTTGGCTGTGATCCAATCTTACCTGTGAGCCTCTGTAAGAGCTAGGCTGAGCAGATGTGAAGTACCATGGATGTCCTCTCCAAAGGAGTGTAAAGGACTTCTCTACATTTTTCATCCTTAAAAAAAAAAGGAGAAACATCCTATGCATGGGAGACAGTGACAGAACACCACCTAGTGAACGCAACTGGTTCAGTTTTACCTCCATTAGCTCTTCCCTCTCTTTCAGAAAAAGAAAATACAGTACATGAAAATACAGCAACCCTTCATCAAGGAGTATCTACTCCACATCCCCTGAGTTTCTGGCACACACAGCAGGACCTAGGGAAGGAGTTCCAATCCAGAATGTGCGATTGCACAGCTGAATTTGGGACAAGGCTAAACAATCAGAGGTTTCAGTTTCAAAAAAGCGGTTTCATCATTTTCTCAAGGCAGAGAGAATACTCAAATTGCCCTTCCCGATAGTTTCAGTAGTTTTTTGATTTATTAAGGTCCTTAGACAAAAATGAGATTCTAGAAAGCGCTTACCTTTGTGTCTCACCATCTTACAGTGTCCACAATACTGACAACAAAAGAGCAAGGAAAACAGAAAATTTTGATTGATTTGCTAGCTATCTTTCAAGTTACCTGAATGCTCCTTTTCTGTTTTGCTTGACATACATGATCATTGAGCATAATATAAAGGCAAAACATTAACCTCTTTTGCCTTGTGCATGTCAAGAATCAAAGTTAATAGGACTAGAACCAACGCCAAATAGCTGTTCTGATACGTAAAAATATTATTGGTACAAAGAATTGACCAATATGAATATTTCTGGGTTTTATTTGCTGAATACAATCCTCCTCAAAGAAGAGATCTTCTTGGCAAGAATTCCCTTAATAAATAATCACACTTCTAGAGCTTGAAATTTTTGGCTTCAGTTGCAGGAGACATTTTTCCATTTTTTGAGGGGGAAAAGTCACCCAGCCCCCATATTTTTTCAGTCAGCTATGTTTTCTCAGACTCCCAGAAAATCAGCCTTCCCATGTTCATGTGGTTCCTACAGACAGTGTCTCATTGTGTCTTAATTGCAGACAATTTATACTAATTTTTTCATAGATTCTGGAAAGAAACCCTTGTGTGACTGTGTAACAGGAGCAGTGGAAAAGGACTGGAATTTGCAGGAATTGTGAACAATTCTCTTCCAATTGCACTCATGTAATTAAGAGTTGAATTCGAGGCACAGCTATTATGACCCAGAGCAGCAGGTTTGCTTTCTTACCTGCTTAGGTCATTTCCATCCCTCACTGTGTTTTGAAGGTTTATGTCAGAACATCGAGTGCACATATAGACAACCATTATCACCATGCTACTTGAGGATATTTTGCTGCATCCCACAACCTCCAGGTACAAAATGATGATGCCCAGGTTGCTTCTGCAGACCCAGTTGCACTTTTGGAAGCATGAAATATTAAAACAGATCCCACTGTCCTGCTAGGCTGCACTGTCCAGCTTGCAGAGTACATAGCAACAAGTGGCCTGTTAAATGATGAAAAATCCTTTAGCTCCTGGCTTTAGATCTCTGGCCTCCCTGCCTGTACCCAGGGAGCAGTCTGGGGAGAAGTCTGGGAAAAGAAATTACATCAAAACCAGCTGTTACATTAAAGCTACTACCATTAAAGATGGACAACATGTTAACCAAAATAGGGTCTTTTTACAGTGTGGGCTTTTGCAATCACTGAGAGTCCAGAGCTGCTTCCTCTCCATGCACACCAGCCGCCCCACCCCCACCCCTCTACCCCCCCCCCCGCCCCAGTCCCCGCTTTCCCACTTTATGGAAACAGCAGTAAATGTCATTCTAAGATGTCCTATTGTCCCTCAAATTATGAGTACATCGTGTTTTTTTGAAATCTCTTCTTTCTTCTTTTAATTTACTATGTTTCTCAGCTCTGAGCATTATGTCTTCCCAGCTTCACAGCACAGAAGTGATTCAGCACATAAGTCCTGCTTTTCAGTTGCTCTGACTGACATTTAGAGTTTGCTTGTATTGTAATTATGAATGATAATAAAATCTCTGATTTTCTTCTGGAAATTTATACACAGGAACATAGGAAATAATGTCTACATTTGCCTTGCTAGTTTCAGTGCTGGCACCTGAAATTATTTGAGGCACAAGTTAAAGTGGATTGTGCCCAACAGAGGATGTCAAATTTTACCATGGGAGGTTTCAAACACCCACTGTGCTGTTCATACACACCTGCATCCAAAACAGAGAAAACCAGCAAGCATCTCAGAATTGTAGAATTACTGACTCATTTATGTCGGACAAGACCTCTAACATCATACAGTCTGTGCATTTACGCAGAGCTCACAAGCCCATCACTAAACTGTGCCCCCAAACAACACATCTACACATTTAGATCACTCTGGGGATGGTGACTTCAACATTGCCCTGAGCAGTCTGTGCCAGGGCTTGACAACCTTTCCAGTAAAGAAATTTTACTTGATTTCCTATCTCAACCTGTTGTGGCCCAACTTGAGGCCATTTCCTCTTGTTCTATCACTTGCTGCTTCAGGGATTTGGCTGTCGTGCATAGAGGAGAAAACAAGGGAAGGAGCATGATGGTGGTGGAGAAGCTCAGAGAAGAATGCATGCTGAGAAGCACCTCTTAAGAGTCCTTCAAACCCAAAATAGTTGTCTGTAGAATATTTGAACAAGAGTAGAGATGGAAAGGACAGCTCCTGAGAAGGAAGTTCAAACTTTTTTCACCACTTCTATTTTCCTCACTTTCACCACTATCATCTCAAGGTTTTTCATCAAATCTCCACTTGTTGCTGTTTCCTCTAACACTCTATGCTCTTTCTATGCCATTCCCTATCAAACTCAATTCTCCCTCTAATCAAATTCTATGTGGTAAACTAAAGGAAAAGAATAGTATTGGAAGTTCAACCAGAAACTTCAGTGAAGACATCGATTTATGGCCTTGTAAATAATCATTTTAAAAAGGTATTACTTCAGGTGACAGAGAAGAGTTGTTTTCAGCGAATGTTTGTCTAAAACCACCAACTGTGTCAGCTGTTGACGTTTGTGAAAAGTAGTTAAAAGTTGAGGAAATCTGGCAAGAGGAGGCAGCTACAACAGTTCATGTGAAGTCACATGATATTCCCAAAACACAGAAGAGACTGCCTCCTGCTGGTGAAGAAGAGATGGAGAGCAACATTTAGTCTGGAGTAAATATAACTGTTAATATAACTAGAGACCAAAATTAAGCCTATCTGTAGGTGTCTAGTAGCTGTCTCAGCAGTCTACTTACTTTTCCAAACCTGTCTAAGCTTACAATACAGCAATGTGCTCAGAGGAGCTTGATCTGTAAGAAACAGGCTCTTACTTTTTGTTATTCATTAGAATACAGGACTAAAGAGAATACTGTTTAACATGACTTTGTGGTACTCCACTTGAGTAGCTGATGGGTCCTTCACTGAGATAGCGCAGGTCCACTTTTAGGAAGGATGACAGCCTACATTCAAGGAGAGATTTCTCATTCCTAGGTAAGCTGGGCGAAATTCCTCCTCTTCCAAATCATGATACTAAATTTCTAAAACTGAATATGTGAGTGGAGGATAGACAGTTTGATGGCTTTACGGACCAGTTGTGGTGGGTACGTTTTTGGAATTGCACTGGCCTGAGATCCTGCCCCTCATTTTTGTGAGTTCTATGCAAGCCAGTTCACTGGCCTAGGGCCAAATCTCTGCTACGTGTCACCCAAAAGTTGCCTATCCTCCTGTCCTCTTTCTTACTAATCCTAAGGATCTTCCTTTTCTGCCGTTCTACTAGGATAGAAAAGGAAGGGGCTAGGGGGCTCTATTACGAGTAACCAGGAAGATGGCTTTCGAAAAAAGTGGTCAGACACCAGTTTCTGTTACTGTTTCTATTTTTCTCATCCTTAAAGGAGATGAGTTCTCAGATCATTGGTATTTCCTCTGACTCTCTCAGTAGGCTAACTGGAGCCTCACTTAAATACAGTTAAGCCCATTCCACACGCTTACTTGGAAATTTGGTATTTTGTTGGGAGGAATGGATGAGCTCTGAGTGTATGCACTAACATTTAGGCAAAGCAATGCACTATGGCTCACTCAACAAACAGAAAAGAGTTGGGCAAGAGAACAGAATTAAATTTTAGGGTTTAAAATGTATATATTATTGAGCTTTACAGATCTGAGTAGAAACAAAAGGTGTTTAGGTACCCAAAATTATTTTCTTACATTTCAAATCTCCTTGTAGGATCCAACTGAGCTGCCTTCACAAAGGACTCTTATTCTGTGTTTAGGATGACACTTCAGTAGGTATATGCATACATGGATTTTTCTCACTTTGTGAGAAAATGGATAAGAATACTTTCAACTTTTCTACCTACCAAGGAAACAGTTCTATCTGTAACAGCTAAAAGATATGCAGCTCCAGCTGGTTTGGAAAGTTACAAAGTGTGAAGGGAAGTTGAAAAACCCTATATGAGTTACATGTGGAAGAGCAGAAAGAAAGAAATGGCAACTTGTGTTCATTTAAGAGAAACTTTAACAGCAAAAGGATAATTGTCTTGAGGTTTTCCTTCCCCAAGCTCTACATTTAACCGATTCTCTTCCCTTTTTTTAATTTTTTTTTTTTTTTTTTTTTTTTTTGTGTGTTTTTTTTTTTTTAATCATAGAAACCAAGACTGAGAAATATGCTTTCAGGAGTATATGTGCATATTTCCCAACAAATCAGGTAGTAGTGTCACTCCATTTTTTATTTGTTTTCAATCGTTGTAAAAAATACCTTCCTTCTGGAAATGTGAAGGATAGCAAAATGATTGGCCAGGGAGACCAAATGCCCCTGTTTTGGTTTAGATCATTTATTTGAGGTTCGTTTTTGGGTACAGGAAGGTTTGTGAGCCATCTTCATTGTCACACCTCATAGAATCATGGAATCATCATGCAATCACTGAAACACAGAATAGTGTGGACTGAAAGGAACTATAATCATCACCTCTATCCAACCCCTCCGTCATGGGCAGGGTCACCTTCCACTAGACCAGGATGCTCTAAGCCCCTTCCAACCTGAATTTAAACATTTCCAGATGTATAAATTCCCTGTGCCAATGTCCCACCCTCCTCACAGAAACAAATTTCTGCCTAAAACTCCCCTCTATTATTTCAAAACCATTCCCTCCTTATTCTATCACTATTTTCCCATGTAAAAAGTTGCTTTTCACCTTTTTTAGAAACTCTCTTTAATAACTGAAAGACCATATCTATCTTACTTCCAGTTTGCTTCAAAACTCTCCGTCAGCCCTCAGAGTCCAGCTACCTGGTGCATCACTAAAAATGATGCAATCACAAGACCAGCAGGTAAGACCTGCTTTCTTCCCCCAAAGACCTGTGATGACCTCTGACACAATGTCGGGCTCACAGCTGAAACTGAAGGCCGAAACAATTTCATTCTGTAAGAGGACAATGGGCACAAGCACTGCTTCCGAGAAATGCTTCTGCCTAGATGCCAAAACTGTGAGAACCTGTGAAGAAGCAATGTCAAGGCCAAGATGTATTGCTCTGCTGACGTTAAACAGGCCCATTAATACTACTCCTGAAGTAATAATTAATAATAATTAATATTTATTACTACTCCTGAAGTCTTCTAGCACCTCTTTTCGTCCACAAACCTGTCCACTTTCAGAATGTGCTAAATAATACGAAAGACAGAATTTTCCAGTGGCCTCCTTGGTGATGCACCGGCTAGAGAAATACTCATCACAAAATTCTTAATTGTTCCGTGGACGTTGTTTTTGCAAAGCAATATTGGCAAATCTTTGATTTTCTTTTCTGTGCTGAACGACCTCTGTGATTTCCCTATATAGTTTCTAATCATCTAAGCAAAATATTCCCAGTGTTGCTCCTCTTCCTCATAGGAAATTTAACTTTCTGAGGTGGATTAAAAAGTCAGTAGTCCGTGGAAGTCTAAAGTGATCAGCTAAGCATTAGCATACACAAGTGGCAGAAAAATAATTAAGTAATCCATTGCAGAAAAAAGTCAACTAGGATTCTCTAGTTGAAAAGCAGAAAAAACCCCAGTTCTGACTCAGTACACTGAAAGTACTGAGTTTTTCTATTGATGCCACCGGATAAGAGCTCTAACTTATTTATTTAGCAAGGTCATGGGGTAATTGCATATTTCAGACTGATGTCAGCAAAGTCAATATCTGTCTTCTGAATTCACCATTGTTTCAATTCACTCCTGTCTAATTCATCTCAGAATTGCCCACACATTGTTCCCAACTCGTCAAGAAATGCAATTAACAATTAAAAGGGGAGTAGCCTCTCGACAAATAATTCCACTTAACCATGTTAGACATAAGCTATTAATAGTATTTGCAAAATAGTGGGTGATGAACTAATGAAATACTTCATTCTGTCATGTAAGACAAAATTTCATCCCAATTCCAGACAGGAATATCATCTCAGAGACCGTGCTGCCAAAATGGAACTTTTCCTGATACGTAATGATTCTGTGACAGTTCTGTGTTTCCAGTTAAGGTACTGATGCTTTGGAGTGACTACCTGGAACAGAGTAGGGGCCCAGAACTGGCACAGCACTCCAGCTGTGCCCGCAGCGCTGCCCAGCACAGGGGGACGGTCACTGCCCTGCTCCTGCTCTTCCCCTATTGCTGACACAGGCCAGGATGCCCTTGGCCTTCCTGGCACGCTGGGCTCACATTCTGCTGCTCTTGACCCGCACCCCTGCCTCCTTTTGTCCCACCCACCTCTCCTGGCACACAGGTGCACGTTTGCTATAAAATACAGCCTACAGGATTTCAACGTGTCCTTCCTGTTCTTAGCAACACAAGACAACAGGCAAGGACCTGCAGCTTCATCCCCGCTCCAGGCTCCAATGCACTTTTCAATGCTGTAAGACTTCACCACAAAATGGAGCAACAGAGACTTGCTGCTTCTGCCTTTTGCCTTACGAGAAGGATTCAGAGCCATATGGTTGCTTTCTTTTGCCACACAGGACAACAGTGGCCCCATGTTGGGGGTTGGGTTTGTTCCTTCTTTCTCTGGGGAATTTTTTCCCCACGGGTTGCCAAGGGGACCGGGTGTTGGATACTTGAGAGTGCTTGGCTGAAACAAAGAGGTGGACAAAAGGTGGAAGGGGGAGATAACGCAGGTAAAAGACACAGCTTGAGGCAGCTGCGGGCTTTTCTGCTTCTGGCGTTCGGGGAGGCGCGTGTCTGCCGCTCCTCGAGGATCTCAGCCGCCGCAAAACACGCCGAGCAGAAGCTGGGCCGCTTTTCTGCCTCGCCTTCGAGCTTCTTCGGCGCTGCTCGTCTTGCTGCAGCGTGACCCTGCACTCCCTGCGCTGCCGGGACATCCTGCCCCTGCCTGTCGGGACACCCTGCCATCCCAGCTACCAGCCCGGGACTTTTCCACTGTTCCAGCTTGGTGCTCTGAGGATCCTGCAGGGACACCGAAACCAAACTGCCCTGGGTTTTGTGAAACAAAGCCCTCAAGGTTCTTGGTACTGTTGTCGTTTGTCATTAATGCTGTAGTTGTTTGGTGGGGGGGGAGTTTTTTTGTGTTTGTTTGCTTTGTATTACATACTAGTAAAGAACTGCTATTCCTATTTCCCAAATCTTTGCCAAAGAGCCTCTGATTGTAATTTTACCTAGCAGATACCTGTCTTCCTAAACCAAGACAGATTTTGGCGCCCAAGTGTGGGGCTTGAGGGCACTGAGAAAAGAAAAGGGAAGAGAAATAGCAGTTCTTAACTAACCTAGTACTTTCTTTTGTGTGCGTTGGATATAAAAACCTCATTAGGCTGCATCATGTGGTCTAACTTAGCCTGGTTTGGGTGGCATGTGGTTGTGGCTGTATTCCTTCCATTTGCAGGCCCTTATCTAAACATGGGCCCTATAACTAAGGCTACTGTGACTGTCATCCAGTTTATTTTATGGCTTAATAAGGTGAAGAACTCATGGATTTTTAATTTCCTCTGGAAGGCAGGCACATGGATTCAGGGCTATCGTACACTAACTGTGTGTTTTTGGAGTTACTTTAACAATGGTACCTACGGTGAGGAAATGACACCGGGGGAAGTTTCTTTTTCCCAACCCTTTACCCATCTCTTTGGGTCTGCCCCACCAGTTTTTGAAGGGTTTAAATCCTCTCTGAATGCTAATGATATCATACAATGGCTGGTGCTGCTAATAGGCATATTCTATTTAGCATTCAGAGATAAGGGAAGATTGACCTGGATAACCACCCTGATACCTACCCCACAGAACAGGGATGATACCCCAGAGCCTGACTCTGCCCCACAGCCTGCCTCAGAAAGGACCCACCCGGATTGGGTTGAGGTTCTGGTAAAAGAGATAGGCCAAATGCTGAAGGAGTACATTTCCCCAGCTCATGACAAACCCTCCCCCTGCCCCGAGAAGGCAGAGACTGATGGTGCAGCAGTGGAACCCACAGACGTTACAACTGTCCAGGTTCCAGCTGAACCACAAGGGCAGCCACAGCCAGCAGCAGTCGCCCCTGTGGAAACAAGGAAGTGTAAAGTGAAATCGTCAAATCCTGGTATTAAAGATAAAAAAGGAGGGTCCTCACAGTCCACAGAAGAGCCACAGGTTGAGATCATCACTGAGTCCCTGACATATGAAAGTCTACGTAATCTGCAAAAAGATATTGCACGACGAGGACGTGAGGCTTATACAGCCTGGCTACTTCGAGTCTGGGACCTTATGAGTACAGGTGTGCAACTGAACAGTGCTGAAGCAAGGAATTTGGGACCCTTGACCCAGGACTCAGGTATAAATCAGGTATTTGTAAGAGAGCAAAGGCCCCTTCCCCTTTGGGAACGACTTCTAATGAGTGTGAGAGAGAGATTTGTCCACAGAGACAGAATGCAAGAGCACAACAATAGAATGCGATGGAAGACCCTTGAGGAAGGAATCCAACAGTTGAGAGAAGTGGCAGTATTGGAAGTACTTTTTGGGAGGACCGGACAGCATGATAATGACCCTGACAATGTTAAATGCACAGGGCACATGTTGTGGAATCTGGCAACTCATGGACCATCCCAATACGCCACATTCATCGCAACAATTAATGCCGAGGATAACCGAGAGACAGTGGGTTCTGTTGCCAACAAGCTCAGAAATTATGAAAGTATGATCAGTGGCCCAATGCAGGCTCATGTCTCTGCGGTGGTGAAAGAACTCAAAGAGGAGATGAGGGAAATGAGAGAGGAGATGAGAAGGAACAGTTCCCATGTAGCACCGGTGTGAGTCACAGGCCCCAGAATCAGAGCCCAACATCCCCCAGCGAGAGAGAGAGGGTACACCCCTCGAGCTGACCTGTGGTTTTATCTGCGGGACCATGGGGAGGACATGGGAGCGTGGCATGGGAAACCTACTTCTGTCCTGGCAGCACGGGTACGTGAGCTCAAGGAGAGAAACACTAACAGAGGGAGTTCCACTAGAATGAAGGTAGCCTCAGCCTCCCATGAGCAAGCTGCCAGGTATTACGGAGGTGGGAATGCTGTGTCAGATTCCCTCGAAGGAACCTCTACCATGTATGTCCAAGAAGGGAATAATAACCAGTGCTAGAGGGGCCCTGCCTCTAGCCAGGAAGAGGCACGGGAAAATCGGGTTTTTTGGACTGTGTGGATTCGATGGCCTGGCACATCAGAGCCACAAAAACATGAAGCTTTGGTAGATACTGGGTCGCAGTGTACTCTAATGCCATCAGGACATGTGGGGGCAGAACCGATTTCCATTGCCGGGGTGACGGGGGGATCACAGGAATTGACTCTGGTTGAAGCCGAGGTGAGCCTGACCGGGAAGGAGTGGCAGAAACTTCCGATTGTGACCGGCCCAGAGGCTCCATGTATTCTGGGCATAGACTTCCTCAGGAATGGATATTATAAAGACCCTAAAGGACTCAGATGGGCTTTTGGAATAGCTGCTGTGGAGACAGAGAACATTAAGCAGTTGAACACCTTGCCGGGACTATCAGAGAACCCATCTGCAGTGGGACTCCTGAAGGTAGAAGAACAACAAGTACCTGTTGCCACCTCGACAGTGCACCGTCAGCAGTATCGGACAAATCAAGACGCCATGATCCCCATCCACAAAATGATCCGTGAGCTGGAGAGCCAAGGGGTGGTCAGCAAAACCCACTCACCTTTCAACAGCCCCATCTGGCCTGTGCGCAAGTCTGATGGAGAATGGAGACTGACTGTGGACTATCGTGCATTGAATGAAGTGACTCCACCGCTGAGCGCTGCTGTGCCGGACATGCTGGAACTTCAGTACGAGCTGGAGTCCAAGGCAGCGAGGTGGTATGCCACTATTGACATTACCAATGCATTTTTCTCCATTCCTCTGGCTGCAGAATGCAGGCCTCAGTTTGCTTTCACCTGGAGGGGCGTGCAGTACACCTGGAACTGGCTGCCCCAGGGGTGGAAACACAGCCCCACCATCTGCCATGGGCCGATCCAGGCTGCACTGGAGAAGGGTGAGGCTCCGGAACATCTACAGTACATTGATGACATCATTGTGTGGGGAAAGACTGCAGCTGAAGTGTTCGAGAAAGGAGAGAGGATCATCCAGATTTTGCTGAAAGCCGGGTTTGCCATCAGGAAGAGCAAAGTCAAGGGACCTGCCAGAGAGATCCAGTTCCTGGGAGTAAAGTGGCAAGATGGACGGCGGCAGATCCCCACTGAGGTCATTGATAAGATCACAGCAATGTCTCTACCGACCAGCAAAAAGGAAACACAAGCTTTCCTAGGAGCCATAGGCTTTTGGAGGATGCACATTCCTGAGTACAGTCAGATCGTGAGCCCTCTCTACCTGGTTACCCGCAAGAAAAACAATTTCCACTGGGGCCCTGAACAGCAACAAGCCTTTGCCCAGATCAAGCAGGAGATTGCTCATGCAGTAGCCCTTGGCCCAGTCAGGACGGGACCAGATGTGAAGAATGTGCTTTATTCTGCAGCCGGGAACAACGGTTTGTCCTGGAGCCTTTGGCAGAAGGTGCCAGGGGAGAGCCGAGGCCGACCACTGGGATTCTGGAGTCGAAGTTACAGAGGATCTGAAGCCAACTACACTCCCACAGAGAAGGAGATCTTGGCCGCCTATGAAGGAGTTCAAGCCGCCTCAGAAGTGATTGGCACAGAAGCACAACTCCTCTTGGCACCCCGACTACCAGTGCTGGGGTGGATGTTTAAAGGAAAGGCTCCCTCCACGCACCATGCCACCGATGCCACATGGAGCAAATGAACTGCCCTCATCACACAGCGTGCCCGTACTAGAAACCCAAATCGCCCTGGGATTTTGGAGATAATTACAAACTGGCCGGAAGGAGAAAACTTCGGTCTCACGGACGAAGAGGAGCAGGAACAAGTGACACGAGCTGAAGAAGCTCCTCCATACAACCAACTGCCAGCAGAAGAAACACACTACGCTCTTTTCACTGATGGTTCCTGTCGCATCGTGGGAATGAACCGTAAGTGGAAAGCAGCCGTATGGAGCCCCACACGACAGGTTGCAGAAGCCACTGAAGGAGACGGGGGATCAAGTCAGCTTGCTGAACTCAAAGCTGTTCAATTAGCCCTTGACATTGCTGAAAGAGAGAAGTGGCCAAAGCTCTACCTCTACACTGATTCGTGGATGGTAGCCAATGCTCTGTGGGGCTGGCTGGAAAGGTGGAAAAAGGCCAACTGGCAGCGTAGAGGAAAACCAATCTGGGCTGCTGATGAATGGAAGGACGTTGCCACTCGTGTAGAGAAGCTGCCTGTGAAAGTCCGCCATGTAGATGCCCATGTTCCCAAGAGTCGGGCTAATGAGGAACACCAAAACAACAAGCAGGTAGATCAGGCTGCCAAGATAGAAGTGTCAAAGATAGATTTAGATTGGCAACACAAGGGAGAGCTGTTCCTAGCCCGATGGGCCCATGATGCCTCGGGTCATCAGGGCAGAGATGCCACCTATAAGTGGGCCCGAGACCGAGGGGTGGATTTAACCATGGACAGTATTTCTCAGGTTATCCATGACTGTGAGACATGTGCTGCAATCAAGCAAGCCAAGCGGGTGAAGCCCTTATGGTATGGTGGGCGGTGGTCCAAATATAAATATGGGGAAGCCTGGCAGATTGACTACATCACCCTTCCCCAAACCCGCCAGGGCAAGCGTTATGTGCTAACCATAGTGGAAGCCACCACTGGATGGTTGGAGACCTACCCTGTGCCTCATGCTACTGCCCGGAACACCATCCTGGGCCTGGAAAAACAAGTCCTGTGGAGACATGGCACCCCTGAGAGAATCGAGTCGGACAATGGGACTCATTTCAAGAATAGTCTTATAAGCACCTGGGCTAGAGAACTTGGCATTGAGTGGGTGTACCATATTCCTTATCATGCACCAGCGGCCGGGAAAGTTGAACGGTGCAATGGCCTCCTTAAAACTACCTTGAAAGCACTGGGTGGGGGAACCTTTAAGAATTGGGATACTAATTTAGCAAAGGCCACCTGGTTGGTGAACACTCGAGGTTCCACCAACCGAGCAGGTCCTGCCCAATCTGAGCCCTTGCAAAAGACAGACGGAGATAAGGTTCCAGTGGTACACATGAGAGGTATGCTGGGAAAAACTGTTTGGATTAATCCTGCCTCCAGCAAAGACAATCCCATCCGTGGGGTTGTCTTCGCTCAGGGACCAGGTTGCACCTGGTGCGTGATGCAAAAGGATGGAGAGACCCGATGCATACCTCAAGGGGACCTTGTTTTGGGGTGAACTACCCATGACAATGTGGCTGCATCCATATTTGCATATATATATATGTATTTTTAATAGTTAAAACTCAATGTAATATGTTTGTATGGGAAAAAAATTCGGGGTGGATAATGTTGGGGGTTGGGTTTGTTCCTTCTTTCTCTGGGGAATTTTTTCCCCACGGGTTGCCAAGGGGACCGGGTGTTGGATTCTTGAGAGTGCTTGGCTGAAACAAAGAGGTGGACAAAAGGTGGAAGGGGGAGATAACGCAGGTAAAAGACACAGCTTGAGGCAGCTGCGGGCTTTTCTGCTTCCGGCGTTCGGGGAGGCGCGTGTCTGCCGCTCCTCGAGGATCTCAGCCGCCGCAAAACACGCCGAGCAGAAGCTGGGCCGCTTTTCTGCCTCGCCTTCGAGCTTCTTCGGCGCTGCTCGTCTTGCTGCAGCGTGACCCTGCACTCCCTGCGCTGCCGGGACATCCTGCCCCTGCCTGCCGGGACACCCTGCCATCCCAGCTACCAGCCCGGGACTTTTCCACTGTTCCAGCTTGGTGCTCTGAGGATCCTGCAGGGACACCGAAACCAAACTGCCCTGGTTTTTCTGAAACAAAGCCCTCAAGGTTCTTGGTACTGTTGTCGTTTGTCATTAATGCTGTAGTTGTTTGGTGGGGGGGGAGTTTTTTTTGTGTTTGTTTGCTTTGTATTACATACTAGTAAAGAACTGCTATTCCTATTTCCCAAATCTTTGCCAAAGAGCCTCTGATTGTAATTTTACCTAGCAGATACCTGTCTTCCTAAACCAAGACACCCCACAGCTTCATGGACAACACAATCACCTCCTTGCAGCTTATCAAAAGCCAGAAGACTCTGTAGAAGTGAAGAACGACTCGAGAAAACTGCAGAACACTTCCACAAGTCAAACACAGGTCCCAAATGGGAAAACAAGCAAACAAAACCTTGTGACCTCCAGAAGGAGCCCCTGCACCCTTGGGCTGTTGCGCTGCAGAAGACATGACACAGAGCTTCACTGAGCCAGATGCTCACATGGAGCACCAGCCCTTTGGTGCCTCAACATGGCAGATCAAAGCCCATTGCCCAGCTGTCACTGGCTGGGGCAAATGCTAGGTCCTGGCAGGACTGCAGCACTCAGCATCCTTAGCCAGCAGCAGCAAGTGCTGGCTGGGCAGAAACTTGCACCTCTGCCTTGCACTAAAGACAGCACCCTCCAGAACTGGCATTTACTATCTCAGGAAAATCTGACTCTGCTGTCACCACAGCTGTAGGGTTGTGGTAACTTTGCTCATTTTGCTCCTCTTTGGCCTCTTCTCCAGCAGAAGGGAGAGCCATCAGCACAGCAGGTGGCTGAGGAGCTACCAGTAACTGTAGCAATGGATCTGCAGCAATGGATCCGCACAACTTGGAATACAAAGTGCTCCAGCCGAACTACCACCTAGAGATATTAGTTACAAGTATCAGCTCTTTGGGAATATATCAAGGCCACAGAGACACAAACTGTTCTAAAAAGAAGAGGAGCCTGGGAAATTGAATACCAGGACAAGAAGAATGAGATAGAGGCCATGAAGGCTCGGAATTATAGCCAATCAAATTGCCTAAGGGACGTGTGCTGAGCAAACAAAGCAGACGAACCGATCAAGAAAGGCATGAAGGTGTGAACAGTGGTCTTACAATCTATAAACATAGTGTAATGTAAATATGAAATGGCTTCTGCAGAAATCTAATTGGTTCTGTTGTTCAGAGGTACCGAGCTCCCACAAGTATCATTCAGATGTATTTGCTGGCAGCCAGAAATGAAAATTCAGGACTCAAGCTGTAGCCCCAAAGAGCAGGGAGATGCTCGAGGAGGCACCACCTTTGTTTCAGCAATTCAGCAAGTGAGCAAGTCCTTCAGTGAAAGGAGCCACTCCCCTCCTTGCCTTCCTTCTGGCAGCTGAGAAGGACAAAGACTGTCCCAAATGCAACTGGCAGGCTGTCACAAGTCTGTGCTTCTTGTGTCTTTTCAACACAGCTCTAGCCAAAGCTGCAGCTACAGCTGACACAGAGAGGAAAGCCCCCAAGAGCAGCAGAGTCTGTGGGGACTGTTGACATTTACCTCTCCTCCTGTGGCAGTGTCGAGTGCTCTACAAACCTCTCCAAAAGTCCTAGAAACAAAAGAGCAGCAAAGAAAGGAGAAACCGTTTAGACCTTGGAGTGAAAGCCAGCCCAGACTGGAGATCTCTGCTGGAAATGCCTAGAACCTGCAGGATGCAGAAGGGCTCTGTCAGAAGGCAGATGATGCATTTTGCTCTCAAGTGCATGGCCACTGGGCCTGAAGCATTGAGGATTACTGCCTCAGCTCAGAAAGAGGGTTTCTTCTTTCTTCTCAGGTTTCAGTCTCTAACTTATGCAGTTCTAATCCTGACCATGGAGGATTTCCTTCAGCAAACTCTTGGAAAGAAAGCTATGACAGAGGGTAGGTTTCTCTTTCAGGCAAGCAAGATTCTTCTCCGTCTGTTAGTGTGGCCAGCTGATTATAGATATATAAAAATGCAAAGGAAATTAACACAGAGCTGTCCCATGCTTGAGAGACCAGGAGATCTACCAGGTCATATTCCTTGCTCCAGGCAAGGCCTTGGCAGTGTGACAATTTGACAATTTGACAATGCCTTCTGGCCACGCTTACAAACTCTGACTGGTACTGAGAGATGGGACAGTCTGTCCTCAGTGTCTGAACATTTTTGCAGCTTGCCTGACTTCAGACTTGATAGATATTCTACCAGGAAAACACTTGGCCCATGGCTTTGTGGTTGGACTCACCCGCTGCCGATATTTTTGACTTTGATGTACTTTGTCATAGGATTTTCCATGCTCACAATTGTCACTGAGGAAAACAAAATTCAAGATGCTGACTTTCAAGCAGAGATCCCAGCTTCCAGGAGACACCTAAAAAGGCAGCCCCATTGCATGGTGCTCTGAACCCTTTGTGGTGAGCTGGGCAACAACAACCAAAGAACCAGACAGACAGATCTGAAGCAAAAATGGCCAGCAGAGACTGATTTTCTACACAGGTTCCTATGGAGAATCCTAACTGTCCCTGTGATATCAAGCTGAGGAGGAACATTTGGTCCAGCTACGCTGCCACGTGCACACAAGACACCGTCCCTCAGACAAGAAATACACAAGACGTACTCAGTAGCTCCAGGGAGTCCTCCTCGATCTGCTGTTGCTGAGCAGCAGCTGTGTCAGCGCTGCAGATGAACCGACTGCCCGGGCTCACCTTCTCGGCTTGGGGAGTAAAGGCTCCTTGACACAATGCTCCTGCTGCAGCAGGTTTGCTGCAAGAGCCTGTGTAGATCTGGGAGAAGAAATGAGTTTGGTTCAGAAAGGTGGCTGGCAGAGATGGCCCTGAGATGCCATTCCAAATGCAAGCCCTTAGGAAGATGCTGTCAGCCTGCCACACGCAGGGCTCTTAAAATGGATTTTTTGCACGTCCACTTCCATTTGACTGGATGGGCCAAAGCCAAAGGCTGGTTTTACTGGAGTTCATGGCCAGATTCATCTTCCATTTTCAGAGATTTTCTGAAGGACGACTGCCACAAGGACCATTCCACTTCATCCCAAGGGCTCCTTTCCCCCTCCAAGGGCTGCAGACACACTTGCAGCTCCCTGTTCAAATGTTCTACCTCCCCCCACGGAGTGCTCTTGTCCTCCAACACGTTCAAGTCATTCTCAACCGGCAGCACTTCTGGTGGAGGCAGTGCCTGCGGCTCACGCTGATCCTAGGGCTCCTCCTTGTCACTCATTTGCAGGAGGCCTTTGCAGGCTGCCTGGCCAGATGACAACACTTCCACCTCGAGTCAAAGAGAACAAAGCAGTCAGAGACTACAGCTTGTCCCTCTTAGCCAAGAGTCATCAGCTGTGAGCAAAGGGAAAGAAGAGATTTACAAGGGCTACAGACAGCTTGTTTCCATCCTCCATCTTGGGCACCATGTTCTACTGTTAAAACACCACAAGAAACGAGGAGAGCGAGAAGAGGCCAGCAGGAGTCAGTTTGGATGACTGCTGGCCAAAAGGCCAAAGGACTACTTCCATTGTCCAAGGCAGCAGTTGAGATTCAAGATACCAGGAAATGTCCTTCAGAATGGCTGCCACAGACACTACAGCAGGATGGCCCTCAGAGGCATCACCCCAACCCCCTGCACACAGTTTCATATATTTAAATCATTTCCACAAAATTAATTGCATCAGAATAGAGGTCGCTTTAAAAGTCTCTGGTGGTCATTTGGGAAAGATCTCACGCCTCAAATTCTCCTTTGATGGTCAAGAGCCTCTGAAAACAAATTTCTTCCCCTTAAATACATTGAAGCTATCTTTTCAGCAGGCCCACTCTCTTTATTCTCCCACCTCAGATAACCACTTGCACTGCTAAGAGGGAATACAGGACTAAGAACTGTCTGGTAAAGCTTAAGGAATTCACAGTTTGTTACGGTCAAACATTTCCCCAATCTTTTCCACTGCACTCTCTTGCCAGCAGACATCACCAGCCTGTTCCATTCTCCTTGCAGAACCCTGTACCTGCTATCCATGGGCAGCCAGGAGCAGAGGCAGTCACAGAGGAGACGCACCTGCCACAGCAGGCAGCAACCAAAACCCTCTCGAGTCACAGCTGCAGGCCTGTAACTGCACAGAATGCTCTGGCTGCCCCACTCCTTGTGGGCTTTTGGCTGGAAATGTGTTTTCTGCCTCATGTAGAAGGACCAGAACTGTGCAAACAAGGGCGGATGGGCCATATTCCAAAGGCACCGCAGTGTGGAGGAAGTGGTGCCCTAATGACTGAAAAATAAAACAACCCACTTTTGCCACATTACTATAGCAGGTAATATCAAATCTGGCCTTTAACTGGAGGCCTCCAGGGGCAGGTATGGAAAAACACCCGCCCCACATAGGGCAAATGTGGTTTTACAAGTGTGGAACATTAGCATAATTGACAAGAATTCTCAATTAGCAGCACAAGAAATGAGGAAATATCCCTGCTTTGTTCCCACCTCCTCTGGAGCCCCTCTTTCTTGCTACTAGCTGTACTGCCTATCAGTACTGCTGTTTCAACCTTTGCTCCTAGAGGAGGCAAGATCAGATAGGAGACTTTGGAATGTGTTTTGTCTTTCTGCCTATCAGAGGAGGAAAAGTACTGAAGTTACCTAGGAACTATATAACTATACAACAGTAGTCGACAGAGGTAGGAATATATATGAAGGAAATAGAAAAGCAGAAATCGTGTTGGCATTAGAAGGAGACCATTCCGCAATTCCTAACTGAACCAAAATCACCATCAACAGGATTTTCCATCTTGAAAAGACAATGGACAATTCAGAAAGGTCATGTAGACCTTATTCACAGGGTGACAAGGAAGGGAATCTTCCAATGGAGTTGAGGTTTGATAGAGTTTTTATTCTGACTCCCACTCAGGGCTTGAACTGGAGAGAGTCATCCTGAAATGGTCGTCACCACCTCCTGAACTGCCTGCATTGCTTCACTGCAATGATCAGAGATGCCCATCTGGAGAGAGGCTCGGCTGGCATCAAATAGGGATGCAGCACAAAGGGAAAACAACAAGAACAACAACAGCAGCAGCAACAACAACAGCAACAATGGAACCATTACTTTGCAAACTCAGTGCCTCATAGGATCAAGAGGGATTCCCTGGTTCCCAGAAATACGCTGAAATAGGACTGGCAGGACACTCTGCACCTCTGCCTTCATGTCCAGGACCTTGCTATCACAGGCTCATATGGCCCACAACCCCACTAATCCATTCATTGAGGTGTCTTCAGCAGCAGCAGTGGCACAGCTGAAAAACGTCAGGCAGCAGTTCCCATTCCCTGTGCATGCATGGCAGTAGGGCCAGCACTGCCACGGCCAGGGCCAGGGCCAGGGCAGAGAGCACAGGCAGCACCAATGCCGAGGAGCCGCTGCTCTGACACTGCCGGTGGGACTTCCACTGAGATGAGGCATCTGGGCGTGCCATGAGCACTGAGATGGATTTTGCAGTGCGGCGAGGCAGCTCAGGTGCCTACCTGAGCCTTGAGTAGGCAGCAGCTAGCTCAGCCAGCAGCACCGAAAGGCCAGAGAGCTGCTGTGTTTCAGACTCACAGCAAAGCCCACGCAGCAGGACAATTTCCATGTCAGAACTGCTGAAGCGCTTTCCTCTTGTTACCTTGGTGCATCCCAGAGCAGAATTTTGGACTCCGTGACAGAGAATCTGCTCACCCAAGAGACTGACGACTCCGCTCACAAGGAGTGCAGCACAACCAGAGTGTTGGCAATCCCTGTGGGACCAGCTGAAGATGCCATTGCAGCCGAGGGGACAGCACCACTGCCTGTAAAAAGACAATTCTGGTGAAGTACTAAAAACTCAACAACAGAGCTAACCTCCGGACGACCCTTCCAACCAAACATTGCATTTATATTGGCTCATAAACAAAACAGGCAGGACCGTTACCGGGATGATAGATGAATCCGGTTGGTAGTGCAACAGGTATTTACCTTTCCGCACTTAGAAGCCAGACAAGGCCACAGAATCAGATCTGTGTGGTCTTGTTTGAAGATATATGGTCAAAGCAAACTGCCTTGGTTCCTCTCTGAGCCCGGGCCAAGAGAAGGATGAAATCAGATGTTCCTGCACTAAAAGTTTTGGTAGCTTGTTTATTCAACAGAATAAAATCTGGGGTCTCTAACAGCAAAGTCTGCGGCCTGGCCTGTGGGTGGGCCAGCTGCATAGGAATCCCTGGCTACTGGGAGTGCATTTCCAATCCTTTGGTGTGACAGGGGCTCGCCAGCTGACGAGTGTGTCAGGAGGATGGCAAAGCATATGGGTAACTGTCGATGTACCTTTCTTAATCCCTACGGGCAGTCTTCTGCTGTAATAATCAGGTGCATTGTTTAGCTTATCCTCTGGTACTCCTTTGCTGCTTTGCACTCCAGTAAAAGCCGCTTACTCCTTACGCTGGTGTTGGCGTCTCTGGTGCTGACTGCTGGCAAAACAGCGACACGTTTGTTTCAGAGTTGGACTAGGTGGATGCACAAGATGGCAGCCAGGGCTGAGGCAGCCAAGAACAACATGGCGGCCGGGGCTGGAGCAGCCACGCCCAAGATGGAGGCCAGAGAGCAGAGGCAGCCACGCACAAGATGGCGGCTGGGGCAGGCCGAGCCCTCAGCCGTCTGCTGAAATGGACATTAACAGACACCCGGGAAACGGAGACGGCGTGGCACCTCTGCTCTGCGCACACCAACACAGACCAGCCAGTTTGGAACGGCGGCTGGCAGTATTTGGATGTCGAGGCAATTCAAATAGGTGAACAGAGGAAGAAACTCCGGGGTTTGAATGTTTTCAAATAAAAACTTTTCTTTTTTTTCCAGGAGAGGGCCAAAAGCATTTCCTGTGCAGATGGACTTGGTTTAGCATCAAGAAGCATCACAAGTGGTTTCGTCCAGGCAGGAGTCACAGTGACTGTGAGGTGATGAAAACGGAGATGGGATCCGCTTGGGGCGGATGGTGCAGTGGCTGCTCACCTGCCATGTGTATCCCTCGGGGTACCTCTTTATTTAGAACACTGTGAAGACCCTATAGAATTGAAACACTAATCAAAACTGCAGCAGGAAGTGCAGTGCAGCTGAGGTTGTTCTTAATGGGATTCTTCAAGCTGAGCAGCGACATTCTGTTCAGCAGACGCACAGGCAGGGGCTTCTTGGAGCGCTGCTCTGGCGCCCATTATTTGGAGTAGGGGATGACAGGAGGAAAGAAGAGAAGCCCCTCAGCTTCTGAAGAGGAACAGTCACTGACAGGAAGCAGTGGCTTAAGAAATGTGAGGGGAAAAAAAGGCAGCAAACGTGAGGTGACAAGTGTGAGAAATGTGAATGAAAAAAGGAGGGAAGTGTGAGGGAAGAAAAGGGAAGGAAACCTGAGTGGGAAATGGTGAAAAATGTGAGCGAAAACAGGAGAGGAAGGTGAGAGGAGGAAAAGGCAGGAAATACAATGGGAAAATTCTAAAAACATGAGGGGAAAAGCGTGAGAACTCTCGGGGGAAAACATGGAAGGAAATGTGGGGGGAAAAGAGTGAGAAACTTGACTGGCAAAGAGAGAGAAAGGGGCAGAAAACGTGAGGGGAACATGGTGAGAATCCTGCGGGGAAAAGAGTGAGAAACCAGAGGGCAGAAAAAGGCAGAAAACATGAGGGGAAAGAAAGGTGGGAAGTTTGATGGGAAAAGTGGCAGAAAACAGGAGTGAATAAAGGGCACAAAATGCAAGAGGAGAAGTAAAAGGAACGTGACGGGGAAAGAATGCTAAACGTGAGGGGAAAAGTGTGAGAAATGTGAGAGGAAAAGGGCGAGAAACCGGAGGGTGAAAGTGAGAAACGAGAAGAGAAAATACTGAGAAATATGACGGAGAAAAGAAGAGAAACGTGAGGGGAGAAAAGGGCAGGGTAAGTGAGGGAAAAACGGTGAGAAGCATGAGGGAAGAAAAAACCAGGCAAGAGTGGGAAGGTGGGAAAAGATGAGAGATAAAGCAGGAGGAAAGTGAGCTGAACAGGGTGGGGGAAATGAGAAAACTGGGAGGGAAACACGACAGGAAAACTGTGAGAATTGTGAGTGGGAAGGGGGGGAAATGTGAGATGGAAAAGAAGAGGAAATGTGAAGAGAGAAAAGGAGAGCAGGCAGTGTTGGCACAACAGTTGAAATGATTCCTAACACATTCCCCCATACATTTGCCCACTTCTTGGACAAGCCCGGGCTTTCTCTGTATGTATGTCTCTGTCTCCACCTGGATTCCCACTTGGAAGCGATACAAGGGGCCAGGTCTGCCCCCCACCAGCAGCAGCTGCTCCAAGCCGGGAACGCGACATGTGGTGCTGCTTTCCAGAGGCTTCTGTGTCCCAGGCGAAGCCAAGGCAGGAGTGGTTTGAAAGGTGCTGGCACTGCTGCTGCTCTGTGCCAGAGTGCCCCGGCTGGGCAGGGCACGGCGCCCACTGCGCTGCGGGCTCTTTCTCCTGCCA
The DNA here is from genome assembly GCF_029207755.1 of Chamaea fasciata. NCBI lineage: Eukaryota > Metazoa > Chordata > Aves > Passeriformes > Sylviidae > Chamaea > Chamaea fasciata. The sequence continues at coordinate 986,228 of NW_027094127.1, forward strand.
CAGCTGGGCACACCTGGCAAGAAATCATGATGGCTTGTGGGGAAACCAAGGGCTTTGTGGAGGCTGCATTGCTCTGCACACACCCGGGCCACCTGCAGCACAGAGCTTTGGCCCCCAAGAATGGAAACCAGAGGGAAACGGCTGGAAGAAGTTTCATTCTCACCTTTCAATAGAAGGGACTAAAATGGAAGTTCCCAAGCAGGGCCCGGTCCCCGGTGCCAGCTCAGTGTGAGAAAGGAGGCATGACTTTATTTCAGTGCTGCCTGTGTGGGGAATCACTTCTCTAACATGTGCTCACTCAGAAATCTCACCTACTGATTTGTAACCATGGAAATAAGACCTACTCATTACTTTGCAGAAACTCACAGGCTAAATATTCCCTCAAATTATTGGACAAATTTAAATCACGTCTCAGAAGTGAAGAACGAGAGAGTAGGGCTCTCTTAAGGATCTCTGGTGGTCATTCGGGGAACATCCCATTCCTCAAATTCTCCTCTGATGCTCAAGAGCCTCCTAGAACCACTTGCTTCCCCTTGAATGCATTCCCGCTACCTTCTTAGGAGGACTACTCCATTCTCAAGGCTAAGGTAGCCACTTGCACACATTAATCAGTGCACTGGAGGAAACAGACAGCTCAACTCTCTCTATTAATGCTAAGGGAATTCATGATTTCTTTCAGTTCAAGATTTTCTCAGCACCTTCCTTCTCTGGGAATTGCTCCCAAGCATTTTGTCACTGCACCTTGAAAAGGTGTTTGCTGACTGAAGCCACGTTGTGTCTTTCCTTCAGAAATTAATCAAGAAAACACCAGTCACCTACTGAAAGCCTTCTGCTCCCATCCAAATCAGTTCCCTGCTCAAGCGCAAGCCACAGGCTCATCCCCGATTCCCTCTGTGAGATACAGGGTAATATTTTGCTGCAGCCGGAAGATGATTACAAAAATGAATGAAAATTGTTGGTTCTAGGTACTGTTATTTATGGCTTGGATTTGTTCTAGTTAATTTGTTGGCTTTTGCTGGGAGCTGGGAGAGGGGCCAGCTTGAAGCCCAGACCAAAAGGGAAGTAGTAGAAGAGGGGAGGGGACAGAAAGGTAGGCAGTCAGGAGAGAATAAAAGTTCCCCAGTACCCAGCCAAAGGGAAAGGGCACATGGTTCACCCTGGGCTGGGAAAGGCAATAAAAAGCAGCATTCCATTGCAGTGGGTGTGTGTGTTTGGCCCTTGGGGCAAGCTGTCCCTGCCGCCCGCCAACCTCGGTTCCCTCGGCAGAAGCGCCGTGCCTGGAGGACACTACTCTGTGCTGGAGCCTGCGGAGCAGCCCGGCTCCCTCCCCTGTGCCCGGAGTGCTGCACACACTGCTCCCCTTTGCCAGGAGTTCCAGGGCAGCCGGCACAAGAGTGGGAATCCTCAGCCAGGCCTGCAGCCCTCGGCTGCCGTTTGCCTTTCTCTGCTCCTGTGCAGACTGCAGACGGCCGATGCCACCCGTCTGTGCTGTGCCCAGCTGGGCTACGCTTCCCCTCGGGAGCGGCCGGCTGCCAGCCGGGCTCTGAGAGCGGAGCATTCGCCTGCTCCCAGGCTACAAGGGCCTCCTTGCAGCCTGCCTCTGCCCAGGCTCAGGCTGCTCCGGGCTCTGCCAGGGGCCTCCGCCCTGGGCGAGACTGCGTCCGCTCTCACCTCACAGACGCTGACAGCTCTGCACCAGAGGAAACCTCTCAGAGCACTCTCACTGATCTTGCTGATTTCTCACTTGAGCAAGACTCTCCTGCAGCCAAAGAGATTGCACTTCGGGATACAAATCCAAATGGCACGAACCCAAACGCTCTTGAGTCACAGCTGAAGACCTGCATGTGCACAGGATCTTTTGGCTGCCCCACTCCTCCTTTGGTTTTGCCTGCCAATGCCACTGTCCTTTCTGCCTCAAATTGAAGTACCACAGGTGTGCAAAATACGGTCAGTGGGCCGTATTCCAAAGGCACTGTGGTCTGGAGAGGATGACTGAAGCGGAGCCTTCCCCACTTTCAAGGCACACCTAAGAAGCTGTCAATGTCACTCTGCACCTTCAACAGACAACGGAACACTCAGACAGAAAAGCTGCACTTATTGACAGGGTGAGAAAGAACGGAATCTTCCAGATGAGCTTACGTTTCAGCAATTTTATTTCCTCATAACCCTATTCTATATAGATAATATAGAATATCAAACCTATAATCCTACTCTACAAGCCTTCTCTAAGGTGGTTATTGAGATAACCAGTCATTACATGAATGTCACATTCATGTCTACTCCTTCTTCTTTATTTTCTTCACTGCCATGATCAGCGGTGTCAGGGTGAATGCTGAATTTCCTGATCTTACAAACGGATGCTGTCCACAGGAAAGAAAATAAAAAACACAAACCAAAAATCAATGAACCATGACTTTCCAAGCTTAGTGCTTCACAGGCTCAATCAGGGTCCCTCTGGTTTCTAGAAAGAGCCAGAAACACGACCAGTGGGACAATCTGCACCTACAGCTTCGTATGAGGACCTTGGCATCATAGGCAAACCTGGCCCAGAATCCCACTCATCTGTTTATTCTGGTGTCTTCATCTTGATGGGACTTTTGCCCTGCCGCTGCTCTAGAAATTTCCCTGGGGTTTCCTCTTTCCAGGATACCTCTATGACTCACATAGGTCCCTCTCTTTGAAAGACAGGCACTGTGCTGATTTCCACAGGGACACGGAACAGTGCCTACCTTTCCATGCCCTGCCCCTCCTGTGCTGGCTGGCACCTTCCTTCCCAGCAGGGACAGCCGAGCGGCACTGGATCCTGCACTTCCCTCTCTGCCACACAAGCTGGCAGTAAACCCTGGGGCAGTTGCCATCGGCTTGACTGTGCCAGGCAGCAGATGGGGCTGGGACCAGTCACCCTCAGCTGTCCCTGTCTGCGTGGCAGAAACATCCAAGAGTGGAGGGGGGGTACAAACCAGAACCCCTCAGAGGCTCCCAGTGAGCCCTCCACAGCCCCTTCTGCCCACGGCCAAATGCCTGACTGCTTGGCTGGGACTGGTTTCCCATGCTTCCTCCACCACTATTTCATGCCTCTGTTCTCCACATTGCTCTGCTTCAACTCTTTTGCCATTTGATAGAACTGAGCACCCCACCAAATTACAAAACAGGGCAACAGAAACAGTCAGAGGACAGAGCACCTGTCCTCTGAAGACAGGCTGAGAGACCTGGACTTATACAGCCTGAAGAAAGAAGAATGGACCCCAGGGAGACATTATTGCCACCTTCTAAAACTTCAAAGTGGCTTCTGAGGGAAAATAGAAGACTTTTTTACATAGGTCCACTTCCAATAGCAAGTGGGCTAATACTTTTAAACAAAATGGGGATGGAGTCAGAGCAGGTCTAACAACAAACCTGTTTACTCAAAGCATGGTGCAGCACTGGCACAGGTTGCCCTGAGAGCTGGTAGGTGCATTGTCCCTGGAACCATTCAAGGTCAGATGGGACAGGCCTCTGAGCAACCCGATCTCTTCAAAGATGTCCCTGCTCATTGCAGGCCACTTGGACCAGATGAACTTTACAGGTCCCTGCCAGCCCAGGCCACTCTAGGATTCCTCAGCGTTCTCATTTGAAAGCACCAAGTGTGGAAGTGAGGAGGAGGGGAGCTCATCTGATGCCTTGCACTTCAGTGCAGGAGGAGCCCGTCCCTGGGACACTGTTTCCCCTGCGGCCCCTTGGCATTTTACCTGCAGCAGCTCCTTGGCAGACCAGCGCCGTGCCTCGTCTGTCTGCAGGCAGCAGCTCAGGAAGTGACGTGTGCGCGGCAAGAACAGGTTGGGCTGCCACAGCCTTGGTCTCCCTCCAGTGGCTATCAGCAGTTGAGGCTGGAGAAAATGGAAACACCCGGCTCCACCTGCTTCTTTCCCTGGAACTGCAACTGCCCTCCCAGATCCCATTGTTTAAGCTCCACTCTGCAGCGACAGTTTGTGCCCTGGCCGAGAGGCAGAGCTGACTTTCCTGTACCAACAAAAACCCCAATGCCCATGCAGCCACAGATTTCCAACATCCAGCAGATCTTGCTTTGGCAGCTATTTCATTGACTGACGTAGTTAGTGGGAACTCCATCAGCAAAAGCATGTTTCCTTCTCTGAGGATTCACAGCAGCCTGACAGGCTTTTTAGAAGAGGCACTTTGCTAGTCTAACTAACCCTACTATTTCCAAGGATTATTACATGAAAGGCACCTCTGCACTGCTTGTTGGTCCCTTCCGCACAGCTGCCATAAAACAAAACTCATCAGGCCTTTTGTCCTGTTCCAGAAAACAATGGGAATTGGAAGAAATGAAAGGAAATCCACCAGGCGTTCCTCGGGGAAGGAAACAAACATTTGGAATCTCCTATTCAACACAGACACAAAAAGATGCCTGCACCAATCTTTTGCCATGAAAATGCCTCTTTGGGCACAGAGGAGACACCTACAGCTCTGTCTGTCCGCAGTCTGCAAGTTTCAGCTTCTTTATGTGGCAAAAGGAAACCTTCTCATGGTCAAATCAGAGGAAGGAGAAGTGCCATCCCTATGATAAGCCAATGCTCATTTGGATACTCGAGTCAATGCACTCATGGTGTGCCCAGCGCAGAAAGTGCCGGGCAGAGAACGGCAAGTTTCGGCAGGCTCTGCGCATGACACCAGGAGGCTTCTGAGCTGGTCTCTGTAAAAATGCCCATCACAATACCAACAGCTCTGTGCTGCTGGCACTGAAATAGATGGTGACCAAAGAGACTTTGTTATTATCTTCTTCAATCCAGAGAAAAATTTCCAAACCTAAACCAGCAAACAAACTCCCCTTGAGTGCAAATACTTATGGCAGCTTGCTTTCCTTTTCTCACACCGCCAGAGGTGAGATCAAAGGGGCTTTGATCGTGTCCCTCTGCAGCTGAGCTCAGCCACTGGGCATGGTGGGGAGCTGCAGTGCTCCCTGTCATTACAACTGTGCAACCCAGGGCTGTCCCTGCTCCCACGGTAAAGGAACAGCAGCGGCGTCAACCGCACCCCTTGGATCCCAGCCACGGGCACCTGACTGCAAGCCCATCAACTTTTTAAAGTACCCAGAAACAGCTCAGGGTCCGGCATACAATTCTAACTGCAGTTGGGGAGCAACACATCCTGAATTTAGAGAGGCCACCCAGACAGATGTCTTGAAAAGCTGAAAATCTGGATAACTCACAGGATTTGGGAAAGATGCTACAGCATGGAGAAAAATTGTTGTGCTGTGGTCAAAAAAGGAAAAAGGAAGCACGACTGCTTTGGGATTTACTTGGTGATTGTTTCTTTTCTCTTTTGATCTTTCTTTTGGCTTTTCTTTTTCTCTATTCTTTTGGCTTTTCTTTTTTTTTTCTTTCCCTTTTTCACTTGCTTTTGCTATTTTTCCTTTTTCTTTTTCTCTGGGGTTTTCCTTGGCTTTTTCCTCTTTTCTTACTTTGTCTATAAAATTGAAACTGCGAAGATTAAACCTCCCTTTCCAAGGGTACTAAGAACATATCTAAACATTCCACAGTAAAATTCCTTTCCTTCAGAGACAGAGCTCCAACATGGTTCAAAAAGCAAATGTCAGGCATGGCTGGAGGGCAAAATGGCAGGTTTCTGAACTGCTTGACCTTCCACTTCCCTTCTGATGCAACCAAAGCTACAGCAGATGCTGATGTGCTGCAGGGGACACTTTTAGGAGGCCACCTTCTAAAAAGAGCTGCAAGTGGTGCCAGCAGATGGCAATGGGATTTTGTCCAATGGCACACACAACATGGGACAGCTGAGAAAGACAGCGGGATCGGTGAGCATTTGCACCTTACCGAGACAGGAGTTTCATTCCAGGAAGGAACTTCTCCTTCCACCATGTGAATGCCCACGATTCCAAGCGACCAAATGTCTGCTTTGGGGCCATACGGTTGGTCTTTCATAACTTCAGGAGCCATCCACCCAGGTGTCCTGGCCACTGAGCTCTGCCTACTTTGCTCAGGGAGGAGCTGAGCAAAGAGGCCAAAATCAGCTGTGGAGAAAACAACACACAATGAAAACCACCTCAAATTAGGAACCCAAAGAAAAGAATTCCCCGCTCTCAGTCTAAGAATGTGCTCTTGAATCTCCTGGAGCACTGTCCACACTTCCTTTCCTCGGGGCTTAAGCCCAGGAAGTGTGGTATTGGCCACCTGCAAAAAAATGCCAGCTTTCTAAACACTGCTCACAGCAGTGTCCTTTATTCCCCTGAAGCTTTAGATTGTAGCTCTCTCCCTCTGGAAGGGACACAGACCCACGCCACTCTTGACTGCTTGTGGTTCCTTGTCACACCTCTGTGCATGTTGCAATTTTGCCTTCAGCTTGCAACAGGAGCCCCTGCACTCCCACCAGCACCATTTTTGGGGAGCTGGCAGTCACTCAAAGCAGCCCCACGCTCTGCGTGCTTGGAACGCCGCACCTGACTAAGAATACACTGACCCAGCTTGACAGAGCCGTCGCTTCCCAGAAGGATGTTGTGGCTCTTCACATCTCGGTGGATCACGTGCTTCGAGTGAAGAAAATACAATCCTTGCAGGCACTGAGAGAGAAAACAGAAACAGGAGGGCGAAACTTAGGGAAGTGATTTCATCACACAAGAAAGGAAACAGCCTAAAAATTCCCTCTCCAGGGGAATGGGGCGGCATGGCAGAACACAGTGCCAGCGAGAGGAAGAGCTTGCTGCTCCAAGACTAGCAGAGCAGCACCTTTCTAAGGAGAGGCATGCCAGCCTTTGGAAGAGCAGCAGCAACTGCCTTTGTAGACTGCCTTCTGCAAAGCAGCCAGAATGACTGCTGCTGCAGTGCATGTGCTCTCTTCATGCAGAGGTCAAACGAGGGTTGCCAAGAAAGAAAATGTCCCTCCCTTTGCTGTCAAGTTGGATCACTTTTGGCTGGGAGGCTGCATGACAAAGGTTTTATTGCTGGCCTCAGCACAGACTTGGAAGTATCACAGCAGTTCCCTTCCATGAGCAGAGAGCATTTTGGCTGCACTGCTGTCCTTTTCAGCTTAGGACTGTGAGAAATGAATCTCTCTCTTTTGTTTGCACTTTGTTTCAAATCCTGCTGCCACCACCTTGGCTTTTACAGGCAAGGAATGCAGTGCAGACAGGCTTGAGGTAAACATTTAAAGAGGCAAGGCGGAGAAGGGCAGATACAAATACAAGAAACAGAGCGAGAATACAACAGCAGGAGATAAGAGTACAGGATCAGAGTCCAGTGAGTGCAGAGGCCCTGGCAGGCAGTTGTCTTGAGATGCTCTTGCCTGCCCATAGCACACCAGCAATACAGAAACAAAGGCTGGCACATGGAATCACTCCAGTTCTGAGCCCAGTTTCCCAGACCACCCTGCCCAAGGCCTGAGAAGTACAGATGGGATCCCTGACCTCACGACTGATTGCTGCCATCTCGTCTTCAGAAAGGCAGACCTTGCTGATGATTTCACTCAGCGTGCCTCCATCCACGTACTCCATAACCAGCCAGAATTGCTCATTGACAAGGTAGCTGAAAGAAGGAAACAAGGGCATAGACATAAACATGCATGGCTACCTTGGTCTCGTGCTTGATTCTTGTTTCCAGGTCCCTCTGTGACAAGGAGAGAATAAAAGGAATGACATTGCCTCTAGGTTGTGCAGTGTTTGCAGTCTGTCTCAAGGAGAAAGGCAGAGCTGTGAAAAAGGAGATGCCAGCAAGTGAAAAATGCAGTTTAGGAACAGGCCAAATAAAAGACCAGTCAAGCTGCATGTTTCTGGGAAAAAAGCCCCTAGTCTTCCTGTCATGCAAAGCCATGGAAAAGAGGAGACACAATCCAAGGCAAATCCTTGTTTCGTTTATCCGCACCTAAGAAGATACTTGAAAAAAAATCAAGCCCCAAAACAACATGGCAGCACTGAACTTGCAGGCTGTTGATTTACTTAGATACGATTGATCCAGGTCTTTGAACACTTTTCAAACTACACATGCCAGGCACGACTCATGCAGGCAAGATGCACTCTCTTCCCATCCATGGCAGATGAACAGAGCAATAAGAATCAACCAATAATTAACAGCTCTATTTTCTGCCAGTGACCAAAGTGGGTTTTTACTTTGCGTCTCTGCAAGAGGTAACCAAACATTCATGGGACAGAAGCACAACAACTCACCTGTCTAAAATGTTGACCAGGTTGGGATTCCCATTCATCTTCATGACCAGTAATTCAGAGAAGGTTAATTCCTTCTTCCGCAGTCCTTGGAGATTGATTTTCTTTATGGCCACCTAAAATGACATTGAAAATCAGTCACTTTCCAAGCTGGTGGCAGGAGACCACAACGCTCATGCAGCGCATGGTTTTGGAATGGCACAGCTAAGCTGTGCCAAAGTGCCTTGGGATTAGACCAAGGAGTAATTAGCAACTGACATTCCAACAGCCCATTTCTCTGCTCCTTTGGGGGCCAGTCACAGGACACGTGGTCACTGATATTTTGTCTTGTCCACTTGGTAACAAGGGTGTCTCAGCTATCACCCACAGACCTCTGAGCACACTCTTTGCTGCTCTTTCTGGGATTCAGAAGTAATCCGGCCCTTACTACTCTGTGGCTACCTCTTGGGCTATGGGCAGGGCTTAGGGCTTTTAGGGATGCCTTGCAGCTCTCTCCCTAAGGGCACTTCCTAAGTGCAGCACTGCAGGTGGCTAAGGGAACTACCAGTGACATTCAGATGTATTTGCTGACAGTCAGAAATGAGAACTCAGGACTCAAGCTGTAGCCCCAAAGAGCAGGGAGATGCTCGAGGAGGCACCACCTTTGTTTCAGCAATTCAGCAAGTGAGCGAGTCCTTCAGTGAAAGGAGCCACTACCCTCCTTGCCTTCCTTCTGGCAGCTGAGAAGGACAAAGACTGTCCCAAATGCAACTGGCAGGCTGTCACAAGTCTGTGCTTCTTGTGTCTTTTCAACACAGCTCTAGCCAAAGCTGCAGCCACAGCTGACACCAGAGAGAAAAGCCCCCGAGAGCAGCAGAGTCTGTGGGGGCTGTTGACATTTACCTCTCCTCCTGTGGCAGTGTCGAGCGCTCTACAAACCTCTCCAAAAGTCCTAGAAACAAAAGAGCAGCAAAGAAAGGAGAAACCATTTAGACCTTGGAGTGAAAGCCAGCCCAGACTGGAGATCTCTGCTGGAAATGCCTAGAACCTGCAGGATGCAGAAGGGCTCTGTCAGAAGGCAGATGATGCATTTTGCTCTCAAGTGCATGGCCACTGGGCCTGACGCATTGGGGTTTACTGTCTCAGCTCAGAAAGAGAGTTTCTTCTTTCTTCTCGGGTTTCAGTTTCTAAACTGTGCAGTTCTAATCCTGACCATGGAATATTTCCTACAGCAAACTCTTGCAAAGAGAGCTATGATAGGGGCTAGGCTTCCTCTTTCAGGCAAGCAAGATTCTTCTCCCTCTGTTAGTGTGGCCAGCTGATTAGAGATATACAAAAATGCAAAGGAAATTAGCACACAGCTGTCCCACACTTGAGAGACCAGGAGATCTACCAGGTCCTGTTGCCTACTGCAGGCAAGACCTTGGCAGTGTGGAGATGTCTTTGATAACGCCTTCTGGCCAGGTTCACAAATTCTGACTGGTACTGAGAGATGGGACAGTCTAGCCTCAGTGTCTGAACACGTTTGCAGCTGGCCTGACTTCAGACCTGATAGATACTCCACCAGGAAAACACCTGGCCCATGGTTTTGTGGTTGGACTCACCCGCTGCCGATATTTTCGACTTTGATGTATTTTGTCATGGGATTTTCCGTGCTGACAACTGTCCCTGAGGAAAACAAAATTCAAGATGCTGACTTTCAAGCAGAGATCCCAGCTTCCAGGAGACACCTAAAAAGGCAGCCCCGTTGCGTGGGGCTCTGAACCCTTTGTGGTCCGCTGGCTAACAGCAACAACAACAAGCAGACAGACAGACAGACAGACAGCTCTGAAGCACAGATGGCCAGCAGAGACTGATTTTCTACACAAGTTCCTATGGAGAATCCTAACTGTCCCTGTGATATCAGACTGAGGAGGACCACTTGGTCCAGCTACGCTGCCACATGCACACAAGACACCGTCCCTCAGACAAGATATACACAAGACGTACTCAGTAGCTCCAGGGAGTCCTCCTCGATCAGCTGTTGCTGAGCAGCAGCTGTGTCAGCGCTGCAGATGAACCGACTGCCCGGGCTCACCTTCTCGGCTTGGGGAGCAAAGGCTCTTTGACACAATGCTCCTGCTGCAGCAGGTTTGGTGCAAGAGCCTGTGTAGATCTGGGAGAAGAAATGAGTTTGGTTCAGAAACGTGGCTGGCGGAGATGACCCTGAGATGCCGTCCCAAATGCAAGCCCTTAGGAAGATGCTGTCAGCCTGCCACACGCAGGGCTCTTAAAATGGATTTTTTGCACGTCCACTTCTCTTTGACTGGATGGGCCAAAGCCAAAGGCTGGTTTTACTGGAGTTCATGGCCAGATTCATCTTCCATTTCCAGGGATTTTCTGAAGGACGACTGCCACATGGACCATATTCCACTTCTTCCCAAGGACCATATTGCACTTCCTCCCTCTTTTCCCCCTCCAAGGGCTGCAGACACACTTGCAGCTCCCAGTTCAAATGTTCTACCTCCCCCCACGGAGTGCTCTTGTCCTCCACCACGTTCAGGTCATTCGCAACCGGCAGCACTTCTGGTGGAGGCAGTTCCTGTGGCTCACACCAATCCTGGGGCTCCTCCTTCTCAGCCATTTGCAGGAGGCCTTTGCAGGCTGCCTGGCCAGATGTCAACACTTCCACCTCGAGTCAAAGAGAACAAAGCAGTCAGAGGCTACAGCTTGTCCCTCTTAGCCAAGAGTCATCAGCTGTGAGCAAAGGGAAAGAAGAGATTTACAAGGGCTACAGACAGCTTGTTTCCATCCTCCATCTTGGGATCCACGTTCCACTGTTAAAACACCACAAGAAACGAGGAGAGCGAGAAGAGGCCAGCAGGAGTCAGTTTGGATGACTGCTGGCCAAAAGGCCAAAGGACTACTTCCATTGTCCAGGGCAGCAGTCGAGATTCAAGATACCAGGAAATGTCCTTTAGAATGGCTGCCACAGACACTACAGCAGGATGGCCCTCAGAGGCATCACCCCACTTGCCTGCTGCTCTGCAGTGGAAAGGCAAGAAGGGCAGAAAGCACCAGCTTGGTGACTGTGGCAGTTATTGCTGTTTCACTCACTTGCTTTTGAAGATTTTGACGGAGGGCATTGAGTATGTCTCTCATTGTTTTCATTTCTTGCTCCATCCTCTTCTCTTTTGCCTTGACCCTAGCCTCCATTTCCTGCAGCCCTGCTTGCAGCTGTTCCTTGTCATTCTGAAAATAAAGTGAGAGAGGATGTTTCCTCATTGGAGTAGCTTCACCTCTCTCACTCACCTGAGGTTGTTGATGTCCCCTCTGCTGATGGAGATGCATCTCCTCTTGAGGATGAATCTCCATCATGTCTTCTGTGTTCCTCCTCTTCACTGCCTTGATGTCACTCTGAGCTTCAGGCAGCTCTGCTTGTGGCTCTGCCTTGAGATTCTGCACACACAAACGCAGAGCAAGTGACAGGGAGCTGCCATCAGGCTCAGCTTTTTCCTCTTTCAGCCTCAAAATCACATTCGCTCAGCCACTTCTTTCTGTGTCCCTGCCCACCTCTGCTTCCACTGCCAACCTCCTTTCCCAGTGCCGATCTCTGCACGTGACAAGGCTGGGCACAACTGGAGCGCCCAAAAGACTCTGTAGAAGTGATGAACGACTCGAGAAAACTACAGAAACTTTCCAGAAGCCAAACACAGGTGTCCCAAGTAGGAAAACAAACAAACAAAATCTCTTGACTTCCAGAAGGAGCCCGTGCGCCCTTGGGCTATAGCTCTGCAGAAGCCAAGACATAGAGCTTCGCTGAGCCAGATGCTCACGCGGAGCACCAGCCCATTGGTGCCTCAACGTGGCAGATCAAAGCCCATTGCCCAGCTGTCACTGGCTGGGGGGAGACCCTAGGTCCTGGCAGCACTGCAGCACTCAGCATCCTCAGCCAGCAGCAGCGAGAGCTGGCTGGGCAGAAACTTGCACCTCTGCCTTGCACTAAAGACAGCACCCTCCAGAAGTGGCACATACTGTCTGGGAAAGTTCCAGCTGTGGTGTGACCGCTGCTGGAGGCCTGTGGTCATTTGGCTCCTCGTTGGCCTCTTCTGCAGGAGCAGAGGGAGCCAGAGGAGAGTCTGCTCTTGCTTCTGTGATCTGTGGACAGAGAGGACGGTGAGATACAGGCTCATTTATAAGCTTCCTTCTCTTCAGCCCTCAAACCGCCTGTACTAAGCACAAATCATCGACCTTAAGAGCAATGGGATTCTAAGTCACTCAGACTAAATTCAAATAGGCTGATTCAACTGTGCTGCCAATTGCTCTGAATTAGATTTTCCCCCCTTGGCTACTATGTGGGGGCAACTTTCTCCCTGCAAAACTGGGCTTTTAGCTCTTTTAAAGCTCTGCAATGGAAAATGAGGAAATGGAAAATTAGGAAATAGCCAGTGACGCCTTTGCTCTTGCTGCTGCAGACATGGAAATGGATTTTCTTGCAGCCTGCTCATCTGGTCCTCTGCACTCTACTGCCACAGGCCAAGCTGACAGCTTGCTGCACAATTCTTAAACGCCAGGAACATCAAATGTTCCTTTCTTACTCACCTCAGGATCAGAACCTCTGAACACTCGGCTCAGGTGACCTGCAGTGGGCAAGGGAAAATAAACCAGATTTTTTGAGAACGCTGGAGACAACCAGAGCATTTTTACAGCACCTTCCAAGAAGGCCTCCCAGTCCACATTTTCAAAGTTGTCCCGCTTGACCCAGCAAAGGGAGGAAATGACAGACTCTGCTGCCACACACTCTCTCATGGAGGGAACACAACCCCTGCAGGCTCCCTTGCAAATGCTGCCCGCACAGCCCTGGCTACAGACACCCCCTTTTGAGCTGAACGTGTTGACAGCGCTTCACCCAAGCGGCATCCAAATGGCCTTTCTGTTTCCAAATCAACTCAGTCACTAAGAAAGAGCAGGAAGACATACAAAAGCCAGGTTAGGTGACACCCAGGGGAAACCTCTACTTACGTGCCAGCTGTGTCAGGAAATAGCAGGAATATCCGACTCCATAAACAGAGAAAACTACACCTGCAAGCTGCCCAATCATTGTGGCAGCTGCTGTGCAAGTTTGCAAACTCTAACACTAAAGAACAGCAAGGCTACTCTCCGTGTTCAGCTGCCCACTGACAAAAGACTCAAGCGCAGGACAAAAGCTCCTGTGCTGAGCAAGCTCAAGAGCTGCTCTGACACCCCTGAGGCCTTCCGTGCACCAAGACAACCTCAGATGTCACCACGACCACGTGGCAACCGTGCCCTGACATCACAAAGCAAACGCTCTGTGATGGTCTGTGAATTGATACCGACGGAGAGACTGATGTCTGTGTAGGCCTAGGCTGCATTTTCACCTCTTTCCCTCCTCGGCTGCCTGTTTCAGCTCTTGTTTTTCCCCCTGTGCCCCCTGTGCCCCCTGTTGCTGTGCCCAGCCCCAGCTGGCGGCCGGGCCGGGCGGAGCAGCAGTTCCAGCCCCGGGTGTCCCTGGAGCGTTGGGAGCTGCCGGTGGCCCCCGGCGCTGTCCCCTGAGGAGCTGCTGAAGGACGGGGAGACACAGGGGGCTGAGGGGGCAGCTCTGCCAGGCCGTGGAACCAATTCCAGAGGCTCCACTTTGGCCACGGCTGCCCTGCCGACCTTGAGGACAGGCAGGGACTGACAGGAGGCAGCGGGGAGAAGCTGAAGGCCACCAGCTCCAGCAGTGAGCAGGGAGCTGCTGCTGCTAGCCCCGAGCCCGGGTGAGGCCGCAGGGCCGGTCAGGCGGGCTGGACTGAGGGTGCCGCGGGGCTTTGGCCCTGGGCCGTGCAGCTGCCCCGGCCGCCACAGCGGCTGTCCTTGGGCAAGGCAGCTCTGCCCGCAGGGCCCGGGAGCTGTGCCCCTCTGAGGATCGTTTCCTGAGGCAAACTCCAACTCTAACCCCGAGCAGGAAGCAGAACCCCTCACAGTGCCTTTGCAGTAGCTTGGAAGGGGAAGGGCCAAGGGAGGAGTTTTGGGGGCAGGAGCCAATACCAAAGCAATAGGGGCAGGGTTCAATGTGGAGTGACAAGGTTTGAGCCAACCAGGCGGAACATCACAACACTGGAGGACTTTGTCCCTGCAATTCTCCAGCCATGCCCAGCACATGCCCCACTTGCGCCCTGGCTGGGCAAGGCAGGCACAGATTTGGGATGGCAGCAGAGCCACACGTTGGCTGAGGACTCGCTGCAAAGGCTGCTGAGAAAACTCGGGGACTCCAGAGTGTAGAACTCCAACCAGAAGCCAGCTGGGCAGGAGAAATCCTTCACCAGGAAAGAAAAGAGAGAAAATGTGGCAAAACCGGTGTGAGGATAACTCTGAGAGTCACAAAATGCTCTAAAATCACCATTGCCTAGGCATGTCTTCAGCAAAAATAATCTGTTAAAAACTGAACAGCTTCCATGAAAGATAGATTGCACTTTCTCTTTCACTTCCCTTGCTATGATAAGTGAAGATGTCCTTATCACTGAGAATTTTTGCCCTTCAGCACCTCCCACACATTCAATCAAAGGTTCTGTGCTGCCACATGGCACCATAAATGGAAGCAGCCCTGCCCTTGTACCAGTGTTTGCAGCCTGTTCCTTCTCCTGTCTCCACGTCTCAGAAACTGAACCGTCCCCTTCCTGTCCAAACTGTGCCTGAGGGGACTGGGGCCTCCAGGAGCTCAGGAGGCTGCAACACCACTAGAGGTGGGAAGGTTTTGCAAAGGTTTCCTAAGCATGGGTAAACTCTGGGTTTGCCAGTCTTCCCCTGGAACATGTCCTACTCGTGAATGGTCTTGGAGGACACTGTGCCCAGCTCACTCAAGAAAGTTTGTTTTCTTGACGGCTTGAATAGAGGAGAATGAAATTTGTCATTTTTTAGAGTGAAACTTGGGGTTGGGTGCACCTGGGTATGCTTCATTCTTTGCTGCCAAAAGTAGAGGAAAAGCTTTAAATTGCCAACAGAAGCTGACTACCAGCCCACACAGAGACCTGAAGGAGGCCCAGGTGTGCTTGCTGCTCACTGGTGCGAGGGAAAAGCTGGAACAAAATCCCCTTTTATTGCGGATTGAGCCTCAATGCAGTGTTGTCTCCAGGGCTGTCTGTGGTAAGACAAAGTAATCCAGCCAGAAACTGTGCATGTGTGAGTTCCAAGAGCAAGCTGCTTCTCCAGAGTGAGGGACAAGGCCAGCCCAAAAGCCTGAAAGATGGTTGGGTACTGGAGAAGGCCAGGCTGTCCTTGTGCAGAGACGGCCCTCAAAGAGGACCTTCACACCTTCTGCTGCTGGCAAAGGGCAGCTGGTGGCCTTCCACAAAACGCTTCTTTTCTCCAGCTCTTCAAAATGTTCCAGCCAGCAACATTCCTGCTGCTCACACCAGCCAATTCCAAGCAGTGCTCCCAGCTTGGCTCTCTAGCTGTATTCCCAAACCTGGGCATTCCCACTGAGCCTGACCTCATCCTAAACCCACTGCAATTAGCGTTTTACAGAATTCTCCTGTTACGTGAGGGTCGTGGGTTGGAGACAGGCACATGACACAGCACGCACCAAAGGTTGTCAGCAAACAGCTCCTTTTATTGTTCACAGCTTCTTTTTAGAGGGGCTTTGAATTTCCCAGGCTTGGATAGCTGATTAGTTGGGATCTCTGCACTGCCCAGCTCTCTGGCCAGTGATGTGTTTGCATCCAGGGCTCGGATGGGGTTGTCTGAGGTCTCTGCTTGAGTTCAATTGTTGACCTAGGGATTTGTTTCTAGAACAAGCCAGGTTAGCCCAATTGGATTTATGACCAGATTTATTTTGTCCAGCTACAGACCAGCTGTGCTGCGACATCTCTGTGTTAGAGACGGTCTGAAGATCCCTCATCTGCCTAACGACTATCCTCAAGGACAGAGATTGAAACCCCTAAAAGGGACTTTAAAATCTCAACACAGGAGTTCTGGCCTGGCTGAGGTGGGATGTTGGCCAAGTGCTGCCTGCAGGTGTGTTCGATGGAAAAACCCAGCATCCATATGGGAACATCAGAACCTGAGCAGAAACACTGGGCAAGTCAAGGTGAAGTGACTGCGCCTGCTGACTTGTACTGGTTGTCACTGTACCTGCTGACGGCCGACTTGTTCTGAGTTCTCTTAATGAACACACTGCAATGATTTCCCCCACCTGTTTGGCCAACTGCCTGTCGCTTCGAAGAGGACTCTAAGGAGCCCTGAGTTAACCACAGACTTTGTGATCACCCCACTGGAGACACTCGCGTCTATAGGCATCTTCAAAAGCCTCGAAGACTTGACCCTCCACGTTAATCCTAGCTATAATCCCTTTCCCCTCTTTTTCTGTCTTTCTTACTGTTCTCTTTTCTCTCCCCATTATTGCCTTTGTTGGCACTAAATAAAGGTGCATTTGTGGTTGAGTAAACTGAGTTTGTCCCCCGCTGTGTCTTTTGCGCTCTGAGATCCCTAAAACGGACCATCACAAACGCCGCTTCTGTGAGCGGATCGTGACATTAAATTGGTGTCACGGACAGGGTCTTGATGGACAGAGGGGTTGCGGGTTTTATATCGTTTGTAAAAGGGGAAGGACCCTCGTCTCAGCAGCACCTAGCACGCCACTTCGGTGAGCGCTGTTAGAAAGCAAGGGGGGCGAGGGAAAATTCCCGCAAACTGTATACACCCAGGCGAATAGCACTCCCTGTCATCAGGATTTCTCAGAAAGATCTCATTGTGCAAAAGATGGGACTGCAGTTAGTTTTTGTGTTTTGGGCTGCTTGGTGTAGTTGAGGAGACAACTATTTGTAACTAAGGTGAACCTCCCAGGCAGTTTTGGTCTCCTCGCCCATTCCAGGGAAGTGAAGGGAAACACCGTTTTAGCTGTGCCTTTGGTGTAACTTGAAGAGTACCTCCCTGAGAGTGGTTTTGGTCCCTTCACAAAATGAATGAAAAAGATAAGTATGCATTTTATGCCTTGTTAGCAAAACATGGTGCTAGACTTTCTCTAGACGGAGAAAGGTGGGCACAGAATAATTGGTTTAACTTTGAAAACATTGTAGATAGAATATATTCTTTGCAACATGATGCTAGATACAAACTGGGCAGAAATAAAAGCATTCTTTGCTCAGTTTTGGGGGCCTGCCTTTCGGCAGCCATAGAAACCCGTTTTGAACGGGTAAGTGAAGAAAAAACAGTAATAGAATCCCTGCTAAATATGGTAGAAGCTTTGAAAGAACAATTAGAACAGGAAAGAAATGAGAATTATTTGCTGCAGATTTCCCTTGCAGAAGGGCGAAGTAAAAACTTAAAATCTGCAGATTCACCCACAGAAATAGAAGGAAAGGAGACATACAGCCTTAAACGAATATATCCTCAGAAAGAATTCATACACATGCAAAATTGTGGGGAACACTGTTGCTCCAACTTGAGACCTCTCATTAAAACAGAATATAATTATATAAATGAAGAGGATCATGATCCCCACATAACCACCAAAGAAATACCATACACAGCCACTGAATTAGCTCAATTAAAGAAAGAATACTCCCGCCTCCCTAGTGAATCAGAGACGGAGTATGTTTTTAGAGTCTCACTCACTGTGGGTGACCAAATTAAATTAAGTGAACAAGAAGCAAGTGGCTATTGGGGACATGGAGTTTTCTTAACAACAGGAAATACGCCTGCTCCATGGTCCCTGACACAGCGCGCAGCTTACTGGGCAGGGGGGTTAAACCCCCTTGAGAGGGGCGACCCTCTGGCAATAGTTGGCACCTCAGACCAACTCCTAGAAAACATACACCAAGCGGCGTGCTTGCAAATGATACATGAATGGAAATTAATCCCTGGCTATGAGTCACCATTGCAACAGCCTGTAAAACCTGAGATTATGACCCCCCCTAATTGGAGGTTTGCCAGAGTCTCTTAAACCAACAGCAATTCTTCAGAAAACAATAGCATCTATCTCTCCGGTAGATAGACTTGAAAGATTTCTTGGACATACAAGAGATCAAACTGGTTCCACTGACTTCTCACCTTTCACAACTCCTAGATCACAATGTAACAGCAGTCATAAAGTTGGGACATGGAGTGAGGTAGCAGAAGAGTTAATAAGTTACAGTAGAAAATATGGACCAGTGAAGTACTCAGAGGACAAACAAGAAAAACCCAGAGGAGTCAGGCACATTGCTTCTCCGAATGAAAACCCAGAAAAGGGAAAACAAATTTGCAACCGGCAGCAGCTGTGGTTGCTAGGGCTGAAAAGGGGAGTTCCACGAGAGTAATGGATAAATAGCCGTATGATAAATTGGCGAAAATAATTTCTAATTGGCCCTGTCCCAAACCTATTGTGTCGGAATCATCCAACCGACAACCCAGCGCACCTCCTCTTCCACAAGCCTTGGGCAACAAGCCACAGCACTCCCTAGCACAAGTTTTAACAATAAAACACAGCAAGTGGGGGTGTTCAACAGAAAATAACTTCCCACTTAGAAAGCCTTGGTTTGCAGGTCCCCTTAGAGAGACTACAAAAGCCTTTTCAAGAAGTAAAATTTCAGGGTATCCGGTGGAAAGGAGGTCTGACATGTATCCCACCTGACACCCTAACCTCCTCAGATCAAATTAAAGTGCCTGAGTCCAGGAAAGATCTACAGCATGCCTTGGGATTATTAGTGTTTTGGGGAAAACACATTCCAGATTTTTCCATAATTGCCAGACCTCTTTATGATTTGTTGAGAAAGGGAGTAAAATGGGACTGGAGCCCTTCTCAGGAAAAGGCATCACAGTTGTTGATTTTTGGAGCCACAGCTCATCAGGCCCTAGGCCCTATCCACCCAACAGATCCTTTTCAGGTAGAATGGGGATTTGCTTCCTCAGGGTTGTCAGTACACATATGGCAGTGGGGTCCTGAGGGTCCGACATGGCCTGTTGGTTTTTATTCCCGTGGTTTCAGAGATGCTGAAAAGAGGTATACTACCTGGGAAAAAGGCTTGTTTGTGGTTAGCCTAGCTCTGACAGAAGTAGAGAAGATTGTACCACAACAACCAATTGTTTGGAGAAGACCTTTCCAAGTTTTTAAGTCAGTAACTACTGGGACTCCCCCACCTGATGGGGTGGCCCAGACAGCCTCAGTAAGAAAGTGGTATGCTCAGATTGAACATTATTGTAACATCTTCTCAATAACTGAAGGAGCTGTGGAAAAACTGGCAGTACAAGAAGCAGAAAACTTGGATAGCATCCAAGACAAACCTGCCTCAGTTATAGCCCCTCCCTTTTCCCCCGAACAGTCAGCAAATCCTTGGTTTACTGATGCTTTTCCTTTTGGCCCAACAGCTCCAAGCATAGTTCCCTCACTACGGGGACCAAGTGATTCCAAGAATCCAGCACGTTACCCTGGACAACCTGTTTTGGTGGACCTCCCCACGGAGGGAGAGGTACCACTAGTGCTAAAAACCCCTCTGAATAAATACACATGGGTAACCTTTGGTGCTCTAGGGAAAGAGTATTGAATAAATGCACATTGGAGAATTTCCATTATTCTAACTTTCTGCCTTCTGATGGCAGATTCTCTTGTGCTTACTTTTTACAGGAGAACTCCGAGGGACATGAAGGCCATATAAACCATGATAAATATCTTAAATTGGGAATTTTGAACAGTATTGATTTAGAGGTATTAATGAACAAATTGGCTTCTACAACTAGGGATTTGACCGAATTACAACAACCATTGCAGTTGTCCTTATTGGTTTTGGGGACACATCAGTGGTTGCTATCAAACACATTATCAAATTGGGAAAAGGTGAATGTGAATGATCACAAAATGTTAATCGATGCACTTGGTGCTACACAAAACAATGTTTCTTTGGCTCTTAGCTGCACCCAGACACAGCTTTGGATGCAGACAGTTGTTGCCTCAATCATAAGGGAAGGAAAAGAAGGCACTTTTCCTACTGAAATTCAGAAAATAATTTGGGACAATGCAAATGATTTTGAAAAGGAATTCCAATCCTGGTGGAAGTTGGTGAACTTTACTTGTAACCCCAATACCAACAGTCACAGCTTTTGTGTTAACCATATGTAATGCCTTTTTGCACTCGATATTCCCCATCATTGCATTAGGACTGAATCATGATAGAGCTGTCCCCTATCTTTCCGAGCATAGGGAATAGGCCTATCAAAATGGTGAGAAATGGCAAACTGTTAATTTAGAGTCATGTATTGTCTGTGAAAAACAAGGGTTCATCTGTGAGAGTAATGCAATCATAGCTCAAGACATTTGTTTGGACACAGAGCAAACTATTTGTCATTTTGAAGTACACCCTAACGAAAGTCCTGAAAGAGTGCTTGTGTATATAGGCAATGGACGTGCTTGTGTAAGGACTGCTTGTGATGTAGTGTTTGTAGAAGAAATAGGAGTGAATCTTAAAAATCACTCAAATTTTTGTGTCTGCAATTTTACCCCAATTACAGGATGTGACTTTTCTTGCTCAGCCCCAGTTACATGCTATCACATTTTACAATCACATTTTACCCTGTTTCACCGGATAACATCTGCCCCCATTGGAATGAATCTGACTTTAATTAAGCAATTGTTGCTTCACGAAGACTTAGTAGGAATTTTGGAAAAGGTCAAGAAAAATGGACAGAACACTTTGGTGACAGTCCATCATGATGTGAAAGAAATACATTGTGTTTTAGAAAGGGTCAAAAAAGATGCTGAATACAGGTGGTGGGATATCCTTTTTGGGTGGTCACCTGCTGCCACAGGTATCCTGAACAGAGTATGTCACCCCCCTGTTGTTCTTTCGGTTTTGGTTTTGATTGGTTTTGTCTTAGCAATAATTTTATACATCCTAAATTGGAAAATGATGAAGAAGTTAACCCACTTGGCATCTGTAATGGAAGCGCACAGTTTAATCAATACCCCTTTTGCAAGAGACACTCCCAAAGTTATTGACACAAGACGTACTACCCTAAGAGTGAAAATTAGACCTCCAACAGCAGCTTAATTTGAACTAGTTGGTTGCTTGTTTTGATTATTGTTGTTTGTTTTAATTATGTTATATTGTAATCAAAATTAAGCTTTTGTTTGAAAATTGTTATAACTTTAAGGAATTTGATGATTTGTTTTGATTATTTTGATGAAATTGTTTTAATCAATATTGATTGATTTGTTTTGTTTCTATTTCCTTTTCCTATTTCTCCTCTCTCTCTCTCTCTCTTACTCTCTCTCTCTCTCTTTCTCTCTCTCTCTCTCTCACTCTCTCTCTCTTTCATACACGCTCTCTACTGTCTCTGTTTTTTCCAGGATATGCTACTAACATGGATGAGTCCTGAAGACTTTGCAAGACTACGGAACCCTGCTGAAGGAGCTCTCTTGACGACAATTGTGAGTCACGGGGTGGTGTACGAGATGGCCTGAAGTTCCCTCATCTGCCTCACGACCATCGTCACGGACAGAGACTGAAACCCCTAAAAGGGACTTTAAAATCTCAACATTGAAGTTCTGGCCTGGCTGAGGTGGGATGTCGGCCAAGTGCTGCCTGCAGGTGTGTTCGATGGAAAAACCCAGCATCCATATCAGAACATCAGAACCTGAGCAGAAACAATGGGCAAGTCACGGTGAAGTGACTGCGCCTGCTGACTTGTACTGGTTGACACTGTACCTGCTGATGACTGACTTGTTCTGAGTTCTCTAAGTGAACACACTGCAATGATTTCCCCCACCTGTTTGGCCAACTGCCTGTTGCTTCGGAGAGGACTATAAAAACCCTGGAGACCCTCGCTCACTTTTGAGATATCCCCACTGGAGAAGATCACGTCTATAGGCATCTTCAAAAGCCTTGAGGACTCGAACCTCCATGTTGGAAGCTATAATCCCCTTCCCCTCCTTTCTGTCTTTCTTACTATTTTCTCTCCCCACTATCGCATTTGTTGGCACTAAATAAAGGTGCATTTGTGATTGAGTAAACTGAGTTTGTCCCCCACAGTGTCTTTTGCGCTCTGAGACCCCTAAAATGAACCCGGCTTGTGTAAGCGGATTGTGACAAGGTGTGAGCAGGAGCATCTCTGTCCAGCTGCCAGCCCCAAAGCTGTCTTGGAGAGCTATGAATTCAAAGGCTTTCCAGCACACACGTCTCACATCTTACCTGTCTGCTGTGTTTCAACTCCTCGCAATATGCGTTTGCCTCTTGCTTGCTGGAAGCTGCTGCGGCCCAGAGGGCCAGCACCGAGCTGGGCTGTGTGGGTCAGGCAGCAGGGAGAGTCTTGGCTGCTCTTGCTGTGTGCGTGGCCTCAGGAAAGGCTTGGAAGCTTTGCCTCCCAAGGCGCCCTGCTCCCTGCCTCTTCCTCTGCATCTTGGAGAGAACAAGGCAGGCATTTCTGGCAGCTGGGCATTAGCAGGCCTTCAAATGGGGGCGTCTTGTGGAGCAGGCCCAGCTGAGACACCCTGAGAGGAGCCCAGCGCTCCTTGCCCCTCTGCGCTGACACATGAGCCTTGTCTGCTTTCGGGATGACCCTGGCTGTGTCAGGGGCTGCTACGTAGACACGAGACAGCCGGTCCTGTCCTGCTGGGTCCCAGCAGTGCCTGGCAGCAGTCCTGCCTCCCCGTCAGGATGCCGGCCAAGAGAGGTCCTGGAAGCTGAGGGAGCTGATCTGAAGCTTGCGCGGGTGCCTGCAGCTCAAGGCCAAGGGCCTTCCCTCAGGATAGAGCAGTCCTGAGAGGTCTCTAGAATTCAAAGAAATCAGCAGACAAATGCATTGTCCACCAAGAGCTCTTTTATTGGCAGGAGGTTAGGGCTCTGCACCCCAGCACAAGGCTTCTTTGCCACGTCCAAATTTCAGTGGGTTTCTGTAGGAATTCTATCAAAAATCCCTTCCGTCTTTAGACTGCTGAGGTGATTCCATAGGCAGGGGCTTAGAAGGAAACACTTTGCGTCAGAATCCTAGACTTGAACCTAGTGTCTACCTGCTGGCCAGGAGAAGTCTCAGTGCACCAAAGCAGCTCATCTTCCTCATGCCTTCCCTGCACAGGGCTGATTCTGTAGCCGCCCTTAGGTCTTCCCAAAGGCTATGTCTCAAGCTTTTTGTCAAGTCACTCTCATGTCAAGTTAGGCTTCCAGGTTTTTCTGATGTTCACTGGTGCTAAGGACTTCTGGATATCTGTGCTAAGTCCTCTTCACTTCTGTCAATTGCTTGTGCTTCTTTCCATCGAACAAAGACCTTGTTTCATTCCTCAATGTGCCTGATGCTGGCCCATGTCTTTTGGCACTGCTTGCTTTCCTGTGGCATGTTCTACCTGCCCCCGAGAGTAAAGAGGGAGCTGGAGAAGGAGCTTGCCGGGCTGCTCTCCATCCTTTAGCAGCAGTCCTGCTGAAGCGGCCAAGTCGGAGCTGAGCGCAAATGGACCAGCCGTGCACGGGAAGGGTGGGTGGGAAGGATGATCCAGGAACTGTAGGCCTGGCAGCCTGAGCTTGCTAGCGGGGAAGGCCTTGGAGCACATCCTCCTGAGTGCCATGCCACGGCACGTGCAGGGAACCAGGGGGTGGCAAAGCTCTGCGCAGGCATGGGGACAGCTGCGGGTCTTGGCAGGGTGTTGAGCTGGGGTTGGTGCTGCTGGGCGTGTTGGGGAAGGAGTTGTCTGGAAGGTGAGAGGTCTAGGCTGGAACTGGGGTCACTTTGAAGGCAGCACCTGTGCTATGGCACAGCTTTGGTGATGGAGGACTGAAGGAATAGCTGGGACTTTTTCTCTTAGTCATCCTGCTTCTCCTGCAGAGAAGAAGAGGGGAGAGCTCTACTTTCTTGGCCACTTTGATATCTGGAGCAGGGGGAGGATTAGCCCTTTTGCAATCTACTCATTTGTTTGGGCTACTTTTGTAGCACTGAGTGGACTTTCATTCCTGGAGAGCTTTGATTCCTTAAAAGAATTAGGTTCTTCTCATGCCTTCCTAGGAAAATGTTTGTAACCAAAGCAAGGCCTTTGTTTTGCCTCTGTGTGGTCTTCTGCTTTGCAAAGTGATACTCAGAGGATGACATTAATGGAAATTTCTTGCTGCTTCTAATTACTGAGATGATATCTTGGTGTTAAAGATGATCTGCATCGGGGAATCACATTTCTTTGCTGTATGTTCAGAGGATAATTAATGTTGTCCTTTGGTGACTTTAAAATCCAACTCATTATCTACTTCCATTTAGGCTTGTTTAAATTTGTTAAAACCCAGGACTGATGAGAAGCAGCTTTGCTACGATGCGGTGGTAAATTTCTTTGTTAAAGGATCTAGAAGATCTGCTACTAAACAGCCTTGAAAGCTTTGAAAGGGAATTTTTCTCTTTTTTTGTAGATCAAAGACGTCCTTGAAAGCCTTCATTTACTGACAGTGATCAGAATAGAAGCTGGAGATGCAATTGTGGGCAATGCCATTTCCTTTGCTCTGTACCAAGGCAAATAATTGTTTTTCTGGGTTTGTTTGGGAATTTAATAATAAATGGAAATGGGATGGCTATTTATTCCCTAGAGGAGGTTTCCTTAGAGCAGTGCCATCTCCCTAGAGCTAAGCTCCTGCCTCAATTTGGAGCCTGTCTTCTTCTGCTGAAGGGGTGTGGGCAGGCTACAACAGCAGTATGGGATCTCTGAGCGTGGGAAAGATCCAAACCAGGTAACTGGGAAGGCATTTTGGAGAGTCTTGGGGATGCTGGTCGGGCCCCACTTGGGAATCCTGCAGAATCTCCCTGGTGTAGAGGGTGCAGGACTCTGAGCAGCCTGAAGAAAGCCTTGTGCTGATCTTGGTTAGGAAGTGCTCCTGGACCATAAATACATCCCTGAGCCTCCAGCAGCCTCCAGCCCCCAGTCAGGAAGATGTGCATGAGTCTGGGGAAAAAGCCACTTGGAAGAAGTCTTGTCCTGGCAGTGTGAGAAGCAGCAATGATAAATGTGCCTGGTTGTTACCCAGAGATTGTTCCTCGCCTGCAGCTTTCAGCACCAAGGAGCACGACAGGGAGAACTGGAACGGGCAGCTGAAACTGCTGCTGGAGTGGAACCAGCTGGACCTGGCCAGCGACGAGATCTTCACCAATGACCGAAACTGGCAGGTGCAGCCCCCTTCTGAGGGAGTGCTGGGAGCTGTGGGGAGGGACACATCCCAGCAGGAGCCACTGTCTCAGCACCTGGGCCTCTGTGTCAAGAGAGTGTCTATTGCTCCCGCACTGACCGTCACATTCTGTTCAGCCTGGAGAAGAGGAGGTCAGACCTCCTTGGCAGCTGCTGCTTCCTCACAAGGGGCAGCTCCCATCTCTGCTGTTACAGGGACAGGACCCCAGGGAATGGCTGGAGCTGTGCCAGGGGAGGCTCAGGCTGGAGACCAGGGAAAGGTTCTTCTCCCAGAGGGTACAGGGCGCTGCCCAGGCTCCCCAGGGAATGGGCACAGCCCCAAGGCTGCCACAGCTCAAGGAGCATTTGAGAAACACTCTCAGGGATGCACAGGGTGGCATTGTTGGGGTGTCTGTGCAGGGCCGGGGGCTGGACTCCATGATCCTTGTGGGTCCTTTCCAACTCATTCAGTCAGGATAATCCATAGAGCCAGCTCCATCATTCGCTGATGATCCATCCATTCTATCATCACTGGTTAGAAAGGTGATCTGCCCATGCCAGAAATGCTCTGGGCCATCTAGCCAAGGCAATTGTGCACAGAAGAAGCCCCCGGCCTGATTCTGATGAAAGTGTGACAGTGATTGTGTATCAGGCCATAGATGAAATTTACATGTCTCACATGTGATCCCTCACATTTGCTTTTCCAGTTCTTCCTAGGCTGCTGACCTTCAGGATGTGATGTTCACAGCCCTGGTGAAAGACAGGCCCAAATTTGTCTGGCTCTTCCTGGAGAACGGCTTGAATCTGCGGAAGTTCCTCACCACAGGGGTCCTGATGAAGCTATACACCAACAACTTGAGCAGCCTGGTGTTCTGGAACCTGCAGATTGCCAAGAACCCCTACAACGATGCCCTCCTCACCTTCGTGTGGAAGATGGTGGAGGATTTCCAGAGAGGTTTCAAAAGACATTACAAAAACAGCAAGGAGGAGATGGAGATACAGCTTTCAGTGAGTGAGGAGCATTACCACATAACCATCACCACATAATAAGTCATTCACTCTTAACTGCAAATGTCAAGATTAAATTAAATATATGATTTGCAATTGTTTTTTGCTTGTAGCTTACAAGCTTTTCTTGAAAATGTCTTTGTTTCACATTAACTTTTTTGATTAACCAATTCCAGGCAGTAGACAGAAAGGTGGTTTGGGCCCTCCATTCTACACATGTTGTACCTTTAGAGTTTGTAAATTTCTGCAACCAGCTCGATTTCTAACTCATGACTTGTGATGTAACTCCTTTCAGTTTTTATACAGCAGATATCATTTCATATTTCAATTGGAACTTCATATTGTTTCTAACACAATTAGAGAAACTCTTAACGTAATGGTAAAATCTTTGTGTACCCAAAATAACCTCTAAATGGTTTCAGTATTATGGAGCTTTTTATTCAGAGCAACAACAAATGGCCTTTATATTCTTGATTTTAACTACAGAGGAAGAGGAGGAAGAGTGTGTGCAGTCTGCTCTGCTAGATATGATTGCAGGACCTTGCTCATCAAACCATCTGTTTACCATGACAGCAAAAGCTGCTGTGCATAGTTAGACAAAGGGGCCAGTGGGGTTCAGCAGAGGCCAGTTAGGAACGGAGTCAAAGCAAGGCAAGCAGATAGTAAGATTTTGCTTCACGGGATCATTGGACAGTCTGAGTTGGAAGACACCCTAAAGATCTCCCCGTGTGACCCACATGCCATGGGCAGGGACCCTTTCCACTAGACCGGATTCCCTAAAGCCTCATGCAAGTTGGCCTTGAACACTTCCAGGATGGGGCATCCACAGCTTTTCTGAGCAACCTGTGCCGGTGCTTCACCACCTTCACAGAGAGGAATTTCTTTCAAACATCTAATAATGCCCTGGCCTCTTTCAGTTTGAAAACATTCTTCCTTATCCTATCACTCCAGGCCTTCATCAAAAGTCCCTCTCCAGTTCTCTTATAGCACTTTTAGTTGCTGGAAGGTACTCTGAGATCTTTCCAGAGCCTTCTCTTCTCCATTCGGAACAACGCCTGACAACCGTTCCTCACAGGAGAGCTGCTCCAAGCCCTATGACCTGCTCTGGACGTGATCCAACAAGGTGATGTCCTTCTTATTCTGAAGGGCCCAGAAACGGACCCAGTGGGGTTTCATGCGAGGGTAGTAGAAGGACAGAATGCCTTCCCTCAACCTGCTTTGGTCCCATTTCTTTGGCTGCCGCCAGCGACAGAGGCTTTCTAATCTGGGAGCTCACATGTTGGGCTTCTCATCCACCAACACTCCTAAGTCCTTCTTCTTGGGCTGCTCTTAATCTAGTCTCCTCACAGCCTGTAATTTGTGCTTGGGATTGCCTTGGCTCAAGTGCCTGACTTTGTACTTGGCTTAGTAGAACTTCAGAAGGCTTTTTCATAAACCTTCTAGAAATATAATAGCTTCAGACAATGCAGTCTGCAATGTCACTGAAAGAATATTAGGAAGGAAGATACACAGATGCACAGGTGCAGGCATGCCTCTTAACCTGTGAAAACATGAGCTTTGTCTCTTTGGACAAGTAGGTAAGAAAGAAATTTGAAACTAGTCTCATCTCATGTCTCTCTTTCCCATTGTCGACTCCATCTGCATGGCCAAATTGTCTTTTTTGTTTCTTTTCTCACTTGAGATGCATCAGTTCAACAGCCAATGAAGAATAGATGTAAAAAACCACCTTAATTTTAGAAAATGGGTAAACCATCCTCCTTTAATTTTCATTGATGAGGATTTTCTTAAGAACATCTCCTTGGATGCCACTCTGACTCTGAGGTGAGGTTTGGTTTGCCATACACATCCATTCCTCATTAAAAATCCAGTACTTGCCATCTGTCTGAGTCTTCCCTACTGGCAGAGGCAGTAAAAATAGACAACGTGAAAGGCAGAAGGGGACGCTAAAATAAGCAATGGGAAGAATGCTCTCCATCTTTTCTTGGTGGTCTGGATAGATAATAGGCAGCATTTTGTGCCTCCAAAAAAGCATGGTAGGAAGGGGAGAAGATATTCTGAAAGAGTATCAAAGGCAAAATGTGCAGAGGAAAGGCCTAGGAGGATCCAGGAGGATAAGAGGAGAGAGTTGGTTTGGGTTTAAAAGGTACAAGAGGTTCCTTGAAGGAACAAGTCAAGTGTGAGAAGATTCCTAAAGGATCTGAAAATTCCATTGCATTTCTCACATCAATTTTAAATTCTTTAGCTGATTTCCACTTTTGTTGAATTAACTTCTTTCTAATCAGACTTGCCCTGAAATAATATGCCCTTGATCTTTGCTAATATTTGTAATGGAATCAAAATCCCCAAGGATAAAGACATTAGGATTCAGAGGCAAATCTATCTTCATTTTTGTATCTACTTTTCCATTACTTTTCTTTCGAATTAATGCTCTTCCTAGCCTGGATTCACCCTTGAAAGTCCACAAGGACAACTACAGAACACTCCTCCACCCTCTCCCGCATTCCTGACCCTGGAGGCAGCAAATTCCTCTTCAGAGAGACAAGTTCTGGTGCAGAGTCCCATTAAGCCTGTTCCTGAAGTTTCAGATAGAAATTGAAGTAGTAATTCTTTCTTCTATACAGACAGATGAAAAAAGCTTGTCTGTGTTTCCACTGTGAATTTTTAAAAATTTTTTTCCTGTCTTCAGGCCTAAAGAGCTGGACTGACACTTTGGCACAGTGGCCCCCTATTGTCCTGCTCTGGGGACTGCTAAGTCTTAACTCTCCAAAAAAATTATACTTTCCTCCACTAAAGCAATTCCAGTTCCCATGTGTAAAATGAAATCAAGGTTCAAAATTCTGTTGATGTCTTTCATTACAATTTGTTTCCACTAATCTTTTAATTCAAAGTCTCCAGTTATTCTCAATCTCACTACTTCTGGTAGCATAGGGCTGGAAACACCTAATCAAACGGTGGGGGCATTTATTGGTATAGTGATGAGAGAAGGGATGGGTCACAGGAAACTGGAAATGTTCAGCTATTCTGTGAGGGGAAATTGTTCGTAATGTCTTTAACTTTGGGCTGAAAACAAAAGAAAGCACAAAGGTAGAATAAATTGTCAAAATCTTTTCATGCCAGATTTCTCCAGAAGTTGCCTAGGTCTTTTAGCTTAAATTGTTTCTACATTAGTTCTGAAACATGTGTCTGTACAGTGTCTCATAAGGGGAACTCAAAGTTCTCACAAAAGCTTAGGATGGGTCATCTTTCCATGTCTTGCCATCTCAGAGGATGGGGGAGATGGCAACACACCTTCATTTCCCATCTGTGGGTAACCACTCTTTCCTGCTCAGCTGTCAAAGGAAGGGTAGCAGGAGACGGGAGGTTTCATGTTCAGGGTGTGAACTGCTCTTGCACCTGCTGGTGCCCAAGACAGTGCTGAAACAAACTCAGTGGGAAAAGGGAAAAATGCAGCAGAGGAACAGGCATGAAAATAGGACTCTCACGTTTTTGGGGGCATGAATACCAATATATCACAGCAATTTCCTAGACAACTGCACACCTTCCAACAGAAAGAGAGTGTGCCCTTTATTGAGGTGCTTTTCATGAAGCGTTTTTCTGAGGCCATGGAAGACCTGGCAATAGCTCACTGTAGATCTTCCCACTGAATTAATTAATGAGCAGGCATTTGGATAAACATGGCCAAAACATCCAAGGGCTGTTAACCTCCACGTGCAAAATTGTCTATTTCAACAGTGTGGTAAAAGCAACTTTTAGCCTGCTCCTGCAGCCAGGTCACATGAAATGCTCTTGATGAGTGCATCAGCCCATCCATTGAAGTGATGACCAGCAGAAAGATGGACAAGCTCACAGGGCAGCGTTTCTGGAGCTCAGCCTCCTTTTCCTACCCCAATTCAGTTTCTCTCATCTTGAGAGTAAGAAAGCACATGCAGGGGCTTGACACACAGGCAGCAACTGACAGGCAGCATAAAAGGACACAGTCTCAAGCTGTGCCAAGGGAAATATAGGCTGGATATTATAATAAAGCTTTTTACACAAAGGGTGATAAAGTATTGGTATGGTCTGCTCAGGATGGTGGAGTCACCATGCCTGGATGTGTTTAAAGAAAGACTGGGTGTGGCACTTGGTGCCTTGCTTTAGTCGAGGTGTTAAGGCTGGGTTGGACTCAATGATCTCGAAAATCTCTTCTGACCTAGGGATTCTGCGATTCTGTGACTTATCACTTTGCCCTGTGGATAATGAAATCCAAGGTTCAACATAATTTGCACCCACACACCTCAGTCACAAGGTCCAGGGCAAGGCTGCTTCGTATACGGTGAGTGTATGTGTGTGTGTGTGCTGCACTGAGTCTGACAGGTAATATCAAGGCCAGTGGAGGAAGGCCACTTGTTGCTTCTATCATTGCTGAGGCGATTGTCATTAATCCTCTGTGCTTTCATGTATATAGGGGCTGTGTTCACTGGGGATTCACTTTAATAAATAGCACTTAACATGTATGCAGGCTTCTGTCATTCCCTCCTGTCCACATCCTGCTTTTTTCTCCTATTTTTAAGGCACCCCCTGAAGAGTCCCAGGAGCTTTCATAGGGGGCTGCACAGCAGGGAAGAAAAGGTGATGTGCTATTTTTCTGAGGCAGCTTTTCTGTGCCCAGGACATTCCTGTAAATGACAGGAGTATTAAGACTCTAACAAAACTCAGATAAAGGGAAAAGATGAAGGGACAAAAGGAATGAAACTTCCATTAAGCGTAATGTAAGCAGTCTCTTCATGATAGCTGAGGTTAATCAGGCTGTCAAGTAAACAATTCTCTTTTCACTTTAACAAAAGCATTCCATCTGTGTGCAATGCAGTGGAGCCACAAAAGTGTCATGTTTAAATTAACTAAAGCAGGAAAGAAAGCTCTTGACCAGTTCAGTGAGGAAAATCAGTGAGTTTGCTTTTCCAGTTAGCATGGTGAGAAGTGCCCCTTCTCCCTTCTGTTACTCCAATGAAAAATGCTTTCTTTCTCCAGACTATTGCCCTCAAGTGCTCTTGCACTAATTCAAGTGAAAAGTTTTACATTCCATCAGTTCAGAATCTTGCCATGGGAAACATGGCCAGCTCTTCTGTCATGATTCCTTTTATTTCTGCTTGGCTGATTTGGGGATTTAAAACAGCTCTCACTTTCAATGGCTGCTCAAAGATTTTCTCCTGTACTCATCGAGTCTTCAGACAGAGGGTTCAGGTGATTCTTCTGTCATCTCTGGTGATGAGAAATTCTTAGATGAGAGAAGGAATCCAGATTCAGATCTGCCTGCAGCCCTTCTGGAAGACAGCAACTCAATGACCGCAGTTCTTGCAGTTTGTGAGGAGACATTAATATCTAATCGGACAATTGGTCATGAGCAGAAGTTCTTGCAGTGAATGTTGAGGCATTTCATGTCCTCCCAGGCCAGACCAACACAGTATTTTGGAGGCCAAATCCACGCTTAGAGCCTTCTTATGCATTGGTTAGGCACTTTGGCACTGTAAGAGGGAAATACAATGTTTTTATGGAGCTGGGGAAGGGGAGAAGGAAAGCAGGAGTAAATTGCCCAGTGACTGCTAATAACTTGAGGTTAGAGCCTCTCCTAGATTTATGCAGAACAGTTACAATGTAAGGAGTGGAAAGAAGGCAAATATTAATTCCTCCCTGTAAATTTAAAAGCTAGGCTGAAGAGAGCTGGATTGACAATTCTTCGGTATTTCTGCTTTCTCTGCAGATCTTGCAGAGCCTTGGCTTCATGCTCATTTTCTGTACTAAAACAAATGACAGTACATCAGAGGAAAATCCCTCACATTTTAGCAAAGTACTCAGTGGTACATGAACTTAGGACAGTGGTTAAATACTGCCATGGAACTGGATGCTTCCTTCACAAGCAAATTTACACTCTAAAATCAGCAACAAGCGATCTCTGGGTTCAACGGACCTGAATTTTAGAGGCTGAATATCCAAGATATATGCCACCTTGTCTGAAGCTTTGATCTTGTGTTAGAAAGAAAAATAACATTATTATCATGCTGTTCAGCCCAGCTGACAGAGGATTTTGTATTTCAAGAATGCTTTTAAGATGCCTAAATTGAGAACAGAAGGATGTTCTATTCCTCACTAAATGGAATGAGAGTTGTAGTTTGATCAACATGGTGTTGCCGCTGAAAATAAAGCACCTAAAACACAACAAAGCTAATATGTGATGAAAGAAGATGAGCGTTGAGTGATTGGCCAAACCTCTACCTGACACAGATAACATAATCACGTTTCTTCATTATAACATTGACACTTGCAGGGATGTGTGGGTCTGTCAGTTCCCAATTCAAAGTAATGCAGCATTGTCAAGCATCAGTGCTCGAAAAAAGTGCTCTGCCATTTATTCCCCTCTCACAGGCAAGATGTTAAGTCACCACATTATTTCTATATAGATATATTTGTGGATATAGATGGAATAAATGCACACATACTCAAATTTAGAGATACACATGTGTAAACATGTATTTGTACATACATGTGCAGATGTTGGGAGTTAGGTTTGTTCCTTCTTTCTCTAAAGAATTTTTTCTCCAGAAGTTACCAAGGAGACCAAGTGTTGGAGAGTTGGAGAGTCCTTAACTGAAACAAAGAGGTGGACAAAGTTGGAAGAGGGAGATAAGGCAGGTAAAAGACAGAGCTTGAGGCAGCTGCGGGCTGTTCTTTTTCCGGCGTTCGGGGAGAGAGAGAAAGGCTGTTGCTGGCTGGAAGAGTTTCACTGTGGCCAAAGGGATCCAGTCCTGGAAATCTACTATCACCCGTTCGGCCTGAATCCGGAGTTTTCTCTGCCACCCGCGGGAGCTGGGCCGGCCTTGCCTCGCCTTCAGCTCCTTCGGCGCTGCTCGTCTTGCTGCAGTGTGACCCTGCACCCCCTGCGCTGCCGGGACATCCTGCCCCTGCCTGCCGGGACACCCTGCCATCCCAGCTACCAGCCCGGGACTTTTCCACTCTTTCAGCTTGGTGCTCTGAGGATCCTGCAGGAACACCGAAACCAAACTGCCCTGGGTTTTGTGAAACAAAGCCCTCAAGGTTCTTAGTACTGTTTTTGTTTGTTACTAATGCTGTAGTTGTTTGGTAGGGGTTTTTTGTGTTTGTTTGCTTTGTAATACATTCTAGTAAAGAACTGCTATTCCTATTTCCCAAATCTTTGCCTAAGAGCCTCTGATTGTAAATTTATAATTGAAAAAGAAGAAAAAAGGGGTGGAGGGTGTAGTTTACACTCTCCATTCCAAAGGAAACTCCAGTTGTTTTCTTTTTATTACCTGGCAG
Source organism: Chamaea fasciata (assembly GCF_029207755.1). Classification (NCBI taxonomy): domain Eukaryota; kingdom Metazoa; phylum Chordata; class Aves; order Passeriformes; family Sylviidae; genus Chamaea; species Chamaea fasciata. Next base: position 1,019,767 of record NW_027094127.1, read on the forward strand.
ATGCCTGTCTCCCCAAACCAAGACAGCAGATATATATAAATACATTAAAGGAACTCCTCATTTCTCCACCTCATTTGTAAGCTATCTTTATGTACCTGCTTCTCAAGTGTGGGACTATTTTTGTTCAGTCTCTAGGCCAAGCAAAATGCCTTTTTTTAATTTGGGGGTTCTTAGATTGTGTTGATTTGTTGGGAGGGTTTTTTGCTGTTATTTTTTATTATTAACACAGCTGGAAAAACTGCTCCTGTCACCACATCATGTTTACAAGGACTTGAGGGCTAAAAATAGAAGTTTAATGCTATGTTGACTTAGTCAATTATCTGGTTTGGATAAAAAAATCCCTGCAGAATGTTCAGAGGAATGGGAAATAATTCCATTACCTTTCCCAATTATTTCCATGACTGTGCAATAAATTAGAAGAAATCAAACTCTTTTATTCTAGAAATCCCAGCAAGGGATGTTTCAGCAGGTAGATGTCCTGTAAAAACATCCACTGCCCAGACACAATCAAGGTGAGCTGTTACAAGACAGGTATAGTTTTTGCTACAAACACCGAGAGCAAAGGCTTGGACCAAGACTGCTGCTGGGATGAGGCAGGACTCTGTTTAGCTGTGGTCTCACCATGTCCACAGGTCACATGCAAATATTTAATCTTACCTATAAAAATGTAGATAATATTCCTGTCAATGTGGCATTTTAGAAGGGGCGTGTAAACGAAAGATGTGTGGATTCTTTTTTTTCTAGTAGACAGGTGCACAAGTTAGAATAAATTGGCTGCCAGCCCAAATCACTGGAGTGGTCTCTGGAGTTCATGCGAGTCTCATCTGATGGTGTTGCTGGTGCATCTTAAGGTGAAGGTTATGCCAAGTGGAAAGTTTTTCCTAGGATGTCCTGAAATGGGTTCTTGGTCTTACACCAGAGAATTTCTAAAGTACAAATGAGTGTAATCTCTTAGAGTGACCACAAATTTGGCAAGTATATCTGCTCATTAAAGTTTTATTTTTAGCAAATCCAAACCTGGAACTTGCTTGCAGACAACACACATATGCGCTAGCATCTGTTTTAACTTTGGTTTTAATGTCTGGTGTAATTATTTTAAAAAGTGAAATATGAAGGGAAATGAGATGGTGCTTCCTTTAATGTTCCTTTTAAAAGATAAGGATGTTTCATTCTTTTTCACTTAGTACTGGCAGAAAAATCTTGATTGAAATTAAGTTCCAACAAAACCAAGGAAAATATTAAATCTTTGAATGAATATTTTATCCTAACTTAAACAAGGTCTACTTTCTTTGCACAGGACAGACAAAGAGAACCAGAGGCTCTTTTTCCCTCCAAAAAAAAACCAAAATCATTTCCTATACACTGAAATTATTACTTCAAGTTAAAACAAAATAGGCATGTTCATCTTTTAAGCATTAAAAGGGTGATTAAGGAAGTATCTGAAGCTTTAAATTGGTTTTATCTGCATCCCAAAATGTTCCTCGTTTCATAAAAATGTAGTCACTTGTTAGGAGCTTTAGAAGCTGTTGCAAAAAAAAATCAAGGTAGGTAGAACAAACCATTTTACAGAAATTTGGTAAACCTGAATTTCACTTCCCAACAAGTAAAGAATCAGACAAGGTAAAAAAAAAATGATCGTGGTCTGAGTCAAGATAGAGCAGTTTGGACAGGCCAAATTCTCTGATCCATGGCCGAGAGTCCGTTTTAAGATTTATTGATATCTTCCCACTAGAAGTTACCAGGAGATAAATGGCTGGTAGTGAGACCCTATTCAACAGCAGTAGGGAAACCGTGACTCCCTTACCAGTGTGGGTGGAAGGTCTTGTGGACATGAGATTTGCCAAAGCAATACACTAATGAAATGTACTTTTCATGGGGCATTCCCTTAAGAAACATTGCCGGTGGGAACAAAAGGAACATGTCTTTGTTCCTTGAAGGCCATGTCCCTAAGAATTGGGGCCCATCTGCCTCCTTTCTACCTGACCCTGAAATACATCTCAGAGGGTGCAGAAGTTAATGCAGATCCTGCCTACCATGGACTTTCTCACAATTAGTAGAAAGTACTGTACTGTAATTAAGGGGTGAAGTGGGGCATGATGAATATATGGAAAGGAAGACCCTTAATAAATGATAGAGCCTTGAAAAGAAATTTCTAATTCGTATGCATTTGATGTGTAATGTACCACTTTTAAGACTTTGCCTGGAAGAAACTGCTATGGTTGGTCTTTGAAGGAGTGGTGAGATTAGCATTTCCAAAGGGGGCAATTTCCTGTCTTCTTGGCTCTGTTCAATGAAGGAAATAACTTCCAAGACTGAAGCAGTAGTCAGCCCATCAATCATCCTCACAGCTGGAAACAGGGTCCCAAATGCTGAGATGAGTTAATCTGTCACTTAATAAATACATAGTGGCAGCGTATGGTGCTGACACACTCCACACTGTGGCAAAGGACAGAACTGTTTACACAGGCATGCTGCTTTCTCAGGTACCTCCCCACTGGCAGACCCTTTTGTTTGGGAGGATCAATTTACTTTGCACAGTAATTTGACTGAACTGATCAGTTCAGAGAACCTAAGTGTTGGCTAATCCTAGGTAGTCCTGTTCTACCCAGATGGAAGGAACAAAGGGTGCTGGCAGCAGGCCAGTTTTTTCTTCATTCTGGAGGATGCTGTCTCTGGGCATGATGAACTTGAATTAAAGCTGATGGTAGGCAGATGTGTAGCCTGTACCCAATGGGTGTCAGAGATAACAGGAGGAAGCTAATTTACATGTCCCAGCCTGGCTGCTGTCCTTAATAGTCCCTCTGCCAGTTGTCTTGACTGGGAGAGGAACACAAACAAAAGTCAGGATTACTAGCTCCAAGAGTGACTGCACTTCTTTACAAACCACATGAGGAATGATAGGCTGGTAAGCAAAAAATAGTAACCCCTCCCTTCAACATGTTTAAAACCACACGAGCAGGACAATTTAGTACAAGTCATGAACATGACATCTTTCTGAATCATATAAGGACACACCCAGACTGTGCTAGGCACTGCAGAATATGTAACTTTCTAGTTTTAACTTTAAAATTCCTCAATTTTACACTTATGTTTGAAGCCACTAATTCTAAATACTTTGATTACATTTCAACTGGAGTAATAAAACTCAAAGCAGTCTGTAAATATTCAAAGTATTCATTTGAATATTTTCTTTTGAATCAAGCTTGTTGTCTATAGCCAGCACCTTTCTGATTAGTTTTCAACAGAGGTGGTAGATTATTCTTTCACTTTAAAAACAGAATAAAATAAAATAAAATAAAATAAAAAAAAATAAAATAAAATAAAATAAAATAAAATAAAATAAAATAAAATAAAATAAAATAAAATAAAATAATCTCTTTTTAAAAAAAACAGCACAATAAACAAATTTCCAAATATCAAAATACATGTTTGGAATTTGTAATGCAGCATGAAACAGTTTCCCAAAACTGGGATTATAGCGCTGAGAAATACAATCACACATTTTTAGGGAGTTTCCCCACCTTGTCTTCACAGCATCTTTTTGATACATGGTGCAGGGACTTTTCTTAACTTTTAGCTTGCTGTTCCTTTCAGTTTCCTAACTTTTACCTTGTATTACTTCCATCCCTTTGAAATTGGTGGACTGAAATTGATGGTTAAATATGACCTAGAATTTAGAAATAGCCCCCCACTCTGAGGTAGATCTCATGAACTGAAAGAGATGCGTAATAGACAATTGGTTGGTGATTGTAAATGGTTTTGAGCTATTATGTTTATTTTATGGTCCACTGTTTTTGGATATTCATCTCAGTAGGCAGAACTGATCATTGTGACAGACAAAAAACTGTGAAATGTCCCTTTTCCTCCCCTCTTTCCTCTTCCATGTCCTCCAAACCTGTTCATTCATTTCAACAAAGATGTGCTGGAAGGAAGCTTGGACTGCCAGGAGAATTTTGCCAGAATTCTCCCCAACTTCTAGGAAAGCTTGTCTTGTCCCTTTTCAGCAGTGAAAACTAGAGTTTAGAAAACTACTGCTCAGCAATCTTCCAGGATAAATTAGAAAGGATCAGTGGCAAATACCTTCAAAATCAAGGGATGCAGCTTCCACATCATTGCATAAAAGAAAGATGTGATTTATTCAATAGCAGACAAAGGCAGAGTGGATGACCTTAGTTCACTCAGTAAAAGGGCAGCTCTTCACATGTACTTTTTCAGAAGGTAGTTGTATGTGGAAAGTACATGTAAGAGAGTGTAAATAGTGGAATGTATGTTCCTTATTTTCCTCTTGAAAGAAAAGAACTTCAGAAGAACAAAAATTCAACTAAATTTATTTCTTGCATAGAAGTAGAAGAAAAAAATTTTCCTGCATATTAGTCCTTGTGTTTTTTAATCCCATAGTATATTAGTTCATACAGAGTGTAATATCAACTACAATAAAAAATTCCTATTGGAGGGTATGACTTTATTTTAAATGAATGATGGAACTTTTGAGGAGGGAGATAAAAGGGAAGCCTTGTAGATATTAGATTTGGGCATGGATCTGTTTTCAAAATGATAGGCAAAAGTATATGTTAATGAAGATCTTTTCATTAGATCATTTCAAATTTCAGAAACAATCTGGTGACATACAAACCCTCAAAAATCTGTATTATTAACCACTAGCTGTTTGAGCAACAAAGTCAGAGTTGAGTGTGCTGAAAATAGAATGCCCCACTAGCATGCTTATAATATGTACAGCATTATATACATGAAGTATGCAATATATAAAAGAATCAGTTGCTTTATACCAACTTTCATTTCAAAGTCTATATTTTGCAGCTGAGTTCTGCAAAGCTTTCAAAAGCTGTCTTCCAAATGGAAGTACATCTATATCTTCATATGGAAAGCAATAAAGGCACATTTTCTTATGTAAAGAATGTGGAAACAGGTTTCATACTCTGGGTTGTCTGTTTTGACTAATTTTATTTTCCTTTCTTTACTACCTTTATATATGCAAAGCATAGAGAATTGGCAGAATATTTAGAGACAGCCTCATTTCTAATGGTGAACTCCCACTAGGCTTACCCTCTCCCTAAAAAATACACAGAGAAGATTCCTGAGGTCACAAGTGCTATCCAACAGAAAGGGGACAAATGGACACTCTAAGGAATCCTTGGCAATGGCAGCAGTAAATTGTAGTTACAATTAAAACTTCATTTTATTAAGAGAATATATGGTTAGTAGAGCACAGAATTTATGTTTATGGCACTAGTTCCCTACAAACAGATAGAATATAGCACAACTTATAACATTACTGGGTTTCAAGCTGCGGAAGCATGTCACAGGCAGGTGCCACTCATGCAGATGAGGTCAGTGCTTTGAAGACACATCCCAGAGACTCCAAAAACCTCCTTGGCTGTGATCCAATCTTACCTGTGAGCCTCTGTAAGAGCTAGGCTGAGCAGATGTGAAGTACCATGGATGTCCTCTCCAAAGGAGTGAAAAGGACTTCTCTACATTTTTCATCCTTAAAAAAACAAGGAGAAACATCCTATGCATGGGATACAGTGACAGAACACCACCTAGTGAACTCAACCGGTTCAGTTTTACCTCCATTAGCTCTTCCCTCTCTTTCAGAAAAAGAAAATACAGTACATGAAAATACAGCAACCCTTCATCAAGGAGTATCTACTCCACATCCCCTGAGTTTCTGGCACACACAGCAGGACCTAGGGAAGGAGTTCCAATCCAGAATGTGCGATTGCACAACTGAATTTGGGACAAGGCTAAACAATCAGAGGTTTCAGTTTCAAAAAAGCGGTTTCATCATTTTCTCAAGGCAGAGAGAATACTCAAATTGCCCTTCCCGATAGTTTCAGTAGTTTTTTGATTTATTAAGGTCCTTAGACAAAAATGAGATTCTAGAAAGCGCTTACCTTTGTGTCTCACCATCTTACAGTGTCCACAATACTGACAACAAAGGAGCAAGGAAAACAGCAAATTTTGATTGATTTACTAGCTATCTTTCAAGTTACCTGAGTGCTCCTTTTCTGTTTGGCTTGACATACATGATCATTGAGCATAATATAAAGGCAAAACATTAACCTCTTTTGCCTTGTGCATGTCAAGAATCAAAGTTAATAGGACTAGAACCAACGCCAAATAGCTGTTCTGATACGTAAAAACATTATTGGCACAAAGAATTGACCAATATGAATATTTCTGGGTTTTATTTGCTGAATACAATCCTCCTCAAAGAAGAGATCTTCTTGGCAAGAATTCCCTTAATAAATAATGACACTTCTAGAGCTTGACATTTTTGGCTTCAGTTGCAGGAGACATTTTTCCATTTTTGAGGGGGAAAAGTCACCCAGCCCCCATATTTTCTCAGTCAGCAATGTTTTCTCAGACTCTTCTAGTAAATCAGCCTTCCCGTGTTCATGTGGTTCTTACAGACAGTATCTCATTGTGTCCTGATTGCAGACAATTTATACTAATTTTTTCATAGATTCTGGAAAGAAACCCTTGTGTGACTGTGTAACAGGAGCAGTGGAAAAGGACTGGAATTTGCAGGAATTGTGAACAATTCTCTTCCAATTACACTCATGTAATTAAGAGTGTAATTTGAGGCACAGCTATTATGACCCAGAGCAGCAGGTTTGCTTTCTTACCTGCTTAGGTCATTTCCATCCCTCACTGTGTTTTGAAGATTTATGTCAGAACATCGAGTGCACGCATAGACAACCATTATCACCATGCTACTTGAGGATATTTTGCTGCATCCCACAACCCCCAGGTACAAAATGATGATGCCCAGGTTGCTTCTGCAGACCCAGTTGCACTTTTGGAAACATGTAATATTAAAACAGATCCCACTGTCCTGCTAGGCTGCACTGTCCAGCTTGCAGAGTACATAGCAACAAGTGGCCTGTTAAATGATGAAAAATCCTTTAGCTCCTGGCTTTAGATCTCTGGCCTCCCTGCCTGTACCCAGGGAGCAGTCTGGGGGGAAGTCTGGGAAAAGAAATTACATCAAAACCAGCTGTTACATTAAAGCTATTACCATTAAAGATGGACAACATGTTAACCAAAATAGGGTCTTTTTACAGTGTGGGCTTTTGCAATCACTGAGAGTCCAGAGCTGCTTCCTCCCCGCGCACACCAGCCGTCCCCCGCCCCCCCCCCCCCCCCCCCCGGTCCCCGCTTTCCCACTTTATGGAAACAGCAGTAAATGTCATTCTAAGATGTCCTATTGTCCCTCAAATTATGAGTACATCGTGTTTTATTGAAATCTCTTCTTTCTTCTTTTAATTTACTATGTTTCTCAGCTCTGAGCATTATGTGTTCCCAGCTTCACAGCACAGAAGTGATTCAGCACATAAGTCCTGCTTTTCAGTTGCTCTGACTGACATTTAGAGTTTGCTTGTATTGTAATTATGAATGATAATAAAATCTCTGATTTTCTTCTGGAAATTTATACACAGGAACATAGGAAATAATGTCTACATTTGCCTTGCTAGTTTCAGTGCTGGCACCTGAAATTATTTGAGGCACAAGTTAAAGTGGATTGTGCCCAACAGAGGATGTCAAATTTTACCATGGGAGGTTTCAAACACCCACTGTGCTGTTCATACACACCTGCATCCAAAACAGAGAAAACCAGCAAGCATCTCAGAATTGTAGAATTACTGACTCATTTATGTCGGACAAGACCTCTAACATCATAGAGTCTGTGCATTTACGCAGAGCTCACAAGCCCATCACTAAACTGTGTCCCCAAACAACACATCTACACATTTAGATCACTCTGGGGATGGTGACTTCAACATTGCCCTGAGCAGTCTGTGCCAGGGCTTGACAACCTTTCCAGTAAAGAAATTTTACTTGATTTCCTATCTCAACCTATTGTGGCCCAACTTGAGGCCATTTCCTCTTGTTCTATCACTTGCTGCTTCAGGGATTTGGCTGTCGTGCATAGAGGAGAAAACAAGGGAAGGAGCATGATGGTGGTGGAGAAGCTCAGAGAAGAATGCATGCTGAGAAGCACCTCTTAAGAGTCCTTCAAACCCAAAATAGTTGTCTGTAGAATATTTGAACAAGAGTAGAGATGGAAAGGACAGCTCCTGAGAAGGAAGTTCAAACTTTTTTCACCACTTCTATTTTCCTCACTTTCACCACTATCATCTCAAGGTTTTTCATCAAATCTCCACTTGTTGCTGTTTCCTCTAACACTCTGTGCTCTTTCTATGCCATTCCCTATCAAACTCAATTCTCCCTCTAATCAAATTCTATGTGGTAAACTAAAGGAAAAGAATAGTATTGGAAGTTCAACCAGAAATTTCAGTGAAGACATCGATTTATGGCCTTGTAAATAATCATTTTAAAAAGGTATTACTTTAGGTGACAGAGAAGAGTTGTTTTCAGCGAATGTTTGTCTAAAACCACCAACTGTGTCAGCTGTTGACGTTTGTGAAAAGTAGTTAAAAGTTGAGGAAATCTGGCAAGAGGAGGCAGCTACAACAGTTCATGTGAAGTCACATGATATTCCCAAAACACAGAAGAGACTGCCTCCTGTTGGTGAAGAAGAGATGGAGAGCAACATTTAGTCTGGAGTAAATATAACTGTTAATATAACTAGAGACCAAAATTAAGCCTATCTGTAGGTGTCTAGTAGCTGTCTCAGCAGTCTACTTACTTTTCCAAACCTGTCTAAGCTTACAATACAGCAATGTGCTCAGAGGAGCTTGATCTGTAAGAAACAGGCTCTTACTTTTTGTTATTCATTAGAATACAGGACTAAAGAGAATACTGTTTAACAGGACTTTGTGGTACTCCACTTGAGTAGCTGATGGGTCCTTCACTGAGATAGCGCAGGTCCACTTTTAGGAAGGACGACAGCCTACATTCAAGGAGAGATTTCTCATTCCTAGGTAAGCTGGGCGAAATTCCTCCTCTTCCAAATCATGATACTAAATTTCTAAAACTGAATATGTGAGTGGAGGATAGACAGTTTGATGGCTTTATGGACCAGTTGTGGTGGGTACGTTTTTGGAATAGCAATGGCCTGAGATCCTGCCCCTCATTTTTGTGAGTTCTATGCAAGCCAGTTCACTGGCCTAGGGCCAAATCTCTGCTACGTGTCACCCAAAAGTTGCCTATCCTCCTGTCCTCTTTCTTACTAATCCTAAGGATCTTCCTTTTCTGCCGTTCTACTAGGATAGAAAAGGAAGGGGCTAGGGGGCTCTATTACAACGAGTAATCAGGAAGATGGCTTTCAAAAAAAGTGGTCAGACACCACTTTCTGTTACTGTTTCTATTTTTCCCATCCTTAAAGGAGATGAGTTCTCAGATCATTGGTATTTCCTCTGACTCTCTCAGTAGGCTAACTGGAGCCTCACTTAAATACAGTTAAGCCCATTCCACACGCTTACTTGGAAATTTGGTATTTTGTTGGGAGGAATGGATGAGCTCTGAGTGTATGCACTAACATTTAGGCAAAGCAATGCACTATGGCTCACTCAACAAACAGAAAAGAGTTGGGCAAGAGAACAGAATTAAATTTTAGGGTTTAAAATGTATATATTATTGAGCTTTACAGATCTGAGTAGAAACAAAAGGTGTTTAGGTACCCAAAATTATTTTCTTACATTTCAAATCTCCTTGTAGGATCCAACTGAGCTGCCTTCACAAAGGACTCTTATTCTGTGTTTAGGATGACACTTCAGTAGGTATATGCATACATGGATTTTTCTCACTTTGTGAGAAAATGGATAAGAATACTTTCAACTTTTCTACCTACCAAGGAAACAGTTCTATCTGTAACAGCTAAAAGATATGCAGCTCCAGCTGGTTTGCAAAGTTACAAAGTGTGAAGGGAAGTTGAAAAACCCTATATGAGTTACATGTGGAAGAGCAGAAAGAAAGAAATGACAACTTGTGTTCATTTAAGAGAAACCTTAACAGCAAAAGGATAATTGTCTTGAGGTTTTCCTTCCCCAAGCTCGACATTTAACTGATTCTCTTCCCTTTTTTTAATTTTATTTTTTTCTTTTGTTTTGTTTTTTTTTTTTTTTTTTTTTTTTTTTTTTTTTTTTTTTTTTTTTTATTATTATTTTTATCATAGAAACCAAGACTGAGAAATATGCTTTCAGGAGTATATGTGCATATTTCCCAACAAATCAGGTAGTAGTGTCACTCCATTTATTTATTTGTTTTCAATCATTGTAAAAAATACCTTCCTTCTGGAAATGTGAAGGATAGCAAAATGATTGGCCAGGGAGACCAAATGCCCCTGTTTTGGTTTAGATCATTGTCTTGGTTTAGGAAGACAGGTATCTGCTAGGTAAAATTACAATCAGAGGCTCTTTGGCAAAGATTTGGGAAATAGGAATAGCAGTTCTTTACTAGTATGTAATACAAAGCAAACAAACACAAAAAAAACTCCCCCCCCCCCACCAAACAACTACAGCATTAATGACAAACGACAACAGTACCAAGAACCTTGAGGGCTTTGTTTCACAAAACCCAGGGCAGTTTGGTTTCGGTGTCCCTGCAGGATCCTCAGAGCACCAAGCTGGAACAGTGGAAAAGTCCCGGGCTGGTAGCTGGGATGGCAGGGTGTCCCGGCAGGCAGGGGCAGGATGTCCCGGCAGCGCAGGGAGTGCAGGGTCACGCTGCAGCAAGACGAGCAGCGCCGAAGAAGCTCGAAGGCGAGGCAGAAAAGCGGCCCAGCTTCTGCTCCGCGTGCTTTGCGGCGGCTGAGATCTTCGAGGAGCGGCCGACACGCGTCTCCCGAACGCCGGAAGAGGAAGAGCACGCCGCTGCCTCAAGCCCTGTCCTCTACCTGCGTTATCTCCCCCCTCTACCTTTTGTCTACCTCTTTGTTTCAGCCAAGCACTCTCAAGTATCCAACACCCGGTCCCCTTGGCAACCCGTGGGGAAAAAATTCCCCAGAGAAAGAAGGAACAAACCCAACCCCCAACAATCATTTATTTGAGGTTCGTTTTTGGGGACAGGAAGGTTTGTGAGCCATCTTCATTGTCACACCTCATAGAATTATGGAATCATCATGCAATCACTGAAACACAGAATAGTGTGGACTGAAAGGAACTATAATCATCACCTCTATCCAACCCCTCTGTCATGGGCAGGGTCACCTTCCACTAGACCAGGATGCTCTAAGCCCCTTCCAACCTGAATTTAAACATTTCCAGATGTATAAATTCCCTGTGCCAATGTCCCACCCTCCTCACAGAAACAAATTTCTGCCTAAAACTCCCCTCTATTATTTCAAAACCATTCCCTCCTTATTCTATCACTATTTTCCCATGTAAAAAGTTGCTTTTCACCTTTTTTAGAAACTCTCTTTAATAACTGAAAGACCATATCTATCTTACTTCCAGTTTGCTTCAAAACTCTCCGTCAGCCCTCAGAGTCCAGCTACCTGGTGCATCACTAAAAATGATGCAATCACAAGACCAGCAGGTAAGACCTGCTTTCTTCCCCCAAAGACCTGTGATGACCTCTGACACAATGTCGGGCTCACAGCTGAAACTGAAGGCCGAAACAATTTCATTCTGTAAGAGGACAATGGGCACAAGCACTGCTTCAGAGAAATGCTTCTGCCTAGATGCCAAAACTGTGAGAACCTGTGAAGAAGCAATGTCAAGGCCAAGATGTATTGCTCTGCTGAAGCTAAACAGGCCCATTAATACTACTCCTGAAGTAATAATTAATAATAATTAATATTTATTACTACTCCTGAAGTCTTCTAGCACCTCTTTTCGTCCACAAACCTGTCCACTTTCAGAATGTGCTAAATAATACGAAAGACAGAATTTTCCAGTGGCCTCCTTGGTGATGCACCGGCTAGAGAAATACTCATCACAAAATTCTTAATTGTTCCGTGGACGTTGTTTTTGCAAAGCAATATTGGCAAATCTTTGATTTTCTTTTCTGTGCTGAACGACCTCTGTGATTTCCCTATATAGTTTCTAATCATCTAAGCAAAATATTCCCAGTGTTGCTCCTCTTCCTCATAGGAAATTTAACTTTCTGAGGTGGATTAAAAAGTCAGTAGTCCGTGGAAGTCTAAAGTGATCAGCTAAGCATTAGCATACACAAGTGGCAGAAAAATAATTAAGTAATCCATTGCAGAAAAAAGTCAACTAGGATTCTCTAGTTGAAAAGCAGAAAAAACCCCAGTTCTGACTCAGTACACTGAAAGTACTGAGTTTTTCTATTGATGCCACCGGATAAGAGCTCTAACTTATTTATTTAGCAAGGTCATGGGGTAATTGCATATTTCAGACTGATGTCAGCAAAGTCAATATCTGTCTTCTGAATTCACCATTGTTTCAATTCACTCCTGTCTAATTCATCTCAGAATTGCCCACACATTGTTCCCAACTCGTCAAGAAATGCAATTAACAATTAAAAGGGGAGTAGCCTCTCGACAAATAATTCCACTTAACCATGTTAGACATAAGCTATTAATCGTATTTGCAAAATAGTGGGTGATGAACTAATGAAATACTTCATTCTGTCATGTAAGACAAAATTTCATCCCAGTTCAAGACAGGAATATCGTCTCAGAGACCGTGCTGCCAAAATGGAACTTTTCCTGATACGTAATGATTCTGTGACAGTTCTGTGTTTCCAGTTAAGGTACTGATGCTTTGGAGTGGCTACCTGGAACAGAGTAGGGGCCCAGAACTGGCACAGCACTCCAGCTGTGCCCGCAGCGCTGCCCAGCACAGGGGGACGGTCACTGCCCTGCTCCTGCTCTTCCCCTATTGCTGACACAGGCCAGGATGCCCTTGGCCTTCCTGGCACGCTGGGCTCACATTCTGCTGCTCTTGACCCGCACCCCTGCCTCCTTTTGTCCCACCCACCTCTCCTGGCACACAGGTGCACGTTTGCTATAAAATACAGCCTACAGAATTTCAACGTGTCCTTCCTGTTCTTAGCAACACAAGACAACAGGCAAGGACCTGCAGCTTCATCCCCGCTCCAGGCTCCAATGCACTTTTCAATGCTGTAAGACTTCACCACAAAATGGAGCAACAGAGACTTGCTGCTTCTGCCTTTTGCCTTACGAGAAGGATTCAGAGCCATATGGTTGCTTTCTTTTGTCACACGGGACAAAAGTGGCCCCACAGCTTCATGGACAACACAATCACCTCCTTGCAGCTTATCAAAAGCCAGAAGACTCTGTAGAAGTGAAGAACGACTCGAGAAAACTGCAGAACACTTCCACAAGTCAAACACAGGTCCCAAATGGGAAAACAAGCAAACAAAACCTTGTGACCTCCAGAAGGAGCCCCTGCACCCTTGGGCTATTGCGCTGCAGAAGACATGACACAGAGCTTCACTGAGCCAGATGCTCACATGGAGCACCAGCCCTTTGGTGCCTCAACATGGCAGATCAAAGCCCATTGCCCAGCTGTCACTGGCTGGGGCAAATGCTAGGTCCTGGCAGGACTGCAGCACTCAGCATCCTTAGCCAGCAGCAGCAAGTGCTGGCTGGGCAGAAACTTGCACCTCTGCCTTGCACTAAAGACAGCACCCTCCAGAACTGGCATTTACTATCTCAGGAAAATCTGACTCTGCTGTCACCACAGCTGTAGGGTTGTGGTAACTTTGCTCATTTTGCTCCTCTTTGGCCTCTTCTCCAGCAGAAGGGAGAGCCATCAGCACAGCAGGTGGCTGAGGAGCTACCAGTAACTGTAGCAATGGATCTGCAGCAATGGATCCGCACAACTTGGAATACAAAGTGCTCCAGCCGAACTACCACCTAGAGATATTAGTTACAAGTATCAGCTCTTTGGGAATATATCAAGGCCACAGAGACACAAACTGTTCTAAAAAGAAGAGGAGCCTGGGAAATTGAATACCAGGACAAGAAGAATGAGATAGAGGCCATGAAGGCTCGGAATTATAGCCAATCAAATTGCCTAAGGGACGTGTGCTGAGCAAACAAAGCAGACGAACCGATCAAGAAAGGCATGAAGGTGTGAACAGTGGTCTTACAATCTATAAACATAGTGTAATGTAAATATGAAATGGCTTCTGCAGAAATCTAATTGGTTCTGTTGTTCAGAGGTACCGAGCTCCCACAAGTATCATTCAGATGTATTTGCTGGCAGCCAGAAATGAAAATTCAGAACTCAAGCTGAAGCCCCAAAGAGCAGGGAGATGCTCGAGGAGGCACAACCGTTGTTTCAGCAATTCAGCAAGTGAGCAAGTCCTTCAGTGAAAGGAGCCACTCCCCTCCTTGCCTTCCTTCTGGCAGCTGAGAAGGACAAAGACTGTCCCAAATGCAATTGGCAGGCTGCCACAAGTCTGTGCTTCTTGTGTCTTTTCAACACAGCTCTAGCCAAAGCTGCAGCCACAGCTGACACAGAGAGGAAAGCCCCCGAGAGCAGCAGAGTCTGTGGGGGCTGTTGACATTTACCTCTCCTCCTGTGGCAGTGTCGAGTGCTCTACAAACCTCTCCAAAAGTCCTAGAAACAAAAGAGCAGCAAAGAAAGGAGAAACCGTTTAGACCTTGGAGTGAAAGCCAGCCCAGACTGGAGATCTCTGCTGGAAATGCCTAGAACCTGCAGGATGCAGAAGGGCTCTGTCAGAAGGCAGATGATGCATTTTGCTCTCAAGTGCATGGCCACTGGGCCTGAAGCATTGAGGATTACTGCCTCAGCTCAGAAAGAGGGTTTCTTCTTTCTTCTCAGGTTTCAGTCTCTAACTTATGCAGTTCTAATCCTGACCATGGAGGATTTCCTTCAGCAAACTCTTGGAAAGAAGGCTATGGCAGAGGGTAGGTTTCTCTTTCAGGCAAGCAAGATCCTTCTCCCTCTGGTATTGTGGCCAGCTGATTATAGATATACAAAAATGCAAAGGAAATTAACACAGAGCTGTCCCATGCTTGAGAGACCAGGAGATCAACCAGGTCATATTCCTTGCTCCAGGCAAGGCCTTGGCAGTGTGACAATTTGACAATTTGACAATGTCTTCTGGTCATGCTTACAAACTCTGACTGATACTGAGAGATGGGACAATCTATCCTCAGTGTCTGAACATTTTTGCAGCTTGCCTGACTTCAGACTTGATAGATATTCTACCAGGAAAACACCTGGCCCATGGTTTTGTGGTTGGACTCATCCACTGCTGATATTTTTGACTTTGATTTATTCTGTCATAGGATTTTCCATGCTCACAATTGTCACTGAGGAAAACAAAACTCAAGATGCTGACTTTCAAGCAGAGATCCCAGCTTCCAGGAGACACCTAAAAAGGCAGCCCCATTGCTGGGGCTCTGAACCCTTTGTGGTGAGCTGGGTAACAACAACCAAAGAACAAGACAGACAGATCTGAAGCAAAAATGGCCAGCAGAGACTGATTTTCTACACAGGTTCCTATGGGGAATCCTAAATGTCCCTGTGATATCAGACTGAGGAGGAACATTTGGTCCAGCTACGCTGCCACGTGCACACAAGACACCGTCCCTCAGACAAGAAATACACAAGACGTACTCAGTAGCTCCAGGGAGTCCTCCTCGATCTGCTGTTGCTGAGCAGCAGCTGTGTCAGCGCTGCAGATGAACCGACTGCCCGGGCTCACCTTCTCGGCTTGGGGAGCAAAGGCTCCTTGACACAATGCTCCTGCTGCAGCAGGTTTGCTGCAAGAGCCTGTGTAGATCTGGGAGAAGAAATGAGTTTGGTTCAGAAAGGTGGCTGGCAGAGATGACCCTGAGATGCCGTTCCAAATGCAAGCCCTTAGGAAGATGCTGTCAGCCTGCCACACGCAGGGCTCTTAAAATGGATTTTTTGCACGTCCACTTCCATTTGACTGGATGGGCCAAAGCCAAAGGCTGGTTTTACTGGAGTTCATGGCCAGATTCATCTTCCATTTTCAGAGATTTTCTGAAGGACGACTGCCACAAGGACCATTCCACTTCATCCCAAGGGCTCCTTTCCCCCTCCAAGGGCTGCAGACACACTTGCAGCTCCCGGTTCAAATGTTCTACCTCCCCCCACGGAGTGCTCTTGTCCTCCACCACGTTCAGGTCATTCTCAACCGGCAGCACTTCTGGTGGAGGCAGTTCCTGCGGCTCACGCCGATCCTAGGGCTCCTCCTTGTCACTCATTTGCAGGAGGCCTTTGCAGGCTGCCTGGCCAGATGTCAACACTTCCACCTCGAGTCAAAAAGAACAAAGCAGTCAGAGACTACAGCTTGTCCCTCTTAGCCAAGAGTCATCAGCTGTGAGCAAAGGGAAAGAAGAGATTTACAAGGGCTACAGACAGCTTGTTTCCATCCTCCATCTTGGGCACCATGTTCCACTGTTAGAACACCACAAGAAACGAGGAGAGCGAGAAGAGGCCAGCAGGAGTCAGTTTGGATGACTGCTGGCCAAAAGGCCAAAGGACTACTTCCATTGTCCAGGGCAGCAGTTGAGATTCAAGATACCAGGAAATGTCCTTCAGAATGGCTGCCACAGACACTACAGCAGGATGGCCCTCAGAGGCATCACCCCATTTGCCTGCTGCTCTGCAGTGGAAAGGCAAGAAGGGCAGAAAGCACCAGCTTGGTGACTGTGGCAGTTATTGCTGTTTCACTCACTTGCTTTTGAAGACTTTGATGGAAGGCATTGAGTATGTCTCTCATTGTTTCCATTTCTTGCTCCATCCTCTTCTCTTTTGCCTTGACCCTAGCCTCCATTTCCTGCAGCCCTGCTTGCAGCTGTTCCTTGTCATTCTGAAGATAAAGTGAGAGAGGATGTTTCCTCATTGGAGTAGCTTCACCTCTCTCACTCACTTGAGGTTGTTGATGTCCCCTCTGCTGATGGAGATTCATCTCCTCTTGAGGATGAATCTCCATCATGTCTTCTGTGTTCCTCCTCTTCACTGCCTTGATGTCACTCTGAGCTTCAGGCAGCTCTGCTTGTGGCCCTGCCTTGATATTCTGCACACACAAACGCAGAGCAAGTGACAGGGAGCTGCCATCAGCTTTTTCCTCTTTCAGCCTCAAAATCACATTCACTCAGCCACTTCTTTCTGTGTCCCTGCCCACCTCTGCTTCCACTGCCAACCTCCTTTCCCAGTGCCGATCTCTGCACGTGACAAGGCTCGGTGCTTTCTGTGCCTCTGGCACTCCTGGTCTCCTCAGTCCCAAGAGCTCTGTTTTATGCCCCTCTTCCTGCCCTTCACTCTGTCATCTGCGGAGCCAGGCTTACCTCTTCATTCTCCTGTGGTTCTTCCACCTGCTGCCTGAGCTGCTCTTCCTGCTCTTGGGCTGGCAACAGCTCTCCCTGAGTCTGGCATGGCATCTCTGAGAGCGCAATCTGCTCATGCCTGTTGTCTGGCAGGAGCTGCACAGAAAGCAAGAGAAGATGGCTTTCAACTTCCCATACAACATCTGTGGGCAGGAGGAAACCCCAGGGACAGAAAGCACCATTTCTAGAGCCCTGGCAGGGCAAAAGTCCCATCAAGATGAGGACACCAGAATAAACAGACGAGTGGGATTCTGGGCCAGGTTTGCCTATGATGCCAAGGTCCTCATATGAAGGTGAATGGTGCAAATTGTCCCACTGGTCCTGTTTCTGGCTCTTTCTAGGAACCAGAGGGACCCTGATTGAGCCTGTGCAGCACTAAGCTTGGAAAGTCATGGTTCATTGATTTTTGGTTTGTGTTTTTTTTTTTTTCCTGTGGACAGCATCCGTTTGTAAGATCAGGAAATTCAGCATTCACCCTGACACCGCTGACCACGGCAGTGAAGAAAAAGGAGGAGAAGAAGAAGAAGAAGAAGAAGAAGAAGAAGAAGAAGAAGAAGAAGCAGAAGAAGACATGAATGTGACATTCATGTAAAGACTTTTCATCTCCATAACCGGCTTAGAGTAGGCTTGTAGAGTAGGATTGTAGAAAAGGAGTATAAGGAAATAAAATTGCTGAAACTTAAGCTCATCTGGAAGATTCCGTTCTTTCTCTCCCTGTCAATAAGTGCAGCTTTTCTGTCTGAGTGTTCCGTTGTCTGTTGAAGGTGCAGAGTGACATTGACGGCTTCTTTGGTGTGCCTTGAAAGTGGGGAAGGCTCCGCTTCGATCATCCTCTCCAGACCACAGTGCCTTTGGAATACGGCCCACTGACCGTATTTTGCACACCTGTGGTACTTCAATTTGAGGCAGAAAGGACAGTGGCATTGGCAGGCAAAACCAAAGGAGGAGTGGGGCAGCCAAAAGATCCTGTGCACATGCAGGTCTTCAGCTGTGACTCAAGAGCGTTTGGGTTCGTGCCATTTGGATTTGTATCCCGAAGTGCAATCTCTTTGGCTGCAGGAGAGTCTTGCTCAAGTGAGAAATCAGCAAGATCAGTGAGAGTGCTCTGAGAGGTTTCCTCTGGTGCAGAGCTGTCAGCGTCTGTGAGGTGAGGGCGGACGCAGTCTCGCCCAGGGCGGAGGCCCCTGGCAGAGCCCGGAGCAGCCTGAGCCTGGGCAGAGGCAGGCTGCAAGGAGGCCCTTGTAGCCTGGGAGCAGGCGAATGCTCCGCTCTCAGAGCCCGGCTGGCAGCCGGCCGCTCCCGAGGGGAAGCGTAGCCCAGCTGGGCACAGCACAGACGGGTGGCATCGGCCGTCTGCAGTCTGCACAGGAGCAGAGAAAGGCAAACGGCAGCCGAGGGCTGCAGGCCTGGCTGAGGATTCCCACTCTTGTGCCGGCTGCCCTGGAACTCCTGGCAAAGGGGAGCAGTGTGTGCAGCACTCCGGGCACAGGGGAGGGAGCCGGGCTGCTCCGCAGGCTCCAGCACAGAGTAGTGTCCTCCAGGCACGGCGCTTCTGCCGAGGGAACCGAGGTTGGCGGGCGGCAGGGACAGCTTGCCCCAAGGGCCAAACACACACACCCACTGCAATGGAATGCTGCTTTTTATTGCCTTTCCCAGCCCAGGGTGAACCATGTGCCCTTTCCCTTTGGCTGGGTACTGGGGAACTTTTATTCTCTCCTGACTGCCTACCTTTCTGTCCCCTCCCCTCTTCTACTACTTCCCTTTTGGTCTGGGCTTCAAGCTGGCCCCTCTCCCAGCTCCCAGCAAAAGCCAACAAATTAACTAGAACAAATCCAAGCCATAAATAACAGTACCTAGAACCAACAATTTTCATTCATTTTTGTAATCATCTTCCGGCTGCAGCAAAATATTACCCTGTATCTCACAGAGGGAATCGGGGATGAGCCTGTGGCTTGCGCTTGAGCAGGGAACTGATTTGGATGGGAGCAGAAGGCTTTCAGTAGGTGACTGGTGTTTTCTTGATTAATTTCTGAAGGAAAGACACAACGTGGCTTCAGTCAGCAAACACCTTTTCAAGGTGCAGTGACAAAATGCTTGGGAGCAATTCCCAGAGAAGGAAGGTGCTGAGAAAATCTTGAACTGAAAGAAATCAGGAATTCCCTTAGCATTAACAGAGAGAGTTGAGCTGTCTATTTCCTCCAGTGCACTTATTAATGTGTGCAAGTGGCTACCTTAGCCTTGAGAATGGAGTAGTCCTCCTAAAAGGTAGCGGGAATGCATTCAAGGGGAAGCAAGTGGTTCTAGGAGGCTCTTGAGCATCAGAGGAGAATTTGAGGAATGGGATGTTCCCCGAATGACCACCAGAGATCCTTAAGAGAGCCCTACTCTCTCGTTCTTCACTTCTGAGACGTGATTTAAATTTGTCCAATAATTTGAGGGAATATTTAGCCTGTGAGTTTCTGCAAAGTAATGAGTAGGTCTTATTTCCATGGTTACAAATCAGTAGGTGAGATTTCTGAGTGAGCACATGTTAGAGAAGTGATTCCCCGCACAGGCAGCACTGAAATAAAGTCATGCCTCCTTTCTCACACTGAGCTGGCACCGGGGACTGGGCCCTGCTTGGGAACTTCCATTTTAGTCCCTTCTATTGAAAGGTGAGAATGAAACTTCTTCCAGCCGTTTCCCTCTGGTTTCCATTCTTGGGGGCCAAAGCTCTGTGCTGCAGGTGGCCCGGGTGTGTGCAGAGCAATGCAGCCTCCACAAAGCCCTTGGTTTCCCCACAAGCCATCATGATTTCTTGCCAGGTGTGCCCAGCTGTGGCAGGAGAAAGAGCCCGCAGCGCAGTGGGCGCCGTGCCCTGCCCAGCCGGGGCACTCTGGCACAGAGCAGCAGCAGTGCCGGCACCTTTCAAACCACTCCTGCCTTGGCTTCGCCTGGGACACAGAAGCCTCTGGAAAGCAGCACCACATGTCGCATTCCCGGCTTGGAGCAGCTGCTGCTGGTGGGGGGCAGACCTGGCCCCTTGTATCGCTTCCAAGTGGGAATCCAGGTGGAGACAGAGACATACATACAGAGAAAGCCCGGGCTTGTCCAAGAAGTGGGCAAATGTATGGGGGAATGTGTTAGGAATCATTTCAACTGTTGTGCCAACACTGCCTGCTCTCCTTTTCTCTCTTCACATTTCCTCTTCTTTTCCATCTCACATTTCCCCCCCTTCCCACTCACAATTCTCACAGTTTTCCTGTCGTGTTTCCCTCCCAGTTTTCTCATTTCCCCCACCCTGTTCAGCTCACTTTCCTCCTGCTTTATCTCTCATCTTTTCCCACCTTCCCACTCTTGCCTGGTTTTTTCTTCCCTCATGCTTCTCACCATTTTTCCCTCACTTACCCTGCCCTTTTCTCCCCTCACATTTCTCTTCTTTTCTCCGTCATATTTCTCAGTATTTTCTCTTCTCGTTTCTCACTTTCACCCTCCGGTTTCTCGCCCTTTTCCTCTCACATTTCTCACACTTTTCCCCTCACGTTTAGCATTCTTTCCCCGTCACGTTCCTTTTACTTCTCCTCTTGCATTTTGTGCCCTTTATTCACTCCTGTTTTCTGCCACTTTTCCCATCAAACTTCCCACCTTTCTTTCCCCTCATGTTTTCTGCCTTTTTCTGCCCTCTGGTTTCTCACTCTTTTCCCTGCAGGATTCTCACCATGTTCCCCTCACGTTTTCTGCCCCTTTCTCTCTCTTTGCCAGTCAAGTTTCTCACTCTTTTCCCCCCACATTTCCTTCCATGTTTTCCCCCGAGAGTTCTCACGCTTTTCCCCTCATGTTTTTAGAATTTTCCCATTGTATTTCCTGCCTTTTCCTCCTCTCACCTTCCTCTCCTGTTTTCGCTCACATTTTTCACCATTTCCCACTCAGGTTTCCTTCCCTTTTCTTCCCTCACACTTCCCTCCTTTTTTCATTCACATTTCTCACACTTGTCACCTCACGTTTGCTGCCTTTTTTTCCCCTCACATTTCTTAAGCCACTGCTTCCTGTCAGTGACTGTTCCTCTTCAGAAGCTGAGGGGCTTCTCTTCTTTCCTCCTGTCATCCCCTACTCCAAATAATGGGCGCCAGAGCAGCGCTCCAAGAAGCCCCTGCCTGTGCGTCTGCTGAACAGAATGTCGCTGCTCAGCTTGAAGAATCCCATTAAGAACAACCTCAGCTGCACTGCACTTCCTGCTGCAGTTTTGATTAGTGTTTCAATTCTATAGGGTCTTCACAGTGTTCTAAATAAAGAGGTACCCCGAGGGATACACATGGCAGGTGAGCAGCCACTGCACCATCCGCCCCAAGCGGATCCCATCTCCGTTTTCATCACCTCACAGTCACTGTGACTCCTGCCTGGACGAAACCACTTGTGATGCTTCTTGATGCTAAACCAAGTCCATCTGCACAGGAAATGCTTTTGGCCCTCTCCTGGAAAAAAAAGAAAAGTTTTTATTTGAAAACATTCAAACCCCGGAGTTTCTTCCTCTGTTCACCTATTTGAATTGCCTCGACATCCAAATACTGCCAGCCGCCGTTCCAAACTGGCTGGTCTGTGTTGGTGTGCGCAGAGCAGAGGTGCCACGCCGTCTCCGTTTCCCGGGTGTCTGTTAATGTCCATTTCAGCAGACGGCTGAGGGCTCGGCCTGCCCCAGCCGCCATCTTGTGCGTGGCTGCCTCTGCTCTCTGGCCTCCATCTTGGGCGTGGCTGCTCCAGCCCCGGCCGCCATGTTGTTCTTGGCTGCCTCAGCCCTGGCTGCCATCTTGTGCATCCACCTAGTCCAACTCTGAAACAAACGTGTCGCTGTTTTGCCAGCAGTCAGCACCAGAGACGCCAACACCAGCGTAAGGAGTAAGCGGCTTTTACTGGAGTGCAAAGCAGCAAAGGAGTACCAGAGGATAAGCTAAGCAATGCACCTGATTATTACAGCAGAAGACTGCCCGTAGGGATTAAGAAAGGTACATCGACAGTTACCCATATGCTTTGCCATCCTCCTGACACACTCGTCAGCTGGCGAGCCCCTGTCACACCAAAGGATTGGAAATGCACTCCCAGTAGCCAGGGATTCCTATGCAGCTGGCCCACCCACAGGCCAGGCCGCAGACTTTGCTGTTAGAGACCCCAGATTTTATTCTGTTGAATAAACAAGCTACCAAAACTTTTAGTGCAGGAACATCTGATTTCATCCTTCTCTTGGCCCGGGCTCAGAGAGGAACCAAGGCAGTTTGCTTTGACCATATATCTTCAAACAAGACCACACAGATCTGATTCTGTGGCCTTGTCTGGCTTCTAAGTGTGGAAAGGTAAATACCTGTTGCACTACCAACCGGATTCATCTATCATCCCGGTAACGGTCCTGCCTGTTTTGTTTATGAGCCAATATAAATACAATGTTTGGTTGGAAGGGTCGTCCGGAGGTTAGCTTTGGCTTAGGGCCTGTTGTTGAGTTTTTAGTACTTCACCAGAATTGTCTTTTTACAGGCAGTGGTGCTGTCCCCTCGGCTGCAATGGCATCTTCAGCTGGTCCCACAGGGATTGCCAACACTCTGGTTGTGCTGCACTCCTTGTGAGCGGAGTCGTCAGTCTCTTGGGTGAGCAGATTCTCTGTCACGGAGTCCAAAATTCTGCTCTGGGATGCACCAAGGTAACAAGAGGAAAGCGCTTCTGCAGTTCTGACATGGAAATTGTCCTGCTGCGTGGGCTTTGCTGTGAGTCTGAAACACAGCAGCTCTCTGGCCTTTCGGTGCTGCTGGCTGAGCTAGCTGCTGCCTACTCAAGGCTCAGGTAGGCACCTGAGCTGCCTCGCCGCACTGCAAAATCCATCTCAGTGCTCATGGCACGCCCAGATGCCTCATCTCAGTGGAAGTCCCACCGGCAGTGTCAGAGCAGCGGCTCCTCGGCATTGGTGCTGCCTGTGCTCTCTGCCCTGGCCCTGGCCCTGGCCGTGGCAGTGCTGGCCCTACTGCCATGCATGCACAGGGAATGGGAACTGCTGCCTGACGTTTTTCAGCTGCGCCACTGCTGCTGCTGAAGACACCTCAATGAATGGATTAGTGGGGTTGTGGGCCATATGAGCCTGTGATAGCAAGGTCCTGGACATGAAGGCAGAGGTGCAGAGTGTCCTGCCAGTCCTATTTCAGCGTATTTCTGGGAACCAGGGAATCCCTCTTGATCCTATGAGGCACTGAGTTTGCAAAGTAATGGTTCCATTGTTGCTGTTGTTGTTGCTGCTGCTGTTGTTGTTCTTGTTGTTTTCCCTTTGTGCTGCATCCCTATTTGATGCCAGCCGAGCCTCTCTCCAGATGGGCATCTCTGATCATTGCAGTGAAGCAATGCAGGCAGTTCAGGAGGTGATGACGACCATTTCAGGATGACTCTCTCCAGTTCAAGACCTGAGTGGGAGTCAGAATAAAAACTCTATCAAACCTCAACTCCATTGGAAGATTCCCTTCCTTGTCACCCTGTGAATAAGGTCTACATGACCTTTCTGAATTGTCCATTGTCTTTTCAAGATGGAAAATCCTGTTGATGGTGATTTTGGTTCAGTTAGGAATTGCGGAATGGTCTCCTTCTAATGCCAACACGATTTCTGCTTTTCTATTTCCTTCATATATATTCCTACCTCTGTCGACTACTGTTGTATAGTTATATAGTTCCTAGGTAACTTCAGTACTTTTCCTCCTCTGATAGGCAGAAAGACAAAACACATTCCAAAGTCTCCTATCTGATCTTGCCTCCTCTAGGAGCAAAGGTTGAAACAGCAGTACTGATAGGCAGTACAGCTAGGAGCAAGAAAGAGGGGCTCCAGAGGAGGTGGGAACAAAGCAGGGATATTTCCTCATTTCTTGTGCTGCTAATTGAGAATTCTTGTCAATTATGCTAATGTTCCACACTTGTAAAACCACATTTGCCCTATGTGGGGCGGGTGTTTTTCCATACCTGCCCCTGGAGGCCTCCAGTTAAAGGCCAGATTTGATATTACCTGCTATAGTAATGTGGCAAAAGTGGGTTGTTTTATTTTTCAGTCATTAGGGCACCACTTCCTCCACACTGCGGTGCCTTTGGAATATGGCCCATCCGCCCTTGTTTGCACAGCTCTGGTCCTTCTACATGAGGCAGAAAACACATTTCCAGCCAAAAGCCCACAAGGAGTGGGGCAGCCAGAGCATTCTGTGCAGTTACAGGCCTGCAGCTGTGACTCGAGAGGGTTTTGGTTGCTGCCTGCTGTGGCAGGTGCGTCTCCTCTGTGACTGCCTCTGCTCCTGGCTGCCCATGGATAGCAGGTACAGGGTTCTGCAAGGAGAATGGAACAGGTTGGTGATGTCTGCTGGCAAGAGAGTGCAGTGGAAAAGATTGGGGAAATGTTTGACCTTAACAAACTGTGAATTCCTTAAGCTTTACCAGACAGTTCTTAGTCCTGTATTCCCTCTTAGCAGTGCAAGTGGTTATCTGAGGTGGGAGAATAAAGAGAGTGGGCCTGCTGAAAAGATAGCTGCAATGTATTTAAGGGGAAGAAATTTGTTTTCAGAGGCTCTTGACCATCAAAGGAGAATTTGAGGCGTGAGATCTTTCCCAAATGACCACCAGAGACTTTTAAAGCGACCTCTATTCTGATGCAATTAATTTTGTGGAAATGATTAAATATATGAAACTGTGTGCAGGGGGTTGGGGTGATGCCTCTGAGGGCCATCCTGCTGTAGTGTCTGTGGCAGCCATTCTGAAGGACATTTCCTGGTATCTTGAATCTAAACTGCTGCCTTGGACAATGGAAGTAGTCCTTTGGCCTTTTGGCCAGCAGTCATCCAAACTGACTCCTGCTGGCCTCTTCTCGCTCTCCTCGTTTCTTGTGGTGTTTTAACAGTAGAACATGGTGCCCAAGATGGAGGATGGAAACAAGCTGTCTGTAGCCCTTGTAAATCTCTTCTTTCCCTTTGCTCACAGCTGATGACTCTTGGCTAAGAGGGACAAGCTGTAGTCTCTGACTGCTTTGTTCTCTTTGACTCGAGGTGGAAGTGTTGTCATCTGGCCAGGCAGCCTGCAAAGGCCTCCTGCAAATGAGTGACAAGGAGGAGCCCTAGGATCGGCGTGAGCCGCAGGCACTGCCTCCACCAGAAGTGCTGCCGGTTGAGAATGACCTGAACGTGTTGGAGGACAAGAGCACTCCGTGGGGGGAGGTAGAACATTTGAACCGGGAGCTGCAAGTGTGTCTGCAGCCCTTGGAGGGGGAAAGGAGCCCTTGGGATGAAGTGGAATGGTCCTTGTGGCAGTCGTCCTTCAGAAAATCTCTGAAAATGGAAGATGAATCTGGCCATGAACTCCAGTAAAACCAGCCTTTGGCTTTGGCCCATCCAGTCAAATGGAAGTGGACGTGCAAAAAATCCATTTTAAGAGCCCTGCGTGTGGCAGGCTGACAGCATCTTCCTAAGGGCTTGTATTTGGAATGGCATCTCAGGGCCATCTCTGCCAGCCACCTTTCTGAACCAAACTCATTTCTTCTCCCAGATCTACACAGGCTCTTGCAGCAAACCTGCTGCAGCAGGAGCATTGTGTCAAGGAGCCTTTGCTCCCCAAGCCAAGAAGGTGAGCCCGGGCAGTCGGTTCATCTGCAGCGCTGACACAGCTGCTGCTCAGCAACAGCAGATCGAGGAGGACTCCCTGGAGCTACTGAGTACGTCTTGTGTATTTCTTGTCTGAGGGACGGTGTCTTGTGTGCACGTGGCAGCGTAGCTGGACCAAATGTTCCTCCTCAGCTTGATATCACAGGGACATTTAGGATTCCCCATAGGAACCTGTGTAGAAAATCAGTCTCTGCTGGCCATTTTTGCTTCAGATCTGTCTGTCTGGTTCTTTGGTTGTTGTTACCCAGCTCACCACAAAGGGTTCAGAGCCCCAGCAATGGGGCTGCCTTTTTAGGTGTCTCCTGGAAGCTGGGATCTCTGCTTGAAAGTCAGCATCTTGAGTTTTGTTTTCCTCAGTGACAATTGTGAGCATGGAAAATCCTATGACAGAATAAATCAAAGTCAAAAATATCAGCAGTGGATGAGTCCAACCACAAAACCATGGGCCAGGTGTTTTCCTGGTGGAATATCTATCAAGTCTGAAGTAAGGCAAGCTGCAAAAATGTTCAGACACTGAGGATAGATTGTTCCATCTCTCAGTATCAGTCAGAGATTGTAAGCATGACCAGAAGACATTGTCAAATTGTCAAATTGTCACACTGCCAAGGCCTTGCCTGGAGCAAGGAATATGACCTGGTTGATCTCCTGGTCTCTCAAGCATGGGACAGCTCTGTGTTAATTTCCTTTGCATTTTTGTATATCTATAATCAGCTGGCCACACTAACAGACGGAGAAGAATCTTGCTTGCCTGAAAGAGAAACCTACCCTCTGTCATAGCTTTCTTTCCAAGAGTTTGCTGAAGGAAATCCTCCATGGTCAGGATTAGAACTGCATAAGTTAGAGACTGAAACCTGAGAAGAAAGAAGAAACCCTCTTTCTGAGCTGAGGCAGTAATCCTCAATGCTTCAGGCCCAGTGGCCATGCACTTGAGAGCAAAATGCATCATCTGCCTTCTGACAGAGCCCTTCTGCATCCTGCAGGTTCTAGGCATTTCCAGCAGAGATCTCCAGTCTGGGCTGGCTTTCACTCCAAGGTCTAAACGGTTTCTCCTTTCTTTGCTGCTCTTTTGTTTCTAGGACTTTTGGAGAGGTTTGTAGAGCACTCGACACTGCCACAGGAGGAGAGGTAAATGTCAACAGCCCCCACAGACTCTGCTGCTCTCGGGGGCTTTCCTCTCTGTGTCAGCTGTAGCTGCAGCTTTGGCTAGAGCTGTGTTGAAAAGACACAAGAAGCACAGACTTGTGGCAGACTGCCAATTGCATTTGGGACAGTCTTTGTCTTTCTCAGCTGCCAGAAGGAAGGCAAGGAGGGGAGTGGCTCCTTTCACTGAAGGACTTGCTCACTTGCTGAATTGCTGAAACAACGGTTGTGCCTCCTCGAGCATCTCCCTGCTCTTTGGGGCTTCAGCTTGAGTTCTGAATTTTCATTTCTGGCTGCCAGCAAATACATCTGAATGATACTTGTGGGAGCTCGGTACCTCTGAACAACAGAACCAATTAGATTTCTGCAGAAGCCATTTCATATTTACATTACACTATGTTTATAGATTGTAAGACCACTGTTCACACCTTCATGCCTTTCTTGATCGGTTCGTCTGCTTTGTTTGCTCAGCACACGTCCCTTAGGCAATTTGATTGGCTATAATTCCGAGCCTTCATGGCCTCTATCTCATTCTTCTTGTCCTGGTATTCAATTTCCCAGGCTCCTCTTCTTTTTAGAACAGTTTGTGTCTCTGTGGCCTTGATATATTCCCAAAGAGCTGATACTTGTAACTAATATCTCTAGGTGGTAGTTCGGCTGGAGCACTTTGTATTCCAAGTTGTGCGGATCCATTGCTGCAGATCCATTGCTACAGTTACTGGTAGCTCCTCAGCCACCTGCTGTGCTGATGGCTCTCCCTTCTGCTGGAGAAGAGGCCAAAGAGGAGCAAAATGAGCAAAGTTACCACAACCCTACAGCTGTGGTGACAGCAGAGTCAGATTTTCCTGAGATAGTAAATGCCAGTTCTGGAGGGTGCTGTCTTTAGTGCAAGGCAGAGGTGCAAGTTTCTGCCCAGCCAGCACTTGCTGCTGCTGGCTAAGGATGCTGAGTGCTGCAGTCCTGCCAGGACCTAGCATTTGCCCCAGCCAGTGACAGCTGGGCAATGGGCTTTGATCTGCCATGTTGAGGCACCAAAGGGCTGGTGCTCCATGTGAGCATCTGGCTCAGTGAAGCTCTGTGTCATGTCTTCTGCAGCGCAACAGCCCAAGGGTGCAGGGGCTCCTTCTGGAGGTCACAAGGTTTTGTTTGCTTGTTTTCCCATTTGGGACCTGTGTTTGACTTGTGGAAGTGTTCTGCAGTTTTCTCGAGTCGTTCTTCACTTCTACAGAGTCTTCTGGCTTTTGATAAGCTGCAAGGAGGTGATTGTGTTGTCCATGAAGCTGTGGGGCCACTTTTGTCCCGTGTGACAAAAGAAAGCAACCATATGGCTCTGAATCCTTCTCGTAAGGCAAAAGGCAGAAGCAGCAAGTCTCTGTTGCTCCATTTTGTGGTGAAGTCTTACAGCATTGAAAAGTGCATTGGAGCCTGGAGCGGGGATGAAGCTGCAGGTCCTTGCCTGTTGTCTTGTGTTGCTAAGAACAGGAAGGACACGTTGAAATCCTGTAGGCTGTATTTTATAGCAAACGTGCACCTGTGTGCCAGGAGAGGTGGGTGGGACAAAAGGAGGCAGGGGTGCGGGTCAAGAGCAGCAGAATGTGAGCCCAGCGTGCCAGGAAGGCCAAGGGCATCCTGGCCTGTGTCAGCAATAGGGGAAGAGCAGGAGCAGGGCAGTGACCGTCCCCCTGTGCTGGGCAGCGCTGCGGGCACAGCTGGAGTGCTGTGCCAGTTCTGGGCCCCTACTCTGTTCCAGGTAGCCACTCCAAAGCATCAGTACCTTAACTGGAAACACAGAACTGTCACAGAATCATTACGTATCAGGAAAAGTTCCATTTTGGCAGCACGGTCTCTGAGATGATATTCCTGTCTGGAATTGGGATGAAATTTTGTCTTACATGACAGAATGAAGTATTTCATTAGTTCATCACCCACTATTTTGCAAATACTATTAATAGCTTATGTCTAACATGGTTAAGTGGAATTATTTGTCGAGAGGCTACTCCCCTTTTAATTGTTAATTGCATTTCTTGACGAGTTGGGAACAATGTGTGGGCAATTCTGAGATGAATTAGACAGGAGTGAATTGAAACAATGGTGAATTCAGAAGACAGATAGTGACTTTGCTGACATCAGTCTGAAATATGCAATTACCCCATGACCTTGCTAAATAAATAAGTTAGAGCTCTTATCCGGTGGCATCAATAGAAAAACTCAGTACTTTCAGTGTACTGAGTCAGAACTGGGGTTTTTTCTGCTTTTCAACTAGAGAATCCTAGTTGACTTTTTTCTGCAATGGATTACTTAATTATTTTTCTGCCACTTGTGTATGCTAATGCTTAGCTGACCACTTTAGACTTCCACGGACTACTGACTTTTTAATCCACCTCAGAAAGTTAAATTTCCTATGAGGAAGAGGAGCAACACTGGGAATATTTTGCTTAGATGATTAGAAACTATATAGGGAAATCACAGAGGTCGTTCAGCACAGAAAAGAAAATCAAAGATTTGCCAATATTGCTTTGCAAAAACAACGTCCACGGAACAATTAAGAATTTTGTGATGAGTATTTCTCTAGCCGGTGCATCACCAAGGAGGCCACTGGAAAATTCTGTCTTTCGTATTATTTAGCACATTCTGAAAGTGGACAGGTTTGTGGACGAAAAGAGGTGCTAGAAGACTTCAGGAGTAGTAATAAATATTAATTATTATTAATTATTACTTCAGGAGTAGTATTAATGGGCCTGTTTAGCTTCAGCAGAGCAATACATCTTGGCCTTGACATTGCTTCTTCACAGGTTCTCACAGTTTTGGCATCTAGGCAGAAGCATTTCTCGGAAGCAGTGCTTGTGCCCATTGTCCTCTTACAGAATGAAATTGTTTCGGCCTTCAGTTTCAGCTGTGAGCCCGACATTGTGTCAGAGGTCATCACAGGTCTTTGGGGGAAGAAAGCAGGTCTTACCTGCTGGTCTTGTGATTGCATCATTTTTAGTGATGCACCAGGTAGCTGGACTCTGAGGGCTGACGGAGAGTTTTGAAGCAAACTGGAAGTAAGATAGATATGGTCTTTCAGTTATTAAAGAGAGTTTCTAAAAAAGGTGAAAAGCAACTTTTTACATGGGAAAATAGTGATAGAATAAGGAGGGAATGGTTTTGAAATAATAGAGGGGAGTTTTAGGCAGAAATTTGTTTCTGTGAGGAGGGTGGGACATTGGCACAGGGAATTTATACATCTGGAAATGTTTAAATTCAGGTTGGAAGAGGCTTAGAGCATCCTGGTCTAGTGGAAGGTGACCCTGCCCATGACAGAGGGGTTGGATAGAGATGATGATTATAGTTCCTTTCAGTCCACACTATTCTGTGTTTCAGTGATTGCATGATGATTCCATGATTCTATGAGGTGTGACAATGAAGATGGCTCACAAACCTTCCTGTACCCAAAAACGAACCTCAAATAAATGATCTAAACCAAAACAGGGGCATTTGGTCTCCCTGGCCAATCATTTTGCTATCCTTAACATTTCCAGAAGGAAGGTATTTTTTACAACGATTGAAAACAAATAAAAAATGGAGTGACACTACTACCTGATTTGTTGGGAAATATGCACATATACTCCTGAAAGCATATTTCTCAGTCTTGGTTTCTATGATTAAAAAAAAAAAACCACAAAAAAAAAAAAAAAAAAAAAAAAAAAAAAAAAAAAAAGAAAAAAAAAAAAAAGAAAAAAATAAAATTAAAAAAAGGGAAGAGAATCGGTTAAATGTAGAGCTTGGGGAAGGAAAACCTCAAGACAATTATCCTTTTGCTGTTAAAGTTTCTCTTAAATGAACACAAGTTGCCATTTCTTTCTTTCTGCTCTTCCACATGTAACTCATATAGGGTTTTTCAACTTCCCTTCACACTTTGTAACTTTGCAAACCAGCTGGAGCTGCATATCTTTTTGCTGTTACAGATAGAACTGTTTCCTTGGTAGGTAGAAAAGTTGAAAGTATTCTTATCCATTTTCTCACAAAGTGAGAAAAATCCATGTATGCATATACCTACTGAAGTGTCATCCTAAACACAGAATAAGAGTCCTTTGTGAAGGCAGCTCAGTTGGATCCTACAAGGAGATTTGAAATGTAAGAAAATAATTTTGGGTACCTAAACACCTTTTGTTTCTACTCAGATCTGTAAAGCTCAATAATATATACATTTTAAACCCTAAAATTTAATTCTGTTCTCTTGCCCAACTCTTTTCTGTTTGTTGAGTGAGCCATAGTGCATTGCTTTGCCTAAATGTTAGTGCATACACTCAGAGCTCATCCATTCCTCCCAACAAAATACCAAATTTCCAAGTAAGCGTGTGGAATGGGCTTAACTGTATTTAAGTGAGGCTCCAGTTAGCCTACTGAGAGAGTCAGAGGAAATACCAATGATCTGAGAACTCATCTCCTTTAAGGATGGGAAAAATAGAAACAGTAACAGAAACTGGTGTCTGACCACTTTTTTTGAAAGCCATCTTCCTGGTTACTCGTTGTAATAGAGCCCCCTAGCCCCTTCCTTTTCTATCCTAGTAGAACGGCAGAAAAGGAAGATCCTTAGGATTAGTAAGAAAGAGGACAGGAGGATAGGCAACTTTTGGGTGACACGTAGCAGAGATTTGGCCCTAGGCCAGTGAACTGGCTTGCATAGAACTCACAAAAATGAGGGGCAGGATCTCAGGCCAGTGCTATTCCAAAAACGTACCCACCACAACTGGTCCGTAAAGCCATCAAACTGTCTATCCTCCACTCACATATTCATTTTTCGAAATTTAGTATCATGATTTGGAAGAGGAGGAGTTTCACCCAGCTTACCTAGGAATGAGAAATCTCTCTTTGAATGTAGGCTGTCATCCTTCCTAAAAGTGGACCTGCGCTATCTCAGTGAAGGACCCATCAGCTACTCAAGTGGAGTACCACAAAGTCCTGTTAAACAGTATTCTCTTTAGTCCTGTATTCTAATGAATAACAAAAAGTAAGAGCCTGTTTCTTACAGATCAAGCTCCTCTGAGCACATTGCTGTATTGTAAGCTTAGACAGGTTTGGAAAAGTAAGTAGACTGCTGAGACAGCTACTAGACACCTACAGATAGGCTTAATTTTGGTCTCTAGTTATATTAACAGTTATATTTACTCCAGACTAAATGTTGCTCTCCATCTCTTCTTCACCAGCAGGAGGCAGTCTCTTCTGTGTTTTGGGAATATCATGTGACTTCACATGTACTGTTGTAGCTGCCTCCTCTTGCCAGATTTCCTCAACTTTTAACTACTTTTCACAAACGTCAACAGCTGACACAGTTGGTGGTTTTAGACAAACATTCGCTGAAAACAACTCTTCTCTGTCACCTAAAGTAATACCTTTTTAAAATGATTATTTACAAGGCCATAAATCGATGTCTTCACTGAAATTTCTGGTTGAACTTCCAATACTGTTCTTTTCCTTTAGTTTACCGCATAGAATTTGATTAGAGGGAGAATTGGGTTCGATAGGGAATGGCATAGAAAGAGCACAGAGTATTAGAGGAAACAGCAACAAGTGGAGATTTGATGAAAAACCTTGAGATGATAGTGGTGAAAGTGAGGAAAATAGAAGTGGTGAAAAAAATTTGAACTTCCTTCTCAGGAGCTGTCCTTTCCATCTCTACTCTCGTTCAAATATTCTACAGACAACTATTTTGGGTTTGAAGGACTCTTAAGAGGTGCTTCTCAGCATGCATTCTTCTCTGAGCTTCTCCACCACCATCATGCTCCTTCCCTTGTTTTCTCCTCTATGCACGACAGCCAAATCCCTGAAGCAGCAAGTGATAGAACAAGAGGAAATGGCCTCAAGTTGGGCCACAATAGGTTTAGATAGGAAATCAAGTAAAATTTCTTTACTGGAAAGGTTGTCAAGCCCTGGCACAGACTGCTCAGGGCAATGTTGAAGTCACCATCCCCAGAGTGATCTAAATGTGTAGATGTGTTGTTTGGGGACACAGTTTAGTGATGGGCTTGTGAGCTCTGCGTAAATGCACAGACTCTATGATGTTAGAGGTCTTGTCCGACATAAATGAGTCAGTAATTCTACAATTCTGAGATGCTTGCTGGTTTTCTCTGTTTTGGATGCAGGTGTGTATGAACAGCACAGTGGGTGTTTGAAACCTCCCATGGTAAAATTTGACATCCTCTGTTGGGCACAATCCACTTTAACTTGTGCCTAAGATAATTTCAGGTGCCAGCACTGAAACTAGCAAGGCAAATGTAGACATTATTTCCTATGTTCCTGTGTATAAATTTCCAGAAGAAAATCAGAGATTTTATTATCATTCATAATTACAATACAAGCAAACTCTAAATGTCAGTCAGAGCAACTGAAAAGCAGGACTTATGTGCTGAATCACTTCTGTGCTGTGAAGCTGGGAACACATAATGCTCAGAGCTGAGAAACATAGTAAATTAAAAGAAGAAAGAAGAGATTTCAATAAAACACGATGTACTCATAATTTGAGGGACAATAGGACATCTTAGAATGACATTTACTGCTGTTTCCATAAAGTGGGAAAGCGGGGACCGGGGGGGGGGGGGGGGGGGGCGGGGGACGGCTGGTGTGCGCGGGGAGGAAGCAGCTCTGGACTCTCAGTGATTGCAAAAGCCCACACTGTAAAAAGACCCTATTTTGGTTAACATGTTGTCCATCTTTAATGGTAATAGCTTTAATGTAACAGCTGGTTTTGATGTAATTTCTTTTCCCAGACTTCCCCCCAGACTGCTCCCTGGGTACAGGCAGGGAGGCCAGAGATCTAAAGCCAGGAGCTAAAGGATTTTTCATCATTTAACAGGCCACTTGTTGCTATGTACTCTGCAAGCTGGACAGTGCAGCCTAGCAGGACAGTGGGATCTGTTTTAATATTACATGTTTCCAAAAGTGCAACTGGGTCTGCAGAAGCAACCTGGGCATCATCATTTTGTACCTGGGGGTTGTGGGATGCAGCAAAATATCCTCAAGTAGCATGGTGATAATGGTTGTCTATGCGTGCACTCGATGTTCTGACATAAATCTTCAAAACACAGTGAGGGATGGAAATGACCTAAGCAGGTAAGAAAGCAAACCTGCTGCTCTGGGTCATAATAGCTGTGCCTCAAATTACACTCTTAATTACATGAGTGTAATTGGAAGAGAATTGTTCACAATTCCTGCAAATTCCAGTCCTTTTCCACTGCTCCTGTTACACAGTCACACAAGGGTTTCTTTCCAGAATCTATGAAAAAATTAGTATAAATTGTCTGCAATCAGGACACAATGAGATACTGTCTGTAAGAACCACATGAACACGGGAAGGCTGATTTACTAGAAGAGTCTGAGAAAACATTGCTGACTGAGAAAATATGGGGGCTGGGTGACTTTTCCCCCTCAAAAATGGAAAAATGTCTCCTGCAACTGAAGCCAAAAATGTCAAGCTCTAGAAGTGTCATTATTTATTAAGGGAATTCTTGCCAAGAAGATCTCTTCTTTGAGGAGGATTGTATTCAGCAAATAAAACCCAGAAATATTCATATTGGTCAATTCTTTGTGCCAATAATGTTTTTACGTATCAGAACAGCTATTTGGCGTTGGTTCTAGTCCTATTAACTTTGATTCTTGACATGCACAAGGCAAAAGAGGTTAATGTTTTGCCTTTATATTATGCTCAATGATCATGTATGTCAAGCCAAACAGAAAAGGAGCACTCAGGTAACTTGAAAGATAGCTAGTAAATCAATCAAAATTTGCTGTTTTCCTTGCTCCTTTGTTGTCAGTATTGTGGACACTGTAAGATGGTGAGACACAAAGGTAAGCGCTTTCTAGAATCTCATTTTTGTCTAAGGACCTTAATAAATCAAAAAACTACTGAAACTATCGGGAAGGGCAATTTGAGTATTCTCTCTGCCTTGAGAAAATGATGAAACCGCTTTTTTGAAACTGAAACCTCTGATTGTTTAGCCTTGTCCCAAATTCAGTTGTGCAATCGCACATTCTGGATTGGAACTCCTTCCCTAGGTCCTGCTGTGTGTGCCAGAAACTCAGGGGATGTGGAGTAGATACTCCTTGATGAAGGGTTGCTGTATTTTCATGTACTGTATTTTCTTTTTCTGAAAGAGAGGGAAGAGCTAATGGAGGTAAAACTGAACCGGTTGAGTTCACTAGGTGGTGTTCTGTCACTGTATCCCATGCATAGGATGTTTCTCCTTTTTTTTTTAAGGATGAAAAATGTAGAGAAGTCCTTTTCACTCCTTTGGAGAGGACATCCATGGTACTTCACATCTGCTCAGCCTAGCTCTTACAGAGGCTCAGAGGTAAGATTGGATCACAGCCAAGGAGGTTTCAGGAGTCTCTGGGATGTGTCTTCAAAGCACTGACCTCATCTGCATGAGTGGCACCTGCCTGTGACATGCTTCCCCAGCTTGAAACCCAGTAATGTTATAAGTTGTACTATATTCTATCTGTTTGTAGGGAACTAGTGCCATAAACATAAATTCTGTGCTCTACTAACCATGTATTCTCTTAATAAAATGAAGTTTTAATTGTAACTACAATTTACTGCTGCCATTGCCAAGGATTCCTTAGAGTGTCCATTTGTCCCCTTTCTGTTGGATAGCACTTGTGACCTCAGGAATCTTCTCTGTGTATTTTTTAGGGAGAGGGTAAGCCTAGTGGGAGTTCACAAATAGCAATGAGGCTGTCTCTAAATATTCTGCCAATTCTCTATGCTTTGCATATATAAAGGTAGTAAAGAAAGGAAAATAAAATTAGTCAAAACAGACAACCCAGAATATGAAACCTGTTTCCACATTCTTTACATAAGAAAATGTGCCTTTATTGCTTTCCATATGAAGATATAGATGTACTTCCATTTGGAAGACAGCTTTTGAAAGCTTTGCAGAACTCAGCTGCAAAATATAGACTTTGAAATGAAAGTTGGTATAAAGCAACTGATTCTTTTATATATTGCATACTTCATGTATATAATGCTGTACATATTATAAGCATGCTAGTGGGGCATTCTATTTTCAGCACACTCAACTCTGACTTTGTTGCTCAAACAGCTAGTGGTTAATAATACAGATTTTTGAGGGTTTGTATGTCACCAGATTGTTTCTGAAATTTGAAATGATCTAATGAAAAGATCTTCATTAACATATACTTTTGCCTATCATTTTGAAAACAGATCCATGCCCAAATCTAATATCTACAAGGCTTCCCTTTTATCTCCCTCCTCAAAAGTTCCATCATTCATTTAAAATAAAGTCATACCCTCCAATAGGAATTTTTTATTGTAGTTGATATTACACTCTGTATGAACTAATATACTATGGGATTAAAAAACACAAGGACTAATATGCAGGAAAATTTTTTTCTTCTACTTCTATGCAAGAAATAAATTTAGTTGAATTTTTGTTCTTCTGAAGTTCTTTTCTTTCCAGAGGAAAATAAGGAACATACATTCCACTATTTACACTCTCTTACATGTACTTTCCACATACAACTACCTTCTGAAAAAGTACATGTGAAGAGCTGCCCTTTTACTGAGTGAACTAAGGTCATCCGCTCTGCCTTTGTCTGCTATTGAATAAATCACATCTTTCTTTTATGCAATGATGTGGAAGCTGCATCCCTTGATTTTGAAGGTATTTGCCACTGATCCTTTCTAATTTATCCTGGAAGATTGCTGAGCAGTAGTTTTCTAAACTCTAGTTTTCACTGCTGAAAAGGGACAAGACAAGCTTTCCTAGAAGTTGGGGAGAATTCTGGCAAAATTCTCCTGGCAGTCCAAGCTTCCTTCCAGCACATCTTTGTTGAAATGAATGAACAAGTTTGGAGGACATGGAAGAGGAAAGAGGGGAGGAAAAGGGACATTTCACAGTTTTTTGTCTGTCACAATGATCAGTTCTGCCTACTGAGATGAATATCCAAAAACAGTGGACCATAAAATAAATATAATAGCTCAAAACCATTTACAATCACCAACCAATTGTCTATTACGCATCTCTTTCAGTTCATGAGATCTACCTCAGAGTGGGAGGCTATTTCTAAATTCTAGGTCATATTTAACCATCAATTTCAGTCCACCAATTTCAAAGGGATGGAAGTAATACAAGGTAAAAGTTAGGAAACTGAAAGGAACAGCAAGCTAAAAGTTAAGAAAAGTCCCTGCACCATGTATTAAAAAGATGCTGTGAAGACAAGGTGGGGAAACTCCCTAAAAATGTGTGATTGTATTTCTCAGTGCTATAATCCCAGTTTTGGGAAACTGTTTCATGCTGCATTACAAATTCCAAACATGTATTTTGATATTTGGAAATTTGTTTATTGTGCTGTTTTTTTAAAAAGAGATTATTTTATTTTATTTTATTTTATTTTATTTTATTTTATTCTGTTTTTAAAGTGAAAGAATAATCTACCACCTCTGTTGAAAACTAATCAGAAAGGTGCTGGCTATAGACAACAAGCTTGATTCAAAAGAAAATATTCAAATGAATACTTTGAATATTTACAGACTGCTTTGAGTTTTATTACTCCAGTTGAAATGTAATCAAAGTATTTAGAATTAGTGGCTTCAAACATAAGTGTAAAATTGAGGAATTTAAAAGTTAAAACTAGAAAGTTACATATTCTGCAGTGCCTAGCACAGTCTGGGTGTGTCCTTATATGATTCAGAAAGATGTCATGTTCATGACTTGTACTAAATTGTCCTGCTCGTGTGGTTTTAAACATGTTGAAGGGAGGGGTTACTATTTTTTGCTTACCAGCCTATCATTCCTCATGTGGTTTGTAAAGAAGTGCAGTCACTCTTGGAGCTAGTAATCCTGACTTTTGTTTGTGTTCCTCTCCCAGTCAAGACAACTGGCAGAGGGACTATTAAGGACAGCAGCCAGGCTGGGACATGTAAATTAGCTTCCTCCTGTTATCTCTGACACCCATTGGGTACAGGCTACACATCTGCCTACCATCAGCTTTAATTCAAGTTCATCATGCCCAGAGACAGCATCCTCCAGAATGAAGAAAAAACTGGCCTGCTGCCAGCACCCTTTGTTCCTTCCATCTGGGTAGAACAGGACTACCTAGGATTAGCCAACACTTAGGTTCTCTGAACTGATCAGTTCAGTCAAATTACTGTGCAAAGTAAATTGATCCTCCCAAACAAAAGGGTCTGCCAGTGGGGAGGTACCTGAGAAAGCAGCATGCCTGTGTAAACAGTTCTGTCCTTTGCCACAGTGTGGAGTGTGTCAGCACCATACGCTGCCACTATGTATTTATTAAGTGACAGATTAACTCATCTCAGCATTTGGGACCCTGTTTCCAGCTGTGAGGATGATTGATGGGCTGACTACTGCTTCAGTCTTGGAAGTTATTTCCTTCATTGAACAGAGCCAAGAAGACAGGAAATTGCCCCCTTTGGAAATGCTAATCTCACCACTCCTTCAAAGACCAACCATAGCAGTTTCTTCCAGGCAAAGTCTTAAAAGTGGTACATTACACATCAAATGCATACGAATTAGAAATTTCTTTTCAAGGCTCTATCAGTTATTAAGGGTCTTCCTTTCCATATATTCATCATGCCCCACTTCACCCCTTAATTACAGTACAGTACTTTCTACTAATTGTGAGAAAGTCCATGGTAGCCAGGATCTGCATTAACTTCTGCACCCTCTGAGATGTAGTTCAGGGTCAGGTAGAAAGGAGGCAGATGGGCCCCAATTCTTAGGGACATGGCCTTCAAGGAACAAAGACATGTCCCTTTTGTTCCCACTGGCAATGTTTCTTAAGGGAATGCCCCATGAAAAGTACATTTCATTAGTGTATTGCTTTGGCAAATCTCATGTCCACAAGACCTTGCACCCACACTGGTAAGGGAGTCACGGTTTCCCTACTGCTGTTGAATAGGGTCTCACTACCAGCCATTTATCTCCTGGTAACTTCTAGTGGGAAGATATCAATAAATCTTAAAACGGACTCTCAGCCATGGATCAGAGAATTTGGCCTGTCCAAACTGCTCTATCTTGACTCAGACCACGATCATTTTTTTTTTACCTTGTCTGATTCTTTACTTGTTGGGAAGTGAAATTCAGGTTTACCAAATTTCTGTAAAATGGTTTGTTCTACCTACCTTGATTTTTTTTTGCAACAGCTTCTAAAGCTCCTAACAAGTGACTACATTTTTATGAAACGAGGAACATTTTGGGATGCAGATAAAACCAATTTAAAGCTTCAGATACTTCCTTAATCACCCTTTTAATGCTTAAAAGATGAACGTGCCTATTTTGTTTTAACTTGAAGTAATAATTTCAGTGTATAGGAAATGATTTTGGGTTTTTTTTGGAGGGAAAAAGAACCTCTGGTTCTCTTTGTCTGTCCTGTGCAAAGAAAGTAGACCTTGTTTAAGTTAGGATAAAATATTCATTCAAAGATTTAATATTTTCCTTGGTTTTGTTGGAACTTAATTTCAATCAAGATTTTTCTGCCAGTACTAAGTGAAAAAGAATGAAACATCCTTATCTTTTAAAAGGAACATTAAAGGAAGCACCATCTCATTTCCCTTCATATTTCACTTTTTTAATTAATTACATCAGACATTAAAACCAAAGTTAAAACAGATGCTAGCGCATATGTGTGTTGTCTGCAAGCAAGTTCCAGGTTTGGATTTGCTAAAAATAAAACTTTAATGAGCAGATATACTTGCCAAATTTGTGGTCACTCTAAGAGATTACACTCATTTGTACTTTAGAAATTCTCTGGTGTAAGACCAAGAACCCATTTCAGGACATCCTAGGAAAAACTTTCCACTTGGCATAACCTTCACCTTAAGATGCACCAGCAACACCATCAGATGAGACTCGCATGAACTCCAGAGACCACTCCAGTGATTTGGGCTGGCAGCCAATTTATTCTAACTTGTGCACCTGTCTACTAGAAAAAAAAGAATCCACACATCTTTCGTTTACACGCCCCTTCTAAAATGCCACATTGACAGGAATATTATCTACATTTTTATAGGTAAGATTAAATATTTGCATGTGACCTGTGGACATGGTGAGACCACAGCTAAACAGAGACCTGCCTCATCCCAGCAGCAGTCTTGGTCCAAGCCTTTGCTCTCGGTGTTTGTAGCAAAAACTATACCTGTCTTGTAACAGCTCACCTTGATTGTGTCTGGGCAGTGAATGTTTTTACAGGACATCTACCTGCTGAAACATCCCTTGCTGGGATTTCTAGAATAAAAGAGTTTGATTTCTTCTAATTTATTGCACAGTCATGGAAATAATTGGGAAAGGTAATGGAATTATTTCCCATTCCTCTGAACACTCTGCAGGGATTTTTTATCCAAACCAGATAATTGACTAAGTCAACATAGCATTAAACTTCTATTTTTAGCCCTCAAGTCCTTGTAAACATGATGTGGTGACAGGAGCAGTTTTTCCAGCTGTGTTAATAATAAAAAATAACAGCAAAAAACCCTCCCAACAAATCAACACAATCTAAGAACCCCCAAATTAAAAAAAGGCATTTTGCTTGGCCTAGAGACTGAACAAAAATAGTCCCACACTTGAGAAGCAGGTACATAAAGATAGCTTACAAATGAGGTGGAGAAATGAGGAGTTCCTTTAATGTATTTATATATATCTGCTGTCTTGGTTTGGGGAGACAGGTATCTGCCAGGTAATAAAAAGAAAACAACTGGAGTTTCCTTTGGAATGGAGAGTGTAAACTACACCCTCCACCCCTTTTTTCTTCTTTTTCAATTATAAATTTACAATCAGAGGCTCTTAGGCAAAGATTTGGGAAATAGGAATAGCAGTTCTTTACTAGAATGTATTACAAAGCAAACAAACACAAAAAACCCCTACCAAACAACTACAGCATTAGTAACAAACAAAAACAGTACTAAGAACCTTGAGGGCTTTGTTTCACAAAACCCAGGGCAGTTTGGTTTCGGTGTTCCTACAGGATCCTCAGAGCACCAAGCTGAAAGAGTGGAAAAGTCCCGGGCTGGTAGCTGGGATGGCAGGGTGTCCCGGCAGGCAGGGGCAGGATGTCCCGGCAGGGCAGGGGGTGCAGGGTCACACTGCAGCAAGACGAGCAGCGCCGAAGGAGCTGAAGGCGAGGCAGAGCCGGCCCAGCTCCCGCGGGTGGCAGAGAAAACTCCGGATTCAGGCCGAACGGGTGATAGTAGATTTCCAGGACTGGATCCCTTTGGCCACAGTGAAACTCTTCCAGCCAGCAACAGCCTTTCTCTCTCTCCCCGAACGCCGAACGCCGGAAAAAGAACAGCCCGCAGCTGCCTCAAGCTCTGTCTTTTACCTGCCTTATCTCCCTCTTCCAACTTTGTCCACCTCTTTGTTTCAGTTAAGGACTCTCCAACTCTCCAACACTTGGTCTCCTTGGTAACTTCTGGAGAAAAAATTCTTTAGAGAAAGAAGGAACAAACCTAACTCCCAACATCTGCACATGTATGTACAAATACATGTTTACACATGTGTATCTCTAAATTTGAGTATGTGTGCATTTATTCCATCTATATCCACAAATATATCTATATAGAAATAATGTGATGACTTAACATCTTGCCTGTGAGAGGGGAATAAATGGCAGAGCACTTTTTTCGAGCACTGATGCTTGACAATGCTGCATTACTTTGAATTGGGAACTGACAGACCCACACATCCCTGCAAGTGTCAATGTTATAATGAAGAAACGTGATTATGTTATCTGTGTCAGGTAGAGGTTTGGCCAATCACTCAACGCTCATCTTCTTTCATCACATATTAGCTTTGTTGTGTTTTAGGTGCTTTATTTTCAGCGGCAACACCATGTTGATCAAACTACAACTCTCATTCCATTTAGTGAGGAATAGAACATCCTTCTGTTCTCAATTTAGGCATCTTAAAAGCATTCTTGAAATACAAAATCCTCTGTCAGCTGGGCTGAACAGCATGATAATAATGTTATTTTTCTTTCTAACACAAGATCAAAGCTTCAGACAGGGTGGCATATATCTTGGATATTCAGCCTCTAAAATTCAGGTCCGTTGAACCCAGAGATCGCTTGTTGCTGATTTTAGAGTGTAAATTTGCTTGTGAAGGAAGCATCCAGTTCCATGGCAGTATTTAACCACTGTCCTAAGTTCATGTACCACTGAGTACTTTGCTAAAATGTGAGGGATTTTCCTCTGATGTACTGTCATTTGTTTTACTACAGAAAATGAGCATGAAGCCAAGGCTCTGCAAGATCTGCAGAGAAAGCAGAAATACCGAAGAATTGTCAATCCAGCTCTCCTCAGCCTAGCTTTTAAATTTACAGGGAGGAATTAATATTTGCCTTCTTTCCACTCCTTACATTGTAACTGTTCTGCATAAATCTAGGAGAGGCTCTAACCTCAAGTTATTAGCAGTCACTGGGCAATTTACTCCTGCTTTCCTTCTCCCCTTCCCCAGCTCCATAAAAACATTGTATTTCCCTCTTACAGTGCCAAAGTGCCTAACCAATGCATAAGAAGGCTCTAAGCGTGGATTTGGCCTCCAAAATACTGTGTTGGTCTGGCCTGGGAAGACATGAAATGCCTCAACATTCACTGCAAGAACTTCTGCTCATGACCAATTGTCCGATAAGATATTAATGTCTCCTCACAAACTGCAAGAACTGCGGTCATTGAGTTGCTGTCTTCCAGAAGGGCTGCAGGCAGACCTGAATCTGGATTCCTTCTCTCATCTAAGAATTTCTCATCACCAGAGATGACAGAAGAATCACCTGAACCCTCTGTCTGAAGACTCGATGAGTACAGGAGAAAATCTTTGAGCAGCCATTGAAAGTGAGAGCTGTTTTAAATCCCCAAATCAGCCAAGCAGAAATAAAAGGAATCATGACAGAAGAGCTGGCCATGTTTCCCATGGCAAGATTCTGAACTGATGGAATGTAAAACTTTTCACTTGAATTAGTGCAAGAGCACTTGAGGGCAATAGTCTGGAGAAAGAAAGCATTTTTCATTGGAGTAACAGAAGGGAGAAGGGGCACTTCTCACCATGCTAACTGGAAAAGCAAACTCACTGATTTTCCTCACTGAACTGGTCAAGAGCTTTCTTTCCTGCTTTAGTTAATTTAAACATGACACTTTTGTGGCTCCACTGCATTGCACACAGATGGAATGCTTTTGTAAAGTGAAAAGAGAATTGTTTACTTGACAGCCTGATTAACCTCAGCTATCATGAAGAGACTGCTTACATTACGCTTAATGGAAGTTTCATTCCTTTTGTCCCTTCATCTTTTCCCTTTATCTGAGTTTTGTTAGAGTCTTAATACTCCTGTCATTTACAGGAATGTCCTGGGCACAGAAAAGCTGCCTCAGAAAAATAGCACATCACCTTTTCTTCCCTGCTATGCAGCCCCCTATGAAAGCTCCTGGGACTCTTCAGGGGGTGCCTTAAAAATAGGAGAAAAAAGCAGGATGTGGACAGGAGGGAATGACAGAAGCCTGCATACATGTTAAGTGCTATTTATTAAAGTGAATCCCCAGTGAACACAGCCCCTATATACATGAAAGCACAGAGGATTAATGACAATCGCCTCAGCAATGACAGAAGCAACAAGTGGCCTTCCTCCACTGGCCTTGATATTACCTGTCAGACTCAGTGCAGCACACATACACACATACACTCACCGTATACGAAGCAGCCTTGCCCTGGACCTTGTGACTGAGGTGTGTGGGTGCAAATTATGTTGAACCTTGGATTTCATTATCCACAGGGCAAAGTGATAAGTCACAGAATCGCAGAATCCCTAGGTCAGAAGAGATCTTCGAGATCATTGAGTCCAACCCAGCCTTAACACCTCAACTAAAGCAAGGCACCAAGTGCCTCACCCAGTCTTTCTTTAAACACATCCAGGGATGGTGACTCCACCATCCTGAGCAGACCATACCAATACTTTATCACCCTTTGTGTAAAAAGCTTTTTTATACTATCCAGCCTATATTTCCCTTGGCACAGCTTGAGACTGTGTCCTTTTGTGCTGCCTGTCAGTTGCTGCCTGTGTGTCAAGCCCCTGCATGTGCTTTCTTACTCTCAAGATGAGAGAAACTGAATTGGGGTAGGAAAAGGAGGCTGAGCTCCAGAAACGCTGCCCTGTGAGCTTGTCCATCTTTCTGCTGGTCATCACTTCAATGGATGGGCTGATGCACTCATCAAGAGCATTTCATGTGACCTGGCTGCAGGAGCAGGCTAAAAGTTGCTTTTACCACACTGTTGAAATAGACAATTTTGCACGTGGAGGTTAACAGCCCTTGGATGTTTTGGCCATGTTTATCCAAATGCCTGCTCATTAATTAATTCAGTGGGAAGATCTACAGTGAGCTATTGCCAGGTCTTCCATGGCCTCAGAAAAACGCTTCATGAAAAGCACCTCAATAAAGGGCACACTCTCTTTCTGTTGGAAGGTGTGCAGTTGTCTAGGAAATTGCTGTGATATATTGGGATTCATGCCCCCAAAAACGTGAGAGTCCTATTTTCATGCCTGTTCCTCTGCTGCATTTTTCCCTTTTCCCACTGAGTTTGTTCCAGCACTGTCTTGGGCACCAGCAGGTGCAAGAGCAGTTCACACCCTGAACATGAAACCTCCCGTCTCCTGCTACCCTTCCTTTGACAGCTGAGCAGGAAAGAGTGGTTACCCACAGATGGGAAATGAAGGTGTGTTGCCATCTCCCCCATCCTCTGAGATGGCAAGACATGGAAAGATGACCCATCCTAAGCTTTTGTGAGAACTTTGAGTTCCCCTTATGAGACACATGTTTCAG
Organism: Chamaea fasciata; assembly: GCF_029207755.1. NCBI lineage: Eukaryota > Metazoa > Chordata > Aves > Passeriformes > Sylviidae > Chamaea > Chamaea fasciata. The sequence goes on from NW_027094127.1 coordinate 1,064,612, forward strand.
AACTAATGTAGAAACAATTTAAGCTAAAAGACCTAGGCAACTTCTGGAGAAATCTGGCATGAAAAGATTTTGACAATTTATTCTACCTTTGTGCTTTCTTTTGTTTTCAGCCCAAAGTTAAAGACATTACGAACAATTTCCCCTCACAGAATAGCTGAACATTTCCAGTTTCCTGTGACCCATCCCTTCTCTCATCACTATACCAATAAATGCCCCCACCGTTTGATTAGGTGTTTCCAGCCCTATGCTACCAGAAGTAGTGAGATTGAGAATAACTGGAGACTTTGAATTAAAAGATTAGTGGAAACAAATTGTAATGAAAGACATCAACAGAATTTTGAACCTTGATTTCATTTTACACATAGGAACTGGAATTGCTTTAGTGGAGGAAAGTATAATTTTTTTGGAGAGTTAAGACTTAGCAGTCCCCAGAGCAGGACAATAGGGGGCCACTGTGCCAAAGTGTCAGTCCAGCTCTTTAGGCCTGAAGACAGGAAAAAAAGTTTTAAAAATTCACAGTGACAACACAGACAAGCTTTTTTCATCTGTCTGTATAGAAGAAAGAATTACTACTTCAATTTCTATCTGAAACTTCAGGAACAGGCTTAATGGGACTCTGCACCAGAACTTGTCTCTCTGAAGAGGAATTTGCTGCCTCCAGGGTCAGGAATGCGGGAGAGGGTGGAGGAGTGTTCTGTAGTTGTCCTTGTGGACTTTCAAGGGTGAATCCAGGCTAGGAAGAGCATTAATTCGAAAGAAAAGTAATGGAAAAGTAGATACAAAAATGAAGATAGATTTGCCTCTGAATCCTAATGTCTTTATCCTTGGGGATTTTGATTCCATTACAAATATTAGCAAAGATCAAGGGCATATTATTTCAGGGCAAGTCTGATTAGAAAGAAGTTAATTCAACAAAAGTGGAAATCAGCTAAAGAATTTAAAATTGATGTGAGAAATGCAATGGAATTTTCAGATCCTTTAGGAATCTTCTCACACTTGACTTGTTCCTTCAAGGAACCTCTTGTACCTTTTAAACCCAAACCAACTCTCTCCTCTTATCCTCCTGGATCCTCCTAGGCCTTTCCTCTGCACATTTTGCCTTTGATACTCTTTCAGAATATCTTCTCCCCTTCCTACCATGCTTTTTTGGAGGCACAAAATGCTGCCTATTATCTATCCAGACCACCAAGAAAAGATGGAGAGCATTCTTCCCATTGCTTATTTTAGCGTCCCCTTCTGCCTTTCACGTTGTCTATTTTTACTGCCTCTGCCAGTAGGGAAGACTCAGACAGATGGCAAGTACTGGATTTTTAATGAGGAATGGATGTGTATGGCAAACCAAACCTCACCTCAGAGTCAGAGTGGCATCCAAGGAGATGTTCTTAAGAAAATCCTCCTCAATGAAAATTAAAGGAGGATGGTTTACCCATTTTCTAAAATTAAGGTGGTTTTTTACATCTATTCTTCTTCATTGGCTGTTGAACTGATGCATCTCAAGTGAGAAAAGAAACAAAAAAGACAATTTGGCCATGCAGATGGAGTCGACAATGGGAAAGAGAGACATGAGATGAGACTAGTTTCAAATTTCTTTCTTACCTACTTGTCCAAAGAGACAAAGCTCATGTTTTCACAGGTTAAGAGGCATGCCTGCACCTGTGCATCTGTGTATCTTCCTTCCTAATATTCTTTCAGTGACATTGCAGACTGCATTGTCTGAAGCTATTATATTTCTAGAAGGTTTATGAAAAAGCCTTCTGAAGTTCTACCAAGTCAAGTACAAAGTCAGGCACTTGAGCCAAGGCAATCCCAAGCACAAATTACAGGCTGTGAGGAGACTAGATTAAGAGCAGCCCAAGAAGAAGGACTTAGGAGTGTTGGTGGATGAGAAGCCCAACATGTGAGCTCCCAGATTAGAAAGCCTCTGTCGCTGGCGGCAGCCAAAGAAATGGGACCAAAGCAGGTTGAGGGAAGGCATTCTGTCCTTCTACTACCCTCGCATGAAACCCCACTGGGTCCGTTTCTGGGCCCTTCAGAATAAGAAGGACATCACCTTGTTGGATCACGTCCAGAGCAGGTCATAGGGCTTGGAGCAGCTCTCCTGTGAGGAACGGTTGTCAGGCGTTGTTCCGAATGGAGAAGAGAAGGCTCTGGAGAGATCTCAGAGTACCTTCCAGCAACTAAAAGTGCTATAAGAGAACTGGAGAGGGACTTTTGATGAAGGCCTGGAGTGATAGGATAAGGAAGAATGTTTTCAAACTGAAAGAGGCCAGGGCATTATTAGATGTTTGAAAGAAATTCCTCTCTGTGAAGGTGGTGAAGCACCGGCACAGGTTGCTCAGAAAAGCTGTGGATGCCCCATCCTGGAAGTGTTCAAGGCCAACTTGCATGAGGCTTTAGGGAATCCGGTCTAGTGGAAAGGGTCCCTGCCCATGGCATGTGGGTCACACGGGGAGATCTTTAGGGTGTCTTCCAACTCAGACTGTCCAATGATCCCGTGAAGCAAAATCTTACTATCTGCTTGCCTTGCCGTGACTCCGTTCCTAACTGGCCTCTGCTGAACCCCACTGGCCCCTTTGTCTAACTATGCACAGCAGCTTTTGCTGTCATGGTAAACAGATGGTTTGATGAGCAAGGTCCTGCAATCATATCTAGCAGAGCAGACTGCACACACTCTTCCTCCTCTTCCTCTGTAGTTAAAATCAAGAATATAAAGGCCATTTGTTGTTGCTCTGAATAAAAAGCTCCATAATACTGAAACCATTTAGAGGTTATTTTGGGTACACAAAGATTTTACCATTACGTTAAGAGTTTCTCTAATTGTGTTAGAAACAATATGAAGTTCCAATTGAAATATGAAATGATATCTGCTGTATAAAAACTGAAAGGAGTTACATCACAAGTCATGAGTTAGAAATCGAGCTGGTTGCAGAAATTTACAAACTCTAAAGGTACAACATGTGTAGAATGGAGGGCCCAAACCACCTTTCTGTCTACTGCCTGGAATTGGTTAATCAAAAAAGTTAATGTGAAACAAAGACATTTTCAAGAAAAGCTTGTAAGCTACAAGCAAAAAACAATTGCAAATCATATATTTAATTTAATCTTGACATTTGCAGTTAAGAGTGAATGACTTATTATGTGGTGATGGTTATGTGGTAATGCTCCTCACTCACTGAAAGCTGTATCTCCATCTCCTCCTTGCTGTTTTTGTAATCTCTTTTGAAACCTCTCTGGAAATCCTCCACCATCTTCCACATGAAGGTGAGGAGGGCATCGTTGCAGGAGTTCTTGGAAAACTGCAGGTTCCAGAACACCAGGCTGCTCAAGTTGTTGGTGTATAGCTTCATCAGGACCCCTGGGGTGAGGAACTTCCGCAGATTCAAGCCGTTCTCCAGGAAGAGCCAGACAAATTTGGGCCTGTCTTTCACCAGGGCTGTGAACATCACATCCTGAAGGTCAGCAGCCTAGGAAGAACTGGAAAAGCAAATGTGAGGGATCACATGTGAGACATGTAAATTTCATCTATGGCCTGATACACAATCACTGTCACACTTTCATCAGAATCAGGCCGGGGGCTTTTTCTGTGCACAATTGCCTTGGCTAGATGGCCCAGAGCATTTCTGGCATGGGCAGATCACCTTTCTAACCAGTGATGATAGAATGGATGGATCATCAGCGAATGATGGAGCTGGCTCTATGGATTATCCTGACTGAATGAGTTGGAAAGGACCCACAAGGATCATGGAGTCCAGCCCCCGGCCCTGCACAGACACCCCAACAATGCCACCCTGTGCATCCCTGAGAGTGTTTCTCAAATGCTCCTTGAGCTGTGGCAGCCTTGGGGCTGTGCCCATTCCCTGGGGAGCCTGGGCAGCGCCCTGTACCCTCTGGGAGAAGAACCTTTCCCTGGTCTCCAGCCTGAGCCTCCCCTGGCACAGCTCCAGCCATTCCCTGGGGTCCTGTCCCTGTAACAGCAGAGATGGGAGCTGCCCCTTGTGAGGAAGCAGCAGCTGCCAAGGAGGTCTGACCTCCTCTTCTCCAGGCTGAACAGAATGTGACGGTCAGTGCGGGAGCAATAGACACTCTCTTGACACAGAGGCCCAGGTGCTGAGACAGTGGCTCCTGCTGGGATGTGTCCCTCCCCACAGCTCCCAGCACTCCCTCAGAAGGGGGCTGCACCTGCCAGTTTCGGTCATTGGTGAAGATCTCGTCGCTGGCCAGGTCCAGCTGGTTCCACTCCAGCAGCAGTTTCAGCTGCCCGTTCCAGTTCTCCCTGTCGTGCTCCTTGGTGCTGAAAGCTGCAGGCGAGGAACAATCTCTGGGTAACAACCAGGCACATTTATCATTGCTGCTTCTCACACTGCCAGGACAAGACTTCTTCCAAGTGGCTTTTTCCCCAGACTCATGCACATCTTCCTGACTGGGGGCTGGAGGCTGCTGGAGGCTCAGGGATGTGTTTATGGTCCAGGAGCACTTCCTAACCAAGATCAGCACAAGGCTTTCTTCAGGCTGCTCAGAGTCCTGCACCCTCTACACCAGGGAGATTCTGCAGGATTCCCAAGTGGGGCCCAACCAGCATCCCCAAGACTCTCCAAAATGCCTTCCCAGTTACCTGGTTTGGATCTTTCCCACGCTCAGAGATCCCATACTGCTGTTGTAGCCTGCCCACACCCCTTCAGCAGAAGAAGACAGGCTCCAAATTAAGGCAGGAGCTTAGCTCTAGGGAGATGGCACTGCTCTAAGGAAACCTCCTCTAGGGAATAAATAGCCATCCCATTTCCATTTATTATTAAATTCCCAAACAAACCCAGAAAAACAATTATTTGCCTTGGTACAGAGCAAAGGAAATGGCATTGCCCACAATTGCATCTCCAGCTTCTATTCTGATCACTGTCAGTAAATGAAGGCTTTCAAGGACGTCTTTGATCTACAAAAAAAGAGAAAAATTCCCTTTCAAAGCTTTCAAGGCTGTTTAGTAGCAGATCTTCTAGATCCTTTAACAAAGAAATTTACCACCGCATCGTAGCAAAGCTGCTTCTCATCAGTCCTGGGTTTTAACAAATTTAAACAAGCCTAAATGGAAGTAGATAATGAGTTGGATTTTAAAGTCACCAAAGGACAACATTAATTATCCTCTGAACATACAGCAAAGAAATGTGATTCCCCGATGCAGAACATCTTGAACACCAAGATATCATCTCAGTAATTAGAAGCAGCAAGAAATTTCCATTAATGTCATCCTCTGAGTGTCACTTTGCAAAGCAGAAGACCACACAGAGGTAAAACAAAGGCCTTGCTTTGGTTTCAAACATTTTCCTAGGAAGGCATGAGAAGAACCCAATTCTCTTAAGGAATCAAAGCTCTCCAGGAATGAAAGTCCACTCAGTGCTACAAAAGTAGCCCAAACAAATGAGTAGATTGCAAAAGGGCTAATCCTCCCCCTGCTCCAGATATCAAAGTGGCCAAGAAAGTAGAGCTCTCCCCTCTTCTTCTCTGCAGGAGAAGCAGGATGACTAAGAGAAAAAGTCCCAGCTATTCCTTCAGTCCTCCATCACCAAAGCTGTGCCATAGCACAGGTGCTGCCTTCAAAGTGACCCCAGTTCCAGCCTAGACCTCTCACCTTCCAGACAACTCCTTCCCCAACACGCCCAGCAACAGCAACCTCAGCTCAACACCCTGCCAAGACCCGCAGCTGTCCCCATGCCTACGCAGAGCTTTCCCACCCCCTGGTTCCCTGCACGTGCCGTGGCATGGCACTCAGGAGGATGTGCTCCAAGGCCTTCCCCGCTAGCAAGCTCAGGCTGCCAGGCCTACGGTTCCTGGATCATCCTTCCCACCCACCCTTCCCGTGCACGGCTGGTCCATTTGCGCTCAGCTCGGACTTGGCCGCTTCAGCAGGACTGCTGCTAAAGGATGGAGAGCAGCCCGGCAAGCTCCTTCTCCAGCTCCCTCTTTACTCTCGGGGCAGGTAGAACATGCCACAGGAAAGCAAGCAGTGCCAAAAGACTTGGGCCAGCATCAGGCACATTGAGGAATCAAACAAGGCCTTTGTTCGATGGAAGGAAGCACAAGCAATTGACAGACGTGAAGAGGACTTAGCACAGATGTCCAGAAGTACTTAGCACCAGTGAACATCAGGAAAACCTGGGAGCCTAACTTGACATGAGAGTGACTTGACAAAAAGCTTGAGACATAGCCTTTGGGAAGACCTAAGGGCGGCTACAGAATCAGCCCTGTGCAGGGACAGCATGAGGAAGATGAGCTGCTTTGGTGCGCTGAGACTCTTCCTGGCCAGCAGGTGGACATTAACTTCAGGTCTAGGATTCTGACGCAAAGTGTTTCCTTCTAAGCCCCTGCCTATGGAATCACCTCAGCAGTCTAAAGACGGAAGGGATTTTTGATAGAATTCCTACAGCAACCCACAGAAATTTGGACGTGGCGAAGAAGCCTTGTGCTGGGGTGCAGAGCCCTAACCTCCTGCCAATAAAAGAGCTCTTGGTGGACAATGCATTTGTCTGCTGATTTCATTGAATTCTAGAGACCTCTCAGGACTGCTCTATCCTGAGGGAAGGCCCTTGGCCTTGAGCTGTAGGCACCCGCGCAAGCTTCAGATCAGCTCCCTCAGCTTCCAGGACCTCTCTTGGCCGGCATCCTGACGGGGAGGCAGGACCGCTGCCAGGCACTGCTGGGACCCAGCAGGACAGGACCGGCTGTCTCGTGTCCACGTAGCACCCCCTGACACAGCCAGGGTCATCCCGAAAGCAGACAAGGCTCACGTGTCAGCGCAGAGGGGCAAGGAGCGCTGGGCTCCTCTCAGGGTGTCTCAGCTGGGCCTGCTCCACAAGACGCCCCCATTTGAAGGCCTGCTAATGCCCAGCTGCCAGAAATGCCTGCCTTGTTCTCTCCAAGATGCAGAGGAAGAGGCAGGGAGCAGGGCGCCTTGGGAGGCAAAGCTTCCAAGCCTTTTCTGAGGCCACGCACACACCAAGAGCAGCCAAGACTCTCCCTGCTGCCTGGCCCACACAGCCCAGCTCGGTGCTGGCCCTCTGGGCCGCAGCAGCTTCCAGCAAGCAAGAGGCAAACACATATTGCGAGGAGTTGAAACACAGCAGACAGGTAAGATGTGAGACGTGTGTGCTGGAAAGCCTTTGAATTTACAGCTCTCCAAGACAGCTTTGGGGCTGGCAGCTGGACAGAGATGCTCCTGCTCAAACCTGTGTCCAAAGGGGGGGAACACACCCTGCTGCAGGCGCTTGCCTTGGTCTCTGCAGGTCCAGCTGGATTCCAAACCTGCTCTTCACAGCCTTCTCCCTTCCCTTGTCCGTCTGCCAAGGGCAACGGGCCTCAAGGACTGAAAGGACCACAGAGAGCCAAAGGAGGACAGTTGTTTCTACATCACTGGGAGCTCCTAGGAAAGCACTTTCCTTCAGCAGCTAGCCCCTTTCCCCCAGAGGTCTTTCCCAGGACTGGAAGCTTTCCTGGTGTAAGAGACGGTCCGAAGATCCCTCATTTGCCTCACGACCATCGTCAAGGACAGAGACTGAAACCCCTAAAAGGGACTTTAAAATCTCAATACAGGAGTTCTGGCCTGGATGAGGCGGGATGTTGGCCAAGTGCTGCCTGCAGGTGTGTTCGATGGAAAAACCCAGCACCCATATCGGAACATCAGAATCTGAGCAGAAACAATGGGCAAGTCACGGTGAAGTGACTGTGCCTGCTGGCACTGCAGCTGCTGACTTGTACTGGTTGACACTGTACCTGCTGATGACCAACTTGTTCTGGGTTCACTAAATGAACACACTACAGTGATTTCCCCCACCTGTTTGGCCAACTGCCTGTCGCTTCGGAGAGGACTATAAAACCCTGGAGACCCCCGCTCACTTTTGAGATCTCCCCACTGGAGAAGACCGCGTCTATAGGCATCTTCAAAATCCTCGAGGACTCGACCCTCCATGTTGGTAGCCATAATCCCCTTCCCCTCTTTTCTGTTTTTCTAACTATTCTCTTTTTCTCTCCCTACTATCGCATTTGTTGGCACTAAATAAAGGTGCATTTGTGATTGAGTAAACTGAGTTTGTCCCCCGCTGAGTCTTTCGTGCTCTGAGATCCCTAAAAGGAACCATCACGAACCCCGCTTGTGTGAGCGGATCGTGACACCTGGGGAATGCCAAGACAATCTTAAGAAACCCTGGCAAGGCTGAATTTCTTTCTGGTCCTTTCTGGAAAGGCGCTCCAGCTCTAGCTGGCATTTCCCCCAGTGTGATTCCAGCTGGAGGTTGACACATGCAGCCCCAGGCCCTCTACAAACACAAGCTGCCCGCTGCCTCCACTCCTGCCTGCGCTCACAGCAGCAAAAGCAGGTTCTTCCCGGCCACAGACCAGAGCCCTAATCCCGCAGGACGCTCTCGCCAGCACCTTCCAGGACTCTCCGCTGTGCACGCAGCACTTTTCCTGCCCGGTCTCCACAGCCTTTGGAAGACAGAGCACAACCTGGCTGGCGCTGCCATCAGCACACTGCAAACACGGGCAGAGGAAGGAGAAGCAGGGGCTGCTTTGCGGCCATGCCCAGGAGAGACTGGAAGGCTGCCCTCCCTCTGCTCTCACTTGCTTGGCTTTCTGGCAGCCTCTGAGGCAGGGGCTGCGATTCCTCAGCTCTGGGCACCAGAACCGCAGCCCGGATTCCGGCACTGCCTGACGGCGCTGGGGCCGTTGGCTGGGTCACGCGTCCGAGTCTCGGCCACCGTGCTGCTGCTGCTGCTGCTTCACTTGCCCTTAGGCACACCCCAAGCTCCCTGTTAAGGCCTGATGGTCTCTGCTTCTGCCATCTCCCCGACCCTGTGCAGGGATGGAGCACTGCTGTGCTTTCAGCAGGCTATTCTTGAAAGCTTCCAGCATTCCAAGCTCCTTTGCCCTCTGTAGATGCTTGCCATGGAATCCCTCACAGCTGGCTTCAGAGCGTCCTCAGGTTGGCTCTCCCAAAATCCGGGAGCTTCAGGCTGCTCAGTAGGACCTTAAACTGCACAGTGTTGTGGAACTGGACCTTCAGCACAGGCACCTTTCCAGCCTGACGCGGCCTCGCTCCTCTGTGTCTCTGCACAAAAGACGGCGCGCAAGAGGACGGCAGCAGGGGCCTGTGTGTGCTAGGGCTCAGGTTTTTACGCCGCATCAGCTCCACAGAGACACAGGTGAAGTGAAGAAGCCAAAGTGTTTATTAATTCAAGGCCAAGCAAAGGGATGAGCTGGGAGGGAATAAGGGGGGATGGGCAGGGTCTGAGGGCTGGAGGGAGGGAGCTAACTACAAAGAGGGAGAGGTGTGAAGCCAGGAGAATTGTGCTCAGCCTCAGCTGTGCGTGGAGCTCCAGCAGCACTGAGAGATGGTGTCCTCTTCAGTGTCTCCTGGTGTGTTCTTGGGACACCGGTTTGCTGGTTTCAGAAGACGTCCCCAGTTGTTTAGCTTTCTGGGGAAAGCAGGCTTCATTTTGCAGGTTCAGAGCATGACGGGCTGTTGTCTTGCCTCTGGGTTTGAAGGGCTGCAAGAGAGAAGAATAGAGACATGGTCAGAGGCTGGATCTGTGGGAATCCTAGGAGATCTTCCTGCCAGTGCCATCCCATCCAGCCCTCATCCACACAGGGAGCAAAGGCCTCCAGAGCTGAGGATTGCAGCTGTCTGCCCAGGCAGTGCCGCTTCCCCCGCCAGAGCCGCTGACGGCCCGCTGCCCTCACTCACCCTGACTGAGAAGGTGAAGCTGTCCTGGCTGCCCCCTCAGAGAGCGTGTCACGGCCCCAGCGGCACGGCTCCCTGCCAGCGCCGCTGCCAGCCCTGTGGCCACACGGCCTCCTGCCCCGGCAGGGCTCAGCCCGGGCCCTTGCCGCCTGCTGCCGCCCCAGGGCACGGCTGCCAGAGGGCGGCAGCAGCCCCGAGGGCAGGCGGGGCTCCACGGCGCCAGGCCCGGATGCCGCTGCAGCCGGGGCAGCAGCAGCCGGGGCCGGGGACGAGCTGCGGCGGGCCGGGGAGGGAGCCCGGGCTCATGGCTCACCCATGAACCGCATGGCCGCCTCTGGCAGGGACTCCTGTGGGTTCTCCAGGTAGGGCAGGGCCCGGCGCAGGTGCTCGGCCGCTAGGATCCTGTCATCTGCCAGCTGGAGAGAGCGGCAGGAGGGAAGGGTTGGCGCGGGCTCAGCCCCTGGGCCGGGCTCTGGCCGCGCCCAGCCCCGGCCTCCCCTGCCCGCACGGCCCTGAGGCCCGGCCAGCAGCCGCTGGCGCCGGGCTCTGGAGGGGGCAGAGGGCCGGCTGCTGCCCGGGGAGCCGCGGTGCCGCCCCGTGCCCGCAGCCCCGCTGGGCCGGGACTCCACGGGCACCCGGCTCGGGGCCGCAGGAGCCTGGAGAAGAGCCCGCGGGGCCCAGGGAAGGCAGCGGCGTGTGGGGCGCAGGCTGGAGCCCCCGGGTGCAGCACTGGGCAGGGGCCACAGCTGCCAGCCCCGCGGCCACGGATCTTCTCCAGGCTGAGGCTGCCACTTCTCCAAGCCATCCTTACCTTACAGTCATCGATAGTCAACGGTTGTTCCTTTGTCAGGAGCTTCTCGAGATCCCTCCTCTTCAGGAACTTGGCCGCACAATGCAGGGTTTCCCGAGAGGCCTGAAGAGCAGCAGAGATGCAGAGATGGCACCACAGCCCAAAACACAAGGACCCGCATCCCTGTGCCATGGCCTGGAGGAGGACGCAGCCTCCTCCTCCTCCTGCAGCAGGGCAGGAGGCAGCTGAGCCCCCGTCCCAGGGATGCACAAAACCTCACATTTGCCACACGCCGGTTCTCATCATGGCAGTAGATTAAAAGTAGGTACAGGCTCTTGTTGACAGTTGCCTTCAGGGGCTTTTTTCCCTCCTTCACTACCAACTCCATCACCTTACAGAAGAGGTCAATGGAGAGCAGTTTCATGTAGCTATTTTCCTAGAGGAAAGGAAAAAACCTAAGCATCAATTACTCCTGGCCCACCTAGGCAAAGGCCTGAAAATGCAGACAGCACAAGGTTTCTGGGCAGCACCCAATGCCTGTGGCTCGGGTTGCAGAACCTTACATTGTTAAAGAGCGCCAGGAGTGCCTCAGCCAGCTTTGGGGCGGTGGTGCTGGATACCAGGATGTCTTTGTTCTCCAGCATATTAGTAAAGACACGGAGGGTCAGGGCAACCACCACTCCATCTTCATCAGCCAGCAGATCTACAAAGCTTTCAGACAGGCAGCACATTCTTCTGGCCTGTGTGGAACACAAGGCTGCGCTGTGAAGCCGTGAACAGCTGCACCAGCGACAGCGCCCTGGCACTGCAAGCCCAGCCTGCTGCCGCAGGGCCCAGACACCAAAGGCCTGTCCCAAAGCACTCGGGCAGCTGAGGCAGGAGAGCTGGGAGCAGCTGCCTCAGCTCCTGAAGGCCAGCCAGCCCATGGGGCTGCTCTCCCCAGTGCAGCTTCAGCTGCTGCCCCCTTCTCACCATCAGGGGATCCTTGCTGAGCACCAGCAGGCCTTTGAGCGCCAGGCGACACCTCTTCCTGCACTCGATCCGCAGGTACCTGGACACGACCCTCAGGACCCAGCCACCACATTTAGTCCAGTCCAGGCACTCCAGGACCTGAAAGGCACAGGGCAGTGGCACAGGGCCCGGCTGGCAGGAGCCCAGAACTGCCCGGGGCCAGCCCCGGGCAGCAGCAGCACAGGGCGCTGGTGCCATCCCAGGAGGCTAGGGATGCGGCTGCGGGAGGGCAGAGAGCTGGGAGGCAGCTCAGCCAGGCAGCGCTGCTCTTCAGACTCACCTCCACAAGGAATGCCAGGAAAGGCAGATCGCAGCCTGGCTTCTCAATGCTGAGCAGCCGGAGCAAGCGGGTTGCGATGCAGGCAGAGAAAGGGATCAAGACATAGCGCATCTCCCTGTCAGGGGCAAAAAGGAAGAAAGAGCCTGAGCTGGGGGGGGCACACTTTCCTCACGACTGACTCCCAGAGGTGCAGTCTTTCCCCAGCATCCCTGGAGGGGATGTGGGTGCTTTGGGAGGCGGCCACTCCCGTGCACCCTCCTCTCCCAGCCTTTTCCAGTCTGCTCGGCCGTCCCTAAAGTGACGAGGCCCTCTGGCCACTGACCAGAGGGACTGTGTGGGGCAGCCCGGGCACAGGGCACCAATTCCAGGGACAGCAGGGAGCAGGGGGTCTCACCTGGCCAGCAGAGCCACAGCATAGTACTGGGTATGAGCACAGAGCATGGTGTCCCAGCCATGCTTGGACTCCACAGCCATCACCTCATTCTCACACTGCAGCCGGCAGAGCAGGGTCTTCATGACCTGCACTGCAAACCTGTGTGCAGAGCAAAGCCCGGGTCACATTGGGAGCACTGGCACTGGCCACAAGGACATGGGAAGGACGGGAGGACGGAGACCTGTTGGGGTCGCTGGGAAGGCGGTGTTCCTCTCGGCACGCTCTCCAGAAGCGATCAACTTCCTGTGGTGGCATCTGCTGTGTGGTGATGACAACATGGAAAAGCAGAGCCACAAAGAGGCGGGAGGAATAAAGGGTCATAGCCTCGTGGCACTCAGGCACCTCGACAATCACCCACACCACCAGAGTTGCCTGCAAAAGAAGTTGCCAAGGAGAGCGCTCAGTGCGAGGTGTCCATGTGGCAGGGCCCCAGGGGAGACGCAGGGGGAGCAGCGGGCCTGGTGCCCCCTGAGCCTGCCCTTAGGCCAGGTTTCAGCCCAGGGCCTGAGGCAGGGAGAGGATGGAGAGCTGCTGGAGAGGTGACCTGGGGGTGAGCAAATGCCCAGAAACTCACAGCCAGGGCAAAAACGTCCGCCTTGTCGCCATCGGAGGTGAACATGCTGTGCAGAGGCCAATTCTCCATCACACAGAGCAGTGCTGGCAGCACCTTCTCCACTGTGGGAACCGAAGAGCCTATGCTTCTCCACATCATTGCAGCAGCTCTGTGGGATCAGAGCTCTGTGTCAGGGACATCTCAGCCACACTACCATGCCCTGTGCGGGTCTGGGGGCCGGGTGACAGAGCCCCGGTGCCCTGAAGGGCAGGGAGGGAGCACGGCAGCAGGCTCGGGAAACAGAGGGGCCCGAGGGTCCCGGACCTGTCTGCCGCTCTGGCAGAGCCCATTGCACGGGCCGTGCAGGGCCATGGCCCTAAAGGCCGGGGAGGCCTGAGCTCTCCAGGGAGGTGGGCCCATACCTGTCACATGTTGGGGCACAGCGCAGGAGGGTCAGCACCACGTCAGCTGGGTGTTCTTCGGCCAGCCTCACGATGTTCATGGGCAGCCTGGTATCCACATTTCCATGCGTTGCAAGATTCTGGTGCATCTTCTTTACAATGGCTGGCACCTGGAAAGGGCATGGGGAAGACTTGGGCCGCTGTCTCGGGGAGCAACTTCACCAGCTTCCCCCAAGAATCGCTTCCCTTCCTGCCACGCTGTGCCGGCCTCAAAGGCTGAGGGGGCCCAGTGGCCGTGGCTGGAGATGACACACAATCCTGGGAAGCCTCTAGCCCCGGCCCCAGGCTGTTTACCTGCTGCTCAGAAGGAATACCACTCTTCTGGATAAAATCCACGGTGGGAGCAGGAATGGCAGTGGGAGTGGCCGTGGCGCCAGTATCTCTGATGCCCTGAGTCTCTCCAGTGTCAGTAATTTGGAGGGCCACATCCTCAGCCACTGCCTTGTCAGCCCTTGCCCTTTGATCATTCAACGCAGCGTCAAAATTTTCTGAGGGCTCAGCCAAATCTGTGTTGACATCAGGCTCTGCCTGGGGCTCGGTCAGCCCACAGTCAGGCTCAGCTGAGCCCTCAGCTGCCCTGGTGCCGGTGTTTCTACGCCGAATGCGCAGGAATTTTCGGATCATCTGCAGGAGAACAAAGGACAGGGAAGAGAGACGTGTTCCATGGAGTGCTCCAAGCGCGGTGCTCGGCTGAGCAGTGACAGCAGGCCCAGCCCAGGCGGGGATGGCTGCAGGTACCTTCAGTGTCCTGCGGAAGCTTCCACCGGCAGGCCTCTGCTCTTGTGTGCCGTCCGTGGCTGCATCTGGCAAAGAGCGAGAGCAGCCAGAGCTGAGGGGCTGCGGGAGAGGCCGGAGAACACAGCCCAGCCCTGCCCTCCCCAGGCTGCGATAGGGACGGGATGGGATGGGGCCACGTTGGCTGCAGCCATCAGCCCTGTGGCCCAGCTCTGCCACTCACCATCCTGTAGTGTCTGGATCCGCTCGGGCTCTTCAGGCTCCTGTGCTGGGGTAGCTCCAGGGCCTTTGCTTTTTTTCCCCCTGAACACTTTGGACAGGCCGAGAAATCTGCCCGCCATGCCACAGCACCTTTCAAGAGAGATGCCTCAGGAAAGCACTGAGGCAACAAGTTGTGCACTTGCGCCTTGAAAGCGCCTGTGGCAGAAGAAGCCTCAGGAAGGCTGCAGGACAGCAAGTCCTGCACTCTGGTCTCAAGGGCTCCTGCCACGATGACAGGAGGTTCCTCGTAGATGATTCAAGTCACCAAATCCCACAGTCCGGCCTGGAGGCCACAGGCCACAGGGATAAGAGATGACTTGGAAAGCCTCCGAGTCACCAAGTCGTGCAGTCTGGCCCTGAGGTCAGCTGCACAACTCACTCCTTGTAGAAGCTCTGGGTCAGGCACAAACGAGTGCGCTGTGCGGGGGCTCCTCACAGCACCGCTCTGGCGCGTCCTGTCCCGTCGCCTGCTCCAAGGAATGTGGCCTGGCTGCGTCACTGCCAGCACCTATGTCCCCACGTGTCACAAAGGGTCCTTGGACACCCTGTGCAGTTCCATGCCACGGTGACCGCGCTGCTGCACCGTGTCACAAAGGGCCAATGCACACACTGCCACCTGCCCTGGGGCCGCTCCCAGCCCAGCCTAAGTGGCCCAGGTTGGAAGGAACCCCTCTCCCCAAGTGTCTAAGACAGCCCTGAGACAGCATTTTTCGCAGCGGCTCAATCCATGGGCAAACGCTGCCCTGCTCTGCGGGCTCAGGGCAGCAGAAGGAGCCCCCAGGGCCGCCGACGCAGCCGCAGCGGGAAGGGCACGGGGCCTCGCACAGAAGCTGGCACGGCCTCCCTGGGACACGTCCCAGCCGGTGGCCGTCCTAAACCCGCGGGTGTGACACAGATGAGGAACCTGTGGGCCAGGGCACAGACGCTGCCCTGACCCCTGCGGCCAGGGCAGTGCTGAAATCGGCAGGCGTGACGGAGCCCCCGCCCAAGCAGAGCTGCCGCCCCCCCGAGCCCTGGCAACGCTGGTGCCATCTCCTGCCCCAGAGACCTGTGCCCCGGGGCGCTTCTCTGCCACAGGGCAGCCAAAGTTAACGGGCCCTGGCGGCTGGGCTCCTTCCTACAGGGGATGTTGGCAGGAGCACCTGGAGCAAGTGCTGGCAACACTTGGTCTCTGTCAGAAGCTCTTACTCCATGCTGAAATTGTTTTCTACTTGGATTGATTTCCTGAAGCACAAAATCACCCTGGCAGCAGAGGCATAGAAGGAGCTGGCATTTAAAAATCCTCAACTCGGGAAAGCTTTTCTTCCCATTACTCAACTCAAGTAGTTGCAAAAAGTTGCCAACTTGCTAAATTAAGAGCAATGGCCTGAGAACCTGATAGATTTGCAAGTTTCCTTCCCATCTCAAAGCAGTGTTAGAAATGATCAGAGCCAATTTCCAAAATCAAAGATTTAGTTAACAAATTTGAAAAGCAATTTCGGGAAACGCCACGATAAATCAGGACAACATGGATCGAATGTTGGGTGGTCAATCCGGGAGCAGCAAAGGGTGCCCCTCCGGAGTACTGCCCACAAATTCGGGGTCTCGGGGGAGGTGTTTTAGACCATTGTTCTACCCTGAGGCGAAAACAAGACGGTAACAAAGAACCCGAAGAACATGACACCTTGTACATAAGAGAATCATTGAAATGTCTGGTGTCCGCAAGGGGTATCTGAAAGAGTTTCCTGAGAAATTGAAAAGACTTCTGCATGAAAAGTCTCCGAATCTTCTGTCAGAAGGTTTCTGCCGCCCTCCGCCCAGATTGGTATGGGATCTCCTGATGAGCTGTGAAGATGTGGTCCGCCCATGCTTCATGGGCCCTTTCCTGCTTATCTCTCTGGCAGATGTCCAGGTAACACCTTAGGACTGGTAAAAGACTGTGGTATGCAAAGAGAGGTCCTGGAAGTGTTTCCAGCAATTCAGGGGATTTTACCTTCCACTGCAAAGTTTTAAGACACACAATTTAAATCCAGGAATTTAATACTTTGTATCTATTACAGCAGCAACACATCTGCCTTAAGGTCATCCACTGAATGTCGCTTTGCAAAGCAGAAGACCACACAGAGGAAAAATAAAGACCTTACTTTGGATTCAAACATTTTTCTAGGAAGGCATGGAAAGAGCCTAATTCTCTTAAGGAATCAAAGCTCTCCAGGAATGAAAGCCCACTCAGTGTTACAAAAGTAGCCCAAACAAATGAGTAGACTGCAAAAGGGCTAATCCTCCCCCTGCTCCAGATATGGAAGTGGCCAAAAAAGTAGAGCTCTCCCCTCTTCTTCTCTGCAGGAGAAGCAGGATGACTAAGAGAAAAAGTCCCAGCTATTCCTTCAGTCCTCCATCACCAAAGCTGTGCCATAGCACAGGTGCTGCCTTCAAAGTGACCCCAGTTCCAGCCTAGACCTCTCACCTTCCAGACAACTCCTTCCCCAACACGCCCAGCAACAGCAACCCCAGCTCAACACCCTGCCAAGACCCGCAGCTGTCCCCATGCCTGCGCAGAGCTTTGCCACCCCCTGGTTCCCTGCACGTGCCGTGGCATGGCACTCAGGAGGATGTGCTCCAAGGCCTTCCCCGCTAGCAAGCTCAGGCTGCCAGGCCTACGGTTCCTGGATCATCCTTCCCACCCACCCTTCCCGTGCACGGCTGGTCCATTTGCGCTCAGCTCGGACTTGGCCGCTTCAGCAGGACTGCTGCTAAAGGATGGAGAGCAGCCCGGCAAGCTCCTTCTCCAGCTCCCTCTTTACTCTCGGGGCAGGTAGAACATGCCACAGGAAAGCAAGCAGTGCCAAAAGACTTGGGCCAGCATCAGGCACATTGAGGAATGAAACAAGGCCTTTGTTCGATGGAAGGAAGCACAAGCAATTGACAGAAGTGAAGAGGACTTAGCACAGATATCCAGAAGTCCTTAGCACCAGTTAACATCAGCAAAACCTGGAAGCCTAACTTGACATGAGAGTGACTTGACAAAAAGCTTGAGACATAGCCTTTGGGAAGACCTAAGGGCGGCTACAGAATCAGCCCTGTGCAGGGAAGGCATGAGGAAGATGAGCTGCTTTGGTGCGCTGAGACTCCTCCTGGCCAGCAGGTGGACATTAGCTTCAGGTCTAGGATTCTGACGCAAAGTGTTTCCTTCTAAGCCCCTGCCTATGGAATCACCTCAGCAGTCTAAAGATGGAAGGTATTTTTGATAGAATTCCTACAGAAATCCACTGAAATTTGGACGTGGCGAAGAAGCCTTGGGCTGGGGTGCAGAGCCCTAACCTCCGGCCAATAAAAGAGCTCTTGGTGGACAATGCATTTGTCTGCTGATTTCATTGAATTCTAGAGACCTCTCAGGACTGCTCTATCCTGAGGGAAGGCCCTTGGCCTTGAGCTGTAGGCACCCGCGCAAGCTTCAGATCAGCTCCCTCAGCTTCCAGGACCTCTCTTGGCCGGCATCCTGACGGGGAGGCAGGACCGCTGCCAGGCACTGCCGGGACCCAGCAGGACAGGACCGGCTGTCTCGTGTCCACGTAGCACCCCCTGACACAGCCAGGGTCATCCCGAAAGCAGACAAGGCTCACGTGTCAGCGCAGAGGGGCAAGGAGCGCTGGGCTCCTCTCAGGGTGTCTCAGCTGGGCCTGCTCCACAAGACGCCCCCATTTGAAGGCCTGCTAATGCCCAGCTGCCAGAAATGCCTGCCTTGTTCTCTCCAAGATGCAGAGGAAGAGGCAGGGAGCAGGGCGCCTTGGGAGGCAAAGCTTCCAAGCCTTTTCTGAGGCCACGCACACACCAAGAGCAGCCAAGACTCTCCCTGCTGCCTGGCCCACACAGCCCAGCTCGGTGCTGGCCCTCTGGGCCGCAGCAGCTTCCAGCAAGCAAGAGGCAAACACATATTGCGAGGAGTTGAAACACAGCAGACAGGTAAGATGTGAGACGTGTGTGCTGGAAAGCCTTTGAATTTACAGCTCTCCAAGACAGCTTTGGGGCTGGCAGCTGGACAGAGATGCTCCTGCTCACACCTCTGTCCAAAGGGGGGGAACACACCCTGCTGCAGGTGCTTGCCTTGGTCTCTGCAGGTCCAGCTGGATTCCAAACCTGCTCTTCACAGCCTTCTCCCTTCCCTTGTCCGTCTGCCAAGGGCAACGGGCCTCAAGGACTGAAAGGACCACAGAGAGCCAAAGGAGGACAGTTGTTTCTACATCACTGGGAGCTCCTAGGAAAGCACTTTCCTTCAGCAGCTAGCCCCTTTCCCCCAGAGGTCTTTCCCAGGACTGGAAGCTTTCCTGGTGTAAGAGACGGTCCGAAGATCCCTCATTTGCCTCACGACCATCGTCAAGGACAGAGACTGAAACCCCTAAAAGGGACTTTAAAATCTCAATACAGGAGTTCTGGCCTGGATGAGGCGGGATGTTGGCCAAGTGCTGCCTGCAGGTGTGTTCGATGGAAAAACCCAGCACCCATATCGGAACATCAGAATCTGAGCAGAAACAATGGGCAAGTCACGGTGAAGTGACTGTGCCTGCTGGCACTGCAGCTGCTGACTTGTACTGGTTGACACTGTACCTGCTGACGACCAACTTGTTCTGGGTTCACTAAATGAACACACTACAATGATTTCCCCCACCTGTTTGGCCAACTGCCTGTCGCTTCGGAGAGGACTATAAAACCCTGGAGACCCCCGCTCACTTTTGAGATCTCCCCACTGGAGAAGACCGCGTCTATAGGCATCTTCAAAAGCCTCGAGGACTCGACCCTCCATGTTGGTAGCCATAATCCCCTTCCCCTCTTTTCTGTTTTTCTAACTATTCTCTTTTTCTCTCCCTACTATCGCATTTGTTGGCACTAAATAAAGGTGCATTTGTGATTGAGTAAACTGAGTTTGTCCCCCGCTGAGTCTTTCGTGCTCTGAGATCCCTAAAAGGAAGCATCACGAACCCCGCTTGTGTGAGCGGATCGTGACACCTGGGGAATGCCAAGACAATCTTAAGAAACCCCGGCAAGGCTGAATTTCTTTCTGGTCCTTTCTGGACAGGCGCTCCAGCTCTAGCTGGCATTTCCCCCAGTGTGATTCCAGCTGGAGGTTGACACATGCAGCCCCAGGCCCTCTACAAACACAAGCTGCCCGCTGCCTCCACTCCTGCCTGCGCTCACAGCAGGAAAAGCAGGTTCTTCCCGGCCAGAGACCAGAGCCCTGATCCCGCAGGACGCTCTCGCCAGCACCTTCCAGGACTCTCCGCTGTGCACGCAGCACTTTTCCTGCCCGCTCTCCACAGCCTTTGGAAGACAGAGCACAACCTGGCTGGCGCTGCCATCAGCACACTGCAAACACGGGCAGAGGAAGGAGAAGCAGGGGCTGCTTTGCGGCCATGCCCAGGAGAGACTGGAAGGCTGCCCTCCCTCTGCTCTCACTCGCTTGGCTTTCTGGCAGCCTCTGAGGCAGGGGCTGCGATTCCTCAGCTCTGGGCACCAGAACCGCAGCCGGGATCCCGGCACTGCCTGACGGCGCTAGGGCCATTGGCCGGGTCACGCGTCCGAGTCTCGGCCACCGTGCTGCTGCTGCTGCTGCTTCACTTGCCCTTAGGCACACCCCAAGCTCCCTGTTAAGGCCTGATGGTCTCTGCTTCTGCCATCTCCCCGACCCTGTGCAGGGATGGAGCACTGCTGTGCTTTCAGCAGGCTATTCTTGAAAGCTTCCAGCATTCCAAGCTCCTTTGCCCTCTGTAGATGCTTGCCATGGAATCCCTCACAGCTGGCTTCAGAGCGTCCTCAGGTTGGCTCTCTCAAAATCCGGGAGCTTCAGGCTGCTCAGTAGGACCTTAAACTGCACAGTGTTGTGGAACTGGACCTTCAGCACAGGCACCTTTCCAGCCTGACGCGGCCTCGCTCCTCTGTGTCTCTGCACAAAAGACGGCGCGCAAGAGGACGGCAGCAGGGGCCTGTGTGTGCTAGGGCTCAGGTTTTTACGCCGCTTCAGCTCCACAGAGACACAGGTGAAGTGAAGAAGCCAAAGTGTTTATTAATTCAAGGCCAAGCAAAGGGATGAGCTGGGAGGGAATAAGGGGGGATGGGCAGGGTCTGAGGGCTGGAGGGAGGGAGCTAACTACAAAGAGGGAGAGGTGTGAAGCCAGGAGAATTGTGCTCAGCCTCAGCTGTGCGTGGAGCTCCAGTAGCACTGAGAGATGGTGTCCTCTTCAGTGTCTCCTGGTGTGTTCTTGGGACACCGGTTTGCTGGTTTCAGAAGACGTCCCCAGTTGTTTAGCTTTCTGGGGAAAGCAGGCTTCATTTTGCAGGTTCAGAGCATGACGGCCTGTTGTCTTGCCTCTGGGTTTGAAGGGCTGCAAGAGAGAAGAATAGAGACATGGTCAGAGGCTGGATCTGTGGGAATCCTAGGAGATCTTCCTGCCAGTGCCATCCCATCCAGCCCTCATCCACACAGGGAGCAAAGGCCTCCAGAGCTGAGGATTGCAGCTGTCTGCCCAGGCAGTGCAGCTTCCCCCGCCAGAGCCGCTGACGGCCCGCTGCCCTCACTCACCCTGACTGAGAAGGTGAAGCTGTCCTGGCTGCCCCCTCAGAGAGCGTGTCACGGCCCCAGCGGCACGGCTCCCTGCCAGCGCCGCTGCCAGCCCTGTGGCCACACGGCCTCCTGCCCCGGCAGGGCTCAGCCCGGGCCCTTGCCGCCTGCTGCCGCCCCAGGGCACGGCTGCCAGAGGGCGGCAGCAGCCCCGAGGGCAGGCGGGGCTCCACGGCGCCGGGCCCGGATGCCGCTGCAGCCGGGGCAGCAGCAGCCGGGGCCGGGGCCGAGCTGCGGCGGGCCGGGGAGGGAGCCCGGGCTCATGGCTCACCCATGAACCGCATGGCCGCCTCTGGCAGGGACTCCTGTGGGTTCTCCAGGTAGGGCAGGGCCCGGCGCAGGTACTCGGCCGCTCGCATCCTGTCGTCTGCCAGCTGGAGAGAGCGGCAGGAGGGAAGGGTTGGCGCGGGCTCAGCCCCTGGGCCGGGCTCTGGCCGCGCCCAGCCCCGGCCTCCCCTGCCCGCACGGCCCTGAGGCCCGGCCAGCAGCCGCTGGCGCCGGGCTCTGGAGGGGGCAGAGGGCCGGCTGCTGCCCGGGGAGCCGCGGTGCCGCCCCGTGCCCGCAGCCCCGCTGGGCCGGGACTCCACGGGCACCCGGCTCGGGCCCGCAGGAGCCTGGAGAAGAGCCCGCGGGGCCCAGGGAAGGCAGCGGCGTGTGGGGCGCAGGCTGGAGCCCCCGGGTGCAACACTGGGCAGGGGCCACGGCTGCCAGCCCCGCGGCCACGGATCTTCTCCAGGCTGAGGCTGCCACTTCTCCAAGCCATCCTTACCTTACAGTCATCGATAGTCAACGGTTGTTCCTTTGTCAGGAGCTTCTCGAGATCCCTCCTCTTCAGGAACTTGGCCGCACAATGCAGGGTTTCCCGAGAGGTCTGGAGAGCAGCAGAGATGCAGAGATGGCACCACAGCCCAGGGCACAAGGACTCGCATCCCTGTGCCAAGGCCTGGAGGAGGACGCAGCCTCCTCCTCCTCCTGCAGCAGGGCAGGAGGCAGCTGAGCCCCCGTCCCAGGGATGCACAAAACCTCACATTTGCCACACGCCAGTTCTCATCATGGCAGTAGATTAAAAGTAGGTACAGGCTCTTGTTGACAGTTGCCTTCAGGGGCTTTTTTCCCTCCTTCACTACCAACTCCATCACCTTACAGAAGAGGTCCATGGAGAGCAGTTGCATGTAGCTATTTTCCTAGGGGAAAGGAAAAAACCTAAGCATCAATTACTCCAGGCCCACCTAGGCAAAGGCCTGAAAATGCAGACAGCACAAGGTTTCTGGGCAGCACCCAATGCCTGTGGCTCGGGTTGCAGAACCTTACATTGTTAAAGAGCGCCAGGAGTGCCTCAGCCAGCTTTGGGGCGGTGGTGCTGGATACCAGGATGTTTTCGCCCTCCAGCATATTAGTAAGCACACGAAGGGTCAGGGCAACCACCACTCCGTCTTCATCAGCCAGCAGATCCACAAAGCTTTCAGACAGGCAGCACATTCTTCTGGCCTGTGTGGAACACAAGGCTGCGCTGTGAAGCCGTGAACAGCTGCACCAGCGACAGCGCCCTGGCACTGCAAGCCCAGCCTGCTGCCGCAGGGCCCAGACACCAAAGGCCTGTCCCAAAGCACTCGGGC
This sequence comes from Chamaea fasciata, assembly GCF_029207755.1. NCBI lineage: Eukaryota > Metazoa > Chordata > Aves > Passeriformes > Sylviidae > Chamaea > Chamaea fasciata. The sequence goes on from NW_027094127.1 coordinate 1,087,068, forward strand.
AGCTGAGGCAGGAGAGCTGGGAGCAGCTGCCTCAGCTCCTGAAGCCCAGCCAGCCCATGGGGCTGCTCTCCCCAGTGCAGCTTCAGCTGCTGCCCCCTTCTCACCATCAGGGGATCCTTGCTGAGCACCAGCAGGCCTTTGAGCGCCAGGCGACACCTCTTCCTGCACTCGGTCCGCAGGTACCTGGACACGACCCTCAGGACCCAGCCACCACATTTAGTTAAGTCCAGGCACTCCAGGACCTGAAAGGCACAGGGCAGTGGCACAGGGCCCGGCTGGCAGGAGCCCAGAACTGCCCAGGGCCAGCCCCAGGCAGCAGCAGCACAGGGCGCTGGTGCCATCCCAGGAGGCTAGGGATGCGGCTGCGAGAGGGCAGAGAGCTGGGAGGCAGCTCAGCCAGGCAGCGCTGCTCTTCAGGCTCACCTCCACAAGGAATGCCAGGAAAGGCAGATCGCAGCCTGGCTTCTCAATGCTGAGCAGCCGGAGCAAGCGGGTTGCGATGCAGGCAGAGAAAGGGATCAAGACATGGCGCATCTCCCTGTCAGGGGCAAAAAGGAAGAAAGAGCCTGAGCTGGGGGGGGCACACTTTTCACAGGACTGACTCCCAGAGGTGCAGTCTTTCCCCAGTATCCCTGGAGGGGACGTGGGTGCTTTGGGAGGCGGCCACTCCTGTGCACCCTCCTCTCCCAGCCTTTTTCAGTCTGCTCGGCCGTCCCTAAAGTGACGAGGCCCTCTGGTCCATGACCAGAGGGACTGTGTGGAGCAGCCCGGGCACAGGGCACCAATTCCAGGGACAGCAGGGAGCAGGGGGTCTCACCTGGCCAGCAGAGCCACAGCATAGTACTGGGTATTAGCACAGAGCATGGTGTCCCAGCCATGCTTGGACTCCACAACCATCACCTGATTCTCACACTCTAGCCGGCAGAGCAGGGACTTCATGACCTGCACTGCAAACCTGTGTGCAGAGCAAAGCCCGGGTCACATTGGGAGCACTGGCACTGGCCACAAGGACATGGGAAGGACGGGAGGACGGAGACCTGTTGGGGTCGCTGGGAAGGTGGTGTTCCTCTCGGCACGCTCTCCAGAAGCGATCGACTTCCTGTGGTGGCATCTGCTGTGTGGTGATGACAACATGGAAAAGCAAAGCCACAAAGAGGCGGGAGGAATAAAGGATCATTGCCTCGTGGCACTCAGGCACCTGGACAATCACCCACACCACCAGAGCTGCCTGCAAAAGAAGTTGCCATGGAGAGCGCTCAGTGCGAGGTGTCCATGTGGCAGGGCCCCAGGGGAGACGCAGGGGGAGCAGCGGGCCTGGTGGCCCCTGAGCCTGCCCTTAGGCCAGGTTTCAGCCCAGGGCCTGAGGCAGGGAGAGGATGGAGAGCTGCTGGAGAGGCGACCTGGGGGTGAGCAAATGCCCAGAAACTCACAGCCAGGGCAAAGACGCCATCGTTGTCCCCATCCGAGGTGAACATGCTGTGCAGAGGCCAATCCTCCATCACACAGAGCAGTGTTGGCAGAACCATCTCCACTGTGGGACTCGATGAGCCTATGCTTCTCCAGATCATTGCAGCAGCTCTGTGGGATCAGAGCTCTGTGTCAGGGACATCTCAGCCACACTACCATGCCCTGTGCGGCTCTGGGGGCCGGGTGACAGAGCCCCGGTGCCCTGAAGGGCAGGGAGGGAGCACGGCAGCAGGCTCGGGAAACAGAGGGGCCCGAGGGTCCCGGACCTGTTTGCCGCTCTGGCAGAGCCCATTGCACGGGCCGTGCAGGGCCATGGCCCTAAAGGCCGGGGAGGCCTGAGCTCTCCAGGCAGGTGGGCCCATACCTGTCACATGTTGGGGCACAGCGCAGGAGGGTCAGCACCACGTCAGCTGGGTGTTCTTCGGCCAGCCTCACGATGTTCATGGGCAGCCTGGTATCCACATTTCTATGCGATGCAAGATTCTGGTGCATCTTCTTTACAATGGCTGGCACCTGGAAAAGGCATGGGGAAGACTTGAGCCGCTGTCTAGGGGAGCAACTTCACCAGCTTCCCCCAAGAATCGCTTCCCTTCCTGCCACGCTGTGCCGGCCTCAAAGGCTGAGGGGGCCCAGTGGCCGTGGCTGGAGATGACACACAATCCTGGGAGGCCTCTAGCCCCGGCCCCAGGCTGTTTACCTGCTGCTCAGAAGGAATACCACTCTTCTGGATAAAATCCACAGTGGGAGCAGGAATGGCAGTGGGAGAGGCCGTGGCGCCAGTATCTCTGATGCCCTGAGTCTCTCCAGTGTCAGCCGTTTGGAGGGCCACATCCTCAGCCACTGCCTTGTCAGCCCTTGCCCTTTGATCATTCAACGCAGTGTCAAAATTTTCTGAGGGCTCAGCCAAATCTGTGTTGACATCAGGCTCTGCCTGGGGCTCGGTCAGCCCACAGTCAGGCTCAGCTGAGCCCTCAGCTGCCCTGGTGCCGGTGTTTCTACGCCGAATGCGCAGGAATTTTCGGATCATCTGCAGGAGAACAAAGGACAGGGAAGAGAGACGTGTTCCATGGAGTGCTCCAAGCGCGGTGCTCGGCTGAGCAGTGACAGCAGGCCCAGCCCAGGAGGGGATGGCTGCAGGTACCTTCAGTGTCCTGCGGAAGCTTCCACCGGCAGGCCTCTGCTCTTGTGTGCCGTCCGTGGCTGCATCTGGCAAAGAGCGAGAGCAGCCAGAGCTGAGGGGCTGCGGGAGAGGCCGGAGAACACAGCCCAGCCCTGCCCTCCCCAGGCTGCGATAGGGACGGGACGGGATGGGGCCACGTTGGCTGCAGCCATAAGCCCTGTGGCCCAGCTCTGCCACTCACCATCCTGTAGGGTCTGGATCCGCTCGGGCTCTTCAGGCTCCTGTGCTGGGGTAGCTCCAGGGCCTTTGCTTTTTTTCCCCCTGAATACTTTGGACAGGCCGAGAAATCTGCCCGCCATGCCACAGCACCTTTCAAGAGAGATGCCTCAGGAAAGCACTGAGGCAACAAGTTGTGCACTTGCGCCTTGAAAGCACCTGTGGCAGAAGAAGCCTCAGGAAGGCTGCAGGACAGCAAGTCCTGCACTCTGGTCTCAAGGGCTCCTGCCACGATGACAGGAGGTTCCTCGTAGATGATTCAAGTCACCAAATCCCACAGTCCGGCCTGGAGGCCACAGGCCACGGGGATAAGAGATGACTTGGAAAGCCTCCGAGTCACCAAGTCGTGCAGTTTGGCCCTGAGGTCAGCTGCACAACTCACTCCTTGTAGAAGCTCTGGGTCAGGCACAAACGAGTGCGCTGTGCGGGGGCTCCTCACAGCACCGCTCTGGCGCGTCCTGTCCCGTCGCCTGCTCCAAGGAATGTGGCCTGGCTGCGTCACCGCCAGCACCTATGTCCCCACGTGTCACAAAGGGTCCTTGGACACCCTGTGCCGTTCCATGCCACGGTGACCGCGCTGCTGCACCGCGTCACAAAGGGCCAATGCACACACTGCCACCTGCCCTGGGGCCGCTCCCAGCCCAGCCAAAGTGGCCCAGGTTGGAAGGAACCCCTCTCCCCAAATGTCTAAGACAGCCCTGAGACAGCATTTTTCGCAGCGGCTCAATCCATGGGCAAACGCTGCCCTGCTCTGCGGGCTCAGGGCAGCAGAAGGAGCCCCCAGGGCCGCCGACGCAGCCGCAGCGGGAAGGGCACGGGGCCTCGCACAGAAGCTGGCACGGCCTCCCTGGGACACGTCCCAGCCGGTGGCCGTCCTAAACCCGCGGGTGTGACACAGATGAGGAACCTGTGGGCCGGGGCACGGGCACTGCTCTGACCCCAGGGGCCAGGGCAGCGCTGAAATTGGCAGGCGTGACGGAGCCCCCGCCCAAGCAGAGCTGCCGCCCCCCCGAGCCCTGGCAACGCTGGTGCCATCTCCTGCCCCAGAGACCTGTGCCCCGGGGCGCTTCTCTGCCACAGGGCAGCCAATGCCAACGGGCCCTGGCGGCTGGGCTCCTTCCTACAGGGGATGTTGGCAGGAGCACCTGGAGCAAGTGCTGGCAACACTTGGTCTCTGTCAGAAGCTCTTACTCCATGCTGAAATTGTTTTCTACTTGGATTGATTTCCTGAAGCACAAAATCACCCTGGCAGCAGAGGCATAGAAGGAGCTGGCAATTAAGAATCCTCAACTCGGGAAAGCTTTTCTTCCCATTACTCAACTCAAGTAGTTGCAAAAAGTTGCCAACTTGCTAAATTAAGAGCAATGGCCTGAGAACCTGATAGATTTGCAAGTTTCCTTCCCATCTCAAAGCAGTGTTAGAAATGATCAGAGCTAATTTCCAAAATCAAAGATTTAGTTAACAAATTTGAAAAGCAATTTCGGGAAATGCCACGATAAATCAGGACAACATCGATCAAATGTTGGGTGATCAATCCGGGAGCAGCACAGGGTTCTCCTCCGGAGTACTGCCCACAAATTCGGGGTCTCAGGGGAGGTGTTTGAGACCATTTTTCTACCCTGAGGCAAAAACAAGACGGTAACAAAGAACCCGAAGAGCATGACATCATGTACATAAGAGAATCATTGAAATGTCTGGTGTCCGCAAGGGATATCTGAAAGAGTTTCCTGAGAAATTGAAAAGACGTCTGCATGAAAAGTCTCCGAATCTTCTGTCAGAAGGTTTCTGTTGCCCTCCGCCCAGATTGGTATGGGATCTCCTGATGAACTGTGAAGATGTGGTCCGCCCATGCTTCATGGGACCTTTCCCGCTTATCTCTCTGGCAGATGTCCAGGTAACACCTTAGGACTGTGAAAAGACTGTGGTATGCAAAGAGAGGCCCTGGAAGTGTTTCCAGCAATTCTGGGGATTTTACCTTCCACTGCAAAGTTTTAAGACACACAATTTTAATCCAGGAATTTAATACTATGTATCAATTACAGCAGCAACACCTTTGCCTTAAGGTCATCCACTGCATGTCACTTTGCAAAGCAGAAGACCACACAGAGACAAAACAAAGGCCTTGCTTTGGTTTCAAACATTTTCCTAGGAAGGCATGAGAAGAACCTGATTCTCTTAAGGAATCAAAGCTCTCCAGGAATGAAAGTCCACTCAGTGCTACAAAAGTAGCCCAAACAAATGAGTAGATTGCAAAAGGGCTAATCCTCCCCCTGCTCCAGATATCAAAGTGGCCAAGAAAGTAGAGCTCTCCCCTCTTCTTCTCTGCAGGAGAAGCAGGATGACTAAGAGAAAAAGTCCCAGCTATTCCTTCAGTCCTCCATCACCAAAGCTGTGCCATAGCACAGGTGCTGCCTTCAAAGTGACCCCAGTTCCAGCCTAGACTTCTCACCTTCCAGACAACTCCTTCCCCAACACGCCCAGCAGCACCAACCCCAGCTCAACACCCTGCCAAGACCCGCAGCTGTCCCCATGCCTGCGCAGAGCTTTCCCACCCCCTGGTTCCCTGCACGTGCCGTGGCATGGCACTCAGGAGGATGTGCTCCAAGGCCTTCCCCGCTAGCAAGCTCAGGCTGCCAGGCCTACGGTTCCTGGATCATCCTTCCCACCCACCCTTCCCGTGCACGGCTGGTCCATTTGCGCTCAGCTCCGACTTGGCCGCTTCAGCAGGACTGCTGCTAAAGGATGGAGAGCAGCCCGGCAAGCTCCTTCTCCAGCTCCCTCTTTACTTTCGGGGGCAGGTAGAACATGCCACAGGAAAGCAAGCAGTGCCAAAAGACTTGGGCCAGCATCGGGCACATTGAGGAATGAAACAAGGCCTTTGTTCGATGGAAGGAAGCACAAGCAATTGACAGAAGTGAAGAGGACTTAGCACAGATATCCAGAAGTCCTTAGCACCAGTGAACATCAGAAAAACCTGGAAGCCTAACTTGACATGAGAGTGACTTGACAAAAAGCTTGAGACATAGCCTTCGGGAAGACCTAAGGGCGGCTACAGAATCAGCCCTGTGCAGGGAAGGCATGAGGAAGATGAGCTGCTTTGGTGCGCTGAGACTCCTCCTGGCCAGCAAGTAGACACTAGGTTCAAGTCTAGGATTCTGACGCAAAGTGTTTCCTTCTAAGCCCCTGCCTATGGAATCACCTCAGCAGTCTAACGACGGAAGGGATTTTTGATAGAATTCCTACAGAAACCCACTGAAATTTGGACGTGGCAAAGAAGCCTTGTGCTGGGGTGCAGAGCCCTAACCTCCTGCCAATAAAAGAGCTCTTGGTGGACAATGCATTTGTCTGCTGATTTCTTTGAATTCTAGAGACCTCTCAGGACTGCTGTATCCTGAGGGAAGGCCCTTGGCCTTGAGCTGCAGGCACCCGCGCAAGCTTCAGATCAGCTCCCTCAGCTTCCAGGACCTCTCTTGGCCGGCATCCTGACGGGGAGGCAGGACCGCTGCCAGGCACTGCTGGGACCCAGCAGGACAGGACCGGCTGTCTCGTGTCCACGTAGCACCCCCTGACACAGCCAGGGTCATCCCGAAAGCAGACAAGGCTCACGTGTCAGTGGAGAGGGGTAAGGAGCGCTGGGCTCCTCTCAGGGTGTCTCAGCTGGGCCTGCTCCACAAGACGCCCCCATTTGAAGGCCTGCTAATGCCCAGCTGCCAGAAATGCCTGCCTTGTTCTCTCCAAGATGCAGAGGAAGAGGCAGGGAGTAGGGCCCATTGGGAGGCAAAGCTTCCAAGCCTTTTCTGAGGCCACGCACACACCAAGAGCAGCCAAGACTCTCCCTGCTGCCTGGCCCACACAGCCCAGCTCGGTGCTGGCCCTCTGGGCCGCAGCAGCCTCCAGCAAGCAAGAGGCAAATGCATATTGCCAAGAGTTGAAGCACAGCAGACACGTAAGATGTGAGACATGTGTGCTGGAAGGCCTTTGAATTCACAGCTCTCCAAGACAGCTTTGGGGCTGGAAGCTGGACAGAGATGCTCCTGCTTACACCTTGTCACAATCCCCTTACACAAGCGGGGTTCGTGATGGTTCGTTTTAGGGATCTCAGAGCGCAAACGACACTGCGGAGGACAAACTCAGTTTACTCAATCACAAATGCATCTTTATTGAGTGCAAACAAACGCGATAGTGGGGAGAGAAAAGAGAATAGTAAGAAAGACAGAAAAGAGGGGAAGGGGATTATAGCTACCAACATGGAGAGTCGAGTCCTCAAAGCTTTTGAAGATGCCTATAGACGTGATCTTCTCCAGTTCTGAGATCTCCAAAGTGAGCGGCGGTCTCCAGGGTTTTTTTAGTCCTCTCTGAAGTGACAGGCAGTTGGCCAAACGGTTGGGGGAAATCACTGCAGTGTGTTCATTTAGAGAACTCAGAACACGTCTTTCGTCAGCAGGTACGGTGTCAACCAGTACAAGTCAGCAGGCGCAGTCACTTCACCGTGACTTGCCCATTGTTTCTGCTCAGGTTCTGATGTTCCGATATGGCTGCTGGGTTTTTCCATCGAACACACCTGCAGGCAGCACTTGGCCAACATCCCACCTCAGCCAGGCCAGAACTCCTGTCTTGAGATTTTAAAGTCCCCTTTAGGGGTTTCAATTTATGGTGCCAAGTGGTAGTACAGAACCTTTGAATGTGTAGGAGGTGCTGAAGGGCAAAAATTCCCAGTGATAAGGACATCTTCACTTAGCACAGCAAGGAAAGTGAAGGAGAATGTGCAATCTATCTTTCATGGAAGCTGTTCAGTTTTTAACAAATTATTTTTGCTGAAGACATGCCTAGGCAATGGTGATTTTAGAGCATTTTGTGACTCTCATAGTTATCCTCACACCGGTTTTGCCACATTTTCTCTCTTTTCTTTCCTGGTGAAGGATTTCTCCTGCCCAGCTGGCTTCTGGTTGGAGTTCTACACTCTGGAGTCCCCGAGTTTTCTCAGCAGCCTTTGCAGCGAGTCCTCAGCCAACGTGTGGCTCTGCTGCCATCCCAAATCTGTGCCTGCCTTGCCCAGCCAGGGCGCAAGTGGGGCATGTGCTGGGCATGGCTGGAGAATTGCAGGGACAAAGTCCTCCAGTGTTGTGATGTTCCGCCTGGTTGGCTCAAACCTTGTCACTCCACATTGAACCCTGCCCCTATTGCTTTGGTATTGGCTCCTGCCCCCAAAACTCCTCCCTTGGCCCTTCCCCTTCCAAGCTACTGCAAAGGCACTGTGAGGGGTTCTGCTTCCTGCTCGGGGTTAGAGTTGGAGTTTGCCTCAGGAAACGATCCTCAGAGGGGCACAGCTCCCGGGCCCTGCGGGCAGAGCTGCCTTGCCCAAGGACAGCCGCTGTGGCGGCCGGGGCAGCTGCACGGCCCAGGGCCAAAGCCCCGCGGCACCCTCAGTCCAGCCCGCCTGACCGGCCCTGCGGCCTCACCCGGGCTCGGGGCTAGCAGCAGCAGCTCCCTGCTCACTGCTGGAGCTGGTGGCCTTCAGCTTCTCCCCGCTGCCTCCTGTCAGTCCCTGCCTGTCCTCAAGGTCGGCAGGGCAGCCGTGGCCAAAGTGGAGCCTCTGGAATTGGTTCCACGGCCTGGCAGAGCTGCCCCCTCAGCCCCCTGTGTCTCCCCGTCCTTCAGCAGCTCCTCAGGGGACAGCGCCGGGGGCCACCGGCAGCTCCCAACGCTCCAGGGACACCCGGGGCTGGAACTGCTGCTCCGCCCGGCCTGGCCGCCAGCTGGGGCTGGGCACAGCAACAGGGGGCACAGGGGGCACAGGGGGAAAAACAAGAGCTGAAACAGGCAGCCGAGGAGGGAAAGAGGTGAAAATGCAGCCTAGGCCTACACAGACATCAGTCTCTCGGTCTGTATCAATTCACAGACCATCACAGAGCGTTTGCTTTGTGATGTCAGGGCACGGTTGCCACGTGGTCGTGGTGACATCCGAGGTTGTCTTGGTGCACGGAAGGCCTCAGGGGTGTCAGAGCAGCTCTTGAGCTTGCTCAGCACAGGAGCTTTTGTCCTGCGCTTGAGTCTTTTGTCAGTGGGCAGCTGAACACGGAGAGTAGCCTTGCTGTTCTTTAGTGTTAGAGTTTGCAAACTTGCACAGCAGCTGCCACAATGATTGGGCAGCTTGCAGGTGTAGTTTTCTCTGTTTATGGAGTCGGATATTCCTGCTATTTCCTGACACAGCTGGCACGTAAGTAGAGGTTTCCCCTGGGTGTCACCTAACCGGGCTTTTGTATGTCTTCCTGCTCTTTCTTAGTGACTGAGTTTATTTGGAAACAGAAAGGCCATTTGGATGCCGCTTGGGTGAAGCGCTGTCAACACGTTCAGCTCAAAAGGGGGTGTCTGTAGCCAGGGCTGTGCGGGCAGCATTTGCAAGGGAGCCTGCAGGGGTTGTGTTCCCTCCATGAGAGAGTGTGTGGCAGCAGAGTCTGTCATTTCCTCCCTTTGCTGGGTCAAGCGGGACAACTTTGAAAATGTGGACTGGGAGGCCTTCTTGGAAGGTGCTGTAAAAATGCTCTGGTTGTCTCCAGCGTTCTCAAAAAATCTGTTTCATTTTCCCTTGCCCACTGCAGGTCACCTGAGCCGAGTGTTCAGAGGTTCTGATCCTGAGGTGAGTAAGAAAGGAACATTTGATGTTCCTGGCGTTTAAGAATTGTGCAGCAAGCTGCCAGCTTGGCCTGTGGCAGTAGAGTGCAGAGGACCAGATGAGCAGGCTGCAAGAAAATCCATTTCCATGTCTGCAGCAGCAAGAGCAAAGGCGTCACTGGCTATTTCCTAATTTTCCATTTCCTCATTTTCCATTGCAGAGCTTTAAAAGAGCTAAAAGCCCAGTTTTGCAGGGAGAAAGTTGCCCCCACATAGTAGCCAAGGGGGGAAAATCTAATTCAGAGCAATTGGCAGCACAGTTGAATCAGCCTATTTGAATTTAGTCTGAGTGACTTAGAATCCCATTGCTCTTAAGGTCGATGATTTGTGCTTAGTACAGCCGGTTTGAGGGCTGAAGAGAAGGAAGCTTATAAATGAGCCTGTATCTCACCGTCCTCTCTGTCCACAGATCACAGAAGCAAGAGCAGACTCTCCTCTGGCTCCCTCGGCTCCTGCAGAAGAGGCCAACGAGGAGCCAAATGACCACAGGCCTCCAGCAGCGGTCACACCACAGCTGGAACTTTCCCAGACAGTAAGTGCCACTTCTGGAGGGTGCTGTCTTTAGTGCAAGGCAGAGGTGCAAGTTTCTGCCCAGCCAGCTCTCGCTGCTGCTGGCTGAGGATGCTGAGTGCTGCAGTGCTGCCAGGACCTAGGGTCTCCCCCCAGCCAGTGACAGCTGGGCAATGGGCTTTGATCTGCCACGTTGAGTCACCAATGGGCTGGTGCTCTGCGTGAGCATCTGGTTCAGTGAAGCTCTATGTCTTGGCTTCTGCAGAGCTATAGCCCAAGGGCGCACGGGCTCCTTCTGGAAGTCAAGAGATTTTGTTTGTTTGTTTTCCTACTTGGGACACCTGTGTTTGGCTTTTGGAAGGTTTCTGTAGTTTTCTCGAGTCGTTCGTCACTTCTACAGAGTCTTTTGGGCACTCCAGCTGTGCCCAGTTTGGGGGCCCTGGGAAGCTGAACGTCATGGAGGGGCTGGAGTGTGTCCAGAGAAGGACAAGGGAGCTGGGGAAGGGTGTGGAGGACAAGCCCAGGGAGGAGGTGCTGAGGGAGCTTTAGCATGTTATTAGAGTCTCATTATTGACTTTGACCTTCCCCTCACTGTCTCCAAGTCCATAGTTACTGAACGACGTGGCATTTTCCCTTCTGTTTTTGTTCGTTTTTTTTGTTTGGTAAGTGCAGAATCCCTGTTCTTCTATTTTTCCATCATGGCTCTTTAGGTCAAGTTTTGCTGCCCTTTTCCAGTGTTGGAAACGGTTCTGTTAGAAGTTAATTTGTAATGTCGCAGGTCTTGGAGATGCAGCATTTTTGCATGAGAATATGTAATTTGCGGCAGGGATGTTTGTGAAGATTGAACAGTTGTTTGGCTGAGGCAGCCAGTTGGGCTTGCTCATCACTTTCAGGTTAACTGGTGCCGTGCCTTTTGGCATCCCAGGGCATTTGTATGTGTTGGTTTTAGGAACTGAGCAGGAAATCAATGTCCTGGCATTCCAGCTTGTCTTCAGAGATCACAGGCACTGGGATGGGGCTGTTCTTAATTTCTGATTCCAGCCACTTCAGCACCATCAGCGTAGTCATTTCCAAGAGAAGAACTTGCCCGAGCACAGATGCACAAGGAGTGTGGTTCCCAGTGCAGTGCTCTGGTTCTCATCACATTCCATAATGCCCTGCACATTCTATCTGTCCGTCTATCCATCTCTCCACCTTTCCATCTATCTAACATCTACACAATTGCATCTTCCCGGCTCTGGTGCAAAGCAGTTGGAGCTGCAAAGCTCACCTAAAGGCATCCCTTTCAAAAGAAGAGGAGAGACATGTTCCGTGGACCGATTCTGAGCAGGCAGAGATGTTTCCTGCTGTAGACATGGGGTTTCTTTCCCCTCAGAGTCCTTTTCCTCCTCCAGCCTCTTCTTCCCTAAAGCGCTCAGTTAATTCTTGCAATTTCTGCCTGTGCGAGCGAGGTGGAATAATTCCATGTTTTAGGTGGTGTTTGGTGACTCTGGTCATACATGCATTCCGTGGGTCATTGTTTCCTTCATTGGCATCCTCAGGGGTGTGTAAGTTAATTTGCTGGTGGGGCCTAATGAGGGTCTCTGTCACTGCCGGTCAGAATTCTCAGTTGAGAAAAGGGGGAGAATAAAGACCTTGGTCCTCCTCCATAGACTGAGGTGGCTGTAGAGGCTCTGTGACGTCCATCAGAGGATCTTTGCACACATCCTTATCTCCTGAATGAGCAGGATTTCTGACAAGAGTGTAGATGTCAGAAAGGCAGGAATGGCGACGCAGGCCTGAAGAGAACATGAACTCCAGAAGTGTCTCTCACAAGCAGTGAGCTGGCAGAGGAAGCCACCTGCAGAGCCAGGATGGAGCTGTGCGACAGGGCTGGGTGTCAGTCACGAGAGAAAGACAAAGAGGACACAGCAGAAGGGGAGGGATGCCCTCACCAGAGCCTTGAGAAATGCCACACTTTTCCTCTCATCTGCCTGAGAGGCTGTTGGAGCGTCAGCCCCGTATGGAGCCTGATTATCTTGCCAGTTTCACTTGGGAATCTGTGCCTCCCCATGGGCAGAGAATGAGCCAGGAGAACAGCAGCACAGTGCTTTGGGAATGTGTGAGCCCATCAGTCATGGAGTCTTGGCCCACAGATGTTGTATGGGAAGTTGAAAGCCATCTTCTCTTGCTTTCTGTGCAGCTCCTGCCAGACAACAGACATGAGCAGACTGCGCTCTCAGAGATGCCGTGCCAGACTCAGGGAGAGCTGTTGCCAGCCCAAGAGCAGGAAGAGCAGCTCAGGCAGCAGGTGGAAGAGCCACAGGAGAATGAAGAGGTAAGCCTGGCTCTGCAGATGACAGAGTGAAGGGCAGGAAGAGGGGCATAAAACAGAGCTCTTGGGACTGAGGAGACCAGGAGTCCCAGAGGCACAGAAAGCACTGAGCCTTGTCACGTGCAGAGATCAGCACTGGGAAAGGAGGCTGGCAGTGGAAGCAGAGGTGGGCAGGGACACAGAAAGAAGTGGCTGAATGAATGTGATTTTGAGGCTGAAAGAGGAAAAAGCTGAGCCTGATGGCAGCTCCCTGTCACTTGCTCTGCGTTTGTGTGTGCAGAATATCAAGGCAGGGCCACAAGCAGAGCTGCCTGAAGCTCAGAGTGACATCAAGGCAGTGAAGAGGAGGAACATAGAAGACATGGTGGAGATTCATCCTCAAGAGGAGATGAATCTCCATCAGCAGAGGGGACATCAACAACCTCAGGTGAGTGAGAGAGGTGAAGCTACTCCAATGAGGAAACATCCTCTCTCACTTTATTTTCAGAATGACAAGGAACAGCTGCAAGCAGGGCTGCAGGAAATGGAGGCTAGGATCAAGGCAAAAGAGAAGAGGATGGAGCAAGAAATGGAAACAATGAGAGACATACTCAATGCCCTCCGTCAAAGTCTTCAAAAGCAAGTGAGTGAAACAGCAATAACTGCCACAGTCACCAAGCTGGTGCTTTCTGCCCTTCTTGCCTTTCCACTGCAGAGCAGCAGGCAAGTGGGGTGATGCCTCTGAGGGCCATCCTGCTGTAGTGTCTGTGGCAGCCATTCTAAAGGACATTTCCTGGTATCTTGGATCTCAACTGCTGCCCTGGACAATGGAAGTAGTCCTTTGGCCTTTTGGCCAGCAGTCATCCAAACTGACTCCTGCTGGCCTCTTCTCGCTCTCCTCGTTTCTTGTGGTGTTCTAACAGTGGAACGTGGTGCCCAAGATGGAGGATGGAAACAAGCTGTCTGTAGCCCTTGTAAATCTCTTCTTTCCCTTTGCTCACAGCTGATGACTCTTGGCTAACAGGGACAAGCTGTAGCCTCTGACTGCTTTGTTCTCTTTGACTCGAGGTGGAAGTGTTGACATCTGGCCAGGCAGACTGCAAAGGCCTCCTGCAAATGACTGAGAAGGAGGAGCCCCAGGATCGGTGTGAGCCACAGGAACTGCCTCCACCAGAAGTGCTGCCGGTTGAGAATGACCTGAACGTGGTGGAGGACAAGAGCACTCCGTGGGGGGAGGTAGAACATTTGAACCGGGAGCTGCAAGTGTGTCTGCAGCCCTTGGAGGGGGAAAAGAGGGAGGAAGTGGAATATGGTCCTTGGGAGGAAGTGGAATATGGTCCTTGTGGCAGTCGTCCTTCAGAAAATCCCTGAAAATGGAAGATGAATCTGGCCATGAACTCCAGTAAAACCAGTCTTTGGCTTTGGCCCATCCAGTCAAAGGGAAGTGGACGAGCAAAAAATCCATTTTAAGAGCCCTGCGTGTGGCAGGCTGACAGCATCTTCCTAAGGGCTTGCATTTGGAACGGCATCTCAGGGTCATCTCCGCCAGCCACGTTTCTGAACCAAACTCATTTCTTCTCCCAGATCTACACAGGCTCTTGCACCAAACCTGCTGCAGCAGGAGCATTGTGTCAAAGAGCCTTTGCTCCCCAAGCCGAGAAGGTGAGCCCGGGCAGTCGGTTCATCTGCAGCGCTGACACAGCTGCTGCTCAGCAACAGCAGATCGAGGAGGACTCCCTGGAGCTACTGAGTACGTCTTGTGTATTGCTTGTCTGAGGGACGGTGTCTTGTGTGCATGTGGCAGCGTAGCTGGACCAAGTGGTCCTCCTCAGTCTGATATCACAGGGACAGTTAGGATTCCCCATAGGAACTTGTGTAGAAAATCAGTCTCTGCTGGCCATCTGTGCTTCAGAGCTGTCTGTCTGTCTGTCTGTCTGCTTGTTGTTGTTGTTGTTGCCCAGCTCACCACAAAGGGTTCAGAGCCCCATGCAACGGGGCTGCCTTTTTAGGTGTCTCCTGGAAGCTGGGATCTCTGCTTGAAAGTCAGCATCTTGAATTTTGTTTTCCTCAGGGACAGTTGTCAGGACGGGAAATTCCATGGAAAAATAAAGCAAAATCAAAATTATCAGCTGCAGGTGAGTCCAACCACAAAACCATGGGCCAGGTGTTTTCCTGGTGGAGTATCTATCAGGTCTGAAGTCAGGCCAGCTGCAAACGTGTTCAGACACTGAGGCTAGACTGTCCCATCTCTCAGTACCAGTCAGAATTTGTGAACCTGGCCAGAAGGCGTTATCAAAGACATCTCCACACTGCCAAGGTCTTGCCTGCAGTAGGCAACAGGACCTGGTAGATCTCCTGGTCTCTCAAGTGTGGGACAGCTGTGTGCTGATTTCCTCTGCATTTTTGTATATCTCTAATCAGCTGGCCACACTAACAGAGGGAGAAGAATCTTGCTTGCCTGAAAGAGGAAGCTTAGCCCCTATCATAGCTCTCTTTGCAAGAGTTTGCTGAAGGAAATATTCCACGGTCAGGATTAGAACTGCACAGTTTAGAAACTGAAACCCAAGAAGAAAGTAGAAACTCTTTTTCTGAGCTTTTTTTATTTGTACATGAGGCTGGACAGGTCCTGCTCATGTAGCCCACGGTATATTTAGATTTGCTTATATATTATATTGGAACCACTATTATCTACTATTAACAAATTATTGTAACTTTGAAGCTGCTTAAATTCAACTTGCTGCTACATTTAATATTGTTTGGGTTTTTTTATTCCTGATTGGAAAATTAGGCAGCACATTCATTTATAGCAGTTTGTATCCTAGGAAAGCAAGGATATCCTGATCCATGAGCTCCACCGTACTTTCTGTTCGATCTCTCATCTGTTCTCGCACAGTCTCCTTCAGATGTGACCGGAGAAGCTGTCACCGCCTCACGCTGGCCTCGGTTCCCCTGGCAGAACTGCTGTGCCTGGCGGACGCTGCAGAGCAGCCCGGCTCCCTCCCTCTGTAATAAAATGCTTTCACAGTTGTTTCTGAAGTTGCTGGTTATTACTTGTATCTGTTCCACAGCTTTCCAGGGGAGAATTTTTATAAAATGCTTTCAAAGGGGCTTCTGTAATTGTTTGTTGCTAGTTGTATCTGTTCTAAAGAGGCTTGATTGATTCAAAGGTTATAAGGTGCTGCGACACTGTAGGGGTGTCAAATGCTGTGTAAATGTCAATCAAAGGAAAGGGGGAAAAGATCTAGTTCATACAGGTTACATCACCCTGAGCCATGATCGGTGGGCGTGAAACACCGATCGCTCGACGCCCTTGGGAAATGATTGGTCAGGAGCGACTCTGGTTCAAGACCAAACAGAGCCCGAACAACAAACCAATTAGGAAGAGAATGCAAAAGGCACCAATCAGGAGGGACCAAAGAGGATAAAAGAGACTGTAAGACTGTAGGGGAGATCCTTCTTCAGAACTTTGGGGCTCTGAAGGAGCACCCAGTGGGATGTCACACTGTCTTTGGATTTCTGGCTTGCTGAGAGGAACCTGGGCTTATCCTGGGTTCCCTCTCCCAGTGGTTGCTTAAAGTTGAATAAGCGAGTGCCTTTTTTTATTACATCCAAGTCCCAGCCTCGTTTATAGCACACCTGTGCCCAGAGTGCGGCACACACTGCTCCCCTTTGCCAGGAGTTCCAGGGCAGCCGGCACAAGAGTGGGAATCCTCAGCCAGGCCTGCAGCCCTCGGCTGCCGTTTGCCTTTCTCTGCTCCTGTGCAGACTGCAGACGGCCGATGCCACCCGTCTGTGCTGTGCCCAGCTGGGCTACGCTTCCCCTCGGGAGCGGCCGGCTGCCAGCCGGGCTCTGAGAGCGGAGCATTCGCCTGCTCCCAGGCTACAAGGGCCTCCTTGCAGCCTGCCTCTGCCCAGGCTCAGGCTGCTCCGGGCTCTGCCAGGGGCCTCCGCCCTGGGCGAGACTGCGTCCGCTCTCACCTCACAGACGCTGACAGCTCTGCACCAGAGGAAACCTCTCAGAGCACTCTCACTGATCTTGCTGATTTCTCACTTGAGCAAGACTCTCCTGCAGCCAAAGAGATTGCACTTCGGGATACAAATCCAAATGGCACGAACCCAAACGCTCTTGAGTCACAGCTGAAGACCTGCATGTGCACAGGATCTTTTGGCTGCCCCACTCCTCCTTTGGTTTTGCCTGCCAATGCCACTGTCCTTTCTGCCTCAAATTGAAGTACCACAGGTGTGCAAAATACGGTCAGTGGGCCGTATTCCAAAGGCACTGTGGTCTGGAGAGGATGACTGAAGCGGAGCCTTCCCCACTTTCAAGGCACACCTAAGAAGCTGTCAATGTCACTCTGCACCTTCAACAGACAACGGAACACTCAGACAGAAAAGCTGCACTTATTGACAGGGTGAGAAAGAACGGAATCTTCCAGATGAGCTTACGTTTCAGCAATTTTATTTCCTCATAACCCTATTCTATATAGATAATATAGAATATCAAACCTATAATCCTACTCTACAAGCCTTCTCTAAGGTGGTTATTGAGATAACCAGTCATTACATGAATGTCACATTCATGTCTACTCCTTCTTCTTTATCTTCTTCACTGCCATGATCAGCGGTGTCAGGGTGAATGCTGAATTTCCTGATCTTACAAACGGATGCTGTCCACAGGAAAGAAAATAAAAAACACAAACCAAAAATCAATGAACCATGACTTTCCAAGCTTAGTGCTTCACAGGCTCAATCAGGGTCCCTCTGGTTTCTAGAAAGAGCCAGAAACACGACCAGTGGGACAATCTGCACCTACAGCTTCGTATGAGGACCTTGGCATCATAGGCAAACCTGGCCCAGAATCCCACTCATCTGTTTATTCTGGTGTCTTCATCTTGATGGGACTTTTGCCCTGCCGCTGCTCTAGAAATTTCCCTGGGGTTTCCTCTTTCCAGGATACCTCTATGACTCACATAGGTCCCTCTCTTTGAAAGACAGGCACTGTGCTGATTTCCACAGGGACACGGAACAGTGCCTACCTTTCCATGCCCTGCCCCTCCTGTGCTGGCTGGCACCTTCCTTCCCAGCAGGGACAGCCGAGCGGCACTGGATCCTGCACTTCCCTCTCTGCCACACAAGCTGGCAGTAAACCCTGGGGCAGTTGCCATCGGCTTGACTGTGCCAGGCAGCAGATGGGGCTGGGACCAGTCACCCTCAGCTGTCCCTGTCTGCGTGGCAGAAACATCCAAGAGTGGAGGGGGGGTACAAACCAGAACCCCTCAGAGGCTCCCAGTGAGCCCTCCACAGCCCCTTCTGCCCACGGCCAAATGCCTGACTGCTTGGCTGGGACTGGTTTCCTATGCTTCCTCCACCACTATTTCATGCCTCTGTTCTCCACATTGCTCTGCTTCAACTCTTTTGCCATTAGATAGAACTGAGCACCCCACCAAATTACAAAACAGGGCAACAGAAACAGTCAGAGGACAGAGCACCTGTCCTCTGAAGACAGGCTGAGAGACCTGGACTTATACAGCCTGAAGAAAGAAGAATGGACCCCAGGGAGACATTATTGCCACCTTCTAAAACTTCAAAGTGGCTTCTGAGGGAAAATAGAAGACTTTTTTACATAGGTCCACTTCCAATAGCAAGTGGGCTAATACTTTTAAACAAAATGGGGATGGAGTCAGAGCAGGTCTAACAACAAACCTGTTTACTCAAAGCATGGTGCAGCACTGGCACAGGTTGCCCTGAGAGCTGGTAGGTGCATTGTCCCTGGAACCATTCAAGGTCAGATGGGACAGGCCTCTGAGCAACCCGATCTCTTCAAAGATGTCCCTGCTCATTGCAGGCCACTTGGACCAGATGAACTTTACAGGTCCCTGCCAGCCCAGGCCACTCTAGGATTCCTCAGCGTTCTCATTTGAAAGCACCAAGTGTGGAAGTGAGGAGGAGGGGAGCTCATCTGATGCCTTGCACTTCAGTGCAGGAGGAGCCCGTCCCTGGGACACTGTTTCCCCTGCGGCCCCTTGGCATTTTACCTGCAGCAGCTCCTTGGCAGACCAGCGCCGTGCCTCGTCTGTCTGCAGGCAGCAGCTCAGGAAGTGACGTGTGCGCGGCAAGAACAGGTTGGGCTGCCACAGCCTTGGTCTCCCTCCAGTGGCTATCAGCAGTTGAGGCTGGAGAAAATGGAAACACCCGGCTCCACCTGCTTCTTTCCCTGGAACTGCAACTGCCCTCCCAGATCCCATTGTTTAAGCTCCACTCTGCAGCGACAGTTTGTGCCCTGGCCGAGAGGCAGAGCTGACTTTCCTGTACCAACAAAAACCCCAATGCCCATGCAGCCACAGATTTCCAACATCCAGCAGATCTTGCTTTGGCAGCTATTTCATTGACTGACGTAGTTAGTGGGAACTCCATCAGCAAAAGCATGTTTCCTTCTCTGAGGATTCACAGCAGCCTGACAGGCTTTTTAGAAGAGGCACTTTGCTAGTCTAACTAACCCTACTATTTCCAAGGATTATTACATGAAAGGCACCTCTGCACTGCTCGTTGGTCCCTTCCGCACAGCTGCCATAAAACAAAACTCATCAGGCCTTTTGTCCTGTTCCAGAAAACAATGGGAATTGGAAGAAATGAAAGGAAATCCACCAGGCGTTCCTCGGGGAAGGAAACAAACATTTGGAATCTCCTATTCAACACAGACACAAAAAGATGCCTGCACCAATCTTTTGCCATGAAAATGCCTCTTTGGGCACAGAGGAGACACCTACAGCTCTGTCTGTCCGCAGTCTGCAAGTTTCAGCTTCTTTATGTGGCAAAAGGAAACCTTCTCATGGTCAAATCAGAGGAAGGAGAAGTGCCATCCCTATGATAAGCCAATGCTCATTTGGATACTCGAGTCAATGCACTCATGGTGTGCCCAGCGCAGAAAGTGCCGGGCAGAGAACGGCAAGTTTCGGCAGGCTCTGCGCATGACACCAGGAGGCTTCTGAGCTGGTCTCTGTAAAAATGCCCATCACAATACCAACAGCTCTGTGCTGCTGGCACTGAAATAGATGGTGACCAAAGAGACTTTGTTATTATCTTCTTCAATCCAGAGAAAAATTTCCAAACCTAAACCAGCAAACAAACTCCCCTTGAGTGCAAATACTTATGGCAGCTTGCTTTCCTTTTCTCACACTGCCAGAGGTGAGATCAAAGGGGCTTTGATCGTGTCCCTCTGCAGCTGAGCTCAGCCACTGGGCATGGTGGGGAGCTGCAGTGCTCCCTGTCATTACAACTGTGCAACCCAGGGCTGTCCCTGCTCCCACGGTAAAGGAACAGCAGCGGCGTCAACCGCACCCCTTGGATCCCAGCCACGGGCACCTGACTGCAAGCCCATCAACTTTTTAAAGTACCCAGAAACAGCTCAGGGTCCGGCATACAATTCTAACTGCAGTTGGGGAGCAACACATCCTGAATTTAGAGAGGCCACCCAGACAGATGTCTTGAAAAGCTGAAAATCTGGATAACTCACAGGATTTGGGAAAGATGCTACAGCATGGAGAAAAATTGTTGTGCTGTGGTCAAAAAAGGAAAAAGGAAGCACGACTGCTTTGGGATTTACTTGGTGATTGTTTCTTTTCTCTTTTGATCTTTCTTTTGGCTTTTCTTTTTCTCTATTCTTTTGGCTTTTCTTTTTTTTTTCTTTCCCTTTTTCACTTGCTTTTGCTATTTTTCCTTTTTCTTTTTCTCTGGGGTTTTCCTTGGCTTTTTCCTCTTTTCTTACTTTGTCTATAAAATTGAAACTGCGAAGATTAAACCTCCCTTTCCAAGGGTACTAAGAACATATCTAACCATTCCACAGTAAAATTCCTTTCCTTCAGAGACAGAGCTCCAACATGGTTCAAAAAGCAAATGTCAGGCATGGCTGGAGGGCAAAATGGCAGGTTTCTGAACTGCTTGACCTTCCACTTCCCTTCTGATGCAACCAAAGCTACAGCAGATGCTGATGTGCTGCAGGGGACACTTTTAGGAGGCCACCTTCTAAAAAGAGCTGCAAGTGGTGCCAGCAGATGGCAATGGGATTTTGTCCAATGGCACACACAGCATGGGACAGCTGAGAAAGACAGCGGGATCGGTGAGCATTTGCACCTTACCGAGACAGGAGTTTCATTCCAGGAAGGAACTTCTCCTTCCACCATGTGAATGCCCACGATTCCAAGCGACCAAATGTCTGCTTTGGGGCCATACGGTTGGTCTTTCATAACTTCAGGAGCCATCCACCCAGGTGTCCTGGCCACTGAGCTCTGCCTACTTTGCTCAGGGAGGAGCTGAGCAAAGAGGCCAAAATCAGCTGTGGAGAAAACAACACACAATGAAAACCACCTCAAATTAGGAACCCAAAGAAAAGAATTCCCCGCTCTCAGTCTAAGAATGTGCTCTTGAATCTCCTGGAGCACTGTCCACACTTCCTTTCCTCGGGGCTTAAGCCCAGGAAGTGTGGTATTGGCCACCTGCAAAAAAATGCCAGCTTTCTAAACACTGCTCACAGCAGTGTCCTTTATTCCCCTGAAGCTTTAGATTGTAGCTCTCTCCCTCTGGAAGGGACACAGACCCACGCCACTCTTGACTGCTTGTGGTTCCTTGTCACACCTCTGTGCATGTTGCAATTTTGCCTTCAGCTTGCAACAGGAGCCCCTGCACTCCCACCAGCACCATTTTTGGGGAGCTGGCAGTCACTCAAAGCAGCCCCACGCTCTGCGTGCTTGGAACGCCGCACCTGACTAAGAATACACTGACCCAGCTTGACAGAGCCGTCGCTTCCCAGAAGGATGTTGTGGCTCTTCACATCTCGGTGGATCACGTGCTTCGAGTGAAGAAAATACAATCCTTGCAGGCACTGAGAGAGAAAACAGAAACAGGAGGGCGAAACTTAGGGAAGTGATTTCATCACACAAGAAAGGAAACAGCCTAAAAATTCCCTCTCCAGGGGAATGGGGCGGCATGGCAGAACACAGTGCCAGCGAGAGGAAGAGCTTGCTGCTCCAAGACTAGCAGAGCAGCACCTTTCTAAGGAGAGGCATGCCAGCCTTTGGAAGAGCAGCAGCAACTGCCTTTGTAGACTGCCTTCTGCAAAGCAGCCAGAATGACTGCTGCTGCAGTGCATGTGCTCTCTTCATGCAGAGGTCAAACGAGGGTTGCCAAGAAAGAAAATGTCCCTCCCTTTGCTGTCAAGTTGGATCACTTTTGGCTGGGAGGCTGCATGACAAAGGTTTTATTGCTGGCCTCAGCACAGACTTGGAAGTATCACAGCAGTTCCCTTCCATGAGCAGAGAGCATTTTGGCTGCACTGCTGTCCTTTTCAGCTTAGGACTGTGAGAAATGAATCTCTCTCTTTTGTTTGCACTTTGTTTCAAATCCTGCTGCCACCACCTTGGCTTTTACAGGCAAGGAATGCAGTGCAGACAGGCTTGAGGTAAACATTTAAAGAGGCAAGGCGGAGAAGGGCAGATACAAATACAAGAAACAGAGCGAGAATACAACAGCAGGAGATAAGAGTACAGGATCAGAGTCCAGTGAGTGCAGAGGCCCTGGCAGGCAGTTGTCTTGAGATGCTCTTGCCTGCCCATAGCACACCAGCAATACTGAAACAAAGGCTGGCACATGGAATCACTCCAGTTCTGAGCCCAGTTTCCCAGACCACCCTGCCCAAGGCCTGAGAAGTACAGATGGGATCCCTGACCTCACGACTGATTGCTGCCATCTCGTCTTCAGAAAGGCAGACCTTGCTGATGATTTCACTCAGCGTGCCTCCATCCACGTACTCCATAACCAGCCAGAATTGCTCATTGACAAGGTAGCTGAAAGAAGGAAACAAGGGCATAGACATAAACATGCATGGCTACCTTGGTCTCGTGCTTGATTCTTGTTTCCAGGTCCCTCTGTGACAAGGAGAGAATAAAAGGAATGACATTGCCTCTAGGTTGTGCAGTGTTTGCAGTCTGTCTCAAGGAGAAAGGCAGAGCTGTGAAAAAGGAGATGCCAGCAAGTGAAAAATGCAGTTTAGGAACAGGCCAAATAAAAGACCAGTCAAGCTGCATGTTTCTGGGAAAAAAGCCCCTAGTCTTCCTGCCATGCAAAGCCATGGAAAAGAGGAGACACAATCCAAGGCAAATCCTTGTTTCGTTTATCCGCACCTAAGAAGATACTTGAAAAAAAATCAAGCCCCAAAACAACATGGCAGCACTGAACTTGCAGGCTGTTGATTTACTTAGATACGATTGATCCAGGTCTTTGAACACTTTTCAAACTACACATGCCAGGCACGACTCATGCAGGCAAGATGCACTCTCTTCCCATCCATGGCAGATGAACAGAGCAATAAGAATCAACCAATAATTAACAGCTCTATTTTCTGCCAGTGACCAAAGTGGGTTTTTACTTTGCGTCTCTGCAAGAGGTAACCAAACATTCATGGGACAGAAGCACAACAACTCACCTGTCTAAAATGTTGACCAGGTTGGGATTCCCATTCATCTTCATGACCAGTAATTCAGAGAAGGTTAATTCCTTCTTCCGCAGTCCTTGGAGATTGATTTTCTTTATGGCCACCTAAAATGACATTGAAAATCAGTCACTTTCCAAGCTGGTGGCAGGAGACCACAACGCTCATGCAGCGCATGGTTTTGGAATGGCACAGCTAAGCTGTGCCAAAGTGCCTTGGGATTAGACCAAGGAGTAATTAGCAACTGACATTCCAACAGCCCATTTCTCTGCTCCTTTGGGGGCCAGTCACAGGACACGTGGTCACTGATATTTTGTCTTGTCCACTTGGTAACAAGGGTGTCTCAGCTATCACCCACAGACCTCTGAGCACACTCTTTGCTGCTCTTTCTGGGATTCAGAAGTAATCCGCCCCTTACTACTCTGTGGCTACCTCTTGGGCTATGGGCAGGGCTTAGGGCTTTTAGGGATGCCTTGCAGCTCTCTCCCTAAGGGCACTTCCTAAGTGCAGCACTGCAGGTGGCTAAGGGAACTACCAGTGACATTCAGATGTATTTGCTGACAGTCAGAAATGAGAACTCAGGACTCAAGCTGTAGCCCCAAAGAGCAGGGAGATGCTCGAGGAGGCACCACCTTTGTTTCAGCAATTCAGCAAGTGAGCGAGTCCTTCAGTGAAAGGAGCCACTACCCTCCTTGCCTTCCTTCTGGCAGCTGAGAAGGACAAAGACTGTCCCAAATGCAACTGGCAGGCTGTCACAAGTCTGTGCTTCTTGTGTCTTTTCAACACAGCTCTAGCCAAAGCTGCAGCCACAGCTGACACCAGAGAGAAAAGCCCCCGAGAGCAGCAGAGTCTGTGGGGGCTGTTGACATTTACCTCTCCTCCTGTGGCAGTGTCGAGCGCTCTACAAACCTCTCCAAAAGTCCTAGAAACAAAAGAGCAGCAAAGAAAGGAGAAACCATTTAGACCTTGGAGTGAAAGCCAGCCCAGACTGGAGATCTCTGCTGGAAATGCCTAGAACCTGCAGGATGCAGAAGGGCTCTGTCAGAAGGCAGATGATGCATTTTGCTCTCAAGTGCATGGCCACTGGGCCTGATGCATTGGGGTTTACTGTCTCAGCTCAGAAAGAGAGTTTCTACTTTCTTCTCGGGTTTCAGTTTCTAAACTGTGCAGTTCTAATCCTGACCATGGAATATTTCCTACAGCAAACTCTTGCAAAGAGAGCTATGATAGGGGCTAGGCTTCCTCTTTCAGGCAAGCAAGATTCTTCTCCCTCTGTTAGTGTGGCCAGCTGATTAGAGATATACAAAAATGCAAAGGAAATTAGCACACAGCTGTCCCACACTTGAGAGACCAGGAGATCTACCAGGTCCTGTTGCCTACTGCAGGCAAGACCTTGGCAGTGTGGAGATGTCTTTGATAACGCCTTCTGGCCAGGTTCACAAATTCTGACTGGTACTGAGAGATGGGACAGTCTAGCCTCAGTGTCTGAACACGTTTGCAGCTGGCCTGACTTCAGACCTGATAGATACTCCACCAGGAAAACACCTGGCCCATGGTTTTGTGGTTGGACTCACCCGCTGCCGATATTTTCGACTTTGATGTATTTTGTCATGGAATTTTCCGTGCTGACAACTGTCCCTGAGGAAAACAAAATTCAAGATGCTGACTTTCAAGCAGAGATCCCAGCTTCCAGGAGACACCTAAAAAGGCAGCCCCGTTGCGTGGGGCTCTGAACCCTTTGTGGTCCGCTGGCTAACAGCAACAACAACAAGCAGACAGACAGACAGACAGACAGCTCTGAAGCACAGATGGCCAGCAGAGACTGATTTTCTACACAAGTTCCTATGGAGAATCCTAACTGTCCCTGTGATATCAGACTGAGGAGGACCACTTGGTCCAGCTACGCTGCCACATGCACACAAGACACCGTCCCTCAGACAAGAAATACACAAGACGTACTCAGTAGCTCCAGGGAGTCCTCCTCGATCAGCTGTTGCTGAGCAGCAGCTGTGTCAGCGCTGCAGATGAACCGACTGCCCGGGCTCACCTTCTCGGCTTGGGGAGCAAAGGCTCTTTGACACAATGCTCCTGCTGCAGCAGGTTTAGTGCAAGAGCCTGTGTAGATCTGGGAGAAGAAATGAGTTTGGTTCAGAAACGTGGCTGGCGGAGATGACCCTGAGATGCCGTCCCAAATGCAAGCCCTTAGGAGGATGCTGTCAGCCTGCCACACGCAGGGCTCTTAAAATGGATTTTTTGCACGTCCACTTCTCTTTGACTGGATGGGCCAAAGCCAAAGGCTGGTTTTACTGGAGTTCATGGCCAGATTCATCTTCCATTTCCAGGGATTTTCTGAAGGACGACTGCCACATGGACCATATTCCACTTCTTCCCAAGGACCATATTGCACTTCCTCCCTCTTTTCCCCCTCCAAGGGCTGCAGACACACTTGCAGCTCCCGGTTCAAATGTTCTACCTCCCCCCATGGAGTGCTCTTGTCCTCCACCACGTTCAGGTCATTCTCAACCGGCAGCACTTCTGGTGGAGGCAGTTCCTGTGGCTCACACCAATCCTGGGGCTCCTCCTTCTCAGCCATTTGCCGGAGGCCTTTGCAGGCTGCCTGGCCAGATGTCAACACTTCCACCTCGAGTCAAAGAGAACAAAGCAGTCAGAGGCTACAGCTTGTCCCTCGTAGCCAAGAGTCATCAGCTGTGAGCAAAGGGAAAGAAGAGATTTACAAGGGCTACAGACAGCTTGTTTCCATCCTCCATCTTGGGATCCACGTTCCACTGTTAAAACACCACAAGAAATGAGGAGAGCGAGAAGAGGCCAGCAGGAGTCAGTTTGGATGACTGCTGGCCAAAAGGCCAAAGGACTACTTCCATTGTCCAGGGCAGCAGTCGAGATTCAAGATACCAGGAAATGTCCTTTAGAATGGCTGCCACAGACACTACAGCAGGATGGCCCTCAGAGGCATCACCCCATTTGCCTGCTGCTCTGCAGTGGAAAGGCAAGAAGGGCAGAAAGCACCAGCTTGGTGACTGTGGCAGTTATTGCTGTTTCACTCACTTGCTTTTGAAGATTTTGACGGAGGGCATTGAGTATGTCTCTCATTGTTTTCATTTCTTGCTCCATCCTCTTCTCTTTTGCCTTGACCCTAGCCTCCATTTCCTGCAGCCCTGCTTGCAGCTGTTCCTTGTCATTCTGAAAATAAAGTGAGAGAGGATGTTTCCTCATTGGAGTAGCTTCACCTCTCTCACTCACCTGAGCTTGTTGATGTCCCCTCTGCTGATGGAGATGCATCTCCTCTTGAGGATGAATCTCCATCATGTCTTCTGTGTTCCTCCTCTTCACTGCCTTGATGTCACTCTGAGCTTCAGGCAGCTCTGCTTGTGGCTCTGCCTTGAGATTCTGCACACACAAACGCAGAGCAAGTGACAGGGAGCTGCCATCAGGCTCAGCTTTTTCCTCTTTCAGCCTCAAAATCACATTCGCTCAGCCACTTCTTTCTGTGTCCCTGCCCACCTCTGCTTCCACTGCCAACCTCCTTTCCCAGTGCCAATCTCTGCACGTGACAAGGCTGGGCACAACTGGAGTGCCCAAAAGACTCTGTAGAAGTGATGAACGACTCGAGAAAACTACAGAAACTTTCCAGAAGCCAAACACAGGTGTCCCAAGTAGGAAAACAAACAAACAAAATCTCTTGACTTCCAGAAGGAGCCCGTGCGCCCTTGGGCTATAGCTCTGCAGAAGCCAAGGCATAGAGCTTCGCTGAGCCAGATGCTCACGCGGAGCACCAGCCCTTTGGTGACTCAACGTGGCAGATCAAAGCCCATTGCCCAGCTGTCACTGGCTGGGGGGAGACCCTAGGTCCTGGCAGCACTGCAGCACTCAGCACCCTCAGCCAGCAGCAGCGAGAGCTGGCTGGGCAGAAACTTGCACCTCTGCCTTGCACTAAAGACAGCACCCTCCAGAAGTGGCACTTACTGTCTGGGAAAGTTCCAGCTGTGGTGTGACCGCTGCTGGAGGCCTGTGGTCATTTGGCTCCTCGTTGGCCTCTTCTGCAGGAGAAGAGGGAGCCAGAGGAGAGTCTGCTCTTGCTTCTGTGATCTGTGGACAGAGAGGACGGTGAGATACAGGCTCATTTATAAGCTTCCTTCTCTTCAGCCCTCAAACCGGCTGTACTAAGCACAAATCATCGACCTTAAGAGCAATGGGATTCTAAGTCACTCAGACTAAATTCAAATAGGCTGATTCAACTGTGCTGCCAATTGCTCTGAATCAGATTTTCCCCCCTTGGCTACTCTGTGGGGGCAACTTTCTCCCTGCAAAACTGGGCTTTTAGCTCTTTTAAAGCTCTGCAATGGAAAATGAGGAAATGGAAAATTAGGAAATAGCCAGTGACGCCTTTGCTCTTGCTGCTGCAGACATGGAAATGGATTTTCTTGCAGCCTGCTCATCTGGTCCTCTGCACTCTACTGCCACAGGCCAAGCTGACAGCTTGCTGCACAATTCTTAAACGCCAGGAACATCAAATGTTCCTTTCTTACTCACCTCAGGATCAGAACCTCTGAACACTCGGCTCAGGTGACCTGCAGTGGGCAAGGGAAAATAAACCAGATTTTTTGAGAACGCTGGAGACAACCAGAGCATTTTTACAGCACCTTCCAAGAAGGCCTCCCAGTCCACATTTTCAAAGTTGTCCCGCTTGACCCAGCAAAGGGAGGAAATGACAGACTCTGCTGCCACACACTCTCTCATGGAGGGAACACAACCCCTGCAGGCTCCCTTGCAAATGCTGCCCGCACAGCCCTGGCTACAGACACCCCCTTTTGAGCTGAACGTGTTGACAGCGCTTCACCCAAGCGGCATCCAAATGGCCTTTCTGTTTCCAAATCAACTCAGTCACTAAGAAAGAGCAGGAAGACATACAAAAGCCCAGTTAGGTGACACCCAGGGGAAACCTCTACTTACGTGCCAGCTGTGTCAGGAAATAGCAGGAATATCCGACTCCATAAACAGAGAAAACTACAGCTGCAAGCTGCCCAATCATTGTGGCAGCTGCTGTGCAAGTTTGCAAACTCTAACACTAAAGAACAGCAAGGCTACTCTCCGTGTTCAGCTGCCCACTGACAAAAGACTCAAGCGCAGGACAAAAGCTCCTGTGCTGAGCAAGCTCAAGAGCTGCTCTGACACCCCTGAGGCCTTCCGTGCACCAAGACAACCTCGGATGTCACCACGACCACGTGGCAACCGTGCCCTGACATCACAAAGCAAATGCTCTGTGATGGTCTGTGAATTGATACAGACCGAGAGACTGATGTCTGTGTAGGCCTAGGCTGCATTTTTACCTCTTTCCCTCCTCGGCTGCCTGTTTCAGCTCTTGTTTTTCCCCCTGTGCCCCCTGTGCCCCCTGTTGCTGTGCCCAGCCCCAGCTGGCGGCCGGGCCGGGCGGAGCAGCAGTTCCAGCCCCGGGTGTCCCTGGAGCGTTGGGAGCTGCCGGTGGCCCCCGGCGCTGTCCCCTGAGGAGCTGCTGAAGGACGGGGAGACACAGGGGGCTGAGGGGGCAGCTCTGCCAGGCCGTGGAACCAATTCCAGAGGCTCCACTTTGGCCACGGCTGCCCTGCCGACCTTGAGGACAGGCAGGGACTGACAGGAGGCAGCGGGGAGAAGCTGAAGGCCACCAGCTCCAGCAGTGAGCAGGGAGCTGCTGCTGCTAGCCCCGAGCCCGGGTGAGGCCGCAGGGCCGGTCAGGCGGGCTGGACTGAGGGTGCCGCGGGGCTTTGGCCCTGGGCCGTGCAGCTGCCCCGGCCGCCACAGCGGCTGTCCTTGGGCAAGGCAGCTCTGCCCGCAGGGCCCGGGAGCTGTGCCCCTCTGAGGATCGTTTCCTGAGGCAAACTCCAACTCTAACCCCGAGCAGGAAGCAGAACCCCTCACAGTGCCTTTGCAGTAGCTTGGAAGGGGAAGGGCCAAGGGAGGAGTTTTGGGGGCAGGAGCCAATACCAAAGCAATAGGGGCAGGGTTCAATGTGGAGTGACAAGGTTTGAGCCAACCAGGCGGAACATGACAACACTGGAGGACTTTGTCCCTGCAATTCTCCAGCCATGCCCAGCACATGCCCCACTTGCGCCCTGGCTGGGCAAGGCAGGCACAGATTTGGGATGGCAGCAGAGCCACACGTTGGCTGAGGACTCGCTGCAAAGGCTGCTGAGAAAACTCGGGGACTCCAGAGTGTAGAACTCCAACCAGAAGCCAGCTGGGCAGGAGAAATCCTTCACCAGGAAAGAAAAGAGAGAAAATGTGGCAAAACCGGTGTGAGGATAACTCTGAGAGTCACAAAATGCTCTAAAATCACCATTGCCTAGGCATGTCTTCAGCAAAAATAATTTGTTAAAAACTGAACAGCTTCCATGAAAGATAGATTGCACTTTCTCTTTCACTTCCCTTGCTATGATAAGTGAAGATGTCCTTATCACTGATAATTTTTGCCCTTCAGCACCTCCCACACATTCAATCAAAGGTTCTGTGCTGCCACTTGGCACCATAAATGGAAGCAGCCCTGCCCTTGTACCAGTGTTTGCAGCCTGTTCCTTCTCCTGTCTCCACGTCTCAGAAACTGAACCGTCCCCCTCCTGTCCAAACTGTGCCTGAGGGGACTGGGGCCTCCAGGAGCTCAGGAGGCTGCAACACCACTAGAGGTGGGAAGGTTTTGCAAAGGTTTCCTAAGCATGGGTAAACTCTGGGTTTGCCAGTCTTCCCCTGGAACATGTCCTACTCGTGAATGGTCTTGGAGGACACTGTGCCCAGCTCACTCAAGAAAGTTTGTTTTCTTGACGGCTTGAATAGAGGAGAATGAAATTTGTCATTTTTTAGAGTGAAACTTGGGGTTGGGTGCACCTGGGTATGCTTCATTCTTTGCTGCCAAAAGTAGAGGAAAAGCTTTAAATTGCCAACAGAAGCTGACTACCAGCCCACACAGAGACCTGAAGGAGGCCCAGGTGTGCTTGCTGCTCACTGGTGCGAGGGAAAAGCTGGAACAAAATCCCCTTTTATTGCGGATTGAGCCTCAATGCAGTGTTGTCTCCAGGGCTGTCTGTGGTAAGACAAAGTAATCCAGCCAGAAACTGTGCATGTGTGAGTTCCAAGAGCAAGCTGCTTCTCCAGAGTGAGGGACAAGGCCAGCCCAAAAGCCTGAAAGATGGTTGGGTACTGGAGAAGGCCAGGCTGTCCTTGTGCAGAGACGGCCCTCAAAGAGGACCTTCACACCTTCTGCTGCTGGCAAAGGGCAGCTGGTGGCCTTCCACAAAATGCTTCTTTTCTCCAGCTCTTCAAAATGTTCCAGCCAGCAACATTCCTGCTGCTCACACCAGCCAATTCCAAGCAGTGCTCCCAGCTTGGCTCTCTAGCTGTATTCCCAAACCTGGGCATTCCCACTGAGCCTGACCTCATCCTAAACCCACTGCAATTAGCGTTTTACAGAATTCTCCTGTTACGTGAGGGTCGTGGGTTGGAGACAGGCACATGACACAGCACGCACCAAAGGTTGTCAGCAAACAGCTCCTTTTATTGTTCACAGCTTCTTTTTAGAGGGGCTTTGAATTTCCCAGGCTTGGATAGCTGATTAGTTGGGATCTCTGCACTGCCCAGCTCTCTGGCCAGTGATGTGTTTGCATCCAGGGCTCGGATGGGGTTGTCTGAGGTCTCTGCTTGAGTTCAATTGTTGACCTAGGGATTTGTTTCTAGAACAAGCCAGGTTAGCCCAATTGGATTTATGACCAGATTTATTTTGTCCAGCTACAGACCAGCTGTGCTGCGACATCTCTGTGTTAGAGACGGTCTGAAGATCCCTCATCTGCCTAACGACTATCCTCAAGGACAGAGATTGAAACCCCTAAAAGGGACTTTAAAATCTCAACACAGGAGTTCTGGCCTGGCTGAGGTGGGATGTTGGCCAAGTGCTGCCTGCAGGTGTGTTCGATGGAAAAACCCAGCATCCATATGGGAACATCAGAACCTGAGCAGAAACACTGGGCAAGTCAAGGTGAAGTGACTGCGCCTGCTGACTTGTACTGGTTGTCACTGTACCTGCTGACGGCCGACTTGTTCTGAGTTCTCTTAATGAACACGCTGCAATGATTTCCCCCACCTGTTTGGCCAACTGCCTGTCGCTTCGGAGAGGACTCTAAGGAGCCCTGAGTTAACCACAGACTTTGTGATCACCCCACTGGAGACACTCGCGTCTATAGGCATCTTCAAAAGCCTCGAAGACTTGACCCTCCACGTTAATCCTAGCTATAATCCCTTTCCCCTCTTTTTCTGTCTTTCTTACTGTTCTCTTTTCTCTCCCCATTATTGCCTTTGTTGGCACTAAATAAAGGTGCATTTGTGGTTGAGTAAACTGAGTTTGTCCCCCGCTGTGTCTTTTGCGCTCTGAGATCCCTAAAACGGACCATCACAAACGCCGCTTCTGTGAGCGGATCGTGACATTAAATTGGTGTCACGGACAGGATCTTGATGGACAGAGGGGTTGCGGGTTTTATATCGTTTGTAAAAGGGGAAGGACCCTCGTCTCAGCAGCACCTAGCACGCCACTTCGGTGAGCGCTGTTAGAAAGCAAGGGGGGCGAGGGAAAATTCCCGCAAACTGTATACACCCAGGCGAATAGCACTCCCTGTCATCAGGATTTCTCAGAAAGATCTCATTGTGCAAAAGATGGGACTGCAGTTAATTTTTGTGTTTTGGGCTGCTTGGTGTAGTTGAGGAGACAACTATTTGTAACTAAGGTGAACCTCCCAGGCAGTTTTGGTCTCCTCGCCCATTCCAGGGAAGTGAAGGGAAACACCGTTTTAGCTGTGCCTTTGGTGTAACTTGAAGAGTACCTCCCTGAGAGTGGTTTTGGTCCCTTCACAAAATGAATGAAAAAGATAAGTATGCATTTTATGCCTTGTTAGCAAAACATGGTGCTAGACTTTCTCTAGACGGAGAAAGGTGGGCACAGAATAATTGGTTTAACTTTGAAAACATTGTAGATAGAATATATTCTTTGCAACATGATGCTAGATACAAACTGGGCAGAAATAAAAGCATTCTTTGCTCAGTTTTGGGGGCCTGCCTTTCGGCAGCCATAGAAACCCGTTTTGAACGGGTAAGTGAAGAAAAAACAGTAATAGAATCCCTGCTAAATATGGTAGAAGCTTTGAAAGAACAATTAGAACAGGAAAGAAATCAGAATTATTTGCTGCAGATTTCCCTTGCAGAAGGGCGAAGTAAAAACTTAAAATCTGCAGATTCACCCACAGAAATAGAAGGAAAGGAGACGTACAGCCTTAAACAAATATATCCTCAGAAAGAATTAGTACACATGCAAAATTGTGGGGAACACTGTTGCTCCAACTTGAGACCTCTCATTAAAACAGAATATAATTATATAAATGAAGAGGATCATGATCCCCACATAACCACCAAAGAAATACCATACACAGCCACTGAATTAGCTCAATTAAAGAAAGAATACTCCCGCCTCCCTAGTGAATCAGAGACGGAGTATGTTTTTAGAGTCTCACTCACTGTGGGTGACCAAATTAAATTAAGTGAACAAGAAGCAAGTGGCTATTGGGGACATGGAGTTTTCTTAACAACAGGAAATACGCCTGCTCCATGGTCCCTGACACAGCGTGCAGCTTACTGGGCAGGGGGGTTAAACCCCCTTGAGAGGGGCGACCCTCTGGCAATAGTTGGCACCTCAGACCAACTCCTAGAAAACATACACCAAGCGGCGTGCTTGCAAATGATACATGAATGGAAATTAATCCCTGGCTATGAGTCACCATTGCAACAGCCTGTAAAACCTGAGATTATGACCCCCCCTAATTGGAGGTTTGCCAGAGTCTCTTAAACCAACAGCAATTCTTCAGAAAACAATAGCATCTATCTCTCCGGTAGATAGACTTGAAAGATTTCTTGGACATACAAGAGATCAAACTGGTTCCACTGACTTCTCACCTTTCACAACTCCTAGATCACAATGTAACAGCAGTCATAAAGTTGGGACATGGAGTGAGGTAGCAGAAGAGTTAATAAGTTACAGTAGAAAATATGGACCAGTGAAGTACTCAGAGGACAAACAAGAAAAACCCAGAGGAGTCAGGCACATTGCTTCTCCTAATGAAAACCCAGAAAAGGGAAAACAAATTTGCAACCGGCAGCAGCTGTGGTTGCTAGGGCTGAAAAGGGGAGTTCCACGAGAGTAATGGATAAATAGCCGTATGATAAATTGGCGAAAATAATTTCTAATTGGCCCTGTCCCAAACCTATTGTGTCGGAATCATCCAACCGACAACCCAGCGCACCTCCTCTTCCACAAGCCTTGGGCAACAAGCCACAGCACTCCCTAGCACAAGTTTTAACAATAAAACACAGCAAGTGGGGGTGTTCAACAGAAAATAACTTCCCACTTAGAAAGCCTTGGTTTGCAGGTCCCCTTAGAGAGACTACAAAAGCCTTTTCAAGAAGTAAAATTTCAGGGTATCCGGTGGAAAGGAGGTCTGACATGTATCCCACCTGACACCCTAACCTCCTCAGATCAAATTAAAGTGCCTGAGTCCAGGAAAGATCTACATCATGCCTTGGGATTATTAGTGTTTTGGGGAAAACACATTCCAGATTTTTCCATAATTGCCAGACCTCTTTATGATTTGTTGAGAAAGGGAGTAAAATGGGACTGGAGCCCTTCTCAGGAAAAGGCATCACAGTTGTTGATTTTTGGAGCCACAGCTCATCAGGCCCTAGGCCCTATCCACCCAACAGATCCTTTTCAGGTAGAATGGGGATTTGCTTCCTCAGGGTTGTCAGTACACATATGGCAGTGGGGTCCTGAGGGTCCGACATGGCCTGTTGGTTTTTATTCCCGTGGTTTCAGAGATGCTGAAAAGAGGTATACTACCTGGGAAAAAGGCTTGTTTGTGGTTAGCCTAGCTCTGACAGAAGTAGAGAAGATTGTACCACAACAACCAATTGTTTGGAGAAGACCTTTCCAAGTTTTTAAGTCAGTCACTACTGGGACTCCCCCACCTGATGGGGTGGCCCAGACAGCCTCAGTAAGAAAGTGGTATGCTCAGATTGAACATTATTGTAACATCTTCTCAATAACTGAAGGAGCTGTGGAAAAACTGGCAGTACAAGAAGCAGAAAACTTGGATAGCATCCAAGACAAACCTGCCTCAGTTATAGCCCCTCCCTTTTCCCCCGAACAGTCAGCAAATCCTTGGTTTACTGATGCTTTTCCTTTTGGCCCAACAGCTCCAAGCATAGTTCCCTCACTACGGGGACCAAGTGATTCCAAGAATCCAGCACGTTACCCTGGACAACCTGTTTTGGTGGACCTCCCCACGGAGGGAGAGGTACCACTAGTGCTAAAAACCCCTCTGAATAAATACACATGGGTAACCTTTGATGCTCTAGGGAAAGAGTATTGAATAAATGCACATTGGAGAATTTCCATTATTCTAACTTTCTGCCTTCTGGTGGCAGATTCTCTTGTGCTTACTTTTTACAGGAGAACTCCGAGGGACATGAAGGCCATATAAACCATGATAAATATCTTAAATTGGGAATTTTGAACAGTATTGATTTAGAGGTATTAATGAACAAATTGGCTTCTACAACTAGGGATTTGACCGAATTACAGCAACCATTGCAGTTGTCCTTATTGGTTTTGGGGACACATCAGTGGTTGCTATCAAACACATTATCAAATTGGGAAAAGGTGAATGTGAATGATCACAAAATGTTAATCGATGCACTTGGTGCTACACAAAACAATGTTTCTTTGGCTCTTAGCTGCACCCAGACACAGCTTTGGATGCAGACAGTTGTTGCCTCAATCATAAGGGAAGGAAAAGAAGGCACTTTTCCTACTGAAATTCAGAAAATAATTTGGGACAATGCAAATGATTTTGAAAAGGAATTCCAATCCTGGTGGAAGTTGGTGAACTTTACTTGTAACCCCAATACCAACAGTCACAGCTTTTGTGTTAACCATATGTAATGCCTTTTTGCACTCGATATTCCTCATCATTGCATTAGGACTGAATCATGATAGAGCTGTCCTCTATCTTTCCGAGCATAGGGAATAGGCCTATCAAAATGGTGAGAAATGGCAAACTGTTAATTTAGAGTCATGTATTGTCTGTGAAAAACAAGGGTTCATCTGTGAGAGTAATGCAATCATAGCTCAAGACATTTGTTTGGACACAGAGCAAACTATTTGTCATTTTGAAGTACACCCTAACGAAAGTCCTGAAAGAGTGCTTGTGTATATAGGCAATGGACGTGCTTGTGTAAGGACTGCTTGTGATGTAGTGTTTGTAGAAGAAATAGGAGTGAATCTTAAAAATCACTCAAATTTTTGTGTCTGCAATTTTACCCCAATTACAGGATGTGACTTTTCTTGCTCAGCCCCAGTTACATGCTATCACATTTTACAATCACATTTTACCCTGTTTCACCGGATAACATCTGCCCCCATTGGAATGAATCTGACTTTAATTAAGCAATTGTTGCTTCACGAAGACTTAGTAGGAATTTTGGAAAAGGTCAAGAAAAATGGACAGAACACTTTGGTGACAGTCCATCATGATGTGAAAGAAATACATTGTGTTTTAGAAAGGGTCAAAAAAGATGCTGAATACAGGTGGTGGGATATCCTTTTTGGGTGGTCACCTGCTGCCACAGGTATCCTGAACAGAGTATGTCACCCCCCTGTTGTTCTTTCGGTTTTGGTTTTGATTGGTTTTGTCTTAGCAATCATTTTATACATCCTAAATTGGAAAATGATGAAGAAGTTAACCCACTTGGCATCTATAATGGAAGCGCACAGTTTAACCAATACCCCTTTTGCAAGAGACGCTCCCAAAGTTATTGACACAAGACGTACTACCCTAAGAGTGAAAATTAGACCTCCAACAGCAGCTTAATTTGAACTAGTTGGTTGCTTGTTTTGATTATTGTTGTTTGTTTTAATTATGTTATATTGTAATCAAAATTAAGCTTTTGTTTGAAAATTGTTATAACTTTAAGGAATTTGATGATTTGTTTTGATTATTTTGATGAAATTGTTTTAATCAATATTGATTGATTTGTTTTGTTTCTATTTCCTTTTCCTATTTCTCCTCTCTCTCTCTCTCTCTTACTCTCTCTCTCTCTCTCTCTCTCTCTCTCTCTCTCACTCTCTCTCTCTTTCATACACGCTCTCTACTGTCTCTGTTTTTTCCAGAATATGCTACTAACATGGATGAGTCCTGAAGACTTTGCAAGACTACGGAACCCTGCTGAAGGAGCTCTCTTGACGACAATTGTGAGTCACGGGGTGGTGTACGAGATGGCCTGAAGTTCCCTCATCTGCCTCACAACCATCGTCACGGACAGAGACTGAAACCCCTAAAAGGGACTTTAAAATCTCAACATTGAAGTTCTGGCCTGGCTGAGGTGGGATGTCGGCCAAGTGCTGCCTGCAGGTGTGTTCGATGGAAAAACCCAGCATCCATATCAGAACATCAGAACCTGAGCAGAAACAATGGGCAAGTCACGGTGAAGTGACTGCGCCTGCTGACTTGTACTGGTTGACACTGTACCTGCTGATGACCGACTTGTTCTGAGTTCTCTAAGTGAACACACTGCAATGATTTCCCCCACCTGTTTGGCCAACTGCCTGTTGCTTCGGAGAGGACTATAAAAACCCTGGAGACCCCCGCTCACTTTTGAGATATCCCCACTGGAGAAGATCACGTCTATAGGCATCTTCAAAAGCCTTGAGGACTCGAACCTCCATGTTGGAAGCTATAATCCCCTTCCCCTCCTTTCTGTCTTTCTTACTATTTTCTCTCCCCACTATCGCATTTGTTGGCACTAAATAAAGGTGCATTTGTGATTGAGTAAACTGAGTTTGTCCCCCACAGTGTCTTTTGCGCTCTGAGACCCCTAAAACGAACCCGGCTTGTGTAAGCGGATTGTGACAAGGTGTGAGCAGGAGCATCTCTGTCCAGCTGCCAGCCCCAAAGCTGTCTTGGAGAGCTGTGAATTCAAAGGCCTTCCAGCACACACGTCTCACATCTTACCTGTCTGCTGTGCTTCAACTCTTGGCAATATGCATTTGCTTCTTGCTTGCTGGAGGCTGCTGCGGCCCAGAGGGCCAGCACCGAGCTGGGCTGTGTGGGCCAGGCAGCAGGGAGAGTCTTGGCTGCTCTTGGTGTGTGCGTGGCCTCAGAAAAGGCTTGGAAGCTTTGCCTCCCAATGGGCCCTGCTCCCTGCCTCTTCCTCTGCATCTTGGAGAGAACAAGGCAGGCATTTCTGGCAGCTGGGCATTAGCAGGCCTTCAAATGGGGGCGTCTTGTGGAGCAGGCCCAGCTGAGACACCCTGAGAGGAGCCCAGCGCTCCTTGCCCCTCTGCGCTGACACGTGAGCCTTGTCTGCTTTCGGGATGACCCTGGCTGTGTCAGGGGCTGCTACGTAGACACGAGACAGCCGGTCCTGTCCTGCTGGGTCCCAGCAGTGCCTGGCAGCGGTCCTGCCTCCCCGTCAGGATGCCGGCCAAGAGAGGTCCTGGAAGCTGAGGGAGCTGATCTGAAGCTTGCGCGGGTGCCTACAGCTCAAGGCCAAGGGCCTTCCCTCAGGATAGAGCAGTCCTGAGAGGTCTCTAGAATTCAATGAAATCAGCAGACAAATGCATTGTCCACCAAGAGCTCTTTTATTGGCAGGAGGTTAGGGCTCTGCACCCCAGCACAAGGCTTCTTCGCCACGTCCAAATTTCAGTGGGTTTCTGTAGGAATTCTATAAAAAATCCCTTCCGTCTTTAGACTGCTGAGGTGATTCCATAGGCAGGGGCTTAGAAGGAAACACATTGCGTCAGAATCCTAGACCTGAAGTTAATGTCCACCTGCTGGCCAGGAGGAGTCTCAGCGCACCAAAGCAGCTCATCTTCCTCATGCCTTCCCTGCACAGGGCTGATTCTGTAGCCGCCCTTAGGTCTTCCCAAAGGCTATGTCTCAAGCTTTTTGTCAAGTCACTCTCATGTCAAGTTAGGCTCCCAGGTTTTTCTGATGTTCACTGGTGCTAAGGACTTCTGGATATCTGTGCTAAGTCCTCTTCACGTCTGTCAATTGCTTGTGCTTCCTTCCATCGAACAAAGGCCTTGTTTCATTCCTCAATGTGCCTGATGCTGGCCCAAGTCTTTTGGCACTGCTTGCTTTCCTGTGGCATGTTCTACCTGCCCCGAGAGTAAAGAGGGAGCTGGAGAAGGAGCTTGCCAGGCTGCTCTCCATCCTTTAGCAGCAGTCCTGCTGAAGCGGCCAAGTCGGAGCTGAGCGCAAATGGACCAGCCGTGCACGGGAAGGGTGGGTGGGAAGGATGATCCAGGAACCATAGGCCTGGCAGCCTGAGCTTGCTAGCGGGGAAGGCCTTGGAGCACATCCTCCTGAGTGCCATGCCACGGCACGTGCAGGGAACCAGGGGGTGGGAAAGCTCTGCGCAGGCATGGGGACAGCTGCGGGTCTTGGCAGGGTGTTGAGCTGGGGTTGCTGTTGCTGGGCGTGTTGGGGAAGGAGTTGTCTGGAAGGTGAGAGGTCTAGGCTGGAACTGGGGTCACTTTGAAGGCAGCACCTGTGCTATGGCACAGCTTTGGTGATGGAGGACTGAAGGAATAGCTGGGACTTTTTCTCTTAGTCATCCTGCTTCTCCTGCAGAGAAGAAGAGGGGAGAGCTCTACTTTCTTGGCCACTTTGATATCTGGAGCAGGGGGAGGATTAGCCCTTTTGCAATCTACTCATTTGTTTGGGCTACTTTTGTAGCACTGAGTGGACTTTCATTCCTGGAGAGCTTTGATTCCTTAAAAGAATTAGGTTCTTCTCATGCCTTCCTAGGAAAATGTTTGAAACCAAAGCAAGGCCTTTGTTTTGCCTCTGTGTGGTCTTCTGCTTTGCAAAGTGATACTCAGAGGATGACATTAATGGAAATTTCTTGCTGCTTCTAATTACTGAGATGATATCTTGGTGTTAAAGATGATCTGCATCGGGGAATCACATTTCTTTGCTGTATGTTCAGAGGATAATTAATGTTGTCCTTTGGTGACTTTAAAATCCAACTCATTATCTACTTCCATTTAGGCTTGTTTAAATTTGTTAAAACCCAGGACTGATGAGAAGCAGCTTTGCTACGATGCGGTGGTAAATTTCTTTGTTAAAGGATCTAGAAGATCTGCTACTAAACAGCCTTGAAAGCTTTGAAAGGGAATTTTTCTCTTTTTTTGTAGATCAAAGACGTCCTTGAAAGCCTTCATTTACTGACAGTGATCAGAATAGAAGCTGGAGATGCAATTGTGGGCAATGCCATTTCCTTTGCTCTGTACCAAGGCAAATAATTGTTTTTCTGGGTTTGTTTGGGAATTTAATAATAAATGGAAATGGGATGGCTATTTATTCCCTAGAGGAGGTTTCCTTAGAGCAGTGCCATCTCCCTAGAGCTAAGCTCCTGCCTCAATTTGGAGCCTGTCTTCTTCTGCTGAAGGGGTGTGGGCAGGCTACAACAGCAGTATGGGATCTCTGAGCGTGGGAAAGATCCAAACCAGGTAACTGGGAAGGCATTTTGGAGAGTCTTGGGGATGCTGGTCGGGCCCCACTTGGGAATCCTGCAGAATCTCCCTGGTGTAGAGGGTGCAGGACTCTGAGCAGCCTGAAGAAAGCCTTGTGCTGATCTTGGTTAGGAAGTGCTCCTGGACCATAAATACATCCCTGAGCCTCCAGCAGCCTCCAGCCCCCAGTCAGGAAGATGTGCATGAGTCTGGGGAAAAAGCCACTTGGAAGAAGTCTTGTCCTGGCAGTGTGAGAAGCAGCAATGATAAATGTGCCTGGTTGTTACCCAGAGATTGTTCCTCGCCTGCAGCTTTCAGCACCAAGGAGCACGACAGGGAGAACTGGAACGGGCAGCTGAAACTGCTGCTGGAGTGGAACCAGCTGGACCTGGCC
Organism: Chamaea fasciata; assembly: GCF_029207755.1. NCBI lineage: Eukaryota > Metazoa > Chordata > Aves > Passeriformes > Sylviidae > Chamaea > Chamaea fasciata. Next base: position 1,126,901 of record NW_027094127.1, read on the forward strand.
AGCGACGAGATCTTCACCAATGACCGAAACTGGCAGGTGCAGCCCCCTTCTGAGGGAGTGCTGGGAGCTGTGGGGAGGGACACATCCCAGCAGGAGCCACTGTCTCAGCACCTGGGCCTCTGTGTCAAGAGAGTGTCTATTGCTCCCGCACTGACCGTCACATTCTGTTCAGCCTGGAGAAGAGGAGGTCAGACCTCCTTGGCAGCTGCTGCTTCCTCACAAGGGGCAGCTCCCATCTCTGCTGTTACAGGGACAGGACCCCAGGGAATGGCTGGAGCTGTGCCAGGGGAGGCTCAGGCTGGAGACCAGGGAAAGGTTCTTCTCCCAGAGGGTACAGGGTGCTGCCCAGGCTCCCCAGGGAATGGGCACAGCCCCAAGGCTGCCACAGCTCAAGGAGCATTTGAGAAACACTCTCAGGGATGCACAGGGTGGCATTGTTGGGGTGTCTGTGCAGGGCCGGGGGCTGGACTCCATGATCCTTGTGGGTCCTTTCCAACTCATTCAGTCAGGATAATCCATAGAGCCAGCTCCATCATTCGCTGATGATCCATCCATTCTATCATCACTGGTTAGAAAGGTGATCTGCCCATGCCAGAAATGCTCTGGGCCATCTAGCCAAGGCAATTGTGCACAGAAAAAGCCCCCGGCCTGATTCTGATGAAAGTGTGACAGTGATTGTGTATCAGGCCATAGATGAAATTTACATGTCTCACATGTGATCCCTCACATTTGCTTTTCCAGTTCTTCCTAGGCTGCTGACCTTCAGGATGTGATGTTCACAGCCCTGGTGAAAGACAGGCCCAAATTTGTCTGGCTCTTCCTGGAGAACGGCTTGAATCTGCGGAAGTTCCTCACCACAGGGGTCCTGAGGAAGCTATACACCAACAACTTGAGCAGCCTGGTGTTCTGGAACCTGCAGATTGCCAAGAACCCCTACAACGATGCCCTCCTCACCTTCGTGTGGAAGATGGTGGAGGATTTCCAGAGAGGTTTCAAAAGACATTACAAAAACAGCAAGGAGGAGATGGAGATACAGCTTTCAGTGAGTGAGGAGCATTACCACATAACCATCACCACATAATAAGTCATTCACTCTTAACTGCAAATGTCAAGATTAAATTAAATATATGATTTGCAATTGTTTTTTGCTTGTAGCTTACAAGCTTTTCTTGAAAATGTCTTTGTTTCACATTAACTTTTTTGATTAACCAATTCCAGGCAGTAGACAGAAAGGTGGTTTGGGCCCTCTATCCTTCACATGTTGTACCTTTAGAGTTTGTAAATTTCTGCAACCAGCTCGATTTCTAACTCATGACTTGTGATGTAACTCCTTTCAGTTTTTATACAGCAGATATCATTTCATATTTCAATTGGAACTTCATATTGTTTCTAACACAATTAGAGGAACTCTAAACATAATGGTAAAATCTTTGTGTACCCAAAATAACCTCTAAATGGTTTCAGTATTATGGAGCTTTTTATTCAGAGCAACAACAAATGGCCTTTATATTCTTGATTTTAACTACAGAGGAAGAGGAGGAAGAGTGTGTGCAGTCTGCTCTGCTAGATATGATTGCAGGACCTTGCTCATCAAACCATCTGTTTACCATGACAGCAAAAGCTGCTGTGCATAGTTAGACAAAGGGGCCAGTGGGGTTCAGCAGAGGCCAGTTAGGAACGGAGTCAAAGCAAGGCAAGCAGATAGTAAGATTTTGCTTCACGGGATCATTGGACAGTCTGAGTTGGAAGACACCCTAAAGATCTCCCCGTGTGACCCACATGCCATGGGCAGGGACCCTTTCCACTAGACCGGATTCCCTAAAACCTCATGCAAGTTGGCCTTGAGCACTTCCAGGATGGGGCATCCACAGCTTTTCTGAGCAACCTGTGCCGGTGCTTCACCACCTTCACAGAGAGGAATTTCTTTCAAACATCTAATAATGCCCTGGCCTCTTTCAGTTTGAAAACATTCTTCCTTATCCTATCACTCCATGCCCTCATCAAAAGGCCCTCTCCAGTTCTCTTATAGCACTCTTAGTTGCTGGAAGGTACTCTGAGATCTCTCCAGAGCCTTCTCTTCTCCATTCGGAACAACGCCTGTCAACCGTTTCTCACAGGAGAGCTGCACCAGGCCCTATGACCTGCTCTGGACGTGATTCAGCAAGGTGATGTCCTTCTTATTCTGAAGGGCCCAGAAACGGACCCAGTGGGGTTTCATGAGAGGATAGTAGAAGGACAGAATGCCTTCCCTCAACCTGCTTTGGTCCCATTTCTTTGGCTGCCGCCAAGGACAGAGGCTTTCTAATCTGGGAGCTCACATGTTGGGCTTCTCATGCACCAACACTCCTAAGTCCTTCTTCTTGGGCTGCTCTTAATCTAGTCTCCTCACAGCCTGTAATTTGTGCTTGGGATTGCCTTGGCTCAAGTGCCTGACTTTGTACTTGGCTTAGTAGAACTTCAGAAGGCTTTTTCATAAACCTTCTAGAAATATAATAGCTTCAGACAATGCAGTCTGCAATGTCACTGAAAGAATATTAGGAAGGAAGATACACAGATGCACAGGTGCAGGCATGCCTCTTAACCTGTGAAAACATGAGCTTTGTCTCTTTGGACAAGTAGGTAAGAAAGAAATTTGAAACTAGTCTCATCTCATGTCTCTCTTTCCCACTGTCGACTCCATCTGCATGGCCAAATTGTCTTTTTTGTTTCTTTTCTCACTTGAGATGCATCAGTTCAACAGCCAGTGAAGAATAGATGTAAAAAACCACCTTAATTTTAGAAAATGGGTAAACCATCCTCCTTTAATTTTCATTGAGGAGGATTTTCTTAAGAACATCTCCTTGGATGCCACTCTGACTCTGAGGTGAGGTTTGGTTTGCCATACACATCCATTCCTCATTAAAAATCCAGTACTTGCCATCTGTCTGAGTCTTCCCTACTGGCAGAGGCAGTAAAAATAGACAACGTGAAAGGCAGAAGGGGACGCTAAAATAAGCAATGGGGAGAATGCTCTCCATCTTTTCTTGGTGGTCTAGGTAGATAATAGGCAGCATTTTGTGCCTCCAAAAAAGCATGGTAGGAAGGGGAGAAGATATTCTGAAAGAGTATCAAAGGCAAAATGTGCAAAGGAAGGGCTAGGTGGATCTACGAGGATAAGTGGAGAGAGTAGGTTTGGGTTTAAAAGATACAAGAAGTTCCTTGAAGGTCCAAGTCAAGTGTGGGAAGACTCCTAAAAGATCTGAGAATTCCATTGAATATCTCACATCAGTTTTCAATTCTTTAGCTGATTTCCACATTTGTTGAATTGACTTCTTTCCAAACAGACTTGGCCCTGAAATAATATGCCCTTGATCTTTGCTAATGTTTGTAACGGAATCAAAATCCCCAAGGATAAAGACATTAGGATTCAGAGGCAAATCTATCTTCATTTTTGTATCTACTTTTCTACTACTTTTCTTTCAAATTAATACTCTTCCTAGCCTGGATTCACCCTTGAAAGTCCACAAGGACAACTACAGAACACTCCTCCACCCTCTCCCGCATTCCTGACCCTGGAGGCAGCAAATTCCTCTTCAGAGAGACAAGTTCTGGTGCAGAGTCCCATTAAGCCTGTTCCTGAAGTTTCAGATAGAAATTGAAGTAGTAATTCTTTCTTCTATACAGACAGATGAAAAAAGCTTGTCTGTGTTGTCACTGTGAATTTTTAAAACTTTTTTTCCTGTCTTCAGACCTAAAGAGCTGGACTGACACTTTGGCACAGTGGCCCCCTATTGTCCTGCTCTGGGGACTGCTAAGTCTTAACTCTCCAAAAAAATTATACTTTCCTCCACTAAAGCAATTCCAGTTCCTATGTGTAAAATGAAATCAAGGTTCAAAATTCTGTTGATGTCTTTCATTACAATTTGTTTCCACTAATGTTTTAATTCAAAGTCTCCAGTTATTCTCAATCTCACTACTTCTGGTAGCATAGGGCTGGAAACACCTAATCAAACGGTGGGGGCATTTATTGGTATAGTGATGAGAGAAGGGATGGGTCACAGGAAACTGGAAATGTTCAGCTTTTCTGCAAGGGGAAATTGTTCGTAATGTCTTTAACTTTGGGCTGAAAACAAAAGAAGGCACAAAAGAAAGCACAACATCCAGAAGTTGTCTATGGGACAATCCTGAAAGGTCTTTTAGCTTAAATTGTTTCTACATTAGTTCTGAAACATGTGTCTCATAAGGGGAACTCAAAGTTCTCACAAAAGCCTAGGATGGGTCATCTTTCCATGTCTTGCCATCTCAGAGGATGGGGGAGATGGCAACACACCTTCATTTCCCATCTGTGGGTAACCATTCTTTCCTGCTCAGCTGTCAAAGGAAGGGTAGCAGGAGACGGGAGGTTTCATGTTCAGGGTGTGAACTGCTCTTGCACCTGCTGGTGCCCAAGACAGTGCTGGAACAAACTCAGTGGGAAAAGGGAAAAATGCAACAGAGGAACAGGCATGAAAATAGGACTCTCACGTTTTTGGGGGCATGAATCCCAGTATATCACAGCAATTTCCTAGACAACTGCACACCTTCCAACAGAAAGAGAGTGTGCCCTTTATTGAGGTGCTTTTCATGAAGCGTTTTTCTGAGGCCATGGCAGACCTGGCAATAGCTCACTGTAGATCTTCCCACTGAGTTATTAATGAGCAGGCATTTGGATAAACATGGCCAAAACATCCAAGGACTGTTAATCTCCACGTGCAAAATTGTCTATTTCAACAGTGTGGTAAAAGCAACTTTTAGCCTGCTCCTGCAGCCAGGTCACATGAAATGCTCTTGATGAGTGCATCAGCCCATCCATTGAAGTGATGACCAGCAGAAAGATGGGCAAGCTCACAGGGCAGCGTTTCTAGAGCTCAGCCTCCTTTTCCTACCCCAATTCAGTTTCTCTCATCTTGAGAGTAAGAAAGCACATGCAGGGGCTTGACACACAGGCAGCAACTGACAGGCAGCACAAAAGGACACAGTCTCAAGCTGTGCCAAGGGAAATATAGGCTGGATAGTATAAAAAAGCTTTTTACACAAAGGGTGATAAAGTATTGGTATGGTCTGCTCAGGATGGTGGAGTCACCATCCCTGGATGTGTTTAAAGAAAGACTGGGTGAGGCACTTGGTGCCTTGCTTTAGTCGAGGTGTTAAGGCTGGGTTGGACTCAATGATCTCGAAAATCTCTTCTGACCTAGGGATTTTGCGATTCTGTGACTTATCACTTTGCCCTGTGGATAATGAAATCCAAGGTTCAACATAATTTGCACCCACACACCTCAGCCACAAGGTCCAGGGCAAGGCTGCTTCGTATACGGTGAGTGTATGTGTGTATGTGTGCTGCACTGAGTCTGACAGGTAATATCAAGGCCAGTGGAGGAAGGCCACTTGTTGCTTCTGTCATTGCTGAGGCGATTGTCATTAATCCTCTGTGCTTTCATGTATGTGGGGGCTGTGTTCACTGGGGATTCACTTTAATAAATAGCACTTAACGTGAATGCAGGCTTCTGTCATTCCCTCCTGTCCACGTCCTGCTTTTTTCTCCTATTTTTCAGGCACCCCCTGAAGAGTCCCAGGAGCTTTCATAGGGGGCTGCACAGCAGGGAAGAAAAGGTGATGTGCTATTTTTCTGAGGCAGCTTTTCTGTGCCCAGGACATTCCTGTAAATGACAGGAGTATTAAGACTCTAACAAAACTCAGATAAAGGGAAAAGATGAAGGGACAAAAGGAATGAAACTTCCATTAAGCATAATGTAAGCAGTCTCTTCATGATAGCTGAGGTTATTCAGGCTGACAAGTAAGCAATTCTCTTTTCACTTTACAAAAGCATTCCATCTGTGTGCAATGCAGTGGAGCCACAGAAGATCCATGTTTAAATTAAATAAAGCAGGAAAGAAAGCTCTTGACCAGTTCAGTGAGGAAAATCAGTGAGTTTGCTTTCCCAGTTAGCATGGTTAGAAGTGCCCCTTCTCCCTTCTGTTACTCCAATGAAAAATGCTTTCTTTCTCCAGACTATTGCCCTTAAGTGCTCTTGCACTAATTCAAGTGAAAAGTTTTACATTCCATCAGTTCAGAATTTTGCCATGGGAAACATGGCCAGCTCTTCTGTCATGATTCCTTTTATTTCTGATTGACTGATTTGGGGATTTAAAACAGCTCTCACTTTCAATGGCTGCTCAAAGATTTTCTCCTGTACTCATCGAGTCTTCAGACAGAGGGTTCAGGTGATTCTTCTGTCATCTCTGGTGATGAGAAATTCTTAGATGAGAGAAGGAATCCAGATTCAGGTCTGCCTGCAGCCCTTCTGGAAGACAGCAACTCAATGACCGCAGTTCTTGCAGTTTGTGAGGAGACATTAATATCTTATCGGACAATTGGTCATGAGCAGAAGTTCTTGCAGTGAATGTTGAGGCATTTCATGTCCTCCCAGGCCAGACCAACACAGTATTTTGGAGGCCAAATCCACGCTTAGAGCCTTCTTATGCATTGGTTAGGCACTTTGGCACTGTAAGAGGGAAATACAATGTTTTTATGGAGCTGGGGAAGGGGAGAAGGAAAGCAGGAGTAAATTGCCCAGTGACTGCTAATAACTTGAGGTTAGAGCCTCTCCTAGATTTATGCAGAACAGTTACAATGTAAGGAGTGGAAAGAAGGCAAATATTAATTCCTCCCTGTAAATTTAAAAGCTAGGCTGAAGAGAGCTGGATTGACAATTCTTCGGTATTTCTGCTTTCTCTGCAGATCTTGCAGAGCCTTGGCTTCATGCTCATTTTCTGTACTAAAACAAATGACAGTACATCAGAGGAAAATCCCTCACATTTTAGCAAAGTACTCAGTGGTACATGAACTTAGGACAGTGGTTAAATACTGCCATGGAACTGGATGCTTCCTTCACAAGCAAATTTACACTCTAAAATCAGCAACAAGCGATCTCTGGGTTCAACGGACCTGACTTTTAGAGGCTGAATATCCAAGATATATGCCACCTTGTCTGAAGCTTTGATCTTGTGTTAGAAAGAAAAATAACATTATTATCATGCTGTTCAGCCCAGCTGACAGAGGATTTTGTATTTCAAGAATGCTTTTAAGATGCCTAAATTGAGAACAGAAGGATGTTCTATTCCTCACTAAATGGAATGAGAGTTGTAGTTTGATCAACATGGTGTTGCCGCTGAAAATAAAGCACCTAAAACACAACAAAGCTAATATGTGATGAAAGAAGATGAGCGTTGAGTGATTGGCCAAACCTCTACCTGACACAGATAACATAATCACGTTTCTTCATTATAACATTGACACTTGCAGGGATGTGTGGGTCTGTCAGTTCCCAATTCAAAGTAATGCAGCATTGTCAAGCATCAGTGCTCGAAAAAAGTGCTCTGCCATTTATTCCCCTCTCACAGGCAAGATGTTAAGTCATCACATTATTTCTATATAGATATATTTGTGGATATAGATGGAATAAATGCACACATACTCAAATTTAGAGATACACATGTGTAAACATGTATTTGTACATACATGTGCAGATGTTGGGAGTTAGGTTTGTTCCTTCTTTCTCTAAAGAATTTTTTCTCCAGAAGTTACCAAGGAGACCAAGTGTTGGAGAGTTGGAGAGTCCTTAACTGAAACAAAGAGGTGGACAAAGTTGGAGAGGGAGATAAGGCAGGTAAAAGACAGAGCTTGAGGCAGCTGCGGGCTGTTCTTTTTCCGGCGTTCGGCGTTCGGGGAGAGAGAGAAAGGCTGTTGCTGGCTGGAAGAGTTTCACTGTGGCCAAAGGGATCCAGTCCTGGAAATCGACTATCACCGGTTCGGCCTGAATCCAGAGTTTTCTCTGCCACCCGCGGGAGCTGGGCCGGCCTTGCCTCGCCTTCAGCTCCTTCGGCGCTGCTCGTCTTGCTGCAGTGTGACCCTGCACCCCCTGCGCTGCCGGGACATCCTGCCCCTGCCTGCCGGGACACCCTGCCATCCCAGCTACCAGCCCGGGACTTTTCCACTCTTTCAGCTTGGTGCTCTGAGGATCCTGCAGGAACACCGAAACCAAACTGCCCTGGGTTTTGTGAAACAAAGCCCTCAAGGTTCTTAGTACTGTTTTTGTTTGTTACTAATGCTGTAGTTGTTTGGTAGGGGTTTTTTTTGTTTGTTTGCTTTGTAATACATTCTAGTAAAGAACTGCTATTCCTATTTCCCAAATCTTTGCCTAAGAGCCTCTGATTGTAAATTTATAATTGAAAAAGAAGAAAAAAGGGGTGGAGGGTGTAGTTTACACTCTCCATTCCAAAGGAAACTCCAGTTGTTTTCTTTTTATTACCTGGCAGATGCCTGTCTCCCCAAACCAAGACAGCAGATATATATAAATACATTAAAGGAACTCCTCATTTCTCCACCTCATTTGTAAGCTATCTTTATGTACCTGCTTCTCAAGTGCGGGACTATTTTTGTTCAGTCTCTAGGCCAAGCAAAATGCCTTTTATTAATTTGGGGGTTCTTAGATTGTGTTGATTTGTTGGGAGGGTTTTTTGCTGTTATTTTTTATTATTAACACAGCTGGAAAAACTGCTCCTGTCACCACATCATGTTTACAAGGACTTGAGGGCTAAAAATAGAAGTTTAATGCTATGTTGACTTAGTCAATTATCTGGTTTGGATAAAAAATCCCTGCAGACTGTTCAGAGGAATGGGAAATAATTCCATTACCTTTCCCAATTATTTCCATGACTGTGCAATAAATTAGAAGAAATCAAACTCTTTTATTCTAGAAATCCCAGCAAGGGATGTTTCAGCAGGTAGATGTCCTGTAAAAACATTCACTGCCCAGACACAATCAAGGTGAGCTGTTACAAGACAGGTATAGTTTTTGCTACAAACACCGAGAGCAAAGGCTTGGACCAAGACTGCTGCTGGGATGAGGCAGGACTCTGTTTAGCTGTGGTCTCACCATGTCCACAGGTCACATGCAAATATTTAATCTTACCTATAAAAATGTAGATAATATTCCTGTCAGTGTGGCATTTTGGAAGGGCCGTGTAAATGAAAGATGTGTGGATTCTTTTTTTTCTAGTAGACAGGTGCACAAGTTAGAATAAATTGGCTGCCAGCCCAAATCACTGGAGTGGTCTCTGGAGTTCATGCGAGTCTCATCTGATGGTGTTGCTGGTGCATCTTAAGGTGAAGGTTATGCCAAGTGGAAAGTTTTTCCTAGGATGTCCTGAAATGGGTTCTTGGTCTTACACCAGAGAATTTCTAAAGTACAAATGAGTGTAATCTCTTAGAGTGACCACAAATTTGGCAAGTATATCTGCTCATTGAAGTTTTATTTTTAGCAAATCCAAACCTGGAACTTGCTTGCTGTCTGCCAGCATCTGTTTTAACTTTGGTTTTAATGTCTGGTGTAATTATTTTAAAAAGTGAAATATGAAGGGAAATGAGATGGTGCTTCCTTTAATGTTCCTTTTAAAAGATAAGGATGTTTCATTCTTTTTCACTTAGTACTGGCAGAAAAATCTTGATTGAAATTAAGTTCCAACAAAACCAAGGAAAATATTAAATCTTTGAATGAATATTTTATCCTAACTTAAACAAGGTCTACTTTCTTTGCACAGGACAGACAAAGAGAACCAGAGGTTCTTTTTCCCTCCAAAAAAAAACCAAAATCATTTCCTATACACTGAAATTATTACTTCAAGTTAAAACAAAATAGGCACGTTCATCTTTTAAGCATTAAAAGGGTGATTAAGGAAGTATCTGAAGCTTTAAATTGGTTTTATCTGCATTCCAAAATGTTCCTCGTTTCATAAAAATGTAGTCACTTGTTAGGAGCTTTAGAAGCTGTTGCAAAAAAAAATCAAGGTAGGTAGAACAAACCATTTTACAGAAATTTGGTAAACCTGAATTTCACTTCCCAACAAGTAAAGAATCAGACAAGGTAAAAAAAAAATGATCGTGGTCTGAGTCAAGATAGAGCAGTTTGGACAGGCCAAATTCTCTGATCCATGGCCGAGAGTCCGTTTTAAGATTTATTGATATCTTCCCACTAGAAGTTTCCAGGAGATAAATGGCTGGTAGTGAGACCCTATTCAACAGCAGTAGGGAAACCGTGACTCCCTTACCAGTGTGGGTGCAAGGTCTTGTGGACATGAGATTTGCCAAAGCAATACACTAATGAAATGTACTTTTCATGGGGCATTCCCTTAAGAAACATTGCCGGTGGGAACAAAAGGAACATGTCTTTGTTCCTTGAAGGCCATGTCCCTAAGAATTGGGGCCCATCTGCCTCCTTTCTACCTGACCCTGAACTACATCTCAGAGGGTGCAGAAGTTAATGCAGATCCTGCCTACCATGGACTTTCTCACAATTAGTAGAAAGTACTGTACTGTAATTAAGGGGTGAAGTGGGGCATGATGAATATATGGAAAGGAAGACCCTTAATAAATGATAGAGCCTTGAAAAGAAATTTCTAATTCGTATGCATTTGATGTGTAATGTACCACTTTTAAGACTTTGCCTGGAAGAAACTGCTATGGTTGGTCTTTGAAGGAGTGGTGAGATTAGCATTTCCAAAGGGGCAATTTCCTGTCTTGGCTCTGTTCAATGGAGGAAATAACTTCCAAGACTGAAGCAGTAGTCAGCCCATCAATCATCCTCACAGCTGGGAACAGGGTCCCAAATGCTGAGATGAGTTAATCTGTCACTTAATAAATACATAGTGGCAGCGTATGGTGCTGACACACTCCACACTGTGGCACAGGACAGAACTGTTTACACAGGCATGCTGCTTTCTCAGGTACCTCCCCACTGGCAGACCCTTTTGTTTGGGAGGATCAATTTACTTTGCACAGTAATTTGACTGAACGGATCAGTTCAGAGAACCTAAGTGTTGGCTAATCCTAGGTAATTCTGTTCTACCCAGATGGAAGGAACAAAGGGTGCTGGCAGCAGGCCAGTTTTTTCTTCATTCTGGAGGATGCTGTCTCTGGGCATGATGAACTTGAATTAAAGCTGATGGTAGGCAGATGTGTAGCCTGTACCCAATGGGTGTCAGAGATAACAGGAGGAAGCTAATTTACATGTCCCAGCCTGGCTGCTGTCCTTAATAGTCCCTCTGCCAGTTGTCCTGACTGGGAGAGGAACACAAACAAAAGTCAGGATTACTAGCTCCAAGAGTGACTGCACTTCTTTACAAACCACATGAGGAATGATAGGCTGGTAAGCAAAAAATAGTAACCCCTCCCTTCAACATGTTTAAAACCACATGAGCAGGACAATTTAGTACAAGTCATGAACATGACATCTTTCTGAATCATGTAAGGACACACCCAGACTGTGCTAGGCACTGCAGAATATGTAACTTTCTAGTTTTAACTTTTAAATTCCTCAATTTTACACTTATGTTTGAAGCCACTAATTCTAAATACTTTGATTACATTTCAACTGGAGTAATAAAACTCAAAGCAGTCTGTAAATATTCAAAGTATTCATTTGAATATTTTCTTTTGAATCAAGCTTGTTGTCTATAGCCAGCACCTTTCTGATTAGTCTTCAGAAGAAGTGGTAGATTATTCTTTCAATTTAAAAACAGAATATTATAAAAATAAAATAAAATAAAATAAAATAAAATAAAATAAAATAAAATAAAATAAAATAAAATAAAATAAAATAAAATAAAATGAAGTATTCTTTTTTTAAAAAAAGTAGCACAATAAACAAATTTCCAAATATCAAAATACATGTTTGGAATTTGTAATGCAGCATGAAACAGTTTCCCAAAACTGGGATTATAGCACTGAGAAATACAATCACACATTTTTAGGGAGTTTCCCCACCTTGTCTTCACAGCATCTTTTTAATACATGGTGCAGGGACTTTTCTTAACTTCTGGCTTGCTGTTCCTTTCAGTTTCCTAACTTTTACCTTGTATTACTTCCATCCCTTTGAAATTGGTGGACTGAAATTGATGGTTAAATATGACCTAGAATTTAGAAATAGCCTCCCACTCTGAGGTAGATCTCATGAACTGAAAGAGATGCGTAATAGACAATTGGTTGGTGATTGTAAATGGTTTTGAGCTATTATGTTTATTTTATGGTCCACTGTTTTTGGATATTCATCTCAGTAGGCAGAACTGATCATTGTGACAGACAAAAAACTGTGAAATGTCCCTTTTCCTCCCCTCTTTCCTCTTCCATGTCCTCCAAACCTGTTCATTCATTTCAACAAAGATGTGCTGGAAGGAAGCTTGGACTGCCAGGAGAATTTTGCCAGAATTCTCCCCAACTTCTAGGAAAGCTTGTCTTGTCCCTTTTCAGCAGTGAAAACTAGAGTTTAGAAAACTACTGCTCAGCAATCTTCCAGGATAAATTAGAAAGGATCAGTGGCAAATACCTTCAAAATCAAGGGATGCAGCTTCCACATCATTGCATAAAAGAAAGATGTGATTTATTCAATAGCAGACAAAGGCAGAGTGGATGACCTTAGTTCACTCAGTAAAAGGGCAGCTCTTCACATGTACTTTTTCAGAAGGTAGTTGTATGTGGAAAGTACATGTAAGAGAGTGTAAATAGTGGAATGTATGTTCCTTATTTTCCTCTTGAAAGAAAAGAACTTCAGAAGAACAAAAATTCAACTAAATTTATTTCTTGCATAGAAGTAGAAGAAAAAAAATTTTCCTGCATATTAGTCCTTGTGTTTTTTAATCCCATAGTATATTAGTTCATACAGAGTGTAATATCAACTACAATAAAAAATTCCTATTGGAGGGTATGACTTTATTTTAAATGAATGATGGAACTTTTGAGGAGGGAGATAAAAGGGAAGCCTTGTAGATATTAGATTTGGGCATGGATCTGTTTTCAAAATGATAGGCAAAAGTATATGTTAATGAAGATCTTTTCATTAGATCATTTCAAATTTCAGAAACAATCTGGTGACATACAAACCCTCAAAAATCTGTATTATTAACCACTAGCTGTTTGAGCAACAAAGTCAGAGTTGAGTGTGCTGAAAATAGAATGCCCCACTAGCATGCTTATAATATGTACAGCATTATATACATGAAGTATGCAATATATAAAAGAATCAGTTGCTTTATACCAACTTTCATTTCAAAGTCTATATTTTGCAGCTGAGTTCTGCAAAGCTTTCAAAAGCTGTCTTCCAAATGGAAGTACATCTATATCTTCATATGGAAAGCAATAAAGGCACATTTTCTTATGTAAAGAATGTGGAAACAGGTTTCATACTCTGGGTTGTCTGTTTTGACTAATTTTATTTTCCTTTCTTTACTACCTTTATATATGCAAAGCATAGAGAATTGGCAGAATATTTAGAGACAGCCTCATTTCTAATGGTGAACTCCCACTAGGCTTACCCTCTCCCTAAAAAATACACAGAGAAGATTCCTGAGGTCACAAGTGCTATCCAACAGAAAGGGGACAAATGGACACTCTAAGGAATCCTTGGCAATGGCAGCAGTAAATTGTAGTTACAATTAAAACTTCATTTTATTCAGAGAATATATGGTTAGTAGAGCACAGAATTTATGTTTATGGCACTAGTTCCCTACAAACAGATAGAATATAGCACAACTTATAACATTACTGGGTTTCAAGCTGGGGAAGCATGTCACAGGCAGGTGCCACTCATGCAGATGAGGTCAGTGCTTTGAAGACACATCCCAGAGACTCCTAAAACCTCCTTGGCTGTGATCCAATCTTACCTGTGAGCCTCTGTAAGAGCTAGGCTGAGCAGATGTGAAGTACCATGGATGTCCTCTCCAAAGGAGTGTAAAGGACTTCTCTACATTTTTCATCCTTAAAAAAACAAGGAGAAACATCCTATGCATGGGATACAGTGACAGAACACCACCTAGTGAACTCAACCGGTTCAGTTTTACCTCCATTAGCTCTTCCCTCTCTTTCAGAAAAAGAAAATACAGTACATGAAAATACAGCAACCCTTCATCAAGGAGTATCTACTCCACATCCCCTGAGTTTCTGGCACACACAGCAGGACCTAGGGAAGGAGTTCCAATCCAGAATGTGCGATTGCACAACTGAATTTGGGACAAGGCTAAACAATCAGAGGTTTCAGTTTCAAAAAAGCGGTTTCATCATTTTCTCAAGGCAGAGAGAATACTCAAATTGCCCTTCCCGATAGTTTCAGTAGTTTTTTGATTTATTAAGGTCCTTAGACAAAAATGAGATTCTAGAAAGCGCTTACCTTTGTGTCTCACCATCTTACAGTGTCCACAATACTGACAACAAAGGAGCAAGGAAAACAGCAAATTTTGATTGATTTACTAGCTATCTTTCAAGTTACCTGAGTGCTCCTTTTCTGTTTGGCTTGACATACATGATCATTGAGCATAATATAAAGGCAAAACATTAACCTCTTTTGCCTTGTGCATGTCAAGAATCAAAGTTAATAGGACTAGAACCAACGCCAAATAGCTGTTCTGATACGTAAAAACATTATTGGCACAAAGAATTGACCAATATGAATATTTCTGGGTTTTATTTGCTGAATACAATCCTCCTCAAAGAAGAGATCTTCTTGGCAAGAATTCCCTTAATAAATAATCACACTTCTAGAGCTTGACATTTTTGGCTTCAGTTGCAGGAGACATTTTTCCATTTTTGAGGGGGAAAAGTCACCCAGCCCCCATATTTTCTCAGTCAGCAATGTTTTCTCAGACTCCTAGTAAATCAGCCTTCCCGTGTTCATGTGGTTCTTACAGACAGTATCTCATTGTGTCCTGATTGCAGACAATTTATACTAATTTTTTCATAGATTCTGGAAAGAAACCCTTGTGTGACTGTGTAACAGGAGCAGTGGAAAAGGACTGGAATTTGCAGGAATTGTGAACAATTCTCTTCCAATTACACTCATGTAATTAAGAGTGTAATTTGAGGCACAGCTATTATGACCCAGAGCAGCAGGTTTGCTTTCTTACCTGCTTAGGTCATTTCCATCCCTCACTGTGTTTTGAAGGTTTATGTCAGAACATCGAGTGCACGCATAGACAACCATTATCACCATGCTACTTGAGGATATTTTGCTGCATCCCACAACCCCCAGGTACAAAATGATGATGCCCAGGTTGCTTCTGCAGACCCAGTTGCACTTTTGGAAACATGTAATATTAAAACAGATCCCACTGTCCTGCTAGGCTGCACTGTCCAGCTTGCAGAGTACATAGCAACAAGTGGCCTGTTAAATGATGAAAAATCCTTTAGCTCCTGGCTTTAGATCTCTGGCCTCCCTGCCTGTACCCAGGGAGCAGTCTGGGGGGAAGTCTGGGAAAAGAAATTACATCAAAACCAGCTGTTACATTAAAGCTATTACCATTAAAGATGGACAACATGTTAACCAAAATAGGGTCTTTTTACAGTGTGGGCTTTTGCAATCACTGAGAGTCCAGAGCTGCTTCCTCCCCGCGCACACCAGCCGTCCCCCGCCCCCCCCCCCCCCCCCCCCGGTCCCCGCTTTCCCACTTTATGGAAACAGCAGTAAATGTCATTCTAAGATGTCCTATTGTCCCTCAAATTATGAGTACATCGTGTTTTATTGAAATCTCTTCTTTCTTCTTTTAATTTACTATGTTTCTCAGCTCTGAGCATTATGTGTTCCCAGCTTCACAGCACAGAAGTGATTCAGCACATAAGTCCTGCTTTTCAGTTGCTCTGACTGACATTTAGAGTTTGCTTGTATTGTAATTATGAATGATAATAAAATCTCTGATTTTCTTCTGGAAATTTATACACAGGAACATAGGAAATAATGTCTACATTTGCCTTGCTAGTTTCAGTGCTGGCACCTGAAATTATCTTAGGCACAAGTTAAAGTGGATTGTGCCCAACAGAGGATGTCAAATTTTACCATGGGAGGTTTCAAACACCCACTGTGCTGTTCATACACACCTGCATCCAAAACAGAGAAAACCAGCAAGCATCTCAGAATTGTAGAATTACTGACTCATTTATGTCGGACAAGACCTCTAACATCATAGAGTCTGTGCATTTACGCAGAGCTCACAAGCCCATCACTAAACTGTGTCCCCAAACAACACATCTACACATTTAGATCACTCTGGGGATGGTGACTTCAACATTGCCCTGAGCAGTCTGTGCCAGGGCTTGACAACCTTTCCAGTAAAGAAATTTTACTTGATTTCCTATCTCAACCTATTGTGGCCCAACTTGAGGCCATTTCCTCTTGTTCTATCACTTGCTGCTTCAGGGATTTGGCTGTCGTGCATAGAGGAGAAAACAAGGGAAGGAGCATGATGGTGGTGGAGAAGCTCAGAGAAGAATGCATGCTGAGAAGCACCTCTTAAGAGTCCTTCAAACCCAAAATAGTTGTCTGTAGAATATTTGAACAAGAGTAGAGATGGAAAGGACAGCTCCTGAGAAGGAAGTTCAAATTTTTTTCACCACTTCTATTTTCCTCACTTTCACCACTATCATCTCAAGGTTTTTCATCAAATCTCCACTTGTTGCTGTTTCCTCTAACACTCTGTGCTCTTTCTATGCCATTCCCTATCAAACTCAATTCTCCCTCTAATCAAATTCTATGTGGTAAACTAAAGGAAAAGAACAGTATTGGAAGTTCAACCAGAAATTTCAGTTAAGACATCGATTTATGGCCTTGTAAGTAATCATTTTAAAAAGGTATTACTTCAGGTGACAGAGAAGAGTTGTTTTCAGCGAATGTTTGTCTAAAACCACCAACTGTGTCAGCTGTTGACATTTGTGAAAAGTAGTTAAAAGTTGAGGAAATCTGGCAAGAGGAGGCAGCTACAACAGTTCATGTGAAGTCACATGATATTCCCAAAACACAGAAGAGACTGCCTCCTGTTGGTGAAGAAGAGATGGAGAGCAACATTTAGTCTGGAGTAAATATAACTGTTAATATAACTAGAGACCAAAATTAAGCCTATCTGTAGGTGTCTAGTAGCTGTCTCAGCAGTCTACTTACTTTTCCAAACCTGTCTAAGCTTACAATACAGCAATGTGCTCAGAGGAGCTTGATCTGTAAGAAACAGGCTCTTACTTTTTGTTATTCATTAGAATACAGGACTAAAGAGAATACTGTTTAACAGGACTTTGTGGTACTCCACTTGAGTAGCTGATGGGTCCTTCACTGAGATAGCGCAGGTCCACTTTTAGGAAGGACGACAGCCTACAGTCAAGGAGAGATTTCTCATTCCTAGGTAAGCTGGGCAAAATTCCTCCTCTTCCAAATCATGATACTAAATTTCTAAAACTGAATATGTGAGTGGAGGATAGACAGTTTGATGGCTTTACGGACCAGTTGTGGTGGGTACGTTTTTGGAATAGCAATGGCCTGAGATCCTGCCCCTCATTTTTGTGAGTTCTATGCAAGCCAGTTCACTGGCCTAGGGCCAAATCTCTGCTACGTGTCACCCAAAAGTTGCCTATCCTCCTGTCCTCTTTCTTACTAATCCTAAGGATCTTCCTTTTCTGCCGTTCTACTAGGATAGAAAAGGAAGGGGCTAGGGGGCTCTATTACAACGAGTAACCAGGAAGATGGCTTTCAAAAAAAGTGGTCAGACACCAGTTTCTGTTACTGTTTCTATTTTTCCCATCCTTAAAGGAGATGAGTTCTCAGATCATTGGTATTTCCTCTGACTCTCTCAGTAGGCTAACTGGAGCCTCACTTAAATACAGTTAAGCCCATTCCACACGCTTACTTGGAAATTTGGTATTTTGTTGGGAGGAATGGATGAGCTCTGAGTGTATGCACTAACATTTAGGCAAAGCAATGCACTATGGCTCACTCAACAAACAGAAAAGAGTTGGGCAAGAGAACAGAATTAAATTTTAGGGTTTAAAATGTATATATTATTGAGCTTTACAGATCTGAGTAGAAACAAAAGGTGTTTAGGTACCCAAAATTATTTTCTTACATTTCAAATCTCCTTGTAGGATCCAACTGAGCTGCCTTCACAAAGGACTCTTATTCTGTGTTTAGGATGACACTTCAGTAGGTATATGCATACATGGATTTTTCTCACTTTGTGAGAAAATGGATAAGAATACTTTCAACTTTTCTACCTACCAAGGAAACAGTTCTATCTGTAACAGCTAAAAGATATGCAGCTCCAGCTGGTTTGCAAAGTTACAAAGTGTGAAGGGAAGTTGAAAAACCCTATATGAGTTACATGTGGAAGAGCAGAAAGAAAGAAATGACAACTTGTGTTCATTTAAGAGAAACCTTAACAGCAAAAGGATAATTGTCTTGAGGTTTTCCTTCCCCAAGCTCGACATTTAACTGATTCTCTTCCCTTTTTTTAATTTTCTTTTTTTCTTTTGTTTTGGTTTTTTTTTTTTTTTTAAATTATTTTTATCATAGAAACCAAGACTGAGAAATATGCTTTCAGGAGTATATGTGCATATTTCCCAACAAATCAGGTAGTAGTGTCACTCCATTTATTTATTTGTTTTCAATCGTTGTAAAAAATACCTTCCTTCTGGAAATGTGAAGGATAGCAAAATGATTGGCCAGGGAGACCAAATGCCCCTGTTTTGGTTTAGATCATTGTCTTGGTTTAGGAAGACAGGTATCTGCTAGGTAAAATTACAATCAGAGGCTCTTTGGCAAAGATTTGGGAAATAGGAATAGCAGTTCTTTACTAGTATGTAATACAAAGCAAACAAACACAAAAAAAACTCCCCCCCCCCCCCACCAAACAACTACAGCATTAATGACAAACGACAACAGTACCAAGAACCTTGAGGGCTTTGTTTCACAAAACCCAGGGCAGTTTGGTTTCGGTGTCCCTGCAGGATCCTCAGAGCACCAAGCTGGAACAGTGGAAAAGTCCCGGGCTGGTAGCTGGGATGGCAGGGTGTCCCGGCAGGCAGGGGCAGGATGTCCCGGCAGCGCAGGGAGTGCAGGGTCACGCTGCAGCAAGACGAGCAGCGCCGAAGAAGCTCGAAGGCGAGGCAGAAAGCGGCCCAGCTTCTGCTCCGCGTGCTTTGCGGCGGCTGAGATCTTCGAGGAGCGGCCGACACGCGTCTCCCGAACGCCGGAAGAAGAAGAGCACGCCGCTGCCTCAAGCCCTGTCCTCTACCTGCGTTATCTCCCCCCTCTACCTTTTGTCTACCTCTTTGTTTCAGCCAAGCACTCTCAAGTATCCAACACCCGGTCCCCTTGGCAACCCGTGGGGAAAAAATTCCCCAGAGAAAGAAGGAACAAACCCAACCCCCAACAATCATTTATTTGAGGTTCGTTTTTGGGGACAGGAAGGTTTGTGAGCCATCTTCATTGTCACACCTCATAGAATTATGGAATCATCATGCAATCACTGAAACACAGAATAGTGTGGACTGAAAGGAACTATAATCATCACCTCTATCCAACCCCTCTGTCATGGGCAGGGTCACCTTCCACTAGACCAGGATGCTCTAAGCCCCTTCCAACCTGAATTTAAACATTTCCAGATGTATAAATTCCCTGTGCCAATGTCCCACCCTCCTCACAGAAACAAATTTCTTCCTAAAACTCCCCTCTATTATTTCAAAACCATTCCCTCCTTATTCTATCACTATTTTCCCATGTAAAAAGTTGCTTTTCACCTTTTTTAGAAACTCTCTTTAATAACTGAAAGACCATATCTATCTTACTTCCAGTTTGCTTCAAAACTCTCCGTCAGCCCTCAGAGTCCAGCTACCTGGTGCATCACTAAAAATGATGCAATCACAAGACCAGCAGGTAAGACCTGCTTTCTTCCCCCAAAGACCTGTGATGACCTCTGACACAATGTCGGGCTCACAGCTGAAACTGAAGGCCGAAACAATTTCATTCTGTAAGAGGACAATGGGCACAAGCACTGCTTCAGAGAAATGCTTCTGCCTAGATGCCAAAACTGTGAGAACCTGTGAAGAAGCAATGTCAAGGCCAAGATGTATTGCTCTGCTGAAGCTAAACAGGCCCATTAATACTACTCCTGAAGTAATAATTAATAATAATTAATATTTATTACTACTCCTGAAGTCTTCTAGCACCTCTTTTCGTCCACAAACCTGTCCACTTTCAGAATGTGCTAAATAATACGAAAGACAGAATTTTCCAGTGGCCTCCTTGGTGATGCACCGGGTAGAGAAATACTCATCACAAAATTCTTAATTGTTCCGTGGACGTTGTTTTTGCAAAGCAATATTGGCAAATCTTTGATTTTCTTTTCTGTGCTGAACGACCTCTGTGATTTCCCTATATAGTTTCTAATCATCTAAGCAAAATATTCCCAGTGTTGCTCCTCTTCCTCATAGGAAATTTAACTTTCTGAGGTGGATTAAAAAGTCAGTAGTCCGTGGAAGTCTAAAGTGATCAGCTAAGCATTAGCATACACAAGTGGCAGAAAAATAATTAAGTAATCCATTGCAGAAAAAAGTCAACTAGGATTCTCTAGTTGAAAAGCAGAAAAAACCCCAGTTCTGACTCAGTACACTGAAAGTACTGAGTTTTTCTATTGATGCCACCGGATAAGAGCTCTAACTTATTTATTTAGCAAGGTCATGGGGTAATTGCATATTTCAGACTGATGTCAGCAAAGTCAATATCTGTCTTCTGAATTCACCATTGTTTCAATTCACTCCTGTCTAATTCATCTCAGAATTGCCCACACATTGTTCCCAACTCGTCAAGAAATGCAATTAACAATTAAAAGGGGAGTAGCCTCTCGACAAATAATTCCACTTAACCATGTTAGACATAAGCTATTAATCGTATTTGCAAAATAGTGGGTGATGAACTAATGAAATACTTCATTCTGTCATGTAAGACAAAATTTCATCCCAGTTCAAGACAGGAATATCGTCTCAGAGACCGTGCTGCCAAAATGGAACTTTTCCTGATACGTAATGATTCTGTGACAGTTCTGTGTTTCCAGTTAAGGTACTGATGCTTTGGAGTGGCTACCTGGAACAGAGTAGGGGCCCAGAACTGGCACAGCACTCCAGCTGTGCCCGCAGCGCTGCCCAGCACAGGGGGACGGTCACTGCCCTGCTCCTGCTCTTCCCCTATTGCTGACACAGGCCAGGATGCCCTTGGCCTTCCTGGCACGCTGGGCTCACATTCTGCTGCTCTTGACCCGCACCCCTGCCTCCTTTTGTCCCACCCACCTCTCCTGGCACACAGGTGCACGTTTGCTATAAAATACAGCCTACAGAATTTCAACGTGTCCTTCCTGTTCTTAGCAACACAAGACAACAGGCAAGGACCTGCAGCTTCATCCCCGCTCCAGGCTCCAATGCACTTTTCAATGCTGTAAGACTTCACCACAAAATGGAGCAACAGAGACTTGCTGCTTCTGCCTTTTGCCTTACGAGAAGGATTCAGAGCCATATGGTTGCTTTCTTTTGTCACACGGGACAAAAGTGGCCCCACAGCTTCATGGACAACACAATCACCTCCTTGCAGCTTATCAAAAGCCAGAAGACTCTGTAGAAGTGAAGAATGACTCGAGAAAACTGCAGAACACTTCCACAAGTCAAACACAGGTCCCAAATGGGAAAACAAGCAAACAAAACCTTGTGACCTCCAGAAGGAGCCCCTGCACCCTTGGGCTGTTGCGCTGCAGAAGACATGACACAGAGCTTCACTGAGCCAGATGCTCACATGGAGCACCAGCCCTTTGGTGCCTCAACATGGCAGATCAAAGCCCATTGCCCAGCTGTCACTGGCTGGGGCAAATGCTAGGTCCTGGCAGGACTGCAGCACTCAGCATCCTTAGCCAGCAGCAGCAAGTGCTGGCTGGGCAGAAACTTGCACCTCTGCCTTGCACTAAAGACAGCACCCTCCAGAACTGGCATTTACTATCTCAGGAAAATCTGACTCTGCTGTCACCACAGCTGTAGGGTTGTGGTAACTTTGCTCATTTTGCTCCTCTTTGGCCTCTTCTCCAGCAGAAGGGAGAGCCATCAGCACAGCAGGTGGCTGAGGAGCTACCAGTAACTGTAGCAATGGATCTGCAGCAATGGATCCGCACAACTTGGAATACAAAGTGCTCCAGCCGAACTACCACCTAGAGATATTAGTTACAAGTATCAGCTCTTTGGGAATATATCAAGGCCACAGAGACACAAACTGTTCTAAAAAGAAGAGGAGCCTGGGAAATTGAATACCAGGACAAGAAGAATGAGATAGAGGCCATGAAGGCTCGGAATTATAGCCAATCAAATTGCCTAAGGGACGTGTGCTGAGCAAACAAAGCAGACGAACCGATCAAGAAAGGCATGAAGGTGTGAACAGTGGTCTTACAATCTATAAACATAGTGTAATGTAAATATGAAATGGCTTCTGCAGAAATCTAATTGGTTCTGTTGTTCAGAGGTACCGAGCTCCCACAAGTATCATTCAGATGTATTTGCTGGCAGCCAGAAATGAAAATTCAGAACTCAAGCTGAAGCCCCAAAGAGCAGGGAGATGCTCGAGGAGGCACAACCGTTGTTTCAGCAATTCAGCAAGTGAGCAAGTCCTTCAGTGAAAGGAGCCACTCCCCTCCTTGCCTTCCTTCTGGCAGCTGAGAAGGACAAAGACTGTCCCAAATGCAATTGGCAGGCTGCCACAAGTCTGTGCTTCTTGTGTCTTTTCAACACAGCTCTAGCCAAAGCTGCAGCCACAGCTGACACAGAGAGGAAAGCCCCCAAGAGCAGCAGAGTCTGTGGGGGCTGTTGACATTTACCTCTCCTCCTGTGGCAGTGTCGAGTGCTCTACAAACCTCTCCAAAAGTCCTAGAAACAAAAGAGCAGCAAAGAAAGGAGAAACCGTTTAGACCTTGGAGTGAAAGCCAGCCCAGACTGGAAATCTCTGCTGGAAATGCCTAAAACCTGCAGGTGGGCTCTGTCAGAAGGCAGATGATGCATTTTGCTCTCAAGTGCATGGCCACTGGGCCTGAAGCATTGAGGATTACTGCCTCAGCTCAGAAAGAGGGTTTCTTCTTTCTTCTCAGGTTTCAGTCTCTAACTTATGCAGTTCTAATCCTGACCATGGAGGATTTCCTTCAGCAAACTCTTGGAAAGAAAGCTATGACAGAGGGTAGGTTTCTCGTTCAGGCAAGCAAGATTCTTCTCCGTCTGTTAGTGTGGCCAGCTGATTATAGATATACAAAAATGCAAAGGAAATTAACACAGAGCTGTCCCATGCTTGAGAGACCAGGAGATCTACCAGGTCATATTCCTTGCTCCAGGCAAGGCCTTGGCAGTGTGACAATTTGACAATTTGACAATGCCTTCTGGCCACGCTTACAAACTCTGACTGGTACTGAGAGATGGGACAGTCTGTCCTCAGTGTCTGAACATTTTTGCAGCTTGCCTGACTTCAGACTTGATAGATATTCTACCAGGAAAACACTTGGCCCATGGCTTTGTGGTTGGACTCACCCGCTGCCGATATTTTTGACTTTGATGTACTTTGTCATAGGATTTTCCATGCTCACAATTGTCACTGAGGAAAACAAAATTCAAGATGCTGACTTTCAAGCAGAGATCCCAGCTTCCAGGAGACACCTAAAAAGGCAGCCCCATTGCATGGTGCTCTGAACCCTTTGTGGTGAGCTGGGCAACAACAACCAAAGAACCAGACAGACAGATCTGAAGCAAAAATGGCCAGCAGAGACTGATTTTCTACACAGGTTCCTATGGGGAATCCTAAATGTCCCTGTGATATCAAGCTGAGGAGGAACATTTGGTCCAGCTACGCTGCCACGTGCACACAAGACACCGTCCCTCAGACAAGAAATACACAAGACGTACTCAGTAGCTCCAGGGAGTCCTCCTCGATCTGCTGTTGCTGAGCAGCAGCTGTGTCAGCGCTGCAGATGAACCGACTGCCCGGGCTCACCTTCTCGGCTTGGGGAGCAAAGGCTCCTTGACACAATGCTCCTGCTGCAGCAGGTTTGGTGCAAGAGCCTGTGTAGATCTGGGAGAAGAAATGAGTTTGGTTCAGAAAGGTGGCTGGCAGAGATGACCCTGAGATGCCGTTCCAAATGCAAGCCCTTAGGAAGATGCTGTCAGCCTGCCACACGCAGGGCTCTTAAAATGGATTTTTTGCACGTCCACTTCCATTTGACTGGATGGGCCAAAGCCAAAGACTGGTTTTACTGGAGTTCATGGCCAGATTCATCTTCCATTTTCAGAGATTTTCTGAAGGACGACTGCCACAAGGACCATTCCACTTCATCCCAAGGGCTCCTTTCCCCCTCCAAGGGCTGCAGACACACTTGCAGCTCCCGGTTCAAATGTTCTACCTCCCCCCATGGAGTGCTCTTGTCCTCCAACACGTTCAGGTCATTCTCAACTGGCAGCACTTCTGGTGGAGGCAGTTCCTGCGGCTCACGCCGATCCTGGGGCTCCTCCTTCTCAGTCATTTGCAGGAGACCTTTGCAGGCTGCCTGGCCAGATGTCAACACTTCCACCTCGAGTCAAAAAGAACAAAGCAGTCAGAGACTACAGCTTGTCCCTCTTAGCCAAGAGTCATCAGCTGTGAGCAAAGGGAAAGAAGAGATTTACAAGGGCTACAGACAGCTTGTTTCCATCCTCCATCTTGGGCACCATGTTCCACTGTTAGAACACCACAAGAAACGAGGAGAGCGAGAAGAGGCCAGCAGGAGTCAGTTTGGATGACTGCTGGCCAAAAGGCCAAAGGACTACTTCCATTGTCCAGGGCAGCAGTTGAGATTCAAGATACCAGGAAATGTCCTTCAGAATGGCTGCCACAGACACTACAGCAGGATGGCCCTCAGAGGCATCACCCCATTTGCCTGCTGCTCTGCAGTGGAAAGGCAAGAAGGGCAGAAAGCACCAGCTTGGTGACTGTGGCAGTTATTGCTGTTTCACTCACTTGCTTTTGAAGACTTTGATGGAAGGCATTGAGTATGTCTCTCATTGTTTCCATTTCTTGCTCCATCCTCTTCTCTTTTGCCTTGACCCTAGCCTCCATTTCCTGCAGCCCTGCTTGCAGCTGTTCCTTGTCATTCTGAAGATAAAGTGAGAGAGGATGTTTCCTCATTGGAGTAGCTTCACCTCTCTCACTCACTTGAGGTTGTTGATGTCCCCTCTGCTGATGGAGATTCATCTCCTCTTGAGGATGAATCTCCATCATGTCTTCTGTGTTCCTCCTCTTCACTGCCTTGATGTCACTCTGAGCTTCAGGCAGCTCTGCTTGTGGCCCTGCCTTGATATTCTGCACACACAAACGCAGAGCAAGTGACAGGGAGCTGCCATCAGCTTTTTCCTCTTTCAGCCTCAAAATCACATTCACTCAGCCACTTCTTTCTGTGTCCCTGCCCACCTCTGCTTCCACTGCCAACCTCCTTTCCCAGTGCCGATCTCTGCACGTGACAAGGCTCGGTGCTTTCTGTGCCTCTGGCACTCCTGGTCTCCTCAGTCCCAAGAGCTCTGTTTTATGCCCCTCTTCCTGCCCTTCACTCTGTCATCTGCGGAGCCAGGCTTACCTCTTCATTCTCCTGTGGTTCTTCCACCTGCTGCCTGAGCTGCTCTTCCTGCTCTTGGGCTGGCAACAGCTCTCCCTGAGTCTGGCATGGCATCTCTGAGAGCGCAATCTGCTCATGCCTGTTGTCTGGCAGGAGCTGCACAGAAAGCAAGAGAAGATGGCTTTCAACTTCCCATACAACATCTGTGGGCAGGAGGAAACACCAGGGACAGAAAGCACCATTTCTAGAGCCCTGGCAGGGCAAAAGTCCCATCAAGATGAGGACACCAGAATAAACAGACGAGTGGGATTCTGGGCCAGGTTTGCCTATGATGCCAAGGTCCTCATATGAAGGTGAATGGTGCAAATTGTCCCACTGGTCCTGTTTCTGGCTCTTTCTAGGAACCAGAGGGACCCTGATTGAGCCTGTGCAGCACTAAGCTTGGAAAGTCATGGTTCATTGATTTTTGGTTTGTGTTTTTTTTTTTTCCTGTGGACAGCATCCGTTTGTAAGATCAGGAAATTCAGCATTCACCCTGACACCGCTGACCACGGCAGTGAAGAAAAAGGAGGAGAAGAAGAAGAAGAAGAAGAAGAAGAAGAAGAAGAAGAAGAAGAAGCAGAAGAAGACATGAATGTGACATTCATGTAAAGACTTTTCATCTCCATAACCGGCTTAGAGTAGGCTTGTAGAGTAGGATTATAGAAAAGGAGTATAAGGAAATAAAATTGCTGAAACTTAAGCTCATCTGGAAGATTCCGTTCTTTCTCTCCCTGTCAATAAGTGCAGCTTTTCTGTCTGAGTGTTCCGTTGTCTGTTGAAGGTGCAGAGTGACATTGACGGCTTCTTTGGTGTGCCTTGAAAGTGGGGAAGGCTCCGCTTCGATCATCCTCTCCAGACCACAGTGCCTTTGGAATACGGCCCACTGACCGTATTTTGCACACCTGTGGTACTTCAATTTGAGGCAGAAAGGACAGTGGCATTGGCAGGCAAAACCAAAGGAGGAGTGGGGCAGCCAAAAGATCCTGTGCACATGCAGGTCTTCAGCTGTGACTCAAGAGCGTTTGGGTTCGTGCCATTTGGATTTGTATCCCGAAGTGCAATCTCTTTGGCTGCAGGAGAGTCTTGCTCAAGTGAGAAATCAGCAAGATCAGTGAGAGTGCTCTGAGAGGTTTCCTCTGGTGCAGAGCTGTCAGCGTCTGTGAGGTGAGGGCGGACGCAGTCTCGCCCAGGGCAGAGGCCCCTGGCAGAGCCCGGAGCAGCCTGAGCCTGGGCAGAGGCAGGCTGCAAGGAGGCCCTTGTAGCCTGGGAGCAGGCGAATGCTCCGCTCTCAGAGCCCGGCTGGCAGCCGGCCGCTCCCGAGGGGAAGCGTAGCCCAGCTGGGCACAGCACAGACGGGTGGCATCGGCCGTCTGCAGTCTGCACAGGAGCAGAGAAAGGCAAACGGCAGCCGAGGGCTGCAGGCCTGGCTGAGGATTCCCACTCTTGTGCCGGCTGCCCTGGAACTCCTGGCAAAGGGGAGCAGTGTGTGCAGCACTCTGGGCACAGGGGAGGGAGCCGGGCTGCTCTGCAGGCTCCAGCACAGAGTAGTGTCCTCCAGGCACGGCGCTTCTGCCGAGGGAACCGAGGTTGGCGGGCGGCAGGGACAGCTTGCCCCAAGGGCCAAACACACACACCCACTGCAATGGAATGCTGCTTTTTATTGCCTTTCCCAGCCCAGGGTGAACCATGTGCCCTTTCCCTTTGGCTGGGTACTGGGGAACTTTTATTCTCTCCTGACTGCCTACCTTTCTGTCCCCTCCCCTCTTCTACTACTTCCCTTTTGGTCTGGGCTTCAAGCTGGCCCCTCTCCCAGCTCCCAGCAAAAGCCAACAAATTAACTAGAACAAATCCAAGCCATAAATAACAGTACCTAGAACCAACAATTTTCATTCATTTTTGTAATCATCTTCCGGCTGCAGCAAAATATTACCCTGTATCTCACAGAGGGAATCGGGGATGAGCCTGTGGCTGGCGCTTGAGCAGGGAACTGATTTGGATGGGAGCAGAAGGCTTTCAGTAGGTGACTGGAGTTTTCTTGATTAATTTCTGAAGGAAAGACACAACGTGGCTTCAGTCAGCAAACACCTTTTCAAGGTGCAGTGACAAAATGCTTGGGAGCAATTCCCAGAGAAGGAAGGTGCTGAGAAAATCTTGAACTGAAAGAAATCAGGAATTCCCTTAGCATTAACAGAGAGAGTTGAGCTGTCTATTTCCTCCAGTGCACTGATTAATGTGTGCAAGTGGCTACCTTAGCCTTGAGAATGGAGTAGTCCTCCTAAAAGGTAGCGGGAATGCATTCAAGGGGAAGCAAGTGGTTCTAGGAGGCTCTTGAGCATCAGAGGAGAATTTGAGGAATGGGATGTTCCCCGAATGACCACCAGAGATCCTTAAGAGAGCCCTACTCTCTCGTTCTTCACTTCTGAGACGTGATTTAAATTTGTCCAATAATTTGAGGGAATATTTAGCCTGTGAGTTTCTGCAAAGTAATGAGTAGGTCTTATTTCCATGGTTACAAATCAGTAGGTGAGATTTCTGAGTGAGCACATGTTAGAGAAGTGATTCCCCGCACAGGCAGCACTGAAATAAAGTCATGCCTCCTTTCTCACACTGAGCTGGCACCGGGGACCGGGCCCTGCTTGGGAACTTCCATTTTAGTCCCTTCTATTGAAAGGTGAGAATGAAACTTCTTCCAGCCGTTTCCCTCTGGTTTCCATTCTTGGGGGCCAAAGCTCTGTGCTGCAGGTGGCCCGGGTGTGTGCAGAGCAATGCAGCCTCCACAAAGCCCTTGGTTTCCCCACAAGCCATCATGATTTCTTGCCAGGTGTGCCCAGCTGTGGCAGGAGAAAGAGCCCGCAGCGCAGTGGGCGCCGTGCCCTGCCCAGCCGGGGCACTCTGGCACAGAGCAGCAGCAGTGCCAGCACCTTTCAAACCACTCCTGCCTTGGCTTCGCCTGGGACACAGAAGCCTCTGGAAAGCAGCACCACATGTCGCGTTCCCGGCTTGGAGCAGCTGCTGCTGGTGGGGGGCAGACCTGGCCCCTTGTATCGCTTCCAAGTGGGAATCCAGGTGGAGACAGAGACATACATACAGAGAAAGCCCGGGCTTGTCCAAGAAGTGGGCAAATGTATGGGGGAATGTGTTAGGAATCATTTCAACTGTTGTGCCAACACTGCCTGCTCTCCTTTTCTCTCTTCACATTTCCTCTTCTTTTCCATCTCACATTTCCCCCCCTTCCCACTCACAATTCTCACAGTTTTCCTGTCGTGTTTCCCTCCCAACTTTTTCTCATTTCCCCCACCCTGTTCAGCTCACTTTCCTCCTGCTTTATCTCTCATCTTTTCCCACCTTCCCACTCTTGCCTGGTTTTTTCTTCCCTCATGCTTCTCACCATTTTTCCCTCACTTACCCTGCCCTTTTCTCCCCTCACGTTTCTCTTTTTTCTCCGTCATATTTCTCAGTATTTTCTCTTCTCGTTTCTCACTTTCACCCTCCGGTTTCTCGCCCTTTTCCTCTCACATTTCTCACACTTTTCCCCTCACGTTTAGCATTCTTTCCCCGTCACGTTCCTTTTACTTCTCCTCTTGCATTTTGTGCCCTTTATTCACTCCTGTTTTCTGCCACTTTTCCCATCAAACTTCCCACCTTTCTTTCCCCTCATGTTTTCTGCCTTTTTCTGCCCTCTGGTTTCTCACTCTTTTCCCCGCAGGATTCTCACCATGTTCCCCTCACGTTTTCTGCCCCTTTCTCTCTCTTTGCCAGTCAAGTTTCTCACTCTTTTCCCCCCACATTTCCTTCCATGTTTTCCCCCGAGAGTTCTCACGCTTTTCCCCTCATGTTTTTAGAATTTTCCCATTGTATTTCCTGCCTTTTCCTCCTCTCACCTTCCTCTCCTGTTTTCGCTCACATTTTTCACCATTTCCCACTCAGGTTTCCTTCCCTTTTCTTCCCTCACACTTTCCTCCTTTTTTCATTCACATTTCTCACACTTGTCACCTCACGTTTGCTGCCTTTTTTTCCCCTCACATTTCTTAAGCCACTGCTTCCTGTCAGTGACTGTTCCTCTTCAGAAGCTGAGGGGCTTCTCTTCTTTCCTCCTGTCATCCCCTACTCCAAATAATGGGCGCCAGAGCAGCGCTCCAAGAAGCCCCTGCCTGTGCGTCTGCTGAACAGAATGTCGCTGCTCAGCTTGAAGAATCCCATTAAGAACAACCTCAGCTGCACTGCACTTCCTGCTGCAGTTTTGATTAGTGTTTCAATTCTATAGGGTCTTCACAGTGTTCTAAATAAAGAGGTACCCCGAGGGATACACATGGCAGGTGAGCAGCCACTGCACCATCCGCCCCAAGCGGATCCCATCTCCGTTTTCATCACCTCACAGTCACTGTGACTCCTGCCTGGACGAAACCACTTGTGATGCTTCTTGATGCTAAACCAAGTCCATCTGCACAGGAAATGCTTTTGGCCCTCTCCTGGAAAAAAAAGAAAAGTTTTTATTTGAAAACATTCAAACCCCGGAGTTTCTTCCTCTGTTCACCTATTTGAATTGCCTCGACATCCAAATACTGCCAGCCGCCGTTCCAAACTGGCTGGTCTGTGTTGGTGTGCGCAGAGCAGAGGTGCCACGCCGTCTCCGTTTCCCGGGTGTCTGTTAATGTCCGTTTCAGCAGACGGCTGAGGGCTCGGCCTGCCCCAGCCGCCATCTTGTGCGTGGCTGCCTCTGCTCTCTGGCCTCCATCTTGGGCGTGGCTGCTCCAGCCCCGGCCGCCATGTTGTTCTTGGCTGCCTCAGCCCTGGCTGCCATCTTGTGCATCCACCTAGTCCAACTCTGAAACAAACGTGTCGCTGTTTTGCCAGCAGTCAGCACCAGAGACGCCAACACCAGCGTAAGGAGTAAGCGGCTTTTACTGGAGTGCAAAGCAGCAAAGGAGTACCAGAGGATAAGCTAAGCAATGCACCTGATTATTACAGCAGAAGACTGCCCGTAGGGATTAAGAAAGGTACATCGACAGTTACCCATATGCTTTGCCATCCTCCTGACACACTCGTCAGCTGGCGAGCCCCTGTCACACCAAAGGATTGGAAATGCACTCCCAGTAGCCAGGGATTCCTATGCAGCTGGCCCACCCACAGGCCAGGCCGCAGACTTTGCTGTTAGAGACCCCAGATTTTATTCTGTTGAATAAACAAGCTACCAAAACTTTTAGTGCAGGAACATCTGATTTCATCCTTCTCTTGGCCCGGGCTCAGAGAGGAACCAAGGCAGTTTGCTTTGACCATATATCTTCAAACAAGACCACACAGATCTGATTCTGTGGCCTTGTCTGGCTTCTAAGTGCGGAAAGGTAAATACCTGTTGCACTACCAACCGGATTCATCTATCATCCCGGTAACGGTCCTGCCTGTTTTGTTTATGAGCCAATATAAATACAATGTTTGGTTGGAAGGGTCGTCCGGAGGTTAGCTTTGGCTTAGGGCCTGTTGTTGAGTTTTTAGTACTTCACCAGAATTGTCTTTTTACAGGCAGTGGTGCCGTCCCCTCGGCTGCAATGGCATCTTCAGCTGGTCCCACAGGGATTGCCAACACTCTGGTTGTGCTGCACTCCTTGTGAGCGGAGTCGTCAGTCTCTTGGGTGAGCAGATTCTCTGTCACGGAGTCCAAAATTCTGCTCTGGGATGCACCAAGGTAACAAGAGGAAAGCGCTTCTGCAGTTCTGACATGGAAATTGTCCTGCTGCGTGGGCTTTGCTGTGAGTCTGAAACACAGCAGCTCTCTGGCCTTTCGGTGCTGCTGGCTGAGCTAGCTGCTGCCTACTCAAGGCTCAGGTAGGCACCTGAGCTGCCTCGCCGCACTGCAAAATCCATCTCAGTGCTCATGGCACGCCCAGATGCCTCATCTCAGTGGAAGTCCCACCGGCAGTGTCAGAGCAGCGGCTCCTCGGCATTGGTGCTGCCTGTGCTCTCTGCCCTGGCCCTGGCCCTGGCCGTGGCAGTGCTGGCCCTACTGCCATGCATGCACAGGGAATGGGAACTGCTGCCTGACGTTTTTCAGCTGCGCCACTGCTGCTGCTCAAGACACCTCAATGAATGGATTAGTGGGGTTGTGGGCCATATGAGCCTGTGATAGCAAGGTCCTGGACATGAAGGCAGAGGTGCAGAGTGTCCTGCCAGTCCTATTTCAGCGTATTTCTGGGAACCAGGGAATCCCTCTTGATCCTATGAGGCACTGAGTTTGCAAAGTAATGGTTCCATTGTTGCTGTTGTTGTTGCTGCTGCTGTTGTTGTTCTTGTTGTTTTCCCTTTGTGCTGCATCCCTATTTGATGCCAGCCGAGCGTCTCTCCAGATGGGCATCTCTGATCATTGCAGTGAAGCAATGCAGGCAGTTCAGGAGGTGGTGACGACCATTTCAGGATGACTCTCTCCAGTTCAAGACCTGAGTGGGAGTCAGAATAATAACTCTATCAAACCTCAACTCCATTGGAAGATTCCCTTCCTTGTCACCCTGTGAATAAGGTCTACATGACCTTTCTGAATTGTCCATTGTCTTTTCAAGATGGAAAATCCTGTTGATGGTGATTTTGGTTCAGTTAGGAATTGCGGAATGGTCTCCTTCTAATGCCAACACGATTTCTGCTTTTCTATTTCCTTCATATATATTCCTACCTCTGTCGACTACTGTTGTATAGTTATATAGTTCCTAGGTAACTTCAGTACTTTTCCTCCTCTGATAGGCAGAAAGACAAAACACATTCCAAAGTCTCCTATCTGATCTTGCCTCCTCTAGGAGCAAAGGTTGAAACAGCAGTACTGATAGGCAGTACAGCTAGTAGCAAGAAAGAGGGGCTCCAGAGGAGGTGGGAACAAAGCAGGGATATTTCCTCATTTCTTGTGCTGCTAATTGAGAATTCTTGTCAATTATGCTAATGTTCCACACTTGTAAAACCACATTTGCCCTATGTGGGGCGGGTGTTTTTCCATACCTGCCCCTGGAGGCCTCCAGTTAAAGGCCAGATTTGATATTACCTGCTATAGTAATGTGGCAAAAGTGGGTTGTTTTATTTTTCAGTCATTAGGGCACCACTTCCTCCACACTGCGGTGCCTTTGGAATATGGCCCATCCGCCCTTGTTTGCACAGCTCTGGTCCTTCTACATGAGGCAGAAAACACATTTCCAGCCAAAAGCCCACAAGGAGTGGGGCAGCCAGAGCATTCTGTGCAGTTACAGGCCTGCAGCTGTGACTCGAGAGGGTTTTGGTTGCTGCCTGCTGTGGCAGGTGCGTCTCCTCTGTGACTGCCTCTGCTCCTGGCTGCCCATGGATAGCAGGTACAGGGTTCTGCAAGGAGAATGGAACAGGTTGGTGATGTCTGCTGGCAAGAGAGTGCAGTGGAAAAGATTGGGGAAATGTTTGACCGTAACAAACTGTGAATTCCTTAAGCTTTACCAGACAGTTCTTAGTCCTGTATTCCCTCTTAGCAGTGCAAGTGGTTATCTGAGGTGGGAGAATAAAGAGAGTGGGCCTGCTGAAAAGATAGCTTCAATGTATTTAAGGGGAAGAAATTTGTTTTCAGAGGCTCTTGACCATCAAAGGAGAATTTGAGGCATGAGATCTTTCCCAAATGACCACCAGAGACTTTTAAAGCGACCTCTATTCTGATGCAATTAATTTTGTGGAAGTGATTTAAATATATGAAACTATGTGCAGGGGGTTGGGGTGATGCCTCTGAGGGCCATCCTGCTGTAGTGTCTGTGGCAGCCAGTCTGAAGGACATTTCCTGGTATCTTGAATCTCAACTGCTGCCTTGGACAATGGAAGTAGTCCTTTGGCCTTTTGGCCAGCAGTCATCCAAACTGACTCCTGCTGGCCTCTTCTTGCTCTCCTCGTTTCTTGTGGTGTTCTAACAGTGGAACGTGGTGCCCAAGACGGAGGATGGAAACGAGCTGTCTGTAGCCCTTGTAAATCTCTTCTTTCCCTTTGCTCACAGCTGATGACTCTTGGCTAAGAGGGACAAGCTGTAGTCTCTGACTGCTTTGTTCTCTTTGACTCGAGGTGGAAGTGTTGTCATCTGGCCAGGCAGCCTGCAAAGGTCTCCTGCAAATGAGTGACAAGGAGGAGCCCTAGGATCGGCGTGAGCCGCAGGAACTGCCTCCACCAGAAGTGCTGCCGGTTGAGAATGACCTGAACGTGTTGGAGGACAAGAGCACTCCGTGGGGGGAGGTAGAACATTTGAACCGGGAGCTGCAAGTGTGTCTGCAGCCCTTGGAGGGGGGAAAGAGCCCTTGGGATGAAGTGGAATGGTCTTTGTGGCAGTCGTCCTTCAGAAGATCTCTGAAAATGGAACATAAATCTGACCATGAACTCCAGTAAAACCAGTCTTTGACTTTGAGCCATCCAGTCAAAGGGAAGTGGACGTGCAAAAAATCCATTTTAAGAGCCCTGCGTGTGGCAGGCTGACAGCATCTTCCTAAGGGCTTGCATTTGGAACGGCATCTCAGGGTCATCTCTGCCAGCCACCTTTCTGAACCAAACTCATTTCTTCTCCCAGATCTACACAGGCTCTTGCAGCAAACCTGCTGCAGCAGGAGCATTGTGTCAAGGAGCCTTTGCTCCCCAAGCCGAGAAGGTGAGCCCGGGCAGTCGGTTCATCTGCAGCGCTGACACAGCTGCTGCTCAGCAACAGCAGATCGAGGAGGACTCCCTGGAGCTACTGAGTACGTCTTGTGTATTTCTTGTCTGAGGGACGGTGTCTTGTGTGCACGTGGCAGCGTAGCTGGACCAAATGTTCCTCCTCAGTCTGATATCACAGGGACATTTAGGATTCCCCATAGGAACCTGTGTAGAAAATCAGTCTCTGCTGGCCATTTTTGCTTCAGATCTGTCTGTCTTGTTCTTTGGTTGTTGTTACCCAGCTCACCACAAAGGGTTCAGAGCCCCAGCAATGGGGCTGCCTTTTTAGGTGTCTCCTGGAAGCTGGGATCTCTGCTTGAAAGTCAGCATCTTGAGTTTTGTTTTCCTCAGTGACAATTGTGAGCATGGAAAATCCTATGACAGAATAAATCAAAGTCAAAAATATCAGCAGTGGGTGAGTCCAACCACAAAACCATGGGCCAGGTGTTTTCCTGGTAGAATATCTATCAAGTCTGAAGTCAGGCAAGCTGCAAAAATGTTCAGACACTGAGGATAGATTGTCCCATCTCTCAGTATCAGTCAGAGTTTGTAAGCATGACCAGAAGACATTGTCAAATTGTCAAATTGTCACACTGCCAAGGCCTTGCCTGGAGCAAGGAATATGACCTGGTTGATCTCCTGGTCTCTCAAGCATGGGACAGCTCTGTGTTAATTTCCTTTGCATTTTTGTATATCTATAATCAGCTGGCCACAATACCAGAGGGAGAAGGATCTTGCTTGCCTGAAAGAGAAACCTACCCTCTGCCATAGCCTTCTTTCCAAGAGTTTGCTGAAGGAAATCCTCCATGGTCAGGATTAGAACTGCATAAGTTAGAGACTGAAACCTGAGAAGAAAGAAGAAACCCTCTTTCTGAGCTGAGGCAGTAATCCTCAATGCTTCAGGCCCAGTGGCCATGCACTTGAGAGCAAAATGCATCATCTGCCTTCTGACAGAGCCCTTCTGCATCCTGCAGGTTCTAGGCATTTCCAGCAGAGATCTCCAGTCTGGGCTGGCTTTCACTCCAAGGTCTAAACGCTTTCTCCTTTCTTTGCTGCTCTTTTGTTTCTAGGACTTTTGGAGAGGTTTGTAGAGCACTCGACACTGCCACAGGAGGAGAGGTAAATGTCAACAGCCCCCACAGACTCTGCTGCTCTCGGGGGCTTTCCTCTCTGTGTCAGCTGTAGCTGCAGCTTTGGCTAGAGCTGTGTTGAAAAGACACAAGAAGCACAGACTTGTGGCAGCCTGCCAATTGCATTTGGGACAGTCTTTGTCCTTCTCAGCTGCCAGAAGGAAGGCAAGGAGGGGAGTGGCTCCTTTCACTGAAGGACTTGCTCACTTGCTGAATTGCTGAAACAAAGGTGGTGCCTCCTCGAGCATCTCCCTGCTCTTTGGGGCTTCAGCTTGAGTTCTGAATTTTCATTTCTGGCTGCCAGCAAATACATCTGAATGATACTTGTGGGAGCTCGGTACCTCTGAACAACAGAACCAATTAGATTTCTGCAGAAGCCATTTCATATTTACATTACACTATGTTTATAGATTGTAAGACCACTGTTCACACCTTCATGCCTTTCTTGATCGGTTCGTCTGCTTTGTTTGCGCAGCACACGTCCCTTAGGCAATTTGATTGGCTATAATTCCGAGCCTTCATGGCCTCTATCTCATTCTTCTTGTCCTGGTATTCAATTTCCCAGGCTCCTCTTCTTTTTAGAACAGTTTGTGTCTCTGTGGCCTTGATATATTCCCAAAGAGCTGATACTTGTAACTAATATCTCTAGGTGGTAGTTCGGCTGGAGCACTTTGTATTCCAAGTTGTGCGGATCCATTGCTGCAGATCCATTGCTACAGTTACTGGTAGCTCCTCAGCCACCTGCTGTGCTGATGGCTCTCCCTTCTGCTGGAGAAGAGGCCAAAGAGGAGCAAAATGAGCAAAGTTACCACAACCCTACAGCTGTGGTGACAGCAGAGTCAGATTTTCCTGAGATAGTAAATGCCAGTTCTGGAGGGTGCTGTCTTTAGTGCAAGGCAGAGGTGCAAGTTTCTGCCCAGCCAGCACTTGCTGCTGCTGGCTAAGGATGCTGAGTGCTGCAGTCCTGCCAGGACCTAGCATTTGCCCCAGCCAGTGACAGCTGGGCAATGGGCTTTGATCTGCCATGTTGCGGCACCAAAGGGCTGGTGCTCCATGTGAGCATCTGGCTCAGTGAAGCTCTGTGTCATGTCTTCTGCAGCGCAACAGCCCAAGGGTGCAGGGGCTCCTTCTGGAGGTCACAAGGTTTTGTTTGCTTGTTTTCCCATTTGGGACCTGTGTTTGACTTGTGGAAGTGTTCTGCAGTTTTCTCGAGTCGTTCTTCACTTCTACAGAGTCTTCTGGCTTTTGATAAGCTGCAAGGAGGTGATTGTGTTGTCCATGAAGCTGTGGGGCCACTTTTGTCCCGTGTGACAAAAGAAAGCAACCATATGGCTCTGAATCCTTCTCGTAAGGCAAAAGGCAGAAGCAGCAAGTCTCTGTTGCTCCATTTTGTGGTGAAGTCTTACAGCATTGAAAAGTGCATTGGAGCCTGGAGCGGGGATGAAGCTGCAGGTCCTTGCCTGTTGTCTTGTGTTGCTAAGAACAGGAAGGACACGTTGAAATTCTGTAGGCTGTATTTTATAGCAAACGTGCACCTGTGTGCCAGGAGAGGTGGGTGGGACAAAAGGAGGCAGGGGTGCGGGTCAAGAGCAGCAGAATGTGAGCCCAGCGTGCCAGGAAGGCCAAGGGCATCCTGGCCTGTGTCAGCAATAGGGGAAGAGCAGGAGCAGGGCAGTGACCGTCCCCCTGTGCTGGGCAGCGCTGCGGGCACAGCTGGAGTGCTGTGCCAGTTCTGGGCCCCTACTCTGTTCCAGGTAGCCACTCCAAAGCATCAGTACCTTAACTGGAAACACAGAACTGTCACAGAATCATTACGTATCAGGAAAAGTTCCATTTTGGCAGCACGGTCTCTGAGACGATATTCCTGTCTTGAACTGGGATGAAATTTTGTCTTACATGACAGAATGAAGTATTTCATTAGTTCATCACCCACTATTTTGCAAATACGATTAATAGCTTATGTCTAACATGGTTAAGTGGAATTATTTGTCGAGAGGCTACTCCCCTTTTAATTGTTAATTGCATTTCTTGACGAGTTGGGAACAATGTGTGGGCAATTCTGAGATGAATTAGACAGGAGTGAATTGAAACAATGGTGAATTCAGAAGACAGATAGTGACTTTGCTGACATCAGTCTGAAATATGCAATTACCCCATGACCTTGCTAAATAAATAAGTTAGAGCTCTTATCCGGTGGCATCAATAGAAAAACTCAGTACTTTCAGTGTACTGAGTCAGAACTGGGGTTTTTTCTGCTTTTCAACTAGAGAATCCTAGTTGACTTTTTTCTGCAATGGATTACTTAATTATTTTTCTGCCACTTGTGTATGCTAATGCTTAGCTGATCACTTTAGACTTCCACGGACTACTGACTTTTTAATCCACCTCAGAAAGTTAAATTTCCTATGAGGAAGAGGAGCAACACTGGGAATATTTTGCTTAGATGATTAGAAACTATATAGGGAAATCACAGAGGTCGTTCAGCACAGAAAAGAAAATCAAAGATTTGCCAATATTGCTTTGCAAAAACAACGTCCACGGAACAATTAAGAATTTTGTGATGAGTATTTCTCTAGCCGGTGCATCACCAAGGAGGCCACTGGAAAATTCTGTCTTTCGTATTATTTAGCACATTCTGAAAGTGGACAGGTTTGTGGACGAAAAGAGGTGCTAGAAGACTTCAGGAGTAGTAATAAATATTAATTATTATTAATTATTACTTCAGGAGTAGTATTAATGGGCCTGTTTAGCTTCAGCAGAGCAATACATCTTGGCCTTGACATTGCTTCTTCACAGGTTCTCACAGTTTTGGCATCTAGGCAGAAGCATTTCTCTGAAGCAGTGCTTGTGCCCATTGTCCTCTTACAGAATGAAATTGTTTCGGCCTTCAGTTTCAGCTGTGAGCCCGACATTGTGTCAGAGGTCATCACAGGTCTTTGGGGGAAGAAAGCAGGTCTTACCTGCTGGTCTTGTGATTGCATCATTTTTAGTGATGCACCAGGTAGCTGGACTCTGAGGGCTGACGGAGAGTTTTGAAGCAAACTGGAAGTAAGATAGATATGGTCTTTCAGTTATTAAAGAGAGTTTCTAAAAAAGGTGAAAAGCAACTTTTTACATGGGAAAATAGTGATAGAATAAGGAGGGAATGGTTTTGAAATAATAGAGGGGAGTTTTAGGAAGAAATTTGTTTCTGTGAGGAGGGTGGGACATTGGCACAGGGAATTTATACATCTGGAAATGTTTAAATTCAGGTTGGAAGGGGCTTAGAGCATCCTGGTCTAGTGGAAGGTGACCCTGCCCATGACAGAGGGGTTGGATAGAGGTGATGATTATAGTTCCTTTCAGTCCACACTATTCTGTGTTTCAGTGATTGCATGATGATTCCATAATTCTATGAGGTGTGACAATGAAGATGGCTCACAAACCTTCCTGTCCCCAAAAACGAACCTCAAATAAATGATTGTTGGGGGTTGGGTTTGTTCCTTCTTTCTCTGGGGAATTTTTTCCCCACGGGTTGCCAAGGGGACCGGGTGTTGGATACTTGAGAGTGCTTGGCTGAAACAAAGAGGTAGACAAAAGGTAGAGGGGGGAGATAACGCAGGTAGAGGACAGGGCTTGAGGCAGCGGCGTGCTCTTCTTCTTCCGGCGTTCGGGAGACGCGTGTCGGCCGCTCCTCGAAGATCTCAGCCGCCGCAAAGCACGCGGAGCAGAAGCTGGGCCGCTTTTCTGCCTCGCCTTCGAGCTTCTTCGGCGCTGCTCGTCTTGCTGCAGCGTGACCCTGCACCCCCTGCGCTGCCGGGACATCCTGCCCCTGCCTGCCGGGACACCCTGCCATCCCAGCGACCAGCCCGGGACTTTTCCACTGTTCCAGCTTGGTGCTCTGAGGATCCTGCAGGGACACCGAAACCAAACTGCCCTGGGTTTTGTGAAACAAAGCCCTCAAGGTTCTTGGTACTGTTGTCGTTTGTCATTAATGCTGTAGTTGTTTGGTGGGGGGGGGGAGTTTTTTTTGTGTTTGTTTGCTTTGTATTACATACTAGTAAAGAACTGCTATTCCTATTTCCCAAATCTTTGCCAAAGAGCCTCTGATTGTAATTTTACCTAGCAGATACCTGTCTTCCTAAACCAAGACAATGATCTAAACCAAAACAGGGGCATTTGGTCTCCCTGGCCAATCATTTTGCTATCCTTCACATTTCCAGAAGGAAGGTATTTTTTACAACGATTGAAAACAAATAAATAAATGGAGTGACACTACTACCTGATTTGTTGGGAAATATGCACATATACTCCTGAAAGCATATTTCTCAGTCTTGGTTTCTATGATAAAAATAATAATAATTATAAAAAAAAAAAAAAAAAAAAAAAAAAAAAAAAAGACAAAACAAAAGAAAAAAATAAAATTAAAAAAAGGGAAGAGAATCAGTTAAATGTCGAGCTTGGGGAAGGAAAACCTCAAGACAATTATCCTTTTGCTGTTAAGGTTTCTCTTAAATGAACACAAGTTGTCATTTCTTTCTTTCTGCTCTTCCACATGTAACTCATATAGGGTTTTTCAACTTCCCTTCACACTTTGTAACTTTGCAAACCAGCTGGAGCTGCATATCTTTTAGCTGTTACAGATAGAACTGTTTCCTTGGTAGGTAGAAAAGTTGAAAGTATTCTTATCCATTTTCTCACAAAGTGAGAAAAATCCATGTATGCATATACCTACTGAAGTGTCATCCTACACACAGAATAAGAGTCCTTTGTGAAGGCAGCTCAGTTGGATCCTACAAGGAGATTTGAAATGTAAGGAAATAATTTTGGGTACCTAAACACCTTTTGTTTCTACTCAGATCTGTAAAGCTCAATAATATATACATTTTAAACCCTAAAATTTAATTCTGTTCTCTTGCCCAACTCTTTTCTGTTTGTTGAGTGAGCCATAGTGCATTGCTTTGCCTAAATGTTAGTGCATACACTCAGAGCTCATCCATTCCTCCCAACAAAATACCAAATTTCCAAGTAAGCGTGTGGAATGGGCTTAACTGTATTTAAGTGAGGCTCCAGTTAGCCTACTGAGAGAGTCAGAGGAAATACCAATGATCTGAGAACTCCTCTCCTTTAAGGATGGGAAAAATAGAAACAGTAACAGAAACTGGTGTCTGACCACTTTTTTTGAAAGCCATCTTCCTGGTTACTCGTTGTAATAGAGCCCCCTAGCCCCTTCCTTTTCTATCCTAGTAGAACGGCAGAAAAGGAAGATCCTTAGGATTAGTAAGAAAGAGGACAGGAGGATAGGCAACTTTTGGGTGACACGTAGCAGAGATTTGGCCCTAGGCCAGTGAACTGGCTTGCATAGAACTCACAAAAATGAGGGGCAGGATCTCAGGCCATTGCTATTCCAAAAACGTACCCACCACAACTGGTCCATAAAGCCATCAAACTGTCTATCCTCCACTCACATATTCAGTTTTAGAAATTTAGTACCATGATTTGGAAGAGGAGGAATTTCGCCCAGCTTACCTAGGAATGAGAAATCTCTCCTTGAATGTAGGCTGTCGTCCTTCCTAAAAGTGGACCTGCGCTATCTCAGTGAAGGACCCATCAGCTACTCAAGTGGAGTACCACAAAGTCCTGTTAAACAGTATTCTCTTTAGTCCTGTATTCTAATGAATAACAAAAAGTAAGAGCCTGTTTCTTACAGATCAAGCTCCTCTGAGCACATTGCTGTATTGTAAGCTTAGACAGGTTTGGAAAAGTAAGTAGACTGCTGAGACAGCTACTAGACACCTACAGATAGGCTTAATTTTGGTCTCTAGTTATATTAACAGTTATATTTACTCCAGACTAAATGTTGCTCTCCATCTCTTCTTCACCAACAGGAGGCAGTCTCTTCTGTGTTTTGGGAATATCATGTGACTTCACATGAACTGTTGTAGCTGCCTCCTCTTGCCAGATTTCCTCAACTTTTAACTACTTTTCACAAACGTCAACAGCTGACACAGTTGGTGGTTTTAGACAAACATTCGCTGAAAACAACTCTTCTCTGTCACCTAAAGTAATACCTTTTTAAAATGATTATTTACAAGGCCATAAATCGATGTCTTCACTGAAATTTCTGGTTGAACTTCCAATACTGTTCTTTTCCTTTAGTTTACCACATAGAATTTGATTAGAGGGAGAATTGAGTTTGATAGGGAATGGCATAGAAAGAGCACAGAGTGTTAGAGGAAACAGCAACAAGTGGAGATTTGATGAAAAACCTTGAGATGATAGTGGTGAAAGTGAGGAAAATAGAAGTGGTGAAAAAAATTTGAACTTCCTTCTCAGGAGCTGTCCTTTCCATCTCTACTCTCGTTCAAATATTCTACAGACAACTATTTTGGGTTTGAAGGACTCTTAAGAGGTGCTTCTCAGCATGCATTCTTCTCTGAGCTTCTCCACCACCATCATGCTCCTTCCCTTGTTTTCTCCTCTATGCACGACAGCCAAATCCCTGAAGCAGCAAGTGATAGAACAAGAGGAAATGGCCTCAAGTTGGGCCACAATAGGCTTAGATAGGAAATCAAGTAAAATTTCTTTACTGGAAAGGTTGTCAAGCCCTGGCACAGACTGCTCAGGGCAATGTTGAAGTCACCATCCCCAGAGTGATCTAAATGTGTAGATGTGTTGTTTGGGGACACAGTTTAGTGATGGGCTTGTGAGCTCTGCATAAATGCACAGACTCTATGATGTTAGAGGTCTTGTCCGACATAAATGAGTCAGTAATTCTACAATTCTGAGATGCTTGCTGGTTTTCTCTGTTTTGGATGCAGGTGTGTATGAACAGCACAGTGGGTGTTTGAAACCTCCCATGGTAAAATTTGACATCCTCTGTTGGGCACAATCCACTTTAACTTGTGCCTAAGATAATTTCAGGTGCCAGCACTGAAACTAGCAAGGCAAATGTAGACATTATTTCCTATGTTCCTGTGTATAAATTTCCAGAAGAAAATCAGAGATTTTATTATCATTCATAATTACAATACAAGCAAACTCTAAATGTCAGTCAGAGCAACTGAAAAGCAGGACTTATGTGCTGAATCACTTTTGTGCTGTGAAGCTGGGAAGACATAATGCTCAGAGCTGAGAAACATAGTAAATTAAAAGAAGAAAGAAGAGATTTCAATAAAACACGATGTACTCATAATTTGAGGGACAATAGGACATCTTAGAATGACATTTACTGCTGTTTCCATAAAGTGGGAAAGCCGGGACCGGGGGGGGGGGGGGGGGGGGGGGGACGGGACGACGGCTGGTGTGCGCGGGGAGGAAGCAGCTCTGGACTCTCAGTGATTGCAAAAGCCCACACTGTAAAAAGACCCTATTTTGGTTAACATGTTGTCCATCTTTAATGGTAATAGCTTTAATGTAACAGCTGGTTTTGATGTAATTTCTTTTCCCAGACTTCCCCCCAGACTGCTCCCTGGGTACAGGCAGGGAGGCCAGAGATCTAAAGCCAGGAGCTAAAGGATTTTTCATCATTTAACAGGCCACTTGTTGCTATGTACTCTGCAAGCTGGACAGTGCAGCCTAGCAGGACAGTGGGATCTGTTTTAATATTACATGCTTCCAAAAGTGCGACTGGGTCTGCAGAAGCAACCTGGGCATCATCATTTTGTACCTGGGGGTTGTGGGATGCAGCAAAATATCCTCAAGTAGCATGGTGATAATGGTTGTCTATGCGTGCACTCGATGTTCTGACATAAACCTTCAAAACACAGTGAGGGATGGAAATGACCTAAGCAGGTAAGAAAGCAAACCTGCTGCTCTGGGTCATAATAGCTGTGCCTCAAATTACACTCTTAATTACATGAGTGTAATTGGAAGAGAATTGTTCACAATTCCTGCAAATTCCAGTCCTTTTCCACTGCTCCTGTTACACAGTCACACAAGGGTTTCTTTCCAGAATCTATGAAAAAATTAGTATAAATTGTCTGCAATCAGGACACAATGAGATACTGTCTGTAAGAACCACATGAACACGGGAAGGCTGATTTACTAGGAGTCTGAGAAAACATTGCTGACTGAGAAAATATGGGGGCTGGGTGACTTTTCCCCCTCAAAAATGGAAAAATGTCTCCTGCAACTGAAGCCAAAAATGTCAAGCTCTAGAAGTGTGATTATTTATTAAGGGAATTCTTGCCAAGAAGATCTCTTCTTTGAGGAGGATTGTATTCAGCAAATAAAACCCAGAAATATTCATATTGGTCAATTCTTTGTGCCAATAATGTTTTTACGTATCAGAACAGCTATTTGGCGTTGGTTCTAGTCCTATTAACTTTGATTCTTGACATGCACAAGGCAAAAGAGGTTAATGTTTTGCCTTTATATTATGCTCAATGATCATGTATGTCAAGCCAAACAGAAAAGGAGCACTCAGGTAACTTGAAAGATAGCTAGTAAATCAATCAAAATTTGCTGTTTTCCTTGCTCCTTTGTTGTCAGTATTGTGGACACTGTAAGATCGTGAGACACAAAGGTAAGCGCTTTCTAGAATCTCATTTTTGTCTAAGGACCTTAATAAATCAAAAAACTACTGAAACTATCGGGAAGGGCAATTTGAGTATTCTCTCTGCCTTGAGAAAATGATGAAACCGCTTTTTTGAAACTGAAACCTCTGATTGTTTAGCCTTGTCCCAAATTCAGTTGTGCAATCGCACATTCTGGATTGGAACTCCTTCCCTAGGTCCTGCTGTGTGTGCCAGAAACTCAGGGGATGTGGAGTAGATACTCCTTGATGAAGGGTTGCTGTATTTTCATGTACTGTATTTTCTTTTTCTGAAAGAGAGGGAAGAGCTAATGGAGGTAAAACTGAACCGGTTGAGTTCACTAGGTGGTGTTCTGTCACTGTATCCCATGCATAGGATGTTTCTCCTTGTTTTTTTAAGGATGAAAAATGTAGAGAAGTCCTTTACACTCCTTTGGAGAGGACATCCATGGTACTTC
This sequence comes from Chamaea fasciata, assembly GCF_029207755.1. Taxonomy (NCBI): domain Eukaryota; kingdom Metazoa; phylum Chordata; class Aves; order Passeriformes; family Sylviidae; genus Chamaea; species Chamaea fasciata. The sequence continues at coordinate 1,171,179 of NW_027094127.1, forward strand.
ACATCTGCTCAGCCTAGCTCTTACAGAGGCTCACAGGTAAGATTGGATCACAGCCAAGGAGGTTTCAGGAGTCTCTGGGATGTGTCTTCAAAGCACTGACCTCATCTGCATGAGTGGCACCTGCCTGTGACATGCTTCCCCAGCTTGAAACCCAGTAGTGTTATAAGTTGTGCTATATTCTATCTGTTTGTAGGGAACTAGTGCCATAAACATAAATTCTGTGCTCTACTAACCATATATTCTCTGAATAAAATGAAGTTTTAATTGTAACTACAATTTACTGCTGCCATTGCCAAGGATTCCTTAGAGTGTCCATTTGTCCCCTTTCTGTTGGATAGCACTTGTGACCTCAGGAATCTTCTCTGTGTATTTTTTAGGGAGAGGGTAAGCCTAGTGGGAGTTCACCATTAGAAATGAGGCTGTCTCTAAATATTCTGCCAATTCTCTATGCTTTGCATATATAAAGGTAGTAAAGAAAGGAAAATAAAATTAGTCAAAACAGACAACCCAGAATATGAAACCTGTTTCCACATTCTTTACATAAGAAAATGTGCCTTTATTGCTTTCCATATGAAGATATAGATGTACTTCCATTTGGAAGACAGCTTTTGAAAGCTTTGCAGAACTCAGCTGCAAAATATAGACTTTGAAATGAAAGTTGGTATAAAGCAACTGATTCTTTTATATATTGCATACTTCATGTATATAATGCTGTACATATTATAAGCATGCTAGTGGGGCATTCTATTTTCAGCACACTCAACTCTGACTTTGTTGCTCAAACAGCTAGTGGTTAATAATACAGATTTTTGAGGGTTTGTATGTCACCAGATTGTTTCTGAAATTTGAAATGATCTAATGAAAAGATCTTCATTAACATATACTTTTGCCTATCATTTTGAAAACAGATCCATGCCCAAATCTAATATCTACAAGGCTTCTCTTTTATCTCCCTCCTCAAAAGTTCCATCATTCATTTAAAATAAAGTCATACCCTCCAATAGGAATTTTTTATTGTAGTTGATATTACACTCTGTATGAACTAATATACTATGGGATTAAAAAACACAAGGACTAATATGCAGGAAAATTTTTTTCTTCTACTTCTATGCAAGAAATAAATTTAGTTGAATTTTTGTTCTTCTGAAGTTCTTTTCTTTCAAGAGGAAAATAAGGAACATACATTCCACTATTTACACTCTCTTACATGTACTTTCCACATACAACTACCTTCTGAAAAAGTACATGTGAAGAGCTGCCCTTTTACTGAGTGAACTGAGGTCATCCGCTCTGCCTTTGTCTGCTATTGAATAAATCACATCTTTCTTTTATGCAATGATGTGGAAGCTGCATCCCTTGATTTTGAAGGTATTTGCCACTGATCCTTTCTAATTTATCCTGGAAGATTGCTGAGCAGTAGTTTTCTAAACTCTAGTTTTCACTGCTGAAAAGGGACAAGACAAGCTTTCCTAGAAGTTGGGGAGAATTCTGGCAAAATTCTCCTGGCAGTCCAAGCTTCCTTCCAGCACATCTTTGTTGAAATGAATGAACAGGTTTGGAGGACATGGAAGAGGAAAGAGGGGAGGAAAAGGGACATTTCACAGTTTTTTGTCTGTCACAATGATCAGTTCTGCCTACTGAGATGAATATCCAAAAACAGTGGACCATAAAATAAACATAATAGCTCAAAACCATTTACAATCACCAACCAATTGTCTATTACGCATCTCTTTCAGTTCATGAGATCTACCTCAGAGTGGGGGGCTATTTCTAAATTCTAGGTCATATTTAACCATCAATTTCAGTCCACCAATTTCAAAGGGATGGAAGTAATACAAGGTAAAAGTTAGGAAACTGAAAGGAACAGCGAGCTAAAAGTTAAGAAAAGTCCCTGCACCATGTATTAAAAAGATGCTGTGAAGACAAGGTGGGGAAACTCCCTAAAAATGTGTGATTGTATTTCTCAGTGCTATAATCCCAGTTTTGGGAAACTGTTTCATGCTGCATTACAAATTCCAAACATGTATTTTGATATTTGGAAATTTGTTTATTGTGCTGTTTTTTTTAAAAAGAGATTATTTTATTTTATTTTATTTTATTTTATTTTATTTTATTTTATTTTATTTTATTTTATTTTATTTTATTCTGTTTTTAAAGTGAAAGAATAATCTACCACCTCTGTTGAAAACTAATCAGAAAGGTGCTGGCTATAGACAACAAGCTTGATTCAAAAGAAAATATTCAAATGAATACTTTGAATATTTACAGACTGCTTTGAGTTTTATTACTCCAGTTGAAATGTAATCAAAGTATTTAGAATTAGTGGCTTCAAACATAAGTGTAAAATTGAGGAATTTTAAAGTTAAAACTAGAAAGTTACATATTCTGCAGTGCCTAGCACAGTCTGGGTGTGTCCTTATATGATTCAGAAAGATGTCATGTTCATGACTTGTACTAAATTGTCCTGCTCATGTGGTTTTAAACATGTTGAAGGGAGGGGTTACTATTTTTTGCTTACCAGCCTATCATTCCTCATGTGGTTTGTAAAGAAGTGCAGTCACTCTTGGAGCTAGTAATCCTGACTTTTGTTTGTGTTCCTCTCCCAGTCAAGACAACTGGCAGAGGGACTATTAAGGACAGCAGCCAGGCTGGGACATGTAAATTAGCTTCCTCCTGTTATCTCTGACACCCATTGGGTACAGGCTACACATCTGCCTACCATCAGCTTTAATTCAAGTTCATCATGCCCAGAGACAGCATCCTCCAGAATGAAGAAAAAACTGGCCTGCTGCCAGCACCCTTTGTTCCTTCCATCTGGGTAGAACAGGACTACCTAGGATTAGCCAACACTTAGGTTCTCTGAACTGATCAGTTCAGTCAAATTACTGTGCAAAGTAAATTGATCCTCCCAAACAAAAGGGTCTGCCAGTGGGGAGGTACCTGAGAAAGCAGCATGCCTGTGTAAACAGTTCTGTCCTTTGCCACAGTGTGGAGTGTGTCAGCACCATACGCTGCCACAATGTATTTATTAAGTGACAGATTAACTCAGCATTTGGGACCCTGTTTCCAGCTGTGAGGATGATTGATGGGCTGACTACTGCTTCAGTCTTGGAAGTTATTTCCTCCATTGAACAGAGCCAAGAAGACAGGAAATTGCCCCCTTTGGAAATGCTAATCTCACCACTCCTTCAAAGACCAACCATAGCAGTTTCTTCCAGGCAAAGTCTTAAAAGTGGTACATTACACATCAAATGCATACGAATTAGAAATTTCTTTTCAAGGCTCTATCAGTTATTAAGGGTCTTCCTTTCCATATATTCATCATGCCCCACTTCACCCCTTAATTACAGTACAGTACTTTCTACTAATTGTGAGAAAGTCCATGGTAGGCAGGATCTGCATTAACTTCTGCACCCTCTGAGATGTATTTCAGGGTCAGGTAGAAAGGAGGCAGATGGGCCCCAATTCTTAGGGACATGGCCTTCAAGGAACAAAGACATGTTCCTTTTGTTCCCACCGGCAATGTTTCTTAAGGGAATGCCCCATGAAAAGTACATTTCATTAGTGTATTGCTTTGGCAAATCTCATGTCCACAAGACCTTGCACCCACACTGGTAAGGGAGTCACGGTTTCCCTACTGCTGTTGAATAGGGTCTCACTACCAGCCATTTATCTCCTGGTAACTTCTAGTGGGAAGATATCAATAAATCTTAAAACGGACTCTCGGCCATGGATCAGAGAATTTGGCCTGTCCAAACTGCTCTATCTTGACTCAGACCACGATCATTTTTTTTTTACCTTGTCTGTTTCTTTACTTGTTGGGAAGTGAAATTCAGGTTTACCAAATTTCTGTAAAATGGTTTGTTCTACCTACCTTGATTTTTTTTTGCAACAGCTTCTAAAGCTCCTAACAAGTGACTACATTTTTATGAAACGAGGAACATTTTGGGATGCAGATAAAACCAATTTAAAGCTTCAGATACTTCCTTAATCACCCTTTTAATGCTTAAAAGATGAACGTGCCTATTTTGTTTTAACTTGAAGTAATAATTTCAGTGTATAGGAAATGATTTTGGTTTTTTTTTGGAGGGAAAAAGAACCTCTGGTTCTCTTTGTCTGTCCTGTGCAAAGAAGGTAGACCTTGTTTAAGTTAGGATAAAATATTCATTCAAAGATTTAATATTTTCCTTGGTTTTGTTGGAACTTAATTTCAATCAAGATTTTTCTGCCAGTACTAAGTGAAAAAGAATGAAACATCCTTATCTTTTAAAAGGAACATTAAAGGAAGCACCATCTCATTTCCCTTCATATTTCACTTTTTAAAATAATTACACCAGACATTAAAACCAAAGTTAAAACAGATGCTAGCGCATATGTGTGTTGTCTGCAAGCAAGTTCCAGGTTTGGATTTGCTAAAAATAAAACTTTAATGAGCAGATATACTTGCCAAATTTGTGGTCACTCTAAGAGATTACACTCCTTTGTACTTTAGAAATTCTCTGGTGTAAGACCAAGAACCCATTTCAGGACATCCTAGGAAAAACTTTCCACCTGGCATAACCTTCACCTTAAGATGCACCAGCAACACCATCAGATGAGACTCGCATGAACTCCAGAGACCACTCCAGTGATTTGGGCTGGCAGCCAATTTATTCTAACTTGTGCACCTGTCTACTAGAAAAAAAAGAATCCACACATCTTTCGTTTACACGCCCCTTCTAAAATGCCACATTGACAGGAATATTATCTACATTTTTATAGGTAAGATTAAATATTTGCATGTGACCTGTGGACATGGTGAGACCACAGCTAAACAGAGTCCTGCCTCATCCCAGCAGCAGTCTTGGTCCAAGCCTTTGCTCTCGGTGTTTGTAGCAAAAACTATACCTGTCTTGTAACAGCTCACCTTGATTGTGTCTGGGCAGTGGATGTTTTTACAGGACATCTACCTGCTGAAACATCCCTTGCTGGGATTTCTAGAATAAAAGAGTTTGATTTCTTCTAATTTATTGCACAGTCATGGAAATAATTGGGAAAGGTAATGGAATTATTTCCCATTCCTCTGAACAGTCTGCAGGGATTTTTTATCCAAACCAGATAATTGACTAAGTCAACATAGCATTAAACTTCTATTTTTAGCCCTCAAGTCCTTGTAAACATGATGTGGTGACAGGAGCAGTTTTTCCAGCTGTGTTAATAATAAAAAATAACAGCAAAAAACCCTCCCAACAAATCAACACAATCTAAGAACCCCCAAATTAATAAAAGGCATTTTGCTTGGCCTAGAGACTGAACAAAAATAGTCCCGCACTTGAGAAGCAGGTACATAAAGATAGCTTACAAATGAGGTGGAGAAATGAGGAGTTCCTTTAATGTATTTATATATATCTGCTGTCTTGGTTTGGGGAGACAGGCATCTGCCAGGTAATAAAAAGAAAACAACTGGAGTTTCCTTTGGAATGGAGAGTGTAAACTACACCCTCCACCCCTTTTTTCTTCTTTTTCAATTATAAATTTACAATCAGAGGCTCTTAGGCAAAGATTTGGGAAATAGGAATAGCAGTTCTTTACTAGAATGTATTACAAAGCAAACAAACACAAAAAACCCCTACCAAACAACTACAGCATTAGTAACAAACAAAAACAGTACTAAGAACCTTGAGGGCATTGTTTCACAAAACCCAGGGCAGTTTGGTTTCGGTGTTCCTGCAGGATCCTCAGAGCACCAAGCTGAAAGAGTGGAAAAGTCCCGGGCTGGTAGCTGGGATGGCAGGGTGTCCCGGCAGGCAGGGGCAGGATGTCCCGGCAGCGCAGGGGGTGCAGGGTCACACTGCAGCAAGACGAGCAGCGCCGAAGGAGCCGAAGGCGAGGCAAAGCCGGCCCAGCTCCCGCGGGTGGCAGAGAAAACTCTGGATTCAGGCCGAACGGGTGATAGTAGATTTCCAGGACTGGATCCCTTTGGCCACAGTGAAACTCTTCCAGCCAGCAACAGCCTTTCTCTCTCTCCCCGAACGCCGAACGCCGGAAAAAGAACAGCCCGCAGCTGCCTCAAGCTCTGTCTTTTACCTGCCTTATCTCCCTCTCCAACTTTGTCCACCTCTTTGTTTCAGTTAAGGACTCTCCAACTCTCCAACACTTGGTCTCCTTGGTAACTTCTGGAGAAAAAATTCTTTAGAGAAAGAAGGAACAAACCTAACTCCCAACATCTGCACATGTATGTACAAATACATGTTTACACATGTGTATCTCTAAATTTGAGTATGTGTGCATTTATTCCATCTATATCCACAAATATATCTATATAGAAATAATGTGATGACTTAACATCTTGCCTGTGAGAGGGGAATAAATGGCAGAGCACTTTTTTCGAGCACTGATGCTTGACAATGCTGCATTACTTTGAATTGGGAACTGACAGACCCACACATCCCTGCAAGTGTCAATGTTATAATGAAGAAACGTGATTATGTTATCTGTGTCAGGTAGAGGTTTGGCCAATCACTCAACGCTCATCTTCTTTCATCACATATTAGCTTTGTTGTGTTTTAGGTGCTTTATTTTCAGCGGCAACACCATGTTGATCAAACTACAACTCTCATTCCATTTAGTGAGGAATAGAACATCCTTCTGTTCTCAATTTAGGCATCTTAAAAGCATTCTTGAAATACAAAATCCTCTGTCAGCTGGGCTGAACAGCATGATAATAATGTTATTTTTCTTTCTAACACAAGATCAAAGCTTCAGACAAGGTGGCATATATCTTGGATATTCAGCCTCTAAAATTCAGGTCCGTTGAACCCAGAGATCGCTTGTTGCTGATTTTAGAGTGTAAATTTGCTTGTGAAGGAACCATCCAGTTCCATGGCAGTATTTAACCACTGTCCTAAGTTCATGTACCACTGAGTACTTTGCTAAAATGTGAGGGATTTTCCTCTGATGTACTGTCATTTGTTTTACTACAGAAAATGAGCATGAAGCCAAGGCTCTGCAAGATCTGCAGAGAAAGCAGAAATACCGAAGAATTGTCAATCCAGCTCTCTTCAGCCTAGCTTTTAAATTTACAGGGAGGAATTAATATTTGCCTTCTTTCCACTCCTTACATTGTAACTGTTCTGCATAAATCTAGGAGAGGCTCTAACCTCAAGTTATTAGCAGTCACTGGGCAATTTACTCCTGCTTTCCTTCTCCCCTTCCCCAGCTCCATAAAAACATTGTATTTCCCTCTTACAGTGCCAAAGTGCCTAACCAATGCATAAGAAGGCTCTAAGCGTGGATTTGGCCTCCAAAATACTGTGTTGGTCTGGCCTGGGAGGACATGAAATGCCTCAACATTCACTGCAAGAACTTCTGCTCATGACCAATTGTCCGATTAGATATTAATGTCTCCTCACAAACTGCAAGAACTGCGGTCATTGAGTTGCTGTCTTCCAGAAGGGCTGCAGGCAGATCTGAATCTGGATTCCTTCTCTCATCTAAGAATTTCTCATCACCAGAGATGACAGAAGAATCACCTGAACCCTCTGTCTGAAGACTCGATGAGTACAGGAGAAAATCTTTGAGCAGCCATTGAAAGTGAGAGCTGTTTTAAATCCCCAAATCAGCCAAGCAGAAATAAAAGGAATCATGACAGAAGAGCTGGCCATGTTTCCCATGGCAAGATTCTGAACTGATGGAATGTAAAACTTTTCACTTGAATTAGTGCAAGAGCACTTGAGGGCAATAGTCTGGAGAAAGAAAGCATTTTTCATTGGAGTAACAGAAGGGAGAAGGGGCACTTCTCACCATGCTAACTGGAAAAGCAAACTCACTGATTTTCCTCACTGAACTGGTCAAGAGCTTTCTTTCCTGCTTTAGTTAATTTAAACATGACACTTTTGTGGCTCCACTGCATTGCACACAGATGGAATGCTTTTGTTAAAGTGAAAAGAGAATTGTTTACTTGACAGCCTGATTAACCTCAGCTATCATGAAGAGACTGCTTACATTACGCTTAATGGAAGTTTCATTCCTTTTGTCCCTTCATCTTTTCCCTTTATCTGAGTTTTGTTAGAGTCTTAATACTCCTGTCATTTACAGGAATGTCCTGGGCACAGAAAAGCTGCCTCAGAAAAATAGCACATCACCTTTTCTTCCCTGCTGTGCAGCCCCCTATGAAAGCTCCTGGGACTCTTCAGGGGGTGCCTTAAAAATAGGAGAAAAAAGCAGGATGTGGACAGGAGGGAATGACAGAAGCCTGCATACATGTTAAGTGCTATTTATTAAAGTGAATCCCCAGTGAACACAGCCCCTATATACATGAAAGCACAGAGGATTAATGACAATCGCCTCAGCAATGATAGAAGCAACAAGTGGCCTTCCTCCACTGGCCTTGATATTACCTGTCAGACTCAGTGCAGCACACACACACACATACACTCACCGTATACGAAGCAGCCTTGCCCTGGACCTTGTGACTGAGGTGTGTGGGTGCAAATTATGTTGAACCTTGGATTTCATTATCCACAGGGCAAAGTGATAAGTCACAGAATCGCAGAATCCCTAGGTCAGAAGAGATTTTCGAGATCATTGAGTCCAACCCAGCCTTAACACCTCGACTAAAGCAAGGCACCAAGTGCCACACCCAGTCTTTCTTTAAACACATCCAGGCATGGTGACTCCACCATCCTGAGCAGACCATACCAATACTTTATCACCCTTTGTGTAAAAAGCTTTATTATAATATCCAGCCTATATTTCCCTTGGCACAGCTTGAGACTGTGTCCTTTTATGCTGCCTGTCAGTTGCTGCCTGTGTGTCAAGCCCCTGCATGTGCTTTCTTACTCTCAAGATGAGAGAAACTGAATTGGGGTAGGAAAAGGAGGCTGAGCTCCAGAAACGCTGCCCTGTGAGCTTGTCCATCTTTCTGCTGGTCATCACTTCAATGGATGGGCTGATGCACTCATCAAGAGCATTTCATGTGACCTGGCTGCAGGAGCAGGCTAAAAGTTGCTTTTACCACACTGTTGAAATAGACAATTTTGCACGTGGAGGTTAACAGCCCTTGGATGTTTTGGCCATGTTTATCCAAATGCCTGCTCATTAATTAATTCAGTGGGAAGATCTACAGTGAGCTATTGCCAGGTCTTCCATGGCCTCAGAAAAACGCTTCATGAAAAGCACCTCAGTAAAGGGCACCCTCTCTTTCTGTTGGAAGGTGTGCAGTTGTCTAGGAAATTGCTGTGATATATTGGTATTCATGCCCCCAAAAACGTGAGAGTCCTATTTTCATGCCTGTTCCTCTGCTGCATTTTTCCCTTTTCCCACTGAGTTTGTTTCAGCACTGTCTTGGGCACCAGCAGGTGCAAGAGCAGTTCACACCCTGAACATGAAACCTCCCGTCTCCTGCTACCCTTCCTTTGACAGCTGAGCAGGAAAGAGTGGTTACCCACAGATGGGAAATGAAGGTGTGTTGCCATCTCCCCCATCCTCTGAGATGGCAAGACATGGAAAGATGACCCATCCTAAGCTTTTGTGAGAACTTTGAGTTCCCCTTATGAGACACTGTACAGACACATGTTTCAGAACTAATGTAGAAACAATTTAAGCTAAAAGACCTAGGCAACTTCTGGAGAAATCTGGCATGAAAAGATTTTGACAATTTATTCTACCTTTGTGCTTTCTTTTGTTTTCAGCCCAAAGTTAAAGACATTACGAACAATTTCCCCTCACAGAATAGCTGAACATTTCCAGTTTCCTGTGACCCATCCCTTCTCTCATCACTATACCAATAAATGCCCCCACCGTTTGATTAGGTGTTTCCAGCCCTATGCTACCAGAAGTAGTGAGATTGAGAATAACTGGAGACTTTGAATTAAAAGATTAGTGGAAACAAATTGTAATGAAAGACATCAACAGAATTTTGAACCTTGATTTCATTTTACACATGGGAACTGGAATTGCTTTAGTGGAGGAAAGTATAATTTTTTTGGAGAGTTAAGACTTAGCAGTCCCCAGAGCAGGACAATAGGGGGCCACTGTGCCAAAGTGTCAGTCCAGCTCTTTAGGCCTGAAGACAGGAAAAAAATTTTTAAAAATTCACAGTGGAAACACAGACAAGCTTTTTTCATCTGTCTGTATAGAAGAAAGAATTACTACTTCAATTTCTATCTGAAACTTCAGGAACAGGCTTAATGGGACTCTGCACCAGAACTTGTCTCTCTGAAGAGGAATTTGCTGCCTCCAGGGTCAGGAATGCGGGAGAGGGTGGAGGAGTGTTCTGTAGTTGTCCTTGTGGACTTTCAAGGGTGAATCCAGGCTAGGAAGAGCATTAATTCGAAAGAAAAGTAATGGAAAAGTAGATACAAAAATGAAGATAGATTTGCCTCTGAATCCTAATGTCTTTATCCTTGGGGATTTTGATTCCATTACAAATATTAGCAAAGATCAAGGGCATATTATTTCAGGGCAAGTCTGATTAGAAAGAAGTTAATTCAACAAAAGTGGAAATCAGCTAAAGAATTTAAAATTGATGTGAGAAATGCAATGGAATTTTCAGATCCTTTAGGAATCTTCTCACACTTGACTTGTTCCTTCAAGGAACCTCTTGTACCTTTTAAACCCAAACCAACTCTCTCCTCTTATCCTCCTGGATCCTCCTAGGCCTTTCCTCTGCACATTTTGCCTTTGATACTCTTTCAGAATATCTTCTCCCCTTCCTACCATGCTTTTTTGGAGGCACAAAATGCTGCCTATTATCTATCCAGACCACCAAGAAAAGATGGAGAGCATTCTTCCCATTGCTTATTTTAGCGTCCCCTTCTGCCTTTCACGTTGTCTATTTTTACTGCCTCTGCCAGTAGGGAAGACTCGGACAGATGGCAAGTACTGGATTTTTAATGAGGAATGGATGTGTATGGCAAACCAAACCTCACCTCAGAGTCAGAGTGGCATCCAAGGAGATGTTCTTAAGAAAATCCTCATCAATGAAAATTAAAGGAGGATGGTTTACCCATTTTCTAAAATTAAGGTGGTTTTTTACATCTATTCTTCATTGGCTGTTGAACTGATGCATCTCAAGTGAGAAAAGAAACAAAAAAGACAATTTGGCCATGCAGATGGAGTCGACAATGGGAAAGAGAGACATGAGATGAGACTAGTTTCAAATTTCTTTCTTACCTACTTGTCCAAAGAGACAAAGCTCATGTTTTCACAGGTTAAGAGGCATGCCTGCACCTGTGCATCTGTGTATCTTCCTTCCTAATATTCTTTCAGTGACATTGCAGACTGCATTGTCTGAAGCTATTATATTTCTAGAAGGTTTATGAAAAAGCCTTCTGAAGTTCTACTAAGTCAAGTACAAAGTCAGGCACTTGAGCCAAGGCAATCCGAAGCACAAATTACAGGCTGTGAGGAGACTAGATTAAGAGCAGCCCAAGAAGAAGGACTTAGGAGTGTTGGTGGATGAGAAGCCCAACATGTGAGCTCCCAGATTAGAAAGCCTCTGTCGCTGGCGGCAGCCAAAGAAATGGGACCAAAGCAGGTTGAGGGAAGGCATTCTGTCCTTCTACTACCCTCGCATGAAACCCCACTGGGTCCGTTTCTGGGCCCTTCAGAATAAGAAGGACATCACCTTGTTGGATCACGTCCAGAGCAGGTCATAGGGCTTGGAGCAGCTCTCCTGTGAGGAACGGTTGTCAGGCGTTGTTCCGAATGGAGAAGAGAAGGCTCTGGAAAGATCTCAGAGTACCTTCCAGCAACTAAAAGTGCTATAAGAGAACTGGAGAGGGACTTTTGATGAAGGCCTGGAGTGATAGGATAAGGAAGAATGTTTTCAAACTGAAAGAGGCCAGGGCATTATTAGATGTTTGAAAGAAATTCCTCTCTGTGAAGGTGGTGAAGCACCGGCACAGGTTGCTCAGAAAAGCTGTGGATGCCCCATCCTGGAAGTGTTCAAGGCCAACTTGCATGAGGCTTTAGGGAATCCGGTCTAGTGGAAAGGGTCCCTGCCCATGGCATGTGGGTCACACGGGGAGATCTTTAGGGTGTCTTCCAACTCAGACTGTCCAATGATCCCGTGAAGCAAAATCTTACTATCTGCTTGCCTTGCTTTGACTCCGTTCCTAACTGGCCTCTGCTGAACCCCACTGGCCCCTTTGTCTAACTATGCACAGCAGCTTTTGCTGTCATGGTAAACAGATGGTTTGATGAGCAAGGTCCTGCAATCATATCTAGCAGAGCAGACTGCACACACTCTTCCTCCTCTTCCTCTGTAGTTAAAATCAAGAATATAAAGGCCATTTGTTGTTGCTCTGAATAAAAAGCTCCATAATACTGAAACCATTTAGAGGTTATTTTGGGTACACAAAGATTTTACCATTACGTTAAGAGTTTCTCTAATTGTGTTAGAAACAATATGAAGTTCCAATTGAAATATGAAATGATATCTGCTGTATAAAAACTGAAAGGAGTTACATCACAAGTCATGAGTTAGAAATCGAGCTGGTTGCAGAAATTTACAAACTCTAAAGGTACAACATGTGTAGAATGGAGGGCCCAAACCACCTTTCTGTCTACTGCCTGGAATTGGTTAATCAAAAAAGTTAATGTGAAACAAAGACATTTTCAAGAAAAGCTTGTAAGCTACAAGCAAAAAACAATTGCAAATCATATATTTAATTTAATCTTGACATTTGCAGTTAAGAGTGAATGACTTATTATGTGGTGATGGTTATGTGGTAATGCTCCTCACTCACTGAAAGCTGTATCTCCATCTCCTCCTTGCTGTTTTTGTAATGTCTTTTGAAACCTCTCTGGAAATCCTCCACCATCTTCCACACGAAGGTGAGGAGGGCATCGTTGTAGGGGTTCTTGGCAATCTGCAGGTTCCAGAACACCAGGCTGCTCAAGTTGTTGGTGTATAGCTTCATCAGGACCCCTGTGGTGAGGAACTTCCGCAGATTCAAGCCGTTCTCCAGGAAGAGCCAGACAAATTTGGGCCTGTCTTTCACCAGGGCTGTGAACATCACATCCTGAAGGTCAGCAGCCTAGGAAGAACTGGAAAAGCAAATGTGAGGGATCACATGTGAGACATGTAAATTTCATCTATGGCCTGATACACAATCACTGTCACACTTTCATCAGAATCAGGCCGGGGGCTTTTTCTGTGCACAATTGCCTTGGCTAGATGGCCCAGAGCATTTCTGGCATGGGCAGATCACCTTTCTAACCAGTGATGATAGAATGGATGGATCATCAGCGAATGATGGAGCTGGCTCTATGGATTATCCTGACTGAATGAGTTGGAAAGGACCCACAAGGATCATGGAGTCCAGCCCCCGGCCCTGCACAGACACCCCAACAATGCCACCCTGTGCATCCCTGAGAGTGTTTCTCAAATGCTCCTTGAGCTGTGGCAGCCTTGGGGCTGTGCCCATTCCCTGGGGAGCCTGGGCAGCACCCTGTACCCTCTGGGAGAAGAACCTTTCCCTGGTCTCCAGCCTGAGCCTCCCCTGGCACAGCTCCAGCCATTCCCTGGGGTCCTGTCCCTGTAACAGCAGAGATGGGAGCTGCCCCTTGTGAGGAAGCAGCAGCTGCCAAGGAGGTCTGACCTCCTCTTCTCCAGGCTGAACAGAATGTGACGGTCAGTGCGGAAGCAATAGACACTCTCTTGACACAGAGGCCCAGGTGCTGAGACAGTGGCTCCTGCTGGGATGTGTCCCTCCCCACAGCTCCCAGCACTCCCTCAGAAGGGGGCTGCACCTGCCAGTTTCGGTCATTGGTGAAGATCTCGTCGCTGGCCAGGTCCAGCTGGTTCCACTCCAGCAGCAGTTTCAGCTGCCCGTTCCAGTTCTCCCTGTCGTGCTCCTTGGTGCTGAAAGCTGCAGGCGAGGAACAATCTCTGGGTAACAACCAGGCACATTTATCATTGCTGCTTCTCACACTGCCAGGACAAGACTTCTTCCAAGTGGCTTTTTCCCCAGACTCATGCACATCTTCCTGACTGGGGGCTGGAGGCTGCTGGAGGCTCAGGGATGTATTTATGGTCCAGGAGCACTTCCTAACCAAGATCAGCACAAGGCTTTCTTCAGGCTGCTCAGAGTCCTGCACCCTCTACACCAGGGAGATTCTGCAGGATTCCCAAGTGGGGCCCGACCAGCATCCTCAAGACTCTCCAAAATGCCTTCCCAGTTACCTGGTTTGGATCTTTCCCACGCTCAGAGATCCCATACTGCTGTTGTAGCCTGCCCACACCCCTTCAGCAGAAGAAGACAGGCTCCAAATTGAGGCAGGAGCTTAGCTCTAGGGAGATGGCACTGCTCTAAGGAAACCTCCTCTAGGGAATAAATAGCCATCCGATTTCCATTTATTATTAAATTCCCAAACAAACCCAGAAAAACAATTATTTGCCTTGGTACAGAGCAAAGGAAATGGCATTGCCCACAATTGCATCTCCAGCTTCTATTCTGATCACTGTCAGTAAATGAAGGCTTTCAAGGACGTCTTTGATCTACAAAAAAAGAGAAAAATTCCCTTTCAAAGCTTTCAAGGCTGTTTAGTAGCAGATCTTCTAGATCCTTTAACAAAGAAATTTACCACCGCATCGTAGCAAAGCTGCTTCTCATCAGTCCTGGGTTTTAACAAATTTAAACAAGCCTAAATGGAAGTAGATAATGAGTTGGATTTTAAAGTCACCAAAGGACAACATTAATTATCCTCTGAACATACAGCAAAGAAATGTGATTCCCCGATGCAGATCATCTTTAACACCAAGATATCATCTCAGTAATTAGAAGCAGCAAGAAATTTCCATTAATGTCATCCTCTGAGTATCACTTTGCAAAGCAGAAGACCACACAGAGGCAAAACAAAGGCCTTGCTTTGGTTTCAAACATTTTCCTAGGAAGGCATGAGAAGAACCTAATTCTTTTAAGGAATCAAAGCTCTCCAGGAATGAAAGTCCACTCAGTGCTACAAAAGTAGCCCAAACAAATGAGTAGATTGCAAAAGGGCTAATCCTCCCCCTGCTCCAGATATCAAAGTGGCCAAGAAAGTAGAGCTCTCCCCTCTTCTTCTCTGCAGGAGAAGCAGGATGACTAAGAGAAAAAGTCCCAGCTATTCCTTCAGTCCTCCATCACCAAAGCTGTGCCATAGCACAGGTGCTGCCTTCAAAGTGACCCCAGTTCCAGCCTAGACCTCTCACCTTCCAGACAACTCCTTCCCCAACACGCCCAGCAACAGCAACCCCAGCTCAACACCCTGCCAAGACCCGCAGCTGTCCCCATGCCTGCGCAGAGCTTTCCCACCCCCTGGTTCCCTGCACGTGCCGTGGCATGGCACTCAGGAGGATGTGCTCCAAGGCCTTCCCCGCTAGCAAGCTCAGGCTGCCAGGCCTATGGTTCCTGGATCATCCTTCCCACCCACCCTTCCCGTGCACGGCTGGTCCATTTGCGCTCAGCTCCGACTTGGCCGCTTCAGCAGGACTGCTGCTAAAGGATGGAGAGCAGCCTGGCAAGCTCCTTCTCCAGCTCCCTCTTTACTCTCGGGGCAGGTAGAACATGCCACAGGAAAGCAAGCAGTGCCAAAAGACTTGGGCCAGCATCAGGCACATTGAGGAATGAAACAAGGCCTTTGTTCGATGGAAGGAAGCACAAGCAATTGACAGACGTGAAGAGGACTTAGCACAGATATCCAGAAGTCCTTAGCACCAGTTAACATCAGAAAAACCTGGGAGCCTAACTTGACATGAGAGTGACTTGACAAAAAGCTTGAGACATAGCCTTTGGGAAGACCTAAGGGCGGCTACAGAATCAGCCCTGTGCAGGGAAGGCATGAGGAAGATGAGCTGCTTTGGTGCGCTGAGACTCCTCCTGGCCAGCAGGTGGACATTAACTTCAGGTCTAGGATTCTGACGCAATGTGTTTCCTTCTAAGCCCCTGCCTATGGAATCACCTCAGCAGTCTAAAGACGGAAGGGATTTTTTATAGAATTCCTACAGAAACCCACTGAAATTTGGACGTGGCGAAGAAGCCTTGTGCTGGGGTGCAGAGCCCTAACCTCCTGCCAATAAAAGAGCTCTTGGTGGACAATGCATTTGTCTGTTGATTTCATTGAATTCTAGAGACCTCTCAGGACTGCTCTATCCTGAGGGAAGGCCCTTGGCCTTGAGCTGTAGGCACCCGCGCAAGCTTCAGATCAGCTCCCTCAGCTTCCAGGACCTCTCTTGGCCGGCATCCTGACGGGGAGGCAGGACCGCTGCCAGGCACTGCTGGGACCCAGCAGGACAGGACCGGCTGTCTCGTGTCCACGTAGCACCCCCTGACACAGCCAGGGTCATCCCGAAAGCAGACAAGGCTCACGTGTCAGCGGAGAGGGGCAAGGAGCGCTGGGCTCCTCTCAGGGTGTCTCAGCTGGGCCTGCTCCACAAGACGCCCCCATTTGAAGGCCTGCTAATGCCCAGCTGCCAGAAATGCCTGCCTTGTTCTCTCCAAGATGCAGAGGAAGAGGCAGGGAGCAGGGCGCCTTGGGAGGCAAAGCTTCCAAGCCTTTTCTGAGGCCACGCACACACCAAGAGCAGCCAAGACTCTCCCTGCTGCCTGGCCCACACAGCCCAGCTCGGTGCTGGCCCTCTGGGCCGCAGCAGCCTCCAGCAAGCAAGAGGCAAATGCATATTGCCAAGAGTTGAAACACAGCAGACAGGTAAGACGTGAGACGTGTGTGCTGGAAGGCCTTTGAATTCACAGCTCTCCAAGACAGCTTTGGGGCTGGCAGCTGGACAGAGATGCTCCTGCTCACACCTGTGTCCAAAGGGGGGAACACACCCTGCTGCAGGTGCTTGCCTTGGTCTCTGCAGGTCCAGCTGGATTCCAAACCTGCTCTTCACAGCCTTCTCCCTTCCCTTGTCCATCTGCCAAGGGCAACGGGCCTCAAGGACTGAAAGAACCACAGAGAGCCAAACGGGGAAAGTTCTTCCTACATCACGGGGAGCTCCTAGGAAAACGCTTTCCTTCAGCAGCTAGCCCCTTTCCCCCAGAGGTCTTTCCCCGGACTGGAAGCTTGCCTGGTGTAAGAGACAGTCCGAAGATCCCTCATTTGCCTCACGACCATCGTCAAGGACAGAGACTGAAACCCCTAAAAGGGACTTTAAAATCTCAATACAGGAGTTCTGGCCTGGATGAGGCGGGATGTTGGCCAAGTGCTGCCTGCAGGTGTGTTCGCTGGAAAAATCCAGCACCCATATCGGAACATCAGAATCTGAGCAGAAACAATGGGCAAGTCACGGTGAAGTGACTGTGCCTGCTGGCACTGCAGCTGCTGACTTGTACTGGTTGACACTGTACCTGCTGACGACCAACTTGTTCTGGGTTCACTAAATGAACACACTACAATGATTTCCCCCACCTGTTTGGCCAACTGCCTGTCGCTTCGGAGAGGACTATAAAACCCTGGAGACCCCCGCTCACTTTTGAGATCTCCCCACTGGAGAAGACCGCGTCTATAGGCATCTTCAAAAGCCTCGAGGACTCGACCCTCCATGTTGGTAGCTATAATCCCCTTCCCCTCTTTTCTGTTTTTCTAACTATTCTCTTTTTCTCTCCCTACTATCGCATTTGCTGGCACTAAATAAAGGTGCATTTGTGATTGAGTAAACTGAGTTTGTCCCCCGCTGAGTCTTTCGTGCTCTGAGATCCCTAAAAGGAACCATCACGAACCCCGCTTGTGTGAGCGGATCGTGACACCTGGGGAATGCCAAGACAATCTTAAGTAACCCTGGCAAGGCTGAATTTCTTTCTGGTCCTTTCTGGACAGGCGCTCCAGCTCTAGCTGGCATTTCCCCCAGTGTGATTCCAGCTGGAGGTTGACACATGCAGCCCCAGGCCCTCTACAAACACAAGCTGCTCGCTGCCTCGACTCCTGCCTGCGCTCACAGCAGCAAACGCAGGTTCTTCCCGGCCAGAGACCAGAGCCCTGATCCTGCAGGACGCTCTCGCCAGCACCTTCCAGGACTCTCCGCTGTGCACGCAGCACTTTTCCTGCCCGCTCTCCACAGCCTTTGGAAGACAGAGCACAACCTGGCTGGCGCTGCCATCAGCACACTGCAAACACGGGCAGAGGAAGGAGAAGCAGGGGCTGCTTTGCGACCATGCCCAGGAGAGACTGGAAGGCTGCCCTCCCTCTGCTCTCACTCGCTTGGCTTTCTGGCAGCCTCTGAGGCAGGGGCTGCGATTCCTCAGCTCTGGGCACCAGAACCGCAGCCGGGATCCCGGCACTGCCTGACGGCGCTGGGGCCATTGGCTGGGTCACGCGTCCGAGTCTCGGCCACCGTGCTGCTGCTGCTCCTGCTTCACTTGCACTTAGGTACACCCCAAGCTCCCTGTTAAGGCCTGATGGTCTCTGCTTCTGCCATCTCCCCGACCCTGTGCAGGGATGGAGCACTGCTGTGCTTTCAGCAAGCTATTCTTGAAAGCTTCCAACATTCCAAGCTCCTTTGCCCTCTGTAGATGCTTGCCATGGAATCCCTCACAGCTGGCTTCAGAGCGTCCTCAGGTTGGCTCTCTCAAAATCCGGGAGCTTCAGGCTGCTCAGTAGGACCTTAAACTGCACAGTGTTGTGGAACTGGACCTTCAGCACAGGCACCTTTCCAGCCTGACGCGGCCTCGCTCCTCTGTGTCTCTGCACAAAAGACGGCGCGCAAGAGGACGGCAGCAGGGGCCTGTGTGTGCCAGGGCTCAGGTTTTTACGCCGCATCAGCTCCACAGAGACACAGGTGAAGTGAAGAAGCCAAAGTGTTTATTAATTCAAGGCGAAGCAAAGGGATGAGCTGGGAGGGAATAAGGGGGGATGGGCAGGGTCTGAGGGCTGGAGGGAGGGAGCTAACTACAAAGAGGGAGAGGTGTGAAGCCAGGAGAATTGTGCTCCGCCTCAGCTGTGCGTGGAGCTCCAGTAGCACTGAGAGATGGTGTCCTCTTCAGTGTCTCCTGGTGTGTTCTTGGGACACCGGTTTGCTGGATTCAGAAGACGTCCCCAGTTGTTTAGCTTTCTGGGGAAAGCAGGCTTCATTTTGCAGGTTCAGAGCATGACGGGCTGTTGTCTTGCCTCTGGGTTTGAAGGGCTGCAAGAGAGAAGAATAGAGCCATGGTCAGAGGCTGGATCAGTGGGAATCCTAGGGGATCTTCCTGCCAGAACCATCCCACCCAGAAGCAAGCAGGAGACATTGGGATCAGCCCGAAGGTCCTTGCCACGAATCCCCCACGTGCCCCTGAAATCTCTGTGCGTTGTGCCCTCTCCAGCCCTCGTCCACACAAGGAGCAAAGGCCTCCAGAGCCAGGGATTGCAGCTGTCTGCCCGGGCAGTGCAGCTTCCCCCGCCAGAGCCGCTGACGGCCCGCTGCCCTCACTCACCCTGACTGAGAAGGTGAAGCTGTCCTGGCTGCCCCCTCAGAGAGCGTGTCACGGCCCCAGCGGCACGGCTCCCTGCCAGCGCCGCTGCCAGCCCTGTGGCCACACGGCCTCCTGCCCCGGCAGGGCTCAGCCCGGGCCCTTGCCGCCTGCTGCCGCCCCAGGGCACGGCTGCCAGAGGGCGGCAGCAGCCCCGAGGGCAGGCGGGGCTCCACGGCGCCGGGCCCGGATGCCGCTGCAGCCGCAGCAGCAGCAGCCGGGGCCGGGGCCGAGCTGCGGTGGGCCGGGGAGGGAGCCCGGGCTCGTGGCTCACCCATGAACCACATGGCTGCCTCTGGCAGGGACTCCTGTGGGTTCTCCAGGTAGGGCAGGGCCCGGCGCAGGTGCTCGGCCGCTCGGATCCTGTCGTCTGCCAGCTGGAGAGAGCGGCAGGAGGGAAGGGTTGGCGCGGGCTCAGCCCCTGGGCCGGGCTCTGGCCGTGCCCAGCCCCGGCCTCCCCTGCCCGCACGGCCCTGAGGCCCGGCCAGCAGCCGCTGGCGCCGGGCTCTGGAGGGGGCAGAGGGCCGGCTGCTGCCCGGGGAGCCGCGGTGCCGCCCCGTGCCCGCAGCCCCGCTGGGCCGGGACTCCACGGGCACCCGGCTCGGGGCCGCAGGAGCCTGGAGAAGAGCCCGCGGGGCCCAGGGAAGGCAGCGGCGTGTGGGGCGCAGGCTGGAGCCCCCGGGTGCAACACTGGGCAGGGGCCGCGGCTGCCAGCCCTGCGGCCACGGATCTTCTCCAGGCTGAGGCTGCCACTTCTCCAAGCCATCCTTACCTTACAGTCATCGATAGTCAACGGTTGTTCCTTTGTCAGTAGCTCCTGGAGATCCCTCCTCTTCAGGAACTTGGCCGCACAATGCAGGGTTTCCCGAGAGGTCTGGAGAGCAGCAGAGATGCAGAGATGGCACCACAGCCCAGGGCACAAGGACTCGCATCCCTGTGCCAAGGCCTGGAGGAGGACGCAGCCTCCTCCTCCTCCTGCAGCAGGGCAGGAGGCAGCTGAGCCCCCGTCCCAGGGATGCACAAAACCTCACATTTGCCACACGCCAGTTCTCATCATGGCAGTAGATTAAAAGTAGGTACAGGCTCTTGTTGACAGTTGCCTTCAGGGGCTTTTTTCCCTCCTTCACTACCAACTCCATCACCTTACAGAAGAGGTCAATGGAGAGCAGTTGCATGTAGCTATTTTCCTAGGGGAAAGGAAAAAACCTAAGCATCAATTACTCCAGGTCCACCTAGGCAAAGGCCTGAAAATGCAGACAGCACAAGGTTTCTGGGCAGCACCCAATGCCTGTGGCTCGGGTTGCAGAACCTTACATTGTTAAAGAGCGCCAGGAGTGCCTCAGCCAGCTTTGGGGCGGTGGTGCTGGATACCAGGATGTTTTCACCCTCCAGCATATTAGTAAGCACACGAAGGGTCAGGGCAACCACCACTCCGTCTTCATCAGCCAGCAGATCCACAAAGCTTTCAGACAGGCAGCACATTCTTCTGGCCTGTGTGGAACACAAGGCTGCGCTGTGAAGCCGTGAACAGCTGCACCAGCGACAGCGCCCTGGCACTGCAAGCCCAGCCTGCTGCCGCAGGGCCCAGACACCAAAGGCCTGTCCCAAAGCACTCGGGCAGCTGAGGCAGGAGAGCTGGGAGCAGCTGCCTCAGCTCCTGAAGCCCAGCCAGCCCATGGGGCTGCTCTCCCCAGTGCAGCTTCAGCTGCTGCCCCCTTCTCACCATCAGGGGATCCTTGCTGAGCACCAGCAGGCCTTTGAGCGCCAGGCGACACCTCTTCCTGCACTCGGTCCGCAGGTACCTGGACACGACCCTCAGGACCCAGCCACCACATTTAGTTAAGTCCAGGCACTCCAGGACCTGAAAGGCACAGGGCAGTGGCACAGGGCCCGGCTGGCAGGAGCCCAGAACTGCCCAGGGCCAGCCCCAGGCAGCAGCAGCACAGGGCGCTGGTGCCATCCCAGGAGGCTAGGGATGCGGCTGCGAGAGGGCAGAGAGCTGGGAGGCAGCTCAGCCAGGCAGCGCTGCTCTTCAGGCTCACCTCCACAAGGAATGCCAGGAAAGGCAGATCGCAGCCTGGCTTCTCAATGCTGAGCAGCCGGAGCAAGTGGGTTGCGATGCAGGCAGAGAAAGGGATCAAGACATGGCGCATCTCCCTGTCAGGGGCAAAAAGGAAGAAAGAGCCTGAGCTGGGGGGGGCACACTTTTCACAGGACTGACTCCCAGAGGTGCAGTCTTTCCCCAGTATCCCTGGAGGGGACGTGGGTGCTTTGGGAGGTGGCCACTCCTGTGCACCCTCCTCTCCCAGCCTTTTTCAGTCTGCTCGGCCGTCCCTAAAGTGACGAGGCCCTCTGGTCCATGACCACAGGGACTGTGTGGGGCAGCCCGGGCACAGGGCACCAATTCCAGGGACAGCAGGGAGCAGGGGGTCTCACCTGGCCAGCAGAGCCACAGCATAGTACTGGGTATTAGCACAGAGCATGGTGTCCCAGCCATGCTTGGACTCCACAACCATCACCTGATTCTCACACTCCAGCCGGCAGAGCAGGGACTTCATGACCTGCACTGCAAACCTGTGTGCAGAGCAAAGCCCGGGTCACACTGGGAGCACTGGCACTGGCCACAAGGACATGGGAAGGACGGGAGGACGGAGACCTGTTGGGGTCGCTGGGAAGGTGGTGTTCCTCTCGGCACGCTCTCCAGAAGCGATCGACTTCCTGTGGTGGCATCTGCTGTGTGGTGATGACAACATGGAAAAGCAAAGCCACAAAGAGGCGGGAGGAATAAAGGATCATTGCCTCGTGGCACTCAGGCACCTGGACAATCACCCACACCACCAGAGTTGCCTGCAAAAGAAGTTGCCAAGGAGAGCGCTCAGTGCGAGGTGTCCATGTGGCAGGGCCCCAGGGGAGACGCAGGGGGAGCAGCGGGCCTGGTGCCCCCTGAGCCTGCCCTTAGGCCAGGTTTCAGCCCAGGGCCTGAGGCAGGGAGAGGATGGAGAGCTGCTGGAGAGGCGACCTGGGGGTGAGCAAATGCCCAGAAACTCACAGCCAGGGCAAAGACGTCCTCCTTGTCCCCATCCGAGGTGAACATGCTGTGCAGAGGCCAATCCTCCATCACACAGAGCAGTGTTGGCAGAACCTTCTCCACTGTGAGACTCGATGAGCCTATGCTTCTCCAGATCATTGCAGCAGCTCTGTGGGATCAGAGCTCTGTGTCAGGGACATCTCAGCCACACTACCATGCCCTGTGCGGCTCTGGGGGCCGGGTGACAGAGCCCCGGTGCCCTGAAGGGCAGGGAGGGAGCACGGCAGCAGGCTCGGGAAACAGAGGGGCCCGAGGGTCCCGGACCTGTCTGCCGCTCTGGCAGAGCCCATTGCACGGGCCGTGCAGGGCCATGGCCCTAAAGGCCGGGGAGGCCTGAGCTCTCCAGGGAGGTGGGCCCATACCTGTCACATGTTGGGGCACAGCGCAGGAGGGTCAGCACCACGTCAGCTGGGTGTTCTTCGGCCAGCCTCACGATGTTCATGGGCAGCCTGGTATCCACATTTCCATGCGATGCAAGATTCTGGTGCATCTTCTTTACAATGGCTGGCACCTGGAAAGGGCATGGGGAAGACTTGGGCCGCTGTCTCGGGGAGCAACTTCACCAGCTTCCCCCAAGAATTGGTTCCCTTCCTGCCACGCTGTGTCGGCCTCAAAGGCTGAGGGGGCCCAGTGGCCGTGGCTGGAGATGACACACAATCATGGGAGGCCTCTAGCCCCGGCCCCAGGCTGTTTACCTGCTGCTCAGAAGAAATACCACTCTTCTGGATAAAATCCACAGTGGGAGCAGGAATGGCAGTGGGAGAGGCCGTGGCGCCAGTATCTCTGATGCCCTGAGTCTCTCCAGTGTCAGCCGTTTGGAGGGCCACATCCTCAGCCACTGCCTTGTCAGCCCTTGCCCTTTGATCATTCAACGCAGTGTCAAAATTTTCTGAGGGCTCAGCCAAATCTGTGTTGACATCAGGCTCTGCCTGGGGCTCGGTCAGCCCACAGTCAGGCTCAGCTGAGCCCTCAGCTGCCCTGGTGCCGGTGTTTCTACGCCGAATGCGCAGGAATTTTCGGATCATCTGCAGGAGAACAAAGGACAGGGAAGAGAGACGTGTTCCATGGAGTGCTCCAAGCGCGGTGCTCGGCTGAGCAGTGACAGCAGGCCCAGCCCAGGCGGGGATGGCTGCAGGTACCTTCAGTGTCCTGCGGAAGCTTCCACCGGCAGGCCTCTGCTCTTGTGTGCCGTCCGTGGCTGCATCTGGCAAAGAGCGAGAGCAGCCAGAGCTGAGGGGCTGCGGGAGAGGCCGGAGAACACAGCCCAGCCCTGCCCTCCCCAGGCTGCGATAGCGACAGGACGGGATGGAGCCACGTTGGCTGCAGCCATAAGCCCTGTGGCCCAGCTCTGCCACTCACCATCCTGTAGTGTCTGGATCCGCTCGGGCTCTTCAGGCTCCTGTGCTGGGGTAGCTCCAGGGCCTTTGCTTTTTTTCCCCCTGAACACTTTGGACAGGCCGAGAATTCTGCCCGCCATGCCACAGCACCTTTCAAGAGAGATGCCTCAGGAAAGCACTGAGGCAACAAGTTGTGCACTTGCACCAGCGCCTGTGGCAGAAGAAGCCTCAGGAAGGCTGCAGGACAGCAAGTCCTGCACTCTGGTCCCAAGGGCTCCTGCCACAATGACAGGAGGTTCCTCGTAGATGATTCAAGTCACCAAATCCCACAGTCTGGCCTGGAGGCCACAGGCCACAGGGATAAGAGATGACTTGGAAAGCCTCCGAGTCACCAAGTCGTGCAGTCTGGCCCTGAGGTCAGCTGCACAACTCACTCCTTGTAGAAGCTCTGGGTCAGGCACAAACGAGTGCGCTGTGCGGGGGCTCCTCACAGCACCGCTCTGGCGCGTCCTGTCCCGTCGCCTGCTCCAAGGAATGTGGCCTGGCTGCGTCACCGCCAGCACCTATGTCCCCACGTGTCACAAAGGGTCCTTGGACACCCTGTGCCATTCAATGCCACGGTGACCGCGCTGCTGCACCATGTCACAAAGGGCCAATGCACACACTGCCAACTGCCCTGGGGCCGCTCCCAGCCCAGCCAAAGTGGCCCAGGTTGGAAGGAACCCCTCTCCCCAAGTGTCTAAGACAGCCCTGAGACAGCATTTTTTGCAGCGGCTCAATCCATGGGCAAACGCTGCCCTGCTCTGCGGGCCAAGGGCAGCAGAAGGAGCCCCCAGGGCCGCCGATGCAGCCGCAGCGGGAAGGGCACGGGGCCTCGCACAGAAGCTGGCACGGCCTCCCTGGGACACGTCCCAGCCGGTGGCCGTCCTAAACCCGCGGGTGTGACACAGACGAGGAACCTGTGGGCCGGGGCACGGACGCTGCTCTGACCCCTGGGGCCAGGGCAGCGCTGAAATCGGCAGGCGTGACGGAGCCCCCGCCCAAGCAGAGCTGCCGCCCCCCGAGCCCTGGCAACGCTGGTGCCATCTCCTGCCCCAGAGACCTGTGCCCCGGGGCGCTTCTCTGCCACAGGGCAGCCAAAGCCAACGGGCCCTGGCGGCTGGGCTCCTTCCTACAGGGGATGTTGGCAGGAGCACCTGGAGCAAGTGCTGGCAACACTTGGTCTCTGTCAGAAGCTCTTACTCCATGCTGAAATTGTTTTCTACTTGGAGTGATTTCCTGAAGCACAAAATCACCCTGGCAGCAGAGGCATAGAAGGAGCTGGCATTTAAGAATCCTCAACTCGGGAAAGCTTTTCTTCCCATTACTCAACTCAAGTAGTTGCAAAAAGTTGCCAACTTGCTAAATTAAGAGCAATGGCCTGAGAACCTGATAGATTTGCAAGTTTCCTTCCCATCTCAAAGCAGTGTTAGAAATGATCAGAGCTAATTTCCAAAATCAAAGATTTAGTTAACAAATTTGAAAAGCAATTTCGGGAAATGCCACGATAAATCAGGACAACATCGATCAAATGTTGGGTGGTCAATCCGGGAGCAGCACAGGGTTCTCCTCCGGAGTACTGCCCACAAATTCGGGGTCTCAGGGGAGGTGTTTGAGACCATTTTTCTACCCTGAGGCAAAAACAAGACGGTAACAAAGAACCCGAAGAGCATGACATCATGTACATAAGAGAATCATTGAAATGTCTGGTGTCCGCAAGGGATATCTGAAAGAGTTTCCTGAGAAATTGAAAAGACGTCTGCATGAAAAGTCTCCGAATCTTCTGTCAGAAGGTTTCTGTTGCCCTCCGCCCAGATTGGTATGGGATCTCCTGATGAACTGTGAAGATGTGGTCCGCCCATGCTTCATGGGACCTTTCCTGCTTATCTCTCTGGCAGATGTCCAGGTAACACCTTTGGACTGTGAAAAGACTGTGGTATGCAAAGAGAGGCCCTGGAAGTGTTTCCAGCAATTCTGGGGATTTTACCTTCCACTGCAAAGTTTTAAGACACACAATTTTAATCCAGGAATTTAATACTATGTATCAATTACAGCAGCAACACCTTTGCCTTAAGGTCATCCACTGCATGTCACTTTGCAAAGCAGAAGACCACACAGAGACAAAATAAAGGCCTTGCTTTGGTTTCAAACATTTTCCTAGGAAGGCATGAGAAGAACCTGATTCTCTTAAGGAATCAAAGCTCTCCAGGAATGAAAGCCCACTCAGTGTTACAAAAGTAGCCCAAACAAATGAGTAGATTGCAAGAGGGCTAATCCTCCCCCTGCTCCAGATATCAAAGTGGCCAAGAAAGTAGAGCTCTCCCCTCTTCTTCTCTGCAGGAGAAGCAGGATGACTAAGAGAAAAAGTCCCAGCTATTCCTTCAGTCCTCCATCACCAAAGCTGTGCCATAGCACAGGTGCTGCCTTCAAAGTGACCCCAGTTCCAGCCTAGACTTCTCACCTTCCAGACAACTCCTTCCCCAACACGCCCAGCAGCACCAACCCCAGCTCAACACCCTGCCAAGACCCGCAGCTGTCCCCATGCCTGCGCAGAGCTTTCCCAACCCCTGGTTCCCTGCACGTGCCGTGGCATGGCACTCAGGAGGATGTGCTCCAAGGCCTTCCCCGCTAGCAAGCTCAGGCTGCCAGGCCTACAGTTCCTGGATCATCCTTCCCACCCACCCTTCCCGTGCACGGCTGGTCCATTTGCGCTCAGCTCCGACTTGGCCGCTTCAGCAGGACTGCTGCTAAAGGATGGAGAGCAGCCTGGCAAGCTCCTTCTCCAGCTCCCTCTTTACTCTCGGGGGCAGGTAGAACATGCCACAGGAAAGCAAGCAGTGCCAAAAGACATGGGCCAGCATCAGGCACATTGAGGAATGAAACAAGGCCTTTGTTCGATGGAAGGAAGCACAAGCAATTGACAGAAGTGAAGAGGACTTAGCACAGATATCCAGAAGTCCTTAGCACCAGTGAACATCAGAAAAACCTGGAAGCCTAACTTGACATGAGAGTGACTTGACAAAAAGCTTGAGACATAACCTTCGGGAAGACCTAAGGGCGGCTACAGAATCAGCCCTGTGCAGGGAAGGCATGAGGAAGATGAGCTGCTTTGGTGCGCTGAGACTCCTCCTGGCCAGCAAGTAGACACTAGTTTCAAGTCTAGGATTCTGACGCAATGTGTTTCCTTCTAAGCCCCTGCCTATGGAATCACCTCAGCAGTCTAAAGACGGAAGGGATTTTTGATAGAATTCCTACAGAAACCCACTGAAATTTGGACGTGGCAAAGAAGCCTTGTGCTGGGGTGCAGAGCCCTAACCTCCTGCCAATAAAAGAGCTCTTGGTGGACAATGCATTTGTCTGCTGATTTCATTGAATTCTAGAGACCTCTCAGGACTGCTCTATCCTGAGGGAAGGCCCTTGGCCTTGAGCTGTAGGCACCCGCGCAAGCTTCAGATCAGCTCCCTCAGCTTCCAGGACCTCTCTTGGCCGGCATCCTGACGGGGAGGCAGGACCGCTGCCAGGCACTGCTGGGACCCAGCAGGACAGGACCGGCTGTCTCGTGTCCACGTAGCACCCCCTGACACAGCCAGGGTCATCCCGAAAGCAGACAAGGCTCATGTGTCAGCGGAGAGGGGCAAGGAGCGCTGGGCTCCTCTCAGGGTGTCTCAGCTGGGCCTGCTCCACAAGACGCCCCCATTTGAAGGCCTGCTAATGCCCAGCTGCCAGAAATGCCTGCCTTGTTCTCTCCAAGATGCAGAGGAAGAGGCAGGGAGCAGGGCGCCTTGGGAGGCAAAGCTTCCAAGCCTTTTCTGAGGCCACGCACACACCAAGAGCAGCCAAGACTCTCCCTGCTGCCTGGCCCACACAGCCCAGCTCGGTGCTGGCCCTCTGGGCCGCAGCAGCTTCCAGCAAGCAAGAGGCAAATGCATATTGCCAAGAGTTGAAACACAGCAGACAGGTAAGATGTGAGACGTGTGTGCTGGAAGGCCTTTGAATTCACAGCTCTCCAAGACAGCTTTGGGGCTGGCAGCTGGACAGAGATGCTCCTGCTCACACCTTGTCACAATCCGCTTACACAAGCCGGGTTCGTTTTAGGGGTCTCAGAGCGCAAAAGACACTGTGGGGGACAAACTCAGTTTACTCAATCACAAATGCACCTTTATTTAGTGCCAACAAATGCGATAGTGGGGAGAGAAAATAGTAAGAAAGACAGAAAGGAGGGGAAGGGGATTATAGCTTCCAACATGGAGGTTCGAGTCCTCAAGGCTTTTGAAGATGCCTATAGACGTGTTCTTCTCCAGTGGGGATATCTCAAAAGTGAGCGAGGGTCTCCAGGGTTTTTATAGTCCTCTCCGAAGCAACAGGCAGTTGGCCAAACAGGTGGGGGAAATCATTGCAGTGTGTTCACTTAGAGAACTCAGAACAAGTCGGTCATCAGCAGGTACAGTGTCAACCAGTACAAGTCAGCAGGCGCAGTCACTTCACCGTGACTTGCCCATTGTTTCTGCTCAGGTTCTGATGTTCTGATATGGATGCTGGGTTTTTCCATCGAACACACCTGCAGGCAGCACTTGGCCGACATCCCACCTCAGCCAGGCCAGAACTTCAATGTTGAGATTTTAAAGTCCCTTTTAGGGGTTTCAGTCTCTGTCCGTGACGATGGTCGTGAGGCAGATGAGGGAACTTCAGGCCATCTCGTACACCACCCCGTGACTCACAATTGTCGTCAAGAGAGCTCCTTCAGCAGGGTTCCGTAGTCTTGCAAAGTCTTCAGGACTCATCCATGTTAGTAGCATATCCTGGAAAAAACAGAGACAGTAGAGAGCGTGTATGAAAGAGAGAGAGAGTGAGAGAGAGAGAGAGAGAGAGAGAGAGAGAGAGAGTAAGAGAGAGAGAGAGAGAGGAGAAATAGGAAAAGGAAATAGAAACAAAACAAATCAATCAAT